>NC_137952.1:41810166-43030166 GCF_963924665.1 Micromys minutus
AGCAACCACATGGTGGCTCACAACCATCTGTAAAGAGATCTGATGCTCTCTTCCGGTGTGTCTGAAGACAGCTGCACTATACTTACACATATAAAATAAATAAATCTTTTTAAAAAAAGTTATCTATACATCGATTTTCGTATTTAGTTATAAACATTTATTGGTAGTTATGGCCAGCTTCCTGACTTCTAAAACTTTACACTGTGTCAAGGTAAATCAGCAGCTAGAAATTACTATGGAATTTTATGTTCTATGTATTTGGGTAATGGCTTGGGGGCGGAGGATGGGTAAGAATGATTGTTGTACATGAACGAAGGCCATGTTTAGCTCTCAGGCATCCATGTTTAAAGGCCAAGTTTGGCCCCATTCTTTTTTAGCCCCCGCAGTGAGTAGGGCTGGGAGTATAGGGGGCTTTGGACCGGTGGAGCTGGAAACAGGAGGGTTACTGGAGCTTCAGCAAGAGAACCTGTATCAAGAGAATAAGGCAGACAACAGAGGACACCCATCATGCTCTAGCATCTGAGTGTGTGTGGAGGTATTCACATCACACACACACACACACACACACACTTAAAAACAAGTTTACCTTCTACAGAAGGTGTGTGTCTTGGGATCCATAGAAGCAGGACGTAGTCTTTGAGTCAGGTTAAACCCCCAATATGTTTGGGCTCTTGTTTTTGTTGGTTAGTGATGTTTTGTTTGTGCTATTTAATCTAGTCATGCTCAACATACTAGTCTTTCTTTCTTGAGACAAAGTGTCTTGTAGGCTTACCTTAAACCGGAAGAGTTCCTATTTCTTTCGTCATTGGAACAATATCAAATGTTTTTCCTTGGATTATCTTTCTGTTCCCATCCCTAATAAAAACAGTTGTGGTCCACAGAAGGGCACACCGTAGCTTGGTGGATGTGACCCCCCCCCCCCTTTTTTTTCTAGCTTGTTGGCCTTTGAGGATAGGACATAGTCTTCCGAATGGTGGATGGGGTTGGCCATGACTGTGGATCGGTTCTTGGACAGTTGTGTGGAGCAGCCTCTGAGAGTACAGCAAAGGGAAGAAGAAGTTACACGTGTGAGGATCCACTGGGCGGTCAGTCAAAGAAATACCACCTGGAGCGCATGGAAATCTGTCACAGTTGGCATGAAAAACTGGAAGGTGGATAGCTTTTCAGCAAGGCCACCAACAGCCAGACTTGCTGCTTTTCTTCATCCTAGAGGCTTGCTTGGTTCTCAAGGTTTGGTAGATGGTACTGAACCTCGCAGGGAAGAGAGAAGGGGATATTTCCAGCAGCTTCCGTAGAGCTTTCTCCATGGCCGCACACTGGCCCAGGCTGTGTCACATGGCTGCCATTAGCTTCAGACGAAACCTAGGCTACAGGTCCTTTTGGCTTGGCGTATCCCCTCCCAGAAGGAATCCAAGATCATAGCTCTGAGACAGTCATGACATCACACCTAGGAGCTTTATTTTTGGCACTTCAAATAAGTTTAGTCCTCGATGTTGTGACTTGACAATTATGGGTCACTACTCTATTTATGAAATATATGAACATAATACATCATTCTCAATTCTAGTAGAGCCAGACTTTAAATTATGGCCGGAGAAGTGAAAAATCTCTACACACAGTTGTAAAATCATGGAAGTTTCTCTTAGCTCTTGGAATAATTTGTTGGGAGTGTGATTCTGGAACTCAAAACAACTAAAGTTTGTTTAGCTGACCTCGGCCCCTTAACTCATTCATAGCTATTACCCATTCACTCCCTTCTCTGACCTTCCATCCCCTCACAGATAAATCTGGAAGCCTGCCTCATAAAGCCGAGTTCCTCTGATTTCCCTCTCATACCCCTGTTCAGCTCTCGTATGCTTACTTAGTAAGTTAGAAACGTTCCTTTTGTAGTTTGCCATTCTCTCTCTGTTGGAAAGAAAACCCCATCTTTTAGGAACGGACAGATTGAGAAAGAAAGCAGAAAACGATGGCCTTCTCTCCCCCTCCCCCTTTCTTCTCTTTCTCCTCTCTTCCCTCCCTCCTGTCCTCCCCTCTCTGCCTCCCTCCCCTTCTTTTCACACTCCCTTTCTTTAAACGAGTCTTGCTCTAGAATCCATATGCAGGCAGTTGTTCTGTTTTACTCCCAAGGTCAGGGTCCACCAGCATGGTGCCCACTAGTCCGGGTAGACGGCTTTGGACAGGGAGTTGAGGGCTGACAATAAGCACCACCAGGGTCCATTTATGCAGTGTTAGGGACCTAAACCCAGGCCATTCCTGCATGCTGGACAAGTTCTCTACCAAACAAGCCCCACCCTGTCATCCATCAGACCCCGTGCATGCTAGCCTATGATGGCCGCTGAGTGTATTTCCACCCTGCTATACCCTGTTCCTCTCCTTTACCCCTCCCCCTCCCAGTAGTCCCCTCTGTCTCCCAGGTCATGTCATTTGTTCCTTTATGGTTTTATGCATCCATAAAGACTAGAAAACAGGCGATATTTCTTTGTTTGTCTGAGGCTGCCCTGATTTGTATAATGACTGTTTCTAGCTGTGCTGTCTTGTGAAAGGCCTAACTTCGTTCTTCTTTATGGCTAAGAGAAAAATTCCCTGTCTATAAATCACATTTCCTCATCTTCTCCTCTTTTGGAAGATAGCCAAGTTGGTTAGACACCGGGAGCAGAGATGTGCAAGTGTCTCTATGGTGTCTTGGAGTCCTTTGGTCAAATGCACAGGAGCGGTGTAGTGGGTCACAAAATATGCTTGCTAGTTTGTTTTGGGGAACCCTCCATACTGATTTCCATAGTGGCTGAACTAGCTTGCAAGATCTGTTGATTTTGTCCCCCGATTCGGTTTGTCGAGTATTTGGTGGAGGATTTATGGTCATTGCGAAGATCGGTCTATAATTTTTGTGTCCTTTGAGATTGAGCTCTTCCTTTCCTAATGGATGGAACAGTGAGAAACACTGGTTTCTTTTTGAGGGTCTGGTAGAATTCACCATGAATTCACCATTGCATTTATCTGGGCCTGAATGTCTCTAGTCAGGGATATATATATATATTTTTAAAATTGCCCCTTTAATCTTGTTGTTTGTTAGAAATCTGTTTGGTCTGTTGACCTCATCATAGTTTATTTTTGATTGGCTATATGTATCTAGAGATTCATTGTACCTTTGAAATGGCTTCTGTTTCATATATAGTATTGATAAAAAATGTATAGATTCTATACTTTTATTAATTTGGTCTTCTTCGTTCTGGTTAGTTTGACCGAGCTGGCCAGTTGTTTACCTTTCATGGAGTCAGCTTTTTATTACATCAATTCAGTGTATTGTTTCTAACTTTTCCACTTCACTGGTTTCTACCCTGACCTTAGTTACTTCCTTTCTGGTTTAGAGGTTGGCTCCTTACTGTCTTTCTAAGGTCCTAAGATACAGATTACACTGTTTCTTTGAAATCTCTGACTCTTTAGGCATTAGTCTATCTGTCTGTGCTCGTCCTAGGGCTGCTTTCATTGGACTTTGTAGGTTTCTCATTGTTGTTTTCATTCATTTTTAGGGACGTCAAGCTTCCCCCCTCGGTTTCTCCAGTGACCCATGCGTCTCCATGTTTGTGCGTGCTCTGCAGTTTCTCTGCTGGTCATTTGCGTTTTATTTGTTACAAAGAATTATTTCAGTTTCCTCGTATTTGTGGAGATTTGCTTTATTTCCTAAGAGTTGACCTACCGAGAAGCATGCGTGTACCGTAATGATGGCAGACATCTATCCAGCTGTTCATCCATTCTGTATATGCTGATGCCATTTAGCTTAGATGTGTCCTTGCTGATCTTCTGTCTGATGTGAGCTGCTGTAGATGTCACCTGCTGTTACTGTTTTACAAAGTTATTTGCATGCCAGCGTTCAGTGCATATATGTTTAGAACTGTAATTTGATTTTGATGAATTTTTGCCTCATTCAAGATGAAGTGTTCCTTTCTAACTCTTCTAATTATGATCTGAAATGTATTATTTTCCGGCCATTACAACATGATCCATGCTTGCTTTCTAGTTCCATTTCCAATACCCCATTGCATCCTTTCATCCTGCGGTTGCATTTTGCCTATGATGATTGTAAGGGATGTTTCCTAGGCAACACATACATGGATCCTGTTTTTAAGTCTGTATGTACCATGGATTGCTCGGTGTCTTTCTCTTTGCATTCGTTTTCTGCTGAGCTTCCTTCACTCCTTTTGTCCAACAATCCCTCCACACATATTCTAGAGTACTGGGTGAGTGTTCATAAAGCCCCTGAGCTTGCTTATATCATGGCCAGTTCCTCTCCTTCCGTTCTGACAGATAGTTTGCTGGCAGTTACTGTCTGTAAATATTTGGAACACATCATTCTGTGCCCCTCTGACTTTTAGGGTTGAACAACCTGCTACAATTCTCATGATGATGTAACTCCATAATTCCAATATGAAACTTGTAGCTTGGTGTTTCTCTGATGAACATTCAGCATTTTTCTCTTGCTTTAGGTTTAATGCTTTAACTATGACGTGAGGTCTGGATTCTTCTCTGGCTTGTTTGTTGTTCTACTTACATCCTGAGTCCGGGTGGTCATCTCTCATGATCTGTAAACTGCTCTGTGGTGATTTTATTAGATAGAATGTCTTTGCCTTTAGCCTGAAGCCATTTCATCCTCAAGATTTGTAAATTTGGTCTCTTAATGGTATTTTCTAAGTCATCTGTCTTTTATTTTGTCTGTCTTCCACTTGATCCATTCCACTGACGTCAATTTCTGTTAAGTTTTTATTTGACTGAGGCTTGCATTTCCACAATTTCAGTGTGTCTTTCTTCTATATTTCTACTTATCAAATTACGTTTCATAAACTCACTTTCATATAGTATGTTAAACTTCTCATTTGGGCTGTTTACTTGAATGCTCTCTGAATTCGTTTTGGAGTTTATTTGTATAATTTTTTGATGTCATTAGACATTGTTATGGCGATACTCTAAAAATTCCTTTCCTGGTATTTCATCTACTTTACCACGGTGCCTACTATTGGTTGTCATGTTGGATATCTGGGAAGAGGAAACACTCAGTGGAGAAATTGCCTCGATCTCTGTTGGCATGTCTATGGGACATTTACTACTGTATTTATAATCATCATCATCACTATTACTAATCAGTGTAGGAGAGTCTAGTCCACCATGCACAGTGCCTTCTCTAGACAGATGGGTCTGGGTTATATTGGAGAAAGTATGCTGAATGTCAGTTGTGGAGTGAGGCAGAAAGCATCATTTCTCTGTAGTATCTGCCTTGGTTTCCTTCAATTATGGACTGCAATCTATAAGATGAAACAAACCCTCTTCTCTACAAGTCATGTGAGGTCACGGTGTTTAGCATAGCAACAGATGCCATCATGATGAAGCTGGTGTTTTTCAGGGGGTGTATTGCCTTCATTTGTCATGTTCCTTATATTACTGCATGGATACACACTGCAGTTACTTCACCCTTCCTTTCCTCCTTCCTTTTTCTCTTGTCCTTCCTTCCTTTCTTCCTTTTCCCCTTTTCTTCCTTCCTTCATTCCTTCCTTTACTCCTTCCTTCCTTTCTTCCTTTCCCTCCCTCCCTTCCTTCCTTTTCCCTTGCCCTTCCTTCCTTTCCTCCTTCCTTCCTTCATTTTCCCTTGCCCTTTTTTCCTTTCCTCCTTTCCCTCCCTCCCTTTTTTCCTTCCTTCCTTCCTTTCCCTCCCTCCCTCCTTTCCTCCCTCCCTTCCTTCCTTCCTTCCTTCTTTCCTTCCTTCCTTCCTTCCTTCCTTGCTATGCACTTGAACTTTCACCTGAAGTATTTGCAGTATTCAAGTGGAAATAGATTGTGGTTAAGTTGAGCTTCACAGTTCAGAAGTTTAACTGTGCAGTTCATATGCTCAGGGCACCCAGTACGACCCCTATATTATTCTTGGAATAAGATACTAACTTCAGGAGCAGCCCAGCATCTGGGAAGATCCACTCTGCAAATCCCAGAGTCGCCTGTGTAAACCAGCAATTTCTTTAAGTACCACAGCTACTGGATGATCAGCAACTAAGGATAGCATGATGTATAACTGGACATTAGGAACATTAGATTAAAAAAATCATACCAGTCACTTTTATTTCCTTGGTGGGATGAGGTTTGCATTTTTTTCCTCCTGGTTTCTTGAAGCTGATGAGGGTAGCAATTTTCATTTCTCATTTAAATATGTTAATCCAGATTTGGGGTTTAGTCCATGTCTTAGGGGTTACTATTGCTATGATGAAACACCACAACCAAAGCAAGTTGTGGAAGAAAGAGTTTATTTGGCTTACAATTCCATATCATTGTTCACCACTGATGAAGTCAGGACAGGAACTCAGACAGAGCAGGAATCCTGGAGGCATGTGCGGGTGCATGGAGGGATGCTGCTTACATGCTTGCTCATCCTAGCTTGCTCAGCCTGCTTTCTTAGAGAAATATGGACCACCAGCACAAGGATAGGAACACCCACAATGGGTTGAGTCCCGCCCCCTCCATCACCAATTAAGAAAATGCCCTACAAGTTTGCCTAATCTCTGTCTTCTCATTGAGGGTCCCTCCTCTCAAATGACTTTAGTTCGTGTCAACTTGACAGGAAGCTATCAAGCGTAGTACAGTTACATAGTTTCTGGCCCCAGTTCCCTGAATCTAGCTCTGTGATTCTCAAGTCCCCCCCTTGATGCTCTTTCTGGATCAGTACCACAGGGCAGGGCAGGAAATGAGCTGTCGCTGAGGGTTCTTACAGGCCTTAGTGGTGTCCTTGACAGGGAGCCTGCCATACTTTCTAGTCATACGTCAGGCCCCTCACTCCCTGCCCAGTGTGAAGAAAGTGGACAAGTTCTCCCCTTAAATCTTTCTGAGGAGCCAGTGTGTATGGGAAGCTGGGTGGCTCGAGGCTGCAGCCTGAAGGCTCCCGTTGACCTCAGTCAGGCCTCACATCTGCCTTAGCTTCTTCAGCTCCTGGCCCTCCCTGCCAGTCATGCATGCAGCCCGGGATCTTCCATCTGTCAGTGGCTTCAGAGCACTGCTGTGCACCGGGGAAGCACTTCCTGGGGATTTCCACCTTGCCCAGCTGCTTGTGGCTGGCAGCTCCCCCAACCCACAGCAGCTGCTTGCTTCCCCGTGGAAATCTCACCTGCTTTGCTGACTTCCAATACAGCTACCGGCTCTTGCAAGAACAGACGTGACTGTGCATTATGCTAACTGCATCTTATCAGTGAGTGCACTGATAGGGTTTCCCATCTGCCATCTCACTGGGAAGTCCCCTCCTTTCTCTTAAATCATGTTAGGATTCAGTGTTGGGTCTTGTGCATGTTGTCTTTACAGAGATGCTGAGTTTGATTATTATTAATATTTTTTTTGTACTCGGTTTGGTTTTGAAACAACTTGGTACAGCTGTACACAGTCTTCCTTAAATATCATGACATATGTTCTGCTTTCTGTTTCGTGTCCTGGTCAGGTTTCTTGTCGTCGTTTCTGGGGTGGGGGTGGAGGAGGTCACTAAGTCATATTCTGGGACCACGAGAAGGCATTTCCTCGGAGTGTGGCTTTTCCTGGTTATTGTAACAGCTGTGTATCTCCCTCATGTGACCCTCTTTTGTCTCTTAAAAATTTTAGCCCAAATCAGTGGGATAATCCAAGGATTGCCCATTTTTTTTTGGCTGTTCCCAGCCATAGGTCATTTAGCCAACATTAGCAGGTTGTAAATCTAATAGTTTATATCTGTGGTCCCAGAGCTTGAGCCAGTGATGCCTCCTTTCAGAAACGAGCTTTTCCTCACATCACTTATTTACAAAGAATTTTGTTCACAAAACGCATCACACTGCTGGTAATGATCATTCACCCGTTCGCCACAATTATTAATCAAAGGTATATTTTTAACTACCCACCACTTCTCTGAACCAGGAAAGTGAAGAAAATAAAAACTTCCCTGCAAGTAAACATATGCTTGCTATTTATTTTTAAAGATATTAATTTTATGTGGGAGGTCAGAAAGGTGTTGGATCACCTCATACTGGAGATACATAGGGTGTGAGCCACCATGTGGATGCTGGGACCTGAACCTCAGTCCTCTGCAAGAGCAGCAAGTGCTCTTAACCATCCGGCCATCTCCCTTATCCCATATGTTTGCTGATTTTCTTGGACACTTCACCCCCACCTCAACCCCCCCCCCCACTTTTTATAGGGAGTGCTTAAAAGCAGAAAATGGTTATAATTTTGCTTTGTGCGTTTATTGATGTTTTCACTTTAATAGAATGAGCATTTAAAAAGCATTTGTCAGGGAAAACATTAAATGTACATATACTGTAGTCTGAGCTTTACAGTAGACTCTCAGAATATTCTATTACACTACAGTGAGTTACTCCATCAGTGACCTTAAATAAACCCTTTAAGTCATACTACTTTTGGAGCCAGTTTTCTCTAAAGTTGACAAGTACTTCTGTTTAAGTTGCCACTATGCCATAGCTTGGCCCAAAGCCCACACCGTGACTAATGTTTGGATATTGGTCACCAACCTGTCTCACCTTCTTTGCTAACAGAGGTTGCCTACAACTTTAATTTCAGAAAACAGAGAAGCCAGCTACCCCTCTCCCCATGTGTTCTGCTCAGTCAGTGGCTCAGAGTCATGGCCAGCATTTGGTGCCATGGAAAGTTGGAGAGGAAAGACCCCAAATGCCGTGTTGTTTAGAAACTGTGTTGCAGTAAAGGAAATGAGTTTGGAGCTAAGTGTGAACTCACTTGGTGGATCTCACACTTGGCGGTTTGCACACCCTGGTCGAAGTTGCAGGATTGGGTTCTTGGTCCCATAGGTAAGATGCAGTGGGGGTTTTTCACTTTCAAGTTTTGAAGGACTCTTGTCTGAAAGGAATATGGCTCCTGAATCACACACGTTTGTGGAGTGCTGGAAATGACTTGTGGGATCTTGTCATTGGTTCTCATGGGTCAGAATCTAAGACACTGTACTTCGAATCTGTACATTTTCTCTCGGAATGACCCCTGGTTCAAGGTCATCGTCAGAATTACAATCCTAGGCCATTATTCCATTGTCCTTTCTAGTTGGATTTGATTAGAAATAACTTATAGTTGAAGATGATCAGCTTGAGTTAAGCCATTTACTTACTTTACTTAAAATATTAAAATAATTTAATCCACATAAAGTGATTTTCGAAGAAAGACATTTTACTTAGTATTTATTAGTTACTAAGACTTAAAAACATAGTTTTATTGTTTATAATCCTGTGCATATGTGGGGGTGGTGGTATGTGCACATGGGTATAAATTACCTGTGATGGCCAAAGGCATAACCACAGTGGAGTTACAGGTGGTCGTGAGCCATCTGACGGGGATGCTGGGAACTGAACCCAGAACTCAGGAGCTCTGGAAGAGCAAGCTGTAAGTGCTTTGAATTGTCTTTGGCCTCAAAAAAAAAAAAAAAAAAAAAAAAAAAAAAAAAAAAATTGATGTTTTATGTGAAACATTTACTATGAGTGTAAAATAAAATTATAGGTGTGATGCTTTAAGTTTCCTGACCTATTTCTCTCGATCACGATTCTTAACTAAGAAAAATAAAGATGACGAGAGGAGTGCATTGCTTTGTCGGCGAGGACTGAGAGGAAGGCAGGGGCGGCTGCAGGTCTTTACCCTCTTAGCAACGCAGCCCCGCCCCAGCTCCTCCAGAGTCTGGCACATTTGTGTCTCCATTTATTTACTGATGTCATGGAATTCAGTGACACTTTGGAAAACACATTTCTGAGGAGGTGTGCAGTCGGTGCTTAGACTTCCGTTTTGAAAAGCATTCATTTCCTTTGATCAGTTTCCCACCTGGCTTTATCCTTTTGCCTCTTAGATATCGATGCACACTGGAAACACAGCCTATAGGTGTTTCCTTTAGGTTTCCCTAAAGAAATATTTTCAGTCTAGTTTTTAAGGCTTCTTGTTGTTATTGGAGAGGAGCATGCAACACGCAGGCTGCCACGGCCTGTGGATTACTCTGTCACCACCAGAGAGCCAGTCTGGTATTTGTCAGGAGTGGAGGCCCCGCCTTCTATAGCCCCTCCTCCCAGGAAGAGATGGCTTCTGTGAAATATAGAATGTTGTAATGTGATATTGCTTTAAAAAGGTATGCATCTAAAAGGTTAATTAACCTTTGATTAATCTTTTTGTTAATTTTTAAAAAGAAATTACAATCCAATCTGCTTAAGAAGCTGTTTTTATGCCCTTACCATAGGCTACTAGAAGCCAAATTAAAGCGTCAAGTTACTCGATTTACAATCAGCGTTGGCCAGGTTTTGTACAGAGTGTTTGAGAGAAAAGCTGATGCCGGCAGCACTCAAGCGTGTGAGCCGTAATAAAGGACGCCCCCAGTACATACATTTTCAAATATTGGAATAGATTTACTGCAGCCCGTCTTGATTAAATAGGTTCGTCTCTATTTCCTGGGTGACATCTTTCTAGGAAACCCAGAATTAGAAATACAGGATACTGTCTGCCAATAATAATTGTCAATTTATGTTTTCTGGCTTTGGGAAGTAAGGTATGCTTAGATAGTTCAGGGTGGCCTTGAACCTATGACCCTCCTAACCCAGGTTTTACAGTGCTGGGAATGTGAGTATCCAGCACTAAAACTGGATACTGATATTTATAGTTTATTTTTAGGTAAGACTTCTCTTTTTCAGAGCATGAGTTGTGATATGCTGGTTTTATTGACTTTTGCAAGGTTGTGGATGTTCCTGGGTTTGTTTTCTTATAATCTCATAGTCTCTGGCAGGTGTCTGAATTTCATGGACAAATTTTCTGTAAGCCTGGCAGTTGCCTTAGTTTTTATCTGATACTTTTTGCTCTACAACATGAATGACATCTGTTTACTGTCAAGGCTCAACAGAGTATTTAGGGGCTAAATTAAAAAAATCTTTTACTTAATTTAAAATTGTTTTAATACAGTTTTTTTTTGCTGAGGCTAGCCTCTAAATCACAATTCTTTGGCCTCTGCTGGGATGGCAGCCATGTTACTACCTACCCTGCCTGGTAGACTTTGATTCTGTAGACACTGTAATTTCAGAAAAACACCAGTGGATGCTAAGATACTCACCTAGGCACAAATGCAATGGGATGGGTTCTGGGTAATTAGGATGAAATTTGGAAAATGGTTGCTTTTCCCCTAAAATTTGATTCTGTAGATTTTGACACCAGAGATGACACACACACACATACACACACACACACACACACACACACACACACACACACACACACACAGAGGGAGAGAGAGGGAGAGAGAGAGAGGAAGAGAGAGAGAGAGAGAGAGAGAGAGAGAGAGAGAGAGAGAGAGAGAGAGAGAGAGCGCATGTTTAAATTCCTGAGTGAGGTAACCCAATCACAAAAGAACAGACATAATATGCAGTCACTGATAATTGGATACTAGCCTCCAGAAAGCTCTGAATACCCCAGAAACAACTCACAGACCAAAACGTGGAAGCCTCAGTCCTTTTTAGAAAAAAAAAAAGCAACAAGTGTATAGTACCCTCTCAGAGTAGGGTACACCTAGACCTTAAATGACTAATAACTCAAGAGCTAAGAAGATAGCCTTGTGACAATTTTTGGTATTTAAAAATCATTATGTCCAATCTATACACACCAAGAATACTTTGACTATTTCCATGTTTTGTTTTACATGTATTTTATGCTCATTGTAACTAGTAAGATTTTAACGCATAGTATTAAACCTTAAAAAAATCAAGTACTGACAAAAAATTCATATAGTTTTATTCCAAAATGCTCTTAAAAATCTGTACATGTATCTCTCTCTCTCTCTCTCTCTCTCTCTCTCTCTCTCTCTCTCTCTCTTTCTCTCTCTTTTAAATAAAGTTGTAAGGAAAAAAAATAAATTCCAGAACTAAGATAATATCTGGTGAGGGTATGATCAGAAAAGTGCCAATTGTGTGATGGATATAATGTTGAATTGCAGAAGCATGTTTTTTGAGAAGTAAGCTTTTTATACATTATTATTAGAGTTGAAATGCCAGTTGTGATTAGCTGCAAAGTTAAGAGCATATGTTATACATGTGCTACCACAAATGATTAATATGTCTGCTCTGCATTGAGATGGATGTTGGGAACTTTTGGCTTCTAGGCCCTTGGAGGAGTTGTTCTTTCTCATTTTCAAACACCAACCCAGAGCTCTCTCAGAAATAAAGGACCATGTGTTTGTGATGTAGTCGGATACTTAGGGGCACAGTCTGTACTAGAGAACTCTGTATAAGTTAGCTTCCTATTACTATGACAGAGTACCAGAGAAAACCAACTTAAAATGATGAAAGGTCTAATTTGGTTCATAGTTTTGGAAATTTCAGCCAGTCGTCTGCTGGTCTTAATGCTTTTGGGTCTCCGGGGAGGCAAAATATCATGATAGGGAGGTGTGATGAGAAGACTTTTATCTTGGGGTTCAGAGGAAACAGACGCCGCCGGAAGGGCAAGGCTTCTTCAGGACACAACTCCCACTGGGATCTGTGTCTTCCCAGCAGCACCACAGGCTGGAAGCTAAACCTTAGTATGAGGTCCAGAGCATTGTACTCCTTTGTGCAGATTGCAGAGCCTAGAAAACTGTAAGTGTGGTTGTAGTCCAGGAGCCTATGGCCACACCAAGGTTCCCTCACATACGAAATAAATGCTATCTCCCACGCATGTACCGTCCACAGTGTTTGTTTTTCTTTTTCTCTTTTCTGTGTTTGCTGTCCTAGGGAAACAAAGTAGATATGTTTTCCTGTCATCTACCAAAGCCAGTGACTTCTGCCACCAGCTATGGGGACATCTCCTTCCCATTGTCCGTGCAGTCATTTCTGCAGTAGACTCCAGTTGGGTGTCCCAACTGTATCAAAACAGTACTGGGTCACACAGGGTCAGAGTTCTGTTCCCAAGGCCATCTCTGCCAGTGCTCAGGTGGATTTACCTGGGCTTCTTCTCACTGGTCAGGCTTTCCCCAGTCTCTTTCTTGGATTTGACTAACTTGCTCAAAGTGCCCGACAGAACTCAAGAAAACGTGGACCCGAGCTCATTGGTATACTACCAGGACCAGGACCTCGGATGATGGAGATGAGCCCAGGGTGAGAGCCGAGGAAGAGGACGTGGGACTTTCATGTCTTCCCTGCTGCTCCCACTTCCAGGAACTTGGAAGTAGTCAGCTGTCTGGAAGCTGCTCTCTGCCCTTCTGGATTTCTATGAAGACTTGATTTCAACGGCAGGGCTATTGATAGACTTGGGCTACAGCAAGGCCTGGCTTGGCCAGAGTCATTGTGCCTACCATTGTAGTTAGCAGTCTCCTCTCTGGACTGTGAGACAGGCTACTTCAGGAGTGACGCTGAACATCATATGAACTAGTTAGATGTGATGCCTGCCGGTCAGAAGTTTTTTTTTTTTTTTTTTTTTTTGTTTGCTTTCTTTTTTCTTAGGGCTAATTAGAAGACAGAAAGGGGGTGTAAGGTTAGAGTTTCTGTCATCTGCCTTGGTAAGGAAAAAAATTCCAGTTTCTTGTGCCTTCTGTGAGCTGGGAGTTATGAGCCAGAAAGTGTGAATGAAAATTAAGAACACGTATTCGTTTATTTAGGTCATCTCAGGGTTTTGAACCTATACACCTATAGCAATAGATTGACAATGTAAAAGACACCGCCACACCACTAGACTCTGTTCACATTAATAATTAGCACTGTCTGCTCTCATATTGGCTGAATACACCTACCAGGCAGACCGCTCAGGTTTTCAGACTGACTGAGTAGCTGGGGACAGCCGAGGAGTTCCATTTATGATGCCACAGCCAATCTGCTTCTTGTAAGCTGGGCTGGCTTGATAGAGCCGGCGAGCAAGAAAGCTAGTTCCAGATACGGTCCTTTGAATCCCAGCATTTCCCGTGCTGGAGTGTGGCTCTGGGAGAACACTTGCATAATCTGTAATTCTGGGGCAGACCATACTCCAGTAATTCTTCAAACCAGTTATAACACAAATAGGCTTTCTTGGCATTCCTTATGGAAAGGAATATCCTTTAAGGAACGAATATTTGTATTGGAAATTTTAAACGATCAGCTTTGGCTTAGTTGTGGAACAATTTGTTTCCTTCATAGAGAGCCATGTTGACAATTTTGTTTCTTATACCCAAGGATCGAATCCAAATGATCGTATGTTGTAAGCATCAGAGAAGTACGTTCCAGTGGAACCAGTACCCCACGCACACAAGCCAGCTGTCCATCAAACCCTGTATGAAAAATCTTAGATAGAAAAGAGTTGTATAAAGAGTTAGGATTGTTCCCAGCTTCCCAGCCTTGGGAACTGCAGAAGTAGCCTTCCTTGTACCTTGGTAATGACTCTGCCTCACCAACAGTTTGTGAACAGATCACAGTGTGCAGATCTAAACAAGGCTTAAGAATCCCTGTGTCCTGTCTTCCTTGGGTTGGACGTAGATGACTATGAGGTTTCAGTGTATGGTGAGAAATATAATCCATTTGGATCTGGGTCCAAATGAACATAAATTTGTATTTCATGTATGTGTGTGCTTGTGCAACTGTGTGCATTATGCACATGTGTATGTATATGTACACGTCTACCTGTATATATATATGTTTGTTTGTATGCATGTGTATGCATGTGTGTGCTTGTACATGTGTTCATGTATATGGTGTGCATGTGTATATATGTCTATATGTGTGTATGTATTTGTATATATGAGTGTGTGCTTGTGTTTGTGCATGTGTGTTTATGTATGAATGTGTGTGTGTGTTTATCTGTGAGTTTGTGTGTATATGTGTGTGAATGTGGCCTCTCAGATGAGTGCTCCACCTTTAAGGTTCACTCCACAATCTTGAATAGAAAGATTTTGGTCCTACTTACAGTCTTTCCCAGTAGAAATTCTGTGCCTGAAAGAAGGAGGAAAGTGGTTGCAGAGGACAGAGCATTGTGCTGAGCGTGCCTCTACAGCTGTCTCATGCCTCTACAGCTGTCTCATGCCTCTGTAGCTGCCTCATGCCTCTGCAGCTGCCTCATGCCTCTACAGCTGTCTCATCCCTCTACAGCTGTCTCATGCCTCTACAGCTGCCTCATGCCTCTACAGCTGCCTCATGCCTCTACAGCTGCCTCATGCCTCTGCAGCTGCCTCATGCCTCTACAGCTGCCTCATCCCTCTACAGCTGTCTCATGCCTCTACAGCTGCCTCATGCCTCTACAGCTGCCTCATGCCTCTACAGCTGTCTCATGCCTCTACAGCTGCCTCATGCCTCTACAGCTGTCTCATGCCTCTACAGCTGCCTCATGCCTCTACAGCTGCCTCATGCCTCTACAGCTGCCTCATGCCTCTACAGCTGTCTCATGCCTCTACAGCTGCCTCATGCCTCTACAGCTGCCTCATGCCTCTACAGCTGCCTCATGCCTCTACAGCTGTCTCATGCCTCTACAGCTGCCTCATGCCTCTACAGCTGCCTCATGCCTCTACAGCTGTCTCATCCCTCTACAGCTGTCTCATGCCTCTACAGCTGCCTCATGCCTCTACAGCTGTCTCATGCCTCTACAGCTGCCTCATGCCTTTACAGCTGTCTCATGCCTCTATAGCTGCCTCATGCCTCTACAGCTGTCTCATGCCTCTACAGCTGTCTCATGCCTCTACAGCTGTCTCATGACTCTGTAGCTGCCTCATGCCTCTACAGCTGTCTCATGCCTCTACAGCTGTCTCATGCCTCTACAGCTGCCTCATGCCTCTATAGCTGTCTCTGCCTCTACAGCTGTCTCATGCCTCTACAGCTGCCTCATGCCTCTACAGCTGCCTCATGCCTCTACAGCTGCCTCATGCCTCTACAGCTGCCTCATGCCTCTACAGCTGTCTCATGCCTCTATAGCTGTCTCTGCCTCTACAGCTGTCTCATGCCTCTACAGCTGCCTCATGCCTCTACAGCTGTCTCATGTCTCTATAGCTGCCTCATGCCTCTACAGCTGCCTCATGCCTCTACAGCTGTCTCATGCTTCTACAGCTGTCTCATGACTCTGTAGCTGCCTCATGCCTCTACAGCTGCCTCATGCCTCTACAGCTGTCTCATGCCTCTACAGCTGCCTCATGCCTCTACAGCTGTCTCATGCCTCTACACCTGCCTCATGCCTCTATAGCTGTCTCTGCCTCTACAGCTGTCTCATGCCTCTACAGCTGCCTCATGCCTCTACAGCTGCCTCATGCCTCTACAGCTGTCTCATGCTTCTACAGCTGCCTGATGCCTCTATAGCTGTCTCATGCCTCTACAGCTGCCTCATGCCTCTACAGCTGCCTCATGCCTCTACAGCTGTCTCATGCTTCTACAGCTGCCTGATGCCTCTATAGCTGTCTCATGCCTCTACAGATGTCTCATGTCTCTACAGCTGTCTCATGCCTTTACAGCTGTCTCATGTCTCTATAGTTGTCTCAGAAAGCTGGGCTACACTGAAGCCTGCAGGTGGCTCCCTTGGCACTCCCAGGCTTACTTCTTTTCTGCAGATGCACATTATCTGGACTGTTCTTAGGAGGATCAGTAGAATGGTTGACCCGAGAGTGTACGAAGACTTCCTGCCACACACCTCACGGCTGGTCACAACTAGACCTACTCTCTAGAAGAACTTGATGCCTTGCTGAAAAATAATTTAATAGTTTACTAAAATTCAGCATTTTGAGTGATTTGTTTTTCTTTAAAAGATTTTGTATGTGTTTGTTTTGCTTGCCTGCATGTCTTTAGATCATGGCTAGAAGAAGGCATCATTTGGAACTGGAGTTACAAATGGTTGTGGTTCACCATGTGGTGGCTGAGACTTGAACCTGAGTCTTCTGGAAGAACCACAGTGTTCTTTACCGCTGAGCCATCTCTTCGGCCCCTTGAGTGATTTATAATTTTTTAAAAATCACCATGATGTTTATGCTACCAGATTCTTCAAGTTTAATGAACAATGGTATAGAAAAAATGTGATAGATATTAGAAGACTTTTCTCAGACCTAAGGCTTTTATGTATGGTATTGAGGCAGTAAGTGAATATAAAAAAAAAAAAAGAAAATGAAATCTTTTGGATATGAAATCCTTTCAGATTAAAGCAGAGGGAGAAAATTCTTGATGTTCATTCCAAAATCTCCAGTGTGTGAGTTCATCATTCTTTTGACGTGGTGTGTACAGATAAATGATGGCCTAAGAGAAATGAGGAATTAGAGACTAAGTGTTTGACTTTGTACTTTACTGTGCACTAACTAATGACATTTTCTGCTTCTAAAATATGAAAATAGCAATTGGGTGCCCATGAGATTATTAGTGGATTATTTGTCTCATGATACCGAGTAAAGTTTTTAATTAACATGAATAACACCTACATTGACAATTCGAGGCTGTTGATTCAGTACACTTCCACCTCCACCCCCGTTCAGTATATCAGAGAAGGTTTAGGGCTATGTACCATCTAGAACAAAGGTAAGACATTTTATTATTGGCATATGTAGCTGGAGACCGATGGTTTGATGGCCAGTATCATATTATATATATATATATATCATATATATATATATATATATATCGTATGATATACATTATATTACATATATAATATGATCTATATAACAATATTGTATTTGTATTGTGTGTGTCACAGCCATCTAAATGATGAACCTGATGACACGTTAGGACTTGTTCCCTGCAGGAGCTCCACATACTCCTTTCTGCTCTTACTATCTGCTCGCCCATTGAATGCTTTGGTTTTGTGGGGCTTGGGATGTATCCCAAGGCTTCTTTCATCCCCTGTGTTCTTCACATGTGTGTGTGGGCTCTCTGCCTCAGCATAGGATGGACCTCAGACTCTCTAGTCTCAGACCCTTGTATACTCTTAGGAAATCTTCTCTGGATCCGAAAGGCTTTTGGTATGTGTCTTCTGTTAACAAAATGGGAACATGAAAATATTTGTTAAGGTAACTTTATCAAACCCGTTTCGTGTTAACATGAATATATATATTTATTGCTTGGATGACAGGCTAGTATTGTGCTACATGGGACCCATAGCTGGATGACTTTTCTCGCACTTTTCCTCAGTGATGTCTGTCTGTCTGACTTACATATCATAGGTCTATCTGACATCTGATGACTACTTTTCTAGCTCTGTAGCTCTGGCTGGTCTGAAACTTACTATGTAGAACAGGCTGCCCCTTAATTCAAAGAGATCAGCCTGCCTCTGCCTCCTGGGTACTGGGTTAAGTACATGCACTCTGCTCAGTGGTTTTTAAACATCGAACGTGTGACAACAAGAGCGGTTCCATCTTGCTCTTTTGCAAGTGTTTCATTTCCTAGGTCTTCCTTAAACAGAAGCTACTTGGCTTCTCTTATGCTCCACTGTGGTCAGTGTGCTGAAATCTCAAGCATGGTGAAGCCCTTTCCCAGTCTGAGAGTGAGACACGGCAAATACAGCTTCGTTCCTCACGAGCAGGTTTAGCACCGTGGGCCCTTAAAGGGGACTTGTGTACTCACTGAAGACCACTGTCCGCACACTAGGTCCCAAGCATCGTGTGTGCAATAGCGTCAGGTTTTATCATGGTGCCTGCCTTGTACCTCCTGCAGGCTGGACTCTGAATGCACCTTAAAGCCATGTGTTCAAGAATTAGTCTCCAGCTTGGGTTAGAAAGTCGCAGAAACACAAGAGCTGTGGCTTGGCCGGATGTTTTAAGTCACCTTTCTTTCTTTCTTTCTTTCTTTCTTTCTTTCTTTCTTTCTTTCTTTCTTTCTTTCTTTCTTTCTTTCCTCCCTCCCTCCCTCCCTCCCTCCCTCCCTCCCTCCCTCCCTCCCTCTCTCTCTCTCTCTCTCTCTCTCTCTCTCTCTCTCAGTGGATATTTTATTTATTTAAAGTACATTTATTCCCTTTCCCAGTTTCCTTTCCGAAAACCCCTCTCCTATCACCCTGCCCCTGCTTCTAGGAAGGTATCTCCCCCATCCAAACCCAACTCCGTGCTCTGCTATTCCACTACACTGGGGCATTGAGGCTTCACAGGATCAAGGGCCTCTCCTCCCATTTATGCCCAACAAGGCCATTTTCTGCTACATATGTAGGAGCCATGGGTCCCTTCATGTGTACTCTTTGGTTGGTGGTTTAGTCCCTGGGAGCTCTGGGGGGGGGGTCTATTTGGTTGATTGTTGTTGTTGTTCTTATGGGGTTGCAAACCCCTTCCACTCCTTCAGTTCTTTCCCTAACTCCTCCACTGGGGACCAGGTACTCAGTCCAGTGGTTGGCTGTGAGCATCCACCTCTGTTTGTCAGGCTCTGGCAGAGCCTCTCAGGAGACAGCTATATGAGGATTCTGTCAGCAAGCACTTCTTGACATCCACAATAATGTTTGGGTTTGGTGACTGTATATGGGGTGAATCCCCAGGTGGGGCAGTCTCTGGAAGACCTTTCCTTCTGTCTCTGTTCTACACTTTGTCTCTGTATTTCCTCCCTTAGTATTTTGTTTCCCCTTCTAAGAAGGGCTGAAGCATCCACATATTTTCTTAATTGTATCTCGTCTGTGAATTTTATCTTGGGTGTTCTAAGCTTTTGGGCTAATCCATATATCAGTGAGTGCATACCATGTGTGTTCTTTTGTGACTAGGTTACCTCACTCAGGATGATATTTTCTAGTTCTATCCGTTTGCCTAAGAATTTCATGAAGTCGTTGTTTCTAATATCTGAGTAGTACTCTATTGTGTAAATGTAGCACATTTTCTGTATCCGTTTCTCTGTTGAAGGACATCTGTGTTCTTTCCAGCTTTTGGCTGTTATAAATAAGGCTGCTATAAACATAAGGGAGCATGTGTCTTTGTTAGATGTTGGATTGTCTTTTGGGTGTATGCCCAGGAGTGGAATAGCTGAGTCTTCAGGTATTTTCTGAGGACCCTCCAGACTGATTTCTAGAGGGTTGTAGCAGCTTGCAATCTCACCCAGGGAGGTATGTTCCTCTTTCTCCACATCCTCCACAGTGTTTGCTGTCACTTGAAATTTTGATCTAAGCCATTCTGACTGGTGTGAGGTGGAATCTCAGGGTTGTTTTGATTTGCATTTCCCTGATGACTAAGGAAGTTGAACATTTCTTTAGGTTCCTCTTAGCCTTTTTTTTTAAGTTGAGAATTCTTTGTTTAGCTTTGTACTCCATTTTTTAATAGGGTTATTTGGTTTTTTTGGAATGTAACTTCTTGATATATTGGATATTAGCCCTCTATTGGATGTGGGATTGGTAAAGATCTTTTCCCAATCTGTTGGCTGTCGTTTTGTCCTGTTGACAGTGTCCTTTGCCTTGCAGAAACTTTGCAATTTTATGAGGTTCTATTTGTTGATTGTTGATCTTAGAGCATAAGCCTTTGGTGTTCTGTTCAGGAAAATTTCCCCTGTGCCCAAGTGTTTGAGGCTCTTCCCCACTTTCTCTTCTCTTAGTTTCAGTGTACCTGGTTTTATGTGGAGGTCCTTGATTCACTTGTACTTGAACTTTGTACAAGGAGATAACATTGAATTGATTTTTGTTCTTTTACATGCTGACTGCCAATTGAACCAACACCATTTGTTGAAAATTTTGTCTTCTTTCCACTAGATGTTTTTGGCTCCTTTGTCAAAGATCAAGTGACCATAGGTGTGTGGGTTCATTTCTGGGTCTTCAGTTCTATTCCATCGATCTACCTGCCTGTCTCTGTACCAATACCATGCAGTTTTTATCACAATTGATCTGTATTTCAGCTTGAGGTCAGGGATGGTGATTCCCCCAGAAGTTCTTTTATTGTTGAGAATAGTTATTTGCTATCCTGGGTTTTTTGTTATTCCAAATGAATTTGGAAATTGCTTTTTCTAACTCTGTGAAGAATTGAGTTGGAATTTTGATGGGGATTGCAGTGAGTCTTTAGATTACTTTTGGCAAGATGACCATTTTTTCTATATTAATCCTGCCAATCCATGAGCATGGGAGATCTTTCCATCTTCTGAGATCTTCTTCAGTTTCTTTTTTCAGAGACTTGATGTTCTTGTCATATAGATCTTTTACCTGCTTGGTTAGAGTCACACCAAGGTATTTTATATTATTTCTGACTATTGTGAAAGGTGTTGTTTCCTTAATTTCTTTCTCAGCCTGTTTATCCTTTGTTGTTTTCCAAGACAGGCTTTCTCTGTGTGGGACAGTTCCAGGCTGACCTGCAACTTACTCTGTAGACAAGGCTCTGAGCCAATATAAACTTTTCCCCTTCTAAGTCAGGTATTTTGTTTAGGAATGGAAAGCGGACTTACATAGAAAATCTATTTCTGTCTAATGAGTGTGACCGTGGTACGAAATCAAGACTGAAAAAGAAGAAAGACCACACAAATAATAATCTTAATTTTTTACATTTTCCTGTTGGCTGCACCTTTGCAGTGTCAATTAGCAGGAAACCATCTGCTCCTAGCCTTGGTGCTGCTTCTCCCATTGATCTGAACTGACCTTTACTGGTGCAGTTGCTATTGCTGTACAAGTCCAGCCAGTACTGTGTGCTCAAACAGCAATGGCCCCAGATCTGCAGGTAGGGTGGAGATTAGCAGAGGAGCTTGGTGCATCTCTCAGGGGCTTTGATTGGCCCGAGCATACACTTTTATGATGGTGACCCACCCACGTTTACCTTGCACTTCACTGCAAACACTAGTGAAGCACCACGTGGGCTGCCTGTAGACGGCTTGGAACCACACTAGCTGAACTGCACGAGAGAAGGTCCTTAGAGAATGGTTGTTTAAACAAAAATTTGCTATTGTAACACCAGGACTTTAGGACAAACCGGTTTTGTTTGCTGAAAAAGTCACATCTGCCATCAAAGGGAAGAGACATGGACCCTACATTTTGTGTATTATTATATCACCATCATCGCTACTAATTTATGTTTAATCCGTATGTTTTGCCTTTATTCGTATCTGTGTACTACGTGTATACTTGGTGCTTGCAGAGGCCTGAAGAGGGCATGTGATTTCGAGTAAATGGAGGTACTGACAGTTGGGAACCACCCTGTGGGGTCTGGGAATCAAACCTCAGTTCTATGGAGGAGCATTTAATTGGAACCATCTCTCCAACTGTCAGACTCTACATCTCTGCTGAGGGATTGGATGTCTGGGACTTGGGAATCTTGTTTTTGTTTTTGTTTTTTTTTTTTTTACTTTAGTTGCCTCTGTTCTATGTCCTGCCTCCAGATTCTTCTCCCTAAAGCAAAGGTTTTATCACCAACTCCCATTTCTGTCAAACATAAATAAGTGTGTGTTGTGTTCCAGATGACCTGTTTACTGCCCTGCTCCCTTTTTAGCCTTCTCCATGTGTCAGCCCAACTTTGGACTCCTTTGGTGTGTGTGTGTGTGTGTGTGTGTGTGTGTGTGTGTGTTTCTATTCCTAGAATTCTGCCACTTTGATACCACCTCATCTTAACATTCAGGAATCAAAATAAGTGGTTCCCCTAATATAGACAACTTCCTTCAGGTTTCCAGCAGCTTTCTTGTGTCCTTCTGTGGTCCTATGACCTCTCAATCCCTACCTCACACAGTAATGTATACATGCATGGTCTATATATCCCACCAGCTTATTGGGGACTACCCATCGGCTTAATAGATTACTTCACAATCATGCCAATACCTGAGATACTTTTAGTATGTATTTGATTTTCATAACTGAAAGAACAGATATGAATAAAGTAGTAAGTTTAAACTCCCCTAAGATGTTATTAAAAGTATTGTGATTGCTGATTAAGACTATGTGAATACCAGTCTCTGTCTGTCTGTCTGTCTCTCTCTGTGTATCTTTGATATATAAGAAATTATATAAGTAGTACACATATTTAATTAAAACACTGAAGATTTAGAAGCAGTTAGATCTCTGTGAATCCGAGGCCAGTGTGGTCTACATAGAGAGTGAGTTTCTAGCCAGCTGTGGCTATGTAGAGAGACATATTTCCAAAAATAACAAAGAGCAAAAGAAAAAAAAAATCCAAACAACAACAAAGAAAAGAATAGAAAAAGAAAAAAAAGGAAGGATTGACAAATGAACTATGAATATAAAGTAAAAGAATTTTCACTTTCAATAATAATAATAATAATAATAATAATAGTAGCAGTGCAAAACAAAGCAGTGGTACAGAATTGACCAGTAATTTGCCTACAGTGTGAAGGCAGGTGCAAAACTTAATTTCTAGGGCATGGCATTTATTTTAACTTAGTAGAGAGAAATACTTTATTCTTAGGAAGCCAGATTTAGCACAGTTATATTAAAATATTAGTTGTGTTCGGATTATGACATGCTTAGTTCCACTCCTGCCAGAGTGAGGGAACCTGACACAATGACTTGGGACATCTGGAGACCCAACCTGTCCACTGTTACAGGCACATCACCACAAAGCTGCCTCAGCACCCCATGCTACCCCAGCAACTTACAGTGTGTGACTCCCTGGTGAGCAGGGCTATGGAGACAAGGCTAACCCAATGAATAAAATATGCAGAATCTATTTTTAGATGTGAACTTAGGCTAATTCAGTACCTGATAAGATTGGTATTGGTAGGAAAAGACGAATTATTTAATGAACAAGTGCTGGAGCACTTACTTGCCTGTCATCCTGAAGGCTGCATGAAGGGCTGTGACACACGTCTGCGTGTGTAGTAGGAATCCAGAGTCAAGCTATACAACAATGCAAATTATGTGTAAGGGTCAGAAATAGAGATATTTGTACAATCTCCATGCGGTAGGGGGAGGGCATCTCAGTAGAAACGCTGAAAGAATGTTACAGCTTTGTCACTACAGAGGCATTTAAGTGTTTTATGTTAATATTTATAAATTTTGTATAGAAAGATATATGTTATACTGGAGATATGTTGCAATTTTTATGTCAAACAAAAAGCTAATATCCTTCAGGTTCAAAGACTTTTTAAAATAAGCCTAAGATCTAATCTATAAGGTAAGTACCTAATTAGAGTTATGGGGAAAACATAAAACAAACAGTTCAAAAAATAATAAAAATGTAGCATGTGATATATCAGAACATAGGCAAACATGTTAGCACTAAAATGCAAATTAAAGCAACAATGGTACAATCTTGGTCAAGTGACAGATGAAAAGATGATTCTGTAATTTATAATAATGGTGAAAATAAAATACCCTTTCTTCCGAGAGCTGTTTTGACTGGGTCACTTCCCTCAGTCTATAAAACCATAAACTGTAAACCATAAAAAAAAAAAAAAGCATGCAAAGTAAAGTCTTATATGTGTGTGTAGATATGTATATTATGTTTGTGTAGACACACAGCCACACATTAAAGAAAGGCTGAGAGCATGGTGCCAGACAGTTTTAATCCCAGCACTCGGGAGGTGGAGACAGGTGAACATTTGTGTGGGAATAACCTGGTCCACAGGGTTCCGAGTCAGCCAGGCCTATGCAGTATGTAAAAACAAAACAAAACAAAACAAAAAACAAACAAGGCAAAAAAAACATTACCTTGGCAAATGTTTTGCAAATGTTTCTCTCAATTCTTTTACCTACCACGCTGTGCACCAGTGATGAATGTGGCCTTTTGGCTACTCTTTCAACAATGCTGCCTTAATGGACTTGGGCAGCATTCATTCTTTTTCTTTTTTTCTTCTTTCTTTCTTTTTTTATGTCTGTCAGCCTGAAGATGTTATGAATAGCATTTTCAGTGTACATTTTTTTCCTTGAAATGTAGTCTGAAGCAATAATCTGATAGCTATGTAAGGAAGGTGATTATTTTCAGGATTTTTAATGGTAGCCAGAAAGAGGGACTGTCCTCTGGCACGCCAGTGGTTTAACGATTATGTGTGGTGAGGCAGATGGTACAATGTTGTGTAGCTGTTAGAAAGTGGGCAACTTCAGACCAACACCAACTTCAACTCATCCTGTGTGCTACAGATCTGGTTCCTGCATCCTTACAACCATGCAGGTCATGGATCTTTGTCAGTGGAAAGAGACAAGCTGTAGAGGAGCATTTAGTTTTTCATCCAGCTCTTAAGGATTGTTGCCTTATTGATCTAGGGCCTGGGGTTTCATACAGAAAATTTAAAAGCTTGATATTGTGTTCTAGGACCCTAAAGATAACACTGTTAAGGGATATTGTTACTGATGATTATATCAGAGAGAAAAGAGATAGATTACTGCTTTACGAGGCCCAGACTGGAAAGGAGTCCCTGAGAAGATAGTCTTTGAGTTGAGGTCCAGAGGTGCTAAGATAGAACCGTGTCTGGTCTGTGGAATGCTCCCAACCCCAAGACTGCTAGGGGTGATGGCAGATGTAAATACCCCAAGGCAGAAGAACAAGGGAGTCTGCATAACTGGGTTGAGCAGGAAGTTTGGATGGAAGAGTTAGGAAGTTGGTTTGGGAGTCAGTAAAATTTCAGATTCTCATTAGATAGATGCTCATGCCAAGACAGATATAGCCTGCAATTGACTCTTCCTAGGCAGAAGATGGGCAGACACAGGAGCCATATGTGGGTGAGGGCAAGAAAAAGTGAGTGTATACAGGAAGCCATGGGGGCTGAGGAGTGACTCTCAGGGAACTTGTTCTTAAGCGTAGGGCAACTACAAAGAATCAATATTAAAGATCAGCAATAAGAGAAAAATACCAGGGTAGGAAGAAAACCAAGGTAGAACAGCCTCTGAGATGCCAAATGACGTATGTGTCAAAAGGAGACATAGTAAGAGGGCTGTAAAGAAGGCAAGAATTGAAACCTGAAAATTGAAGCCAGCGTGTAAGTGAACTAACAGAGAGCCTTTCTAGGTAATGTGCGAGTTATGAAGCCTGGGCTCGCAGCTACTGCTGAATACTATTATTTTAAGGATTCAGAAAGCAAAACATTTATTATTTTCATCAGAAATGATCTTGAAATTACTACCTGGATTCAGCAACCAAAACAGAAAGAAGAATAAATTAGCATTATGGAAGGGCAACATTGCTGTGTCCCGGGAAGTGAAATAGTTCTCAGTTGTACAGCTGACTGATGCATTTGTAGCTGTACCCACGTGGTCATTTGTGGGGCAAAAGCCCACTGAGGAAGTAAAGTCAGTTCTAGCTAAGAGTAACAGGGAGAGGGACTGGCATCGGGGAGGGGGCTGGGGGAAAGGATGAAGGAAGCAGAGAGGGGAAGAGAAAAGGGGAAAACCAGGTGCTTGGTAAAGTTTGAGCTCAGAAGTGTAAGATGCTCAAAACAAAGCCTAACAATAACAACAACAACATTAATAATAAAATACCTGCACTTAACTCTTTTCACAATAACTTTGCCCTGACTAAATTTGAAAACAGAAACTCTTTGTACATAAGTAGTTTCCCTATTGCATAAGCCGGTATACCATAAGCCCCCTTAGAACAAAATATTTATGACTCTGGGTCTTGAGCCATAAATGTCTATAACATGCTGTTCATAAATCAACACCCCACTCCCCTCGGCCAGTTGATGTGTTAAAAGTAAATAAACATGTCAAACTTCTGGTCCTTTTTCTAGAAATTGTCAATAAAAATATTAAAGTAAAACTTCAAAATAAGCTTTTAACAGAGTTTCCTTTAGAACGGAAAAGCCAACCGTTTGCTGGTAGAGAATTCATGTCCTGTCTTAAAGTGACCCAAACCGGGAACTAAAATGGTACTTTGGGGGAGTGTTACAGTGTTGTTGTTTCCTGACTCGGCATTCTTGCCCCTCCCCCACGTATGCCCACAACGCACGCACACATTCTAGAGCTTATTAGACGGGGCAGGACACAGTTCAGATAAGTTTCTTTCACACCAGCATCATACAGAACACACAGGGAGAGATTTGGAGTTTACTCGTACGTAAATATCATCTCTGTTTTGAATTATGGGTCTTAGTCTCCTGGTGATTGTCCTCCGGCTTTGTGTGGTCCCCGAGGAGCTCTGGTCAGTGTGGAGCAGGTTAAGCTCTTGCAGGCGTTGAGGTTCTACGGGGATCAGGGTTTTGGACAAGTGTCAGCGAAGATGGTTTCCAGCCTCCCTGTGATCAGTAAGTGGCCCTTTAGCTCTCTGCTCTTTATGGTATGTTAATTTGTGGAAAAATATGAAACTCAGCCTAGAAATAAAAGAGACGTTGAAGGTTGACGTACAGTACAAGGCGATACTGTTTGGAGTCTCATATTTTTAAAAGAGCCCACATAGTAAAATGATAGTTGAATATACGTGAAGCACCTGTCTGATGGAAAGAACTCCTACTGTAATTAGTATTTGTCTTCGTGAAACCTGAAAACCTAGGTTATAAGTATCTTTCAAATTATATAATATAATCATTGCTGAGCTACATAGAAATGTCCTAGAAAATAGGATTTATTCTCTACACTATCTCTAATGGGACAAAATAAAGAGATTAAACAGACCTAGCTTCTCAGACTCACTTTCTTCAGACCCACCCTTCTCAGACCTACCGAGATCAGACCCACCTCAGACCAGACCCACCTCAGACCTACCTTCTCAGACTCATTCTCCCCAGACCTACCTCCTCAGACCTGCCTCCTCAGACACATACCTCCTAAGACCCACCCTCCTCAGACTCACCTCCTCAGACCAGACCCACCTTCCTCAGCTCACAACCTACTCTCCTCAGAGTGCTTAGGCTCTCCCACCTTTCAACTCTCTCTGTCTCTCTGTCTCTCTCTCTCTCTCTCTGTCTCTCTCTCTCTCTCTCTCTCACACACACACACACACTCCTTTAGTTTAGACAACTGCTGTGTTAGCCGGTGGGGTTCAGCACCAAAAGCTACTGCTAACTTGTTTGCACTGAGAATGCCTGACAGAAAATAGATTTCTTGTAATGTAAACAGTTTTCTGCAGTAGCTCATTAAGAATATTTTATTTATTGTAATTATAGGAACAGCCTGTTGGAGTGAACCATCTGCCACAGCTAAACTAGAACTTTAGGATTCTTCTATGTGGAAACAGTTCATTCAGAACGGCGTTGCTTTTGCAGTATTTCCACTGTGAAATGGAAATACTCAGTTAATATCCTTAGTGTCTGTCATCCCTGGGAAGTTTTACCATCACCTTGATTGGACTAGTGTCTTGCAGTGCACCTTAGTTTTTTTTTTTTTTTCCTTCTGGAGGTTGCAGGTCTCCTCCTTCAGCTTTCCGAGAACAGGGTTTATGCCATCACACGGGATCGCAGTTGGAAACACTCTTTTCCTCAACACTGGGCTTGGACCCCACCCGTCAGTTCAGCACTCTGCTCTGTCATCGCAATCTGTTGCAGTGAATATTGAAAATGGACGACTTGTCTCTTTATCGGCCCCTGCGGTCTCGCTCTGGGGACACCGATTTTAGTACGGAGCCGTGCGCACGGTTTCTGCCACTCGGATTGCAAGCCTGCCCCTCCGCAGGGTTCCCTTCCCAGGCTGTTCGCTCCGCCTGCCCTGCTTGCTGCCCCCGTTACTGTCCTGGGTCTTCTTTCCTCACTGCCCGTCACAAACATCACTTCAAAGCCCGGTAACTTTTCAGACGGGTTTAAATAATAGATTCTCAATTTATAAACCCTCTATACAATAAGATGACATCCAATAGACAAAGATACAAACTGCCTTGGTTATGAGATAAAGACCTATAAAAAAATCCCTTTAAATATTTATATCTACCTATGTCTGATTACAGCCTCCAGGATCTAAGTCTGCTTTCCTCGGCTCCATCTTGATTTTTTTCCTCTCAATTCCTGTTCCTCTTCTGTTTTCCTACCCCCCCCCACCCGCCTACTTCTCCACTGTCCAATCACATGTCGACTTAACATAAATCTACAGCCATTTAAAAGTGGTTTTATTTAGACAGGGCAGAGAGGGGTCTAATTGTTAAGAGTGAGTACTGTTCTTGCAGAGGGCCCAAGTTTGACTCCAGTACCCACACTGTGGCATCCAACTGCTTGTGACTACAGTTCCTGGGAGATCAAATTCTCTGCCCTCTGTGGGCACCTGAAATAAACGCACTTATGCACAGATACAAACTCATACACATAATTTTAAAAATAAAATAATTTTTTTGAGACAGGGTTTTGCCACATTACCCAGGCTGGCCTTGACTCCGTATATAGTTCATGCAGACCTCTTAAACTGCGGCTCTCCTGCCTCAGCCTCCAGAGTGGGCGAGAGACGACCTCAGCCCACTGCAAAGGAACATTTGACTGTACTTAGGCCAAATTAAAAATGGGTCTCAATTTGGGTGTCTCTAATAATGTATTTCTTTATTACTTTTGTTAGCACAAAATTTTCCTTGAGTGCTTAATGCTGCCCAGCATTTATGACCAGTTTTTGTTGTCTGATTGGAAGTGCTCAGCTTTTGAGAATAATTTATGAAATGTCTATAACCTTGACAAAGAGTAGTTTAGATAAACCGCTACGGATACAAACATTTTACTGTATTGCTTATTCCATAGGGATGGCAGGGTACCCCTTGAGCATCACAGAACACTTTATAAAGTTCTTTCTTTTATAGACAGGGGCTTTGGGCCAGGCCTAGAGCACATTCACAGACTGCTTTCCTGTGCAGTTTCTGGGCAAGGGCACCGCTTTAACGACAACGAAAAGCTTAATGTGTACTTTTGGCTTGGGGATTCCTTACTAAGAACATTCGAATTTCCCCAAGGAAAACTGCATTTGCATGTACAAGCTCTTCCTGTAATTAGAACAATTTTCTCCTCCTCCTCCTCTCTTTTTATTTTATTTTATTATTATTTTTTTTAATTCAGCCTTTTCAGCTTGTTAAATATAAGGTTTCCACAAAGGCAGGCCTTTCTGAAGGGATTGAAGGCTGAAAAGTCTCACGCCAGTTCCCTGCAACAGCAGGAACGGTGTGGGGGAGGGGCGGGCTTTACACACCAGTTTTCCAGGTGCCAACCCGGTGCTCAGGAGGAAAATTAATGGGCTCATTTGAACACAAGGAAAGTTCAGGCAGCACGTTTCCTTCTATTCTGAGGTCTGTTTAAATTGTAATAAAAATGAAAATGCCTGGAATATTTTGGCATTGGAACTCTGCTGTGTTAGCTCATGGGCACCTCCCAGCTTCCTCAGATAGCAGTACAAAACTGGCAGCCCCCCAAGGGAACATTCTTTGAGGACCTCCCTGGGAGGCAGGAGAGGGAACTTGGAGTTCTGATTGTGCAACTGAGCCACACTAGTGTCCTTGCATTCACAGGCGGCCTGCTCTCCTCTGCTTCAGGACTAGCCATCCGTGTTGTTGGTCTGGAAGTCTAATGCAGGGCATTGTGGGGAAATCATATCTTGCTAGATACTTTAATTACCTTTGTAGAATTTTTCTTTTTGGTTTTCTCATAATTGAAATTGCTAAAATGCTTAATTTCATTTGTTTCTTAATAATCTAAATTGCTAAGTAATTTAATATTCCTAATTACTAAAACAATATCAAACACAATTAAACTCTTGTTTGATTCCAGACAGTTTTCAGCACTTCTGGGCTGTTACTTATGTTGCACCAATATGAGTTCTGTTCCTTGGTGTCCCTGTGAGGAGATTGCCAAGCACAGAGCCTGGCATGTCTGGCCATCTCACCTAGCATTGTGTTCAGCAAGAATGACAGGGAACTTCGTTGAGATTTTTCTTTTTCGTCCTCCTCTTCCTCCACACCAGGGTGGCCTCAGATTCACAGAGAACCTCTACCTCGGAGCAGTGTGATTAAAGGTCGCTACCACCACACTGTCTCCAGGAAGGACTTCCAATAAGTCAGTTTGGGACTGACAGAGGTCCCTTGGAAATCCGTGTTCTGTTCGGATGGGTATTACCGGATGTTAGGTTCTGAGGAGAGATAGGAAGATAACGATGCTTAGAACACGGCATTGACCCAAACTGAAGAAGCTGGAAGTAAATGAATGGCCAAGGAGAGGCCCGAAGGTGAGCATGGACATTGGGCATGTCAGGGTGAGCGAGAGTCTGAGTTCACTGCCTTGGGAGGACAGAGTGTTAAATACTAAATGTGGGGTTGTATCCTGAGCTCCCCTTCTATTGAGTGCTTAGCCAGCGGATGAGTCTTGACTGTAAGAAGAGTTAACCAGAGGAGGACCAGACCAAGTTACCTAGGTCAGAGGCCCCTTTTCTCTCCCTCAGGGCAGCTTTCCTAAACCCTTGGTGAGACCTGGGGAGTGTTCACACAGCTCCTTAGGTGCCTGTGTCCTGACATTTGCTCCTGTACAGGCGTGGGACTTCCTGCAGAGGGGTCACTTCCTGCCTAACTAAGCTTGTGACAAGCCTGGGCAGGGCTCTGCTGCCTGCAGCCGGTGAGCTGGTAGTTAAGGCTTTGCTGGGAAGCCGCCTGATGAAAGTGACTTTCACAGGACACCTGGCCAGCTCCTTTCTCCCTGCCAGGCACCCATCAACAGAGGCAGCCTTCGAGGGTCTTTCTTTGCTTGAACAAAGGTGGTGGGCTTTATTTTATACACCTTTTCTTCTTTTTAAATGGGAACCTTGTCCTGAAGGTTGACTCCTTCAGTGAGACTGATGAGTTTGTGGTCTATACGAAAATTTAAAATTAAATTAAAATTTCCTAAAGTCTTACTATATTCTTCTTCTTCTTTTTGTAAGCCTCCGAGTAATGAATCAAACTCTGAACAGCCCCGAAGGTTCTAGTATAGTTGTGGTGTGAAGACAGTTTCACTTTCGTAAATGTGGTGTCATGTTTTAGTCACTAATGAAGGTGCTTCCATACAGTCATGCTCTGTTCATAATAGACCTTGGGAAGCTGTGCACGGTATAGTTGAACTGTAAGTCTATTGTAGTGAATATGAGGCAATTCTTTAAATCTGACAGGTTTTTGTCCTAGCACGTGCCTGTGTGTGATCTGCTGTCATTTAGCGTTAATGACGTTTATCCTAAATTACAATCTTAAAGTGTGATTTTCTCTTTTTTAGACTCTACACCTGGTGTTTTCCAGGCTTGTAATATGCTTGCTTTTGTAGATTGTCAGTGCTAGCTTTAAAGTACTACTGGAGTTTGGAAGAGAAGGAAGCGCTTCATGGTCTCTGGAGTCCAGCAAAGCCACCGCATACTTTTGTGCATTTCTGGTTCTCCATAAGGACCACACATATTCATAGTACAAAATGTGGCTGTTGTAGTCAGGGTTTCTATTCCTGTACCAACATCATGACCAAGATGCAAGTTGGGGAGGAAAGGGTTTATTCAGCTTACACTTCCACATTGCTGTTCATCACCAAAGGAAGTCAGGAGTGGAGGAGCTGATGCAGAGGGCATGGAGGGATGCTACTTACTGGCTTGCTTCCCCTGGCTTGCTCAGCCTGCTTTCTTATAGAACCCAGGTCTACCATCCCAGGGATGGCTCCACCCACAATGGGCTGGGCCAGGGATGGCTCCACCCACAATGGGCTGGGCCCTCCCCCCTTGATCACTAGTTGAGAAAATGCCTTACAGCTGGATCTCATGGAGGCATTTCCTCACCTGAGGCTCCTTTCTCTGTGATAACTCCAGCTCGTGTCAAGTTGACACAGAAGCAGCCAGCACAGTGGCGGTTTAAGTACTTAAATACTCATCCCTGATGTTAACAACTCCATTTCTGATTATGCTCTAGGTGACATGAGACTTCTGTGTACATGGCTTTAACGTTTTTATGAACAAATACATAAATTATAAGTGTGCTGGTATGTGATTCAGTTTCTTTATACCTCCCTATTTCCTGTTCCTCCGAAGGAGCAGGAGCTCTTCCCCGGGCTCGGTTCTCATTTTTACCCGAATTTTCGGGCTCCTACCCCACCGATGTGCTTGTTATCCCCCGTCGTTCCCCAAACCTGCCGAACTCTTCCGTTTGCTGCAGCAGGTTTCCTACGGCTTGTTGCTTTTTTGAGTTCTCACAGAGAAATCTACTGTCTGCACCCACCAGGTTCCTGCGCTTGCGGAATTAATGACTATGTAATATCTCAGCCTTCATTTTGGTTTCTTCTGTTAAAGTAGGTTTGCAGTCCATATGTTTATGTATTATCACTTACCCATTTTCACTTATTTGGTCAGAATATGTGTGTGTGTGTGTGTGTGTGTGTGTGTGTGTGTGTGGTGTATTACAAAGTCTTGTTTCATCTCATTCGTACCCCAGGGCTTTTCCACCTGCACTTAGCATTCCGCTCCAGAGCCAGAGACTCCTGTATCATGTATGTTTTTATGCTCTTCCCTACAGAGAGCTGTCTGTGGTGGGCCTATTGAAAATGCCCATTTTTGGTCATCTGCTTTCATCCATCTTGTTTTCACTATATAATTTTATGAATAATCTGAGTACACACACACACACACACACACACACACACACACACACACACACACAGCTTATTGTTGGTTTCAGTCTTAAGATTTCCATTGCTGTGAAGAGACACCATGACCAAGGTAACTCTTATAAAGGACCACATTTAACTGGGACTGGCTTATAGGTTCAGAGGTCCAGTTCAGTATCATCGAGGCAGGAAGCATGGCTGCATCCAGGCAGGCATGGTGCAGGAGGAGCTGAGGGTTCTACATCTTCATCGAAAGTCAAATATGAGAAGACAGGTGCCCGTGTATCAAGGAGGAGGGTCTCAGAGCTCATCCCCACAGTCACTTCGAACACCCTGCACAGCCTGTAAAAACCGATCAACAGACTACAGGGTGACCATTTTAGGTGGCTCAGTATGCCTTAATCTCGTCCAGGCACCTTGGCTGGTCTTTGTTAATTTTAGGCAGTTGACTGATCTCTGTTTCTGTTAGGATGCTGGACTGGTCTGAGAGTCTTCTTCGCAGGTTTGCTTGTCTGAGAGTTTCTCCTGCAGTTTGGCTTGTCTGAGAGTGACTCTCCGTAGTCTTTAATGTTCAGTCTTCTGGAGGGAGGAGCCTAGTGAATTTGCTCAGTTTAAGGGACTTTCTGACGCGATTTTTCATTGCTTTACTTTCTGTTGCAGGAGCTTTCCTGCAGGATGCAATGTTTCAGCCTTGGAGGAAACAGCTACCCAACAATGCTACGTCCCACTTTTTCCATAAGCTGCTTTCATATGACCAGTAATCAGGTGTAAGTGGTTTGTGGCTACACAGGGCATAGCGGATTGCTAGAATGCTGACTAAGACTTCGGGAGACATCCCCAAATACTTGCTGAGTGGCTACATAACTGAATGAGTGAATGAATGAGTGAACTAAGTAGTCTTAGCATAGATAGACACCCTTTGACTTACGATGGTGCGACCTCTTCAAACATCCATCCTAAACTGAAAATATGTGGGCTGATCATGCTTATAATTCATCCAGCTTTCTCTTCTTACTGACAGCGTAGCACACTGTTGACCATGGGGGACCTACCCTTGCTGCACATGGCCTGGGTGACTGGGAGCCTGGACTTACGGATGCTGTCCTGATTCAGGGAGCCCAGGGACATGGTGCAAGTTAAAACGTGCAGGGGGCAGTTTCTGCCACGTTGCGCTTCTGCCAACATGGAGTCAAACCATGGATAGTTGGGGAACATCTGGATAAGTAAAGAGGATGGGAGTGAAATTAAGACTAAAATCAGGATCTCATTAGAAGTGATTAGAGGAAATACCCCCCCCCCCATTTTCATGTATCCTTTACTTAAGTACTGTAGTGGCACTTGGATGGTGTCAGCTGAGTGCCACCCTTAGGGCAGTGGGAAAGATTGGACAGAGAGGGCTCCAGAGGCTGGAGTCTGGGGAGTTGGCAAGAGCTCGGTGCCTCACTCTGCAGTAGTTACAAGTTATTGCAACAGCTGTGTGTCTCGTGGTGTAGCGTTATTGGTATCTGACAGCGTAGTTGCCGACGTATGGTTGCAGTGTGGACTCATGGCGTCAGGCACAGGAGGGTAGTTTTTCCCCTGGTGTTGTCTCAATGGACATTGCTCTACCTTAGACTTTCAGTGCTCCCGGATTCTCATCCGAGCATGATCTGTAAGGTTTGATTTTCTGCTGCACTCTAGTGCACCGGGAGACTGTGCAGTAGCCGAGAGGACATTTCTCTCCTGTTCAGCTTATAATTGGCAGGTCCCAGTAGGAATAATCATTACCGGGGCTGTGCAAGTGCCTCCTGTCTGCTACATCTGGGAAATGAAAGTTTTGTAAAGGTCAGAAGAAAGTGTGCCCCCAATTACGACGCTGGCTTGTGCGTCACAAATAGTTTAATAGCTTGGAACCTCACTCTGTCTCCTTCACGGTGTCACAAAGGAAAGTAAAAATCAGAAAGTCCCCACCCCGCATTTGTAAGAAGGATGAGAAGGCGTCCATTTCAGAAGGGTTTGATCAGCATCCACCGCTGAACACTTGGAACTATTTAAATCACATAAGCCCGTAAGTGTGTGTATCAGTTCACCTTTATTAATTTGTCAAGGTTAATGTCTGCGTAATGAATTGGAGATAATTAAAGATTCATTGGCAGCCATCTGCTCTTGTTTTCTCAGGGAAATAAGTTTTATAACCAACCCATCTTGTCATGCTTCCTAAGGAGTCGTCATTAGCACAGACTCCATTTTTGAAAGGCAAGCCTCGCTGCTGTTTTAGGCGATGTGAGAATTCTTGTTTTTAATCTTTCAGCTCATGGCAGCCCATTAGGGAGTTCTGACGCCCGGCCTCTAAGAACCTGGAGCGTGTTTGCAGAGGCCGTCACGGTTGGCAGTGAGCTGGTCAGACTCCGACCTGTCAATCAGCTCTGCTTAACAGGCTGGTCAGCTGGCATCTGCGTGATGATCCAGTCCTAGGGCAGAGCTCTGGGCGCTGCCCCAAGAAAGACGACCTCACCCTGTATCCAGCTCCACGTTCAAGGAAGGAAGCTGACGGAGCACAGGGCTTTCCCAAGCGCCTCCCTTGGGCTGCTTGCCTTCTTGCTGGAGGAGGCTATAGCAAGGCTGTGCAAAGGAGGGATGGGGAGGATGCAGATGGCTCCAGAACCCTCCTATGCCATGTTTCTTTGCTAAATTTCCCTGTGCAATGTCTTGCCATCTCTGGTTTTCCTCCTCAGTGGGTGGTGGTGGGGAGAGTCATTCCCTCAGGCACAGCACTGCAGTTCCTCAGCGGCTCTCTCCTCTTTAAGCTCGCTCTGCCTTCAGGGGTGTCGGCCTTTCCTGTACAGCCTTCTCTGCGTCCTGTTTCCCGGCCTTCCCTAGTTCAAATCCATGCATGGCCTTTTACTTGACCTCCAGGGGCTGGCCCTTGATTGGGGTCTTTCATCACCCCGTGTTGTTCCTTCTTCTTTTCTCCCTCCTTACCTCCCTCTCTCCCTCCTTCCTGGCTCTTACACGTTGCTTCCTGTGGTCCCCTACTCTTCCACCCTCCCCACGGTTTCTCATCTTTTCTTCAACTTCCCTAGCACCGATCACGCCTTCTTCTCAGTCAGGACCAGCTTCTGTCTGCTCTAACTGTGGGAAGCACGAGTAGGCCACTTAGGAGCACCTCACCATAAAGTGGGCTACTGGGGTAGTCTAAAACTCTCCGGGGAGAATTTTTGTTTTGTCATGAAAGGCAAAGGTGAGTCCTTGGCAGAAATAGCACGTCAGTGAAGGTTTCAACGACATGTGTTCAACACGGGCACTCGAACAAGTGTGTGTAAAACATCAGTCTTCTAAATGTGATGTTGCATTAGGCTTGTTAGCCTTGCACGCCGATTGGGCATGGTGGTGTATGGACACCTGAAGTCCCAGTACCTGAAAATAGATGCAGGTGGTCAGAAGTTCAAGAACATCTTTGGGTCAGTATTTTCCCCCTGCTGATATTAGGGTGACTGTGTTCAATGCCTATTCCTGAAATCAGGGTTCTCTTTAGTCTCAAACTTGACTAGGTATAAACTATGGCACCTCATTATCAGTAGCATTTCTCTCGGTTTCTCCCTAGACACTTGGAAAAAATGTTCTATATCTAATTGTTTTCTGTCAGTGTTTGACCTGGTAGTAAACAGTAAATGAAATCATGCTTATTGGTTTTTCAATGGCTGTGGTTCAGGCCCGTATTTTAACAGTTGGATGTTCTCCTGATGGTTATCGAATTAGACTGGAGATGAAGAAACATTATTGTATCTTTTTTTCTTATTGTAAAAATGCTGTTTGTTGAAGATGACTTTGAGAACTCAGAAAAATGAGAGAACGAACATTGCTAAGGTTTCTCCATTCCTACAAAAGCCACAGTTCACGGCAAGCATTATGCCCACAGAGGTCAGTTTGCCCAACTCTCCAAATGTGATCAGAGCTGAGTTTGCCCAGTTCTCCGCACTGTGATCAGAGCTGAGTTTGCCCAGCTCTCCGCACTGTGATCAGAGCTCAGTTTGCCCAGCTCTCCGAATGTGATCAGAGCTCAGTTTGCCCAGCTCTCCGCACTGTGATCAGAGCTCAGTTTGCCCAACTCTCCGAATGTGATCAGAGCTCAGTTTGCCCAGTTCTCCGCACTGTGATCAGAGCTCAGTTTGCCCAGCTCTCCGCACTGTGATCAGAGCTCAGTTTGCCCAACTCTCCGCACTGTGATCAGAGCTCAGTTTGCCCAGTTCTCCGCACTGTGATCAGAGCTCAGTTTGCCCAGCTCTCCGCACTGTGATCAGAGCTCAGTTTGCCCAGCTCTCCGCACTGTGATCAGAGCTCAGTTTGCCCAGCTCTCCGAATGTGATCAGAGCTCAGTTTGCCCAGCTCTCCGCACTGTGATCAGAGCTCAGTTTGCCCAACTCTCCGAATGTGATCAGAGCTCAGTTTGCCCAGTTCTCCGCACTGTGATCAGAGCTCAGTTTGCCCAGCTCTCCGCACTGTGATCAGAGCTCAGTTTGCCCAGCTCTCCGAATGTGATCAGAGCTCAGTTTGCCCAGCTCTCCGAATGTGATCAGAGCTCAGTTTGCCCAGTTCTCCGCACTGTGATCAGAGCTCAGTTTGCCCAGTTCTCCGCAGTGTGATCAGAGCTCAGTTTGCCCAGCTCTCTGTACTGTGATCAGAGCTCAGTTTGCCCAGTTCTCCACACTGTGATCAGAGCTCAGTTTGCCCAGCTCACCACACTGTGATCAGAGCTCAGTTTGCCCAGTTCTCTGCATGTGATCAGAGCTCAGTTTGCCCAGCTCTCCGCACTGTGATCAGAGCTCAGTTTGCCCAGCTCTCCGAATGTGATCAGAGCTCAGTTTGCCCAGCTCTCCGCACTGTGATCAGAGCTCAGTTTGCCCAACTCTCCGAATGTGATCAGAGCTCAGTTTGCCCAGTTCTCCGCACTGTGATCAGAGCTCAGTTTGCCCAGCTCTCCGCACTGTGATCAGAGCTCAGTTTGCCCAGCTCTCCGCACTGTGATCAGAGCTCAGTTTGCCCAGCTCTCCGAATGTGATCAGAGCTCAGTTTGCCCAGCTCTCCGCACTGTGATCAGAGCTCAGTTTGCCCAACTCTCCGAATGTGATCAGAGCTCAGTTTGCCCAGTTCTCCGCACTGTGATCAGAGCTCAGTTTGCCCAGCTCTCCGCACTGTGATCAGAGCTCAGTTTGCCCAGCTCTCCGAATGTGATCAGAGCTCAGTTTGCCCAGCTCTCCGAATGTGATCAGAGCTCAGTTTGCCCAGTTCTCCGCACTGTGATCAGAGCTCAGTTTGCCCAGTTCTCCGCACTGTGATCAGAGCTCAGTTTGCCCAACTCTCCGAATGTGATCAGAGCTCAGTTTGCCCAGCTCTCTGTACTGTGATCAGAGCTCAGTTTGCCCAGTTCTCTACACTGTGATCAGAGCTCAGTTTGCCCAGCTCACCACACTGTGATCAGAGCTCAGTTTGCCCAGTTCTCTGCATGTGATCAGAGCTCAGTTTGCCCAGTTCTCTGCACTGTGATCAGAGCTCAGTTTGCCCAGCTCACCGCACTGTGATCAGAGCTCAGTTTGCCCAGCTCACCGCACTGTGATCAGAGCTCAGTTTGCCCAGCTCACCGCACTGTGATCAGAGCTGTTTGCCCAGCTCACCGCACTGTGATCAGAGCTCAGTTTGCCCAGCTCACCGCACTGTGATCAGAGCTCAGTTTGCCCAGCTCTCCGCACTGTGATCAGAGCTCAGTTTGCCCAGCTCTCCGAATGTGATCAGAGCTCAGTTTGCCCAGTTCTCCGCACTGTGATCAGAGCTCAGTTTGCCCAGTTCTCTGCATGTGATCAGAGCTCAGTTTGCCCAGCTCTCTGCATGTGATCAGAGCTCAGTTTGCCCAGCTCTCCACATGTGATCAGAGCACTGTTTACCCAGTTCTTCCCACTGTGATTACTTACTCCGTCACTGTGCTTGTGGCATTCAGGGGCACGAGGATTTTAGTGATTGTGTTAGAAATGTCCTTTTGTTACATATTTTGGTGTCCTTCATTCCATTACTTCAGAAATTGTTACTGGGGGCTGGGACGGTGCTCAGTAGTTAGTGTGTCTGCCTGACATTCCAAAATCCTGGGTTCTAGCTCCGCCACTGAATGAAAACAGGTGTAGTAGCCCAAGTCTGTGATTTCAACACTCACGAGGTGGAGGCAGGAGGATTGAGAGTTCAAGGTCATGCCTGGATAGTTCACTAGTCTGAGACCAACCTGGGCCACAGCAGAACCTGACTCATAAAACAAAATTCTAATTTCTGCCCTTTCTCTAAGTTTGTGGATTTATAAGAATTATAAATGCCCATATTTCCCAAGAAAACATAGGGTAATTTATTGCATTCTTTGGAATCTCAACATGCAATATTGAAGAGAGGAAAAAGGATATTGATTTTGCTTAATGGAAACACTTAAAAATCCAATGTATCTAAGGAAAGAGTGGGTTTTACTTGTCTTCACGTTGGGCCATGCTTAGAGACTGGAGCATTTGTACACCACCGCCTGTAATCCTTTTCTCCTGAGACCGCTTGTCGTAACGAGCTGTCAATTATTGTGCATCTGAGTGTAGTTAGTTTGGCTGGCAGGGTAAAAGCCAACAGGAATCGGCAGGAACTGAATTGTAAGTGTGGTCCAGGGGGGAGCTAGCATGCCCCGGCCCTGTGCAATGCCATCTCTGTTTATAAAAAGGGCACATAAGAGAACTGCATGGCCGCCCAGGGAGAGGTTCACACCCCCTTGTTTACTGCTGCCTTCTTCACTGTAGCAGAACGCTGGGACCAAATTCGTTGTTCATTGACAGGTGCATGGATAGTGCGTGTATATAATGTGAACATATATATGAATATATATGGGTGTATAGGTGAATACTTCTCATAGCAAAAGAACAGTGAAGTTAAAAAATCAGCAGGAAAATGGTTGGTCCTAGAATAGATGCTAATAAGTGAGGTCACATGATCTTAGGTTAAGACAAAGAACCTTCTCTCTCACATGCAGAATTCAGACAATGGTATATAAATATTTTTAAACAAATGTACATGTGGGTACAGTATAATTTGTAGAAAAGAGGACAAGAAAGGCTTAATATAAGGTTTGTGGAAGGACTGGATGCCAGTGATAGATACAGGTTATGAAAAAAAATGTCAAGTTAACTGATTTCTAGTTCTAACACTGCCATGAATTTTGGGTTTGGTGGTGGATAAGATCATAAAGTATATTTGATAATGAAAATGTAAATTTTAATGTTTGTTTATTTTATATGTATCTGTGAGTGCTTGAGTATATGTGTAAAATTTAGTATGAAGCTCCACAGGTCTTGAAAGCCTTTTCTAACTATATAAAAGTTTTTGACTTTGGATCTGGCTAATTTTGGTGTGGACATTTCTTATTATTTTCAAGTTTTTTTAAATAATAAATTCAGTAAGATTTAATTTTAAAAATAATAATAAGATAATAAAATGGAGGACTATAATTGAACATATGGCTATATCGATTTTATGTATAATTATAGATTGGGAAAACTTTTAAGCCAAGAATTAAGAACAGGTATATTTTTATTAAACTAGAAATGATGAGTCACGGTCCCTTGGAGTGATGTAGGATCACTAGCATTAAGAGTGGGACTACTTTAAGGTGTTTAGTCATTTTTCGGAAGTCAGAGGAACTGCCTGGTACCAAAATGTATATACATCATTACCTGTTTATCACAAAATTAACAGGGTATGAGTTGAAAACATCTGTGAGTGTGTGTGTGGGTGGGGGGGTCAGTGGAAGCAGGCACACACACCTTCTACTGAGCCATCTCACCAGCCTGAATTATACGACTATTAACATACGTTACTACTGCTTATTACTGTGATATAAAAGTTGCTGTACTGTGGAATGCAACACCGTGGTTTAGGAGTTCACATTCCCATGGCGAAGATACTACTTTGAAGGTGCCTCTGATAAATGGTAACTTTGAGAAAACCATGAGAGGCTGGGTGTGGTGGCACACACCTTTGATCCCAGCACCAGAGAGGCAGAAGCAGATGGATTTCTAAACAGAGTGAGTTCCAGGGCAGCCAAGAGAAAGAAATGGGATTATTAATATATTTTCAGTACAGGCAACAAACAGCGTGTTAGTAAACAGAAAAGTAATACCTGACCGTTTGACAGGAAAATATAGAGAAACAGAAGGAGAGATGTGTGAAGTTCCAACCTCTTTCTTTCGTCTTTTTTCTAAAAGGCAGTCAAAGCGTTTCTCCAGCTCTCTCAACTGCACTTCTGCACAACAGGTAGATGCTGATTTGCAGAAACGCTTTCTATGGAAATCACCCCATTTTTTTCAAATAATGTATATAAAGCTCAAAACACGGAGGCTTAACAGTTCCATAGAGAAGGTAGCTGTCATATTGTACACACACACACACACACACACACACACACACACACTCGCCTGGGATCTGAGTTGACGTTGACGTTTCTCTTTAAAAGCCAGAGAGTGAGTATTTTTGATGTGTCTATATTATTTTCATTTTAGTTTTTCATTCTTGCGGCCATGAACAGTCATAAACAATACTTAGGTGAGTGGGGATGGTGGGTGGAATCCTAGAAAATGTATATTTATGAGTAACAAGTTTCGAGTTCATATGATCATGTGTCCTGAAGTAGTGCTTGCTTTTTGGATTCTTTTCAGTCACTTAAATGTGTGAAAATCATTCTTCACTTCTGTGCTTCACAAATGCTAATGGCACGCTTGATTTTCCTGTTGGGTCATGGCTTTCTTACATTTAGTCTACAGCATTAACAAAAATCACTTACAAAATTAAATCAGAGTTTTTAAAGAAATGCTTAGGGAATCCTAACACAGCTTCCAGAGTAGAATGAGTGGTTGAGTTCATTCAAATAACATAGAAAATCACTTTAATGTGAGTGTTGTCTGGATCCTTTCAGACCCTGGATGAAGGCAAATGCAACAGAGGCAGAGCAGGAGGAAGATACAGAGGGGGCGGGTGTGGGGCTGAGGCAGGGGGATTGGAGTGGATCCTGAGCAGCAGGTTATCAGCATCCACCCCTCTCCACATAAAGGACTGGGCTGTTTCTGATCCTCTTGCCATTGGCTGCGTGTGGAGATTCTCTCTGCACACACTGTTCCCTTCTCTCTGCACACTGTTCCCTTCTCTCTGCACACACTGTTCCCTTCTCTCTGCACACACTGTTCCCTTCTCTGCACACACTGCTCCCTTCTCTCTGCACACACTATTCCCTTCTCTGCACACTGTTCCCTTCTCTGTACACACTGTTCCCTTCTCTGCACACACTGTTCCCTTCTCTCTGTACACTGTTCCCTTCTCTGCACACTGTTCCCTTCTCTGTACACACTGTTCCCTTCTCTCTGCACACACTGTTCCCTTCTCTGCACACACTGTTCCCTTCTCTGCACACACTGTTTTCTTCTCTGCACACACTGTTTCCTTCTCTGCACACACTGTTCCCTTCTCTCTGCACACACTGTTCCCTTCTCTCTGCACACACTGTTCCCTTCTCTTTGCACACACTGGTCCCTTATGCAAATTTTGATCTGCATTATTATTTGACAGGTGTGACCTTTGCAGTTGATACCTTTAAATAGCATCTGATGTTTAGTTTATTAACTCTGAAATGCTTATATTAGAAGATCTGAAACTGGACGATCCACTAGAGCCCAGAAAGTACATGTTACACTTTCCTAGCACTCGGAAGGAGCAGGTGTTACATTGTAGCAATAACGTTAGCTGACCTGCTGGCTGTCTTCAGGGGGTTTCTGATGCCTTCCTCCTCCTGGCTCCTGTGGCTTCTCCCCGGTGTCTCCTGTGGTACTTCTGTTTTCCAAGCAGGAGGACAGGGAAATACAATTCTGCTGCCTTCCAATGCTATGGGAACCAAACTGTAGGAAACACGCTGAGATGCCTCTGACTGTCACCTCCTGCTTAAACCACAGAGTGCTCCACAAGTCGGAGAGGGAGGAGCCCTGCGCCCTGGGCCTGTGCTACTTTGTTGTGTAATTGATGAGAGTGTGTGCTGTGAGAAGAAAGAAAGGACTTATTGCTATTTTTTTTTAACTTCTTGTTTGAAATTTCATTTTGGTTATTTGATTTGAAGAGTAAAATTTTTTTTTTGTTTTTTGTTTTTTTGTTTTGTTTTTTTCTGTTTTGTAGAACTTGGCAGTAGTGGAATGAAGAATATTCTTATTAGATAACCAAATATAGTTGTTTACATATGTTATAAAACAAGGGGAAATACTTGCATTTCTTTAAATATAGGTATATATTTAGCATATGTTGAAGTATATAAATACAGACATAGTATCATACACATATATGTAAATATATATACACAGACACGATTAAAAGAGGGTATAGTTATTTATACCATGACATAAAGATTGGAAAACATAGATCAATATAAGAAGAAAGTGAGGCTTGCGTGCTCTCACTACCCAGCCGAAGCCAGCAGTGGTGTTTGGGGACTCTCTGCCCCATGTCCTGTGCCTGTTTCGAGTATGTATGCAGGATGCTCTGGCCACTTCTTTGTTTCCCAAGTCTAATGTGTGGTGTTCTGTGTGCCTGGGCACAGGCAAGGTGCGAGGCACTTAGGCCCTCTTTTCTTGAGGTTACTGTGTTCATGCAGGAGACAGTGACCTCTATGTCTCTATGTGGTGGTGCTGAATTCTTTGAAGAACTGAAGAAAAGAAGGGAAGGGGACAGGGAAGGACTGATGTGTCCGTGGAATTAAAGACAGAAGCTGGACTGGAGGTCCATCTTTATACAACCTTGAAAAAGAAACAGCAGGACCATTTTTATTTTTACATCACAAAGTTATTATAGTACTAGGGACAGAGATTATAATCTACCACCGAACTCTGTCTCCAGTCCTCATGAAGTTGGCGAGCCTTCAGCTGACTGTGGACCAGGCTGCCCTTCTGGTTGTGATGCTTGGATGCCTCAGCCTCCAGGTAGCTGGAGCCACAGGCCTGCAGTGAGGCCTCAGCACACTTTTTACGTTACTGACTAGAGCTTTAAGCAGCATCATTGTGAATGGGTTGCTCTATTTTATGACTCACTTAACTCACTGTCTAGTACTATAAGTTCTCTTTAAATTCCAATTACAAGTAAGGCTTGCTGTCACTCATTGTGACCATACTGTGTTTCCATACCCCTAGGACCCAGTTCTAAGAGCAGAATTCTTAGAGTCTTATGTGTGTCTGTGAGGTTAAGAGATCCAGCTTCTGGCTACTTCATAACTCAGTTCCTTTTCCTTCCCTCTGTCTTTGCATTTTCCCTCAGAGCAAAAGCAGGTGATATGTCCAGGTGGAATGAACTCTGCCGTGACAGCTGCTTTGCTGTGGTTTCATTTTTGTTCCTGAAAGCGGGAGGGCCAACACTCTGATAATTGCATCACTGAGCATGCGCACTAGGCCGCTGTGCTCACAAAGTTGGTATGAGACAAAGACAAAAGATATTAAACTCAGTAAACCAGCAGCCTTGGGAACACAAAAGTTTTAGAGCGAGTCTCAACATGCTGTTTCATTTTCTTTTTTCTTTCTTTCTTTTTTTTTTTTCTTTAGAAGTCTGAAGAAAAAAAGATCCAAGAATATTGAATTGAATTACAATAGAAGCATTCATTCTTGGGAGAACACCAGTTTAGTCTTTTAAGCTTGCTTTACAGGAGAATTTTCAATTGGATCAAATAAAAGAAAATTGTTTGAAAAAATTGTTTGCTGTGATGTTTGTTATTATTTCAGATTGTATTATTGGAAAAATACATTAATGATATTGATGTGCACATATTGTGTCAAATAATGATGTTTCTTCATTTGAAACCTGGCCAGCGTCTTCTCTGATGTGATAGCCAGTCTTGGCTGTCAAAATGACACAGTCCAGAATTAGCAGAGGGAGTGAGGACAGGGTGGTGAGGACGGGGGATTACTTTGATTGGATTGATTTGTTTGCATGTCTGTGGGACATTTTCTTGATTGGTAATTAATATAGGAGAATCCAGTCTACTGTGGGCAGCACCATCCCTAGGCAGGTGGGCAGGCTAGGAACCAGCATTCCTCTGCGGCTCCTGCTTCAGGTTCTTGGCATGAGCTCTGTGGCTTCCCTAAACAGTGGACCGTCACCTGTAAAATGTTTTAAATCTGTTCCTTACTAATTTGCCTCTGGTCACAGTGTTTGTCCCCCACACATGAATCAAACTAGAACACCTGCGGTGGGTGTTGAGGAGTGATGAGAGGGTTATCAAAGACATTTGGGGAGTGTGCTAGGCAGGGGAAAGTACTAGAAGGAAATGAGATTGGGAAGTTGAACAATGGTCATGCTGGCTGGAATACAGCAGGGACAAAATGTGAAGACTGATGGTTTGTAGGGTTTGAAAGATATAGCAAGTCTAGCGCTCTTTAGAAATGATGGAAACAATCAAAAGCTGTGTGCATATGCTGTGTCTCAGACTTCTAGGTGTGTAAGGTGCACGTCATAATCTTGCTGAAATACAGATGGCACAACCAGAGTGTGCCTAGAGACGGTGCATGCTAGACTTCTTAGGACTGCCGGTGCTCCTGATGAATGTGTGGACCACACTCTGAGGGACAAGGAGTTTGACGACAGGGACACAAGACTCGCTATTACCCCATGAGTTCAAAGAGCCAGGGTGCTAGGTCAGGAGCAGCACAATCCAGGGACTGGAAGCTGGGCTTTTGCATGTGGGGCTCTAAGTTGCACATTCTAAGAGCACCATCCATCCCAAGGCATCATGGGTAAGAAACTCCCTCAGCGTGTATTAAGCTTTTACTGCAGATTATGTTTATAACCAGAAAAGAAAAGAGAAGAAAAGAAAAAAACAAAAACAAAAACAAAAACAAACATCCAAGTACATCTGGTCTTTTTCCACAGCTTTCTGTTGATAAATTTTCTGGGCTTCAGTTGTTTCTCCTGAATGTGGGGTTCTTTTTTTGTTTGTTTGTTTTTTGTTTTTTTTGTTTTTGTTTTTAAGTTTTTTTTTTTTTTTTTTTTTTTTTTTTGTGTGTGTTGTAGACATTGCCTGTCCTCTGATCTTATGAAACTTGTGGCATCTCCTTTATTGTGGTAGATGCACATCATTTCTTCCACGTTAACTATTTCATTATTGGTGTGTGTTGGCTACTTTTAGGAAGACAGCTGGGCAGCCCTAAGTGCAGTCAGGTTATCCGGCTTCTATCACCTTCATTGATTTCCAGAACTTTTTCATTTTACAAAATGAAACAGTATCTGTCGAAGGGTCACTTTCCTATTCCCCTCTTGCTCTTGGCAACAGACATCCTGTTTTTCTTCCTGGATGAATTAACTCCTTGAGGTGGGCTTTTTGTGACTGACACGGTCACTTAGCTCTGTCTTTAAGGTTTGTCCATGTTGTTAGCATGTGCTAGAATTCTGTGCCTTTTAAAGACCAGATATTACTTCATTGCACGTATGGGCATTTTGTTTATCCATTCAGATGATGTGCACTGGGATGATTTTTACCCATTGACTGTTGTGAGTATTGGTGTGTGACGCTGTTATGAACACAGACATGAAAATATATTCCCTTCCTCCCTGCATTGCTGCTGAAAAATTTCAGTTTTCAGTTCTCCTCCTTTGTATCTGTTTCATCGCCATCTCTTCTATCCGTGCATGGTCTGAGAAGTCACTATGTCCCCACTCACCGTTTTTCCAGAGTCAGCTTACTGGATATGGCTGTCTGTATGGCCTTCATTTCCGGCTCGTCTCCACTGTGTCCTTGTTGCAGTTCTTGGAATGATGTCCTATGCAAGCCTTTCTAATGAAATCTGCATGTAGTGTTTGCCTCAGGGGAAGCTCCACTAAGGGAGGTGAGAGGAAAGCTGGATCCCCACCTCTCCTCAGATACACCCACACTCTGTAGCCGGAGAGTGCTGGGGTGGTGAATCTGCACCTATACTTATACACACACCCAAACACACACACACACACACACACACTTACACTCTTACACTCTAGCCAGAGAGTGGTGGGGTGGTGAATCTGCACCTACACACACACACACACACACACACACACACAGACACACACTCTGGGTGACTGTGGTGGAGTCTTACTTGAGTCTTTCATTCCCATCCAATCAACATCCAAATCCTGTAACATGTTTTATAAAAACAATGTTTAAAAAGCTCTCTTCCAAAAGCCAATACGAGTTCAGGGGATCTCTTGGCTGTATCAAGATCGTTGTTCTTATCTTTTTGTAATATTATGTATGTAGTGTGTTTTCAATGTAAAATTATGTTCTTAGTGGTGAGCTAGAGCACGGATGAGTTTCTGATACCTGAGCTGCTATTCAGTTTGAAGATGCCTTGCAGCCTGTGCCCGTAGCAGCTCTTCTTCATCGCCTTTCAGGAAGTCTGGCTTCTAGCAGGGTGTGAACTTCCATTGGCCTTTGAGGGTTTTTAATGGGCTGTTCAGCTTGGGCACTTACGAGCCAACTCTATTTAACGCATTGCTGCAAACCACAGATAGTAAATCCCAGGCTTTGTGTTTTCAAAGGGAAACGTGTGTGTCTCTGAGGATTGTGGCTCATCTGCAGTCCCCAGACCAGCAAGAAATATTTAGCCTCTAGATCCATGGAACCTTTCAAGTGCTTCTTGCTTTCTCCTCTTCCGAGTTTAAAAGGGAAGTAACTGTAGTTACCGTGTCATCTAGCTTGCTTGAAGCGAGTGGATGCCTGTTGTTGCAGGGAGTATGTTCGGCTAAGAAAGATTGTCAGCCAGTGCAAGTGTTGTGTGCTCTAAGGGAGAAAGTCTCAGAAGTTGGTTCTTACGCTTGCTCAGATCTGATGACTTACACATGGATCTGATGTATATGTGATGGCTTAGTGCTCCGGGTGAGGAGCCAACGTTTCTCATCTCGTTTATTGGAAGTTAGAGACATTTCTTGAGTTTTGCACAAAGGTAACTATTTGGGGAATGTGGAGCATTTTTTCCCCTTAGGATAGATAGAAATTGTAAGATTGGTTATGAAATCTACATGAAGCCCAAACAAGGAAAGCGTGCACAGCAAATCTCTGAACTAGCCGAGAACATTCACTGTGTCCATCCAAAAGGAGGAGGGCTGATTTGAAATGAGAAAATCAGACAACTTTTCATGAAAGGGATGTCCAAGGGATTTCTAGGAAGGCAGCTCGCTGTCTCTAAGCCTTTTTTTCCCTTCAACTGTGTGCCTTCTGGCTGGTTCGTAGCAGCGTGAAATTACATTAAATTAGAAGACACTTTGGGGTGACATTAATAGCTTGTCTTGATGGTTTTTTATGGTTCAAGGAGCCATGACTGATTTCTACTCTGGGTGTGTTATGTAGCTGGAGACATCAGAACACAAGGATTGAGTCCTGTCTGGCTGTTGTTTTCCCTCCATCTATTGACCTTGCTCTTGACTTCCTGATGAAATATTATTTACTCTCCCCCTCCTTTCTTCTGTCCTTCCAAACTACATTCTAAACTAGAGATCAACTCAGTCATCACAGTGTATGTTGAACTCTGGTTTCTAGTTTTCTCTTGGGTCCTTGCTAATGAGATACAGAATCTCTGTGACCCATAACCTCTCTACCTGTCTAATGGAAAGAGAACACCGCTTCCAGTGCTATGGGCTCTTCGGGGCATTGCCTCTGGGTGAGAGCCACAGTACAGGGCCCACCTTCCACTTCTGTGGGTGGGATCTGCGACAGCTACTTTTAAATCAGCCTGACTCAAGCTAGGGAAAAGGGACCCTCAGTTGATAAAATGTCTTCACCAGACTTAGCTAGGGGGAAACCCTGTGGTGCATTTATTTGTTTGTTTGTTTGTTTTTTTTGATTGCTGATTCCCATGGTCCTGGGTGCTATAAGAAAGTAGGCTAGCAAGCATGCTAGTAACCAGTGTTCATCTACAGCTTCTGCTTCAGTTCCTGTTTCAAGTTCCTGCTTGAGTTCTAGCCCCGAATTCTCTTAATGATGGAATGTGACCTGGGAGTGGAATAAACCCTTTCCTCCCTGAATTGCATTAGGTCACGGTGTTTTATCACAGTAGAAAGCCACTTAATCTCACTGGGCCTCTGTTTTCTCTTCTTGGAAATTAGGGTCACATTGTTCTTACAAGCTGTTTTGTGGACAAACTGCCTAGAAAAGTACCTGATACATACTAAGGCTCAATGAATATTTAAATTTAATTGTTATCACTGCTGCTTTTCATTAGTAAAGATGAGACATACACACACACACACACACACACATACACACATATAATTTTTTTTTCTGTCTTTGTCTTCTGCCCATGTTTATAAAGCTCAGATTCTATGTTAAATGTTCGGGCTCATACGTCCCCATGTCTTGGCCATGCTTGGGGAGTGAGGTGCTCTTTGCATTTTTCTTATGACTCAGTAGATGGGAAGCGCATAGAGCCCGTGTTGAGTATCAGGAACCTTCATGCCTGGGCCCACTTCTCATTGGTGGTGGGGTCTAGGTAGCCCTTTTCCTTCTTTTCTCTTGCTCATTTTCCACAGAACAAGAGGATTGCTTCAGATTTGAGTAGATGCCTTTGATAGTCTGGTAGAGTCTAAAGAACTCTTTGTTTTGCCTTTGATTTTCTTTAAAAAATTTAAATAAATGTGTGTGTGTATGTGTAGGTGTGCACATGTGTGCACCATGGTCAGTGTGTGGAGGTCAGAGGTCAGCTTGTAAGAGTCATTTCTCTTCTTCTGCCATACATGCCATGGGGATAAGGCTTGGAGGCAAGTGCCTTTACCCAATGCGCTCTCTCTCTCTCTCTCTCTCTCTCTCTCTCTCTCTCTCACACACACACACACACACACACACACACACACACTCACTCTCTCTCTCTCTCTCACACACACACACACACTCTCTCTCTCCCTCTCTCTCCCTCTCTCTCTCTCTCTCTCTCTCTCTCTTCCTCTCTCTCTCTCTCACACACACTCACTCTCTCTCTCTCTCTCTCTCTCTCTCTCTCACACACACACACACTCTCCCTCTCTCTCTCTCTCCCTCTCTCTCTCTCCCCCTCCCCCCTTTTTTTTTAACAGTTTGACAAAAAGTCCTTGCTGTGTAGCCCAGGCTAGTCCTGAATTTGCAATCCTCCTGCTTCAGCGTCTCAAACACTGTGACTGTAGGTGTGCTCTCTCATGCCTGATTTAAATAACAAAACAAACCAGATCCACAAAGAAAGCCATTATATTGAAATATGGTTATTGAAATACTAAATAAATTTGTGCTGCGACAGTGTACAGATATACATTTCTGTAAGAAATGGAATAACATTACTATTTTTTTTTGCATTTTTGCAATGTGCAAGTATGCGCAACAACTTTAACATGAGGTAAAAATAATCGAAATTCCCATGAAGTTACAGATGACCCAAAATACGGTCCCAGCTGTTGAGTTGCAGTCACAATTGGGTGGTGTCCTCTTCTTCACACTGTACTGAAAACACCCATGCAGCACTTTGCCTCACCCAGGGTGTGCTACTGTGACTGTATTCGTGACCGAATCAAGTGACCTCTGTCCTCAGGGTGTTCACCCTTGACTAAGTGATTACTATTTACATGGTCACCAAATTATATTACAGCCCCTCCAAATACTGAAAGATCTCCAAATTAATAAAAAACAATGCCAAAATTCCTTTATATTCTGTCCAGTGTCATTGGCCATGAGAAAAACCACAGCTCTATGAGTCATGCTTCTCCCTAGGGCATTTTATCCCCCGTGCTTTCTCCATAAGGCATCTTGCAGACTCCCTGCACATTATAGGCACTGGGAGGAAGTTCAGCACCAGGCCTATTGGCCATTTTAAGCATCACAACCAAAAGCAGAGAACACTAAAGTACAAAGTTGGGAAGAGTTGGCGCTAAGGGACTAACCACAGGACCCTTGCCTACAGTCACAGAGGTGCATGCTTAGTGGCAGTGGAAGAGTGCTGGAGTCTCTTCCCGTTGTAAGTGAAGTTAACAAGGACTTTAACACAGACATGCGGCTTTAAGGGTCTGTGTGTCTGCTGTATTCAGCTGTGTGTCTGTTGCCTTACAAAAATGCAGAAAGATAGAATGAGTGACTCATAGTTTTATTTATTTTTTTTAAAGTTAAAGTACCTTGCATTTGTTTGAAGTCCTGAGCATCATAAGGCAGTTTTCAGAGACCTATCCCCACACCTTATACCCTTAGCATTCTGAGCCATATTTGCAGGGCCACACTCCACTCTCCCTGGGCTTCCCTGGATTCGCTTTGTCTGCATAGTTCTAGCTGCTTCCTGTGCTCTTTTCACCATAGGCCCTCTGGTCATTCTGAGGCTTCTGGATTCTTCCTGAATATTCGTTGAACCAAATGAAACCTCTAAACTTCCATTGTTCTCAACACATCCCCACTGACTTAGAAGCTCATCCCAGGCTTAAGGCACCCTGGAGTAGGTGTTCTTCCCCAAGGAGATTGCCAAGTAGGACTCTTAGGAAGTGGCTCTCCAGTGAGACCACTTGTGATATCTGGGGTCGTTTTTGGCAATATGAGGATGCTACTGTGTCATACTGTACTGACTGTAAAACAGGTAAACACACCCCAAATAAAACAAGTTGCTGCTTTTGTCCAGGAAGAGACACAGAATACTGCTGAACACATGCTAAGGACAGTCTGGTACTGTCCTAACTGTCGGTAGCTTTGGGAAGCCCAGCCCTAGGGGAAGGCAGGCCCGCACTCCTTCCTGCTCCTGACCTGCATGGTGTCTGACCTCGGGCAGCCCTTCTCTCTTCCTGATTTCAGCTTTCCGAGGTCACATTTCTGTTCTCACAGGTCTTAGCATATGCCTTAGCTACACTCTAGAGTCCCTCTCCTTCCCCCCACAGGCAGTGGCTTCCTCCATGTGATGGGTTTGTCACTGCTTCCCTACTTCCTGCTTGCCGTGATTACTTGGGTTCTGATGTTCCTCCAAACTTGTAAGTTCAGAGTGATACAGGACCAAGATGCATGGCTAGCAAAAAATCAGTGAGTGGATGGATGGATGAGTGACACCATGCCTGGAAAGGGGCCAGAGCTGAGCTAATGGCATTGTGTAGCCCACGGTGTCAGGCAGCTTCCTTTGGGGGGGGGGGAGTCATTCCTATAAAGACCCCACGGGCACCGTTCTCCATGATGTTCTTGGTTTTAATGTTCTGCACTTGATAGTCTTACCTGTCTCCTTTGTAGGTATCCATTTGGGGGTGGCTTAAAGCAGCAGCTGCAGATAAACAAGGGGTGAGGACAAAGCTGTGTGCTAAAGATGAGCAAATGGGCAAAGAGGTCAAGGCACTGTCCTGTGCCCTAAGCCTCGTTAGCATTAATTTAGCTTAATACAGGTTAGTTTTCCGTGTGTCACCGGAGTAGCTCCACTAATCATCCTGTTGCTGTTGCTCAGTTAAGAAGATGTTACGTCTTGGGTGTGTATATCCCGAGACTTGGAAATTTCAAGGTTCCCAGGTAATCCTGTTACATACCCAACTCTAAGAACCACCATCAAGATCTAGATCGAAGTTACTCGTGTTAACATTTCCAACGAGATTCAATATTTCCTGTCTTGGCGATTTAGTGATTTCAGCGATTTTGTGACAAAAAATTAGCCCTTGTACTTTGTTCAAATGTATAATTGTGATAGTGTATAACTTTTTAGCACATGACCTTGTGTTACCTCCCCCTTCCCCCCTCCAACTATCACAGAGAAACAGCTGAAAATCCTCCATGTTGGAGGAAGCTGGGAGGAAACCATTTCTCAGATAGTGTGCCTATACAGAACAAATTTAGAACTGGTTCCCTTGCTGTCTTGCCTGTTTTCCAACTCCCCCAGCCTCTTGCTTACCAGGACCAGGAGGAAGAGCCCCCACAGCCCCTGAAGAACTTCCAGAATGCTCCTTGTTATTTTCTGACTTCCCATGTACTTCCGCGTGGCGCTTTTGTTGTAAGTGAGCCGGCTGAGTGACAAGTGAAGGGACTTTGGGGTCTCTCCTAGTCATTTCTGCCCGTTACCCAGTATCCTCCCAGCATCCATGTGTGCTTTCTGTTCACCTGAAGCAGTACTGAGAGGTTTTGACCACCAGTCTTGCTCAAGAATGACCGCTCTCCAGTATTAAGCGCAAGAGCTGAAAATGAAGGATGTCATTGTTTGCCACTGTACGGCCAACACCTAAGCCTCCCCTCTTAAGAATCCGTTTCAGGATGCTTAGGATCCAGCAATGTAGCCAGGAGTAGGTAGGTGTTGCTCTAGAACAATGCACTGTGTAAAGCATAGTAACACCCAAGACCAGAGTTTAAATACAGAATTTGAGGTTACTCTATCCTGTTTCATTTAAACATTTAATGCTGGCATAGGAAGATACTGTTCGAACGATGCAGATAAGCCTAAGCCTCCCATTTCTTTGATCTGTGAACACCTATCAAACTATCAGGGCCAAGGCTATCGGGAGACGGAGGATCTGGGCTGGAGTCTTCCAGATACCAGAAAACTTTACCCAAACCAAACCCAAGCTAAAGTGGGTTGAGACCTGACAACAGTGCCAGTGTTGTATTCCACTGACAGAGTACTTGTTTGCTACAGGCTAGACCCTGAGTTTATCTCCAGCCAGAGACAACCAAAGGGTTGTCAAGAGATGCTTATGGGAGATTTATAAGTGAAAATTAATTTTTTTCTGTTGTCAAATCTAGGAAATTTGGTTGGAAACCCCATGCTATTGCCATTTGGTAGACAGGCAAAATTCTAATTTCTAATACTTATCCTAGTGTGAACCGAAAGTCAATTTCCCTGCACATTCGCTTACTCCCTCTCTTCCCTCTTCCCACCTCTCTCCGAATTACTCATGTTTTAGAGATTACTGCAGAGAATGGAGTTTTATGACAGCTTGTATTTGAGCCTCGGCATTTCTGTTTCTCTAATACACCTTAGTAAACTTGGAAGGTAGGCAGGAACGGAGAGACTGTCTCATTATCGGACTGCACAGGACAGTTGCGACCTCTGAGCCCTGGGCTGGCATCTCTGCTGACCATCAGAGACCATCAGAGTGAGGTCAGAGCCAAGCAGCTGTTCGGAAGCCTGACTTGCTGATTCTAAGTTGAACATGTTTTTCCTCACTTCGGAGTAAACACTGTAGGGAGTACCTTAGGTCGGTGTCTTCTAAAACTGGTTTGAGCTTAACTTGAGAGTATAAATAGTACTGGGGGGGGGGGGGGGTCTTGTGTCTGCCTCTAGGGGTCAGAAGCATTAGGAAAAGAAAGGAAAGGCTACCTTGTAAAGGGCTAATTAGCTGACCCAAGGCGGGCAGTCGGCCTCCTTTGTGAGGCCCCATGAGGCATTAGAGCCAGGCTTTTTACCAGCCTCTGTGGTCTAAGGACATTTAAAAGCTTTCCTCCTTGTATCTGTAGCTGAAAGATATACTGACAGGAGAATGCGGGCTCCTAGAATAACACCTCTTCCACATAGGGAAACTGAGTCACTGGGGAGGTAGAGGGATGTGGGTGGGTCACTAGCGGCTTCTGCATGCACACTCAGGAAAAGAATAGAGCTAAGCTGCCAGACTTCTGCTGTTCCCATGCGCTAAGCACCCGGGCCGGGCTTTATTACCCTCATATGCCCAGTGCTCTTCCAAGGGAAGAGACTGACCAGGAAGGAAGTGTGAGACTTCCCATAGAAGATGCTACTCATCTGAGCCTCCAGAGCTTTTCTCTCCAATGCCTTAGGTGGGTGCCAGCATCCATAGACTGCAGGTCTTAGAGGGGATTAATGAAGAGAGGGTTGTTAGGTTAGGGGGCTTCTTCAATTTCTCACCATCATACTGACAGCTGACAATACATCTGGAAGCTACAGAATCTGTCATGTGGCTTTCGGATACAGCTCTGTTTTGTGGGTTCCTATACTTCTCTCTTCTCCTTCAGCCCTAAGTTATGTCATGATCCCTGATTGGCTTCCTGTGCTCTGCCATACCTGGTAAATCACCCTGTACAAACTCCCCTCAGTTGTGTTCTGGAGTTGCCATCTTCCTGTTGAGACCCTTACTGAGGCACCATTTTGGGATCCTTTGCTTCCTAAAGACTTAGGTGAAATGGAACAACAAGAGACATAAGCTATCTTGAGATCCAAGGATACCCAGCATCTAGGATGTCTTACCATAAGAAGGCATACGCATCGCAAAAGATATTTCGAACAGGTGACCATAAGTTGTAATTAGAATGCTTTCCTTTCTGCTCTATGGGAAGCCCTGTGTGAGCAGCAGATTAAAAATTAGAAATTCTACCTTATGATGACTATCCATTGAGCTAATTATAATGTACTTAACCGTATAAGATGGAAAATATACAATGCAGGGACACAGAAGGGGAAAACTGATCTGTCCATTTAGACATTTCAGATTTATCTTGTATATTCTAATTTTAGATAAGTATGCATCGTTCTCTGTAGTTCTTGAAGTATCCTGTCCATCTAGTGAGTTATAATCCCCTCTCTGAGAGTTTTTAGAAGCTGCTGTGAAAGACATTTCAAGCACCCAGAAAAGGCTCTTCAGCAATAGAAAAGGGCTCATTCTACAGGAACCCTTTAGTGCGGGTACTTTGTTAATCACGGCGGACTCAGTAATGAACAGCACTTGATTTGTGCTTTTAAGGAAACCACAATCTGTTGGGAAAATAGAAGTCTAAACAAGTAATTATCATACGAAGTAAAAAGTATTAGCATATAGTGTGTGTGTATCTAAGTGAGAGTAGGTCTAAGTGTAGCTGGGCTTTGGCTACTTTTTGGGTTCTTTTCTTCCACCCTTCTCCATCTTTTTTTTTTCTCCTACCCTTTCAACCTCCTAACACTAGATAAGAGAAAAAAGGGGTGAGGGGTGGAACAGAGAAGAAAGGAAAGAGATTCCTGGATAAAGTCAGGGGGTGGAAGGGAGCGGGCATTATCCTCACATAACCTCCTGTTTCTTAGTGGCATGAGTTCCTTGGAGTAAGTTTGATCTTCCCCACTAGAATGTCTAATTTCTTCTTGTTTTTAATTTGTGCCCGACGACTTAACAAGCCTTGAACAATAGCGACCAACCACAACCCACCCCACTCTCGGGGCCGCGGCATTTACGTACCCTGTAAAAAGTCCCCAGAATTCCAAACATCTCACATTCACAGAAAGTCTCTGCAGCTGGCAAAACCACCCCTGCCAGAGCACCAGGCAAATGTAGCGACTGGGGACACTGAAGCAGCCCCGCATCCCACACCCGCTGTCAGGAAAAGGCGAAGAGGTTGTCGAGTGACAGGAAGTCCATGCGTTGGGTTTTGAAGGACTGCAGACAAGGCAGGAGTTTGGCGAGGATGGGGCTGGTGGATTGCCTGAAGGTTTCGAGATGGAGTCAAACACATGATGTAGCCCATAGCTGGGTAGCCTTTGGAGAAGGGCCTGGACCTGAGGCCAAAGATAGAATGGTAACCCAGTCACTTATTGTCACTTAGAATAGTATGACTTATACACACTCTAGAACTATTAGAGATATGTAAGCAAACTGAAAAGAGTGTGTAAAAGAAATCATTGGATGTTTAGTTGGAAACATAGTGTATCATCTTGTAGCAATGCTCTAAATATAGTGTCATCATTGTATGTGACTTTTTATTTTATTTAATTTATATGTGTGTGTGTGTCTGTCTGAATGCATATATATATGTGTGTGTGTGTGTGTGTGTGTGTATGTGTGTGTGTGTGTGCACAAATGCCTTGAATGTCTGTGTTCTTGTGTGTATTTGTGAGTGTGTGCATGTGTGTGTGTGTGTGTGTGTGCATTTGTGTATGTGCATACACCCAACACCCATGAAGGCAGGATGTTGGATCCCCTAGCATAGGAGTTATTGTACCAGCTGACCTTGGTGTTCACATTAACCTGGGAGCTTTGGGAGGAGCAGCAGGTTTTTCTCTTTCTTCTCGTTTTCTTCCTGATGGCCTAAACACACTTCCACTGGTTCCTTGAACCTCAGTCCGTTCTCCGTTCCTGAGTCCTGCTCATAGCTTGTTTGCCACGTGTCTGACCGCCATACTGGTGTGGCTCAAAGAGCATGGCCTCCTTCTCTCTTTCTCTCCTCCATTTTTCTCTTCCAGGTGCCTCCTGAGGTTTATAGCTGCCTGGGGCTGTTTTTCTTCTTTAACTCTAGTATGAAAGTCTCCAGGTTTCTTTTTTGAGTTCATTCTTATTTTATTAATGAGAGTAAGAACCCCGATTTGCCCCATAACTAGATCACATCTCCTAGAGCTTAAGAGCCAAGTTCTGGAATTGCAGTCAGGCAGGGGGAGCGGATAGATTGAAAGCAGGAATATGAAAATGTTTGGATTCTCAGTGGGAAGACAGAGAAATGTGCCTATGGTCACCAGTGCCCAGGTTGACTGTGGGTTTGTTGAGAGACAGAGGGAGGAGGCATACATTGCTGTATAACCAGACAGGACTTATGGCCCAGTGAACACAAATTTGGAGCTTCGCTGAGCATGTCATTAGTCAGCTTCCCATCACTAGACAAATCCCCAAGAACACATACAATTTAGAAGAAGGAGAGTTTTGATTGGGGTTAGTGTCCTCAGTTTAGTCCCATGGTCACTCAGTCCCCTTGCCTTTGTTTTGGTTAGTCAAAAAGTCAAGACCAGGAGTGTTTGGTGAGAAGCTGTTGTCTTGTAGCATCTGGGAAGTAGAGGAACCAGCAACATCACATATCCCCTTTGGTGGCGCATCCTCAGTCTCTTAACTTCCTTTCACTTTTCTTCACTATTTCCCTTAGTACCAAGCTGAGGACCAGGCTTTAAATAGAGACTCTTGGGTGATGCCTGAGACAGAAACTGAAGCAGTGGTTAGCAGAAAACCACAACTGAAACACACACACACACACACACACACACACACACACACACACACACAAATGCATATCCAGCTCAGCAGTATATGGTTCTATTTGACACTGAACATGGGTCCCAAAGGTGGCCAGTTTAGATTGCCTTCTAGTCTAACCCCTGGTTTTCTTTATCTGGATTCTATAGGAGCCTGCTGGCTGGTTTCTCCGTGTGCTGTCAACCGTCTGCAGAGGATTCTCGACAAAGCAGCCTGGGTGAGTCTTTAAAAATATGTCTCATACTGTCCTGCTATGAAGCTGCAGAGTCTTCCTGCCTCTTTCAGAATGTAAGCCAGAGCCCAACAAGGGTCTTACGGGCTGACATGGTCCCTTCCTTGCAGCCTGTGACTTCATCTGATACTACCCACTTTGTTCATCCGCTGCTGGCTATCCCTTCCAAATGGTGCTACTCAGCCATGCCAGTCATGGGGCCTTTGCACAGTCTTTCATTTACTGAGTTAATTTATTTACCCTATCATTAGATTGATGACCAAACCCCCTTAAAATTTTAGCCATGTGGGGGTCTTGTTTCACTTTCCTGTGTTAGAATTACAACCCTAGAGATTTATGATCCTACCTTTAGGATCTGCTGGTATCCGGACCAGACTCCTATATCATCTGCTGGCTGTCAGCTTTCTCCAGGGTGAATATCCATGAGAGGAAGGGAGGTTCATGTCACTGTCATCACCGTGGCAAGAAGTGTGGGCCAAGCGAGCAGGAAACATTTGCCCCCAGTTGCAACATAATCCTTTAGCGATGTCGTTTTGATTGGACCTGGGATTTCCTTGCAGCCACTTGTCGGCGATTATCTTTATGTTCAGAGAGTGCCTTTACAATTACCTTTACATTCTGAGAATGTCTTTGCTCAGTCAGTGTTGGTTAGTGCATGGATTCTGAAGTTTGAAATCACAGCCTTTGGTTCTGTGGAGTTTCCGAAAGTTTCCTTACTAAACAGACCATTTAAGAAATGCCAGAGGAGAAGAGGTATGGCGGTGCATACCTGTAACCCCAGTGCTTATGGGGTAGGGAGAGGAGGATTAGAAGGTTAAGGTCACCCTCAACTGCGCAGCAGATTTGAGGACAGTCTGGGCTATGAGAGACTATGATTTAAGACAAAACAAATAAACAAAACCCAAAATGTTAGATCTGAGCCAGCATGAGATATATGATGATGGTGTCTCAAAAGAAAACAAATGTAAAACAAAAATGGGACTAGAAACGACTGGGTGGGCAGCAGGGGAGCAGTTTGGCTCATTTAGCTGAGCTTCCACTGTGAACGGTAGAATCCACACAGCAGTTTGGCATCTCTTTCATCATTATTATGATGATTATTAATTGGATGCTCTTTCAAAATTTGGACTTTAAGCTTGTAGCCGATGCCTTAGGAGATTATGCTATCCAGGGTGCAGAAATGGCTGGGGCTGACCGTAACTTATTCATGGCCAATTAAGGAACATCATTGGCAAGAAGCTGGGGCGGATGCAGCTGTGCATTGTGGGAGTTCTAGTCGCTGTGGTTCCTGTGTTGGGCAGCAGCTGGCTGGGCTTCCTTCTGTTGCAGGGATGTGGGTCTTTCTACCTGGAGACACGTTTATAAATGAAAAGAATGAGCAACCGTGAGGGATTTAACTTTGTGGAGAGAAAAGAGAGAACAAAGTCAAGAAATCACTCTTATTTGCAAAGCTTTGCGTGAGAGGCCTTCAGCAGGCCGCCTTTGTTTAAATTTGGTATCGGTTTTCTTTCTTCCCAGGGGATGGAGATGGTTTTTGAAAGAATGCATGCAGAAAATCAGGCTGTGGGAGGGCAGAAATGAATTTTGGAACATTTCCAAAGGATAGAATTTCCCTGGAGTAGCAGGGCCACTGCACTGAAGGCCTGTCACAAAAGGGAGTGTCAGTCACAGAGTATGCGGCTGTCTCATTCCTGACATAACTAGTGGCCAGTTGTGTTGGCTTAGACTTTTACATGAAGTTTTAAGAAAGGATTTCAGATGGAAAGGAAGTAAGACACACACACACATGCACACAAATACAGACATGTGAGCTCACAGTAGGGCAGGGTGTCTCTATGGGTATGGAAGAATAATGAAACCGTGGTTGAAAATGCCTTTTCTTAATTTTAGATTTTAAGGGTTAAACCGATTCTGAGATGTCTTGGATCTTCCTATGTGGTAAAAATCCTGTGCAGAACCTTGTTTTCAGATACAGTGCCTGGGCATGAGCTGCTGCAGAGGGTGGTTCGGTCCCGGAGAACAGGGTTGCAGGGCTGCACAGCCAGGCGTTCCTCGCTGAAGTGTGTGCCGTCTGTAGGGTCTGGAAGTAGACAGCACCTGTCCCAGCTTTCCCTGCCAGCATCTGGCCTTTCGCCTATCAGACGCCTTGTGTCTGCACTTATTTTCGTCTCCCTGTTTAAAGATGGCAGCTTCCTTCTTTAGAGTCTGGACTTCTGTGTCCAGGGTGGTAGTATATGTATTTCTTTAGTGATCGTAGCAATAGGAGGCAGACAATCCGAGTCACTGGGCTCTGAAAGTCTTTCTTTGTGTGTTCTTCATGACATATCAGGAGTCTGGGAACAACAAATGCTTTAAAATATTTCTCTCCAGAAAGTAAAAAGAGTATATTTTTCCTGGTTAGGAAAATATATGGCCATATCCTGTTTTTTGTTTTTGTTCTTGAATGTCTTTTGGGTTTTTGATAAGTGACCTAATTTTTTAAGATGTGGGTTTAGCACTGAAAGGTAGCAGCTCAGCAGAGCACACAGTGCTCCGCTGGAGGACCTGGGTGCAGTCCTGCGTGGGTCACATCTGCCTGTGATTCTTCTTCCAAGGGACATGAAGTGTCCTGCCTCTGCCAGCACTGGAACTGTGCAAGCCTGTCTACACACACACAGACACACACACACACACACATACAGTTAGAAACGGAACAAAATAAAATGTTTCAGAAAGTCTGGCTCTTCCTTCTCTCTAAATTCACAGTGGTCACTTCCTCTGTCTGAGGCAGGGACCAGGAGCCTTTCTGCCATCGGTTTCCCCCTCTGCCCTTGGTTGTTGTTTAGTGTTAATTCTTACCTGGTCCTGGGGTTGTTCAAGGAAGAGGATAGAGGACACCACCGAAACGTCTGTCGTATTTGAGTTCTGTACCCATCTTACATGTTCATTCCCCTTCCAACTGTCCCTTTCTTCCCCTGGCCACATACCCCCCACCACTGAGTATTCCTTGTTCATCTCTGAGCCACCCACAGTTAGCCCAGTAAGCCTGGACCCCTCTCAGGATGGAGGTGGCACCAAATGGTCAGTGTTTTGTAGTAGGAAACCATTAATGCAGGTCACTCATATTGGGTGGGCCTCACACTGTGGTCTGAGGGTCCCAGTAGCAGCTTTGGAGAAATACTGTCTCAACCAGTACACGAAGAAGAGTCTTGCTCGTGTTCAGATTTGTATGCGTCTAAGACCTGGGGACTTTGCAGAAGAAACTCCATGTTGTACAGGCCCCGCTTCGTGTGGGGGGTTGTATTTCTGAACTTGCTGCTAATTTCAAGCACCCGAAATTGAAGTCTTGGTGTCAAAAGCACAGTGGATGTTTCCATTTCCCAGCTTTTATGGTGCCCCCTTGTGGCTACTGAGCATGCGGGGTTTAGTGTTGCCTAGGCCCAGCCAGCAGGAGAGCCTCAGTGCTGGATGAACTTTGACAGGCCTGCTGATTCAGAGGGGCATGGAACCAGGATTTCAGGTTCACATCGCATGGGACGAAGCTCTGGAGAGTTTCGGAGCAGAAGTTACAGGACCATTTGATGGAACAGAAAGTAGTTGCAGATACATCGTGCACATAGGGTGGGACTCAGGGGGTGAGGGGATGACACAGATGGCGAGTCCCGGTTAGGTCAGCAAAGACACATGGGAATACCGAAATTGTAGAGGTTATTTGAGCAGGTAATTGCACCACCTTCAGATTTTAGAGACGTGGTCATTTGGTCTTAATTTCTAATCATACGGGATTATAAGCATCAAGTTTGGTGATGTCTGAGTGCTTGCTGGGTGTTTTTTGTCACTTTTGTTTCAAAGGGCCCATTAGCTATGGTGGAACTGAACATAAAATACAAGGTCTATCTAGCAAAGAGGTTGTATAGACTATTTCAGCCTAGACTTGGGCTGTAACACTGGGGGGGGGGGTGGCGTAATTTGAATGGGGCTTGAACTTGGAGGTCTGTGGTAGAACCAGTTGTGTGAAATAGGAGCCAGATGAAGTCCAGCCAGTTTCTTCACCTCGAAGGCACTGATGAATTTGAAGTGTGTAGGGTGACATCACCCCAAACTTTAGTTCTAGAAATAAACCTTACAGTTGGGCTGGACGTACCGTCATGAATGCCACAGTCAGCTGCATAAACAAGCAACCATAAAACTTGAGGGGAAGGTAACAAGGTCAACATTGGTGGTTAAGAGTTCGTAGCATACTGCCCTGGCAGAGAATTGAAGTTCCGTTTGTGGAACTCACAGTAGGCAGCACACAACTGCCTCTAGTCCCAGTGGATTGAAGGCCTGTGACTCCCCGGCCCCCCACATATAAATAAAATTAAAAAAAACTCTTTGCAAAATTAAGAAATTAGCTGGGCGTGATGGTGCATGCCTTTCGTACCAGCATTCGGGAGGCAGAGGCAGGAAGATCCCCAAGTTTGAGGCCATCCTGGTCTACAAGTTCCAGAAAAGCCAGGGCAAACCCTGCTTTGGAAAAGCAAAACCAGAAACCAAGTTGGACTTACTTAGTTTATTTCGACTACATGTGCTTTTATGTGCATGGATGTATGTTGTATGTACGCTTACCATGTGCCTACCTGGTGGCCATGATCAGAAGGGGCTGAGTCTCCTTACACTGGAATTATAGATTGTTGTGAGTCTCCACGCAGGTGCTGGCAATCAAACAAAAGTGTTCCCGTCCTGTAAGTTTAGAGGTTCACCTGTTCTTCATCTGGGCTTAGCTGACTTCAGCTGACAGCAGTGTCTCTGGTCTCCTGTGGACTGGGCAAACAATTCTGCCCTCAGCTGGGCTGGCCTATGTGTCTACGTTGGTCAGTTAGGATGGCTTTAGCCATTACTGGTCAAAGTCATCACTGAGGTGACTTATTTCTGTAGTGTGTGTCCTTCATCCTTGGGCATACTTAATGGGGCATGTTTGCTTAGGCCCAGGAGCAAGAGTGGAAAGGGGGCAAGCTTTCTGCAGGAGGGCTTGCAAAGCCATTACTACTTTATGTCATGTTTGCTAATATCCTCTTGGCCAAAGGCAGATGTGGCCTGTGACATCAGAGGATGACTCTCGAAGGTGACATGGCAGAGGGTGTGGTCCCAGAAAGGAGAAGAATTGAGCTTGTTCTGCAGTCAGACCACCCTAGACCCAGTGTAAGAATTGCTGGGGGGAGCTCACAGTCCACTGAGTAAGGAATGAGGTCAAACTTTTTTCACAGCCATGGCCACAGATTGTACTTTTAATTCTAGTTAGCAGTCTCGCAAATAGACATCTGGGCCATGTCAAGGAAGAGGCGGTTGATCTGGGTCTGTAAAGGGTTTTTGTTGTCTTTGTGTAGGATCAGTCTACTCGGGGCTGAAAGGCGTGGGGTTGCATCATGTCAGAAGGAAATGAGAAAACAGGCACAGAGAAGATCGTTGGCCTATGTAATGCCAAACAGGCAGCTAAAAGCAAAGCTGGGTCTCAACCCCAGATCCTCTCTCAAGCCATTACCGGCTCTAATGACCTCAAAAAAAGTTTTGTCGGAGGGTGGAAGGCCTAAATTGTGTTCCTGGTCTATGTTGAAAGAACAAACCCTGTCTCCTCCGCAGGGTCTGTTAATGTAAGAGATTTTTAAAACGGGAAGATCTGAGAGGAGCCGTGCTGTGTCTGTCTCTGGGAAACTGAAGCTTGCTCAACTATGGCTGCCCACCTTTGGCAATCTAGTTTTGTTTTCTGTTTTCCTTGCCTTCCCCTTTCCCGCCCCTCCCTCTGCTTCATGAGGAGAAGTCAGCATAGGACTTGTAAGAAGAGTCTCTGTTCTCGCTCCTGCTTTGTTGAGTAGCATGTGAAATGGTAAAGGTTGATCTAGCCTTCTGCACTAGGACGTCAGCAGGTAATTCCGCTCAGTGTTGAGAGCAAGAGTTTGAGCTGAATAAACAGAATTTGGGTAATGACATTCTACCCATTTAAGCACTATCAAATAAACAGCATTTTTTCTTTTTTTTTGGGTGTGGGCAGGATAGAAACACTTTTGGAGTATTAGATTTTTAAAAATTAAATTTACTTAATAGAATAATAGTCAGCATTCCGTCTCCAGCTCTTATGTATTTTTTGGAGGCAGGAATAGTCCCAGACCCTTCCTTAGGCTAGGCAAGAGCTCACCACTAAGCTGTAATCCAGATCCTATTTTTTATTTCTATGTTATTTGTTTTGTTGTTGTTCAAGGACAGGGTCTCGCTTGCTGAACATATCTGAGGCTGTCTCACCCGTGCTGGGTTTAAAGCTCTGAGCCACCATCCCTGGAAGCCTCTTCTGTCTAGACCTCGGGTCTTGAGCTGAGCAGTAACCGAGCCCTGTGCTCCTGAAGAGCCAGCGAGCGTGAGCGCTCATATCACCCTGTTCCCGCATGCGGGCCACTTGTCATTCCAGCGGCTGCAGGTAGCCTCATGCTTCAGATTGTGGGGTTTTATTCCCAAGAGTGCTCCTTGCTGGTTACTTTCTGCTGTGTTCCTGGGCTGCCTACGTACAGCTTTGTTCATCGGCTCTGTCTGTTTCATACTCTTCCCTGCTCCCAGGCTGCACCGGCCTCTGGCACTTGGGTAGATTTCAGAGTAAGCACCGGTTGAAGGCCGTCTGGAGGAAGAGCCAGGGTATCCTCTGTTCCCTGCTCTCAGTTCCTGTAGGAATAGCTCTGTCGATGTCATCATGGTTTCCATCCTCATGTCTCAGAAGCCTGTGCTGTTGTCATCAAGTGACTCCAAACCCTGAGCTCTAATGGCCCCCACACCCTGCTATCAAACCCATTCTTCTCCCCTTCTGTCCCATTTGCTGGCTTCTGCAGCCAGGGCAAACGAGCCACCCTTGAACTGCACTGGTAGCCTGGAGGATGCCTTTTTAGTATTACAACATCCCCCCCCCCCCGTGCTGATTTGCTTCTTGAAGTCTACCTCGAGGACAGCATCCAACTGTTTAGATAGTTTGTTGGTCCACATGATGGAAATGCCATCAAGTGATTGGGAATGGCAGCACCACTCCTGGGTCGTGCAAGTCAACATGTCCCCTAACCTTGGCGGGACTCAGTCCTTTCACCTCAGCAACCACTGTGTCTGTGCTGTCTCAATTTGGGTTTCCTGGGCTGTGGGCTCTAAACTAGAGGTCATCGGATAGAGGTCTACTCTGGAGTGCTCTAGATACCCAGCCCGTGGAGGGACGGACAGATACGGATGGAGCTAAGGGAGAAGTTGAGCTGAAATTTAGGCTTTGTTCACTGATATTAACTGTTGGTGGTGCGGAAGCATGGGGGGACAGTGGAGGCCTGTCTCTGGAGAGGAGCTAAATCGTCTGTCAGCCTCACCCAAGCAGCGTGGGAATTACCTTTTGGTCCGGAAGTAGGGTCCTATTCACTAGACCACAGTGACTGCATGCTACCTTTATTCCCCAAGACTCTTGAGGTTAATTTAGCATTGAATTTGCCACGAATCCTCCCAGTTCCCATCCTTCCCTTGACTTCCTGTTACATAACCTAGGTGTTAACTGTGTCTCCTTGCATCTTGTCAGACTCGTGAAGGGGCTGAGGTTTCGCTTCTACCACAGACTCGAGGCCTTGCCAGGTTAAGTGACTTGTTCCAGATCTCCCATTCGGTAACTTACCGAGAAAGCCTCCCACGGGACCCACCGGCTTCACCATAAGCCAGACTTTTAAACGAGATATTTGAACGACTTAAACGACAGTCGGGAAAAACCTCCTGAAAATATCTCCAGCAAAGTGTAGGTGTTGTTTTAGTAGAAACATTTCTTCTGTTGCCATAAAAATCTTCTCCCAAATGGCTTTGTGCGAGCAAAGCTGTGCGGGCTCTGCTGGTGTTCGTGAAGCGAGCCGTATGGCTCAGCCACAACACAAATGATTTGTTTTCCTGGCCATGTTGGCAAAGCGATTCCATTTCTGGAATCCCCAGAGAGCGGAAAAGAAAAAAGATCCAAACACATACGTTTCTTCATAATTAGAGGTTTAAAGAAGAGCCAAGAGGAAGAGTTGGGAACCCAGGGACACTTTTGCACTGCATGAGCAATACTGGGCTGAGTGCGCACGCGCAGGGGTGGAGCTCACCCATCGATAGCTCCTCCCCCTTTTTGTGAGCAGCTCTCTGCTCCTCACCAGGGATGAGTATGGGAGTTAGCCTCAGCCCCTCGAGCAAAGGGACGTGTGGGTAGGCGCTCCTCATTGCTTTTGGAGAACAGAGAAAAACCAGCCCGACTACTCGTTAGGTCTAGACAAAAGCGTCTTTTTTTCTGTTGGAGAAATGTATTGTCAGGTTGGCTAAAAGAGGCTGATAAGAAGTCTCTAGAACTGTAAAGTCAAGTGTTAATTCCTAATTGCTTATTCCAAGGAGCCCAATTTCTGTGATGAATGAGGGCTGATTTTGGTTGTTCTCAGTAGCCAAGTACAAAGTAAGAGTTGCTTGAAGAAGATGGAAGTTTATGGTAAGGAAATTTGGAGCGAAAACATGCCTTGACTTCATACTGTGGTATAGAGCTCAGGCCTCCCTAACCCTCTGTCTTTCCATCTTGATTCTTTTCCATGCTCACTGTCCACTTGGGCCAGTTTACCTTAGGCTGTTTCGTCACTAATTACTACTATATGTCCTGCATTGTATCATGTGTATGCAGAGTCTAGCAATGAGAACAGCATTTCCCATTTTCCTCTGATCCATCCCATATTTGTCCAGTGATCAGTTCAAGAAAGGAGTGTGTCTAAAGACCATAGTGTGATAAGTGTTAATCTGGAGAGGCTCATGAGCAGGAAGTGAAAGTATTTGGGAGTTAATCATTGCTGTGGGAAAACGTAGCCTTGGTCAAATCTATGGATAAACTGCGTGGTTCTTGAGGCCTTGTGTAGATCACGGGGCATATCTAAGGTCAGCTGTGGGTTGATAGCTGGCTCTGTTGATTTGGTTTGGGCACAGGATGTAGCGTGGCTGGGTATAGCTGTGTGCTGGCTGTTCTGGGATGGAGAGGTTTTACTCTGTGCAGTTTCTGTTGTCTTTATGTGTTACCTAGGCTTTATGTGTTGATTGCATGGTCTAAGAAAAAGGTCAAAGTGGAGGATAAATGTAACCTAACTTGTGCTGGGATTCAAGTTAGAGCTCCAGACCCTACAGGACCAAGAAAGACCATGTCAATGTTAAGTCATAAAGTAGGAGAGAACATTATTGTTGTTATTTTTGTTTGTATAGCCCTAGCTGTCCTAGAACACCCTCTGTATGTAGACGAGGCTGGGCTCGAACTCACAGATTCTCCTGAGCCGCCCTCCCCCTGCCTCCCTAGTGCTGGGATTAAAGGCTTGCACCACCACCACCCAGTTAGGAGAGAATATTTTAAGCCAGTTAGCAGCAAGAACCATAAATGAAGACTCTGCTCATAGGATACTTTCCTTTGCCTTACTCTGCTAAATTGTTTCAGTTACACAGACTTTGTAATGTCGGAATATACTTATAAAACCTTTTACAGTTGTGATAGCCATCAGGAAGACTCTTTTGGCAGATTTTTTTCTTCTTGTGTCTCCAGTCATCTCTCATAGGTAATTTTTCAAGAAGTCCTATAAAGGGTACCTATGGTCATTATCCAGGAAGCTAACACCAGCGGTTATATTAGCCATACACTGTTCGTGGTTCCCAACAACCCCAAGAGGATGCTGATGACGCACTTGTAATGCCATTCTTACATGATGGAGCTGAGACCCAAAAGGTTGTGATACGCAAATGTTGAAGAGGTCCACATGCAGCTTCTGCTTCCCTGACTCACTCTGCCTGTGACTACGGGTCATGCAGGAAATAAAGGGCTAATTCGACAGACAAGAGAGTGGAGGAAACAGTGGCTTCGACCGTAGAAATTAACTCTGGACTCCTCATACATAAATTGCGTCGAAGATTTACAGGGCTGTTTCTTGCAGGCGTGTGTGACATTCAAAAGCAATCAGACCTTATTATCTGGTCTTTAAGGGATTACTGGGCTCTGGGCATCTTGAAGGTTACATTTGCAATCAGCATTAATTTTATTGTTAACCATTTTTGTTCATGTCAGCTTCAGGGTCCTTAGCCTTTTCTCTTCCTTCCTTCCTTCCTTCCTTCCTTCCTTCCTTCCTTCCTTTCCTTCCTTCCTTTCCTTCCTTTTTTTCTTTCCTTCCTTCCTTCTTTCTTTCCTTCTTTTTTACTTTTCTTCTTTCTTTCTTTTTCTTTTTTTTCTTTTTTTTTTTTATTTTAAGGGGACTCTAGTTGGGTTCCAGGAAGCTGATAACTAACTAATGGCACTAAATGTTTCAGTTGCTTATCCTGTAGGACCAGTCCACAAAGAGTGGCTTTGGTTGAACTGTCACGTCCCTGGTTCGTGTCACCACACAATGCTGCCCTTCGGTCCCTCGTTATTTTAGTCAAAATACCCATTAAATGTAGTGGAGTGAACCAGGCCCAAAACATTAATCTGAGGTGACTTTCCTCATGAGTTTTATGAGGTGTATATGAGGTAATGTAACCACCTCATTTAAAGTGGTTAGATTAGGATATAAGCACAAATAAAGGCATTTTAAAGAAGTTAATGATAAGGAAAAATTATTCAAAGGAAACAATAGAGGAGATACTGACGTGTGTTTTGTATCAAGCAGATTTTTAAAAAGATCTTCACATAAAATGACTTTAAATTTTCTTTGGTAAAATTCAAGAAAACAGCAGTTCTTGGGATACTCTGAATCAGATAAGACGTTAACACTTTGGAAAAATCTATGGCTGATTGTAAAGATGTATTTGACATCCAAATCTGTCAGCTTTCCAATGCCTACACAAATTTCCTGAAGGGTAATAAAGCTGAAGGCACGAAGTCTTGTTTAGCTCTGGGCTCAGAGTTAGTTAGACCCTTGTGTTTGGACTATGGAGTAGCAGAATATCATATGTGGGGAAGAGGCTTCTCCTATAATGGTGGCCAGGCAGCTGATGGATGGAAGGAGAGAACAAAGAAATGGATGCTGAGTAAGGCTAGGGACAAAGGTCCAGCTTGGGCCCACCTCCTGTGAATAGCCTATGCATGTGTGAACTCATCAGAGTGGATAGTCCCCTCAGGACCTGGTCACCTCTTACTTGCTCCCACAGTTGGAGGCCAGGCCCTGAACACAGGAGCCTGAGGGGATATTTGGTATGGAATCCACAAAAATGTCAACCGGTAAGGGATGGAGGGCCTTCTCCTTTTCGGCTGTGCTAGGCATCGAAAATGGCCGGTCGTTAAACTCGCTGAGAGCTGTGAAAGTCCTTGCCACCGAGCTTCTTCCTAGCCCAGAGCAGTTTTAAATCTTAGTATGGGAAGGAATGCAGTGCAGTTACGATATGCAATTCAGGATAGAAACTTTGATTTCTTCCTTCCTGGAAGGAAGGTCACCATACTTTTTATTTGTTGGATTATTTTATTGAACAAAACAGACAAGGGCCTTCTTGGCAAATGCACTAGAGCCACGAAGCCCCCCTTGTGATCCAGGTCACAGTTCAGAGGGCTGTGTTAGAAGGTAGTTCCTCTCCAGGTACTACTTAAAGCTGTAGTTTGTTGGTGGGTCTCATTCACACTGAACTTCTGTTCCATTCTGTGTCTTTATGATAACTCTCTGGAGTAGCTGTCTCTGTCTTCAGTGACACAGAAGGATCCCAAGTGACAAAGCTGCTTCTCCACCGCTTCAGTCATACCCTAAAGTGATCCTTTAAGTACTTCCCGCGTGACAGCCATTCTGAGTACGTTTCCTCTCTGCTGTCACTGAAGGTGTCTCACTGTGTAGGAACCGTAAATGAATGTATTTAGGTAGGACGCACCCTTACCTTAAAGACAGAGTGAAAGCAGGTGGGGCTATTCAGTGTGAAGCACGTGCTGCTTGCTGCCGTGTGTTAAAACCCAGAGTTGAGAGGGAGGGAGGGAGGGAAAGTGACAGAAGGGTTTTAGAAACTATTCGATGTCACCAGATCAGAGTTAGGGTCCAACTTTCTGCAGGGGTTTCTGGGCTTTCCTCACTTAATCTGTAAACCACTTAACATTGCTTTGTGGTTCATCAGTGGTAGCGGCGCTCATACTTCGGAAGTGGCTTGTCCAGAACATGAAGAGACATTGTCTTCAGAATTGCCTAAGGGCAGTAAAGCCAAGTGGTGTAGAGTATTTTCAGTCAGACAATTTAAGATACTGCATGAAGTCTGAGCCTTAAAGCTTCAGTGATGTATTAGCAAACACTTCTGTGTTTCTTTGTGGCGAGGACTATGAGCGGGTTCTGTTCACTAATGTAAATCTGAGAAGGTGTGGTTGCTCTTTAGTGTTAAACCAGAGTACTTAAGCAGTACCTTGACATTGACCCTGCTTGATCAGCAGCACATAGCCAGGGATGCTGGGAACAGCCCCTTCTCTGTTCGAGTTGACAGTCTCTCTGCAGATGGAATTTGTGGTTAACACAGGATTATTCTCAAGTGACTATGCTGAAAAGGTATAAATTGTGCCTTCTCGTGTGCCAGGTTAGGATGAACTGTTGATCATGATGTCATGTGATGGGAAGGGGTTTTCTGTTAGTGTCCAGGTTTTAGTACAAACAATTCGTGGAGGTAATTAAGACTCATCCATGTAAACAGTGAAGTAATCTAGTTTTGAAGGTTTTATTCTTGCCTGATTGTATATTTTCCTGACACACAGAGAGAAAGAGAAATAAAGAGATTGATTGATTGATTGATTGATTTTGTTGTGTTTATAACAAGGTCTCATCCTATGCTGACCACAGATACACTATGTAGTTAGATCCTGAATCTGAGGTTGCAGGCAAGCCTATCTCACTTGGGCAATGCATCAGTGGATGTTAAACCCAGGAATTTGTGTATGTTAGACGAGTCCTCTACCAACTGAACCGTATCCCCAACTTCTGATTATGCCTTTGTAGAATCCTTTACATTCTGAAGATCCACCGGTCTCTGTGATTCATACAAATTTATATTCATATGACTGTGTAGGCAATAGCTCTCCTGTGTATCCGTGGAATCCTAGGAGTGTAGGGTCTTCGGCTAGACAGAGTTTTAACAAGTTAAAGATGTAACTTAATTCTCGATTAGTGTGCCTATTTCCAAGATGAGATTAAGGTGGATATTTCGTATTGATACCTTCTATCACTGCCGTGAGCAGGCAGCACAGTACTAAGCATGTCTCGCACGGCAGGGAAAATGAGGATTGCTGTCTGCTTAGTGTGCTGGTGAACATCTGGAAACTTCTAATAGGTCTTTCGCTTGCCAAGTAACTCGTGGTTAGGAAGAGAAGGTGGTCATACGCCAAGTATAATACACGCATGCGCAAGGGGCTGCTGCTGCTCTGTAGCCTGGAAGTGTGGGGTGATGGTTATGGCACTCCACACCACCTCGCCGGCAGATTTCATCCGTTGCCTTTTGAGCGCTGAGTAACGGATTGTGGCCACGTCGGTCCCTCAACAGTGCTGCCTTGTGCTCTGTAGAGGTCGCTGATGGCGTCTGCTATCCCAGGGCTAGGTTTCGGATCGAACTAGTTGGCAGTGTGTCCTGCCTCGGGACGTGAGGTGAGAGCTGTTCTAAGTGGTGAGATCATTAAGGGCACAGACATAATGTTTACTCTTCAGTGTATACTAGTGCCCAGCACATTGTGCACACAGAAATTCACATCGACCAAATGGTACCGCTCATGTTTGGAAGAATTTGATTTCTGTTTGAAGAGGAAAAGCAAGTAAGTGTGTGCGTAGAAGCTAGGAACAGGGAGTGGCTCAGCCGTGAACAGGGTCTACTGCTCTTACAGGGGACCCAAGTTCAGTTTCCAGTACCCCTGTCGGGAAGATAAAACTGCAGCTCTAAGGGGATCCGATGCTTTTTGGCCTCCTCAGGTACCTGTACTCACATGCACATGCCCACAAATAGGCATACATGCATAGACATAATTTAAGAAAATAATAAAAATAAATAGAAGCCGTTTCGGCTTTTAGAAATAAAAAAGAATGTAGAGAATTATCTTCATGGAGTTAGTGACAGATTTCTTGTTATTTATTTGTGTGTGCATATATGTGCATACCTGCCACTGTTGTGTATGGAGTACAACTTGCAGAAGTCCGTTCCCTCTTTTTATCATATGGATCCCAGGAGTTAAGCTCATGTCATCTCTGAGGTTCATGTAGGCTTGGTGACAAACACCCTTTACCACTGAGCCACCTTGCCACTCCAGGCTGATTTCTTATAATAATATTTTGCTAATTGAAGAGAAAAAATGACACAGTAATCTGTTTTCAAGGCCATGATGGACACAACCTCTGTTTTTACTCTTTTATCTGTGTGGGAAGAGAAGCCTACCAGAGTTTGGTAGTAGAGACAAAAGCTGTGTGAGGGATATAGTTCTTTTAGATATTGATGACTAGGAGAGCAGGTTTTTCTTCTCAAGGGAAGTCACTAGCATGATATTCTAATCAGAGTTGGAGAGCAGGTGTCATCTTTCTGTGCATACTGTGTGTCAGCCCATGGGAGTAAGGGTATGTTAACATATCTTTTTTTTCCTGAGTCGTGTCTTATTAGTTGGGCATGATAATCTTAGCATTTGGGAGGCTTTGTCTACAAAGTGAGCATCTGTCTTTTAAAAATGCATATCCTTATTTGAAATATATTAAATTTTTTAGATAACTTTCCATTAGCAATTTACAGATAAGGAAACTTAAGTTGGTAAGTTTGACAATTAGTTCAAAGTCATATAAGCAGCTAGGACATCAGTGGCTAGAGTTTGAAGCTGGGCCTGTTTCATTTGAAACCTTAATTTCTTTCTACAGGTTTCTGGATTTCCTTATAATTGTGTTCTGTGCTTAGCAGTTATCTTGAGTGGCCCATGCTTTTGATCATGATTTGTATAGTTTTGCAGGGAAGACATGTCGAGGGGTAGACTCGAGGTTGAGACATTGTCTAGCATGCTTGGACTTACCAGAGGAGTCATAGTGGACAGATCCACTGTTCGGTATCCGATATTCATACTGTAGTGTTTGGACCATTATCCATGTCCTCTAAATGATTACTGGATAAATGCAGAGCCCTAGCTCCCACCAGAAGACCCAGTCATGGTCCACATGTTTTGTAATTTTCTCTGTTGATTTATGTACCACTTCCAAATAGAGATGCTCTTGTTTAAACTGTGATGATGTCATGATGTTACCCACGATCTCCTGTGTAGCTGAGCTGATTTATGGACAGAGAGATAACTTAGTATATATGGAAGTTTGCTGGGTACTTTTTGTAGAGTTTCTTAGTATTCCAGTTACCCTTTGAGGTAGATGGTTTTTGTTTCTGTTGTAGAAATGAGACTATAGAACTGTAGTAGGTTTCTGTCTCGCTGAAAGTTAAATCTCTCTGATTCCAATCAAGACAGTCTGATTCTAGCTCAGTGCTCATAATGACCACATTGGTGCAGCAGGCTTATCTTTAAGCTTTGTCCTTCAGCACAGAGCACTGGCCATCTAAAAACTGTATCGTGAGAAAATTTATTTTCATGATTCCGAACAAAGAGATAAAAATCAAGTCAAGTTTTCTGAATAGCACACCACATCCCTTCTGTTGAAGGCTGCACACTTTCCCAGAAGTGCAGTGGAATGTTCAGGTGGGAGCTGGCCTTCTGGTGCAGAGGTCAGGTGGAGGACTTGCTGTTCTTGCAGAGGACCTGAGTTCAGTCCTCAGCACTCCTGTCAGGTGACCTCAGTGCCCTATAACTCCAGTTCCAAGGGAATTTGACACTCTTTTCTGACCTCCAAGAGCACCTGTACATATAGATAGACACATAAAGAAAGATGAAAATAAATTCATTAAAAATACTAGGTAACCTTTAATGCCAGCAGTCGAGAGGCAGAGGCAGAGGCAGATCTCTAAGTTTGAGGCCCGCTTGGTCTATGCAGGGAGTTCCAGGGCAGCTAGAGATACACAGAGAAATCCTGTTTCAAAAACAAACAAACAAACAAAACTAACAAAAAAAAAAAAAAAAACCCTAGGTAGGAGAGAATTTAGGGAGAATCTTTATTGTCCCATCGTTTCTTTTTTTTAAACCTAATTATTTCTCTCCATTTAATGACACCTATTAGTAAGATAAGATTCAGAAGTGATATTATTATTAGAATTTAGTAGTAAGCAAAGGGAATTATCATCTCAGATGGTACCACTATGTTCAGTTATTCTTTGATATGTTTATTTTTTCTTTTGGGAAATTGTTTTGTTTCATGGCACTAGGTAGATTGCCCAGGTAGACCAGTTGGATGTGCCTCTTAGCCTGACTTCACCATGCTGTACACTAATGTTCATTGATAATTTTTCCTTCCTTTCCTGTCCCACTGAGTTGACTGAGTATACTGGATAACATTTTTAGGGCTGATAGTTGTGAAGTTAACTGTTTTTATTTTTATTTTATAGACAGTTGAGAGCTAGGGAAAAGAATGCTGCGATTATTATTATTTCTTAATGTTTTTGTGTTTGAGATAAGTAGAGGAAGGAGCAGAGACAGAGATATGATTGAGTCTGCATCTTTAAAGGTTTTATTTGTTATTGTATATAAATATTTATTATACAATAAACAAACATCCTTATGCTTTCTTAAGTTTCTCAGTAATAACGATAATGAACACCAAGTTAGATTTAGAGTGACTAGGGCTAAACATTCCATGTGCATGTATCCAAGAGAACTGGGAAGAAAGCACACGGGTTCTTCAGTGTTAAGAATAACACCAGTGTGTCTTGTTGAAGTGTAGTATCAAGGAAATTCAGCCCTCTGAATCAGTTCATTGTTTAGAAAGCCTGAAAGCCAAACTGTCCCTAGGGGAAGAAGTAGAAGTACTCTTACTTCACACAGCTCTACAAACAGCTGTTGTGTGCAGAATTTGTCTGATGCACAAGCCTTTGTACTGGTGTGCTGCCAGGGACCAGCCTGATGTGAACTATTTGCCAATTTCTGTGGTGGAATTATCCCCACCACAGCCAGTTTTATGTTACTAGTTACCAGACCTGGAGCTCGGAGGGTTGTGGAAAATTATTGTTTGTGGGCTATGCAGGCTGCTTAGCAGCAGCAACCAGAAGCAAGTAGGTACTGTCCCAGGGCAGGTTGGTATGGCTGGGTTGGGGGGGGGGTGAAAGAAGGAGGGTGGGAGGGTGGGAGTGGGAGTAGAGGAGGGATGGGGCTGCTGTAGGAATGTAAAGTGAATATGTAAGTAGCATAATAAAAGGAAAAAAGAAAACTCACAGAATCCTATCCTCTATTAAAGGCATTTTAATACACTGTAAAGATATTTATTTTATTCCAAGGTTTCAGTGCATAATCAGAAGTAAATGTTCATCAAGTTGATACCTGGGGAAAAAATGAGGTAGGTTTAACAAAGACAATAGGGTAAGGTAGGAGTGTGTGTGCCATGTCATTGCAGGTCTAGCATCCCAGAGGCAGAGGCAAGAGGTGAGAGTTGTTGAAGGTCATCCTTAGCTACTTCCTGAGTCTGAGAAGGAAGCAAGAGAATGAACAGAGAAAAGTGGGTGGGTCTTGTGAAGAGCTCTGTGTGGAGGGGGGTCTTGTTTTTTTTCCTGAAACTGAAAAAGGTAAGTGAGGCAAAATTCTTAACTAAATGAAAGCAGTGTTTTAAATCCTGACAAACCTCTGAGGGGTGTCTGCCAAATTAGGTGAAATGCAGAGAAATCTTTAATGCCAGTACTGAGGAGACGGGGGGGGGGGTGGATCTCTGAGAGTTCGAGGCCTTCCTAGGGTACAGGGTGACTTCCAGGACAGCCAGTGCTCAATAGCTTGACCCTGTCTGGACAAAGGAAAAATCACCCTCTGAGAGTTCCAACAGCAAAGGGTCTGCAGTGTAAGGGGCAAGACAGAGAGTCCGTGGGTGCCATGGAGAATGGAGGGCTACTTCTCACTTCTTCAGTAGCTCCTTTTCCATTTCTGCTTTTCCTGTAATTTGTTTATGTTTTGCTTATTAGTTTACAGGTCTTTTTCTGTCATTGTTGTTGTAGCAAGTTGTGATTAATGCAAATAGCAATATGAAATCCGTCATTTGTAGAATTTATTAGCTTTAGAGAGTATTTATCAATGCCAAAATAAGAGATTAAGAGAGCACTCCCACGCTTCCCTCTTTTCCAATCTCTTGATCTCGCTCCTCATTTTTCATATTGGTAAGACGAGTTATGATTTTATTATGCTCAGAATACCATAGGTTATAGGCTTTCAGTTCGTATTTAAATACATTATGTTGCAAACACCAGAGCTCCCCCCACCAAAAAAAAAAAAAAAAAATCAAAAAGCACAAGCAAAGAGCACAGGAAAGTGCAGCAGTAGAGAGCAGTGCCACATAGAAACCATGGCAGAGGGGTCACTCACTCAGATGGAAACCCATGAGCCAGCCATCTAGACAGAGAGAAGGGCAGATGCCATCAGAATTCCATCAGAAGGGCAGTAGGTGAGAGGGAGGAAATTCATGTTACCTTCTGTGGCCTGAACATTCTAAATTAACTCATGTTACTTTCACAAGGAACTTTTAACACTGTCCTGGCCTTTATCCAGTGTAATGGCACCCAACCTGTGGCTTAACAATAAAGAGAGAGAGTGTCTCTCTCTCTCTCTCTCTCTCTCTGTGTGTGTGTGTGTGTGTGTGTGGCCTCCTGTTTTGCAGCTGGGCACCCTCAGTAAGCAGCAGGCTGAGCGCACATCTCAGCATGGTAGAGCACACGGCAGTGCATGCCCTGCGTACTTCTTATGAACAAGCTTTTGTCTTTGTGTTTTTCTCTTGATTCTCATGAAAGTACTTCCTGTTTCCAGACTGAAAACAACTAAGTACCTGGGAGATTAGGCTGGACATCCTATGTCTTTCCTAATCATCTCTTTGTAATTTTATATTTAAATTATATATATATATATATGTAATTTAATTTTATAAGCATTATTATTAAAAAAAAACCCTCACAGATAAATAGATACATACACCAATATTAACTAGACCAAAAGTCCATGAAACTCGGTGAACTTCTGTACGTGTAGAACAGGCATCCAGAATAGCAGCTTTGGTGCCTCACATTAAATTTTACACTTTTTTTATAAACACACACACACACACACACACACACACACACACACACACACACACACGAAGCTGGGAACACTAATTCAGACCTACAATCCCAGGATTTGGGGAGGATAGGACAGAAGAATTATGAGTTTGAAGCCAGCCTCGACCACACGTAAAGTTTGAGGCTAACCCGGACTACACAATGAGACTCCATATTTTTTTTTTCATTTTTTTAACTTCATTTCAAAAAACAAAGATAAATGTACAGATTTTAAGCATTTTTGCATAAAAGTATACAAATATATTTTTATAGGTTGTAATTAAGTATTTGTGGGTACATATACATACACATATGTATATATGTAACAATAATATAGGAAAAGAGGTTATTAATTTGAGGAAATAGGAGAGAAACTGGGAGGGGCTTTAGGAAGGAAAGGGGGATGTGATACAGTTCTATTTTAATTAAAAAATATATTTTTTTCTTTTTTTCTTGATCTTCACACAGTCTGTTGGTTGTTTCTGGGGTGTTCAGAGCTTTCTGGGGTTAGTATCCCATTATCAGTGACTGCATATTATGTCTATTCTTCTGTGACTGTGTTACCTCACTCAGGATGATATTCTCCAGATGCATCCATTTTCTTGAGAATTTCATTAGGCCATTGTTTCTGATAGCTGAGTAGTACTCCATTGTGTAAATGTACCACAATTTTTGTATTGATTCATATACTGAAGGACATCTGGGTTCTTTCCAGCTTCTGGCTATTATAAATAGAGTTGCAATGAACATTGTGGTGCATGTATCTTTGTTGTGTGTTGGAGCTTCTCTGGGGTAAATGCCCAGAAGTGGAATAACTGGGTCTTCAGGTAGTACTATGTCCATTTTTCTGAGGAATCGCCAGAGTGATTTCCAGAGTGGTTGTATCAGTTTACAACCCCACCAACAGTGGAGAAGTGTTCCTCTTTCTCCACATCCTTGACAGCATCTGCTGTCATCTGAATTTTTGATCTTGGCCAATCTGACAGGTGTGAGGTGAAATCTCAGGGTTGTTTTGATTTGCATTTCCCTGATGGCTAATGATGTCCAGCAGTTCCTGAGATGCTTCTCAGGCATTCAATATTCCTCAATTGAGAAATTTTTGTTTAAGTCTGTAACCCATTTTTTAATAGGGTTGTTTGATTCTCTGGTATCTCGCTTTTTGAGTTCTTTGTATACCTTGGATATTAGGCCTCTATCTAATGTGGGGTTGGTAAATATTTTTTCCCACTCTGTTGGCTGCCGTTTTGTTTTCATGATAGTGTCTTTAGCCTTACAGAGACTTTGCAATCTCATTAAGTCCCATTTGTCAAGCTTTGACCTTAGAGCTGGAGCTATTGGTGTTCTGTTTAGGAAATTTTTTCCTGTGCCTATGTGTTCTAAGGTTTTCTCTACTTTCTCATCTAATAGTTTCAGTGTACCTGGTTTAATGTGGAGATCTTTGATCCACTTGCACTTGAGCTTTGTACAAGGAGATAAGAAAGGGTCTATTTTCATTCTTCTGCATTCTGAGTGCCAGTTGGACCAACACCATTTGTTGAATAGACTGTCCTTTTTCCATTGAATGTTTACAGCTCCTTTGTCAAAAATCAGGTGACCATTTACGTGAGGGCTCATTTCTGGATCTTCTATTCCATTGATCCACATGCCTATTTCTGTACCAGTACCATGCAGTTTTCAGCACAATTGCCTTGTAATATAGCTTGAGGTCAGGGATAGTGATTCCTGCAGATGTTTTCTTGTTGTTGAGGATGGATTTTGCTATTCTAGGTCTTTTGTTATTCCAAATGAAATTGCACATTGCTCTTTCCAAACGGAAATTGACACATTAAAGAAAACACTAAAAGAGATAACCCTAGAGGTAGAACACCTAAAAAAGAAATCAGGAGTCACAGATGCAAGCATTTCCAATAGACTACAAGAGATGGAAGAGAGAATCTTGAGGGCCGAAAATTTTACACTTTTAATATTGAATTAATTTTATGCATTGAGTTATCATTAAAACAAAAAAAATGTATGGCAGACATAGCACGAGAAAGACAATTAGCTTTTGGTCTTTGTTCCTAACTTTGCATGTCCTCTTCCTTAATATTCAGCATTTTCTGATCTTTCCTTCCTTATTTTAAAAATCAAATATTATTTTTAATATCTGATAGTATTTCAAATAAAATATTTATGATGCTGTTTATTTACTAGAAGCTATATTTGTGAATTAAAGGTTTAATATTTGTTACAAAAACCCCAAAAAGACAGGTTTTAAGTTAATTTAAAAATAAAATGTATTATTTAAAAAATTTGCAAATAAGAAAACCACCATGTGGGTATTAGGAAGTAACTGAGCCTGGGTCCTCTACAGACACAAGATGTTCTCTTAACTGCTGAGCCATTTCTCCAGCCCCTATGTTTTTAAGTTTTTTAAAATGAGAAAAAGGATGACGCTGGGGCTTGAACACAGGAACTTGTGTCTGCTAAGCATATTCTCTGCTGTGGAACTTCACCCACACCCCACATCAGTTTCTGTTTTTAAGGATGGTATTGGGGGAGAACCTACTGGGTGGAGCACCCTGTTCTGCAGTGGGTGACTGCATTGTCACCTATGTCTTAGAGGGTCTGCCCGCATTCCTGTCTGCTTTCAGTAAGAATGGTAGCTGTGTAGAGGTTGCTGGGGTTGTGTGAGAACTGCAGGACTCTGGGACTTGAGACCCATGAAGTGCTTGCAGTGAGAGTCAGGTCCACTTCTCCGGTGTGCACCAGTATGGGGGTGGTTGATGTGCACACACAGCTGCAAGTAGCATTGTGTTTGGATGGTCGTTTCAGTATATGTGGTGCCCACTCCAGAGGGTACATTAGCTCAGTGTCAATCTCTGACATTTAACCTTCAGCGTCTCAAGGTTATTGTAACTCAACCTCATGTCCACTGTGGCATCTGCAGAGTGTCAAAGTAGATATCCCAGTTCTTGTGGCCCGGTACCGTGTTATCTGTCAGATTTTCCATCATGAAGCAGTGGCCATGGTGGTTACTGACCGATGTGGGCTGACAGGATCTACAAACCTCTGGCTGTGCCTGTGAAGGACTGTCTTGATTTGATGGAGCGAGATGGCCCGAAGCGTGGGTCTTGAAGGCCTGAGGAGGAGGAAGCTTAATGGATATCACCATCCATTGCTCTGTTCTTCCTGATGGTAGACTCAGTGTGACCAGCTACCTGAAACTCCGGTCACAGCACTGTGACTTTCTTGCCTTGATTGACCATGTGAGCAAAAATACCTACTTGAGACACTTTTGTCAGGTGGTTGGGTAGATTACCAAGGTAACAGTCGTTAAACATATGTACCGTATGCTTTCTCTTCATATGCCAGCATTTGGCGGGGAATCGCAAAATACTTAGGCTCTGAGGTATGTCGAAATTGACCATACTGTCATATCAGAGATATTATTGAAAGTCAAGACACATGAGGGACCCAATTCGGTGGCTTTTTAACACTATAATCTCAGTGTAAGCTTGGCGAACTAAAAGTTAGTGAATGGAATCTAGAGTTATGAGCATTTCCCAAATTAATACTCTAAATTCAGTTCTCCCCAAATGTTCTCAGATAAAAGGCCCGTGTTAAATAAGTCTGGGAAACAAAGCATGAAACATTCCATCTAATCAATTCATTAGCAATATGCAGTTATCAAACACTAGAAATCTCCCAATATAGAAACCCATTTATATTCATATTGGCTGGCTGTTGTAAGGTTTGACCTGAAGTATTGTTTTGCATTCTGTATTATTTGGTACAGTTGGGAAATACTGACATTTTTATGGTAAAGGTAGCCCTTGTAGGTGAGCACGTCTGGGAGCTCGTATATGTGTGTGCATTAGCGTGTTAATCACACATAGAATTGTGTTCCTAATGAGGTTTACTTAAAGGGCAAAACCTTCAACAATTTACTGTTCACGGAGGGAAGTTAACTCCAGAGCTCCTTTTAGACATGAGTTCACATGTACTTCTCTTTATACCTGCACTGATGAGAGAAACTTTATACCAGAAACTTGAAGGTTCCTGTCCCTTTTTATACCCTCAAGGTACTGTAGAGCAGGAACATGGGCAAGAAGACTGGCAGGCAGCTCAGAGAGAGATTCTGAACAAGTTTTCCCATTTCCCTACTTCCTACACTACAGACTTGTTTATTTCCTATAGGGGCTAGATCTTAAGTTTTTTTTTTTTGTTTGTTTGGTTATTTTTGTTGTTGCTGTTGGTTTTTTTTTTTAAAGGGATGCAGGTGCCGTTTTCACATTTCCTCCTGTAGTGGACACTAGTTTCTAAGAAGCACTTCTGGTCCTGTTCCAGGCTGCTCACTCCTCAGGCCGCGCTCCTCGCCAGTCAGCCGGTAGAAAGCATCTGCTCTATTTGCAGTTCTGCTTAGAACAGTTGAAAGAGTCCCTTTCAGCCGCTGTCTGACTATTTCTCGTTCCAGCCAAGGGCAGTGTTTGTCCAGCCTCTCACTGACTGAGGGGTGGGACTTTTCTGTTCCCTGTTGCCGTTGCTGCCTGTGTGGGCTTGCTCATCCAAGGCTCTGGCTCCTTCCTCCTGTTCTGGAAGGAGAGAGCTTGTCCAGCACTGATTGCCCAGGGTACTGCACCTGACATGCTTACAGAAGCTCATTTATGACCGGGGAAAGCCTACTCCTCTTCAGGTAAGAGAGGGCACTGAAAAGTGGTGCTGGGGGAACGGGAAGGTCGGATGGGAGCAGGTCTGATTAAGTTAGCCCACACTCTTCTCAGGAGTAGGTGCGAGTAGCTACAGTTTCTTAAAACTGCGTGAACCACCCAAACTTCAGAGAGTATGTGATTGTAGGTTCTTTTTCTTTCATTTCTGATAATAAAACACATTTGAACAGAGTGTATTAGACATTCGCATTTTGTAGTGTTTCTGGCAATAATCTGATACAGATTTATTTGTTTCTTATTGTAAAATTTCCCAATTTTTAACCGTAACTCCCGTGGCTTTTCCATAAGGAACATATGGACGCCCTCCGCTTGACCGATGGGAAGCTCCTGCTTGTGTTGAACACTGCGTATCAGCCCCGGGGGCATATGGGGAATAGCTGTGCTTTGCATCAAGTTTTGTTGTGAATGTAAAACCACTCTGAGAAATAAGGTCTATTTTTGACAATCGAGAACTCTCTTCCTAGTGCCTCCCTTGAATATGTCAGTGTAAGAACGCACGGGCGACATGAGGTCATCTCATCATACAGGAATGACCACTGAAAAGCACATTTGTTTTTGTCTCTTGTTCATAACTAAGGAAGGCATGGTTCAGGAAAATATTTACATCTCAGTTGCCCACATTTTTGGCTCAATTGTATTAAGAGATATGCTTTTTAAAAGTTTATTTTCTTGAGTCAGTAAGAATGAAAATATACTTTGTAGCAACTTGAAAATGTATTTATTCGTTGTCTTGGAGACTTGACTGTTTTATAGAATGTTTTTAGTGGAATTCATGCATATTTATGAATGAAGGAGCGATGCTGAGGTATGAAAGTTAAAAATCATATAGGATAATTAGCACCAGGTGGTGTTAGAAAAGTACTTCATGGTTTTCATCGTTTGTGCTAATTAGTTAGGAATATCTTAGAATCCTGGAAGGCATGTAAATTACAAAGGTAAATCCTTTAGTCTTGTTGGAACAGTGACTAACCTTAAGGTGCTTGAGCCAAAAAGAAGACCTTGATGTAATGTTTCACAGAAACAAATGGGATCTAATAAGCTTGTTCCTTTTTTTAAAAAAAACCAATTTATACATGGATGGATCCCAACATTGTGAGAGAGTTTTTAAGCTTTCGGGGAGAACTTTTACAATTGTCTATTGAGGCTGGATTGGGACACTGGCCTGAGAACCCCAGGGACAGTTTCCTGGTGGAGAGATATTGTATACAGTTGAACAGTAAAGACCAGCTCTGTGCAAGGGACCAGCATTCTGCAGATAACAGAGTGTTGCTAGGCTCGCCGCAGAGCATAAGATTTAGACATGCTGATTTCAAGAAGGGTTCGGCGAGGCTTTATTTTAACAGCCTTCTGCAGGGGCCCAGAGGCCAGGGCAGAAGTAGCAGTTGCCAGGGAGACTGTGCAGGAGATGGGTGTGCAAGGCTTAAGGATCCTTACCTGTCTTTACCATCCTTCTAGTCTAAAGATAAAGCTGCTGTAGGGAGGACTGTTAAGGGCCGTCTGCAGTTCATTCTACTGCGTCTCACAGTCCTCACAGGTAAGAGTGAGGTGTCGGGGGCGGGGTCCTTGTGCTAGCTCAGGGACCCCACGGCACCATGAGATAAGTGTGGAGAGTTCTTAACTGTACGGACTCTACCTATCCCACACCGGGAATTGGAGCAGCTGCGCAGTAGCGAGCGTGACTCCGAGATGGAGATGAGGTAATAGCCGCGGTCATCGCTGGCCCTTCTGAGCAGTGTGGCCAGGGGGATGTGACTCATAGCAGTCTTTCTCAGCACTTGTCACTTTTCCTGACCTCACTCAAGGCTCAGATCAACTCTGCCTTTTGCTGTCACCAGGGCCACCACCAGGTGCTCATCCACCACCTCCCGTTTCCCCTGCATGCTGTGTCCCACTCATTCGGAGCCCCTTTAACATGTTCTCTAAACTGTGCTCAGCCCCTGACTCTTCAGCATCATCTCTGGACAGCCTGGCTTGCAGATGCCCTACTTCAGTTCTCTGCGAATTGAAATTTAGAGACTTGACCTGTGGCAAGCTACTCCCCCCTCCCCCCACACACAACATACAACTTTCTATTGTAATCGGCATATTTGGGGCAGTTGATTTTTGTTAAAATCATAAGAAATCCAAACATAAAAGCTCTGCAAGCTGAGACTTGCAATGTTTGTGCTTTGAACTTCCACCCTTAGACAGCCGTGAACTCTTGAAGGAAAAGGAGTGGCAGTCAGGGGTTGGGATGACTTTAGGTGCCTAGGTAATTCTGTTTCTCCCCTCAGCTTCACTTCTGAAAATTTCAAACGTGCAGTAATTTGGAAGCCAGTGACTCTATTGATCCTTAAGTTATGCAAACCAATCGTTAAGTTAATATAAATACAGGTGGGAAGACCTAGTGGTGGTCTCTTGAGCCATCCTTACTGCTGTTAGTTGGTGTGTCTGGAAAGAGGAAAACCACCCAGATCCCTGCCTCTGTTCCGTGAAGTTTCTAGCAGGTACAGTCACTTCTTGGCAGAGTCTGCTGTGTAAGCCAGCTCTCAGACAGATACTTGTTACAAGTCAAAAGCTCTGTTTCTTCAGCAGTCTCACTCAGGGACATGTTACATTTGTGTGCAGAAAAGTCTGCCAAGTGAAAGTTCGCAGATCCGTTTAGACACTGAGCTGTGTAAACCCCGGGCAGTCCAGAAAATAACTCATTAGAAATGCCGTGTGCCCGGAGTTTTGTTAGCTCCAGTGTGGTTGCAAGCTGGTAGCTAAAAGGAAGGCTATGTTGGTAACATAAAGTTATTCCGGGACTTCAGAGTGTTCAAACTCCATTCTGTTAAAGGATCCCAAGGCCTAGATTGTGTGTGTGTGTGTGTGTGTGTGTGTGTGTGTGTGTGTGTGTGTGTGTGTATGTGTGTGTGTGTCTTTAGGACCCTGGGGGGAAGATGAATCTCAGCTTTGATAAGGCCATACAGCTTTGCCACACCACTTAGCATGTTCTGCTTTATTGGTGAATGCACAGCCAAGAGCAGTGGCTTCACTCAGCTCCTTTCAAGTAGAAAACTCCACTGCACATTTCGCCTCTCTCAGCTCTCAGACGTTTCCTTAGGGTACTATGTAGGCTTTTATAGTGATTTTTTTTTCCCCAAGGGGCTTTATCTCCTAAAAATTTAGTATTTTACTTAAGAATGCAAAGAAATAAAAATGCCCATTTCTAAAAGTAAATGTTTTCCTTATGTATCTAAACTGACCCCATATTCAACATGGACTCATTAAAATATTTCTTTAAGCCCAGAGTCTGACCACTTTTTTCTTTCTAAGAGCATTGTATAGTTGGCTACCTATATGGCAGAAAAATCCATATGTGTTTATCTACCAAGTTCTTAATTTATTGGTGCTTTTCCCAAGAGCAGTTTTCATCAGTACTTGCTGAAGCTAGTTTTGACAAAAATAACTCAGGGTGCACATTTTCTGACAAATCGATTTAGGTGACAAATCTTCTTTCTACTGTGTTTACAACAGTATCTGACACTTACCATTATTTGAATATTTAATGGTGTTCGAGGAGGCTGCAGCTGCCTCCATCTGTATCCATCTGTATACTCCTGTCTGATGCCACATGAAGTAGAGAAGTATGGGTATTAGTCCCCACCCCCCCGCCCCCTCTTGTAAAAATTTCTAAGCCCCAACGGAATAGAAGGAAATACCAATTAATCTTCTCATGTGTTTGAGTGGGCCATAAATCCGATGGAACAAAGGCCCACAATTTATGTAAGGTTTATGTCTTCAGCCTCAACTGAAAGTTCAGGATCCTCAGGCAGGAGAGAGAAGCTCCTAAGCTGATTCTCTGTTACAAGTGGAAAGTCTCCTTCCCCCTCCCTGTGTATGTCCCCACGGTCCTAACCATCTTCAAGCTTTCCTAATTGCTGTAAATCAAAATCGCTCTGCCCTCTTTCGGGCTTCTTGGGTAAGCGTACATACATGCTGTTTGGCATCGTTCTTCAGGGCAGGGAGTGACTGTTAGTCTCTAATTGTTGTCCATAGAAACTCTTGAGTTAGATATTGTATGCACCACTAACTCTGCCTTCTCACTGATATTTATAAAATCCCGTGAGGACCTTGTCTTAACGTCTTTGCTTCTTGGTTCCTCACTTTCACCTGTGTGGTTGGAGAACCACCTTTTCAGTACCAACTGTTGGCCAGATGTATCAACATAGAGAGAGGTCACTTGTCTTTGTAAAGGAGATAAGTCCAATTTCCTCTTCCATCTTGCCTTAAGGATTGAGTTAACAGAAGGATTATATCAAAGTGCTTTTTTTTCTTTTTCTCTTTTTTTTTTTTAAACTTATTTCCATGTGTCTGGCCATGTTTCAGTAATAGCCTTAACATTTAGCACTTTAATAATCCCTTCCAGCTGCAGGAACACAGTGATTTTTCTAAAATAAATTCCAGAATGTTTTATAGAGCTGCCTGGCCACACTGGTGATTTAGAGAGTAAGAAAAATCTGACACTTCGATTCAGCTTCCCCACAACTTGGGACAGCTGATGGAGGACATTAGCCTGCAGCGCATCCAGCTCAGACTTAGAAGCACCCCATCCACAGCTGAGCATTTAGCTTCAGTCAGGTATTTTAGGAGAGGAAAACCGAGTCCGGGAAAGCCATCCTGCTGATTTATAGGTCCTTTGTTCCTTGGTTGGTATGAATCATATGAGGGGCTAACCCAATAAAGGAAACAGCTCACAGCAGTTAGTGTTTAGGGCGTGCTTACTTGGGTCTGCCCTGTGACTAGTTTCCAGTTTTATACAAACAGATATAACTCATCGTCTAGTAAATTAGACAACCCGGCAAAGCACAGACAGATGTTCTCCCGGGGTCCAGTGCGCTTCAGTTCAACCCAGTGTCTGTAAAACTCCTGTATCAGTTTGCTATTGATGCTGTAAGAAACGGTCATAAACTGGATGGTTAGTGTTGAGAACCAGGCCTCTGGATGTTGCTTATTGGGGGTTATCATGATTACTCCCAATTGTGAATTGCTGTCAGAAGCCTCATATTAACTGTGGGGTTGGAGCATTCCCTCGGCCGGAGAGCATAGACTATAGTGAACGGGGAAAGCCACAGCAGCACTAGAAACCATGTACCCATTGGTCCCTTGGCTTCCTGGTTGCGGATGTGACGTCACCAGTTGCTTCCGGCTCCTGCTGCCTTGACGCCCCCACCACAGTGGGGTAGTGTTCCTTGGACTGTGCCCTAAAATGAACCCCCATTTCTTCATTTGCTTTTGTCCAGGTGTTTCATGAAAGTATCTGGAAAAGAAACCACTGGCACTCAGGACCTTACAATTCTGGAGATTGGGAGTCTAAAATAGGCCTGGGTGACTGGGTCTTTTCTGGAGGTTCAAAGGGAGGAGCAGTTCTCTTGCTGCCTATGGAACTCAAGGCTTTATCCCTCTGCCGTCGATTCCATTGCCACACCCCCTTTGATTCATGGTCTTTATTCAGGACCCTTGTGGTCCCACTGGCCCACCTGAAAATGTAGGATCACTTCCATATCTTAAAAGTCTTAATTTAACCATGTGTGAGAAGTCCTCTTTTGCTGTAAGGTGGCACGGTGGTCTAGGTCTTAGGAGTCAGGGTGTGCTTGTTGAAAGCAGGTTGGGGCAGAGAACTGTTATTCTCTGGTTACTAGAGGGACCGAGAAAGGAGCTGAGCCCTAGTAACCGTGCATCCATCCGTCCGTGTTTCCTGATTGCGGATGTGACGTCACCACTTGCGTCAAGCTGCTTCTGTCACCTTGAGGTAGGTCTCCATCACAATGGAGTAACTGCTCCTTGATCTGTACCCCACCATCCTCTCTAATTGTCATCTGTGGAGAGACATCCAACCCACTGGAGTTGGTTCTTCATCCAGCAGATAAGAGAAGTATATTAAATGCCATTCTCTCTCTCACATTGCTTCATCTTTTGTTAAATTCTCTGTTTAAAAAAAAAGTAAAAATTATATATATATATATATATATATATATATATATATATATATATATTTATTTATTTATTTTTTTAAGCCTAACAGCCACCTCATCTTTTTCAGTCTTTCCCTCTTTCCTCTCTTCCATTTGCTTGGCCATGTTTGCTGTTTTGGGCCCATTTGACCATGTGGTTTTGCTATTTGTTTCACCTGAAGCAATCTTATTAACATGTGTCGCTCCAAAAACTTTCAGTCTTTACAGATGATTCTCTCAAAGCATCTTGATTTTAGTAAGCTGCCCAAACTCATATTATTTTGTATAGAAATGGTGATGTGACTTTGCATCTGTGTAAAGTAGTCCTACTAAGCGGAACAGTTTCCCCACAGAGTTTTTAAAGCCCAGGTAGGACCAAAGTAAATACAGATATTGTTCTGGACAACCTACCCTTTCATACCCACCTCAGATAGGCAGCGTGACATTTCTCACATTCATTAGATTCCAGCAGTGTCAGTGAGTATCGATGGGTCAATACACTGAAACTTAGAAATCATTTTCCACATGAGATGATCTTCCTTTCCCTTGCCTGACCATTCAAACCAAGTTTCATAAACATATAAGCCCATATTCACATCATCTCAGATCATTATTAACATTGTCGCCAAATCTCGTGAAGATTTCACTGGACCACCTGAAAATATTCTCGTGATGGAAATGGTGATTTACACACAATAATATGCATCTGTCTTACTTTTACATTTTTAGACTTCAGTACCCGTGTTCATCCGCGGCTTTCTTTCAGTCCTTGTCCAGCTTTAGCCTGGTGATACCCACCGTGCTGGGGTGGACGCCGACATGGACAGTTGTGCCGTTAGCCTTCTCTCGCTGGACTCGTTCAGTGTAGGTGACATATTTCTTCCTGTACACGTGGATCACTTTGCCAATCTGCTGGCCTCCATAGTGTCCTTAAAGAACCTGAACTTCATCGTCCTTTCGGATGGGCATAGACCAAACATTATATACTTCTGTTTCAGTTCTTTAGAAAGAGGGGAAGACATAATCTTCCTCTGCGGGAAGGTGCACTGAAATTCCGTTTGCAGGTCTTGCTTCTGTCAGAAGTCACGAAGGGATTGAACTTCATTTTGGTGGCTGTGATCCAGTGATGGCTGCAAAAGGAAAGAGCGCACAAACCTAATTAGATATAAATGACACCTGCGTTTCCTCCTCAGCTTCATCCGCTTTAATCTCTTGCTAGCCATTACCGATAATCCAGTAGCAAACTTCTAATGAAACTAATGGAAATGGTAACATGAAGAAACTGTTATTAAGACGCCTTTCTCTCTGATAAGGAAACAGAACCATGATGCTTTTTGAGAAAGCCTGTAAGTTCTGCTACCACACCATCCAGAGTTTAAGGGCAGTAGGTTTCAAATAAGGGGCAGGTGAATGCATTAGTTACTGTTTTCCCTGCTAAGATCAAATACCCAATGGAGGCACCCTAGGAGGGGAAGGGTTTATTTTGGCTCACTGTGGCAGAGAATACAGCTCTTCATACCAGAGAAGCTGTGGGGGTAGTGTCTGGTTATACTGCATCCACGGTCACGGGGAGAAAGGACAACAAATGGGGCCTGGCTAAGAGACCTTTCAGTACATCCCAGTGATCTTCTTCCTCCTGGCAGATCCTCCCTAAAGCCAAACCACAGCTGGGGAACAAGTGTTCACACCCCTGAGGCTATGGGCGACAGTTCACACTCAAACCGTAATACCAAGGAAAATCGGTCATATGACAGTCTGGTTCAAAGAGCATTGTCAGAACCCAGGTACTAAATTAGGAAGCCCATTAAGATGTAACTAGTGGATACGCAACCTCGTGGAGACTTCCTTCTATACTACAGTGACACTGAGAAGCCGAGGAAGCGTCTCAGGGAGGTGGGAAAGCATTACACTGTGGAAGAGGGTGACTAATCCTGTCTCTGGGGTGTGAAATGGAAACCTAGGGAAAGGTTTGGGGGGGAAACGGTAGGGAACAGGAAAGGTGAGTAATACAGTTTAAATCCAACCCTACGAAATGCTGTCTCCACTAAACACAATTCTGAGAACAGAACATATGGCTAGGTGATTGGTTTTACAGCCTTTATCTTAAAGGTGTGACGACTGCTTCAGACACTGCTGCTGATTGGTGTCACAAGGCAAGCGGAGTCTTTGTTACTAGCCTGAGCTAGGGTCAGAGTGTTGGTATAAATTTCAGTGACTCATCTCCCGGGTCTAAAATAGCAGCAAGCTAAGGGGCAGAGTGTATTCAGGGGAGGAAGTCTTTTTGACACATTGCCCCTGAAAGCAAACTTAGAACCAGTATGTATAGTTGAGTGTCTCAAGCTGGTGTAGGGAAGGGGGCACCAATGGATATGAGAGGGGAGTGGGAGGTGAGCTAGTGTTACAGCACGGAAGGCATTGTGAGACAGAAGAAGTTTTGATTTTATTTTACAGGCTTCCAAAATGGCTTTAGGCACACCCTTGGGCACAATGAAATACAGTGTAATAGGGAGCAGAGCAGGGCTGAGACTGTTCACGGCTTTGCTCTCCTGTTCTTTACCTCTGTGTGTGATCAAGCTGCCTGGGGATCCGCTTGCCCTTTTCCTGGTTTAGACCTGAAAGCTATTCCTCTCGTCTTTACAAAATTGTCCACCTAATTTCGGCCAACGTTGTCCTATCTTGTCAAAACATTTTATGTCCCGAATGAAAGGCTATTGTGCTTTTGAAAAAGTTGGAGACACATTTGATCTGAGATCACCATCTATGAGCGTTAAACCCAAAGAAGCTCAGAGTATCCTTGGATGATATTTCATCACTACCTAAAGCTGGGAGTAAATAGGATGGATTCTGGTTTGGTCACCAGAGAGATTATGGGGCCATTTAGTGAGGTGAGTGTCAGGAGTATGAAGAGATAGGCAGCAAATAATAATCTCCCAAAGGCACTCAGTCCTGATCCCTAGAATTTGCATATGTCACTCTAAAAAACCAAAAGGACTTTATAGGAACACTTAACCTTCCTAACGCTGTGACCCTTTAATACAGTTCATATTGTGGTGACCCCAACCACATTACTATTTTCATACTATTTCATAACTTTAATATTTCTACTATTAGGAATCATAGTGTAAATGCCTGCGTTTTCTAACAGTTTTTGGTAGCCCCCATGAAAGGGTCATTTGGACCCTTAGAGCAGTGACAACCCACAGATTAAGGACCACTGGCTTAAGGTCAAAGACATAGAGATGGAGATGGTGTTGTTCTGGATAGTATGAGTGATGTGTCCCTTAAGAGTTTTTAAACCACAAATATCCTTAGCTGATTATTTCAAGAGAGACAGAGAGAGGGATTGTGGGAGGAAAAAGCCAAAAACTCATCACCCTTGCTTTAAAAACGAAAGAACTTGGGGCTGTGAGCTCAGGGATGTGAGAAGGTTCTAGACATGGACAAGGAGACAGGTAACCTTCAAACCCCAGAGAAAGAAAGGAAGCTCTCTTTGGCACCTCATTTGTGCTTTTGTTAGAGTAACCCTAGAAAATTCGCACAGCTTTCTTTTTCTAAAGTACCAGGTGTCAAACTCGGGTCAAGTTTATTGCTGGACACAAGCCTGTTGCCCACCTCAGGTGTGCCCAGCTCTCTCAGTGATGGGAGAGATGTGTTAGAAGTGGTACCTGATATTGTTAGATGAACCAAGGGGTAGCAGTCTGCTAAAGTAAAGCTTACTTTAAGCGGGTATCAGAAAACTGCTATGAGGGAACATTTTATATAATTGTTTTGTTCTCGGTTATTTATACTTCTGTGTCCTCTTTCTCCAACTTTGGAGTTAGAATAAATGATCAGGTTCCTTTCAGCATGAAAACCCTCAGCTAAAACGAAAGCAACGTAACAGTCCACTTGCTGATTCATACAGTTCTCTCAGGAGAGTTGGGAAAATGGAGACCGCCATAGTCAAGTGTCATTGGTAAACAAAGACACATGTTAGTCACCGCGAGGCACAGGTGTGTGCTGTGCTTCAGCGACCTTGAGAATCCAACATCTTAAATGTGAGATAGAAATGAGCAGATGCCTTGGTGTCTCCATGCTGAAATGTTCCATCTGCATCAATAAAAGTGAAATAGAAGGTTTTGGGCAGAGCCATGCGTTCTCATAACAGCCGTGCGGGCTCAGGATCCATTATCATAAAAACCCCTGTCATATTTTCACAGTGGTTGATTAACTAAAATGATGTTCACTGTTGTCAAAGGCAGCTTTTTTCTCCCTTAAACGAGCACTTGTAACTTGCTCAGAGATTTAAATCTCACAAACAGAATTAGCCTCTTGATGAAGTAAAGGTTTCCATTGTAATACCGATGATACTGTTTGTATTTGGAACACAAGGCATCTGAGAAGAAATAATTACCTGTGGCTGCTGCACAGATAAGTACCCACGGAACTCAGTTCTTTAGGGTGACTTCTTGTCCAAGGCATCAAGTAAAACTCCTCTTTTGCATAGCGCGAATGTGTGCTTTTTAATATGGTTGCTTTCTCCAGGACAAACCTGGACACGGGAGAGCCTCTAAAGGGTCGATTACATTTACTGTTGTCACATGAACTGTGTGGATCTGTCCAGTGCTGGCAGCTCATCCTGTGCTGGGAGACCACCTTGATGTTCGTTCTCCCTTCCAAGGACTGGAGGTGCAAATTTGGCAGGAAAAAGTGTCTACAGTTGTCCTACGGATTATCCCATTAAACGAGAGTTTGGAGTGCGATCCCGTGTGGCTCATCTGCCGCTAAGATCTTGTTCCAGCACCTCAAGTCCTTGGGTAATAATTGAACAAATATCCTTGAACTTGTTATGGAGACTCACACTTGCCAAACAGCCTGGTGAGACTTGAGGAGATCACGAGTCTACAGTGACTGTGACTCTCTAGCCACATGGCCCATATGTTACATCTACTTCTGTTGTTGGAGCACTCCTTTGAAAATTATGACCTTGACTACAGTTTGAATAATTGACCAAGGCTAGGCCTCCAGAGTTGAGTAAACAGTTGCCTTTTGTAGAGGGCCTGGAGCGGTCCAGGAGCAAACAGCATTCTGTAATACTACAGTATCTGAATAATTTCTGCAGACAGACTGCAGATACCATGACCAGTCTGCATTGAGAAACTTGGGTGCCAAGCATCACTTTTTCCTGCATCTTGATCACTAGTCAGTATGTATCACAGAGTTGTTCTTGAAGATGCAGCCAATTCAAACTATTTCCTCACGAACTAACTGCACCCCTCTACCTCCTGCCGTTCCTTCAGATCTTTCTCCCAGTCCCACTTAGGACTATGGTAACAAAATTCTGTGGAGTGTATGTGTAAAGGACCCACCTTTGTCTTCACAGCTATAGAGATCAGGGTTCTACAGGTCAGGTGTTCGGCTTGGATCCTCTTCCTGGTTTGCAGAGTCGTCCTCTTGTTGACTGTCCACATAGCAATAGAGTTAAAATGAACAAGTGTGTGTGTGTGTGGGGGGGGGGGGGGAATCTTGCTCATTTTCATTTTCTTTTCAATAGGGGCATTTATTCTGTACTGACACTTATGTTCTCATGACTTCCAAGTGGCTTACTTCCAAGTTCAAATTCAGAACTTGGGCTTCACTGTATGCATTTGGGGTGACACAGTCAAGATCACTGTCACTGGGACAAGCTAAGAGAAAGCACTTTCCCGTAGTGTCTTAGAATGATATTTGTATGTTGTTCTAGAGATTCCCTTTGTATTTTTTCTTTTGATGGAGAAAGTTGAACAAGTCAATATTGGATTTGAGAGTTCTAGGGCTTAGGATGACATTTTGAAATGATTTTGGATACAGAAAGGCAGAACTGAATGGTAGAATCTAAGGATAGTGCTGGTTTCAGCAATAGGGCTGATCTTCATTTATATACACAAATAATGTATACACACACATATATTTATAGTGTGTGTATGAGTGTGCATGCATGCATGTGTATGTGCATGAGTGAGTGCGTGCGTGTATACTTTTCACATAGTATCTCATTGATGGCATGACCCATAGGAATGTCCAAAGTTTAAGTTTTGTATAAATGAATCCATCATTAGCTGGGACAGTTTTACAGATGTAATGTTATCCTTTTGAAAAATTGGGGTTTAGACAGCCAATCGCATTTGAGCTCCATTTTTCTGGCTAGATGACAGCTTTTCCCTTAGCCACTTTTGGTATGTAAGGGATTAAGAGTTCTTTTCCATCCTCAGGAGACCAATCAATTGCATTTAGTGCTTTTATAATTGAAATAAGTCTTTGAAGTTGGTTTGCTGGAGTCTACCCATCATGCCTAGCTGAAGTGCCTAAGGAGATGTATTTTTCATTTTTGTCTGAAAGTGAAGCCTAGTAAAAATTTGCTTCCTAATCCACCATCCTCAGCCACTTCTGAGTGGCTGGGCACACATGAATCATTACAGAGAGCTTAGTATTTATTCAGCACAGAGCCGGCCAATATGATGTCTTCTCCATCGATCGGAATCTTTCGATAAAAGGAAAAGAAACTTCTCTCTCTCTGTGTGATCACATGTAAAATAGAAGAAAGATATGTCAGAATTTTAAGATGCATTTCCATTGTACAAACTAATGGATTTCATTATATTTTCATACATTAAAAAGTCAAGTATTTTAGTCATAGGCACTTCTCTGTTACTTTCTCTTGCCTCCTCCTATTGGTCCCTTCTTCTGCCTGAGTAATCCAACTTCTATCATCATATCTTATGTGTATATTTAAAAGTGTAGATTCCACATATATCAGAAAAACCCAAGATGTGTCTTCTTGAATCTGGCTTTCTTTGTTTAACAGCATGATTTCCGGTTTCATCTATTTTCTTGCAAAAGAAATAATTTCATACTCTATGGTTAAGTAAGACTTTGATGTGTTAGATCGTAAGGTGTCAAAATGTATGAAAGAAATGGGAGCAAAATGGCGGACTGTTAAGCTAGGGATATCTGGATAGGAAAGCCAGTCCACCTGACTTTAGCTTTTTATTTCTCCTGTGTGCAGTTGCATGTAGAAAGTGATGAGTAAGATTATATGTTTTTCTAAATGATTTTTGTTAGTATCATATGCAGTTGTTTAAAATTTTTTTACAGGAAAATAGAATTAGTAACAATGGGATCTTACTTTTTTTGTCCATGAGTGTTATTAAGAATATTGTCTTTATTCCATACCGGATAGATTACTAGTCCCATCTGATACACCATGGAAAGTTTTGCTTAAGCGTTTATGAAATTGCTATCTTTCTTAGATCACAATGATTGATTCTTGTTAACAGTGATTGATTATTAATGACTCTGTAGCTATTCATGTGTGTGTGTGTGTGTGTTTGTGTGTGTGTGTGTGACTTCAGTCTTAGTGGAGGCTAGTGGGTTCCTCTAACAAAAGTTATTAAATTAGGCCTGATGAGATAGCTTAGTGCATAAAATGCTTGACAGACAAGCATGAGAACCTGGGCTCTGATGTCTGGTAACTGTAAAAAGCCAGGTGTGTTGGTTTGTGTCCATAATCGCAGTGCTGAGGAGGTAGAAATAGGAGCATTCCAGGGCTTCCTGGCCAGCAAATCTAGATGAACCACCAAGTTCATTGAGAGACTGTCTCAAAGAGTAACACAGATAGCATACGGACACATACACTTGTGCACATGCATGTAGCACACACATACACCCTGCTATCAAATCTACTAATAAAAACAACCAAACCAAATCTACAGTGTATATAACACTAAAGTGAATGATCTGCCTCCAAATAAAACACATTTCCCTGTTTAGCATTTCTGTAAAGTTCAGATTGTCGATTTCTGCAAGTTCAGATCGTCGGTTTCTGAATTTCCTTTAAAAGTCAACATTACTTTAAAAAAAAAAAAGTTCTAAAGCCACTGGAATGCATGGGAATATGGGATGCATTACAGCAGCCGTGCAACTGAGGCTGAAAAGCATCCTAGCCTATGTGTTGTCAGGGTGAACACAGTCCTGGGCTGTAGGCAGTCATACGGCCATTGCTGGGTCTGTGTCCGCAGAGATGGAAAGATATCAGTAGGACTCACCTTGTATATTCCTAGGGATGTTATCAGAGTTGGACTTTCTATTTCATTGGAGCTGGCTGTGTTCTTTATTTCAGTTTAACTCAAGGTGGTTTTATTTATTTATTTATTTTTTACCTAGAGAAGCATTTTCCTTTCTCTTCCACAGTCACGGCTGGCATAGTGGACACCAGGTCATGATGCCTCCGAAGGTGCTGTATGTCAGAAGGCACTGTGGATTCTCCAGTGCTGTGAACGGCTGTGCTGATAACAGTACTTACTGTCACCATAGCTCCCTTACTGTGTTTTGACATTTAAATTCATTTTTAAAGGAAACCTTGTAAAGTTTATAATCTACCATGGTACCCCAGCCCTAAACCAGAAGTGTACAGAACTGTGATGATTCAGAATCAAGGTTGACTTTTAAAGGAATAAAGCATTACCGCTGATCCGTGTGTGCCAGGCAATTTTACGTATTTCTTGCTGTATATGGACAGCGTAGCACTAAAAGTTCGGTTTCCATCAACGGGTAGAACGAACGCCGTGGCAACCGCCCATCTTAGTTTGGATACGTCTGCTCTGTTGCACAGTGCTTGAGATTTGCTGTGGCCACAGAACCACACATATGTGTGACTTGCTGACTGTGAGGCATCAGCTTTTGTGTGGACATACCCCCTGGGGTGTGTTTCCTCTTAAATATCAGGTGCTAAATACAAACCTAGTGTTTGTACTGATAAAATTTTCTAGAACTTTTATTTTTTTTGTATGCTTATTGAAATTTAGCCAAGTTTTCTTCCTCAGCGCTGCTGAGAATCATCCTTAACTCGTGCCTTTCTCTTACATGATGTATGTTGGGTTGTTAATCCTGTCCAGTGTACCCACACTGTGTATGCAGTGTCCAGTTTGCTTTCAGATGGACACACCTTCCTTCTACCGTTGTTTTGGTCTGGGGGGTCCCCTGCCGTCTTCCATCTGCATTTTATCTGCACTTTATGTTACTTCTACCACATGGCTGCCTGCTCCCCATTTAGCACCCAGAGCCACCTGCTCATTAGAACCCAGACCCTGTGCATCCTGCCCCAGTGACCCTGTAGGCCCTCCTTGTCATGGAGCGGTAGAGCGCTTGCCTAGCCTGTGTGAGACTCAGTTCTATTCCCAGCACCGTACAGACATGCAGGGGCTCAGTTCTCTGCCTTGGCCTGCCCCCTCCCACTCATTTCCTTGATGTCCCTGCCCTCATTTTAGGTTACCTCTGTTCATCTCCTATCAAAATGGCATCCTTTCTGTTTCCGGACGACAGTGCTCTCACCCTAGGGCTAATGATTTCATCTCGAAGTCTTTGCTTATGTGTATAAACCTCTCCTCATAACTATCCTGCCCTGTCCTCTACTCCAAATTTTTTCTTATAACATCAATTTTCAATTTACCAATTTCTTTTTGTTTCCGGTTTACTCTGTGTTCTCCCACTTAGTGGTGGGATGGTTTTTGTTTGTTTGTTTCTGTCTTCTGTTTTTTGTTGTTTACTTGTGGGTATGTTCGATGCTTTCCAGAGGTGCTGAGGGCACTATAGGAACTGCAAATGACTGTTGAGCAAACGTTACTGCTCAGGGGATGGACAGATGGAGTCCTTCTGCCCATTGACCTCAAGTACGTATTGCTAAAAGATCTAACACATCTTAAAACCATTCGATAGTATTTTGGATTCAAACCTCACAATTTACATGCCTAATAAGGTAAGATTAAAAGTTAAGTTAAAAAAAAAAAAGAAAAGAAAACCTACTTGTCATAACCTATTCTGGTTGTTTTGTTCTGTAAATGACAGATTAGTCTCTGCCAACCTATTCCAAAAATCTCCATCTGAGTTTTGGACATTTTTGGTTAGGGTGAGGCTCTTTGCAGGAAAGGGCCGCTCAGACATTCATTGAAAAGTACTCATGTACCTTTGATTCCACTTCTCTGAAACCAACTGATAAACCTGGTAAGTGCCGGGCATTGTAATTTTATGGGACGTTTGCCACTGAGCTCATTTCTGTGGCTTCTCTCACTTGACCATTTTTGTGGGTGTGGGAGAGCTCTGGGAGTTTTTCCTGTGCCAGGTGAACCACAGTGTCCCTCCTGTTTCCTACAGATAGCCAAGCTCCTTGCAGACCAAGCCCCGTTCTCTTGGCCACATTCTTTCTCCATCTATTTAGGATAATGCAGCCGTCATATGCTTTTCTTCTTAGCCTGCTTACTTGGTTGGTCTCTTGGCTATGCTCACTGCTAAGGTAAGGTAGGATGACCCAGAGAAGTAACCTGAGTCGTGCTGTCTTCTGAGCTTTGGATTCCAGCCTCTGTCCTTTTAGGTCAAGCTGTAACCAGTTGAATCAGGCATGTGCTCCGGCCTCAGCAACTCATTTGCTTACTTCTTGGAATTCCCCCACTATGACCCTTGTTCCAGTCAAATCAAAAAACTTACCACCCCCAAACACAACCGTGTTACCTCGGTGATCTCTCTTTAGGGAACACTGGGTTTCCACATCAGGGTTTCCTGCTTCCATGTTCCTTGCTGTCCTGCTGAAGATTTCTACTGCTCTGTTTATATTTCTCCTTTACTATTGCAAGTCATGTTCCTTGCTTTTTTTTTTCTTCTGTGTTTCTGATTATGTGAACAAAGCAACTATTTAAATTTCCATTACAGACTATGAATCCTCAGAGGGCAATGTCTGCATCTTCTCACTGTTTTATCTGAACCGAGTATAAGCCATTGCCATCGGGACCTTAAATATTGTAGACCCACAGAATGTTACTTATTAGAGGCAATCCTGAGCAACAACAGCAATAAAAATAAGACACAGATGAAGGTTGGATAACACAGTTTCTAGAGTTTTCCATAGAGTGAGTTTAGTTTGGAATAGGGTAGTTACTGTACACAAACAGCTTCAGAAACTTCACCCTGTACATGCATGGGTTTGACTGAAAGGTTCTTCAAAGGATGGAAGCCAGGTTCCCCTGTGTGCTTTTAATGGTGGTGTTAAGGAATTCTTTGGGGAATGATTCTTGTAGTCTCTTTGTTTGATACCAAATTAATTCTGAATACAAGCCTGATAAGAAATGTAAAGACAGACTTTTTCACATGAAATCTGGCAGCTGTCTGTCAGGCACAACACATCTCAAAGACATCATCATTATGTTTATTTAGGCATTTCCCTAAATATTTCTAGAAAAGAAGAGTCCCACCTGTACTGGTTACTTTCCTATTGGGGTGAAAAAAATACCATGAGTAAAAACTCAGGAGAAAAGTTTTTTTTTTTTTTTTCTCCTTTTGTCTGCTTGCAGCTGGTAGTCCATTATCCAGGGAATTCCGGGCAGAAACCTAGGGGAGGAGCTGATGCAGAGGGCATGGAGGAGTGCTGCCCTGGCTTGTCCTCACACCTTGCTTGCTCATCCAGCTTTGTTATAGCAGCTAAGACCTGGAGTGGGGGACACTGCTCCCACACCCCAACTCTCAGTACTGTTCCTTTGAGCACTAAGCCTCAACTCTACTGTAGAAAGGAACATTGGGTCCTTGTCACACACCTACCCCTCTGTACCACCTAAAACTGTGACAACTAACAAATGCTCTACCTATTACCAGATACCTACTGAGGTGCAAAATCTCATGGAGTTGGGAACCATTGATTCAGATCAAAGTAATGACTTTGATACTTGGAGGAGCTAGTTCGTTATCACAAGAGTTCTCTGGCTGCTATGCTCATAATAAATTGAAAGTCAAGTAGGGTGGAGGCAGAGACTCAGGTCGCCTAGATGGAAGGTGAGGGAGACCAAAAATAGATTCCAGATGGGTTATAGGGTGGTCAGAGTTTGGATATTTAGAATAATGAACTATTCCGGTATTGTAATAGACCGGATACTAGGCAGAGTTGAAAACAGCTACTAGGTAGAAATCTAGCTACAACTAGTCTAGGAAAATAATATGCAGGTTTGGTGTTCAGTGGACATGAATTTGGTCTGAAGATGCTGTATTGGGACCTTTGACTATTCTGTTTTGTTCTCTTTTTGATGCTAGTAGGCTGTTGATGCTCATGGGATCTGGTTAACTGTCCCGGTCATGCAGCCTGAAGAGAACAAAACCAAGCCACTAAGCTGCCTGACGCCCCCAAAGACAAGGATATTACAGTATTTTCCATCCTGCAGAAGCTAATCTGCTAATTTTGTTTGAAATGCAATTCTAATAAATACATTTCAAATGCAAAAAAGTAATTTTATTTGCATTTCATAGCTGAAAAGGTGTGAACCTTAAGGAGTCTGGGCCGTAAAACAAATCACCTGAGATAGCACTTAAGCTGTGTGTGCCTCCAAAATGTGTAGCTGAACTGACTTTTCCACATGCTTCTTTTAAAGATATGTTTATTTATTTTTTGAGTACACTGTAGCTGTTTTTATGTACATCAGAATAGGACATCCTATTCTGATGGTTGTGAGACACCATGTGGTTGCTGGGATGGTTGTGAGCCACCATGTGGTTGTTGGGAATTGAACTTAGAACCTTTGGAAGAGCAGTCAGTGCTCTTAACTGCTGATCCATCTCTTCAGCCCATTTTTCAACATATTAAGAGGTGTTGATCAGTTTTGAGAGTGGTGTTTCATCAGCTTATAAAAGGGCTTAAATCATCTGTGCCTTATTTTGCTGCTTTTAGCAAGAGAGGATACACCGTTCAAGGCCTCATTTGGAAACTGAGGTTGGACGTTAACCAGTAACAAATATGTGGGCCTTTTTATATTAGGCTTAGTCTCCAGCACTGTAAGAAGTAAATTTGTACAATGTGTAAATATCCATGCTGTAGAATCTCATTCCAGCAGCATAGAGAAATATGTACCATCAGCAGACAGGGTTTGGGGCTAAGTTGGCTTAGTTAAGCACTCATTTGCTGGGTCTCAGATTGACCCTGTTCTCCTTTAGTCAGACTACTTGTCTGTCAACTCAGAGCTCTGTGGCAATTTGTGTTTGGGAACATATCTCAGCTTGCTCCATGGCATCTACAACCCACAATTATGGTTTGCTTTCCCCGATTCTCATTGTGTGAATTAATTAAGCATTATATCAGGTAGTGCTAAATCATTTTCTTGTGGTGGTCAGGCCTGTATGTAGGTTCCTAAGACATTAATATCCTTGGAATATGGGGTAACACTGGCAAGGCCGTTTTTCCCTCTCTCACTTAGTTGACAAAGTCTTCTAAGTTTTAGCTGTGCCTTATATGTTTTCTTGAAAAAAGATCCCGAGTCTTTTGATATCCTCCCCCATCTAAGTACACTCTCTGTCTCTGAGTTATGTAATTGTGTGCTTAAACTATGGTGATTCAATACCCGCAGCCCTAGTGTCAGCAGCGTGAGCCCCTGAGGAGTCAGGGGGAAGCTGGGCTCCATGAATGACTTTGTGGGACTTTGTGAAGGTGATAGGAGCCAAGAGGCTAGAAATAGCTGTCTACTGGTCTTTTTGCACTCATGTTGTGACCAGTCATAATCTTATGATGTCATAACTTACCCTAAGAGAACACTGCTATCTCTGTTCTCTAAAAATAACTGATGCCAACAAAGATGTCTTTGGAGGTCTTTGGTAGTTTATCTTTGATGTTTTTTCCAGTGCCAACTTCATAGGTGTGCTCTTTGCACAAGGCCCTGAACAGAGAAGGACCCTGTGGCCCATACTCCCCTGTTACCATCTTAAGGTTACTAATGATACAGGCACCTGTTCTAATAGTATTTATTCTTAGTGAAATTGGACCCCAAAATGAGCTGGTCCTAGTAAGAGCTAGCCTTAGCACAGATTTCAGAGTTTCTATGAGAAGCGAAGAGAAGTACTAGTATTTTGCATCCAGAGGCCATATAGGAACTACTTGTAATGATATGCTAAGTTTAAGTTTTGGTCAACCATTAAAGTAAAAGATGGAAGATATTTCCAAGTGGAAGGTTCAGTCTGGATATCAGGAGAAGAGGTAGTCATGGCTATTGTTCTTTTTAAAGGAGACTGAGTGGATTCTAGGTCTCTCCCCACATCTTTGCTCTAGGATGCTGGTTTATAGAATAATCAAAGGGAACCCTGGAGTGGCAGCAAGAGTTACTAGATGGCCCATAAAATAAGCTTTTGGGTAAGACAGTGCTTGCTCAGCAGTGTTGTCCAGGTAAAAATTAACTCTGTTTTATTATTCTTGTGATGAGTATTTATTGACTACCTACTGCTGCCCAATCTTGTATGGCCATGGAAAGATTGGCATGACATAGTTCCTGCCCTGGGGGTCCACGAGGGTCGATGGTTGCTAGAGCCTTGTTTGTATAATATATACAAATATTAACTTCATTTTTCTCTTTCAGGAAATAGTCTCTCTGCCAATGTTATTGGGCAGTGTTCTCCCTGCCAATATTAATGACTCCATGACAACTAGAAGCAACAAGTCAGGGAGGTGAGGTTGTGTTTAATATCTCAGTAAAATAGTAAATTCTGAGAACTTTAGGACAGCTCTTAAGGCTGTGGGAAAGGACTCTGAAAAACATGAGTTCAAAACATACAATTTCTCAGCTATGCAAAATATAAGGATGCAGTGTGAATTGACAGATACTAAGGAAGGAGATAAAGAGATTACAGGAGTGCTAATTTCAGGGAGGGATTTCACCCAGCTAAGTTTATTGTTTGTGCAGATAGATTCCTAAGATCAAGGTCAGCCTGGGACAGAGTGAGGTTAGGCCCAGGTGTGATGGGAATGGTAACTTTAGGACAGTATCTCACCTAGCTAGCTTATTGTCTGTGCTTACAAAGGCAGGTAAATCTCTGAATTCAATTGCTATGATAAAAATTGTACTTGCTGTCTTTTTTAAGAACCAGGGGCTAAGGTCACCCACAGGATGCTGATTTGTGGAATAATCAAAGGGAAAACCAGGCGTGGATGATTGAATTGAAATATAAATAAAAATCTGGGCTTTGGTCTTCATTAGCTGAGCTATTTGGATGAGCTGCCTGGTGATCTTCAGATAGCTGACTCTAACAGAACAGAGGCCATCAGCTTGCATACCCTCCCCCCTTTAGCCTTCCAGTTGTTTGTTGTTTATTGTTTGTTTGTTTTTTTTTCTGTTCTCAAACTCTCTTTTCTCAGCAATCCATCTCTAAGCCAAGGCTGGTTCTTGGCATACTATATTTGGTAGACTCTGTGAGGAGGTGGGAAGGGTGCATTTTAATCTTTGTCCCATGTGCAGCACACCTCAGGACAAAGATTTGAATGCAAGAGATGTATTCTTCGTTGATGACAACTTCAGGCAATGCTGGTGGAAAGTTACTCCACACAAAGGAATGAAGGAAGTCCTCATAGTGTATCTTTATAGATATTAACACTATATGCAGCTAGAGCCCAATCCCACATCCCTCTAAGGACATTAGAGAGACATTCGAAGCACACATTGGAACTACCCCACAGGACTGCATGAGGTTGATTCATTTACCTATTGACTGTAGTCATTTTTTGCAGGAGAGCGTCTCAGGGCCATTTGAAGTTTACTGTCCTACATAAGGATTGGAACAGGTGGGCCTTTGAGAGGACTCCATGTGCACTAGAAAGTCAACAGTGAATAGATTAGTTTGTGCTGAAGGGCAAGAGTGACAGAGGTTGGGGCTTCCTGTTCGGATAAGTTGATCGGCGCGAGGCCTTTCTAAAGAGCGACTGAAGCAGATACCTATACAGGTATCTTCTCTCAAGGATGGGATGCATGCTTCTGGAATGTAGCTCTGGAAAAAACACTTGCTCAGTGTACCTGAGTGTCAGGTTCCATGCATGAATACAAAGATATATATGTAGACATATACAGACATACATAATTTAAAAAGACTGGACCTAAGCATTTTATAAGAAAACATGGTTCTAAAACCACATAGAGTGTAACAGGCAAAAGACATAGCTCGTGATCTTTTGAAGTGTGCATTCCTGGAAACAACTGTTGCAGTACCAGGGCACACTTGCTTGTTCCTGGGATATGTTTTCTTCAGTCATCTACATTTTCTTAATTATCAGTCTCCCACAATCAGAACCTTAAAACCTTCAAAAGGAAAATCATCTTCCATTGTTCAGCTGTAGAGAACAGCTTCCTTCACCCTCACACCGGAGCCTCGTCTTTGGTGGCAGCTGTCTGCCATGTTTACTAACGGTACTTGTCCGCTGCTAACTTGACGTTCCTTCCTGTCCATGAACAACTGCATGTGGGAAAGGATTCCTGCTGGCTCCACAGTCTGGATAGGTTTGATATCCAGCCGGAGCAATGGTCTGGGGAGGCTTAGGCACTGTGTGTGACCTTGTTGAAGGAATGATGTCACTGGAGGTGGGCTTTGAGAGTTTAGAGCCTGGCACCAATCCACGTGTGCTCCCTCTGCCTTCTGCTTGTGTTTGGATGTGTGAGCTCTCAGCTTGATGCTTCAGCCACTGTGTCATCCTGTGGACACACTTCCCAAATGTGATGGCAATAGTCTCCTGTCACCCTGGACCCACAAGCTCCAAGCAAACCATTGCTTCAGAAATTGCGTTGGTCATGCTTTTCTTCTTTTTTTAAAAATTACAACAGTAGAAAAGTAATGAATATACTGGTTTTAGGCTTAAAAAATGATTTAAAAATAAACTATTATTCTTAGTAAAATGGGAGTTAAAAGAAAAATTGCTGTTTCCATCAATTACCTGATTATTTTAAAGTCAGTTGTGTCTTGTGCTCAGACAGGAAGTTCTGGAGATCACAGGTCTTTCAGACTCCACATTCTAACAGTCTTCTGGATTGTGCCCATACATGGTGCACCCTTTAAGGAGCAGGGGCTCTGTGATGTTTAACTTCATAGGCTGTCACTGCTGGTCTAAAGAGTGCTCACAAGATGGTAAAACAAACAAACCAAAAAAATCATTGTTTCTGGGTGTGCTGGTGAAATTGTGTCTGGATGTATTTAGCATTTGAACAAGTAGGCTAATACCTGACTCTCATCTTCCCCTTTGTGTACAGCACCTTTCACACCTGGGGGCCAGGGAAGAGCAGGTAGCAGGAGGGTAGATAGCATCTGTGAGCTGGGACATCAGCCTTGCCCTGCCTTTGGATTCCACTAATTGTGACTCTTGGGCTTTCGGATGACACTTCTGCCCTGATTCTCAGGTCTCTGATCTTGGATGGGGTCTCATTACATAGATGTCTGGATTATCAGTTTGCAGCAGGCAGACTGGGCTTTTTCTTACTCATGACCATGTGAGTCAGCTAGTTTCTCTCTCTCTGATTCTGTCTGGTTTGGGCTCTTTGCCTTTGTCCTGTACACAGAGATGTGGTGGTGGTGATGATGATATTGGTTCTGTTTCTCTGGAGAACCTCACCTAATAGGGTCTTGGAAAACTCGATTTGGATCATGTTTTTGAACTGTGGGTACAAAACTGTCTTGGAAGAAGGATTAACTGCTGTGGGAGACAAGGAGATTACATTTTTTTTAAAAGATAAAATTAGCCTAAATGATTTCTAATGCACACAAGCATTTTCTTTTTCTTTTTTTCTTTTCCCTTTTATTTTCCTGCCCCCGCCCACTTCTTTTCTTGTTCCTTCCCTTGTGTTTTTCTTTTTTTTTCTCTTTTCTCTCTCTCTCTCTTTTTAAAGATTATATTAAAGGCAGGTTTATTCGGAAGCGGGGCAACTTTACTGGGCTCAAGGTCCAATACCAGGGATGTCACCATGGGAAAATGGGGAAGGGTAGGGGATAGAGAGAGGGGGGGGCAGGCAGAGACAGACAAAGACAGAGACAGGCATAAGAACATAGAGAGAAGAGAGCCCTTGTGGTTTCTTGAGGCAAGGCCTTATTTCCAGGGTGGCTTCAGATGTGGTAAGTAGATGGATTCTGGGGAGTGGGACTCATGCAGAAGGAAGAAGGTCTCAGCATTTCTGCTCTGTTTTGAGGAACTTGAAGCTATTTTTTCTTCCCAAACTCACAGTTGTTCTGTCAAGTTTATCTCATTCAAAGGTTCTCGAGAAACTGACTGTTTTTTGTTGTTGTTGTTTTTGTTTGAAACAAGTAGAAAGGATGGCTTAAGACTACCAATAGAAATTGCTGAGCCTCCCTTAGTCTGTGTTCAACAGGAAACATGGCTCTTGTTTTTTTGAATGCTTATGCTCCTAGACGAATAGAGTGTTATTTGGTGTTCAGAATCCAACATTCTTGTTTTTTTAAATAACATTTTTGGTTTTAAAGAGTAGAGGTTCTTCATTTTCAGGAAGAGATTGCAGAAGAAATTCAGGTGATTTCAGAGGCAAGCAGAGCCCTCTTCTCCTAAGGCCAGACTCTGAGACAGGAGCAGGGACCTGGAGTAGCAATGGTCCCTGCAGAGAACTCTTGTGTAGGCAGAGTCCAAAAGCAATCTAAACAAGTTTGCACTAATGACTTTGGGGACCAAAGTGCCCTCTGAATAGAATAGGAGGGCCAGCATTACAGGGGTGACCTCTAATGTGCAATTAAAATGACTGTTGACTATGCAGATGCACCTGCCCTGCAGGGTTGTGTAATATGGGTGCTGTTCTGTGAATTTATCTTGGTCTCTGGATAGAGAAAAGTTGTCCTCTGCTCCTTGCAATCATGTTGGTACATGACTGTCATTTTCCTTGTAGCATATGTTCCTAGATATATAAAGTTGGGTTTGGTATTCAGAATCCAGCATTTAGGGGGAAATTTCAGAAACAAAAACCACAATGGCCATTGTTATTCAAACAAAGGTCATGGAACTTGCTAGCCCAAATTCTCAAGTGACCTGTGCAGTTTATTGGCACCTTTCAATACTAGTGTCCCACGGTAGGCAATGTCTAGCATAATATTTAGTCAATAAAATCTTGGCAGTTGGAGGTGATATTTTAGAAAGATTCATTGAAGTGTAGTTTACAATTTGATTTCAAGATTAGAGCTATGGTTCTGATTTGAATTTAAACTTAAACTTCATAAGGTAGATAAAGACACATAGCTGTTGTGGGGGAATAGAAGATGTTCAAGACTCTAACATAGAACGAAAAGCAGTAAGTTAACATTACCCCAAGTAGGTGAAATAGTTTATTTACTGCACTCCTGGCACATTGAGGTAATGTGATGGGCTGCAGGAATCAGAGGAAAGTTGATTAGGTTTCCACGGGAGCTTCAAGAATTCCTAGGTCGTCCTAGGCCTTGAGAACTCCGTGTCTCTCCCACTTCTCTCAGCCACCTGGTAACTGGGACTTGGCTGTGTTGTTACTGCAGCGCAGTGGTTACCTGCTCATCAGTTCTTATGATATATGATGTTCCATGTTACAGCCATCACTTCATGTGGCCGTTTGGCATTTAGAACGAAGCTAGTTTGCCTTGAGATGGGATTCCAGATTAAACCACACATTTGATTTCAGACTTGGTAGGACATTAGTAATTTTCATATTTTATCTGTAATACTCAATATAATAGTTAATATTATAGATATATTGGGATAAGGAAAATTAAAATATATCCTCTTTACTTCCTTTTTTCTTTTTCTAATGTGGTAAGTAAAATTTTAAACACCTACATGGTTCACATTATACTTCTGGTGGTCATCCTTTGTCTAGCAGGCCATGGTATCTCTCCACAGGACTTTTCTATAGAAAATGAATTATTAGAGTACTTTGTCATACACAGGAATAAAAACAAAACCTTATTCTGCCTTAAGAGTGCTTGCTTCTTTGCGATCTGTTGTTTATCAGTAGGACATTGTATGAGCGAGTTTACTGTATACTTCTTGTTCTGTAGTGGGTCTCTAAAGGTGTTGTTGCAGTATCAAGTTTTTACATTGTTCAGCTTTCTCTTTCTCTTGAATATGTGTGTGTATGTATTTTACTTGCACAATTTAGCCTTTATTCATTGCAGACAACATTCTAAATGCCACCGATTTTTCTCTGTGTTGAAAACTTTCCTGCTGTAAGTTAATGTGAACAGTGTACAGTTACTAGTGAGTAGCTTCTAAAATCTGCTCCAAAGACAGAGTTAAAAGGTAGATAACATAAAACAGGCAATATTATATAATTAACATTTCAACAATTCATAGATGATATTGGAAAAACCAAAGAGAAGATTTAAGTGTCCACACCGGAGTCACCTGTTTTATGTTTATACTATAAACCTGACTTTATTTTGAAACCTCTACAGTTTGGTTTGGATTTGTCTATCTTCTTGGAGAAACTATGTTTTTCAAGTATGTCTTCCCATATTATATAACACATTATTTTCAGATATTTTGCATCAAACAAAAATGCATATTAGGTAGATCCCACATTATTTAAGTTTTCCTTGTTGTATAAAATATTTCTTTCTTCTCAGTCAGTACCTGCTGACAATTATATCAAAAGCAAACCTTTATCTAAGGAATACCTGTTTCTGAAATACATTATCCTAGTTCAGTACGAATACAGTAAAAGCACACCGACACAAAGGGAAAATCACAGAGTGCACCTTTGGTCAATATTTATCTTACTATAATAATAAAAGAGTGAAGGTTTTGTATTAATTAAATGGCTTATAATTTCTGGCGTTGGGGAAGGAGAGGGGAGTCAACAAAGTAAATTGATTCTTCCTGGTTCTGAGTTGTCAGGGAATTATTGAAAGGAAACTGTGATCCTATTTCTGTAGCAGAACTAATGCGAAAAGAGAATGGCAAATTAAATAAGGTCAAGATGATTTAGCCAGCAGCGCCAGTCTCCGGAATGACTGCGTGTAAGATGCAGCTAACCGGAGGGCTTTGTGCTGTTAACAGACCTCTGCTTCCCAACTTGAAATGGATACTGCCTTGTGCCCGAGTCGTCATATTAATGAGATGTTCCTGAGTGCTCATTTGTCTCCTGGTATCTCAGTTGTGCAGATGAGAGTGATTAACACTGCACTCTAATCATGAGCAGTAGAGGGGCCAGTATGTTGATAAAGTCAAGCCAGGCTATGGACTATTAGACTGGTAAATCAGAATTTGAATTAACATTTTATTTTCTTTGAAGGCTGCTATTTGAAAAGAAGAGTAGAAGGTTATTTTGAACCTTATTCAGCCTTCAGTGACTTATGGAGCAATCATGTGCTTTATGGGTTTCTGGGGGTACCTTAGATATGGTTGGTCTGTTCTCTTCCTTGGTAGAGGGTGGGATAGGAGGATGTACTGGACGTATGGATCCATGCTGCTAATGATAATGTCCTTTAATATTGCTAAAACGCCCCAAAATGTCAGAATTTTATGTTTGCTCCTTTTTGTGCTTTAAGTTTTACTTTGATACACCCCAGAATTATAAACCGGGAAGCACGTTGGGCCTGTTTTGAAAAAAACAGAATATGAAAATAAAATGTCCTTACCTTTCTCCTATGCTGTAGTCTGTCCATCAGGAGTGGGGAGTTTTAGCCATTCGTTTATTCATCCAGTCACCAAGCACTTATGGAGAACTGCTAAATGGGTAGGGACACCGAGAAAGGTAGATTTGAAGATAAGCCTAAAGGACAACATTTTAGATATTTGATTCTAAATGGAATTTTTAGTAACAAATCTGTAACGCAGTCCCAAGAACTACATTAACAGGGTACTAGCTTATCTGGACATCAGATTACAAGGACCCAGAGGTCTAAAGGTAAATTATCTTTCTCGGGCAATAGTGGCACACATGTTATGAAAATAACCAACCACCTGTTTTTTGTTTGTTTGTTTGTTTTTTTTGTTTTTGGATGTAAGACCATCCCATGAAATGAAATTTTATACCTGATACTGTTAATGAGTCTAAGAATCTGATACTGTAGGTCATGGGCCCTAAATGAAACCACACCTAATGACATATTGTTAATCCACAGACCACCTCTTAACAGAGAAAACTCTTTCAATAGATGATAATTAACATGGAAATCTACAACTGAACAACACTTGCATAAAAGATTTTGCAGCACCAAACCCTAAATGGGATATCTGCATCCTACCATATCCCTTAAGACTCAGGGAAGACAAAGAGGTAGAAAGAGGGGTGGTAGATGAGCCCAAGGAAACAGTGTTTTCCAGATACAAGGCTGACACACATATGAACTTACAGAGACTATAACAGCATGCACAAGTGCTGAAGAAGTTTGAACCAGGGAAAACCTCTGCATAGAAAGGGAAGAAAGTCCCACCCCTAGCTGATAAGCTCTTTGCAATTAAGAGCTGGTGGGATGGATGAAGATTAGTTTTCCTCATGCTCAAGAATAATCGGCCAGCATAAACAGGACACTTTGTGGTGTGTGTGTGTGTGTGTGTGTGTGTGTGTGCATACGCACGCTACTCTTTGTTTTGTTCTTTTTAAGAAAGAGAAAGAGCATTAAATTTGATGGGCAGGAGGGGAATCTGGAAAGAATTGAGGGAAGAAAAATTACATGGTCAAATATACTGCAGGAAAAAATCAAAACAAGGAGCAGACTTTATTCTGTACCATTGATAATTCTGTTTTCCCTGGCCCTTCAAAAATAACATGGATTTCTTTACAATCATTATTTCCGACCATACAGTACTAGATTGACTTCATGAGAATGTTTTTTAACTAGTAATGATTTTATTTTTTAAACCATTCATGCATGGGTGTGTGCACATGAGTGTAGTCGCCCATGGAAGCCAGAGATGTCGAATCCACCGGCTCTGGTGTTACCATCAGTGGTGAGCTGCCTGATATGGTGCTGGCGCTGAACTCACATCCTTAGTCCCATAGCCATCTCTCCGGCCCCACAAAGAATGGTTTTAATCTTGGCAGCTTCCTTAACTTTCTGAGAGAAAAGAATAAAAATTTGTATTCTGAAAGGTATCTCTTCCCATTTTTTTTTTTTTACTTCAAACAGTTTATCTAGCATATACAACCTTTGAAATTATAATTTACTGCTTGTGTGTCTTATCTATTCCTGTGTGGTGGTTCCAGTTCTTGACTGCATTAATCTTCATCCATTTACATTTCAACCATGATGTTTATCCATTGTTAACCCATTCATCTGGATAATTCAGGTCAATCTCAGCCTATAGCGGCCTATAGGGAGAATTACACCAAAGTCTTTAAGGGCAGAAGAGGGGAAATGACATTCTGATTTTGATCTTTCTTCAGATCTCTCTTCCACATTGATACAGAAAACGTTCTAAGAGTTAGTTCTTGAAAATCTGGCTTCTTACCTCCCATTTTTACTCTGCAAAGATCAGATGCCCTCCGTGAGTCAGCCTCTGGGTTCCAACTCCTTAAAGATGCATGTTCTCTGTTCTCTGCTTTTCACACTAAGTGGATGTTGCCCTTTTAGACTTTTGTTGCTTACTTTTTAGCTCTGAGGTAGTTTCTGCTTCTTACCTTCCACATTCAGTCCAGGAACCAGCCCTGATGTCCGTGATCGGACCATGTAGTGAACCTACAACTTTTCCGATGGTAGGCCATATCCGCTCCTGACCAAACCCCTTTTGAGTCTTCTGGGCTCTCACGGTAGCTGGCCGATTGTTCTACTGCAGTCGTTCTTAAGCTGCAGCAAAGTGACCCTTGAAACCTTAGGTCAAGTCATGTGACTGTAGGGTTGATAACATGAATGGCTTCCTATTTAACAAATAGAGCCAGGGATCGCCTGTCCATGATGTGGCGATCTGCTTTTATATCCTTAGTGGACTGGTTCAATATTGCAAAACACACGCTGCCCTCGGGACCCCTGCACCTGCTGAGCTGTCTTCTGGAGCTTCCTTCCAGATTTTCGTGGAAGGTATTCCTGTCTTTCACTCAGGTGTCTGCTTAGATGTCACCTTGTCAACAACACCATTCCGGAGGCCATTGCTTCTAGTAGCAGCCACCAACCCTCCCTTTAGCTTGCCAGAAACACAACAGATATTTGTGGGATGAATTAAAGAGCTGTTTTTCATGGAAAGGCATTTAATTTCCTGTTCTATCTACAGGAGTAGATAAGGACTTTATAAAATAATCTTTGTGGCAGAAACGAGTCACTGTCACCACAAAGTGGTGGTTCGTCAAACTTGGAAACCGAAAATTGGAAATGCCCCTGGAATGAATAGCTACGTTGTAATCAAATCATTAACTTTTATAAACAGGCTGTGGCTGGCTGTTAGAATTTTGAGTCTCACTTTTATAAAATACAAGATGATCTTTTGTGTCAAGTTTAAATTATTAGTGTACTTAGAAAACTGCCTTATATTATAAAATGTGTCTGTGTGTACCATATATAGTTATGTAAGTATTGATTTATAGTGTAATAAATCAAACTCATTAGTGTAAATGAGTTTGGCTAGATTAGATTTCATACTATTTATTTCAAAGTTTTGTGAATGTTATTTGTAGGTATGTGAGTATTGTGTGTATATATATATATATATATATATATATATATATATATATATTATATATATATATATATGTATGTATTATAAGTTTTAGAAGGAATTTTTCTCCCAGTACCGTGTCATCTGTGCATTTTAGCTTAATCTCCAAAACAGCAAGAATATGTTAGTGATTTAAAAATATAACACTGTGAAATGAATTGAGATTGCAGTGATTCTCACTTTTTACACCATATTCAGATACTATGCTTTTGTTTGCGTGTCTGCATGGTTAATGTGTGTGTGTGTGTGTGTGTGTGTGTGTGTGTGTGTGTGTGTGTGTGTGTGAACTCACTTGTTCATGTGGGGAGACCAGCAGTAGACTGAGCGATGTCTTTTATCACCCCTGCCTGATGTTTCTGAGACAGCTTCTCTCACTGTACCTAAATACCAGCGGTTCTTTTGGAACCCACCAGGCATGCTCCATGCTATTAGGGGAGTTGAGGCCCCTGTTCGGTGTTTTAACAACCAAGAGTGGGCTTAGAAAGGAGCCCAAGAAAATTTTATTAGAGTTTAAAAGAAAAGTCATGGGATAGGCAGACCATGAATCTTGGCAGCTACCCAGACATGCCCAGTTCTGTAGCAACTGCACAAAGGTAAGCTTTGTGTGAAGGGGAAAAAAGTACATTTTCATTAAAGGGATACTTATTCCTTCTATCTCTTTAACACGATCGTAATCGAATCTACCTTTCTGATAGGTGGTTCCTTGTCTAGATGCCTGGCCAGCCCACCTGGAATGTTAGGTCTTTATCCAGATGTGGGCTTGTTATTTTGGCTAGGAGAAAATAGCTCTGCCTTCACTCGCTCTTGGGGCATCTACCACACGTGGAACTTACGGAGTGTCTAGTTAGCAAGCCTCCTCAATCCACTTTTTTCCTGTCTCCTAGGAATGGGGAATGGGGTTCATATGCCACCACACATGACTTTCCTATGGCTGCTTTAGACTGGGACTTGGGGCCTCATAGCTGCGCAGCAAGCACTTTACCCAGAGACATCTCTCATCCTTCATGTCGAGTATGATTAAAATAAGAGGGAGCTACCCAGTGCGGAATGATACAGAGCACATTATTGATGGGGATTCAGAATGGTGCAGCTACTTTGCAAGACTTTGGGGTTGTTTCTCATGGTTCAACACCAAAGTAGAAGCACCCTTTGTATGAAGAAATGAGAAACAAGCTGCGGTTCCCAACAGTGACTTAGGCACTTCGCAGAAGAAAAGAACCATCTATTGGTACATACATTATCTCAGGTAAGTTACACAATGACTTAAGCTGGGTAAAGAACTCTGAATTGGTCTCAGAGGATTTGCATTTAGGAAGAGGAAGCAGGCAAATGGTTGTGTGGGAATTAGTGGGGGTGGGGCGGGGGTTGTTTGGACAGCAGGGGTATTGTTTTGGGGCATGACTGGTGTTACATGCGTTCATGCATTTCACAAAAACTGCAGAACTGTACTAGAAAGAATGAAGTTTATCGCGTGCGTGCACAATAATAATTATTCTACTTAATTAACAATCTTTATGATTAAAACCACCTATGCTCCAGAATTCAGGCTTTGGTGCGCCCTGAATTGTCCCCGGAGGGTGACAACATCTACGTACTTCTCCGTGTCACTGGACACTGGTTACTGTGGTTTCCTATAGTGACCTTGTCTTGGTTCATGTATCACTTGTAGCATCTCAGACAGCTTGCCTGATGCCAGTAGCAGCTGCAAAGAGCATGGGACTCTTCTCACGCTCTCCTAGACGCCGGCTCAGAGCACGCAAAGTGGCCTTCTAGATGAGCAGCCTGTATCAGCTGAAGCGATGCTGATAAAGACGGGCCTTCTAGTTGTCCGATCCATTCATAAACCAGCTCTTAAGTCACATTGGAGAAAACAATGAGAACCATTTGGACACTGTTTTCAGTATGGGACCTGTTCCAGTGGTCTGCTACTACTATCGAGTGTTCTTGGGTTTGAGGAGTTTACAGTAGTCGGTTGCATCAGTTAAACAACCAAATTATCATTGGGACCATGTTGGGCCAGCTCTTGATAAAGTTTCTCATGGAACAGATGGCCGACCAGTTGTGTGTGGCAAAAGAGCAAAGCAAAATAAATCATTTAAATACCAATCCAAATTCAAATAGCAGGAGAGCTTCAGGCCCTCCAAAGTTCTGGGAAGACTTTGGTCGGTTGGTTGGTTTGCTGTGCTGTGTTTTGTCTTCAGGATGGAAGATAACATTTTATGCTTGCGAAGAGTACGTAGGCAGAGCTTGTTGAGGTCATCATTTGTGTTTTTCTGTTTCTGGATTACCGCGCATCACATGTCTCTGTGTCTCTCCTGTTTGCTCCCTACACCCCTCCGAAGAATCTGTAAACTTAGACTGATGGTAAAATGCACTTTCCTAGCAGAATGTTAGAGGGGAATTATAACACAGTGAAATGAAACAGGTTTTCCTCTCTGGCATTTTTCTGGAGCAGTGGGCTCTTGAGTTTGCCACATTCGTGTTCTTGGTTTAATTTCTCGCAGTGATTTGACAGCAGAAGCAAAGGGGTCAGAAAGGATGGTAACTGACAGCCCACCCGAGGCACAGGCCCGAGATAGGCCTGCCTTGTGTACGATCCCATTTCCTTCCCAGCAGTGAGTTTGGTGGATAATTTTGCTGCTTTGCAAACAAGGGAACTAGGTCCAAGAGAGGTTAATTGATTTTTATTCTCAAAGACAGCTCGTCCTCACTAGCAAAGCCATTCTCTTCTTACTCCCCCAGGCTTTGCTTTGCAATAGTCTTTTCTCTCTTCATTCTTGCTTGAGAGGAGGGGGTGGTGAGCAGCCCCGCTGCTTCTGCTGCCACCCTGTTGCTTCCTGTTTTGCTTCTTGGCTCCCAGGAGGTTTGGCCTATTTCTATACATCTTTCAGGATTCTGTCACTCCTCCATCACTCCTGTCTTCTTCCCTCATGAAGGTGTCAGCTCCAAGGTTAGCACAGCAAGCACACAAGGCTCCCTTGACTCCTGCCTCCTGTCACCAGAGGGAGGTGGGAGAGCAAGACAGAAGGCCTGGCAGAATGAATCACAGAGGCACAGAGGGTTAACATCTTTTTTAAACACAGGGTTAATAACAACAGCTACTACCCAGTCTCGCATTTTCTGTGCAGTCCCATGGTAGCTGCAGGAAGCAAAAATTATGCCCAGTGTTCACAAAGGGAAAAACAGAAGCCCGTACTAGCAATAGACAACTGGAACTAGGGTTTCAACCCCAGGTTCCAAATCATTGGCTATGACCACATTATGCATATCTATATTTTCTGAACTCCCAATTTTATAAATAAAAAAAAAAAGTCTAATGGTCACATAGGCACAGATAAAGGCCTGCTACTTATCTAATATGAATATGTCCTTTTTTGGGGGGGGGGACAGCTTGTTAGGAAAAAGATTGAAAAGAGAGTGGGGGGGGTTATGCTCCATGGAGGTGTGGTGAGGCATGGGGGCAAAGGGGAAGCCTTTGTGGGACCCATGTTGGGAATCCCTTCCCCCTGAGGGACCAGCCACTGGACGGTATAGTACAGAATGGAGTTTATTCAGGGCATGGGGAGGGGAGTTGAGGGTAGTAGAGGCAGAGAGAGAGAGAGAGAGAGAGAGAGAGAGAGAGAGAGAGAGAGAGAGAGAGAGAGACAGAGAGAGAGAGAGAGAAGAGAAGCAGAGGCCAGCCATGAGCACTGGAGAGAGAGAGAGGGAGGAAGGGAATGGGGAGAGGAGGGGTCAAGCAGCCCCCTTCTATAGTGTCAGGTAACTGGGGCGGAGCATACCTGGCTGTTGCCAGGTAACAATGGGGTGGGGTTTACAGAATCCCAACACAGCTAACACATCATAGTTCCTGAACCTCTACGTGTGTGTTGTTTCTAGAGAGACTAGAAATTAGTTTCCAAACAAAACCAAATAACACAAACGTGTCATGGAAACTACAATCCAGTACAGGCTGATGTCATGGAAACGACAGTCAGTACAGGCTGATGTCATGGAAACTACAGTCCAGTACAGGCTGATGGCTTTCGGCGCTGTCCTCTGTGGGCAGCGTCCTATTTTCTGGTGACTGTCCAGTATTTATGACTTTCATTTATGACTTGTTTCTGCAAGCGACTTCCAGAAAGAAGGATGAGTCACAGTGGTGACTCAAGGGGTTTGAGGAGTGGGTGCCCTGCTGCTCAGTCCTCGAAGCCAAGTCACACGTGACCACTGACTCCTCCAGCGGAAGCCAATCTGAATTGAGAGATGGCCATGTAAATTCCACAGTAGATCCCAAGCCCCTGGACCCCAACATAAACAACAATAAGCTTTCTTATTTTTACATCAGTTACATGCACATTAATTATATAACAATATTTGGAAGTTAGTGGGTTAAATAAAATATTTCCTAGAAATTTATTTAACCTTTGTTGTTTTGAATTGCTAGAGGTTGAACATCTGACTTAGTCATGGTAAGTTGTTAAACCTAAGAACTGTGAGAGAGACCAATTAGTCCCATTTTTGAGCCCAAATTGAAAGCAAGCTTTAATTAAATAGTGACCAGGATGATGGACTATGGCCAGGTTAGTTTCTAAGTTACCAGAAAATGTCCACACAGTTTGCAGAGGCTTAAAAAAAGGCAAACCTACAGGGTCACCGTTTTTCCAACAAGTCAGTTAGGGGTCAGCATCTCTCCTGACCTGTTCCTGCCCGTGCACCTTCTGCTGTCGTGTGGCCAAGCACATCCAGGGCAGTTGGGTCGACCTTGGTTAGGGGAACGAAAACCTGTGGCTTTGCTGTCTCCCATAAACAGGAGCCTCCAGCATTTCCAGACGTACGTACCCCCTGACCAGTGGCGCAGACAGGGTAGGGGAACTTGGGCCTTTACAAAGCCAGTGCTTCATCATGGAGCTTTTGCCTTGGCTTTTCCTTGTCTTTCTAGTCTTTTCTAGTTTTCCCCATTGGTAAAAGTCACACAGAGCAGCAGCACAATTTTGAATCGGTAGAACTGATATATCAGATTTCACAATGTTAGGTGGGCATCCTGTATAGCTTATTACCTATGCAGATCCATGGGCCGCTACCACAGACAAAATCCCCAGGTCTCCTGTGCTATTATTCCCTAGGCTCATTGGCCATGTCCCTTTCTCTTCTGTCTCAAGAAGAATCACTCATCTGTGGATAATCACTTCAATATGTCATATGTATGGAATTATGTAGTGTGTATCCTTTTGTGGTTAGCTTTTCTTGCTGCCCTCCCTCAACTCCATCCTGCTTGTTGTCAGTCAACATGTCTTTGCTTTACCCCTGAGTAGTATTCCGTCTTCTTTGTGTATTCGTACTGGTGATGTTTTCAAACCTTAACATTGCACTTGGGACATGAGTTGGGTGCGTTTGTGGTCTCCCCTGTGTCTGTAGGACAGTATTGGTTTCAGAATATGAAGAGGATTGGAAGTCACTGAAAATGCATCCTTCTGTTGCATTTCCAATGGTGCTCCGTCATTTCTATGCTAAGTGGTATGTTTTGGTTTCGCTAATTGTGAAGCAGGTTATTGGTAAATGAATAGGAACTCAGCAAAAAGAGAATAAAATCATACAATGTCCTTCCCATTCCCTTTTGCCAGCCTGTAGGAGGGGTGTGTATGTGTTTCACTAAGAAAAGCTTTAGATTTCTGTCCACAAAAGAAACTTCACATAAGGTTAGACAGCAGGAAACTTCATACCGTCTGCCAGTCGTATTCAGCAGAATAGTTTGAGACTAATTAAATAGCTCATATATATCTTAGATTCCCCCCCCCTCCGGAACTTAAGAAACTTTTTTTGTCAACTTAAGCTTCAAAAGGAGATCAGCTCAGTAAGGTTATGGTAGAAGCAAGAAGCAGGGCACTGGGATGCTTCAGAGCAGATCAGAATGCAGTGACGGGTAAAAGCTAATACCATTTTCAATTAAAATTGCCTGGGGAAATTAGGTAGTCAGAGAATAATTACCTGTGTTGGCAAGCATCCAGGCTTCTGACACCGGGAGCCTGCTGGAATCTTCTATGTAGTTCACTGAGGATCACAGGAAGCCAGGAATGTTTCATTCCTCTGTCATCTCAGACACATATGACTATTGTAGCTGCTTTGCATGGCATTTTAAGTCACGTGCTATAGCTCGAGACCCCATCAAAACAAAAGCCACAAAAAGCCATACCACATTACATCAGATGAGACTTTTCTCTGGCAAAATACAAGTGTCTCTGTGATTTCTGCTAGTAGCTAACAGGACAGTAACTGAAACTGCATAGTAAGAAATGAAGATGCCCAGCCAAGGTATAGTTTTAGCTCCCACTACTGTGTGCAGAAAGCCTCTGCATGCTAATGACCATCAATTACTGTCACTGAGTGGTTGCTACCCGACACACAGGCTTGCCTAGCACATCAGGGAAAATGAGTCACCCATAGCCCGTCCACCTTGGATGCACATGTTCCGACTCAATGTTGTGCTCCTCTCCACAGGGCCTGCGTCTTGGGGTCTTGTGGCATCTGGGCTTCTGTGGGGTCTGAGCTCCAGCCACCATGCTGTCCTCACTGGGGTGGGTGCAGGTCTTCTTTTCCTTCACCAGGAGGAGGTCTATGATCTTCTCTGTAAGGGGGAAGGAACTGGTGGCTTCTCCTACCTTTGCTTTGGGACTAGGTTTTGCTGCATTCCCATTGGTTCACAACTTATCAGTTCATCCTGATGCATAATGGAAGAGGATTGGTATGGAGCAGAGTTGGGAGAGGTGGTTCAGTGGTTAAAAGTAGTTGCTATACTTCCAGAGGACCTACTTTTAGACCCGGCACATCAGCTTACAACTGTCTGTAACTCCAGGGTCAAGATATCCAAAGTCTGTTCTAACCTCTGAGGGCCCCTGCATTACACACACTCACACACATACACACACACACACTCACACACTCTCACACACACATACACACACATTCACACACATACATACATATAAAATATATATAGTATATTTAAAACTTTTAACATGCTAAGGGTTAATGGATATGTAAAACATTTAAATATTTTTATAATTTTGCTCTCTTATTATAATGGCATATATGTTGTCTCTGGAAAACGTCCAGTAACCAACTTAGTTGAATGACAAAGTAGTTAAATTGGTTTATAATCTTATTTAATAATAAAAAAAAAGATTAAGCCCATTTTGTTATTTGGACTCTATGTTAACTAAACAAATTACCCCTCTGCACACATACAGTTGCTTTCTTTTGTTTATTCATGTTCTTCTTTTTCTCTTAGTCTCTGTATGTCTCCACATGATTCTCTTAAAAAATGTCAGTTTTCTTGGCATTTAGTTAGTCTTCTTTTTCTCTTAGTCTCTGTATGTCTCCACATGATTCTCTTAAAAAATGTCAGTTTTCTTGGCATTTAGTTAGTCTTGTATCCATTTAGAACCTGGTGCAGCCTGTGCATTCTTTGGGTTGGGATCACAGGGAAAAGGAATGGGAAGATTTGACCTCTGGTTTCAACTTGGAGTAGTGTATCTGTGATCAGCAGGGATGGTTCCAGGCTGTTGTGGATGGTGCTGTCCCTGGGCTAGGGGTCCTGGGTTTTCTAAGAAAGCAAGTTGAGCAAGTGTGGAGCAAGGTAGTAAAGCAGCACCCCTCCATGGCCTGTGTATCAGCTCCTGCCTCCAGGTTCCTGCCCTGCATGAGTTCTTGTCCTCACTGCTTTTGGCCATGGTGTTTCATAATAGTCAACAAGACATCCAGTTAGCTCTTCTTGTGACATCACTTTCTACCATAGGCTGAGGTGCACAGAAAGCAGATGTATGGCAGGTACTAGGTGCAATGGCATAGTTCAACCCTGCCCCCTCACCCCCCAAGTGTGCACGCACACACACACACACACACACACACACACACAAACACACACAGAGGTATGTGAGCAAAGCCTCTAGAAAGGAAGGAAGCTGGATTTCAACTTTTTCAAACCCCAAACACAGCCCTGTAATTGGTGTCCCGACTTCTGAATGACCACAACAGGAGCTCATAAATGTCACTGAAGTTTTAAGTGGCAGTGGTTAAGAAGTCACAGAACATGGATACATGAAAGAAGCCCGACAGGACTCTATTTTGCTAATTGCAAAGCTTTTACTATCATTCAAGTTTCAAAGGAAAAGCCATCCCTAAAATCCCTCCCACAGCTCCTGTGGAGAAACCCCAGGTTTGTACTTCAGTGTGGCTATCCACAGCCCATGGCAGATGAAGAGGCCGTTACACTTCTTTGCAGTGCTTAGGATGCTTTCTCAGACCTTACGGAGGGACAGATGGAAAGCTGGAGAGCTCTCTGGGTAGGCATTGTCTGCATGGTGCCGGCAGGATAGGCGGAGTGGGAAGGTAGAACCCTTTCTTTCCTTTCATGCTCATAAACCTTGCTGAAGAGGCATACATTCAGAGATCCCTGACGCCAGGCTTACATGATGAAGGGGGCTTGGCACAAGGATCCAGGTTGGATGTAAACAGTAGGAGGGCGCTGTATTTCTGTGGCCGTGGACCTCACGTATGGCATGAGGATGTGTGAGGTAGTGAGCTGGCTTCCTGCTCGCTGTTATGGCGTTTGTCCAGCTGATGTCCCTTCTTGTTGAGTAGCTGCTGGACGGCAGGCTTCGTTTTATTAGGATCCGTACAATATTGGGATGTGGCATTTTATTTAACCATTGAGTTTCTTTTTACCTTGCAGGAAAATATGTTTCTTTTTTGAAAGATCAAAGAGCAGAGAGAAGGTAGACAAATACTCCTAACTTTCATTCGCTGGGTTCCTGTTCCTTTAAGGAGAGACCACATTTAGCCCTTTGGTGCCTAGATTTATAACATCTGAATGCAAAAGGTGGCAGGGGAAAAAGTCAACATTGTCCTGATATGCCAGTGCAAAATGGTTTGTGATGATGGTCATGTAAGGTGTGTAGACGTGGGTTTCCCCACATGCTGCTATACCATGCTTCCGAATAAGGGAAACAGAGAAAAAAAGATGGGAAAAATGCATGTGTGGCCTGAAAGCCTTTGGCTACAAAAATGATAGATCTGGCAGGACAGATATTCCATGAGCTTCTTAGCACTTGGGCTTCTTTCGTAGCGTCAACAAGCACAGGAGAGTTAAGAAATTCAGTGGCTCAGCTCTGGGTGGACCACATAATTATTTCTTCCATTCAACAATGCTTTTCTGAACTCCTACTAAGTGCCAGGGCCTGTGCTAAGTGCACGGGATGCTGATTGTGGTTTTCAGTACACACGTAACCCTCGTCTTCCTGTCAGCTGCAGTATCATATTCATATACAGCTACAAACATACATGTAGTTTAAAAAATACATTAAGTTCCACGAGGGACACAGCACCATCATAATTATCCCTTGTCAGCCCCGTGTTTCCACACCCCCAGTGTTCTCAAGAGCCTGCCATCTGCGGAATACCTGGTTAGCTCCTCTTCTTACCTTTATAAAACGGGAACAGTCATTTCAGAGTTTATGTGTGGGTTCTCCATCTCTGTTCTAGTTAGGATTCCCATCGCTGTGAGGAAACACCTCCATCCTAAGCATCCTGGGGGCGGAAAGGGTATCCTTTGTTACACTTCTGCACCATAGTTCATCACAGACTTGTGCAGGAACTCAAGGCAGGAAGCTGGAGGCAAGAACTCCTGTAGAGCAAATGGGACAGCATCGCTCACTTTACTGCGCATGCCCTGCTCAGCCTGTGTCCTCAGAGAGCCCAGTAACACCTCCCTGCCCAGGGAGGCTCCACTCACGATGAGCTGGCTTCTCCCATATCAATCATCAGCCAAGGAAACACCACAGGCTTTCCTTTGGGCCAATGTGGTGGAGATATTTCCTCAGCTGAGTTTTTCTCTCTCCCCAAAGCATTTCCGTTTGTTGACTGATTCAGGTTAGCATAGGACTAGCCAGCGCAATCATGATTCGATTCGTACTTAGTCTGGCTTCCGGGGAACATTCACTAAATCAGTGAGGACCAATAAACTGTAAGACACCATAAATTACAATCAACAAAGTACTCTACCTTTTCAAATTCTGTACATTATATTCAAATGGAATGTTTTTGTGTATAGTTTTGGGTGAATTTCATACTGTGTCCTAATTTCATCTTTAAAAGGGATATGACTTGCAGTAAAAGTAACATACAGTAGATAAATATTAGATTTAAACCAAATGCCCACCTTCCTCTGCTTTTTTTTGTCCCTCTCCTTTCTTTACTTTCCCTTCTGTGGCACCGTTTCAGAGTCCTGCCCCAGCTTCAGATCATGTTGACCTCCGTGTCTCTGCACAGACCCCGGGAAGCTTCATTGTGGCACTGGAGGGCCACAGGTGCACTCCACTGCTCCGCTCTGCTGACGTGAAGCCTGCGGCCTGTGAATTCATATTCATAGTTGTCCCTCTAGAATCATATTTCCTGCTTTGTATTTCTCGACACGGTCGTTGTGGACGTCCCCTTTCTGGTATGCTTCAACCACTCCATCCACAGAGGCGGATGGTCAGATCTCAGATTCAAACAGTCACAGGCGGCATTTTCCCAGTTCTCGATCACCTGCTTTCATACTTCGACCTGCTCTCCACGTGACAGTGGGCTTTCTCTTACTTCTGATACTTCCTGAAACTTTTTCCTGCTACAAACTGGAAAGGACTTAATGTTAAACTTAGCTGAACCAGAATCTGAATACCAAACCCCAGTTTGATGCAAACAGCCTGTTATTAAAGAAAATATGGAAACACAAGAGAAAAACATTTTTTTTGCTTATAGTTACAATTCACTGTATATCTGCAAATACACTTCCATTGTGAATCTATTCTGTTCGGCCCTTTACTCCCTGGAAATATTTCTTCCCTTGATAGTTCATGTAAGGACATCTAAAAGAGTTCTTGAAGTTACAGGTCACCCAAGGTCATTTTCCTATTAGCCGGGAAAAGATTGTCTAATTATTTCTGAAGATCATAGATAACCTTGCTACTTAATTATTGAGTGTTTGCTGAGGGATAACACTGTTGTTCAGCGTGTTTAAACTGTGAAACATGTAGCAGTAAATGTCTCTAGTTTGATGACTTATAATCTCTATTGTCTAAATCAAGTGTCATTAGTAATTTAATACATCCTCCTGCCTCCTGATGTGCCTTAAGAGCTGCATACTGGATTTCGATTCTGAAATCAGTGAGTGCTTAGGTATGCGAGAAGGCTGAAAGGGCTTCACACTCACCTTTGCCTGTCTGCTCCTGCTTTCTTTGCAGGGACGGTGCCCAGGGTTTGATCAGGTAGACGCCCCTTGCTGCTGTTCCCAACTGCCCGGTGAGTACCCTACCTTGTCACCTCTGGGGAAGAATCTACTTGCAGTGTCTGTTAAAGATGGGGCATGGCTGTTTACCTAGGTGTGGTGCAGAGGCTAACGGAGTCCTGCTGCTGACCTGGCTGCCGCTAGCCTCTCTTTCATTGTCTTCTTGCTGATGTGGCAGTGCTGACTGGCCTTAGAGAGATTTTGGTGTCACTGAGCACAAAGACTTGTCATAGTTTAAGACTGCTACAGGTTTTGTTTAGCAGATTCCCACCTTCATGAGAAAGCACAGCTCTGTCCACCCACGAGAGGAGAAGCCTTTATTTTTGAGGCAGCTGTCTGTGGGAATGACACCAGGTAATTCCTTCCATGCCCTTCTGAGTTTCCCACAGATCCTTCCCACAGTGCTCAAACAGAACTATCTCCGTATGGCCGGCTTGTTTTACTTCTAGATGTACACAAATCAGTGCTTTAAGGTAGCACCAGATCCCTGCCAAAGATGAGAGGCTACCTCCTTCTGACCCCTTCATCAAATTGCTGTTTTACAATTGCTGTTACAACATTTCACTGTCTGCCTCTTCTTCCTTTAAGAGGCAGGAAGCTATTTGTCAGCGATTCCCAGGCATCAGCGACGTCCCTGCGCCTCCCGATAGCTGCACTCTGAGCACAGGGCTTCCGTCATCACTCTTCTTCGAGACACTGTACCCCAGGCCAGGTGTGGCATTAGCTCCTGGCACTGACCCTGGCTGATTGTCTTCCGGCCTCTCTGTGAGGGCAAGGAAAAATTGCATAACCTAACCGTGTCCAAATGGCCAGTCTTTAATGATATAAGAAGATCAAGAAAGTGGATTTATTATTGTATGTTCCTACCTATTTTTAGCCCAGTGTGCTATATTTTACCACCCGCTGAAGGATGACTCATAGGCTTCTCTTCATAGGCACTGTCCAGTTAAGGATGCTGAGTAATTTTAGAGACTTTAATCGGTGTAAATGGACACATCATTTGTTCTCTACCCTGTTTCCATTATATCCTGGATTATCCACTTTCCCCATATTTACTGACATTATCCCATAGTGACATTACCCTCAAATGGGTCATTCTTTGGTTAACTTTATAATGTACTGTGTTTAATGAATAGATAGTAGTGTCAAGAGTCACAGCAGCACCGGAATGTAGGAGTGGCCTGTCACATATTTTAAACTCAAGGAGAAATGCTTTTGTAGCAGTTGATGAGAAAGAGACTTGGGTGACCTTAGTTAGAACAGCAGGCATTCTGTAGGGCTTCTTCCTTCTCCATCTTTGATTGGACTTGGATCCCCAGTTGCTGGTTGATATCTTTGTGTTAACTACTCTTGCCTTTATGTCCAAAGAGAGTTTTTTTTTTTTTTAATATACCTTTACCCTTCTCCCTCCCCAGGAGCTCCTAAAAATAAAAGCCTTTGGTCTAACTTAAGCATCATTCAATAGTAAATTCCTATGAATTATGATTCCTTAAAAAATATGGAATGAACTCCAAGTCTTTGTATAGTATATTGGATAGAGCATCTAGGACCTGGAATCTGAGCATTGCTGGTTTTGTTTGGGGATTTTGCTTTAGGTCCTAGGGTTCCAACAGTGAGTGTTTCAGACAGCACACTGGTCCAAGTGGTCTTTAGTCTCTTTCATGTCTACAGTGTGCCTTCACTGTGCATTTTGGTTCTTGTGATGGTATGTTCTAAATTATATTTATTTACATTGAACTTAGCTTACTACCAGTGTTAGTCAATAAATTTCAAAAATTAAAAATTGATACAGTTTGCCTTGGAGAGATTGCCCAGTGGTTAAGAAAGCCGACTACTGCTCTTTCCAGGGATCCTGAGTCAGTTCCCAGCACCCCCAGTGCAGTTCACAACTGTCTGTAACTTCAGTTCAGGGGAAGCGAAGCCCTCTTCAGACCACTTCAGGGAGCAGGCATACAAGTGGGCTCACAGAACTTACAGACAAAAATCCTGTACACATTAAAAAAAATTACACAGTGAACACAATGATTAATCTTAGGCAATTTCTCTTCATTTTTATGTTGTTAAACATTCATGTCTAACCAAATCAAAGATGATTTTCAAATTTGGAAAAAGAAGATAAACTTTGGAAAACTTCTTTTCTGTGGTATTTTAGTTTTTAAGAAAATCACTGAAATATGGCTCTTGAAAAAAAACTAATGTCTGGGGTACATTGTTTCTTTTGTGTTATTTTAAGTCATTTTGATGAAATAATAATTGCATATGGAAATCCTAGTGTAATGTATGTGACTCACTAATGTCTCTTGTCTCCTCTCCTTCTCCCTTCTTTTTTCCTCCTTCCCCCTTCCTTTCCTTATTGAACTTTTCTATGCTATCCTGACTTCTTTCACAACTGGAAACCCACATAGGTTAGTTGTCTATTGGCATCTTTATCTTTTTATTTTCTTTATCTATTTTTAACCTATATTGTAATGCAAACCTTCTTCAGGAGCAAATGTGGTTGCTTGTTAGATGGTAGAGCTGCATTTATTCCCGAACTCTCGCTTATTAAAGCTGCTGTGATTCATGGAATTCTATGGTTTCACATTTTCAGAGCATAGTATTCCTGTCAGGGTTCTTAAACTGGGGCTGGGTGTGGTGGCAAAGAAACCTGGGATGTGTGGGAGGCAAAGGAGGAGGAAGATGTCATGGCAAGAGTTCAAGACCAGCTTGGGATAGATAGCAAGACCTCACGTGGGAAGCAAATCCCGACAACAGACAACAGCAACATGTAGAACTTGGAGATTTCTGCGGGTGTAATTTCTTAATCAGATTGCTCAGCAGACACTGTAGGGTGGAGGTGGGGCGAGATGCCTGTCCCGCCTGATCTGGGGGAGGGGGGGTCTGAGCTTTTCAGGAGAGGCCTTTGGCTGTAGGCAACACTCCCGCTGTCGCCACGGCGAGACACGATGCTCCAGTGGTGGAGGAAGGCACCATTTCTAAAGCTTTGATCATGTTCTCCATCTCTTCCGTTCTTTCCCAGTGAAAGTTAAGCACTTTCAGAAATTATATGAAATTCATTTTCTTCCCTTGAGTATGTGGTATACTTTCCCTTCAAATCCCCAAGTCCTCCAATGATGGCAGTGTTGAAAGACACATAGATACTTTTCAGCCAGAAGCAAATCAGAATTTGGAAAATTCAATATTTTCAATTTTTAAAATCATTGTTGTCATGAGTAATGACTTCAGTGCTAGGAAGGTGACGCCGTGGTCATGCCTGAGAACCATTCTTTGCAGAAACAAGTTCAAGTTGGATATTACCACCTCCACCACAACCTCCACCACAACCACCACCATCTCCACCACAACCTCCACCACCTCCACCACCACCACAACCTCCACCACCTCCACCACCACCACAACCTCCACCACCTCCACCACCACCTCCACCACCACCACAACCTCCACCACAACCTCCACCACAACCACCACCATCTCCACCACAACCTCCACCACCTCCACCAACACCTCCACCACCACCACAACCTCTACCACCACCTCCACCACAACCTCTACCAACACCTCCACCACCTCTACCACCACCACAACCTCTACCCCCACCTCCACCACAACCTCTACCAACACCTCCACCACATCCACCACCACCACAACCTCTACCAACACCTCCACCACCACCACAACCTCTACCAACACCTCCACCACCTCCACCACCACCACAACCTCTACCAACACCTCCACCACCTCCACCACCACCACAACCTCTACCAACACCTCCACCACCTCCACCACCACCACAACCTCCACCATCACCTCCACCACCTCCACCACCACCACAACCTCCACCATCACCTCCACCACCTCCACCACCACCACAACCTCTACCAACACCTCCACCACCACCACAACCTCTACCAACACCTCCACCACCACCACAACCTCTACCAACACCTCCACCACCTCCACCACCACCACAACCTCCACCATTACCTCCACCACCTCCACCAGCTCCATCTCCTCCTCTACCATCATGATCACCTCCATCAACATCTCCATCTCCTCCACCATCACCACCCCTACCTCCACCACTTTCTTTTCTACCATCATTCTATCCCTAAACCAACAGCCCCAGCCTGACTTGATTATCTCTCTTATTCATCCTTTGAAAACATTTCCACAAACATCTTAAGGAACCATATGCGTTTCCTGGGGTAACCTTCAGTTTTAAAACAACACAAAAGTGTCCTGTTGTTCACTGGAGCTCTGAGGTCAGTGCTGCCCAGGTGATCTGTGCATGCCAGTGTAAAATGCTTAATTTTCCAGTCATAGCAAGAAAAAGAGGCTGAACATAGCAGCCAAAGCCAAAGGCTGGACTGACTGACATGCTGAGTTAAATTAAGATGAATGCCAGGTCTATCCTAACATATCCAAGTTATTATCATTTGACATTTAATCAGAATATAGATGTCATACTTCTTTTAAAAAACAACTGTACAGTGTGTGTGTGTGTGTGTGTGTGTGTGTGTGTGTGTGTGTATGTGTGTGTATGTGTGTGTATGTGGTGTCTTCTTCACACACAGGAGCACTTTTATACAAGTGCATCTACACTTTTATGTATATGCATGTGCAGCCCAGAGAACAACCTTCATATCATGTTATCCATGTTTTCTGTGGGACAGGATCTCTCAATGAACCTAGCACTTGCTGAGTAGGGCAGGCTGGTCTGAATCCATCTGATTTGGCCTCCCCAGTGTTAGGGATTCTGAAAGCACTCCACCAGTGCCACATTTTTATATGGGTTCTAGGGATTGAACTCGGGCACTTGGGTTTGCAAAGCAAGAACTTTACCAACTGAGCCGTCTTCCCAACCGTACCTTTTCTTTTCTTTTTTTTTTTTTCTTAATAACAAATCCCAGCCCAGAATAGTGACATTTTAGGAGTTCAGAAAGTAACATTTGGGTTTAGCGGGACAATACGCACAGTGCACTTTACAGTATAGAAAACTAGTAAAAAGCTTTACTACTTTTAATAAAACATTTGCCAGCACTGGGGATCCTGCCCAGTGGAACCCTGTTCAGTACAGGAGTCAGGCAACACTGCTGCCCAGCTGAACTGAGCTGGACCACAGTGGATCAGCCCTCGCCTGTTTGGAGTTTGCAGGCATAATGTTACGGATGACCTTCAGGAGTGGTAATATTGTAGGATGAATTTTTGGTAGGATGGGAGTAGATTAGGTAGAAATCCTAATAAAAATACTAACAGCGTTTTGAGACTGAAAACATATATTTGTGGTCCAGGTAGGTGGGAGGTTCTAGAAGAATTTTTATACTTGTAGGTAGACGTATTTAACGGCAGTGGTCCTTGGAATGCAGAAAAGCTAGGGAGTGACCAAATTCCAGGCAGCTTTTTAGTTCATAAAGTAAGATATCACCACAATTCAGAATTTACTGGGTTCTGATCCAGTTACAGATTGCTTTGTAACAAAACGTGGGGGCTTGGAATAACAGTAGTCACTAACTCTTTGATACCTCCTTTTCGTGGTCCACAGTTTGGGGAAGGGCCCGGTTGTGCCAGGGTTTTTAGACAGTATACTTGGTTGCAAGAGGATGGGGTAGCCATGGACTGGCTGAGAGTCACACAGACTGATTTTTTTCTCTAGGGTTGTCTGTGCATGAGCAAATGCAGGATTCGGTTCGACTCAGCTCTGGGGTGATTTTTCCTGTAGACAGAGGTACTGCCACTTTATGACGTGGCCTTGGCCCCGATGCCTCATGGCTTCAATCAGGGGCCCTTCGAAGCACTTCTGTACACATCTCTCCCCTTTGGTCATGCTCTGGGAATGAGCTCACATTCTCCCAGGACTCCTAGTTCTGTAGAGCAGCTCACTCCTACTCTGTTGTCCGTTAACTTCGACCAGGTGGTCCTTACCAAAATCTCAAGTTGCTTAGGTCCTAAGTGGCCAACCCTGTCCCTCATTTATCTTCTATTACCCTTCCTTCTACTTTTAGACTTCTTCCCAAGCCATGGAAACAGCGCAGCTCTTCTCCTTCTTGTTGATCTGTTGAGGGATTGGAAAATGTGAGAGCACATGGGGAAATGAAAGGGAGAGCAAAGTTCTCACTCCTTACTTCTCTTACCAACAGGACATATGCTTATCACCCGTGTGTCTTCCTGAAAGGACAGAATTCTTCACTGTAGCCAGTGGCTGGGTTTCTCTCCCTGTCTCCCCATAGAGACTCCTTTTTGCTCTATTGCTGGTTCTTTTTGTCCACCTTTCCCAGGCTCATTAGATGGAGGGGAAAAGGGCAGGAAGCAGACCGTGACCTTCGCATGATCTTTTATGCTGACAAGAGCCAAGGTCAGCATTGTGTCCGTTTCCGTGTCTCTGGTTTCACAGGACTTTCTTTCCTCCAAAGTGTCATCTTCACAGCCGTTGGAACTGACACTAGGTACGATGTGGGCATTCCCTTGCTCCCTCTGCTCACCTTTGCAAAGTCACCATGTCCCCTAGAAATGACTAAAATGCCAAGTGCATTAACATTTAAGTAAAGTGCCCTCCCCCATGGAACTCTTTATTCGAAAATGCATTAAGGGGCTGGTGTGATAAGTGTGAATCATAGACTCTTGTTGGCAGGTACAAACTATAGCTGTGTACCGAAAGCCTGTATGAACCGTTTAGAGAAGAACTTGTGTTTATTTTAAAATAAACCTTGGAGAAGAGAAACATTAACTGCAATTGTAGAAGGCTGTGTTTGAAGACGAAATGTCAGTCTTATACTGAAGCACAGCTTCCAGCTTATTCCTCTCACTTGAGCTCAGAAGACACGGTGAGCACACTGCGATGTGCCCAGACTCCAGACTTCTCTCAAGCTTTGAAGAAACAGGGAGAGACCAGGAAAGACCTTTAGAATGTTAGCTCTTGCACTTCCAGCTCGTAAATATCTTAAGCGGCTTTCACCCAGTCGATGCTCATGAGATGCGGGTGCTGAAGGTACTGGGATGCGGTTGCTCAGTGGTCCTTGCAGGGATACCTTGCCACGGAGAGCCTGATGTTCCAGAGGAGCAATTCTTTGTCCTGGTACCCACTGTCCACTTGCCCATTTTAAATTGGTTATCCAGAGTCTTTTCTACCCTGAAGTGTATTTTTACCAATAGGTGGAAATATTGCCTGTCTTTGAATTTCTAAAAAGAATTATATGAGGGAAAGTTAACAAAATACAGTTCAGTAGCAGAGCACTTGCCTAGCAGGTACAGGCACTTGGTTCCATTGTTAGCACTGTAAAAATAAAATAAAACCTGGGATTGGAGCTGTTGCTTAACAGTAGAACACAAATTAAATAAAAAAAAAAAATAAACGTGAAATTCAACAAAAATTTTCCCACCACTTTCTTTCCTTTTTGAGGAGGGTGTGTCAGGAACATGCTTAAGCAGGTGGAAACTGTTGCATTTGAAAAGCCCTTACCTGCTTTTCTAAGTTCACAGACGACGTCCTATCTTTGCTGTCCTCGGGTGGGACGAGGCAGCTTGCCCGGGACTGCAGACTGAAATAAACTCTCCCACCAATGACCTTGGACTTCCCCACCTGGGACATCAGCCGCTTTCTTCCCTTGCATATTTTGTGGCTTGTCTGGAGAGTCAGGTGTCATCAGAGCAGAGAGAAACAGATGGAGGACAACCCCCAATGGCTTCTAGTGACAGTGTGACCTGATCCGTCTGGTCTTTCTAGAGAACGTGTGATTTTTGCAGTTAGGATTCATTTGGCTAGTCCAGAGCCACCATGTGGCAAATAGGAAATCCATGTAGCACTATGAGTTTCAAACCAGTGCTCCGGAATTTGGGGAAATCAGTACTTTTTTTTTTTTTCTTTTTCTTTCTTTTTTTGTAGTGGGACATGTGAACTTGTCCTTATTGAACTCGTGGAAAACCAGAACCCAAACACACTTTCCTAGTGCAATTAAATTTACTGAGAAACTAGAGATGTTAAACTTGTCACCTGGAGAGACTCTGTAAGGAACTGGTTAAGGAATGTGAGTCCCGAATGTGGTCCTCAGTTGGGCTGTGCCCAGTGCCTCTCACTTCTGCATCTCCAGTGGTGCTGGTGTGAGACACTGCATGCAGGACCTGCTGTAGAATGAATGCTGAGTTTCTTCATTCCGTGAGCCTCTTTCACTCCTCTGGATGTTGATACGAAGCTAGGCCATCTCATAGGCTCAGGACTCATTTCTCATGAGCTCCCTGTTAGTCCTCCTCTGTAGTCCATCCTTTCTTCTGCTCAAGTAAAGCATCTGTAAGGAAACGGTCCTAAGAAGCAAGGGGTAACTGCTCTTCTCACCCTTGGTGCTCCTTTCTGACCCAGTAATGGTGATGAAGCTCTGCCTTCTTGGACTCTGGACAGTGGCCTTTCAGGTCACACACAGATGCTCCTCTTTAGTTACCAAGGCTGTCTTTGTTTCTAGCCCACCTTCTTTTCATGTATCCCCCTGCCCTCCTTAGCACTGGCCTCCCCTTCCATGGGGCTCCTTTCTGCCCGTTCATCTGGAAAACCTGGGCCGCTGGGCCTCATCTTGTTCGTGAAATTCACATTATAAAAACTTAACTTTCGATCTGAACGATTCACAGTTTTATATAACTGCCTACCTCTACCTAGTCCTAAATACCTTCATCTCTCCTAAAGAAACCTCCTGCTGTCAGTCACTTGTTGGTCCTGGTCCCTTCCTTCTCACCTTTCCCAGCAGCCCTGGAAATAAGTACACATACTCTCCCAGGGGAGAGACCGCCAGCGACCGTGGACTTCCACACCTGGAACGTCAGCCGCTTTCTTCCCTTGCATGTTTTGTGGCTTGTCTAGAGAGTCAGGTGTCATCAGAGCAGAAGCAGGTGGCCTTGCTTGTATGTGAATTTACCCACTTTGAACATTTCCTATGACTAGGATCATGCAGTATCTCTTGTGCTTACCCTCTTTTGCTAGACATGATAATTTAGATTTCATTCCTATGCTTCCCAGCACCTAACCTTCATTCCTTCATTCATATGTGTGTGTGAATATATATATATATATATATATAAAATGATAATGTCCATCAGGTATGGATGCTACCATTTGTCTATTCATCCGCTGATAGGTACGGTCAGTTCTATATTTTGGCTGTTGTATAGATGGGTCTCTGTTTTCAGTTCTTTTAAATATCTACTCAGGGATGAAATTAAATGTAAGCATTTAACCCTTTGAGGTGATGGAGTGCTTGTTCTCAGTACCTGCTTAATGTACACTTTTACCAGCAGATAGGAAATTTCCAATCTAGTTGCTGTCCTTGACAACAGATGTTTACCTTTTATTTTTTTAAAAGAGTTGCCATCTAAGTAGGTATGAAACTGTACCCCATCTTGGTTATAATAATCTTTTCGTCCCCCTCCCTCTTTTTCATTTTAAAGGTAGGGTCTTTTGTATCACATCTGGTCTCAAACTCGCTGTGTAGCTCGGGAAGGCATTAAACTTCTGATCCTTCAGTCCTTACGTCCTGTGCTCTAGGATTTCAGGTATGCAGTGACCTGTGCAGTTTGTGCATGGTAGGGCAGTGCCCCACCCTGGTTTCTCATCTTTATTCCCACATGCCTAATCATACCCTTCATCCTTTTGTGGGCTTCTTGCTGTTTCTTCGACAAGTGTCCTATTCCCACTCCTGCCTACTTTTAGGTGGTCCATTTGACCTTGGGCTGTTGAGTTAGGTGTAGAGGTTTTAGATGCTTGCTCATTGGCAGATGTGACTGGAGGAACGTTTCTTCTGTTTTGCAAGTTGCATTTTCATGTTTTTGAAAATATTCTAGTGAGCCAAGGGTTCTTTAATTTTTATAAGCTCAGTTTGTCCTTCCTTTAATCGATTCTTTGCTGTCATATTCAGGATCTGCTAATGCATAGTTGCCATGTAAGAATCTTAGGCTATGAACATTTACTGTAAGGCCCTATCTGTTTTCTTCCAAGTAGAATGGTCAGTTACTGGTAGGTTGTGGTATATCTAGGTTACTGATCCATTCTGGGTGGGTTATGAGGTACTAGGAGTCCAGCATCATTCATTTGCTTCGGGAATGCTGAGTCCCTTTGTTGATTGGCCTTCTTTGGTTTTTTCATTTCTGTCAGGAATGAACTGGGCTTAGTAGCCATGTGTCTCTCCATTGTATCCTATTGTTTTATATTCCTAATCTCTTGCTATGCCACACTGTTTTGGTTACTGTATCTTTTTAGTAGTTTCAAATTCTTAAAATGCGAATCTCCCAGTTACATGACATCCTAGTACCATTTTTTGCTCCTCGTGCCTTTCTTGCTTCTGTTTCTTTTATTATTTTGTTCTGTACTGATTCTTAGCTATGGCTTTGCACCTCAGGCAACAGCAGCAGCCTTACAGTTTCCTGCCACATGGGAGGTATTGCAAGCATGCTACAGTGCTCTCTAGAAACCTTGATGTGAGGGGTTGGCAAACCCAACTCCTACCTGCTGGTTTCAAGTTACATGTTAGACATCTAAGAGCTGTCTTAGAAGCTTTTAGGAAAAAAGAACCCCCTTCCCCTTTGCCATGATAACTAGATATTGTTGTGATTTTTGCATGTCCCAGCTACATTAGTTGTCACCTTCACTTACATAAATACTATTTGAAAAACCCTCTGTTTTGTGCAACCAAGCTGTGGTACAGGCATTAAATCAGAAAGAATTTAGATTTGTGGAAGACAGAGAGAGGAACAAGGCTGCTGGTTTTTGTTGGAATCAATTGCTAGGATGAGTCACACTTGTTTCCAGAATATTTAACCTCTGCTTTGTTCCTTTGAGTATTGCAGGGACTATGTGGGATTTTCCTTTTCGGAAGAACTTGCACCCTCGAATTACCCAGTAACTGTTCTTTAAGCATTTCCAGATGCTCCTTTAAGTCCTCATGTAATGGAAGCTGAGCGATTGCTCCTGGCTGACTGGAGAAAACTGTTATAAACCCAGACTTTGTGCCTCCTGTTGAAATGCAGTGCGGAGACTCCTAAGGAGCTGGAGAGCTGGCTTAGTGGGCAGAGTGTCTGAAGTACAACAGGAGGACCTGAGCATCCCCACCACAACCATAAAGCTGAGAGTAGAGACCCACCCCTGTAACCTTGGGGCTGGGGCTGGGGATTGTCGAGACAAGGATATCTACGGAGCTTGCTGGCTAGACAGTCAGTGTCTTTTGAATGAATGAAAAACTAACGTGGAAGATAATAGAAGACACCTGACATTAAGGTCTATCCACACACAAATACACATTTAAAAGGCTTAGTCTCCACACCCTGTGTGTGTGTGTGTGTGTGTGTGTGTCTTTATCAGGAGATGGTAAAGGGTATCAAAGGGATTGGACTACTTACTGAACAAGGCTGTACTTGCTGGGTCATGGCTCTGCATTTTATTGAGTAGCACACATCTACAATCTTTACGTAGGGACGCCCATCGTTTAGAAGGAGTGACCTAGGCTTCTTGCAAGATCTTATGTCAGGCAGTGGAAAGTGTCCAGAATCAATAAAGGGGATTTCAGGTGGAAATGGATAAATACTGAAGATTTCAAGAAGCCTCTTTAAAGCTAGATCGTCCCTTCATCAGGTATGCAGTGTTAGAAACAGCAATCAAGAATACCCAAGAAAATTGTCCTGGCAGATCATACTTCAGACTTGGCCCACCCTTTAGGGAGCATCTTTTCCTTTAAAGCCAAATTTGGAGAATTCTTGAAGACAAGTGTCAGGAGTTCTTTCTGTCCAAAAGGCATTGTGCCACTGTAGCTGTGGCAGCTGGTAAAGTTGGTAAGTCATTTTCCACATCCGGTGCAGTGTTAGGTTATCAGGGTTGGGTTGTGGCTCATAGATTATATATTTCAACCAAACAAATCTGACTCTGGGAGAGAACAGTGTTGAAAGTAGCTGATTTGTGTGTGTGTGTGTGTGTGTGTGTGTGTGTGTGTGTGTGTGTGTGTGTGTATCAAGCCCTGCAGGAGACATTGTAAATAAGGACAGGCAGAAAAAAAAGGGAACTTTTGTAACATGAGAGTAAAAATACCATTATATGGATATGCCAGTAGGTAACTTAAAAAAATGTATATGGTGTTATATAAATGTGATATGTATCATATATATGTGTTATTTGATTTGCGTGATATATATATTATATATATAAATATGAAATGTATATTAAGTGTAAAGTTTTCCAACTTTGTACTTTTTGATAAAATTTCATTAAAAAAAAAGAAAAAAATAAAGAAAGAACAGGAGAGGAGAAAGACTGCCTTTAGTTGTGTGGACTATCCGCTCTATTTGTTGCCTGAAAATTTAGATTGTTGTACTTGCTGTCTAGTTGTTCAGAAGAACAATCTGAGAGGAAAATTGGCTTGTCATGTGCATATTTGCTGTCAAGGCTGCATTCGACTTAGTAAGAACAACACCTCTCCTCTGAGCATCAAAGAGTTTGTTAATTCCCAGATGTCACTTATGCCCCCAGAGTGCAAGAGACAGTGATTATATTGTCAAAGGCTGGTGGTGCTAAAATGGAAAACGTATTTTGGTTTACTTCTCAGCCAAATTATAGTCTACTTAGGATGAATAAAATGTATCTGTTTAGTTTTATTTTGATTATCTAGAAATGACTCTCAGATTTCATCTTCTAAATGGCTTAATATTAAGCATAATGACAGTGACCTAGAGAAAATTATTTTCCTCTCTATTAATGTTTTATAAATGGTTGCTTTTTATGTCTGTATCTATTGTTTATTCATCCATTTGGCAAACGTGTTTTGAATGTTTACCATGTACCTGGTAAGGCTCTGAGCACACATTTGGGGTGATGGGGTAGTGCAGTATACGTGGGGATTGATTTGCACTTGGAGCCAAACACAATTGTCCTATGAAGGTCACTTTGAAACTGACCCAACATGATAAAAAGCCAAGAATTAAAAAATGGTAGGCAAGATTTTCTAGACAGAGGGATGAGCATGTACAAAGGTCATAAGTAGACATGGACATCTTCGTGTGACCACAGTACCCGAGGAAGAGACATGAGGACAGGGCTGATGAGGTTTGAGTTGGGCAGTAGCCAGCCTCATGTTCCCTGCTAGACTTGGGGAAGAACTACTTTTTATTGTTGATGTTCCTTGTTTGTTTATTTTAAGCACAAGAACTCTGTTGACAGCCGAAATCAGCCTTTCATTTTAGTATGCTACCCTTGCAGTGGTAAATTACTTGGGAGTGTAGAGCTGAAGCTAGGAGTGGAAACAGAAAATCCAGTTAGGAAGCTGCTGTCAGTGAGAATGGAGAGAGTCGAGGCAGGTTTTTTGAACTAACCTGAAATCATCTGATAAATGGAACAGGGGAGGTAATGGCAAAAGAGGCAATGGGGTGGCTCCTAGTCACCAAAGAGAGCAATGGCTGAGAAATGTGCAGGGATTTGGGAGCCTAGAGGGCAAATAGAGACTCTGCGTTATCTCTGAAGCTTAATGCATTTGTTAAGTATAAAAGTGGAAATGCCAAGTAAACAGTTGGGTCTGGGACCAGAAGCATTTGCATACATGAGAGCCAGGATGGAGATGTGGGCAATGAAAATAGAGATGGTATTTGATGCTTTGGGGCCACATGTGATCAGTCTAGCAGAGGAAAATACACAGCGAAAGGTCACTTGAAGACAAAGAGGTCAGGGTCGAGGACAAGTGACTAAGCACCTCCCCCAAAGAAAGTTTCCCGAGAAGAGAGCAGTTCAGTGGGTCAGCTGCCCATTGGTTGGCAGAGACAGAAAGGCAATGCTTGTATCTCACAACACGAAGGCCACTGTTGTTCCTCACAAGAAGGAGGACTTCTGGTCAGTGTAGTATTTGGGAAAAGAGACGTGAAGTCTGGACCCATTGACTTTCTAAGGCAGAGGTTTAGAGGCAGTGTTGTTACTCACAAGGACACAGGCAAGAGAGGCTGGGGAGTTGAGGCCATTTTGGGAAATGGAGGGAACATGCTGAAGATAGGATTGGTGGACTGTGTTTAAGTGTTCATTTTAGGTTGTGGTGAGGAATTAAGGCTTGCTTGCCAGTGCAGCTGTGAGATTTTTCTCTAGCTTAGATTAATTCAATGGCTGTAGTCAATCAGTTAATACCCCTCCGCCCCCCAAAACCTACCTGAACCCCACATGTACAGAATTAGGAATCGGTCATGATGGAGAGAATGAGGCAAGGAAGGGAAGAGTGACTCTGTGGGCAGTGCAGCTGAGGCAGGGGAACCAGGGGCTGTGGACCCTAGTGCACAGTGAAAGAACAACCGGCCTCAAGCGAGAGTCGGTGAGGTTGGGCCTGGGGCTAGTACAGTTAGCACACCTAATACAGAAACCTAAAATCTGAAAAGTGTCAAAATCTCCAACTTTTCAAGCACAGCCAGGATATAATTGAGAAATTCCAGACCTGGCGTCGTGTAGCAGATTGCAATTAGAATGCAGGCATCCAATTACATCATACAAACTCACACTCAGACTGCGAGCACAAGGTTTATATGAAGGATAAATCAGCTCGGTGTTTAGACTTAAGTGTCTTAGCATAATTTATGGATATGCAAATATTCCTAAATAAGAATTTGAATTCTGAAATATGTCTGATCCCAAGCCTTTTAAGTAAGGGAAATGTACCAGTTAATTAAAGGACATAATGGCGGTTGGGCAGGGAAAAATTCTCAAATTGAGTTTTTGTTGTTGTTTGGTGGTTTGGTTTGTTTGTTTTTTTTTGTTTGTTTGTTTTGTTTTGTTTTTTTGATCAGGGTTTTTCTGTGTTGCCCTGGCCATCCTGAAACTTGCTCTGTAGATCAGGCTGACCTTGAACTCAGAGTCCACCTGTTTCTGCCTCCCAAGTACTGGGATTTAAGGCATACACCATCACCCAGGACTCAGGTGCAGTTTTAAAAGAGTACAGTTGCTGGTTGAGACATCAGACATATGCACATAGGCACAAGTGTCAGAGTGTGGTGGACAGGGTAGCGTCGGAGGTTGGTGTCTCCGATCTCAAGCTTACCTTTGCCTCTGTTCAGGTTGCGCGTCTTGTGATAAACTGATCCTATTGCAGAAACATCTCATACTATCTGAGCTTCCCATGGCTTTACATTATGTAAACTGTCCATTTCTCTAGACCATACTAGTCTATTCAATAGGAAACCTAATTTCCAGCAGCCAATGAATGCCTGTACTGTATCATGAGACTTTAGAAAGATGAGCTACTGTCTAAAACCCCACAGAAGACAGCACATGGCATAGCGTGGATTCAAATCCCGTGTGGGACCATGGTCCGCTTAGCTTCCATTAGAAGAGTTCTGAGATATAGGGATGCAATGTTGGACAAATAATCCCATAAATACCCTTTGTAAATATCAGCTGGTTTATATCATGAATTGAGCAAGAAACGCTTAGGCAAGATTCACTTCCTGAACATACTCTGCTTGGGGAAGGATGAAATTTAAACCCCTATCCACTGCTTTTTGGCAATTTTCATGAGCAGCCTGGATCCTGTTATTAACGTACCTTCCCAATAGAGTTCAAAGAACAATTTAACAGGCTGGAATTGCCTCTGTGTTTCCAGGCCAAATGTTTCTGTTGCCTAGATGCCTTGGCTTCTCTGTTAATTAGTTTGTGTGTAAAAATCTCTTTATTGGAGTGTATTTAATGCACATTTTGAGAACTGCACAAATTAAGACTAAACAGCTTAGTATATTTTCAGGAAGTAAGTGCTCCCAGGTAACCTGTTAAAGGAACAGGACTTTCCCAGTTCCCTATGAGCTGCTTTATGAGTTCTTTGGTTACTGCCCCTTCCATTAGGGTATATTTAAATCCTTTTCATTTCTGATTGCTCAAGTTAGCAGCAGAAACAAGTTGAGAGGAGACTTCACTGGGCTCACGGTTTCAGTGTCTCATTTCTATCATGGTGGGGAAGTCATAGCAAATCTACATGGTGGGAACGCAAGGTCACAGGAGACTCTTTACGTGGTGACAGAGCAGGCGGCAGAAATAGTGGGACTTAAAGGCTGGGCTATAACCACGTGTTCTCAACCAGTGACCCATTTCTGCTAGCAAGGCATCACTTTCCGGGGGACCCACAGCTTTCAAATTAGTGATGCATTTCACAAACCATATTCTATCTCTTGAATTTTTAAGCCGAAACTTTTTCCAGCTTGCACAATGGTGCAGGTGAGCAGGTATACTTGCATAGACAAAGAACATTAAAATGATCTGTAGGTAACTGATGGCTTGGCCTGAAATTCTTCCTGCTATCCTCTCCCTATCACAGCAAGGAGGGCTCTTCCAGCGTGCCTGGTTAGTGCACAGGGTCCACGTCTGATAGGCTGTACTCTTTACATTCTGTCTCTGTTTCTGTGTCTGAGCATATTTATCCTTCGAGTTCTGGGATGAGTTGTGTACTTGAGCTAATTGACGGTGCCGTTTAGTCTTCCTTTTGTGCATCTTGAACAGACATGGCCCTTCTGTTGCAGGGATCAGATGCTGACTACGTGTTCTCATGTATCAGAGCACCAGGCAGGGCTTTCCTGGACTCATTTGGAATTTGTGGAGGAAGCACTGGTTTCAGCCAAGCAGGAACTGTCTATGGGAGTTCCTATGGAAATTCCGCGATTTCAGATGAGATTGATGGCTGAATTCTCATTCTTTTCAAGGTTTCTTACATTTTTATGATTCTGCATAAGAGTGTGTTTAGAACAGAAACAAAAAAATCTATCATTTCTTCACATAAACTTGTTATGTATGTTTTTTCCCAATAGCATGCAGATGGGTGCTGTGATATATCATCCCATGTGTTTCCAACTCTAAAAGATCATTTTTTATTCTAGTAAGTTCCCTAACTCATGTCTTAATGATACATTTACCATGCCTCCAAATATAGATCATCACAAGAGAGACAGAATGAAAAAGTGACTAAATCGGAATTTTAAAACATGACCATTTCTGCACTAGACTTTTTACTCAGTTCCCCCTAAAAGTTTTATATATTGCAGTATATCTTATACACAGAAGAAATGAAAATATCTAGTTTTTGTATGTTTATGTACTATATAAATATTGTGCCATGATCACGATGTATGTCTTTATATGTAAATGATCATGGCCATGCCAAAATCCACATACTCATTTATTCTAGAAGTTAAATGCTGTCTTCCACATCTTTAACCCAGCTGCTTGAATGCTGTTGATAATATACATGGAGCTATGTAAGAATGGACAGTGTGTGGTAGCCCAGTTTTGTGCTCTTAGATATACTGAGAATCCTCAGTGACTGTCTGCACGTTTCCTTCAATGTAGGGTGAGGAAAGAAGTCCCAGTTCAGGTCAGCACTTCTAGACACGAGTTCGTTTACCCATCACATGCTTATTATAGCCATACCTTTAAATGACTATTTGTGTTCTTTGAGAATTTCATACAGTATATTTTGCTCATACTCACCACAATGTCTTAACTCCTCCCAACACACCTACACCTTCCTATCCCCCCAAATACATATCCTCGTTTTGTTCTTTCTAATTTAATAACCCATCAACTTTAGTTTGTACTGTCCTTATACTCATGAGTTTGCGACCATCTCTGGAGCATGGTTGACATTCCAAGAGTTTCACCCTCAAACAAACCGATTCTCCCTTCTCCTCAGATGTCCACAGCTCCTTAGATAGGACTAGGAGGACACTGGCCATTTCCATCCCAGGCTGGGATACTGTCTGTGTTGATCTTGTGCAGATCTCATGTGGTTAACCACAGCTGGTGTGACTCTGTCTACTTCATACATTTTAGAAAACATTCTGCCAGACGTCATCATTTATAAACATAAATCTGCGACAGAATATGCTACCTTGCAACTTCTACATCACACCGGAAGTTATGTAATGCAAATCCATACTTACAAACCAAGAAAAGTAGTTCTAAAGTCTGTAAAGTCTGAAGGCAAAGATGGTGAAATGGCCAAGAATTGGTTTGAATATTGACAGGTTTGGATAAATTTGATGAAATGTTCCCCAAAGTGATACTATACGAGATTTTCAAAACTGATTTTCCTTTTATGGTGTGTGTGTCTGTGTCTCTGTGTGTGCCTCTGTTTTGAAGTTTTGAAACTGGGTCTCACTCCATTAGGTCAGGCTAGCCTTACACTTGTGGCAGTCCTCCTGCCTCAACTTGTAAAGTGCTAGGTATGAGTAATCATGCTTTGTTTTAATAATGAGGAGAAGATGGTTTAGCTGTTCTTGGAAAACACTGACATGCTGTGGTAGACAACAGTGAGCACGTTGTTTCATTTGGAGTCCAGTAGCATGAGAGCAAAGTTTTGCGAATAATTTCAACAGCAGTGTTGGTTGGGAGAGTAGAGTAATACCCGGATTTGTGCTGGTGAGAGTGACGACCGTAGACACACTAGGGGGTTCACAGTTTAGAGCAGCCAGGTAAGCAGGGAAGTTGTGGGGCGAGTGCAGGTGAGAAAGGTAGGAGGGTCTAAGGTGTAAGAAGTCCTCTGTAGGTATGTCAGTGGCATACTCTGCTTTAACTACCAACTGCGGGACAGTTTGCTGTCACCTTCAGCGTAGGCCAACAGCCCAGAGCGCAGGAGAATGGTTCCTCCAGGTGCGGACGGTGTTGGCTGATGTAGGCTGGGGTCCAGCTGTCCCTCTGTGTGCACACCTCTTAGCGTGCCAGTGCACCGCTGAGCAGGAGCCCGGGGAATAGCAAGTCCTTTGATTTCGAAGGCAGACCTTGCCACACTAGTCCTCTCCCCAGATGGTGGTGTCACCAGGCGGTGGTGGTGGCAGCGTGGATGGCTGCTGTCCTGACCGGTATTCATAGTACATTCCCTGTCGGCGTGATTTTCCAGGGCATAAAAGGAAAGAGGAAATTGTTATTAGTTCCTCATCGCCGGACCTTTTTAGTCCATTTTCCACGCTAGAAACGGTGCCACTCAAAGGCGGATTATTTTTAAAGGCATTTATGATTCATCTTACAATGTGCTCTCTTGTACCTCCAGAGAGCCAACTTGTTTACCTGTGTCAGATGGACCTTTGATAGAGAAACAGCTTTGTTTTCTAAATAAGAGTTTTATGCACACATGATTTTAAAAAGAAAACAGCGAAGAAGACACAATAAAATGTGCTGATTCCCGTGCTAATCCTTGTAGGTAAATGGCCTCAGAGGCATTTCTGTTTGGAAACCTTCTGACAGTCATTGCTATAATTTGGCTTGCATCTGCCTTCTAATACTTACCAGGTGGATTGTGGAGCTATGTAGCAAATGAATATTTCATGAACATCTAACCCTACATAGTGAGTTCCAGGCAAGCTGGTGAGACTCTGCACCAATCAGTCAATCAAATCAATAAATCAATAAATAAATAAGAAGACTGTGATCTAATGATAATAAACCAGGGAGCTTAACAGAGCCTGTTTGCTGAGCTTCTTGGGGATATGGTTCAGAGGACTGACTATGACTGTGCTCTTAGGAAAAAAGTAGGAACTTGCTAGAAAGTGTCCCCAAAATTGTGCTTTGGGGTTGTGCGTTCAATGTACTTGACAGTAATATTGTTATGTAAAACCCATAATATGCCCTTTGGAATACTATTTTTTTCTGCTTTTCATTATTTTTTTCTTCTGTCTGGCTGTCCCTTTTATTTTGTGTGGTAACTGAAGAGGCGTGGTATTGGGCCCAGGCATGCCTAGTGTGCCTGGCTTACTGCCCTGGTGTTTATACGTTTGCTGTCTAATAAGCAATGGAGTATATTCTGTGCTCTCTAAGTTCACTCTTGTTCTGTCGTCAGCTCGAAGCCAGGGCCATCGACTGCAGCCAGTTCCTGCTCTGCTGTGTTTCTTGCTCTGACTGCTCTGTAACTTGTATCAGCCATTGTCTTTGTCTTCTGTTCTTGCTTGCTGTTGACGCTGCCTCTTCTTTGACGTGCCCGCTCACCTCTCTTACTGATTAATTGTGTTTTTGTTTTGTTGGGGTCCTCACAGAATGCTAAGAGAGTCATGAAAAGCAAAAGTATGAATTCTTCCCCACAAGGCTGGCCATCATCTTCTTCCTTTCCTGTCTGCTCTGATGGACCACTACTCCGCATTTTTGTTACCGTGTGTCCTTTTGCTGGCCGAACATTGTTACATTCACAGAAATCCCCTGAACCAGCCAGAAGGTATCCCCTATTTCCCTTGTGGTTGTAGCGGGAAAGAGGGTAACCTGTAAAAGAAATACTCAGAAATACTCAGACACATACAGTTTTCTGTGAAGCATTAGCAAAATAGTATGTAAATGAAAATTAAAATTTTTCTCTTGAATTTAGGTTTATTATTTCACTACAAGGGTGATATTTCCTTGAATGACATTTGTCTGGCTTTCTTGGTACCAGAAACGATTTTTGGCTGCGGCAAAAGCAGGCACCCTCCCCTGTGCCTGCTCATCTTGCCCTCACCCATATCCCCTCTGCAGTACCTCCTGTGAGGGAAGCTGGAGTTGGCATGTCATCTGTCAATCATGTTTTCATTTTTATCATTGCAAGCAGTAGCAGTGCACACGTCACTCAAAACCTTTATACCTTTAAAACCACCGAAGCAAAAGCAAAATGAAAAACAAAATTGGCCGTGCATGAACGAAAAGGAAATGAAAGCACTTGAATAGTGTGGATAAACACTGCACACAGTTGTTCAAGACAGGGCTGTGGGGGATGATTCAACAGATGCCTAGAGTAGCCTCAGAAATGGCCATTGGCCAAGGGCAAAGCCTGGAGGAGCCTGAAGTGAGTTAGCCCTTTCCCTAGAGAGAGAGGCTTGGTAGAAACAAGGCATATGAGTACCAGCCTGATACAGTCAGTAGATTCAGAATTGAGCTAGTACAGGACTCTCACACCAGGACTAAATCATCTAAGGTCGAGAGGATGTGACACCGTCTTCAGTGTAGAGTAAGATGGTTTCTAGATATAAATAAACCTTTAGTTTTGTCCACTAGTTTCTGGGTCAGTGGCGCATCTCTGCTGCTTTTGGCTCTGCCCATTTGTGGTTCCCTGTACACTTGTCTGCTAGAGCATCAGTAGGGGGTGGGCTAGCCTGAGCTGACTCAGCCCTATTCCATGTTGTCTCTCCTGACTTATCAAGGTAGGCTGAACTTCTTCATGGTATATGAACAAAGTTGCAAGTGAAGGAATAGGAACCTGCAGGGCCCCGATGATGACCCTGGTAAGTCTGAATGGGAAGAGAGTTAGGTATAAGAGAGAGGGCAAGGGAAGCTGTTAGCCAAAGGCAGCAGGTGTGCCCCACACTTTCCATACGCTTCCGTGCTTGAGGAATGGCAGACTCATGGAGCAGGTTGAAGACAATTCAGAGGTTCAAACAGTAATTGCCATTATGAGCAGATGAAAGTTTAAGGAACTGCACTTGGGGTGGAATTCTTCTCCAACCTCCTTCCCAAGAATCAGGGACACATTTTGTCAGAAGAAACAAGAACAATGCAGAGGTGATGTGTGGGTCACATGACAAATTTGCTTGACGGTGATCCTGTCCACAAGATCTTCAGAGCACTGGTCCATTCGATCCTCCTGAAGTTCAGGCTTTTTCCAAGATAATGGAACTTGAGCGTTCGTTGATTACAGGTGTGTCTTACCTGCTGTCTCAGGGGCATGATCAGTGTGACTGGCTTTTCTAAATGAGTTGGGCTACTTCTTCCTAGTGCTGTGTCTGAGTTATGTGGCATCTGCAAGGCCTACATCCATGTACTCCAGTACCCTTGCTTCCATTAGGGCCCACGGAGTAGGAACTCTGAGATTGGAATCTAGCATTCTCACCTTAATTCTGAGGCATGTAGCATTTTGAGATCTGAATTAGAATTGTTTGAGTTTTGGCAAACTTAAAGAGTTTTTTCTTTTTTAAAGCAAAGTTGCTATTTATAGTTTTATATATTTGTTGTTGATCTGAAAATGAAATTTAACTGGGTCATGCTTTTTTTTTTTTTTTTTTTTTTTTTTTTTTTTTTTTTTTTTTTTTTACCCTGTCTCTAGTGAGAGATGTTGAAAAATTATAGACAATTCAAAGAGCAATCTAAGTCTTTAATGGGATAGAAGTTCTAGAAAGAAAGGTTAAATTTGACTTAATGATCCCAGAGAGGAGTACAGGGGTGAGGTGAAATCAGAAATTCTTATTTAAGGGGAAATCTGCTGAGGCATTTTTTATGGCTGCTCAGATTAACCTGGAAGACATGTCTCTTACAACAACACATGGATTCCTGCCAATAAGCAACTTCTGTGGGGTTTTGTGATTCTCGAAGGTCCTTCAGATGTGTTTAGAAGCCTCATGTGATTGGAATGCATATTGCCCACCAATGCCTGGGATATGACCAGCTGAGAGAGGCCTTGGCCAGTGGGAGGTTGAAGGGGATAATTCTCAAGGACTTTTGGGATTGCCAAGACAGTTTGGATGGGTAATATTTGTGTTAAAAAAATAAAAAAATTCTTCAGTCTTTCAAGTTATTGATCTGGAGCTGAGCTTTCAGAAAATAGAGTCTGGAAAGGATGCTTTGGAGTGATAATCCACGGGTTCAGAGTCTAGCTGTGCCATTCCTAACTGCGTGATTGTAGAGACCAGTTTCCTCCCTAATTTTCTCATCTATGACATTAAAATCCTTATTAGAAATTATCTCGTATGTTCTTGTGAGGTTTAGTCTAATTTCTTTATATGAAATGTGAGAACCAAAACATACCCTTAAGTATTGTTACCTTGTTAAGGACTGAAATCTGTGTTATGAGCACTCTGAGGTTGTTCTATCTGAAACTGGTGTTGAGTGGCAGTTCATTGTTCTATAGATGAGGAATTGTCCCTTGTGAGTAATCATGCCCTGTCTCTGTGACCTTTCATCTTAAGGTGTTAGCTTGATCTCACAGGGGCCATGCTCTGTTCTACCACTGGCTCTAGCGAGGAGCCTTTTTTTTTTCCTCTTCTGAGATGAATTTTCCCACATTTCTCAGAAACCCCCAAGAGAATTGTATTCATTTCCCACTGCAAATTGAATTCAATTAAAATGCTATGAAAGAATGCCATATAATGTCACGGAGAACAAAATGACATTTCCAAAATATTTTCAAGAAACTTGAACTCCCAAGTTCTGCTAGTGAGGTAATAGAGTCATGGAAAAATCTTAATCTTACAACAAGTTTAATCACAGTTAGGAATCCAGTTGAGATTAGGCATTTTGAAATTTCGAAGATGAAAAAAAAAATCAAAGGATTTGGGGCACGCTGAAGAAAAGCTAATACTGGCCATCTACACTGCAGAGTAACTGACTACACTTTACTGACGCCTCATGTAATAAGCCTCAAGTAGCTAGTAGAACAGTCTCTTCAGCACCTTCTGAATGTATGTGGTAATTAATAAAGTGATAATTTGAGTACATTCTTGTCACGTCGCTGAAACGTTTAACTTTTCTCTTAAGCTCCATTCTGAGTTTGCAGAGCAGTAGGCGCTCAGTCTGGCAGTGCGGAAAACTGGCCGCAAGTAGCAGTGGTTGTTGTTTTTCTTCCAGGAAGAAAACTGTGTGGTAGTACCTGTGTCAGCGGACTTTTGCAGGGCTTTTCCCGTGTGCTTCTTCAGTTTGTGAGGGTTCTTACTAGATGTGAAATGCAGAGGCCAGACACCTTCAGCTGTCTCTCTGCCTGCCCGTTGGTGCCTTTGCTAGTGTTTACTTCATCTTACACAGCCACCTCCTTCAAAACTGAGGATTTGTATAGGCTGTAGGTAGGGTGACAGGCTTAGATGTCTCTCTTCCTGCAGAATGCTGTTCCATTCCAGGCCTGTTCATATGATAGAGGCAGCGTCTTAAGAGGGACAAGAAGACAGTAAGATGGCTCTTTTATTATCTTCTTTGATTTATTTTTATTTTTATGTATGGATGCTTTTCCTACATGTATCTATGCGTGCCACATATATACAGCGCCTACAAAGGCCAGAAAAGGGTTGGATCTTCAGGGACTAGAGTTACAGAAGGTTGTGAACCACCACGTGCCTGCTGGGAATGCAACCCAGGTCCTCTCGAAGAGCAACAAGTGCTCTTAAGCACTGAACCCTCTCTTCAGCCCGAAGAAGTGCACTCTTGAAACAAGCCATGTGACTCAGGCTAGGAATTGGTACACAATCACCTCCTCTGCATTGTACTCACCAGGGCAAGTCCCAGAGTTGGTCCATAACATGGATAGGAAGATAGACTTCATTTCTTGACAGGAGGAACTACGTCTCAAGAGGTGTTGTGTTAGATCAAACTTTGCCTAAAACCTACATGTGGCAAACCATGTGATTAAATTAGAGATTTCTAGCATTGATAACTTTTGGGGGGTGCTAAGTCATCTTTATTCATGTAAGGAGAGGCAGAGGGAGTTTCTGGGGCACCCAGGGAATAGAGAAAGGCAGTGCCATAATGAAAATAGAGATTGGACTGGTGTGACCTCAAGAATGTCTCCAAGGACAGAAGCAGGCAATGACGGAGTGGGGTCCCTCAGTGCTTCTGTAGAGAGGGGCTGTCAGTGTTACGGCCTTGATTTGGGACATCTGGCCTTCGGTCGAACAGCAGGAAAATCGGGGTCTTTGTATTTTTTACTTTTGGTTTTGTTTTGTTTTGTTTTGTTTTGTTTTGTTTTTAATTCAGCCAATTAGTGCTAGTCTTTTGTGACAGCCCCAGGGAACGAATGCAGGTGTGACCATGGGGACAGATAATAAAGGACTGCAGTAGTCCTCTCATGCAGGTATGGAATTTTATTCCTGCCTTTTCACTTAGTCTAACAAGACATTTCTCTGTGCTATTATGTCTCCACAGAGAACACTTAAGTCAGGAAATGCATGGTTCCATTAAGTTGCTGTAGTTTAACACTTTCCGACGAAGCCACTGCATGAGGCAACATGGCTGTATGACCCAGATCACCATTTCCTTTGTCTTTCCACACTTACCCCTAGCACACCTACTATGTGTCATGTGGAGATTATTATAGTGATCTGGGGCTGACCTTAGTCTTCTTCCAGCCACTATGCTAACTTCTCTCCCACACCCATCTTCCAAATAACTCACTTCAAGTCGCACCATCCAGACACCTGTGATGGCGTTCAGTACTGGCTATTAGATCTTGAAGAAGGCACTTGAGATCTCCGGGGTAAACTCGTTCCAGAACAGTTGTCTACCACTGTTGTTGCCATTTTTCCTGTGAGGCTGGCTATGGGTCTTCTGCCTCTCTGCCCTGGAGCTTTGAAGGCATGCTTCCTGTTTTACTGCGGGGGTGAGACAGTCCACAAGGTAGAAAGCTGACATATTGCTGTCACTACCTTGCCTGTCATCGGAGCCTCTTCCTCATTTGATTGACTTTGAACTCTCTTAGGTGAGCTGAGGGAGGACTGGACACGTTTGTTCATGGGATCACTGAGTTTTGGAGAAATCTGTAGATCTTTCATAGAATAATACTTAGCGCATGATGCATCAAATAATAATAGAATTACCAGAGAGGTTTTCTTGAAAACCAGCTCCATAAATTGTGATAGGATAGTTGTTTCTGCATCTTTATGTTGGTAATTCAATACTGTAATATCAGGCAGTCAGTATACTTAGCATTTTCAGGTAACACAACGCTACAATAGCCAGTGTGGCACTACCACATCTGTGGTTCATGTGGAGGATGGAAGCACAGCTTGTCTTAGAACTACTGTGATTTACTTGTGGCTTGCGCCCAGACTTACTTTACAGAAACCTTTAAAGCCAGATTTAAAACTTTAAAGCCAGATTAGTCTGAAGATAGAATTTTATTCCTGTCTCAGTTTGTTCATAGGCTACTTCAGCTCTCCAAATCCCAGGCTAAGGGAGCTGTAAAGCTTGCTTTAGAAATAGCTCTAGGATAAGTCACATCTGTAGGTCCTGAGGAGGAAGGTGCCCATGTCCCCCTTCCAGACCTTATACTTGGGTCTCCTTCTCATGGTCTTAGATAAAGTTGGAAGCAACTTGAGAAGGCATCCTCTTGTTCCTGTTAATAGAATTTACCAAAAAACACCATCTTTCCATTGGTCAGCTTCCTGCTGCAATAACCAGAGACAATCAGCTTGTAGAAAGACAAGATTTACTTTGGCCTGTGGCTTTAGAGGTTTCAGCGTAGGAGTGGCTGACTCTATTACTTCTGGGTTATGCATCCCTGGTGGATGGAAAGCAAAAGAGGCTCCCCCACCCCTTAATAGTTCTATCTGTAGGCATGGGCTCAACACTGAGCCTTTAACATGTAAATCACTGCTTCTCAGAACACAATGCTTGGGCCAAGCAGAATTAATGGGCTGATTTTTGAGACACTCCTTTGCAGACTGTTTAATGATGTCTGAGCTCTGTTATTTATGAACATCTGCTTTGACACCTGCATTGCACATCTTGATCCATTACTGTGTATGTGTGTGATTATATACACCGACAGCCGACCGACCGTGTGTGAACACACACATATATATGCTGACCAGATCCCATGTGAAACATATTCAGTATTCATGCAGCTGACATTTCCATTTTCCTGTCTTCTAAGCCATTTATGTCCTCTTGACTCTGAGGCCTTTTTACTTGTTTGAAACAAATACCAAATTTGGTTATATTTCAACACACCAGGTTAACTCGAGTAGATTCTGGACATGGGAAAAGAGAATAGTTGGTAAGATTAGAAATAGATTCAGTGATCACTTGAGGCTCACAGAGCAGTTCCTCCCCTTTTGATTACTGATCTTGGCACCTCTCACATACACACGCATCATTTGCCTTCTATTGGAATTCTTTTGGCATGTGAGAATTTATATTATTATCTGGCTTTCGTGCACTTTCTGAATAGTAGAATCTACTCCATCCCCACCAAAATGGACATTTCTATTTTGAGTTGAGCATCACATCCGTGTCTCCTACACTTAGGATACCTCCGTCCCAGTTTCTCTGGCTCCTGTAATAATATCCTGTTACTGCTCCCCACAGTCACCAGGGTTAATACAACCCCAAATGTAGCACTTTCCGTTATCCTCCCAAAGGTGGAGATGAATCTATCCCGGCTAAAATCCAGGGCACTCTAGGATTGCCTTAGAATTCTAGGACTGGTTCCTCTCATCCAGCATGTCCAGGCATTAAACCCACTATAGTTCTCTTTCATCCTGAAAGTTCCATACCTGCCTCAGGATGCCGTCTGTATTCTGGGAGGCATAGATTTGAAGTTTTAACTTTGTGCAAACAAATGTCATCGGAGATAAGAACTCGTGTTAATCTTACGATAGTTTGGTGTAGTGTAAAGTGTCTTGATCTTCCTCACAGGCTAACATGTTGTGTGTGAAAACATGGTGCAGAATCTCACAGGCTAGCATGTTGTGTGTGCAAACACGGTGCAGAATCTCACAGGCTAGCATGTTGTGTGTGCAAACACGGTGCAGAATTTAGATCTGGACAGGGCTGTACATTGTACCACATAAAAATACCTTTTCTGCATCATGATTTTGCAATTCACGGTGCTCTCTGTTGGCCCATGAGCTCAATAATACATAACAATCCCCTCACGTGTTCCACGACACATTTATCTGATGATGTTACCTATGAAAAGAAAGGATTCTGTAACCAATTCTGTAATCAGCGATACTCTGAAAATAGTTTGCAGGAGGCAGGAGTGGAGATCAAAGCCGGAGGTTCTCGTGGGACAGGCACGTGCCCTACTACTAAGTTACGTCTATAGCTTAGTACACTAGCCTAGAAATATATGTGTTAAGAAATAGAACAGATGATTTTACTCTAGTATCTTTCAAAGAGATTTATATAAACAGAGGACCCTTGTTTCTTATTCTCTTATTCCCACAGCTGCTTTATTTCAAATTATTATCATTACTACTACTGCTATTATTATTAGAATTCATTTTCCTTGAATGTATGTGTATGTACCGTGTGTGTTCCTGGTGCTGTAGAGCCCAACAAGGATGCTTGATCTCCTCGAGCTGACGTTACAGATGCTTGGTTATAAGTCACCATGTGAGTACTGGGACTTAGTCTTACTCCTGTGGAAGAGCACCCAATGCTGAACCATCTCTCAGTGCCCTCCGTCCTACAGCTATTGTCTGTTCCATAGAAGGGCAGATGTCCAGGTCCTGGATCCCCATTGGTCTAGCTGTGGCTATGCTTCCAGCCTTGACGTGAGGCTGTCCCTGCTGCTAATGGGAACAGAGGGTGACCCTGCCATTCATGCCTGTTACAACCGCCTTCAGCACAATGCACCGCAGTAGCAAGTAGTTCAGTTTCCAGCCTTGCATGTATAGATGTTACCTGAAGTTTGCTGGGAATTTATAATTTTAAACAACACCTCAGATGCGCTAAAGGGAACTTGTATTTTATCAAATTCTCTGCAGGTTTTGTTGTTCTTTTTCTTTCATGCACAGTAACATTTCCAAGTCACCAATAAGTATGTTCACGGTTTTACTTAACATCACATTTGGAGGTAGGATGACTTCTTTTAAGTGCAATGCATCTCTCTTCTCTGTGGCCTCAACTCTTCTACTGTCACCACCGTAAAGTGACCGATGCGGAACTTGCACTGTGCCTACATCTGGCTACATTTAATTGCAGGATGAGAAGAGGTAATGGGGAAGAATGTTTTTCTTGTTTCTCCTACTTTTCCTTTAAGGGTGATTATCTGTTTGTTTGCTCACAGAAGGTACTCTTAGGCTCCTGAGCCCCTGACAGCTACGTCTTGGTCATCTATCGGCGGAGTCAGTCAGTTACTGACAAGAAGTAGCCAAAGGCAATGAGAAATTCCTGGTGACCTTTCTGAGTATCTCTCTCTAAAGTCAGGACGTTAGCCACACAGGGCTTCAAGGTTATGATATTTTTCCCCCCAAGGGAAGAAAGAAAGCACAAAATGAATCTTAGCAATGCTTTGTTCTGCTTGCCCCCAGATTGGTATTATTTTCATTTTAGCGTGTAAACAGTGCGAAAAGGCCTCGATGAGATGCAGGTGGACCTTACTTGACATTGACTTAGGAGAAGCAGGTCTGTCTAATGCTAACACTGGCCTGTGTCAGATGGCTTCCATTTAGCCCTCAAAAGGGTCACGGGTGAAGGGGCTCAGAAACATAAAAAGTTGAATATTTCATTAGAGAAAGATTTTTAATGCTCTATCCGCAGCAGCTTCTAGGGAACAAAGCCTCTGTGACGGTTATTTTCTGTGTCAGCTTGATTGAGCTACTGGGTGCCAGGTATGATATCTGAGGACATTTTGTGGGTATTTCCAGGAGAAACCAGAGAAGTGCTGATCAGGCTGCCCACGGTGAGCAAGAATTGCCATCTAACCTAGTGGTTTTCAACCTGTGGGTCAGAGTCCTCAAAAGACCTTCGGAAAGCACGGATGTTTACATTATGATTCATAACAGAAGCAAAATTCATAACGCATAGTAGAAACAAAAGTAATTTCATGGTGTGTATATGTGTGTGTGTTTGTGTGTGTGCGTGTATGTGTGTCACCACAACATGAGAAACAGTTATCAAAGGGTCATGGCATGGGGAAGGTTGAGAACCGCTTCTCTAATCCAGTGAGGGTCTGCTGCAATGACAGATGGAAGAAGCCTGCAGACACAGTCTGCCTGAGCTGCTGCCTTCATCTTCATCCTCTCTCCCTCGACAGTGCCCTTGCCGGTTCTGCATCTTTGATACTTGGATGGTAACGTAGATATTGCTTCTGCTTCCCATTGGCTCTCCCTGGTCTCACCTCCTAGGCCACGGACTGTGGAGATTCTCCTCTTTTATAACTGTGTAAATCAGTTTTCCAAGGTATATTTTTCTGTGCCTGTCCATCCAGTGGATTCTCTTTGTTTGGGAAAAGCATATGGACATAGCAAATAGGTTCGGGAACTACCAACCTGGCTGAGTTCTGAGCCATTTAGCTCACCTCAGCCTACAATGCCCACCAGGCAGTATTGTAGTGGATACTCTTGAGTAAATAGCCCACAGTGGGCCCCACACAAACTTCCCTTCATCCTCTGGCCATTTTCAGCAGAACCAAAGGTCTGGCTGCAAATCCCAGACCTGAGTCCACCTTCTCCATCCTTCCTCCAGCTCCCCACTGCTTCCTTTCCTGTCAGTGCCTTGTGGCTGGCAGGTGGGGCTTGTATTCTGCTACATTTCTTTATTGGGGAAGCCATCTGTGCCACCAGCCTGCCTCTTCTTGGTCCCGATTCCTACTGGCAGCTCCAGTGAAAAACACATCCATTGTGCATTGCCTTGTTATTCACTGATGCAGTGTGTGTGGCCAGGGCCTTCTCAATGCTTTTCCTTACACAGGAGGCCCTGTTCATTCCAGAACCGGCCTCCCCAGGTACTCAGAGCTCCACAGCTGCTTTTCTAGTTATATTTTGCTTCTCCCCTGCATCTGCGATCACATGGATGTAGGCCTGCCATCTGCCCATTTTAAGCATCTCTGACTCGTGGAGTCAGACTTTAGATGTGATTTTTTACCATAATTGGCTGTGTGGTAAGCTGCCCATGTGCATATCTCTGGGCCCCTGGGGATGGAGAATAGGCTCATAACTCACAGCACAGTCTTGTAGATCGACACATTTCTTCGGCAAGCCCAACCTGCTGGGTTTCTCTTCAGAGGAGGGCGCTTTAGAAAGAACACAGTGGAGCAGAGACTAAGTTTACTATTAGAAATCTCCATCAGAGGCTTTGCTTTTGGTACTAACACAGCTATATTCGAGCCGAGATAAGTCCATATCCTTGTAACTGAAGAACAAAGGGACTGATGTTCTTCAGAACCTGGAGCCTGGGTTTGGTAGAGAAGCCAGCTCACGTCATATTCAGAGCCTGCACAATTACAAGGGCTTGAGTGAAGGCCCGTGCGAAATGTACTGTGACATTAGGGAGGTAGCTGTGTACTAGTCTCCCTTTGTTTCGGTGTGACTTAAGTGTTAAGGAAACTCTACCACCATTATTCAGGTCTATATTTCTATCTTAAATTGTGCTGTAAAGGTGTCTGATGACCAACTACTAGCAGAAATATTGGAGGTTAATACCATCAATTCCCCACCTTTTATCTGAGAGTGAGGTTAGTATCTTCACTGTTTATATCCTAACATAAATAGGTCAGAGAATAGAAATGTTGAAACTTAAGTGTAATGAAAGGCTTAAAATATATTTTAAGCTAAGCTTAATATGCACACCTCCAATTCCAGCACTCAGCGGGCAGAGGTAGAAGGATTGTCACAAGTTTTGTCCAGCCCTTTCTACACAGAAAGTTGGTGGTCAACCAGGAGTGCATAGCAAGATCCTGTCTCAAAAGAAAACATCTAATTTAAAAACATTTAAATTTTGCACAAGGCTCTAATATTTTAACAGCAATACAAGTGAATATGATAAATTCCTCATGAAATATTTGGAGGTTTATTGAAAGAGATCCTATACTTAGTCAGAGATGGTCCCTGAAATGTGGTTCAAATGAGTCAAACAGCATATGGGTTTCCAGACAGAAGGTGGATTTGCTAACCAGAGTCAGCCGGATGGGGAGATGTGAACTCATTCCTGCTGGTCATATGGTGGGCTTTTCCCCAAATGGGCTTTGGTGTCATTTCTTAACACTGTTGGTCAAAGAGCATTTTAGGCAAGCTGGGTTTTCATGCATTAGAGAACCATGCATGGCCAGTTAGAGCGGCCTTAAGATTTCTCCTCCCAACTTCATAAGAAAGACATTGAAACATTAAAAACTTAGATTTTTTTCCTGTTTGACATAAATCTACGAGAAAAATAATATTTGAATCAATGCAAGGTTATATATATATATATATATATATATATATATATATATATATATATATATATATATATATATATGCATATAACCTTATATATATATAGTACTTATCTACTTAGTGTGGATAGCCATAGGTTTTGTTCCACAAATAGTTATATATTCGATAATCAGCATGTCCCCCCGTAAGTGGCCAGTAATAAATATCTCACTATGTCTGCTGCAGCTTCTTAGGTGTCACTATCACCAAAGCAACCCTAAATACTCTGTGCATGAAGGTGCCATTGAGTTCCAGTAAAATATCCCTTACAAAAGGGATGGCATGGCAAAGCAGATATGGCCCATTGACCAGTTGGTCTATCTCTGGATAGTGGGTGGCACACAGATCTGTGAGGACCATCGCTTGATTTTGATGTTAGCACAGTATCATTTCTCTACATTAGAAGTAATGCCAGGCTGCCAGAGTTTTTCCACTGACGTTCTGCCCTCATTAAAAAATTGTAGAAGAGAATGTTGTTTCTGCCGTGGTCTGCTACTAAAGTTCCTGTGTATCTGTGACTGGGGCACACTGAGGTTCAGTACTGCTAGAGGGCTCATAGGTGGGAGCTGAGCCATGCTGTTGATTCTGGGTCAGAGATAGGGCTGAGCTGGTGGAAGAGTCACATGAACATAAGGAATCCAGGCTCTGGTTTTGCTTCTTCTCTGACTTTCTTAGCTGGTGTCCACTGTCAGGCTCGGGGGTGGTTTGGTGACACCTCCAGGTCTCACGTACATATTCTCAGCAAAAAGAAAAAGAAGCAGGGGGAATTATATAATATGAGAAAAATTAGAGGGTCTCATGCCTCAGCAATCTTGTCTTAGACTAAACATCGTCACCATTTTGAGGATGCCTTACGAAGCCAAGGATTTTAGTTGGGATCATTGCTAACACCCTCCGAAAATGAGCAGCAGTGTTGGGTAGGCAAATCACAAGCACCATCTGCTAAGGCATCTGTTCTTGTTTTGGTGGCCTTTATATTTCATTGCACATATTTAACATTGTATCACCATTTCCCCCGAGTAACATATTCTTTTAACCACCAAGCATCAGCAGCTTGTTTTCTTGAATTGGAAAATTAAAGAACATTATTCACATTTTAATGTAAATGCTAAGACACAGGTATAGATACTTGAGAATGGTCTTCTTCTGAAATACATTTTCCCAAGGATTTTTACTCTGGGACTTTAATTAGATGTGACCCTTCGAATTTAGTCAGCAAGCTTTGCGGGGAGGTGAGGGAGGACGGAGGAATAAGGTTGAAGGCAGTGGGAGTACAGTCCACATACCGAGCTTCATAAGCAAGTCTTTTCTCCTTGAGCATGGCTACACATTGAAGGAAGGTTGAACTCAGTATTGCAGAAGAAAGTCAGGCAGCGGCTTTTCTGTAATACAGGTCTGATGTGAACTTGTTGGAAAGAAGATTAAATGGGCACCCAGAGCCCTGTGGTTTGAGATTCTTGAAGCTGTTCTGAGGCTGTTCGGGAAGCAGTACAAGTCACTTGCTGTTTGTTCTGAGCTTCCAGTGAGAGAAGGAAGTAGCTAAATAGTCTTGACTGTGCTTTTGTCTTGGTGGGGTGTCCTACCAAGTGGCAGATGTGGGAATGGCATGGGAATGAATGGGTTATTTGCTGTGTGGACTGAGACTGTAAGATACATTTTGGGTTCTGTCATACCAAGTTAATGCTAGAATCATTTCAGTGTTGCTGTTATGATGAACTGTAACCACTAGTCTTTATGTGTCTGCTATACACTTTAAAAACTTCAGTAAGAAATCTAATATTTAATTCAAATGTTTCTATGAGTGTACACCAGGCCAGGCAGTTTTAACCGTCAACTTGATACAATCTACCCACTTTGGAAGAAAGTCTTAATGGTAGAACTTGGCTGTGTGAAGGGAGTAGTCATCTAGAGAAAGCTGAAAAAGGGAAGAAGAGAAGCTCAAAGTTTCTGTTCTTGTTCATCTTTTTTCAGAAAGAGAAAGCTGAGAAAGAAGTTTAAACACAGACTCTAGCTCCGTGGTTTTCAACCTTTCTAACGCTGTGACCCCTTAATACAGTTCCTCATGTTGTAGTGACCCCACAGTTGTAAAGTAATTTGAATTACTTCTTCATAACTGCAATTTTGCTACTGCGATGGCTGGTAATGTAAGTATCTGGTTCTCAGATGGTCTTAAGTGACCTCCGTGAAAGGGCTGTTCAACCCCTACAGGGTTTGCAACCCACAGGTTGAGAACTGCTGTTCTAGTTTCTGTTAAAAAAAAAAAACATAGTACCAAAACAAAACAAGCAAACAAAAAAATCACAAAACAAAACAAAAAACACCTGGAAAATTGGGATGCAGAACAAGAGGCACTGACATAGCAGCTGTCAAAGGATATCTTTTGAAAAGCAAATCGAGAATGAAAAGATTTAGTGTATTTAAATACAATACGTTTAATAGAATAGCCACAAGTCATATATGTTCTCCAAGCCTCTGAAGTGTGGTGAGCTAATTCAAATCCACTCTAAATGTGAATTACACAGTAGCCTTTAGATACCCTGAGGAATTGTAAAATATCAGACTTTTGTAATGGTTACACATGGCACCGTATTATGATACTTTGTATATAGTTGGTTATATTTGTTACTAACATCAGTTTTAATGTTTACCATTCTCTTTTGTCTTTCTTTGTGTATGTGTGAGTGTGTGTGTGTGTGTATGATTCTGTGTGTATGATTGTGTGTGTGTGATTGCGTGTGTATGATTGTGTGTCTGTGTGATTGTGTGTGTTTGTGTGTGTGTGATTGTGTGTGTGTATGATTGTGTGTGTATGATTGTGTGTGTGTGATTGTGTGTGTTTGTGTGTGTGTGTGATTGTGTGTGTGTATGTATAGTGATTGAGCTCAGGCCTTGTTCAAACTGAGGATATTCTGTACATACATCAGTGAACTGATTGCTTTCAGTGTGACTACCAAAAGATTTTGAGTTCAAGTTGTGTCTCATATTGCTCTGTTGAATAATTCCTGATCTGACTGTACAGAGGCACAGAAGAGGAATTGGAATCTGTTTGACTGGAGAGGCAGCCTGTGGTACAATGGGAATAGCTTTTAGAAAACTTTCCATTTAATAAAAACAATATCTGTAGGTAATTGATACCCATTAGTCGTAAACAATAACATGACAAGAAATAGCCCTGACCACCCACAACCGAAGCACAACGTCGGCCTTTAATGCACTTTTTTTTACTCCTGTACACGTTACTGGGCTGTGATGGTTTTAATAGTAAAAATATATTCTTTGAAATTTTTAAAATGTATTTTTAAGTTTTATTTATGTGTATGTATGGGCATCTGAGTGTGTGTAAGCCATGTGACCGAGGGTTCCTGTGAGACCAGAATAAGCTATCGATCTCTTAGAACTTGAATTGCAGTGTTCTGCCTGGGTGCTAGAAAGCAATCCAGTGTTCTGGAAGTGTGGCCATCTACCTAGCGCCAAGAGAAAGCTTCAAAGTAAAGTTTCAAACAACAACAACAAAAATAGCCACATGTGGTTTTTGTAATCTGTCTAACTCAGCAGTATTAAGTTAGAGTGCTTATGCCCTCTGTATGCAAATTACAAATAAACATATATAACCTATTTCAATTTTATTAAGTAGATATGTTTATGTGTCTGTACACTTGGGATATATATATATATATACACACATATATATCTCACTTTTATATACACTTCTAGGATATATGCCTGTACATATAGACACATATGCAGACAATAACTAGTCATGTTTGTCACACAGTGGAAGCTGCAGGGGTGCAGAGAATAAGTCTATGTCCTTATTTCATAAATGTGCAGAGAAAGATGATCAAATCATTAGCATTTTGTCTGTTTTTTATACCATTTTTTGTGTTTTACAAATAAAAAAATTCCTTCAGGAGATTAAAAATAAGTTAAAAGATGGTGTTTAAACAGTTGAATTTTCTTAGAACAGAACACATTGCCTTAGAAGGAAGAAACTATTTTTTGCTTTTAGAAGTAAAAAGAGGATTAATTGCAGGAGAAACATTAAAGCCACCACCTTTCTCTTTCCAAATTATCCAGCAGAAGGTAAGTCCTATCGCTTCTGGACTAACCGCTAAATTGGCTCTACAGCTGGTTTGGAGCCTTGGGCAGATTCCTCTCTTGTGCTTTAGGTGGGACAGGCAGAGCAGAGGAGATTAGGGAGGCACTACAGTGACTTCATGCCGAATGTGTGTCTCCCTTGGTTACCTTACTGGCCACCTCTGTGCAGCGTGTTGCAAAGCATTTGGACTGCCCAAAATTACTAGGAAAAATCAAATACTTACATACCTTTGACATCTTTATGCATGTACCGATAATATTTTGTTGTATTTATTTTTAGTATTTCTAGATATATTTGTATAACCATTTCAAAGCTTAGAAAATACAGTATGCGAATTTATCCTGTGTTTTCCAGTAAGTACAACGTTGTGGATGCTTTTCACAACCTTGAATGTTCTTCACAAGCATAGTTGTAAGGAACAGATACTTTTGTAGAAATCACTTGAATAGTCAGAGTTTACATTGGAAATGAATAGATCTCCTGGTAAGAATTGAATTCCTTTATTCCTGTACTTGCCTCTAATTATAAAATCGATCCTATAAATAAAAGAAAAGGAAATGATTGCCATACCATAATTGACGGCAGTTTCCCAAGCTGTTGATATTGGGACATGCATCTTCAGTGAGAAGAGACTGTTTATGCAGGTCTGAACCTACTGCGGTGACAAGACAGGAACTGAATAATACACAGGTTAATCTACATTCTGACCTTGCCTCAAGGAGGCAGGAGGCTGCAGGTTCCTCTTGGCTAGCCTGTTTACCTTTGTTGAATCATTTAGCTTAAAGTAGCATTATGTTGGTGAATTCCATCGGTGAGAGTCTTGCCTATGTCAGAAAATAAAGGGTATCTGGGACCCCTTCTGGAAATTGAGTATTTGGGATGCTTCGTAGGCTATGAAAATCCTGGAGCTGGTGCCTTCCGAGGACACACATTAAATAATGGGTATTGGAAGGAACACACCAAGACTGTAAGGAGAGTGTGATTGAACACAACATGTCCTAGGATGCTGGCCATCCCTTAACAAGGTCATTCACTCTCTAGAGGTAGAAAGCTGTAATCACAAGCTGTTCCTATAACTTAGCATCTCAGGGATCCTGGGCTCTGAGAGCAGGAACGGGAAGGCTTTCACAGCAGAATGTACAGGCACTCAGCAAAGTTGGTGATGGGAAGGGGCTGTCTTTCGTCTTTCATCTCCTCTGGCAGGTCAGGCATTATAGGCAAAGAAGTCTACCTCAGGCAGTCTCTCTCCCCTAGAACACAGTCAGCACCCAAGTCTCACTCTTCTGTCTGGAAAGTGCCCCAGTGCCTCCTGTGCAAGGCATTGTCAGCTCAGCATTTGTGTTCTTCTCCCTGCCGAGTGCTTTCTCTTTGAAACCTGTTGTCACATAGCCTGTCCAAGGTGCTTATATAATCACCCCTGCAGGGGAGGAAAGCATCTTGAATGTGCTCACAGATCATCCCAGGAGATGGCACAATGCAGTCAGCTTGGTCCCTAGGCCTCCCAGAATGAGGTTTATTCCTAAGACTGCAGGCTATGTTTGCTAAGCCTCATGGGAAATTTTTTCTTTAAACAAATCTACAGTGCTTATTTGAAATTTAACTAATCTAGTTACTTGGTAATAGAGAAGAAAGAGATGCATTTAGAGTATCAGGTAATAGACAACAGCAAACCTATGACTGTGGCTAACATTTGACCCATAGATAAAGGGTTTTGTGGTTTGTCTTGATGAGCTGTGACCTCCCAGAGCTGGGAATAGAGGGCTCTTGGTTCGGAGATGGATAGAGTATTCAGAAGTGACTCATAAGAATGAACAAGTTCAATCCCAAGGCTGGCAGAGGCTCCTGGAAGTACTGTTGTTTTGGTCTAACAGTATTGCTGTTAGGTATGTGAGTTGCTGTACAAACAAGCTAAACAAAGCAAACTTGCTAAATTAACATAAGATCATCATTTCAAAACCACAAGCAAGGAATGGGTAACAGTGAAAAATCATCTAAATCAAAGAGCTGGGCCACTGTGGCCACGGACGTGCCTGACTCTCAGATTCTTATGCTGTCGGGATCAGGCTGAAGAGGTGATTTTAAGTGGAACCAGTGTCAGCAGAGACGAAATGAAGAAAAGAAAGCACTCTAGGTGTTTCAAGCTGAGGATTTAATGTAAGGATTGGGATGCTTTCAAAATGGCACTGGGTTGGACTCCTGGACTTTGGAGTTTATGACGCACCAGTGTTGCTGTTCCTGCTCCGCTCTCAGGGCTTGGTCGATAGAGTGGCGGCAGCAGGAAGATGACTCAGTTTCCCCTTCATCCTCGTGGCCCCTCTACCTGAGGGAGATCCAAATGAGTGATCAGGAGAAAAGCCATTGTATATACTACAGTTGGGAAACAGGGTGCTCTCCTAAAACTCTGCTCTGCTTTTGTTCAAAAGAAACCATCTGTCTATGGAAGCTTGATGCAGAGCTCAAAATTGGTGTTTGTCAAACAGCAGATCACATTCTTCCTCTCGAAGATCCATTTTTAAGTGTGCAAATAGCCACATCCGGATTTTCACGCACGTTATATGCGTTTCGACCAGTGTGTTGTGTCCCCCAACTGCTAAACAGAGCAGTTCATCACCCCAGAGCACTCCCATCCGCTGCCAGTGCATTCAGTACTTCCCCAGAGCCGCTGCCCCCATCCTTGTCACCAGCCGCTTTGTTTTCTCCACACTGTCATGTAAAGGGAATCGCACAGGGGACATTGGGTCCAACTTAATGAAATGCATGTGAGTTTCGTCTGTCTTGTTAGATGTGTCAATATCTCATGTCTTCGTTACAAAGTCTGTACGTGTGTGTGTGTGTGTGTGTGTGTGTGTATAATTTATGATTTGTGTTTTTCCTCTTTGTTTAAATTCTCTGTTTAAATTCTCTATATTTTATTTTATTTTTGGTGCTGGGATAAGAACCCAGGCCTTTGCACATGATAAGCATGTGTTCTAGTGCTGAGCCTCACATCAGCTCTCTGAGATAAGTTTTAATTAACTCAAGTGTTATGAACTCTACTTTGTCTCCCACGCAAAATACTTTTTAAATGAAGAAATATGAATGTTCTCCGTTACCTGTGTGATTCAAAGACTGTGTTCTTTACTCGTAGCTAATGAGGCTTTGTAGTCTAATTGTTACTGTAGGCCTGAATTTGAGCTAGATAATTAGACAAATCTCAAGAAATGGAACCCTTTCCTTTCTAGTGTTGAGGCTCTGTGCTGTGAGGACACAGAAAGTGCCCATTTTTACCCTTCAAGATTTTTCCAAATTGTGGAAATAACTTTCTAATGAGTCATAGATTGACTCCAGACTAGAGTTGAATAACCAGTGAAGGCCATCTAGATTCTCATTGGAAATATGAAATATTATCTGTTTACTCTGTTCATAGAGAGCCCTTTCTCTATCCAAAACATCAAAGTTGGTGATTCACCATAGAAATTGCTTTATCATTTACCACTGAAGAAACACGGTTACCTAACAGCTAAGAACAGGAGAATAGATAATTCCAGTCTTGGGTTCCAGTGCCCTGGTTGGGTGGGATATAATCACCTAGCTTTGGATTCTATCATTCCTGAAGACTCGTCTTCTATTTTTTTCCCAACTAGGTCTGTGATGCTGTCACAATATCTGAGTGTTTACCTGATAAGATGCTTAAAAGCAATGGCCTGATTGTGCTGTGCTTTCCCAGGCTTAGTGGAGCTATTGATGGAGTGTGTGTATGAGTGTATGTGTATGTATGAGTGTGTGTGTGTGTGTTTGTGTATGAGTGTATGTGTGTATGCATTTAGAGAAGTTGTACCAGAGTCAGTAATATCTTTTTATGTCACAGATGATAAGTAGGAATTGGAAAAGAAGAAAAAAGTGCAACACTATTCTATTTGGGTTCCAGTGCTTTTCAAACAGATGGTCGTAGTGGTGGTGTGGTGGTGGCCTGTGTGTTCGATGCTAAAGCGAGGGTGTGTAAGTCTATCAAACTGCGTTAGTAAATATGGGTTTCTACCTGGTACGTCAGTGAGTCAGGGACAGGTTTTAATCTGTGTAGAGATTGCTGGAAAGAACAGGGAAAACTGGAAGCTTTTTAACCAGGAAGTTTGGCAGGAGCCTCTAAGATGACTGATACAGACTCACCCCAGGCTGATTGAGAAAGGGCCAGGCACAGAGAGCTTCAGAGGTTAGAGTCCCCAGGTGCTCCAGAGAGAGGGCCGTTTGTATAGCATCCCAGGGAATGAAATAATCATTTCATGGTTTCTGCTCCAAGGCAGCATTTCATTTCAGCAGTTCCTGTCTCTGCAGAGAGCAGAGGGTATGCTAAATGTCAGAGGGACGGGTACACATTCCCCCGGACTCCTGCCCCGTTTGACTTTTGTAGTATGTCAGTTTCTTGAGGTCAGGCAGCTCTTTCAGCAGACCTTTCCTGTGTGCAACCTTGTCAGGGCAGCAGCTCTGATCCCTCTGATATGGAGAGAAACAGAATTCAAAAAAAGCAGGGGAGGAAGAAAGCGCTTAGGCCAGGCATTGTCCTAGGGAGAGTGTCTTCCTTCTGAGGGACCGAGGCTGGACAGGACCTTTACCCTCCACACAATGAGATCCTGAATCTGTTGTCAACTTATTTTACCTGTAAATACGTGTTACAGATTGCATAGACTACACATAGATGGTAGTGCACATCTGTAATCCTGGTACTAAGGAGCTAGAGGTGTGAGGATCACAAGTAAGTAACTGTAAGAGAGTATGAGCCTGTGTGTGTATGGCTGCAAGCTACGCCTCTGGTGTTTGTTATTCCATATTTAGGATGACGGTTGCCATTGCAAACATGGAAAGTATTAAGCTGAAGCTCTGAAGCTGGAGAGATGGCTCAGTGGTTAAGAGCACTGACTGCTCTTCCAGAGGTCCTGAGTTCAAATCCCAGCAACCACATGGTGGCTCACAACCATCTGCAATGAGATCTGATGCCCTATTCTGCTGTGTCTGAAGACAGCTACAGTGTACTTACATATAATAAATACATACGCTCTCTCCGGTTCTAAACATTGTGCCTTGGGCTTTTTCTCTTCTCTCAGATCTCCAGTTAGGCCACCTGAGTGACAGGAGCTAACCCTCTCCTTGAGGGCTTCTCTGCATCACGGGTTCTATCAAGACTTCAGGGCAGTGGAGCAATAGCTTATACCTAGCCGCCATTGTCTGACTGGCTTGCCTTTTTTATACAGTGCAGGCTTTCAGACAGCACGGTTCATGTCTTCACAATTTTAGAAATCATTGTTACATATTTGACCCCCCCTTTCTCCTTCCCTCCCTTCATCTCGGGAATATTCATCCAGCCAACTATAAGAAGACAGAACTTTATATATGATGCCTGAAAAAGAATTCAAAAGGAGACTCTTGAAAAGTACCATATCATGAAGTAATAGTTATCTCTACCATCATATAAACAGATACTTGTAAATTTTTTTTGAAACTGCATTACTTGGTGGGTTTGAAACAGGAGGCATATCATCAGATGAGACACTATTTACATGATGGGTAGATTAGAAGAAAACCAGATTTTATTTATTGAGTACTTACATCGTCCTAGTGACATGATTACTGCCCAGTGTCCATTATTTCCCTGCCATACCCAGTGTTTAGCAGTAACACAATCATGTTTTCCACAGATGACAGAAGAGAGTTGGGAACATTAGGCTCATGTGATGTTTGGATATAAAGTGGCTCAGTGACCAGTCACTGATACGTTTATTCCCTTGGATTCTAAAAGAAGTCAGTGCATAGCAGTCAGTAGAAAAAAAAAAATCAGATCTAGTTGTATTTTTGCCAAACCAAGGGTAGGAAAAATTATTAATTTCCTCTCCAGTGTTCCTGTGGCAGTCTTATAACTCACAGAAAGGCAAAGGCCAAAAGACATATGTATCTGATTGTGAGCTATCTAAACCAGCCCTGTCTTTGATGGAAGGCCAGGTCTTCCATAGAGTTCATTCTCAGCATGGGGGAGGGCTTGCATAGTTCCTGTTGAATTATCTCTTCTGTCCCACCTTGGCCCTAGCCTTTTCTATTGCAGTCTCCAAGGCTGTTAAAAGTTTGGTTCCACCCTCTAAACCCCAGTCAGTGGATCATGAGAATGCTTCCTTAGCAGGATGGCTCAACCCATAATAGAGTTCATAGCTGGGCCTGTTAGGAGGGGACTAGTGGTTGGGGCAAGAAGGCCACTGAGGATATACCTTGAAGAGTAAGTGTTGTCTAGGCACCCATCCTGTGTCTGCTTCCTGGATGCTCTCCAGCAAATGAACCCGAATCGAGAGTGTGCACAAACACACACACACACACACAGTTGTCACGAAGCTAGCTAATACAGTTCACCTGTCTAATACTATATACAGAAAGTAAAGAGGTAAATTTAGACTCATGTGATCTGACTTCAAAGCTTATATTTTAAGCCATGTACCGCGCTTGCTTTAGGATTGGGGGTGTAGGAGCCATGGAGGGAGGGAAGGTGAAGAAGAAGCGGGAGGGCAGTGTGGATTAGGTAAGTGAGTTAGCTGCTGAGTAAAGGGGGCACGTTGGTACAGTGGCTGAAACATGGCTCAGGTGTGTGTCTTGCATTTGAGGACACTAGTCTGGGGAAGGGGCCCGCGGGGTAGCCCATGCTCTCAGCTCTGTGTGCTCTGTCCTGGAATCCGGGCCACCATCATGAGTGTCTAGTTTCCAGTTCACATGGGATGAGCTCCAGTGCCGAGCGCACAGAGATGGACTTGCACCATTTCCTCTCACATCTCGTAGGCTCAAGTGTTAGGCTTCAGAGATTCAGGGATGCGCGGCCATTGCTGCCCTGCGAGGGAACCCTGGGTCATGAGCTCCTAGTAGAGTCAAGGCTGTGTGTACTCTTACACTTTTTATGCTGCTCTAAGAGAGGGATTATTTTTTCACTTTTACAAGGTGGAGAACTGAGAGTAGAGCATTTGCCAGAGGTCATGTGGCTCTTAGCCAGCCTCTGCCCTTCCCCAGCCTTATTCCCAATATTCCGTGCAGTTTCTGCCTCTGGATCCTTCCCCCTACTCTAGAGGACCTGTGATAAGAATTCCAGAATGTGACATGCAAATTCCAAATAATTCTGACCTACCCCAAATATGGCCATGAACTGGCACTTGATGTTGAGCGTGTTCGAAATGTGCCACTTCTGTTGTTATTAGAGACCCTCTAAATCACCATGGTCATTTTAAAGGTTCACTTGTAATCACTTGTAATCTGGTCACACGGTCAAATCTGAGAGGTTCTGTAACAGGCTCTTAGAGCCTAGCTCCTCACTCTGACTGAGCATAAGTTGGTCTCTGTGTCTGTCTGTCTGTCTTTCTGTCTGTCTGTCTGTCTGTCTCTCTCTCTCTCTCTCTCTCTCTCTCTCTCTCTCTCTCTCTCTCTCTCTCTCTCTCTCACACACACACACACACACACCACACCCTCCTTTCACCCATTCAGTCCTCCACCACCCCATGCCCTGGGCAACAGGAGAGGCATGGCATATCCTCCACACAGAGTTACAGCTCCTCACTTAAAACTTCAGCTTTTATGAGTAGGAGACATATTTAACTTAGAAAAGATTACTTAGCAACATAATACTGAAAGGTTGCTCCCTATTGTCTTCTGTTAAGCCACAGGCTGTTTCCATGGGTAAGTCAAAGGCAGAGGAGGAAAGCTTTGCTGTTCTGATGTGTGGACAATGATTTGATTTTCTGAAAAAAAAAAAAATGCAGCCTACTTTTCTTCCTTGAGAATTTAGAAACAAAGTTTTCTTTCGCTTGGTCCACCATCATTGGAAAAAGAGAAGAGAGAGGGAGTAGTTCCCAGTGCTGGGGCAGAGGACTGAAAGCCTTACTTCCTGGGAGGAGTGAGGCCAGGGCTCTGTACAAGGGCCCACAGGGCAGACAGCTGTTGGAACCATCAAGCTGCTTCCTGAAAGATTGAGTCTCCCCCTCTTTTCCGTTGCTTCTGAGACTTCCCTAGAACGGACAAAGAACAGGCACCTCAGGTTCAGTGCGTGACCCTCATCTACCTGCCACATGCCCACTGTCCCAGGTGCTATTTTTATTCACTTAAATATCATAGTCATTCAGAGCAAATATTTCTAACTTGCCTTCAGAAGAATTTGAATATTGAGAACAGAAACACGAGCAGTCATAACAAATAGTTGCAGATACACAGACTGTCCCACTTACACCTCTGTTCCCGGAGGAACATGTGAGCCGGCAGGATTTTCTAATACACGATGGTGACCTATGGCAAGCTTAAAAGCCCCATGGTGCAAGGAAGGGGCTGGTTGTTTTTATATTGGTGTATTTCACTGCAGTCCGATGAGGAAGAGTTGAAGCTGAGGGTTCCCTTACGTGGTGGTTTGAAAGAGAGCGCCCTCTTGTTGGTGGCTCAGATGTTTCAGTCCCGGTCCCTAGTTGGTGACACTGTTTGGAGAGGCTTAAGAGGCATGGCTTTGTTGGAGGATGTATGTCACTGGAGGTCGGCTTTGAAAATGAAGACTCCATTTCTTCTGTTTCTTTATTTTCTTTCTTGCCTGCGGTTCAAAGATGTGAGCCCCCTAACCCCGGCTTTTGGTTTAGCCAGTTGTTGCTGGCTGCCCTGCTTCTCCTCCATGAGGCTCTCTTATCCCTCTGGAACTGAAGGGCAAACAAACCCTTCCTATGTCACGTTCTTCTGTGGCAGCAGCAAAAACTAATATTCATGGTTTCCAGCTGCATTAGAACCACAGCCTGATCCAGGAAGGTGCACCTGGCATCCAAGCTTTCAAGTATTTTTTCTCAAGAAGCACATATTTATTCATGTAGGTCTAAAATTGAACATGAAGCAGAGTCAAGCAAAGATAGTAGCTTATTAATTTACCCATGATTATTTTACTAGCTGGTGCCTTTTCATAGCACCTTACTTAATACTGGACCCTGCATCTGCATACACTATCACCCATGGAGTACAATCACCCTAACAAGTACCTAGTACAATCCCCCTAACAAGTACCCAGCAAATCACCCTAGCAAGGGTCATGTGACTCTTAGCCAGCCTGCGCCTTTGTTACAGCCAGAGGGAGCTGCATAGTATCTCACAGCTAGCCGATGCAATAGGTGGGGTTCCATTATTGTCTTGTGCAATATTTGAGTAATCTCCGTGAGCACCAGATGGCAGCTGATGTGTCCTTAGGCGACCTGACTCCACAGGTTCTCTCACTCTCCTGATGCCCCTTAAACGAGATGGCTAACAGCTTTATGAGGGTCAGAAGATTTTGCTGTTTTCCAGGAGGGCAGGAAAATCATTAAGGACAGAGTGCAGACATAAACCTAAAATTAAATGGTTAATTTCTTAGTTTGTTCTCTGTATACTTTGTCTTTGTTCTCTTATCTATAAGGGCATGTTGAGTATTCCCTATTCTATAGGGGGTTGTATAAAATAAACACATAAAAATGATCCACTTTTCTATAATCCACAAATTATTTCAGATGTGGGCATGAGCTCAAAATAATTATATTGCAAGGTGGAAATGTTCTTTGCTTTATAGAGTTATTATAAAGGGTATTTATATTATGAAGCCACTATCAATATCAAATACTGAGTTAATAAAAACAGTTTCTAAAGCATATTTCAGAAATTACCAAAAGAACTTGATAAGAAATCACCACCAAAATGAAAGCTGTGTCTCCCACTGGGATATTTGTCTGGGAGCTTCTGTGTTTAGTTTCTGGGCAGCCTTCTGACAAGTTAATACCACATATCACACATTAGCTTCCCACTGAACATCATCCCACAGGCACCACCCTTGTCCTGAGAAGCTCTTTGAAAGTGTTGTGCTTAATGGGCTCGCTCTGCCTCATCTTGGGGATTTGTACCCTTCCCTGATGTTGGAGGTCTGGTGTAGTCCCTGTGTTTTGCTGGTGCAAGCTGACTAGCCCGCCAACCCTTTGTATTGTGCAGATGGCAAATCACTTGTAACACAAGCTGAGGTGAGAACCATGTTGTTTAGCCATGTGGCTTCTAGGGATACCGGTTACTTAGCAACATAGGCCACACCTCCAGAGAATTTCTGAATGGGCCATGATCTTCTTCTGCCCTACCATTTCCAGTCAAAGTTGAGATTACTAGTAAAGTAAAGCTGGCTCTTCTGTTGCATCTCCTAGTTGTGAGGAAGAGGGGGGGCAAAGACATCATGTTCTTTGCTTTACCTGAAAGTTGAAGTGGGCAGGGGAGATGGGACACCAGAGACAGGGAGGAAAGCCAGAATCTCTGCCCAGTGTCAGCGTGTCCCCATCTCTTCCTAGCTGCCATTGTCACCAGCAAGGCAGTCTCTCTAGAATCCCCTAGAGAGGCTCTAACAGAGAAGCCCCACTGCCTCATGTGTTTCCACTGTTGGGTTCCACACCTTTGCTGTGGCCAGTCCTTGGGACTCTGAGCCCCTGTCATGCGTTTCAGTAATTCTTGTCTTTGTTCCCCTTTCCATCATGGCGTTTTCCTCTATGAAAATGATAATAAAGTGGAGGAAACACAGGTCCTCAATGATCTCTCCGCAGTAGGTTCAGCCATAAATAAATCTTCAGTCTCCACAGAGGACGGTACACAGACTAGCATGTGTTACGGATCACTACAGGCCGAGGGGCACACTTTGCTATGGTTCAGCGAAGGCCCTTGAGCTGGAGTAAAGAGACAGCTGCCCCATGGGACCAAAGAAGAAAACACATTTTTTTTTTAAAAGAGGCATACCACATTATTACATAATAGATGCTGTTTTGAAAGTTTCCCCAGAATTAATTTCCCATATTAAATCATGTCACAGACTTTCTCAGGAACTGTGCTTTTTAAAAGAACTGTTAGATTTTGTGGCAAACGTAAAGTGTCGTAACAATGGTCTGCTGACTCCAGGAAAAGGATGTCTTCTTTAAATCCAGGAACTGCTTGAGGCCTACGGTTCCTCCCTCCAATGCAGCATAGCCACACAGTGGCTTTATTCAGGTTAGAGGAGAGAGAACCGTGCGCAACTTAGTATTTTAAGTCAGTTTTGACACTTAACAAACATTGCTATGAATCTGAAAAGTGCCACATTATATACACATAAAATGACATTTTGGATTAGTGTGTTTTTCAATATGAGCCATATTGGTAGGCTGGTTATATCACCATATTCCAAACAGCCCATGGCTCACTGGGTGTAAATGATGGGACTCTCTGGTCTAGGAGAACGTCAGTACTTCAGCTGAACCTTGATGCTAAGTAGATGTTCATCACATACTTTCATTGTCTACGTTTTTCTCAGAAAGTATAGACTCATGATCATCTGTGTAGTGTGAAACGTAGAGGTGAATGTTTTCCTCAATTAAATTGAGGACGACTTAAGAGCTAGGCTTCCTAGAAAATTGTATACAGAAAGTACATGTCTTTTTGTTCTGGCTTAATCAGAAGAACGTGGGCTGGCAGAGCGCTCTGTGGGTAAAGGCACTGCGATCTGATTATGCAACCTCGATGACCTAATTTTGATTTCATGGACCTGTAAAGAGCTGGGAGGAAAGAATCTGCTCCAAAGAGTTGTGTTCTGACCAACACACATAAGCAGTGGCATACATGTACTGTCACTCCTCATACACCACATGCACACACACACACACACACACACATACACACACACACTCTCTCTCTCTCTCTCACACACACACACACACACACACACACACACACACACACAACCATTTCAAGAAAAAATGACATGGAAGCATTAACACTACACTTTGAACATCTTTTCCCATGATTGTGTTATTGATATAGCAAGTGATTGACCAACAACACTATCAGACACTCAGATTAAACAAAATAATGCTGCTGAATGTGGTAAATGGCTGGGAAACAGTCCCGGCTGCACAATGCTGTTATAAAATCCAGATGCCCTCACTCAGAGCCTTAGTCACTCTCAGAATCACACGGTCTTACTGCTTGGAAGGGAAGAGAATCCATTAAAAAGAATAATTTGGTAAAAAGCAAAGCCTGACATCAAACGGAATTAAGACTAAAACGTAGACATGTAGCTTTGTTTTCATGGGGAACAATGTCATTTCATGGGGAACGTGTCATTGCTCCTTCAATTGTTTAGTCCTTTTGTAGATATTCTTTAGTTGTCTGCTAAGTGCCTATTACCGCTAGGGACAGGATTTAGAGAATAGAAAAGGGGGAGGGTCACAGACAAATAAGCCTGGGATCTTTCTTTTCTGAGGCTGCTCGTACTGAAGCAAACATGTGTTCACTCATAGTAATTAGTGTCATCCAAAGGGTGATGTTATAGTTTTACATGCTTGCTTGAAAAAGAGTCACTGATAGATGATTAATTCTATTTTTCCATATTCTCAAGTTTCTACCCAGGATCACTTGCTAGTTTCTCACTCCCTACCCCCTGTAGTCCCTGGAGATCCTTTCTCCTGTCCTGGATCTTCTTTTTTCCTTGTCTTGCAATAGTGTTTTATGCAATCCAATCTACCCTTGTGTTCCCTATATATGCCAGGGTGACCTTTGACTTCCTCCAGGCTGTGTCTCCTGAATACAGGTACTGGAATTAAGGTATGTTTTACCATAGCCAGCTTGGATCTTAATTGTATTTCTTAATATCATTCTGTGCAACCTAATGAGACTGGGCATTTGTTGTTCTGCATTTCTGCTTTGCCTCTAGGGTGTTATACCACCTCCACACTGCTTAGGGAAATGCAGTCTAAGATAGGGGTCTCAACTCTCAAATGTTTCTCTGGGAGAGAAACAGTGGGGGCTGGGATGGAGGCTGTAGTTCTCAAACTCCAGGGACAGCTAGTTTAGGTCTGAATAAACAATAGGAATATGGAGCGCCGGTAGAGGAGCCCTCTCAGGGACACTTGGGTGACAAAGGCCTCCTTCCATGGCAGTCATTGATAACAGAGACAGTCCTTGCTTGTTCCAAACTGTTTTATTCATGGCAGATGAGAATGAGTCTTACTTTGGTTGAACCAGAGATCAAATACCTTTTGCAGGAGGGGTTGCTCAGAAAGGAAAGCTTATTGTCTAAACACTGGGGGCCCGTCTAGATACCTCATTAGCATGGAGAACTCGAAGTTTTTATGCTACATGACTGGTTGTCAAGGTACTCGAAGTGACAGGAACCGTGTCAGGGAGCTAGTTTAAACTTCTGCCATTCTCAATTATGAGATTTATTGGGGTTCTGAACTTGCCTACTACCTTACTAATTCTTTAGGCTGGTTACACAGTGTACTCCCCATAGGCCCTCAACCCCTAAAGCCTGCAGAAATCTGTTTTTTTTTTTCTTCCTTATTCTTGAAGATACGTTATTTCACTTTTCCTGCATTACAAACTAATGTAATTTTGAAGTTTTATGAACTTATAAAACGGTCCTGTTTTTCTCTTCTTTTGTAACTTGGTTTATTGATTGGGTGATTTGGCTATTCGGACTCAGTTCATCGAGGAGTGAATGACAAGAGGTGGCCTTGTTCACGGATTTGGGGCTCTAATTTCGATGATTGAGTGACTGGGGTTATAGACTCCCACAGCCTGCAGTGTTCCAAAGAGAAGTGAGCAGGGGAGCTCTGTGGGCAAGGTTTGTATCTAAGCAGGCCACACACCTGAGAATATGTGTAAAGCCATGAAGAGAAAAAGTCTCCCTGTTTTGATGGGTGAAGCTAAAGAGACATGAGAAAAAGTATATTAGTAATAAACTGCCATTCACGGAGTGGAGGGCACATCTCACCCAGTGATGAAACGTGTAAAAGTTTACTTCTTGCAAGGGCTGGATGAAAAGGGAATGTTTCACAAGGACTTCTGTCCACTTAGAGACTCCATTTGTCTCAAGTGACAGTTATATCTCATGTCTTTAACCTCAGCAGATTAGATTCAGGCTTTTGAGTGTTGACCAAATTCTCATACCATGGGTTTCCATCCTTGACCCCTGTGCCATTGAAGGCCAGTCTTCCATTAGGTAGGAACTAGGCCAGAGACTGTGTGCGTATGAAGTGATTTCACCTCTCAGAAAGACAAGGGTGCCGTGCCTAACACTTCTAATCTGCCAGACCTTTCTCCTTCCAGGCCTAGATGAATGGGTTTCATCAGGAAGCCTTTCTACCTGGTCTTCCCTGGTAAGGGCCAGCTTACCTTCAAATGCCCAGAAAACGCTGGTTCATTTGAGATGGATTGTTCACCCACGTCTTACAATTTCCACCATCTAAGATTCTGACCATGGGATCTGTGCCTAATCCTCCCTGGGAGGCTGCACAATATCCTGACTCACACGGACAGTGGAAGGACAAACTAATGAGTTTCTCGCAGATGAGGAAGACTCCATAGTTAACTCCTGTGTCTTATTTTTTTCTACTGCACACTCTAATGTTCCATTTAATTGTTTTTTATGTCGGGGTCACCAGCAATTTAGGTCACTGTCACGGAGACACACCCTTATTAATCCCTTCATTGCAGAAAGCCCAGAAGCCGGTGATCATCCATTCCATTCAAGACGATATGGAGTGTCAGCTTTGTGCCCCGTGTGCACAGGTGGCAAATGCGAATCAAAATATGTAAAGTTGCTGTCTAGCTGAGGGACAAGTTGGACATCCATAAAACGTACCGAAGATGCGTGTTAAGTAGAAAGACTGAGCAGACAGGATAGAGACGAGTCAGTGATGTTCTCATGGATTTTAGTGAGTGGCCAGGAAGGACCTCGCAGATTTGGAGACACTTAAACTATTGCCTGAGGCAAGGAGTCAACCAAGCCCAGAAACACTGTCTGCCCTCAGTGGATAGTAAATGCAAAACCTTAGAAGCAAAATGGTGATTAGCCTCTGTGAGGCACCAAGGAAAGGCCCTAACAATGGGGAACTGTAAGAAAAAGACAGAGACTAGAAGCTAGTTAACCGGAGTGCCATGTATGGACAGCCTTAGATCCCAGTGCAGAAGAATCATAAGCAAAGGCTAGAGAACCCACAGAACAGAGCTAGTGGTCAGTATATGGGCTTCTAGAGAAGGTGAGACAGGCAAATGTGACTCTGCGCTACGACCTGTACTGCTCTGGCGTCCAGGGTTTCCCTGCTTACCTTGCTTCCTCACATAGGAAACCTACTTTCAAAATTAACTGTTTGAGACTCTTTACTGCAGAACAGTGATACTCCGGTGTGTGCTGAAAGGCACACAAGAAACAGATACAAGACCAGTGGGGTCTGTCACATGGCGTTTTCTCTACTCTTACCACCCACCAGCTTAATACTCTGGTCAAAGGAGGTCCTTCACCGTGCGCTGCTTTCATATCATTTAAGGTCTCGGGAAGGTTAATTTTAGGTCAGGTGGAGACCACCACACCCATGTTCTTTGGGTAGAACTTGGTAACTGTGTTACTGTAAAAGGCAGTAAGTGTGCTTAAATCAACATGCCTTGGCTTGATGCTGCTCTGCTTCGGGAAGAAGATGCAGAAGGCAGGAGTTGGGTTTTCAGTGCAGTAAAAGGATCTGCCCTGAGATTGCTTCTGTCCGCCAACCTATTTGCTGTAAAGAAAACCATTGAGAACAAGATGCTTTCAGGGCAGGTGTGGTAACAGTAACTTAAAAAAAAAAAAAGAAGATCAAAGTGACAGATTGCAATAAATATAAACAATTTAGAAAATTTCAGCATCTGGAAAATGTATAATCAGTTCATCCACGGTGGCATTATTTTTAATGGCCAGTTAGATTTACTCTGAAGGTATTTGTTTATTTTCAAGATAATTTAGTTATCTCTGATGTGGGTATGTTTGTGGGTGGCATTGGTCTCTGGTGTATACTGTTGAATTGAAGACAAAACTAATCAGTTTTTGCTTTCTGTGGCTCTCAGGAAATACAGCTGTATTCTTACCACTTTGGTATAGTATATAGTCTTCTTAGTGCTGGAATTCAGAAGCAATGTAGAACACCATTTAGAATCTAAACCTTAGATCCTTTAGTGTAATAAATGGCTTTATCTCAGTAAGTGTGCATATTGCTACACTAGAGAAATGGCTCCTGGGGTTCCCAGTTTGTCGGCACACATGGAGTTATAGAAGACAGCCGCTGCTCTGTGTGACCCACTAATGAGTTTTACCTGCCCAAAGCTTGAAAACAACACAAGCAACAAGGACTCTTAGCTCTAGATTCCAGAGGAGCACTGTGTAGTATTTCTTCTAATCCATTCCGCTTACTAGGAGGCCAAAGACTCGATCAGATGTGGCTCCTTGGAGCGAATGTGTCTGCAGATAAAATTTATGCTGGTATGGCCATGGCCATTGCAAATCTGGGTCAGGGTTTCCTGTGGACATGTGGATGTTCTGCAGCTGCTAAAACAATGTGAATGCCTGGGACGGTTCTGGAAGTGGGGTAGGCAGTCCTTTTTCTGAGAAGATTTCAGTTCAGCATCCCTGCTCCTGTGCAGCCCTCTTCACACATCTCTGTTTCTGGTACAGAAACTGCTCGAATATGGTTTGTGAGAGACTCTGATTTTAAATAGCTTGATCAGTCAGCTATTGAATGGTTCTTTCTAATTCGAGTGATTTTTTTTTTAATTAAACTACTTCCATGTATCCTAGAATTATGAGATTCCAAATTCATGGCGTTGACAGGCTTTTGAAATTATCCTGGAGTTTAGAGTAGATATTTGCCATACTTTCTTATTGAATATATATGCCTATGTTTAGGTAATCTGTTGGTAATTTTAAAATGTTGAAAATAGCACATGTGTTTGTGGAATATTTTTATTTATAACCCTTCACAAGTTTGTGAAAATTCCCTGGGAAGAATGTCTACCAATGTCTACCTTCTGCCTATCTCCTTCCCCTTCATTTTAATATCCCCCAAACAATCCAAAGTATGATTGGTTAGGGTTCATCCTGGGGAACTGGCAGGTTTATCAGGCTTGCTCACAGAGTATGAATGAAGCATTGCTCATAGGAACATGGGTGACTGGTCCCAAAGTTGCAACACCAGAGAATCATGACCCTCACTGGAAGGTGTTCCCTTCAGTTAATTATGCCAAGCTATATGTGCCTCAATCCCTCTTAAAGCTTCTACAGCTCCCAGAACCCATGTGAAAATTAGTCAAAGTTGCATACAAGTGTTTGGAAAGTGAAGGAGAGAGTAGCCAGAATCTCAGGTGAGGGTCTAGTCACCTTCCTGACACCATTCTTCTAGGAGGGAAGATTAGTAAAATTCAATCAATCAGTCAATCAATCAATCAATCAATCAATCAATCAATCAATCAAACAAACAGCAGGCCAACCCATAATAGCATCTTGTGGGTAGGCATAGCCAAACAGATGAAAATGTTAGCCATGTTGCTCAGAGGACAGGGATCTACAACACACTGTAAAGCTTGTGCTGAAGACTTGGGTCGCTCTTTATCACTTTGTTTCTGTGGCATATGAGGAAGGCAGATTTAAGTGTGGAAGGTAGCCATCAAGAAAATGTCTTTGTCTTCTAGCACTGCATCTGATCATCTCTTTCTTTAAGCTGAGAACATCGGGAGATGTTGTCTAGGCATAATTTTGGACTTGCCTCTTGTTCCAGGAGAAATGCCAGTTCTGTGGGTAGCCATGTAAGCCTTGAGATGTCTACAACACGTCTTCATAACAGGCTGTGAATATGTCTTGAGTTATTACATATACTTTAATACATTAAGCCCCAAAATGCAACGGAAGTAAGAGAGCTTAGGACCTTACCAGCAAGGCTATATTTAGTCCTTATTTCAAGGACAGAACATTCTAGAGCACTGTTAAAATGTTACAGAGAATAATCAGATGTAGAGGGCCTGAAGCGTGGCATGAGTCAATTTCTGAGTGGGTCTGTTTATTAACAGAACATCTCCTGAGATCTGTATGGCAAGTAGCCAAAAAACTTCCGTGGTCTTCTTTCTGGATATCTGGCAATAAGCTAGGCCTCTTAAAGATCTTAACTGGTCTCCTGTTTGTAAGTCAAAGAATGGAGTCCTGTTTGGTAATGTTCTGATTATGGGTTCTTTGTGAATTTGAGGAAGTTCCTTTTCTGTAATCAAGGATCATGATGTTCCAACCCACGTATTATCAATGGGGATTTTATAGTTGGAGAAATGGCTCAGTAGTTAAGAGCACATGTTGCTCTTGCAAGAGGACCCAGGTTCAGTTCCCAGCACCCATGATATTTATTCACAACTATCTACAACTTCAGTTCCTGGAAACATGGTGAATATACATATGAAGGCAAGACACACACACACGCACACACACAAATAAATTAACTTAATTTTTTTTTTATTTTTGGGAGAAGACCAACAAAGGAAATCACACAACAATAATTTTACACACTGAGGAACAACAGGCTTCAGTTTCCTGATCATATCCGACATGTTCTACATTTATGCTAGAATTCATGACTTACAAACTTGGCAAAGGCAGGCTCATGGACTCACGTACAGTACATGGCTGTATGCAAGTCATCATTTAGCTTGCCCAGGACGTTTTCAGGAGACAGGAAGGGTTTCGAAGAACAGCAGCTGTTACTGCCACTTGCTTTAGACTTTATCTTAAGAACACGGGCTCGAATTTTGCTATCTACTGAGACCTTAACCTCAGTTTTCATCTCATTTCTTTGTGAAGGGAGTGGGCTGTTTTGATAAGCTCCTTCACAACTGTGGGGTATTTTTAAAGTTATTCTTTTAGAACTAATAGGCCATGAAGCTGTTTTCCTGGTGTACTTTTATGAGCTCCAGTTTTATCTCTCATTGCTTATCTGATGGGAGAATGGTTGCAATATTTGAAGAAAACTTAGTTGAGTCATACAAAAATCTTAATAACTTTAGGCTTTTCTAATATTTCAGGCTCTTGGGGACTCTGTGTATGCTAACATAGATTTTAATATTATAGAAATGCAACAGTGACCTTTCTGTAAAGCCTTCAGAAAATTACTCCGTGATATAGAGACTTGGGGACTTTCTTGAACTGAAAGTTCACAATATTGATATGCATTTTGTGGTTTATTTTGTACTTGTTTTTTTTTTCAGATTGCTTGCGTTTTTCCTTTATGCTAAGCAATACTAATTTTCATATATTTGAACTCGGGAAAAGGCAAATTCTTTTTTTTTTTTAAGTTGTATTTTCTTTGTGTGCCAGCTCATTTGACTGTGGTTAAAGAGACTATTGTCTTGATTCTAACAGACATCACACTTCAGAAATGAGTTGACAAGATAGGCAACTCCATTAGTTTGTTTTAGCTTTTTAATTTTAAGACATTTTGGGCACAGGGGCCTGAAGCAGCTGCATGCGATAGTTTGTGACAAGTATTAATTCAGGATATTGTATTCAGTTTGGAAAACAAAATGATTACTATTTGGCACACAAGCTGTGACTTCCCAAAATTGATGTTGGCTAGAATCCTGAAATCAGGAGTTCTTTTGTCTTCCAGAGATTGGCACAGAGATGGCTAAAAATGTCTAAAGCCTGAAGCTAGTAGCTTTAACTCCTCATTACATTCTTTGTCAGTTCTAGTTTAGGGTAGAAACAGGCTTAGGAGGTGTAGTCACAGTTTGTCAACTGCCTTTTGTGCACTTCTTCATGGCTTGAGTGTTTCAGGTCTCTTTCAACCCTCAACCCCAAAAGATGACAACGGCTCATCAAGAAGCAGAAAGCTGTTGATTTTATTACCATCAAGACTATCTGCAGATGGAAAACGGGGCAGCATTCCACAAAAGCCAGCAATTCTGCAGCTAATGTTTCTCTCCTGAGCTGTCACCAAAATTCTTTCCAGAATAGTCACCAGGACCTGGTCCACTGCATATCTGTGGTGACGGAATGGTTACTTTGATCCACAGGAATTTGTAAAGAGCCTGGAGTGTCTTAGTGGCATGTAGCAACTCAGTGCTGTTTTCTGAAGGGCAACAGAGGAACAGATACATCATGTCAGTCATCCGTGCAGACAATCCTTTGGTTACCTCTAAGGAGAAAAAAGACGATCAGGATCTTTAAGTGGTTCATACAGCTCATTTCATTGTGAAATAATTTTTAGTTTCCTGGTCATTTATAGTCTGTATTCTTGGCTAGGCATCTGACCTATATGATAGAGTACTTACCTATCATAGGTACTCTGACACTGCAAAATAAAAATACACAAAATAAATGGATGAATAAATGCAAGTATGTGCTCCCGAGATCACTGGTCTCTTTATTTGTGATCCTCACTTCTGACTGAAAACAAAATGAACTCATTGCTCCCTCTTCGAAGTACCTGAAGAAGTCCCTTGACTTGGCCTGAGAGGTCAGGCTAAGGTCATGATGAGCTTCTCCTTAGCTTCATTGGTAGATAAGGGGGACAGCGCCCACTTTGCCTTAAGGCTTCAGATCTCCATTCTAGGGAGAGTTCACTAGACTCTGCAATCCTACAGTCTTACCTTGTGGGACATAAATAGTTCATTTTCCTAATGTTCATCAGGCCACGGTTCTGTTGGAAGGCTTCTGAAGATTGTAGCTCAAAGACTCACAGAATATTTAAACGATGGCATCTGGTGGTTGGCTCCCATTGTCATACCCTTTGATCAAGCACTCCTGAAAACTGATAAAAGTACAAGCAACTGCCTCTTCATCATTAGCTCATTAAAGTTGAAGTTGACCCACAGTTTAAATGTTTATCCTATGAAAAGACAAATTTCCTTTGTTCTGTAGCTGTTTTGCTTGGTAACCTCAGCTTTTGCTTTTTGTTGTTGTAACAAGCACCTGAAATAACTAATAAAGAGAAAAGGTTTTGGCTCATATTTGTTGTAGGCTGGGGCCTGACCTGTCAACTATGTCGACTTGAGTCTTTAGACAGTATGTTGTAATTATGTGGCAGAAGAGAATCACTCAACTATTTGATTGGAATGAAAGAGGGAAAGAAGATGAGGTTGGGGTCTTCAAGTGCATGCTCCCAATAACTTGAAGACCTCACCCCAAGGCATGCCTCTTGAAGACTTTACCTCTTTCCAGAAGTTTATGGGTTGGAGACAAGCCTTTATTTAGCCTGTGTTCTTAGGAGCAATGCATTAATCCAAAACAGAGCAGCATTCATGAATATCTTGGCATTGCTTGCTGTTACTAGATGTCAACAATTGTATGTATTTTTCCAAAAAAGTCTTTTCTTAGTAGTGACCTCATCTCTGTGCATGTTTAGACACCTGACCTCTCAGAAGAAGATGGCTAGAGATGGCTTAAGAGGCAGCTGAATACAAAGGGTTGGAGTTCTAAAAGGGGGTCAAAAATGGTGATAGCACTTGGTTTCCGTGGAAGGAAGAAAAGATGAAGGGCAGGAGCTGGGGCAGCACTTTCTGCAGAAAGAGGATCTGTGGGATGGAATGGAAGGTGAGAGTTAGATTCTAGGAGTTTAAGGAAAAGTAGAGCCAAGATGATGATAGAGTTTGAAGGCTCATGGCTTAGATGCCCAGCAGCATTAGAACAGAATGTTGAGGTAGATCCCATGTTTTAAGACAGTAGTTAGAAAATGACAAAGTCAAATGCAACCCTTGAAGCAAATTTGGCCATGGAAAGATTGACATGTTGGCTGTCAATCTATAGTAATTATAAGCCTTCTTTTGAAAACTTTAGTATCACAAACATTAAATGACAGTCGATATATTACCCCTAAGACCCTGTCTACTCAGGGTATGGTCAGATTGGATGTCGATTCCTTTAGTTTTGGGAAGAGAAGAATTGAAATTAACATGCAGGTAATGGCTGAATCCTGTTGTACTTTTCCAGAATTAAGTGTAGACAACTATATTAATTTTGTTACAACAAAATTCTACTACAGATAGGCCTCAGTTCACACTGTAGGCCGCTTAATGCAGTGCAGCAAATTCATAGAGCCTGCCTTTTCTCCCTCAAATTAATATTTCTTTACAATATGTAGAAAATTCTAAAAGGAAAGAATTAAAAAAAGAGTCTCACACATGAACAGTTATTTTATACCTACACTTAAAGTAAAAGAATCTGCCCTTTTCTCAGGGATAATGTAAAATATTTTCTGTTGCCTATTTCTGATTTGGAAGTTGGAAGAATCTGTCCTCAGGTAATGCCAAGGTAGGAATCTGAAGGGTGTGGTCATCCAGACTTTAGTTTAGCTACAAGATATTCAGCAGCTTAAAGATGGCCGCACAGATAGGTCACACTTGCTCCTGCTGTTGGAAGGCAGTTCCTCCTGATTGTTTTACTGTATTTAGGAAGACTGCTGTTGGGAATGGAGGGTTCAGAGAGTAGGAGAAACCACTCCAGGTTTGAATTCTAGTTCTAAGGGACATGGAATTTTCTGAAGTTTATTTTCCACCCCTTGTGACAGAAATGGAGCTCATGAAAAGGCTTATTGGTAAGATGAAGTTTTTTGTCTGCATTCAGGGCACGTATTAGTGAGAGCCTCAAGCTCGGTGGGTGGGGTGAGCAGGAGTTACCATCTCAGGACTCAGGGGTCCAGTGCTATTTGGGCTCGCCCTCCCCTTGTACCTGCAGGAAGCCAGCGTGTCTAGCTCATTGCCTCTCCAGCCTCCTTGCCTGCAGCTGCGTGGCATTTTAGAATCTGTTGGTTTAGACTCTTTCCCCGAAGAAACAAAATAATTGATTGCAGATGACACGAAGACCAAAGCGGTTTCCAGGAACATTGCTTTATTAGTCCAGACACTTGAGTAAACCAAGCCTATGTCTTACAGGGGGCAGCGAACTTAGTCAAAGAAACCCAAACTCCTGCTCTCTTTTTCCCAGGCTGGCTTGAATTAAATGTCAGAGACATTTACTAAAATAGTATAGGCTACAAAATCTTGGGAATGACCTCACATGTGACTAACCTCTGATATCTTCCTGTTGCCTCGGGGCCTTGTTAGAACGAAGGATGTTTTTAAGTTCCTACACCAGTGGGGGAAGCAAACACACTTTGAAACAATCCCCTAACAGTGCAGGTCTTATGAAAGGGACAATTATTTGAAGGCTGTTGACCTTCCACGGATTGGGAAAGCGCCTGGCATCTTGTAAGTGTGCTTTGACACTGGAAGGCTGTCCTGGGAATGTCACCTTGTCACTGTGCTGCCCTTCGCTTCTCAGTGCACAATGGTAACACATTGTCTGACATCCTGCTTGGACCCTTTTCAGTACGGCTTTCGTTGTGGGAAAGAAATATTCCAGGAAGGATACGCTGGGTTTTAAATAACATCTACCCACATAAACTTTAATCTACTCCCATTATAGCTTAAATAATGCTCAGTCCAAAGAAGCTAGATGAGTCTGGAAAACATAACATGTCTAACCTTAAAGAGGTTAGGTGCTCCCTCAGCAGCTGGCTGGAATGGAGCTGAACTAGACTCGGGGTCACCTATTTATGGTTGCTTCTTTGTTAACCGTATAGGAGGATTAATATTCAATATTAACACTGTGTAGGAGGCTTAATATGTAACTATAGTTAGGCCTGCTTCTAAAGCTGTATACCCAGTACTTACAGAACTATAAAATCTGTGTCTTGTTAACTTTTCTAATGGAACATTGGACTGTTTATCTCATGACGCAAGGATAGGGACCTATATGGCTGAAGCAAATGAAGATTCAGTCTTACCATGCCAGACAATCAGATGAAGCCAAAGGCAGCATTTGCTGTGTATATCCAGAGCTTCACTGCTGTTTCTGATTCTGAACTTTGAACCCAGGACCTTCTGCACACTAGACAAGCACTCTGTCTCACAGCCACGGCCACAGCCACAGCCTCAGCCCTACTCCTAGTTTTTTGTCTATTCTCATGCCAGGGAAGCAGAGTTTCCCACTAGTTCACATGTCATCTGCTTGTCTTGTCTCAGAAACCAACTAATACAAGGCTCAGTACCAAGAGTAAAACATGCAGGTTTTTATTTATGTGTAAATAAGTCACAAAGGAGTCAAGTCTGAAGAAATGACAAAATCAATATACTTTTATACCTTCCTGACAAAAATATCTAATAAATTTGTGAAGTGATTATAATATGTCCCTAGAGTAGGTTGTCCCTAGAGTAGGTTGTCCCTAGATTAGGTTGTCCTTAGAGTGGGTTGTCTCTAGAGCAAGGTATAAAAGATTAGAGCTACTTCACTGTGCTCCTGAAGGGTACTACAGAGCCCTGACTTGGTGATTGTTCTGTTCCTATGAAGAGATACCATGAGCCATAAGCAAAGCAGCTCTTATGAAATAAAGCATTTAATTGAGGCTGGCCCAGAGTTTTAGAAGTTCACACTATAATCACGGTCAGGACAGTCTGTAGGCAGACACTGGAGCAGTGTCTGAGAGCTGCATCCTGATGCATAGGTAGGGGTGGGGGTGTTAATTCTTAGCCTATGCACAAGCTTTTTAAAACCTTAAAGCCCACCTTCAGTGACATACTTCTTTCTGTAAGGTCACACCCCCTAATCTTTCTAATCTGTCAAATAGTGTCACTGCTAGAGGACAAAGCTTTCAGATATATGCAATTTGGGGGCCATTCTTATTCAAACCCCCACATCCCCATTCCATATTTAGTGATCAAGACTGTTTAAGAAGTCCTTATGAAGGAAAAGACAGGCCAGGTAACTATGTGATCATATTTCCTTATGTAGCCGGGAATACACAAGAATACACAAGATATTATTGTAGTGTGATTTGAAATGCAACAGTCTTAACTCACTCACACACATAAAACACTTGGCCCAGTGCTGACTGCCCCATCTTCACTAAAGAGTAGTTAAAAGGCAATGCCAAAAACTAGAGGAAGGGACCCAAAAGGCCATCAGTTAAAGTGATATTTAATCCTTAAATTAACTGAAGTAAAGGAGTTTGTATTTCTTTTTGCACACTGTTTGCCTGCTTATGCATTTCAAAGCTAAAACAAAGCTGGAATTAAGACTTGCTTTTGTATTTTAAAGAATTTGCACACATTTAAAAAGAAGAACGGGACTAGAAGTGTGGCATAGCAGTCAAGAGCCTGTCCTGCTCTTGCCGAGGACTGGCCTTCAGTAAGCAGCCACTGTCTTCTATTGTAATTATACTGTGTGACCCAGCGCAAGCTGGGGAGGAAAGGGTCATTCCATCACACAACTCTAGTCAATGCTGGAGGGAGGGGAGGGCAGAAACTGAAGCAGAGGCCATGCAGAATTGTAGCTTACTGACCTCTCCATGGCTTGTTCAGCCGGCTCTCTTCTACAAGCCAGGACCACGACGCCTAAGCTATGTCTTCCTACATCAATCATTAGTGAAGAAAATGCCCCATACCTGTAGGCCAGCCAGATGGAGGCAGTTTCTCAGTTGATGTTTCCTCTTCCCAGATGACCCTGACCTATGTCAAGATGCCCCCCACCAAAAAACAAAACAAAACAAAACAAAAAAGCAAAACTGAACCAACACACCAGTATCCAAATCGAATGACTGGCAGCTGCGTCTGACTCATTTCAGGAGATCTGACTGGCCTCCACAGCCACTTACACCCATGTGCATGTACGGGGGTGGGGTGGGGTGGGAGAAGACACAAACACACACCAAAAATAACTAAACAAAATAATTTGAAAACTCTAAAATAGAATGAACTTCCCTAAAGACTTATGTTCCATGTACTTTCTTCATGCTTTTATGTTTGTTTTTTGTTTTTTGTTTTTAAATCAGCTCCATTGCTGAGTTTAATTTAAAACATTTGAAGGTTTGAAATGGCACCATTTTGAATATACCAGGTGATCTCCTGTGTGGTGGAGGTTTATTTACACTATATTTCTTTAACTGAGAACTTTATTTTCCAGCCATAGAGTAATACCTTTGATGTATGAGCATGAGACAACTGTTGTTTTCATAGGCATTTAGTGCCCATATGTTGCGTTTTTTTCCCTATATGGTCTGGACTTGGTTCCTTTTGCTTGGTCATGCATGCATGGGCTTCCGCTTTCTCCTCATCCTGTGACTCCTGTGTAGTGAACAGCAGTGACCTATCTATAAAACAGCGTAGCCAGTTTAACCAAAAGGGAGCTTGATTGAATTTAATGGTTCATTGTGTGTGTGTGTTTATTTTAATAAGAAAGTACTTTTGAAAAGAAAGGATCCTTTGAATCTTTGAATCTGGGCCTGCCCCGTCTACAGAGTCTTCCCCTTGTTATGTAATCTGGTCTTGTCGTCTTCAGACTTAACACGTATTCCTGCCCGAGGCAACCTTCAGAAAGATTATTCAAGGCAAGATAAAATAAAAACCTCCCCTTTGAAATACTCTGATAATTAAAGCAAAAGTTGCGCCTGTATTTTTTTTTTTTTTTCCTTTTGAGAAGTTTGGTTCATGTTGGTGACATTTTAATCTAATTGGGAGAGAGCTAGTCCAAGGACAGTTGAATGGTAAAGTAAGGGAGGGGTGGGCATGAGAGGCTTGTGAGGTCACCTCTTAAGGAGGATAAGGAAGTCCCCCATTCTACAAAAGGTCAGGGTGTCATTCACCTTCCCCAGGACTCAGAAGCCAGAGCAAATTGTACACGCTTGAGGGGAATGGGCTGAGGTGCAGGGCATAGGAAATTGTGAAGGAGATTTCCAGTCTACAAGCTACTGATGGGCCCAGCCAGCCACAGAGCAGCTCAGAGAATGGGAACTTGTTCTGCAGACTGCATGCCAGGCAAGCAGTGGGGTTTGTCCTTCAAGAACTGTGGAGGGACAATCAAGTACACAAACAAAGGGCCCCTTGGTGTCATTTAGCAAATACTAATTTCCTGTCCTGGCTGTCTTTAGGGTTGGTTGGGAGTTTGTCCAAACGAATGATACTCATTCCTTGTTTATTGATGATATCCAATATATTGTCATTATAACAGCAGTTAGAGTCCAGATCATGATAGAGTTCACTGTGAGTGAAGCTCAGAGTAACAGGTTGCAATGCAGCGTGTGGCAACGGAGCTCTATAGAGCAAGGGGTACAGACCCCAGAGAACGTTCAGGAGGTGACGTGGCTCTGCCTCTGTAAGGGTGACTGGTGGTCAGCACCTCAGCTAGCATAGTCACAGACACGCCTACATAGTCTACGCTGTCCTACAGCGAAACTCTTCCTGGGTCATTCTGGAGTGTGTCAAGTCAACAATTAAAACTAAAGGTCACAGCTCCCCTTTCCAGACTTAACCCTTCAAAGTGACGCTGGAAAGAAATGTTGAAAGGAATAATTACTCTGTAACTTCCGGCCTTCAGGGTGGACTCATGGTGTCCACTGAACAGCAACTGTCGGCATTCAGTCTCCCTGTCCCTGCTTTCTCAGGCTGAGAAGGACATTGTACACAGATGGCCACTCTGTTACGTCCCTTCCCTTCCCTCCCCGTTGCCCGACTGGTTTTCCTCCCTTCTGGATGTCCTTTTCTATTAGGGAAACTCGGTCAGTTGTTCTCAATCGTGACAGAGTCACCCTCCTAGCTGGATATGCCTTGGCTTCTTGAGCTTCTCTCCCCAGGATTCTCGTTTAGAAAAGATGAGTGGACCCTGCAGTTATACGTGAGGTAGTAAGTCCCCCATTGGTGGTCGCTATTTGGTACCTGTATTGGTTTCCTGGAAGGAAGATTTTATTTTGCCCCATGGCTCGGGAAAGTTAAAGTTCATCATGGTGAGAAAGAAAGGCCCTATAGAGTATGGAAGCTGAATTCTACGGCAGGGATTCCCCATATCTCCGCAGTCCAGGAGAGAAAGGGTAATGTGTAGGACTTTCTCATTTTTTCCTTTTGGTCAGTCTGGCACTGACCCAACAGTGGTACCCAGGTTCAGGTCTGGTATCCCTCCTCAGTTACATCTCTCCAGACACATTCTCAAAGACACACCCAGATGTTTTCTGTGTGATTCCGAATTCCATGAGGTTGACAGTGAGGATTAAACAGGACAGTGCACCCCTCTGAGAAGCACCGGTGTGAGGTAAGCTAAGTAAGAGGGCCTGAACCGTCTTTGAACTTTTCCCATAGTTTGAGTCCCCACTTTGAGTATCCAGAGCCAGCTGCTGTTACCTCAGTGGGTGCACCAGGAAAGAAACTGAGGCAGGGATGGATGGTAACCAAAGCTGGTTTTCTCATTATCTCTCCCCAGATGTCCCTTATCTTTCCAAGGACAGGGCTTCATTTCACGCCGGAAATTTCTGGTTAGAATACCCGGAAACAAGGGTCAGAAGGACTTTCATAGGCTCTGTTTGTACCCTCTTCCCCAAGCTGAAGGTTCTCTATGTACATGGGCAATTTGCTTTATGTTTTCCCAGAACTTAATAGAATACCCCACTGTGAGAGTAAGGAGGGCCCAACGCTCTCCTGCACAGTTGTGTATGGCTTAGCAACTACTAGTAAGGAAGAAATTATTTTGATGAATGATTTTTATCCATCTGCACTTGAAGATTTTAGGGAATCCTTTTCTTTTTGTTTCATTTGTTTTGTTTTGTTATTGTTTCATTTTCTTTTGTTTCTGCGTCTGCTTGGAAGGATCAGCAAGAGTGTGAGAGTAGATTACTCTCTAAGTTACAGGCAGTGTCATGTGGACGTAGTCCCAAATAGTCAGGAGCATTGATTGAGTCCAAGATTTCAATGCCTGACTGGGCAACATGATGAGACTCTGTCTCTAAAACAAACATAGTAGGCTCTTCATTTACAAGACTTACAAGTATTCCACGGTCAACTAATTTCTTTACTCAGGGCCTTTGACGTTACCAATGTCTATCCGAAGTACTAAGCCCTGCTGAAATGTAGCAGACACTTACTGTACCATAGTCAGTAAGACATACTTTATTTCAGATGCAGAATTGATCTCGTTACTCTTAAGAGTATAATGTGTAAAAGTTCTTCAGAAACCAGTTTGTTGTTAGTGGATTAGAGGCCAAGCTTCACTATAGACTTCTTTCCTCAAGCGCCTCTTTAGTTCTTACATCTGTAGAAGCGTGTATCATGGTCTGAGAAATGTGTCTCATCCTAAGCAGTGTGTTGTTAGATGGCATTGGTGTGTGCACACCCACAGTGCACTGATGCGGACCACACACTCCAGGTGAGCCACTCTGCACAGTGTTTTGGTGCAGTCATGAGGTGCAGCAGACATGGGCTGTATGAGGCATGGCGAGACTCTACACAGAAGTTAACCATTTCTACTGTTAGGGATACACCAAATCTCAAGAATTCAAAAGTATCCTGCAGTGAATCCCTAAGAAAGAAAGTTCCTCCTTCCTTTGTTATCAAGTTTCGTGCACTGCAGATAATTTTGTCTATACTTGGGCATAACTGGCATTGTTGTAAGTTTGTTCCCACTAGTATCACAGCAAACATATTAGTGACGTGTGGTGTCCTGTGGCTGTGATGGCTGTATTGACGCTAACTGATGGGACTCTATTACACTCTGACGGGACTGCCATGTGCACCCACATGTATGTACATGACTATGTGTGGATATTCTAACTGTTCTTACACATTTTCCTGTATCATGTTAGATAAAACTTTCTTCATCTCTGCTTCTACAGTTTATTACTATAAAAGGGATTTGTATACTAATGACAACTTTATTTCTGCAGTACAAAAATTCTATTAAGCCAGATATGGACCTAATATGTATTTTGGAGCACAACCCAGGGAGACAATGTGCAATAGTACGCTGTGTACTAGTTATATGCAGAGTACATGCAGAGTACTCCTGACCCCTGCAGAGAGCATTCTCCCTCACCACTATGGCTCTACCCCTTCAGTGATTACTTGCACCTTTCAGAAGGACAAAGCTTCCAGGCAAGAAGTGATTACTCAGAGTAGAAATCCTTATCATGGACAACTACTTTAATAAAGTTTCAGCCATTTAACCTCCTTAAGAGGATTTGGGAGGCCTGGATTTCTACTCAGATGGCATGCATGAGAAATGCTACAGTCAAGCAACCAACATCCAAGCAGTGTGGGGGAATGGATCAGCTTCTTTTGGGGAACACTTTCACTTTTGTTATATTTTGTTTCTTTGAAAACTGATCATCACAGACTGGAGTACATTTCTGTGTTCTGAACATGCAACTTTAACACTTGGTACCCTGGCATACAGTGGGTATTAAGCTGAGATGTTAAAGCAGGTTTCATCTCTGAAGAACCAGTTGCTAGGTGCTGAATGACAACTCCTCACTGCCTCTGTGTGAAAAGCTTCCTGTTGACATTGAAGAAATTAAAGCCTAGAAGAGGAGAGGAAACAGCTTATGGCTTTGCTTGTCATTTCTTACTGTTTGTTCTTGCCAAGAGCTCTGCTGGAAAATACAGACACTTTAAGAACAGGTTTTTATGAGAAGAAATAATTTGTTAACTGTTATCTTCCTTTCAGTTTAGAGAATGTTTTTTCCTAAGTATAAAATCTGTGGTTAGTTTAATTTTCTATATTTTAAAATAGAAGGAAGTATTTTATTTTTATCACTAAAAACTTCACCAACTCTTAACTGGTGCTTGTGTATAGATATATCTGTGTATACTGTGTTAACTGCTTTACATCCCTGTGAGAAAAAGAAAGAAAAAGAGGAAGGAAGGGAGATAACAAGGAAGAAACATAGGATAGAAGAAAGAGAGGGGAAAAAAGAAGGAAGGTAGGAAGGAAGGAAAGGAGGAATGAAAAAAGAAGGAAAGAAAGAAAGAAAGAAAGAAAGAAAGAAAGAAAGAAAGAAAGAAAGAAAGAAAGAAGTAATCTAAAGCCAGAACGATTTATTTTAGCTTACAGTTTCATTAAAACCTTTTGTCCAGCATCATTTGGCCAAGTGCTCTTAGTCTGTAGTGGGGTAGGACTTTGGGCAGGAAGCACCATATGGGGTAGAGCAAAGAAGCCTAGTGAAGCAGATGTGTTTTCTAGCAGAGCCCATCAAACCCTGTAAGCTGTGAATCTACAAATGTTATCAGTCCATTCATAAAGCCAGAGGCCTGGGGTTCCAGTCACCTCCCAAAGCTCAGGGAGCAAGCCTCCCACACACAAGCTTTTGAGGGAAAATTCACATCCAAACTCTAATAGCATGAAACCGTTTGGATCATGTTTGTTCTTTTATTTCCTTAACAGCATGTTGGGAGTATTTATATTTGCTTGACAAAAGCTGTGAATATTTTTAGGAACCCTCCCGCTTTGCCACTATTTATTCCAGCCTGACTTTAGTAAGCACAGGAGTATCTAAGTGTGTAATGTACTCAAGTAATTGTGACTGCCTAGTTAGACTCGCAGATGGCCAACGTTTTTCTACCTTAAATGTCACAATAGTATTTTTGTCCACGGGCTTTGCATACATTGAGTTAGAATCCATCCTGCTGGTAAAATTACCATTGGTGACTGGGGCCTTTCAAGGGCATAGAAATTAATTCCAAAATTATTTTCCCCCCAAAGTGTACAAGAATACTCTACCTCAACTTTCAACACTGCGCCTTGCTGCCATTCTTAGTCTTCTACTCTGTGTGTGTTTTCTTTAAAAAAAAAAAAAAAAAAAAAAAAAGAATGAAGATGGAGATATTTTTAGCAAATGGGCAAATTGTTATTAATGATATGTCAGTGTCAAATTGGATTCTAGGTTGAAGTAAAATCGAGGCTTTTGAGAGTTCAGGGTGGTCCAATGATAGCCTAAGCCTGTTTTTAAAACGGCAGAGGTTCTTTTCGAGAGGTTCAAACAGTTAACTCACTTTTGGTTCGTGGCAAGTTCCATGTCAACTTCTTGGCTCTGAAAAATAATTTTGGGTGTTCAGCCTTGAGTTTAGGGGTTGTGCTGTGCCCTGTGGTTGTCAGGGTATCTTCTTGTCTGGTACATGTGCCCTAGACCTCCCGCTTAGGGTCCTTTGTGCTCTTTTTCTGGCTATAGGCTTCTCAACTTGTTCTTGAGATGGTGGAGCTTTCTACCACCTCTGATGATGAAGTGAGCTTATCCACAACTCCCTCCGCTCCCGTGTCCATGCGCCCTGCTGTCTTGGGGGAGTGTCCTCTGGCTGCCTGTGTAAATGATCCGTCCAGTTGGATAAGACGCAGACAATGGGGCCATGTAAAGCCAGCTGGTTTCCTTCCAGCAGCTGCTCTATGTGCTTACACAGGAAAGGCTGTGTCTTTGTGTCAGCCCTTTGATGGTCATCCCCTTGAAATCCCCAACCTCCTCAGGTGCTTCCTCTCCCCCTGGGCCTCTGTAGTGAGGTAATGCCTTTCTAGCAGATGGAGGAGGGGAAGGAGGAAGTTAAACCTTCTGGTCCTTTGTAGGTGAGGACTTCCAAGGCCAGCTGAGAACTTGCATGGAAGGACTTTTCACAAGTACCATACTGTTGTAGCTGTTTGGACTATTTGAGAGGATTACAAAAAGCGGGTAAAGGCCAGTCCTCTTTCCATCTTTCAAGAGAAACTTAATTCATTCTCTGGGTTTCTCTACATCAAGTTGAATTAGTAAACATACCTTTATTTGCTTCTTATTTTAGAAATTAAGCAATTGGGTTAACATTTCCTGGCGCTGTGTCTTCATCTTCAGTGTGTCGTCTATATAAAACAATTCAGTTGCTGCCCCTAGGGCCGCAGGAAGCATTCCAGAGAATGGCACTCCCTCCAGTTTTAAAATCAGACAAATTTGGGACACTTCTCTGCCATTTTCCCAAAATGCCTTATTCCTTGGTTTGATCCCTGGATCTCTGAACAGTATTAAGCCAGAAATGGCTTCTACCACTGTTGTTGAACAGCCAGAGGCTGGCAACCTTCGGTCCTGACGTTCCTTCAGCAGCCACAGTCCCCAGAGGCCTGGGTGTAATTAGGCCATAGATGGAAGGAGTGCTCAGGTGGGAGGTGGATATTTCAGTAATGAGGAAGGGAAAAACCAAGGCCCCTCTGGGTGCTTAAGTCTTGAGTACTTGTGTTGACCCTAGCAGAATCAGAGTTAAGCCAGTGAAAGGCAACATTAGATGGTTAGAAATTCTCTTTTCATGTTTGACATGAGACTTTTATATTAGATGTCTCTGTTTGCTATTCCTTTCAAAGTTAAGCCAGAGATAAAAAGTGCAAGGGATGGTTGGCATGAGTTAGAACATCCCAGAACACATGAAACTCTACAGAGACATTACGTGCCTCCTTACACACACTTTGGCAAACCCATGAAGCTGCTATATTGTATCTTTAGAGTTTCTTCCAACCTCTCCCATTTCCTTTTCTCCATAACCAGGGTCTTTCTTTGTTGCCCTGGATGGCCTTGAACTCCCATCTTAGCCAATCAAGTAGTGGGAATTCTAAGTGCATCACTCTTTCTGCCTTGCCACATTGCTTTGATTATAAAGCTAATTTGTCTGTCTGTGGCTATAGGGGTTCAACATAAGGCCTCACACATGCAAAGCTTGCAGTGTTTCTGGGTTACACCCCATTGTCATGGTATTGCTTTCTGGTCTGTCATGCTAACATCTGCTTTCTGCATGTGGTTCCTGAGGTGATCTCTAGCATCATTTCTCTCTGCAGATAGTACACAGTATGCGAAGCATTTCTTTAGGCTTAGAGACAAAGAGTAAGAGTTTTGTGGTCAGGTGATGGGAAGGCATAAGAAGGAAAATAATGTATAGACCCTTATGGACTTTGGTTACGAATTTCTAGAAAATGAACATGTAATGTCTAAGCTCTGATAACCACGTGGGCTTTACTTCTGTGCACTAATACGACCATTTGTTCTTCTCCAGGGCTCGAATACCATCATGGCCAAACCTTATGAATTTAACTGGCAGAAGGAAGTGCCCTCTTTCTTGCAAGAAGGAGCAGTTTTTGACAGATACGAAGAGGTAACTCTGCTGTTATCCACCCCCCCCAAAAAAACACTCTAAAAATTAACTAATTCTGATCAGAGTATCGCGTCTTCTTTCACCTAAGTAACACCTCCGAGGCTTACAGATCTCAGTGGCTGAGGGTAAGGGATGGAGGAGAATGGCTGTGTTCCTTCAGTGAGCTGTTGAAGGATCACCATGTGCCCGACAAGCGATAGCAGTGACGGGTGTCACTTATCCAGTGACCTCCTCGTGCCAAGCCGGATTCTCAATGGTGGCTGCTGCCCTTGTGATTTTACCGGTGGGGCTCATGGAGTAACAGTCTGGTTGAATGAAGTGCTTCTGGGCTTCGTTCTAGCCAGGTGCTCACTTGTTTCCTTTGTACAGACCTCTGCGTCTGCAGCTTATTTTTTATGCCTTTGCAGAATGTGGCCCCAGGCTTTCTGTAGAGCCAGGCATTGCGATAGAATGGCTGGAAGGGTGAACCTTGCCTTCCGTTTGAGATGAACCAGGGAAAGGTTTGTGATGAAAGTGGATTTTTTTTTCCCCAAGGCACAGGGAAAGGTAAAAATGAATTCTCTTAGAGCTGGAGATGATTCCTTCCAAACCAGTGAGCGTTGTGGCTGATAACGCAGCCCCTACCCCCTGAGGCTGAGCTTGTCATAGCAGGGGCTGCCTTTGCCCAGGAACTTGGTTGTGCTAGCTGACTTGACTTGTGTTTTGCAGTGTGTATCTTGTTATGAGAGTCACATTCCCAGAAAATGGAATTGAAAGAGCCATTGATGAACCACAGCACCATCACTCTGTCTTACCTTGACTTTGGGTATTAAAGCGACAGTGTTCCGTAACTTTACCACAAACGGAGGAAGTGCCTTGTACTTCAAGGCAATTCAAGACAACATCCCGCCACCAGAAGCAACCGCTGGATAGTAGCAGTGCTTGGCTGGTGGTTTCTTCTGGCCTTTCTGTTTTGTTTCATTTTGTGTCTTATTTCTCCCTTGGAGTTGAGATCATGGGATACATCTCTTAAGAAGGAAAAACCACACGCTTTCCATAACTTACCTCTTCCCTGCTTTCCCACCTCCCCGCTGTAGTAATCATAACCAGTCTCTCGTGGACCCTTTTCTCTGCCTGAGATCCACCTGTGCCCGGGGATTCATTGGCAAACTCCTGCGCATCCTTCAGGACTCAGATGAGAAATCTTCACTGGGTGGGGGGCGGTATTTCTTTGACCTGCCCAGTAAACCATAACTCCTCGTGCCACCGGTGGTCTTCCTTCCTGTATTTATCATCACCACACTTTATTTAATGTTTCTGCCTTTTAAAAAGTAGTCTGCATGCCTCAAGGCCACGGGCTATGCTTTACCTATTTTTCTCTTCCCAGGTACCAGTAGGATGTGCTGAACTGTCAAGCTTCTTGTAAGGTTTAGCATTACACAAAGCTAAGTCTAACTGGTTTTTTTTGTTTTGTTTTGTTTTGTTTTTTTGTTTTTTGTTTTTCCTTCCCTTTCTGCTTTGGTGCTGGTGGTTCAGCCCAGAGCCTCAAAACAGGCTGAGCATGCCATCAATAACTGAAAATTTACCCCAACATTTTTCTTGATAATTGAGATTAGAATAAGGTGATAGTCCTTGAAGCTCATACGGAATCCGAGGCTCTACAGACTCAAATTATTGGGGTGAACGATATGAAATCCACACCATTTAAACAGCTCACTGGTGTCGGCTGCTTTCTGCAGAGTGAGTTATGTAAGTGGCTATATTTACAGCACACGGCGAGGCATAGAAGGTCACGACGAACAGTTCTGTTCAAGGCCCCCTTGTGATCACCTCATCTAGGTTGGGTACCACTGACCAGGATGGCAATGCAGGTGACAACATTTACTGTCTGTTCTCTCTCACTGGGAACTGGGGGAAGAAAATCCTAGGGGTCTGTGTAATGTGTTTGAACCAAGGAGAGGTGCCTGGAGAACATGCAGACGGAGAGATGAAGATTCAGAGGATTGTCTGTATGCTCTGTGGGGCGTCCACAATCACATGCTAGAGTGAAATCAGCAAGCGGGTGTGACTGACGGAATAGTAAACTTAAAGGTTCAGCAAGGCAGCCCTGACAGTTCAGACTCTTCCGTGTTCCCCCCATTTTCCTAGACCACAATGTTCCTTCTGCAGGCCGAGGTGGGACCCCTCTGGATATGAAGGTCTTCCATCCTGTTTTATGCCAAGTCGCATACATTTGTATAGCCTGCTGCGTGGAAAGCGGGAGGTGGGGTTATTGGAACTTGAGAGTGACTTGTTTAAGTCTACCGCTGTGTCAAATGGCAAGGGGCCGCATTCTGGGGGCCAGCATGTTCCAACCCCGTCAGTGCCATGTAGTGTGGGCTAGTGTGCCACGTCACTTCTTGATTGCTGGAGTGACTCAAATGACCTTCAGATCTCTAAGGCAATTCTCCAGCCTTAGAAACTCTGTAAGATAGCTCACAAATATCATTTGTTTCCTCATAAACAAGAGAGGGGTCGCCTGAAAGAGACCTAATGTGCTCAGAGGCATTATTTTATCTTTCTGTATGCTAGGCTAGCAAACACATACAGAAACAAACACTTGTCTTGGAAAACAAAGGGCCACGTGATACCGTGGTTGGAGGAGCTGAAGCTTTTGTGCCCTTTTTGATCCTTGTGATGATGTCCTCGGCTTCTGAATCGCAGCAACTATTATTTGAAATTTCGGGTTCCTCATGCTTCTCTAGACCTGTACACTGCCTCACCTTTCCCTGAACCATTAGGCATGCGCACTGCCTCACCTTTCCCTGAACCATTAGGCATGCGCACTGCCCAGCTTTCCCTGGACTGGAGGGTGAGGTGAACCTGGAGGGAAGAAACGCCAAACAAGTGTTAAACTCGGTCCAGCCAAGCTTCACGTCCTTCACTGTGATTTCCCGAGGAAGCACAGTGAGAGACAAAACAAAGAATTTTAACTTCATAGAGCAAACAGAGTTCTTTTCCTAATAACACATCAAGCCAGCAAGCCAAATCCTGTTTCAGGCTGGATGGCAGCCAATTCTTCTTACCCACTTCCCAGCTCTATAAGATGCAGTATTTTGGAGCCACAACGATCAAAGTACATGCTTGTGAAAATGGAACCGGAAAAGGTTTCTTTCTCCAGCTTGTGCATAAACAACCCTGAGACGTGATGGCTGACTGCTAGTGGGAAGAAGGAGAAGTAAGGAAAAGGAAATGCAGGCGTGCAGCAGAAACATAGGGGCTGACATGTGAAGGAGCATTCACGGATTCTACTCAGGATAATGGGTGTCACGTCTGCAGCAACAGATTAACTTCCACACAGGGTGAAAACTTTTAATAATTACTGAGGTTTTCTTTTCCCCCAAAATAATTGGCAATGTGTATACATGTACACACACACACACACACATCACATATTGTCTTTACCCATTGTCTTGTTGTTTCTATGTTCCTGAGGATTTTTTTTTTTTTTTGAGGCAGCTGAAATTTCAAAAGTTCACTTTGCAATAGCCCCTGAAATAACATCCATTTCTCTTGTCATGATTCTTCTACTAAACATCTAGCTAGTGCTTCTATTAAAACATTAAAGATGGCATACTCCTTTCTTCCCAGCACCTGCAAGACAGAAGCCAGAGATTTCTGTGAGGTCAAGGCCAGCCTGATCTACACACAGAGAGTTTTAGGACAGCCAGGGCTAACAAACAAACCAAACTAAGCCAAACCACAAACCCCTCTGTTCCTTCCTAACTTGACCTGACATACATTACTGATGTGCATAATATATTTTGTTGACTAAAAACTGTTTAATATTAGGTACCCAAAGGACTCCCCTTTCAGAAGAGAGGGGCTGTGGTGCTTTGTAGACAGGCTTCTGGGTTGTCTGCATCTCTGATTCCTCAGGCCTCTCTCGCTCTTTCTTAACAGAGCCTCCGTGTTCCCAATATCCAGTTCCTTCTCGATGCTGTTCCCCATTGCTTTGCTCCTAAAACCCATCTCACGCCCAATCTCAACAACACGTGTGTATCTACCGTGTGATGGAAGATGACTTTGTCTAAAGATGGGACGGCAGCACAGAGAGCTGGAGCACAGTAGAACCACAGCCCTCGCCCAGACCCCTCTTTTTTCCCCAATCTGCTGCCCGGGCGCGTGCCTGCTTTAAAAATGTCTAACCGTCGGTTTATTTATGTGATTGTGTGGGCGGGTGGACTTCTGGGCCACACACTTGTGTAGAGGTTAGAGGACAACTTGCTGGACTTGGGGTTCTCTTCTTGGAACTTTTTGGGGGCCTGCGATTAAAGTGAGGCTGTGAAGCTCGGTGGCAGTCGCTGTTCCCCTTTGAGTCTCCCCCCGCACCCCTACCCCTGCTACAATTTAGTTACTCTGCTAGAGTCTTTTTTCAGTCTGCTCCCTTCATCTTTTACAGATATGTTTCTCAGTTACTTAGAAAAGATAAATTTCCCCATCTCAACTAAGGAGACAAATTTCTGGTCCCTTGTCCTTTGGATCTAACCCCTCCTTGCAGACTCTACTTCACCCTTTCACCTCAGTGTTAACTGTGGGGAGCTGACCAAGGGAGAGCCTTGCCCTTTTCTTTGTCCTTTGTTGCCTTAAGCAGACACTCTGCTCAGAATCCATGAGCGCACCCACAGCTCTGGTCTCCCAGGCTGGCAGTGTGCCTAGTGGGGTTCAAGAACTGAGTTTTCCTGTATTTTAGCTCCTTTAAATGTAAATGCATCTAGCTTCCTTTGCAGCTATCTCAATTACAACAGATTTAAAAGCACCCACTCCCTCTTCACAGAAATCCCTGAGTTCCCTTAGTCCAAATCAGCTAAATCTTCACACCCACTTTTCCTACGGAAATCCAGAACAGGGTTTAAATATTTCATAGCAGTCAGTCTCTTGACGAAGGCCAGTCTGTTCCCAACACCCAAACACCCAGACTTTCTTCATCTCACTCGTGAGATTCCTTGTCATTTTTATGCTAGTGTCAATAGATGGAAAAAACATCATACCAATCTAGTTTAAGGGTCTTCACTTTTTAGTTTTTTTTCACCCTAGCCCTGAACCCCACAATCCTTTCCCCATTCCTCCCTTCTCCTTCACCTCTGGGAAGAGGGTGCCCCTTTCCTGGGTATCACCCAACCTTGGTCCCTCAAGTCTCTGCAAGACTAGGCACATTCTCTCCCATTGAGGTCAGACAAGGCAGTCCAGTTAGGGGAACGGGATCCACAGCCAGGAAGCAGATTCAGGGACAGCCCCCCACTAGTTGTTAGGGAACCCACATAAAGACCAAGCTGCACATCTGCTATGTATGTGTGGGGCGGTGCAGGGTAGGTCTAGCTTGTATTGCTCTGGTTAGTGGGCCAGTCTCAGGGAGCTCCCAAGGGTCCAGGTTAGCGGAATCTGTTGGTCCTCTTGTGGAGTGCCTGTCTTCACTGTTTTTCCTCTCTGTATTCCTTCCACATACTAGACAAGTGCTCCCCCACGGAGCTGTGTTCTTGGCCTGGCTGTAGTTTAACTCTAGAGTCAAGCAACACTTCATTCCACATTTTAAAGTCAGTGTTTCCCTGAGCCTTGTAGAAAAGGCTGGCTTTGCAGACCAAAAAGGGCCAAAGAAAGCAGCAACAGGAACAACCAAAGCAGTGGACATTTCGGTTACTCCCTTGTAAGGACGGAAAAATGAAAGCACTACTTCGGGCCACGTTTTCCTGTGAGGATAAATTCAGAAACAGGCCTGACAAGGAGAGCTGGCCATTGCCCATGTCTCTTGGATTCTGGGAAGGTAAGACAGCACTGAGCTGCTTTTGGTAAAGTGGAAAGCTGGCACTGACAGACACCATTTTACTTTCTTTCCTTGTCTGTTGGGCCCCAGGCAAGCTTGGTCCGCATGTTGCCTTCCTCTTCTACATGCTCAGAAGGGGCTTCAGCTCCTGGCAACAGAGTTGCAAGGGCCAGAGGCAGAAGCCAGGGAAGGCACTGAGCATTCAACTTAGGAAATACCCTGAAAGCTCACACAACGAAGCCTTTTCAAAAGGTTTCCAAAGGAACTATTTTGATTTAAACATTTAATGCCCCCCAACACACTCACACTCACACACACACACACACACACACACACACACACACACACACACACCCCTACAGGATAGTTGCAGGATGAAAAGGCTAGTCAATCATGAGGTCTTTTACTACTAGACCCAGATCACATGACTCTTTATTTAAGACAAGCAGGCAAGCATAAAACAAATCCCTGTATTTGTAATTGAGAGAATAGCAGACAGCTGACCAAATTGTGGCAAATTCTCTTATAAAAGTAAATCATTTGAGGGAGGGCCCTTAAATAGTACCCATTTGACACTGAAAAAACATAAGTACTTACCCTTTATTTACTTGCACACGTTAGCTAGTTTAGCTCTCACCTACAGGGTCAGGGTATTGGGCTCCCAGAGTAAAACGAGCTAAGCAGCACCTGGTGTTCACACGGAAGGGTCCTACGGGAGACGGTCACCCTGATAGTGCTTGTTGCTCAGCTCTCGAGATCACTCTGAAGGTCCTGTTTAGTTACTACAAACCAAACAGGACAACAGCACTCACAAACAGACAGGCGGCTGGACAACTGCAGGAGAATATGTGCTTACGTGCCTGGGGGGGGGGGGGGGTTAAGGTTGGTGATTGCCAGTGCATAACATAGAACTAAGATTGAGTTTTAAATGTAAAAGAGGCCAACGGCAGCTAATAGGAAAGAGGATGACAATACATTCCCCATGTTGGAGTATATTAAGAAAAAGTCTTAAATATTTTGAATGGAATTAAACTTTTCTGATTTTGTTCTATGGGGCTGAAGATTTACAAAGTCGTCTAGGGCATAATTTGTTCAGTTACTAGGTCCTCTGGTACGAGTTATATATTTTTCAAGCTCCAGTCAATATCATAACTTGACTTTTAAAAACAAAGTGTGACTATCACTTTGTTTCCCGGGATGAAACTTCAGGCCCCTCCTCCTTCACCCCTCCACTTCTCCCAACAATCATATTAAAACAACAACAACAGCAGCAACAGTGGTAAGGTGTGCTCCCATGGGATAAGAGGAGGGAGTAATGGCTCTAGAAGACTGAACTAGAGACATCAGACAGGAAGCTTCACCCAGGCTGAGTCCTGACTGACAGTTCAGCCAACCAATCAAACACAGCGAAAATGAAGGCGGGTGCTGATAATTTGTGCAAAGGTTGGTTGGTGGGTGTGACCGGAGACTAATCCAGTGGAGGTAGAGAATACTATGGGTTTGGACTCAGGTTTCCATCACCTTCCAGTCCAGGGCTCTCATTAGATCCTAAAGGCCCTAGGAGCATTTCCTGTGCCTTCTGTGGCGGATAGGAAGGGTCTGGTTGACGGATGGAATTGAGGGGCTGGATTCCCTAAATCAGCAATCTGTAAGGGTAGCGGGAGGTGGAAGGACCAATGGGACAGTTGACTAGATACTTGGAGGAACTGGAGGTTTTGAAGAAAGGAATAACAAACCACGGGCTCTTTGAACTTGGCAAGCAGAGGTGTGAGTGGTGAAGGAGATAGGGGTGCTGCGGGGGCGGTGTGGGGACCTGTGGTAAGTGACGCAGTAGAGAAGACCAGAGTGATACTGGAGATAGGGGTGCCGAAGGGGGCTGTGGTAACTGACGCAGGAGCCTGGGAGGTTGTGATGCCAGGTAGAGGGAGGTGACCTTTATGGATGGACTTAGGGTCCAGGCTATGTTTATGCCAGAGGTGGGGAAACTGTAGACAAGATGTTCTATATGTGGTTTTATTTTTTTAAAAAAATCAACCATTTTTCATGAACTAGAATTAACAGGATTTAGTCAAAAACAAGTTCAACAGAAAGGAAATTGCAAAGGCAGTAAAATAGCTTAGAAAATGAGCAAGTGCATTTTCCTCCTGTGGTCCCCCCCCCCCCCGGATGATCAGGTGTCCTGGTGGGTTTATGAACAAGCCTCTAGGGCCTCCTCTGCAGTGGGCACCGCACCAGCAGAGGTCAGAAATGTTTTCAGGAAGACCTAGTACATGCCAAACAGCCATTTTAGAATTTTCAAAGATCTGATTGGCCTCTCACCTTTCTCCCTGCCATAAGAAGAGGAGGAAGTGAATCTAAACCTCAGGAGACTGGAGGCTGGGACACAGCCAGTCCTCAAAAGCTCTCCTGCCTGTGCACACATCACAGCCACCCAGAGAGCTTTTCACAGGCGGATCCCAGCTCTCTGCTAGGATTCCCATAAATTTCCCACTCGCTTGGGCTCAGGCATTAACAGAAATTAAAAAAAAAAAAAAAAAGGAAGTCCATGTAGGAGAATCTAGCATGCAGCTAAGGCTGAGGACAGAGCCTTAAAGAGTAAATCTTTACGACTGCTGATATGGTGGTTACTGGGCAGTGACTTCAGAGTAAGTTGTTGATGTCATAGATTTATCTGGAAGTTTAAAAGCCACACATACAAGGAGATTTGGAACAGATTAAGCTATTCTAATTATAATATAGTATGTTTTCGTGAATATATCAGGCATTCTGAATAGTGTGTGAATTCTTTTGTAGCCCATTTGACCACAGCATCCCCCCCCCCAGCTTAATAATGTTAGGAAACCGACAGTACACGTGACCCTTAACTGATCCAGAAAAGCACTTTGATCTAGCAGAGATGCTGTGATGTCACGTCTGCTATCATGACGAGGTTCTGAGAGAAGAAACTAGAAAGCACTTTCTTAGATGAGATTTAGAATAGGTTAGAAAAGACATCAAGGGCCGCGCCAGTGATATGTGATGAGCAAAGGCTCATTTAACCCACAGTGCCGCTAGCATCTGCAAAGCTGAGATAACACAGGCCACAAGAAAAAGACTCTGACGTTGTTGACCTGCTATTTCAGTGACAGGAGATGGACAGTAAATGGACGGAATCAGTAAAGTGACGTTAACTACAGTTCTGAAGGAAGTGATAACAGAGATGGGCACTGGGGAATACAGGAGGAGGGTGTGGTATGGGTTAGGTAGGAAGAGCAACTCTATTCAGGAAGTGGCCGTGATGGGGCACCTGATTGATGAGCTGGGACCAGGTTGGTCAAGAGAGCCTCCTAAGACATGAAACCTGCAGATGTAAGCTCATAAGGCAGACACAAATGAGAATCTTAAAGGGCAGGACCAACACTAAACTGAGAGTCAAGAAGAGGAGCAAAGTTAGAAAAGTACTGGGAAGTTGCATCCTGCAGAGCAGAGGTTGCAAAGGGTGGTTTCCAAATCAGCATCCTCAGTACCAACAAAGCTTTCAGCCCACTCAGCATGCCTCCTTACAGGAGGCTGCAGGGATGGACCACTTACATCTTAACAAAGTCCTCAGGAGACCTTGCTACACACTCGGGTACGAGAACAATGCCGTGGAACTAGGTCAAGAGCTTATATTTCATCCTCATTGCTGTGTGCAAAATTGTTTTCAACAAAATTATTTTCTGATTTACACTTTGGAGAGAGCTGTTCTGGTAGCCATTTTAAAAATTGTTTATAATGTGTATATAGTCAGTGTCCCATCATTATGAATAAGTACCCAGGAGACTGAGGCTGTAGAGCGAGTTCTAGGCCAGCCTGTGCTATATCACAGGATCCTGTCTCACAACTTGCTAGGCTGGGGAGCAGGAGCAGAGCAGAGGTAGACACTGGTCTAGAGCTTTGGGTTCTTCCTGACACACCATTAGAGTGATCAAGGAAGGGAGGCAAGAAGGACACAGTTCCTTTGGGCTCCATTGTTTGGGGCCTAGGGTGGCAGTGATAGGGAGCACAGGTTAGAGCGGGCACACCCAGCAACCTAAAGACATCCTGTCGAGACTCACCTCTTAAAGTTCCACCATTACTCACTAGTGTTATCATGGAGATAGTCAAATCCCAAACCATAATAGGGGACTTTCAGGTTTGGGAGCACCAGAACATCAAAGAAGGTAAATTTGAATGTGTGTCTGTCCTCTACCCTCTATATCACCAAATTTTGTTTGTGTGTGTGTATGTGTGTGTGTGTGTCTGTGTGTGTCTGTATGTGTTGAGGCATGGCCAAACTAAGTTGCCCTAGTCTGACCTCAAAGTCCTGTGTGGAAGTTGTTACGCCTGTGTCAACACCTGTTGTTGTACCTGTCACAATACCTGTTGTTGTACCTGTTTCAACATCTGTTGTGTTGCACCTGTCACAACATCTGTTATGTTTCACCTGTCTCAACATCTGTTGTGTTGGACCTGTCTCAACATCTGTATGTTTCACCTGTCTCAACATCTGTTGTGTTGCACCTGTCTCAACATCTGTTATGGTTCACTTGTCTTAACATCTGTTGTGTTGCACGTGTCTCAATGCCCTGAGAAAGTGAGAGCTATAAACATGTGCTACCATACCAGGCTCTAGGGCTTTACATTCTGACAGAGGTACATCCCTTGACAGCACAGACAATCTTTTGAGCAACAGTGTGGTAGAAAACAGGGAATGTGAAGTAACAAGGTCTGAAACGTAAGTTGTTCCTTACCCAGGGATTTAGATCTTGTGCCCACCTTCTTTCAACCATGTTTCCTGTCTTCCCAGCCACATGACTTCTTCCTCCTATACGAAAGGTTGTGCCAGGCACTTGGGCATTACATCATTTGGCACAAACTCTGAAACAACACAGAAATGCAAGTGCTAATGTCTGCCAGACTCTTGTAAGAACACCCAGGTCAGTTCCTTCCTCCAGAACAGCCTTTAAAACAACAGCATTGATAATGTTATCTGGGCTTCCCTGTCCACAGAGCTGGCACCTTGTCATCTAAGCATGTGACATTTAAAGAAAGACTCCCGTGGTTTGGAAAGTTCTGGCAAATAGGTGGCCACGAACACAATAGAATTTGGTATGAGCCATAACCCTGACATTTCCAAGTTTAGACCGTCGGCAGCTCCTTCTGCCTGCCAGGTCACTGGTCTCACCTGAAATGCAAAGAACAACTGGACCCCAGGGGACCCTACTCTTGGAGGATAGGCACCAGTGTGCCTACGTAGCTCTTCATGTAGAAGATTCCATCACACTGGCACACCGGCAGTTTTCTTGTTTTCCAGACTAAATAAAAAGTTCAGGCAAGCACTCAGTGAGCCCTGCAGAGAGCACACACTGGGAAGAGCTGTCCCTCACTGTCCCTTGCCATCACCAATCAGACTCCTACTGACCGAACGCTTAGTTTCCCTCACCTTTGGCTTGCTCAGCTGCCTTTCTCAGTGTGAGGGGTTGATGGACAGAAACCCAGGGCAGCCGTGGGTTGGCAGCACAGTTCTTGCTGCACGGTGAGCTTCTCTACTCATAGGTGAGATTAGAAGAGTGATTCCAAAGTTTCCAGCTCCACCTTGAGTTTTCCAAGCTCTAGTTGTATATGAGCCAGCGATGGGAGGAGACACTCAGGATCGGGGCAAGAGAATGTGTGTAAGATCAAATGGGGACATGGGGCAGAATGTCCTTACATGATCAGGGATCCTAGAATTGGATTAAAGCAGGGATCTACAACTTCACAAGTGAGCAGAGATGGTTTCCCTGAGGAACGACCAGCCTCGGGATGGGAGTGCTCCGGGTTTGCCTCCTTGGGTCTGCTAATCAGCTCTGAAAGCCAAGGAAGGGAGGTGTTAGGAGTATAAAGTAGGAGTTTGACAAAAGTCTGGGTTACTGTTCCTAATCTCATCATTTTTTTTTTCTGCTTAGCACACCACTGCAAGGATTAGTGAGCTAAGACAGTAAACATTTACACACAAAACACGGACTTGCACACATCATTACATAAAACAATGCAGTTAAGGAAAAAGGAGATACACTTTAGAGTTGTAAAAATAGTCTCACAGAGCAGTATGTTTTGTAGAAATGGACTTTTTATTCAGTGAAACGTTAAATAATTATGAAATGACTAGTATAATCTGTTCTAGTCTTTCTTTGTTCATTACTGTCTTCAAACTTTTTTATGTATCTATCTCGTAAAACAGAAAGTGTATCATACTGAATTCTCTGCATATGTGTGGCCTATCTGGAAGCAGTAGAAATGTGGCTAGACACAGCCCATCCCTTTACTTCATGGCATATACGGCTGCAGAACCAACATTTACTTAGCAAAACTATTCTTTCTTCTAAGATTTTTGTTTGTTTGTTTGTTTGTTTTTAATCATGGGTATTGGTGGATGTCTTTGTATGTGTTCACGTGAGTGCATGTGGCCTCCCAGACCAGAAGAGGGCGCCAGATCCGTGGAGCTGGAGTGGCTGGTGGTATGGGCAGTGTGTGCTGAGAACCCTGTGCAGAGCAGTGCTTACTTCTAACAGCTCAGCCATCCCTCCAACTGTAAACTGTCCCAACAATGCTCATTCGTCACTTACTCGTCACAATGTTCATTAGAGCACTCAGTCTTTGTAAGGAAGTATCAGTGTATCACATCCTTACCAACTCTTTTTTTCATATTTAGTTATAAAAATAAACTCAGTTTCCAATACCACCTTTCAACTCCAACTTTCCTACAAGGAATTAGAGTTTGTTGATCGCCTGGCTAAATAGAGATTGTCAGCTGGTCCTCCCCATCCAAGTGTTTTGTTTTTTGTTTTTGTTTTTTTTTTTTAATGAAGTACATTGTATTTATAGGGATTTGTAATTTGAAGGTGACTGGTCTACTACCAAAAAAATAGCAAATGGCCCCTAAAAGTTTCAATTATGTTTATTTTATATTATAATGTTAGATGCATATGCATTGAAATTAATTAAGAGAGCTCATTATTATACCTTAAACATTGCACATTAGAATTTTTCTTATTGTTTCTGTAGTATCCTTTTACTAAATGACCAATTCCCCATCAAAAGGACCCAAGTATGAATAAAACTGGGTTAAATTAAGCAGCAAGAACAAAGCAATACAAGTGGTCATTTGTGCAGTTTGTAATTCTGGGTGTCAGCACTGGGGGCGGGGAGGTTGCCACGGATGGCCACACCTGTGTCGTACCCGACTTCTAATTCTTGGACGCAGCAGGGCAGCTTAGTCTTAAGTACAGCAGCAGCACATTCTACAAGCCACAGGCTCTTCTGTCTCAGCACTGGAGACTGGAGAGTACAACACAGATGGTTGGCAAAGATGGCAGGGAGGGTGAAGGAGTGTGACCCCTTTGCAGCCAACCTCAGTTTCTTGTGTGCTCCCTATGGTGTACAGTTTGTGTGACATATCGTTTTGTTAGACACACACACACACACACACACACACGATGAATGTTTTAGGGATGCTGAGACATGCTCTCACAGTTGCTGTACCTTGTCCTGTTTGCACAGAAGCATCCGGGCAACACACAGGCAGGAAGGGCCAGGCTCCCACGACACGGTGCTTTCAGAACGAGGTGGCAGGCAAAATAGGACAAAGATGACAGAGATGAGTCACACATTAGTGTGGCAGATAATACTCAGGTGGTTTCCCTTCACATCCTTACATCCAGCTCTGCATTTTCTGTCTTTGGTAAAGTTTGAACTCAGCACTTTCTCTTCCTTTTCTTACCCCTCACTGTTGGCTTTTGCTGCAGAGCGAAGCCCCTCTGGATTTCCTTTTCCCTTTGCACAGTCTTTCCATTTACTTCTCTCTTTTTTATGAGTTCACTATTCTTCTTGTTTGTCTTCGTCTTCTTGTTGTTCTTTGTCCTTTTCTGTTTTGACAGCGTTTCCCTGTGTAATCATCCTCACTGCCCTGAAATCCTTTTTGAGGATGGTGCTGAACTCAGACTCAGAGAGATCCACCTGCCTCTGCCTCCCAAGCGCTGGGATTACAGGCATGCACCATGTCCCAGCTAGATGTTCTTAAAGATGGAAGGTACTTTGTCAGATCATAGGGGCATCTTACTCATGAAATAGTTTGAAAGTGAGTGCTGGGAGAACGCCTAAGACTCAACCCATGCCACATGCAGGGCACCAGGACAGCCTGCCTCCTGCTTATGAGAATTCAAGAGATGCATCCGTTAGGAAAGCGTGAAGGAGGTCAGGGATGACTTCAGCTTACACAAAGCTTGTAGGAACAAAACAGGAAGAAAGCCTGTAAACAGTGAGTCACTGCAATTAAAGCACATGGGAGTAGCTCGGCCTCGCACGTGTCACCGTGCTGTGCTAAAGAATTTAATTAAAACTCTAATGGCAAAATTACAGAGTCAGATCCTCTCTGGGTCCCTCTCAGCCTTCAGTATAAATGGGAAAAGCTCGATATTAGTTCAGGTCATATGTCTGTGCTACAGGTGAATAGGGTAATGGTACCAGGGCATGCTTTTAATTAAAGAGATGAGTGCTCTCCTGTGGGTCTCCAGACTGGAGGGGAGGGCCAGAGTCCACCCTGGCTTGGTCTTCTCAATCATTCTGTGTACTCTGCTAATTCATACGCACTCATTCAGGTGCGAGCCGAACAGTCCAGCGAAATACATAGCACTTTTAAAAGGAACTCTAAATCCTTTCTTAAAAAGATTGAGTTTATTTCCCTTGCAATATTGGATGAATTTATTCTGTTTCTAAAAATTGGAAGGAATACTTTTTGTTAGTGCCTCTTGTTGGGAATTTTAGAGATAGTATGTTTTGTTTACGCTGGGTTCTCTAGCAGAAGAATTGGCCGGATATATTGATCCATACGGAGGGATTCAGTATGAGGGACTGGCTTCTGAATCCAGAAGTGAATCTAGAAGCTGAGAAGTCTGTGAGGTTTTGTTTCTGTTCCACACTCTACAGGCAGGAGGCCTGTCTAAAAGCCAGAGGTCTGAGAGCAGAGAGCCAATGTGTTTGAACCATTCCATACCTGAAGGTCTGTGAGTCAGAGCACCAGTGACTGAGCAGGGGAGAAAGAGCAGGCCCTACCGACATCTGACCTTCCGTGCTCCACCAGCTCTGGAATGCCCATAGAGAGAGCAGACCATCTTAATCAATCCATGAGCACCAAGACCGGTCTCTCCTTGAAATACCCCTGCATCCATACATCAATGGGATGTTATCAATTCTCTGGGCACCCCTTAGTTCAATCAAGTTATGTGTCAGCCATCAAGAATATTTTCCCTTTCAGGGCTTTCAGTAGAAACATGGACCACCCTGAGCAACCACTTGGCATTGGATCCAAACCTGCCTTTCAGCCTCTTAACAACCCCTTTCATAAAGCCCCATCTTGTCATCTGCAGAATGGGGACTTGGAGTAGTTAAACTCCTCTCTTAAGGTTCCAAAAGCTGGCAGGGGTTGAGCAGAGATTTACTGCCTGCAAGTCTACAGTGGGTCTCCAAGGGCCACCTCAGAGCACCTCCAGCAGCCGCAGCATCCACATGTTAGGGAAGCAGCTGCTCTCCCTAGACTTCCACAGAATGAGAAATTCCGAGGACTTAATCCAGCATCTGTGTTTCAAGAGCCGCCCCAGTGGATCTAAGGGCAGATGCAGCTCAAGCTTGTGGGTCAGGAGGCAGTGGCAAGATGAAGGGTTTTACACTAACTAGAAAGAGATAAAAATTAAATGCTTCTAAAGCTCCTTGCTGCTGATCTCCCTGAAGCAGGACATCATGATAAAGGAAGAGTGTATGGGTTGCATGCATGCATTATGTGTACTTGTTAGTGTGTGTGCTTGCGCAAGTGTGTTGTGTACCAGAGGGAGACAGTGGGTGTCTTTAATTGCCCTCCAACCTTATTTCTTAGGAGGGTAGGCCGGCCAGTCAGGTCAGAAGTACCTCTCCCAGCTCTTCCGGGCAGTAGGGTTGCAGGCTCTTTACCACCTGACATTCTTTCTAGCTGGACAATATAAATCGCATTGAGCCTTTCTGTGTGCCAGGAACTGTGCACACACAGCGTGTGGCCTCAGCCTTGAATAGCTCAGACAGTTGTGAGGCTTCGATGGCTGACTGGCTGCTGCATTCTTTATGACACAGAATGACCTCTGGATACAAAATATAATCAAAAGTGAGCTTTCTAAAATTCTGTAATAGAAGCTAGAATCAAGGTCTCTGTGTGTGTGCATGGGGCGTTTGTGCCTACTTCTTATGAACTTGGGTCTCATCCTTTCCGAGCAGGTACTTTTCCCTGGAGCCACATCCAGCCCCCACAGACTGTGTTTAACTCTTTTGATTCACCATTTACTCTTAAGTATTCTGGGCCATAACAGTAATGCTGCCTGGTTTATAATCCAATTCTTCCAGGAGAATAAGGACTGAAAGAATTTTTTTTAATGTAATCACCCCTAAGTGCCTGTAACCTCACCAACCAGCCCCCTACTGATCAGTACAATGAGCCATAAAATAGACAAGGGAGTTTTCAGTTGCTAATTGTTGGGGGAGGGGAAGGTAGATGAAAGGAGCCTAGTGTTTCCTTTTAGTTGATGGGAACAGACTTAATATCTTTTCAGCAAGAAAGCCTATCTTTTTAATAATTAACAGCGATTTTAATAAATCATTAAGAGGGATATGATTTCTAGGCTTCTTTCTCTGAAAGCCACAGATAATAGAGTAACTCCATGGAATCACACTTTGCTAGAATGTGCAGAGTGTTTAGTTTGGCACAGACACCTCCCGGGGTTTGGGTCCCATTCACTCCACTGAGAACACCTCTGCAAATCCCTTCCTGGTGCCTCTTCTTACAAGTACTTAAAAGGGGGTGACCCCTGTGATGCTGGGAGGACATTCCAGGGGGTTCCTAGGCTGGAGTGCTCTGGTGAGCAATGGGGCAAAGTAGCTAGGTCAGCACTTATAAGGAAGAAAAGGCTTTCAAAGGAAATGGTATTTGGGATAAAGTTTTTGCCCGAGTTCTTTTTTGCAAAGCTTAAAGCACAGAGTTGAGGGGTGCAGTTAGAGCGGCACAAAGATGTGACCTTGAATCTGTGCTAAACTCCCTATACACAAGTTCTCTTAGTTCAAAAATAGGAGTGAAAAATACCTTCCCAGCTTTGCCTTTATAGGACAAAAATAAGACAGATCATCTTAAAATGTAAATTACACCCTCAGGAACTTCACACCTAATTACAAATCATTTTCCAAGTCCTTTTAGTGATTTGTAAATTGTCCATATGACCCACCATTTTACTGTTCCCTGAGCTGGCAGGCATGCCCTGACTTGTAGGCATTTAGACTCTGCCTATATTCTCATTCGTATTTATTTCTTCATATCCTGTCTCTCTCTGTGTCTGTCTCTGTCTCTGTCTGTCTCTTTCTGTGTCTCTGTCTATCTCTCTATGTCTCTGTGTCTCTTTGTGTCTCTGTCTCTTTCTGTGTCTTTGTCTGTCTCTGTCTCTCCATGTCTCTGTGTCTCTCTGTGTCTCTGTCTCTCTATGTCTCTGTGTCTCTCTGTGTCTCTGTCTCTCTCTCTGTCTCTCTGTCTCTGTTTCTGTGTCTCTGTCTTTCTCAGTCTCTGTCTCTCTTTGTCTCTGTGTCTCTGTCTCTTTGTGTCTCTGTTTCTTTCTGTGTGTCTCTCTCTGTCTCTCTATGTCACTGTCTCTCTCTGTGTCTCTGTCTCTGTGTGAGCCTCTCTCCCTCCCTCCCTCCCTCCCTCCCTCTCTCCCTCTCTCTTCTCTCTCTCTCTCTCTCTCTCTCTCTCTCTCTCTCTCTCTCTCTCTCTCTCTCCTTACTCTTCTTTTCTCTTCTTATGAGTGTTCTTGCTGGACCACGGCCCAGAATGTTCTTCTGCCTTCTCTTGACTGCTCCCACTCCCAACTCCCTCTGTCACAGACATTTGGCTAGGTTTTTTCTCTGGCACAGTTCATATGGTGTCTAAAGGACTCAGCACCCCTTCTGTTGGGAAGGCCTCATACCGAGACACCAGGAACATGCTGCTATATTCCAAGGCTCGCTGCCCACCATGAGATCGCTCTTGCTGCATGTCCCTTGCACATGAACAAGAGGTTTGGAGCCAGCATTGGTCCCGAGCTGCAGCAGGGGCTGTGCAATTTGAGACCCAATGGGAGCTACTAGAGAAAACAAAGAGCAAGAGTTCCCATGAAGCTGCTGCAAAGAGCAGTTTCAGAGGTCATGCCATTGGCCACGCCATTAAGAAGAAATGTGCACATGCAGGGAAATGTACATGAAAGGCCAGGCTTTTCATAATTCTTTTAGTATTTTCATATCCACAGAGCAAGAGTTGAAAATGATCTTTGTTATGTTCACCTTTTCAGATACCATTGTTTCTTGTCACTAGTTTTAATTACTTAGTATAATATATTATCCTGGAACAAAATTTAATCAGACATGCTTACCATAAGAAATGGCTTATCAACTTTCTATCGTATTTGAAATACATCTAGAAAATACATCTGTTCTTTGTAGAATTTGAAGGGACAGGAGAGGTGGAAACAGGACTTGTTTCTGTGATAGTGACAGAAATATTATAAATCCTACCTACTTGCTCCCAGAGCTCAGAAAAAGCACCCCCCCCCCCCTTCAATCTGTCCTCTTGGTTACTCAGATAACTTTTTTGACTAACAAGTTTCCTGTTGAAAATTACTGTGAGCAACTTCTTACTTTGCCCGAAAACATGTTTTGGTGGTGTTCTGTCTTCCGTGTGAGGGTGTGAGGAGATGAAATATCTGAGCACTTCAGTGACCATACCTCTTTGCTGCATCTGTGAAGAACTAGGGTCTGCCCACAGCAGCAGCCCACAGCACTGAAGACCCAGGGAACCTGAGCACCGTGTACCTGGAATTACTTCCACCAGAGACACCGTGGGAAAGGGCGGAGAGAAACAGACAGGGAGATGCCGCTTCCTCCGGTGGGCTAGCATTATACATCCAGCTGCAGAGATAAAGCATCTTTATTCTGGGGTAAAGGGGAAGACAGAAAACTACTACAGCTGATGAACCCAAGATAAACCTTTGAGAACAGTGCGTCCCTTGCAAGCACCCGAACTGAGAGCTCCCTTCCCTGCCAGGTCTTGATCACATTGAAGTCACCCCTGCCCCACAAAGGTGCCTTGGTCTCTACAGACTACTATAACCAAATGCCACACACTGTCTAGTTTTCACATTTTCTGCAGCTGAAAAGTCCAAGATAAAGGCCCAGGTAGACGGGTATCTGCCAACAACCTTGTCACAGTATATAAATTGTACTTTCATCAGGCCGAGTCTTCATGTGGAAGGATAAAGGGCCTCTTTGGAGCCTATTTTATGTGTTCTGACCCATTTGTGTACTCAATTTACACTCCGAATGACCATTTTAGGAAATAGGAATACAATATATGAATGTATAGGGGGCACATATCCAGACCATGGCACCTTGTCAAACAGCATCAGACCAACCTCATATCTGCAAAAAATACATCTTGAAAAACCGGGAAGGTTAGTTTGCCATCCTCTCTGGGTTTCAGTAGCCCTGACTGACTCCTAAGCGGAGGCCCGGTTCATTTCTGAGGTGGGGGTAGAATGAGAGTCAGATTCCGTCTCCCACCTGACACTGGATCAGAACACCCTCCTATCTCATAGTCCCAGCCGAAATGAGTATTTCAAAGGTTCACCGTTGGTTCCTAAACGATTTTCATTTCTGTTTCTGTGAGATATGGGAGGCCCGAGATAAACAAGTCTCTCATCTTTAAAAGCTGCTCAGTAACTCACGGGCTTGCCCTCCTGCCCTGCTTGAAATCTCCACATCAGGCAGGCACAGGGCGCAGGCTCCTTCTCAGGAGCAGTCTCTCCAGATCACTGGCCCTAACCATCAGTGAAGGGGAAGAAAACGCAAACTCTGTTGAGCAACTTTTTTCAAGGAGAGAGGTGAAAGAATACAATTTGTTTCTGGCAGAGAAGGTACTAGCAGACAAAGGAAAGCCTCTGTCCTAAGCTCTGGTTGCATATGAGAGCATGGGTCCCTCAAAGCCAACTAAATCACCAGGACGTCTCCTGGCCATGTAGGAGCAGCTGCACCCTCCAAAAGTCTCACTGCCATAAGTCCTTTGCCTCTTTTGTAACCACAAGGAGCTCTGGAACCTTCTCAGGACCATGTGCAAGGTGTATGAGCTCCCTCCCGTCCAGCCTGCTTACTGCCTCCATGACAACCTACCAGCAGGTAAATCTCACCAGGGTCTTATGTGAGCGATCACAGTGCTGACAATTCAGAGCAATGGCCACACCTCACCTAGAGGGAACAAATCCACATTGTGTTTGATGGCTTAGTCTCTGTGCCAGCCACAGCTAGGGTGGAGATAGAGTAAACTCAAGCTGATGATGGCATGCAAATCAAACGTTCAGTGAGACTGATTCAACAATAATTTATAAATGGTGGGTTTGCGTTATGTATAGATTTGTATTCTAGGTCAACGAAAATAGGTACATACCAGAAAATTTGCCTTTTATAACTCAAAAGGTTAAAACACAGACATAACTCTGCCTCTCCTTCTATTATCTGTTTCCTCATTGGCAGCTAGCCAGACATCAATCAGGATCAGTGTTCTCATCTGTAAAATGGGGCTGGTTGTTTTTATATCATCTGTTTACTTGGTAATAAATAGTCTCTACTAGGAATGCTAAGAATTATTAATGTCTTATAGTAACAGTTGATAAGTATTTACATTGTTCATATTGTGCTGTGCTTTTGCTTTATTTTAGTAAGATGGAATCTCATTAGATAGTCCAAACTATCCTCCAACTCTCAACCTCCTGCCTTAGCCTTCCAAAAACTGTTGTTATGAGCATGTGTCAGCCTGCCTGGCTTTGATTTAGTTTATGTGTCAAATTCTCTAGTATCTAGAGGTATACTTTAGTTAATATTATTCTCCATTTTTCATAATGAAAAATGCATTTATAATCACCATGTTTGGGCTACATTCATCTGACCATAAAGTTGTTTCTAGGGATCATAAGTTATTTTGTGCTTTGATATTTCTGTCACCATCTAAAGGAAGCTATGATGGAAAAATACACACTGCTAGATAAAATAGATATGATTTTGGATTATAGGGGAAACAGCAACACAGGAAATTGTGCTAAATTAAGGCCATCTCATGTGAGCAACAAATACCCCAAGAAATTGGAAGAGATTAGTTGCAGGTACGCTTCAGGTGTTCTGTTGCCAGAGCAGAGGAAAAGGAATGGCCACGGGTCACTGAGTTTATTGCGTGGAAGGAAAGCAGCAGGTCACTGGGGTCTTCTCTCTGGTGCTAGTATCTGAATGGATGCTTCTTCCTTAAAATACCAGTCTCACAAAGATATCAAAAGTATATGTTAGAGCAAAGACAGCATCTTCAAGCAATGGTGCAGGGAAAACTATGTGGAAAACTGAATCCAGGTTCTCATCTCTCATCATGCACTAAACTTAATTCCAAATGGACCAAGAAGCTACCTCAGTGTAAGCAAGATCTCACACTTAGAGACTGCTATAGGAAAATGTAGGCCGTCTACTTCTATAGGAAGACACATGTAAGGACTTTCTGAACAGCACTCCAGTGGCACAAATGAGATAGCATGAAGCTAAAAGGCTCTCTACAACAAAGGGAACTGTCAGTTGGGTAGGAGGCAGCCCACAGAAAGGGAGATTTGCCCTCGGCGCATGTGGAGAGGGAGCTGAGAGTTCTACATCCGGGTCTGCAGGGAGCAGGTCTTCCTGTGAGTCTGAGCCACTGGACCTGAGCTTGAACTTCTAAGAGCAAAAAACCCAACCCCTAGTAACACACTGACATGCTTTTTTTTTTTTTTTTTTTTTTTTTTTTTTTTTTTTTTTGACAAAGCCACACCATCTCCCACAAGGCCACAGTTCCCTACTCCAGCAAGGCCACACCTATTACAACAAGGCCATGCCTCCTAATAGTGTCACACCCTATGGGCCTATGGGGGGAATTTTTATTCAAACCACTACAATTAGTATCTAGACTATACAAAGAACGAATAAGAACACAAACAAAACAGCACAAAGAAAACAAAAAGTAAGCTACAAAACTGAACAGGAAGTTCTCAAAAGAAGAAATACAGAGGGTTAGCAAATATTCTTAAACACATCCAGTAGCCTTAGCCATCAGGGAAATGTAGATCCAAACAATATTAAGATTCTGTATCACTTTGGTCAAAATGGCCATCATCACACAATCAAATGATAACAAATAGATGTGGGAAAATGAGACCTGGCACACCGTTGGTGGGAGAGTAAAGTAGAACAACCACATTAGAAAGTCAGTCCAAAGGTCTGTCAAGAAAGTAGAACTCCCACATGACCCAGCTATACCACTCCTAGGCATATAACCAGTGGAATCTCTATCCTCCTACAGACGTAATCACATACACATGTTCATTACAATATCCAGGAAAAGGAGGTACCCTAGATATCTATCATCCAAATAATAGACAAAGAAAATGTAGTACACAATACATTTCTATTCAGGGTTGAGTGAATAAAAGAAGCACAGAATTTGTATCTGAGACATTGGCTCAAATCTCAGGTTTGCAGCTCATTGGGTAAGATTTTGAAGACATTACTGTGAACATTTTCTCCCCTCAGTAAAGATGGACTGACTATGGTGGTAGCCGCTATCCTCATGTGGGCCTTGTCTATAAAATCATAATAAACATTGTGTTCCTCTACCGCCCACCACAGTTCAAGAGCCTCACACTTCTAGTGACTCACAGTAATCATATGACACATTTGTGTCATTGTGACATATTTACTAAAACCACGTAGAGTTCTTGTTCGCTTTAACTGAGGTAGTAGCTGCAAAACTGTAAATTCATTTGCATCTGTTCTCTCCTGTTCATGGCTGTTCGTCGATTTAGCAGTCACCTCACGCCAACTTGTTACCCCCTTTTGTTCTTTGAATGCCCCTTGAGTTTAGTATCAGTTTACTTTCAGATAGAGAGGAAAGCTTAAGTTTGAGAAGGTAAATCAGAATGGCTATGAAAATGCTTCAGCTGTCTCTAGAGAGAAGCTTGCAGTCACCTCCTTTGAATGCCTTGATGTCAGTTACTTTTCTATTGTTCTGCTAAAGCACCATGATGAAGTCAACTTACAGAGTTTATTTGGGCCTGTGGTTCCAAGGGGACTTGAGTGTTTCATGACAGAAGCTGCAGGCCTGGTGGCTGGAGTGGCAGGTAGAGAACTGTCATCTGGAACTGCAAACGAGGAGACTTAAGAATAGTTCATGACTTTGAAATCACAGAGCCCAGCCCCAGTGAAATGCTTACTCCAGCAAGGCCACCTCCTAAACCTATCCAAGCACTGCTACTCTCTGGAGACTAAATAGTCAAACATCTGAGCCTATGGGGGGCAGTCTCATTCAGATCACCACAGCCTCATAATCAAAAAGTCTGTAAGTGTGATGTAATAAAAAGCCCCCCCCTACTCCATTCTCTTCTTCATGTCTGAATCTTCCCAAACAGTCACAAACAGAAAAGAGGAGTCCTGCATCATCTCTGTATCGAGAAAATGGGATTAAATCACATATGAGGCAATCCAGAAAAGCCGGCCGTAGCTGGAAATAAGGCTTTATTCTACCCTAGTTTGTGTTGCAGAGCCCACAGTATAAACATGGGCATTGGCAGTTAAGTTGGGTAACTGGTGGAAAGGAGGGCAGGAAAGAGAGACAAACTTTAGTCTATCTTGAAATCAAAGTTAAGGGACTAGGGAGATGTCTCAGTGGGTAATGTGTTTGCTGTCCAAGAGTTTTGATTCTCCACCACCGACTTGGAAAACAGAAATGGGGCATTTCTGGGTAAGCTGGCTAGCTAGGTTAGATAAACTGGCAGACTCTGGGTTCAGGAAGAAACCCTGACTCAGTAAGCAGTTAATATACACTCCAGACATCAACTGTTGAGTTTCATATGCATGCAAACATGTGTAACCATATACATGAGGTGTACACACACACACACACACACACACTGTAATCTGTTATCGAGGTACCCATCCATTCACTCTCAATTTTATTTAACTAGCTGAATCTTCTGTAATTCCTTTCAAGAATCCAGGAGATTGGGCTGGAGAGATGGCTCAGCGGTTAAGAGCTCTGACTGCTCTTCCAGAGGTCCTGAGTTCAAATCCCAGCAACCACATGGTGGCTCACAACCATCTGTAATGGGATCTGGTGCCCTCTTCTGGAGTGTCTGAAGACAGCTACAGTGTACTTATATATAATAAATGAATAAAACCTTAAAAAAATAAAACTAAACTATCTCATCTTAAAAAAAATAAAACAAAGTGTAAAAAATTAATATAAAGAAGATAGGAGGTTTAATCTTATTTGGCAGAATATCTTTTAAAATAGAGAGAATGGAGAAATATTACTAAGCTAAATCAACTTAAATATTTTCTTAGGCTATGCTGTTGAGTGCTGTGAAGATAGCATACATAAAAAAAAAAAAAAGTAGCATACAGCTTAATCAGGCACTCTATGTTTGATGAGGTGGTAGATGTCTCGAGAAGCCTTGAGTGGTACACTGCCTTCTGAGCGGGGATCCTAGGGCCCGAAATAGATTCTGCCAACAGCGCTGCCAGCCAGAGTGATGCTTCTGCCTCTCTCAAGAAGAGTGGCCTCTGGCTGACACTTGTCCAGAATTTCCACAAGAATTTCTGGCCCTTTACAGTCTGAACTCTCTGTAGCCTAGAGTAAGAGAAAGGCCTGACAGCCAACCAGGCCCTTGAGCTTCAGGGGGTAGCTTCTCACAAGAGAACTGAAAACACAGCTCCCAGGAAGAAGTTCAGTTACTGTTCGTTTTCTGACTAGCAGATCCAGTTGCCATCTAACAGATTTGGAGAGGGAACAAAGCCCAGCTTCCTTTTACAGTATCCTCCATGGTTCCCTGGGTGGTAGACAACGGACCTGACCGTGGGTCTTGGATATCTTCACACTGGTGTGGCCAGGGAGCCACAGCCTGAGTTCTAGTCTGAGAGTGCCCATGTGAAATTGGAAATGACTGAGAAAAAGAATAGGTTGTGTGTGTTTACCTCCAGTAGAGGGTCAGTGCTTAGTCTGTTGGAAGAAACCTAAGTAGGGTTACTCTGCATCTTTTCCGCTGGCTGCCATTTAGCTCTCAGATTTGAGTTCTGAGCTATCCTGGGTAGATTGGATGGGTCTGGTCAGTCAAGGAGCTCATTGGGAGCTTTTATGCATTACGCCTTCAGCATCAGTGAAGGCTTCTCCATAAGGTTCATGGAAAATATCTACCCTGGCCACCACTCCTCACGAGAACAAATCAGGAATTGTCTTATAAACCAGATGGGCAATTTATAAGTATCTCTTCATCTTGTTTTAGTTGCTGAGGACCCCAGAGGCAAATAAATATTGTTGTCTAATTGTAGAGGATCATTCAGCACCTGTCTATCACTGTGTGTTTTTGCATTTTACTCTATTTTACTCTATCTATGTATCCACCTTCTGCTTGATCAATTTTATTATCTTGTTTGGGAAGTAGCTGCTTCTGCTTCTTCTCCTTTTCTCCTTCCCCTTCTCCTCTTTCCCCTTCTTCTTCTTCTCCCTCTCCATCTTCTTGTGATTTTCTATTTTTTTTTCTTTTTGTTTGTTTTGTTTTCCACATTTAAGGTCCCAGGATTCGAACAAAGGCTCCTGAGCATTCTAGCTGAGTGTTGCTCCACTGATCCCCAGTCTTACCTGACTGGTTTTTGTTTTGTCTTGCTAAGTTGCACAGGAAGAAATTGAATTTGTGATCTTTTTGTCTTAGCTCCTGAGAGTAGCTTTATATTATAGGCATATGCCATCATACTGTGCTTTACAGGGGCATTCAAATGGTGCCCCTAGCCCGATGGGGGTTCTCAGTCAGTCTCTGAGCCATCCCAACTTTTGAAATGAGTATAGATGAGTTAGGAAAAGATGTCCCTTCTTCCACACAGCCTACCTTAACATGTTCTTTTGCGCTGTCACCGTCTCTCTCTGAAGTTCCAGAAGAGTTGATGGATATGACCTGGTGCCATCCCTTCAAGTGTAAGCAAGTTAGTTTTGTTTTGTTTTTCTGTATTGGCCTGTGGCAAAATATCTCACTAAAAAAATGATTTGTCCATTTATTCTTTCATAAATGAATTAGTTTTAAATTGTTTTTTGAAGTAAATACTTCAAGTGCAAGAAAGCCAAAGATGCCCAAGGCCATATTAAGGTCTCTCCAGAATGACAAAACAGCCGAGACCGTGTTTGGTGCCACCAAGGAAGTAAGCAGAATATTGTAACAGGAAGTGAAAAGCTTAGCAAGGAGATTGAGAGCCTCTGAAGAGAGGAGGGATCAGTTATCAAAGTGAGAACTGGAAAATGAAGACCTCAAGGGGATGAGAAAGACATTTATGACATCATGGGGCTACAAGCGCAAAGGCCTTAAGGCTTTACAGGAAAGCAGTTCTGTAGCTTATGAGCAAAAGGAGCGAATATCAGGAAGCCGCTAAAGTTCAGCGGGAAGGAGACAATTCCCTTCACACCACTGTAGCTGAAATACCATCCTAATATAATGGGAATTCATTAGTCTAGGGTTTATTTATAGAGCCGCTGCGGTGGGATAAACAGTGGAAGTGGGAACAATCCACAGGCGTGGTGACAAATGTTTGGACCAAGGTCCTAATGGTAGAGATGGAGTTAGGTGGGCGTAACACTTCCGGTGCTATGAAAATAGACTTATTAGCGAACATATGGAGAAAGCACAAGAAAGAAAAACAGCCAGGGTGACTCTCAGTCTCAGTGTGTGAGTTGGCAGGTGAAAAGTGATACCACACACCAGTAACATTTCTTGAAGTAACGGCAGTTTCTGATGGCAGAGAAGATCAGAGAGGAGAGGGAACCAAGAAGTCAGTTCTGGACATGTTAATTTTGAAATGTCCGGGGATGACACTGGGGAGTTAAATGTCTAAGGTAGATCACTAGGCTCCTGTCTTAAATGCGGGAGGCAGCAGTGATTTGTCTGTATTGATGCCTTGGAGTTTTACAGAGCCCTAGGAGCATGATTGGAGGTGAGATATTCAAGAACCAAGTCATGAAGGACATGAGGAGTGTGGGTGTGTAGGAAAAAGGCAGGAAATGGCGTTAGAGGAATGGGGCACGGTCAGGGTATGGACAGAGAAGGTATTTCAAGAAGACAGAACTGTGAGCCACTCAGAGGCCAAATCACACACATAGTGCCAAATACTTGTTCCTAGTTGGTTACCGTGGTTACAACACTGCGTGCTGTAGCTTAGTGAATTGCGTCTCTGAACTGTGTAGGTTGCACACATCCTTTGATTAGGTATGTTTCTGAGACAAATTAGGAGGAAGTAAATACACAGAGCTGGGTTTTCTCCCCAAAGGCAGAAGTCTTCCCTCACCTTTGCCTCTGTTGTGTCTCAGTGTGTCTGCAGTTCTCAGCCCTGTTATGAACTTCCCGGCACCTGGTGTGGAGTTGGATATTTGTGGTGACTCTTTGCCAGAAAACTACCCAAATTGAAGTCCATCTTTATTCAGGGATGCCGGGCCCCTGGATTCTGACACCTTGTGGTGACCATCTCTTGACATTGGATTTGCTGTGATGAATAATGCTGTCTTCCTGGAATTTAGAAAGATCATTTTGGATGGATGAAACTATGAATCTGAAATGTCTTTCTTAAAATGTTAATCTTTGTAATTGCTATTTATTTACTGATGCCTTTATCCATGGGGGAAAGGACAGGTTCCTAAGGGTTTGCATTGTGATGAGCTTGGAAGGCATCTTTAGATCATGTGAAGAATGCCTGTTTGTTGAAGCTTTGGTATTATACAAACATAGGGCACAGAGCATCTGAGCTCATTTCCTGAGCATCCTTTTGCTCTCACTGAAAAAACTTTTCTGGTACTCGTACATGGAATGGATCAAGAGTCCATTGGGCCTAGTGTGGATCCACTGTGGTGTGTGAGTTTGGAGAAAACTCATTCTCATGGGAGGCTTTGATTCTGTGGTTTTCATTGAGTTTCTGGAGACAGAGTCCACAGCAGTGGGACACAATACAGTGTGCATCAGAAGCCCTGGGGCATCATGGGTGGAGGGCAAACACGTGACTCATGGTTGACTTTCAGGGTCTCCTATCCCAGGACCTTTACAAAGCTCTTTTCTATATAAACCAAGGACATAGATGTCTTTAATTTCAAGCATATCACAGAGGAATATTGTCTGTTGAAGAGACCAGCTTTTCAAAATAGAGAAAGAACACACAGTGTCCTAAATAACATGTTCAAGGGGCCAGGCCGTGGTGTCCTTTAATCTCAGCACGTGGGCAGAGGCAGGTGGATCTCTGTGAGTTTGAGGCTATCCTGGTCTACAGAGTGAGTTTAAGGGCAGCCGGGGCTACACAGTGAAACCCTGTCTCAAATAAAGAAAACAAAACAAAAAACCCAACCCAAACAAACAAAGAAAGAAATATTGAACTGTATCCTCAGAAATGAGGTTGTTCAGATGCAGGTACAAAAGGTGACAATGTGGCCCTGTTACTGGACACAGTGTTGTAAGTGATGAATCCCCTCCCACTTCTCTGTAACAGGAATCCTTTGTGTTCGAGCCCAACTGCCTCTTCAGAGTAGACGAATTCGGCTTCTTCCTGACCTGGAAGAGTGAAGGGAAGGTAAGGCAGAAGCGCAGGGGCTTGTCCCCCCTGCTTCCCTGGTCAAACCTTGTCACTTCCCAGCAGGTAGCCCAAGCACCTCCCCATGGAGACAGCCTTACACATTCCTTTGGAATCCTCACTAGTGCTTCCCTGTCCCAGGCACTGTGGGAATCAATGACGTGATGCAGTTTAACTCTCAGAGATTCAACCGGAGGAACAAAGCTGGCATCTTTAAAAGAGCCACGCGTCGAAAAAAGTTACATGGTTATAAAGGCTGAGACAAAGCAAGTCCGGTTAAATCTTGAGAGTTAGCAAGAGTTTCTGGAAAATAATTTTCAAGCTGAAACTAACCGGTGCCTTGAAGGAGGTTCATCAGAGCCCAGGGAACAATCAGACATCAGACGTGCAGTGCAGGTCTCTCATGTAGTGATCGCTGGAGTCACACCAAGACAGGCGGAGTTGGCAGTGTATAAAAACTGGCATTATTCCTACTTAATGTTTATATATATATATATATATATATATATATATATATGTATATATATATATATATGTATATGTATACACACACACACACACATACATAATGCAGATAGTCTACGATACAGAGGCATTAGTATGTGTATAAATGCAGTAACATTTTATTAATCATTCAGAATTACATTCATATATATGTATCCATATTTATGTGTGTGTGTGTGTGTATATATGAAATAAATTTAAATCTTTTCTTTCCGATCATTACCTTTACTTGGTTTGCATTTGTATGAACAGCATTGATTTTTATCTTTAGAAATGTTTGTTAACACTCTGTGCCATGAGGCTGGCAGAATTTAAGTTTATTGCTCGGGTGTGTGCTCTCTCCTAGGAAGGACAAGTGCTAGAATGTTCCCTCATCAACAGTATCCGGCTGGCAGCCATACCAAAGGTAAGTAGGATTGGCATTGTTAGTGCGTGCGTGCATGCGTGCGTGCGTGCATGTGTTCCTGAGTGTCTGCGTGTGTTAGGATGAAGTGGGTGTGCATGCACTATCCGTTCCTGTGGAATTGGTTCTGTCTGTCCATCTTTGCATGGGTTCTGGGAATAAAACTCGGGTGCTCCCTCAGAGCCATTTTGCTGGCCCTGTTGTTCTTTTAGATGTAGATTTATAAGACTTGAAAAAAACGATCTCTGGAATTCTGGTTAATTGCTTACTGCCCCAACGTCATTAGCTTAGATGCCATCAGTAAGAATGGGCACAGAGTGCACTTTTTATCTATAACTTTTGGGTGACTTGGATCACATAGTTTGGTTTCCAGCTGTATTAGAAATGTTTTAACCCATGAAACTGAAAGCATTGCATGGTGTCGGTATGAGAGCCAGACCCCTTCATCTAGAAACTAATTTAAAAAACTCTCTCCATTCCCTGGAGTCAGAGATCTGCTCTTTGTGGGTGACTAATGAGTGTGGGGGTTCACACGGCTGAGGCACCCCATATTTCTTCATCTGTGCACTCAAGACGCTAGTGCACCCACAAAGCTTAGCTCATGAGCTCCGAGAAAGAAGGCATCCAGAGCACAGAAGTCAGTGATCCTCAGAGATGGGTGTGGTTGAGTAAGAAGCCGTCTGTGTAGTGCTTCAAGGAGTTAAAAAGGTTTCTCTTCCTAGGATATTCCAGCACAGCATTCATTTCCCTCAGTGTAACAGCCCTGTGTGTTTTCAGATCTCCAAAACAAGATTCTATTCCCGATTGTTTGTTTTTATTTGTCAGTTGGCCTCTTTCATGTTAGCTAAGTTTCCTGTGTAACTACTGGTTGGAATCTCCTCTGGAAAACAAGTGTGGTATTTTATGTAGGAATTGGGGTGAACTTTCACAGCCTCTCCTCCACAGGAGGATGCATAGATTGTAGAAATGCAAATGCTAGGTCTTTCTATCCAAGCTGCTTCAGGGTCATTTCCTAAGATTAGTGGTGACTGGGGTGGTGATGCTATTCTTTCTGGTGAGTGCCTGTCCTGTGCTAAGAGGCCCCCTGAATGTTCACGAACACAAGAACACGCCTGCTGCAGTCTTTCCTGGACATCGACAAAGCTGAACTTCGCCGGGAGTGGCAATCAAAAATTCAGACAAGGAGGTTGGAGACATGGCTCAGCACTTAAGACCGCTGGGTGCTCTTCTGGTGAAGCCTACGTGATGCCTTTCAACTGTCTGAGCCCCTGGCACACACAAACATAGACATACATGCCATCAAACAAATCATTGAGTTTTATTCTAAAAAGCTCTACACAAAAGACTATGCGCCAAGTTTTCTTTAAAAAACAAAACAAAATCAAAAACCACAAAAACGTACGATGCTCTTCTGAAGCAGTAGCTTGTACACTGTAATGTTGGAAATGTCAGCTCTCCAGGTTTTTAAGAACGCTAGTCTGCTGGGTTTCAAATGCAGCAGGGACTATTTCCCTTCAGGTATATTTTTACACAAAGTGCGGTTTTCTTTTCACCGATTTCTTTTCTCTCCACACTCTGAGACCTAACATACTTTTTTTCCCCTATTTTTATTCTTCGACAGGATCCCAAAATCCTGGCTGCCCTCGAAGCTGTTGGAAAATCCGAGAATGATCTGGAAGGGCGGATCTTGTGTGTCTGCAGTGGCACAGACCTGGTGAATATTGGCTTCACTTACATGGTGGCTGAAAACCCAGAAGTAACGAAGGTAACATCCCAAGGGCCTCCCTCCCTAATAAGTATATGCTGTGTGAGTGCGTGCGCAGCTTTTGGATGTTTAATATAATGTAAAATATAAAATTGAGTAGTTTGAAGTATCACTGCTCTGCTGGCCTATTTGTATAGAAAGTCCAGCAACTGGAATTCCTTCATCTCTTATCTTTCTCAGAGGTCAAGCCCTGAATACCGGGCATGATATGTTATAAGAAAGCTAGCCCAGGCCTTCCATAACTTGAATGTGCCTGTGTGTCCCTGGGATCAACAGGTCCAAGGTGGGAGACTAGAGGTTCCTTTTCTGTTAAGCTCCCAGAACCACGGTTTGCATACCAAATGTCTTGGTCAGTCCTGCCCACCAGAAGCAGAATGTAAAGCCATGTATTTGATTTAGGTGGAGCTGGGTGGGAGAGAGCAAACATGGCATGGAGAAGGTTCTAGTATAAAAAATGAAATAAAACCTTTAAAATGGCAATGGTTGGCTCAGTAGCAGACACTGTAACAAGCCCCTGGGTTCTACCCTCAGTGCTAGAGACCAGCATAGGTATAACTATTTCTGTAAAATATGGTATTTAACCCAACATATCCTAAGCATTGTTGTTTTAATGTGCTGTAAGTATAAAACTTACTAGTGGTATAGATTACATTCACTTGTTCATGGTGTTTGACCTATAGTGTGTGTTTTTACGCCAGATCTGTCAAATTAAAAGTACAAAGTAGCTACGAGACCCGACGGCTACCATGTTGAACCATGTAAACCCAGTTGCTTTAAAAACAAAATCACAAACTCTTCCTCAGTAAGCTGTTCGAAATATTGAGTTAAAACCCATCTTGTATTATGATGCCCAGGAAAGCACTGCCCTAGCAAGCTAGTATCTAAGAGATTTTGGTGAAAAGAAGCTTCAGACTTAAATCTTCCCAACTTGACTTCCAAGCATGTATAATCTCTATGAAGGAGACCTAGCTTTTTCTCTAGTATTATAGAGAAATGTAGGGTTTGGGAAAGGAGAGGACTTTCGTTTTCCATTAGAAACACAGCATAGGTTTAGAGAGAAAGGTATGAGTGGAGATGCTGAATGGTGTAGGAAGAAGATATTCATCAGCTAGGATCAGGTGGGGACACAGAACCACAGAAGCCACATCCACAAGGACAGAGCGTGGACTCTGGCTCTAACCAGAGGCAGAATTGAGTTTTGCTCACTCCGGGACCACAGGGACCACAGGGACCACAGGGACCACAGGGACCACAGGGACCACAGGGACCACAGGGACCACAGGGACCACAGGGACCACAGGGCTCCCTCACCATCACTTGCACGGCATGGCCCTCACCCTAGAAGCACTGGCCTCAACTGAGATGTCCTTATACACTAGTCCCAGACCACCAGATGCACTAATGCCAAACCTGCATTTGTAACCATAACTTCTAGGTGACGTGTGTGTGTGTGTGTGTGTGTGTGTGTGTGTGTGTGTGTCTGTAAGGGTGCACACCCACACTGGAATTTCAGCTCTTACTTGGGGCCTTTGAAACCAGGCACGGGCCCTCTGAGGACAGCCTTTGCTCTGTCCTTGTGGATGTGGCTTTGTAGATTTTGTGCTATTGTTCCATGTCATCTCAGTTTGGGAGAACAGCTTTTCCAGGCCTCCAAAGTTCTTATTTCTCTGCGCAGATGGGAGTCTAATTTGAATGGATTATTGACCTTGATCTAGACAAACAGCGTTGCTGCACCTACACTTCGGGTTTGCATGTTTGCTGCAAAGGTCTTTCTCATCACTGTTTGCCATAGCAACACTGAATCTGGGGAATCTATTCTGGCTAACTGTGAAGACAATGACTTGCTAGTCAGATACAGATGCTTGAATACTGGCAATTTTGCAAAAATGCTGTAAACTGTGTTGACTTGCAACATCAGTTCCTGTTGGGAAAAGCACCAAGGTTCCTTCCAGACTCGAGAATCTGCACTAGAGCCTAACTAAGCCCTTCCCTTCCCTTCCCAGCCTAGGAACAGACGCTGCAGCTACTCTTCTGTGCCTCACTTCTTTCTTCCTTCTGTGAAATGAGGCTTGCATAAAACTTTCCACTGTAAGACTTCGAGACTTGTCAGAGTTGCTGCTTTGAAAGCAGGCTGTGCATTCCATCCTTCTGTTAGCTATGATAATCCATAAGTCACGGTGTAAGCCAGAAGGGGTGGGGGAGCTCAGGATGAGCTACCATCTAATCTCAAATTCAGGGCGGCTCCCTTCTCTCCTCTACACTGGCTACTTTACCTCAAGCCCTGAGCAAGGAAGGTTCTGGGAAGATGGCCCAAAACAGCAAATTTCAGGGCTTGGTTTCCTATAATTTGTTTCCTGACAATCCTGGTCTTCTACTGTATTTAGGATTTCCTGGGATACACACAAATGTGTAAGTTAATAAGGTGGACGGTATGTCCTCAAACACAAACTTCAACTGTTTTCTTTTTCTTTTAATAGCAGTTATGTTAAGAAAAGCTTTATCTCCTAGAAAATAAAGATTATCAATAATTCTGTCCTGATTTTCAGTTCGAACTCACAGATATTTAATCATACTGTTTTTTTTTTTGGGGGGGGGGTATTTTATCTTCTTGGAACTATTATTTAGAAGAAACAGGGCTTTTTATATATTTTAATGGTATAATATAAAAATAATAAATCTCATTGTCCAGACTGAAGAGTCTGTTACACCATGTCCTTCTGGCTGATGAGTGCTTGCTGACAGTATCAAATACCATGTATTTTTCTAACTATGAGTAATGAATTTTCCCTGAAACTTTCAGTGAATAGGCACGTAGATGGATAACGAGGCCCATGTCTTCTTATTAATACTTAAAACCTCATATTAGTCAACATCAGTACCTTGACTGCCTTTAGTATCGATAGTATTTTCTACGTTCCCATTCTATTCCTACTCCTGGACAGATGCATCGCAAACCGGTTATACGAGCCAAGAAGTGAGAGGATTTATGTGAAAGGTTAAGAGTGATTGGGTTGGGTCAAAAAGATGGAAGAATTCATCAATAAGCTCAGGTCAGTGGGAGGGGCGACGTAGAGAACCTGGGGAGGTGGATGTGACCTAGATGTACCAGTCACGTGGAACAGGGAGCCTCAAATTATGGGATCATAGGCCATGCTCAAGGCCCAGTTAGCCTATATGGAAGATGTTCTTGGTGAGGTCATTCCAAAAGCCAGTAACAACAAAGAAATGGTTCTTAAATTAGTATGTAGAGATCAAGCAAGTACATATGCTTCACTCGCTGACCATTCTCTCAATGGCTGAGCTGCAGCCTTTAAGTGTGGTCTGTTGCTGGGATGCTATGAGCCTTTTATATTTGCTCCAGATATCAAGGATGTGGAACAGGCTGCAGTTCAGCCCAAATTTCATAGCCTTGCGACTTCCCCTAATCTATTGCTTGTCTGGTGCTCTGTGACCTAGGACATAGATAGCATTTGGAGGAAACAAATAACAACCTATCTTTAAAAGGGCAGCCCACGAATATTCCACTCTAGTAGCCCATTAAAAAAGGGTCTTATTTCCTTTCACTAGAATGTCTCATCTATTTATGTAATGTTTTATTATAACTGACATAAACAGGTTTGGAAATTAATGTAAGTATTTCACTGTAAGCCTTCAAGTTTGGGGCAAATTTACTACCCATGGTCTTTGATTGTCTTAGGAACACTCAGCATTGCTTTCTCTAACCAGGGAGGGAGATGGGAAGAGAGTTTCTAGTGTTGCATCTGATTATTGAAATGCTTGAATCTCCTCATAAGTCCTAGATTATTATGTTACAGAACAGTCCAAGTGCTCTAAAGAATTCAGTTCTCCAAACATTTAGCCGAAACCAAGTTTATCTTAATGCATACTCTAGAAGGACCAAATATAATTTAAGAGAAATTTTCTTTCTATTTCTTTTGAAACTGTTTTTTATTATTATTGGATATTCTCTGCATTTACATTTCAGATGTTATCCCTTTCCCAAAATCCCATCCCCCTTTCTCTTCCCATTGCCTCCATGAAGGTGCTTCCTCTCCCAACCACCCACTCCCACTTCAGCACCTTGGCATTCCCCTACACTGGGAAAACAAGCCTTCGTTGGACCAAAGGCCTCTCCTCCCATTGATGTCAGAAAATGGTATCAAGAGAAATTTCCTGACTCCAAGAGAGTCCTTCACGTTGTGTTCTAGGAAAGTCTCTGAATATGCGTGTGCGTGTGCGTGTGCGTGTGCGTGTGTGTGTGTGTGTGTGTGTGTGTGTGTGTGAGAGAGAGAGAGAGAGAGAGAGCTCATTTAATGTGGCTGTTTGGTGAGTGAGTAAAATCCAGATGGTTTGAATTTCTCCAAATTCAGGTTGCAAGTCCTTATAAAGTATTTTCTAGTCATTTGGCTGTGAAAATGTGATTGTGGTTTTTCCAGAGGTCTTAAATAAGACACCCCGGAAGCTCAGCCTGTGCTGTCTCCAGCTCCTCTCAGAGCCCTGTAAACAAACTAGCCTTGCCACTTCCTCAACTTTGCTTTTGACACCACATCTCCTCCCTTTGATGTCATCCTAAACAAGTGGGTAGCCAAGCTTTTCACCTGCCGTCCTCCTCCTGGCTGCAGTGCCAAGACAACCTGCCCTCCATCTCACACCCCAGACCATCACCTACCTTAGTCAAGTCACAGCTCCTCAGTCTGGCCAGAGCACAGTTGCTTTTTACTGCTGCTGTTCTGTACTGTAGTCCTGGCTGACGCTGTTTATATTTCCAGTTTTCCCATCTCTTGGTTTTGGTGTGTGTGTGTGTGTGTGTGTGAGGCGGGTGTTCATCTTGACTTTGCCCCTTATAGTCCGTTCTCAGAATAGCAGCCGAAGATAAGCCCCTTCAGATCGGGGACTTTCATCACCTGAGATCCTTTAAGGCCTCCAAGTCTCTGTGAAATCCAGCCTCATCTGCTTCACGTCCATTTTCCTCAGTCATGTTTCTGTCAGATCTCCGTGGATATGCTGGCTGTTTGCTCCCCACACCCCCTTTACAAAGAACGGTTTCATGTCTGTTCTGCTTTGTTTCCCTGTTTTTTCCTGGTTGTCTCCCCATCCCTGCTGGACTGTTTTCTACCTGATGCAGCTCTGTGCTCCCGCCACACCCCAACCTTTCCCCAGTTATCCTGCTTTCCAGAACAGTTTCCAACCTTTAAAAGTGCTCAATAAACTCATGTTCACTGAAGACAGCTACGCTGACCTCGCCGGTCTGTCCCAGCCATTAGATTATCAGAGTTCCATCTCCTCAGTCTATTCAGAGCACAGTTGCTTCTTCTTGCTGCTCTTTTGTGCTGTGACCGATTATATCCCCTCTCTCTAGATGTAATAGAAGGTGGTTGAGATGTACAGCCTTGCCCTAATTCGGGGGAAATGGGTTCCAGTATCCCACAGCGAGTGCCTGGAACCACAAATGCTACCAAGCTCTATGCACATCTCCATTTTTTTCTTGTCCCTGTAAATGCATCTGATAAAGCTTAATTTATGTTCAAGGAAGCCGCAATGAATAATTAAGTGTGAACAACAGGTTGTGATAAAATGGCCAACATCGGTACAGTTAAGTGTGAGGACATGATCGAGTAGAGCAGGGGCTACTCCAGCACAACCCATCTGATAATGAGGTAGCTCTGTGAGCCTAACTAGAGGGTGGTACGTGGACCTACTGTGAAAAGGGGCGACTCAGGTCCCAGCTGCACCCAACGGGACAGTACAGGCTTTGATTCTGCCACCTGAGCTTGTGCAAGGCATAACTTATGAACAGCTCGCTTCATCCATTTTCTTTTAATACTTTCAGACATGAGCCACTAACACCACTGAAAGTGAAATAAGGGGTGAGGGGAGGTGCTCCAGTAAGGGGCGAGGGGGAGGTGCTCCAGCACTTCAGTGTTTTAAACAAGGGGTGGGGGGAGGTACTCCAGCACCTCATTGTTTTACACCTTGACTCCATACAGATTAGCTGAGGGGGAGCTGGGAAATGGTACTTGACAAGCAGGCTGAGAAAATGTGATTTGATGGCGGTCCAGGGGGAACGGAATGATCTATGATCCCGGGGTGTTATTTTTAGGGTCATTTTTCAGGATGTAATGAGATTGCTGTCACCGAGAGACCAAGGCAGGACTGGAGGGTTTCAGCACAGTTCTCTCGGCCTCCTCCCAACCTGGATCAGTGTATCCTGCTTACCAGATACTTCCTGTTCTTCCAGTTAGAAAATACCGCTTTCTCTTCCTCTCCTGAAAAGCCCTCTGTTAAAAAAAAAGAATGTCACAAACTGCTAGGACCTTTACTCCAACCCCGGTGTGCTGCTGGGTTAAAGGTGTGTCTTCTCTATCAAGAACTAGAAACACTTGAGGAGAAGCAACCTCGCCCCGCAGGCCTTGGCACATTTTCTACTAAACTGTAGTAAAACTTTTTACTTCTCCTCTCCTAGCCTTCGCCCCTTTGCTCAGGTTTGTTGGTTTGTTTCTCAGAGGGCAGCTAGAAGGGTTTCAGTCTCCAACAAATAGGACTTGAGCTGTCTTCCATTAAAGTCCCAGCCGGTGTTGCCCAGCCGACCAAAACCGCAGTCACTGCGCTGTGCACCGGCCCCAAGCATGGCCCCCATTCCGCATCTCCACAAATAAATCTGCCATTTTATACCGACGTGACTTTTCCTTTGATTACAGAAGTAAGCTGTTACTGTGAGGTTGGAAGGAGATTGGAGCCGAGCTCTGGCAGTCTCCATCCTGCTCAGTACACTTTCTTCAAGCTGTGAACGTTTGGTGAACTTCGTAAATTATACTTTGTGACTGAGTTACCAAACAAGCACAGGACTAACTGCTGCAGAAATTAAATTATGAGAAATAGCAAGTGTTCCTTTTTGGGTAGAAAATGATGGTAGGGTGTGTAATTTATTGTAGGCAATAGGTATCATTTTAAGAAACGGAGTTGAATGTTAGAGGTACTTTGCTTGCACTTGGATTATGTTGACTAGCTACAGCGGTTCCTGGAGCAGGAAAGGATTTACTCTTTGTTTTACTGGGAAAACAAAAGCAGGGTCTCACTTCCTTCTGTTGGCTCTGCTGACATCCTCCATAACCTCAAAGACCTCAGTCTGGTTCCTGTGTGGAGGATGATCAAGCACCGAGGAACTTCAAGGAATCAGCCTCAGCTTCATGCAGGGTCTTTGAGAAATGTCAATTGTCAGGCCTTTAGATACAGAGTCTAGAAAACTTTTAGCAGACTTCCGAGTGATCTGGCAATTGATGTGTGTAACCAGTTGGATTACTACACAGGAAGACTTAAACCCCAAACCACCAATTTCCAAGCCAACAAAGTGTAAAATTGTCTACAGCATTCAGGTAGACAAATGGGGCTCCCTGCTCTGCCAGCCCACGCATGAATTCACCAAGGCAGAACAAGAAAAGGCACCTGGGGTAAATCACCGTCTTCAACTCTAGAGAGCTCACACTTGCTTTTGTAGCACCTCATTTTAAAAATCTTTCATACGGTAGGTTTTGTGTATGCCCGGGGCCTTGTGTATTCTTGGCAAATGTTCTACCACTGAGCTATACCCCAAAACATTACAATGCTACTTCGTATGGCTTCATATGGTCAGAGAGTATAAGCTAGTGGTTCCCAGAGATGCATGTTCTAGTGATCTGATTTGCTCTCCGGATGACTGTGCTGCCCCTGAAAAGTGTGGCTATGGGAATGCAGTCTGACAGTAGCCTTGATTCCCACCATCCTGTCAAGATCTGCTGGGGAGCTGAACCTCTCCCTACCCCTCAATATTCACTAAATCTCTTTACTACATTGTCTCACGGTGAGGCTCAAAGACAATAAGCATAGAGAGAGAGAGAAAGAGAGAGAGAGAGAGAGAGAGAGAGAGAGAGAGAGAGAGAGAGAGAGAGTATGTGTATGTGTGTCAGTATGTGTGTATCTGTGTGTGTGTGTGTATGTGTGCCAGTATGTGTGTGTGTGTGTGTGTGTGTGTGTGTGTGTGTATGTGTTAACAGTTGGCATTTTCATGCCAAAGTGTTAGATCCAGTGAGTAGTCTGAAGTGAGCGTTTTGTGCTTCTCAGTTTGGCAAGGACCATAACTAGTTGTGAGTGCCAAGCCACGCTGCATACCAAGGAGTCCGTGGAGGTGCTGAAAGGTCAGGACTTGTGCTCAGCAAACAATACCATGGATGCCTTTGCCTCTCGGGAGATTATTGTATGGTGAGGCCATGGTGATTAGAATATGGTCAGGGCCCATGGTCACGTCACTGAGGTGGTCTCAAAGCCACTGTGCCAAGGTGCTCAGGTCCTTCCTGTGGCCACTAAGGGATGAATAGTCCTATGGGAGAGCATGGCCTTCTCAGTGCTTCTCCACCTCACATGAGCTGCATACAGAGAGAAAGATTTGTGAGGCATGAGGTTGAGTGCAAATTTGTGCCTGGTTACCACTAGAGAAAGGAGGTTGCCCTGAATTGATAAACGTGATGTGGTTTTCCATGTGCCCTCAGCGAGCATAGTTTTTACAGAGGAAGCATATTTTTTTCATCATCTAATCAAATGACAGGCAAAATGAAATAAAAAATTGCTCCCTGGGTTAACAGGTTTACTATATAATCCAGAGCTAGGGAAACAGAAGAAGAAAAACCAGGTAAAAAGCATATATGAAAATACAGAGAAAAGTAAAGGAAATTGTTTAGTACATCACACCACTAAGGAACCAAACACTCTCCACAGAGGGAGCTGTCCAAATGGTGGTAGAGCAGGCCTTCTGAGTAACAACTGGATGGGCCCAGAAAGCTGGCCGCCAGGTGTCAGAGCAAAGGAAAGGACATGTTATTCAGATGGAGTGTCTGCATAAATAAATAGTCTGAGTGGCTTCAGTGTGTCTCAGATGGCAGTCTGAAGGCTCCCGGGGTCCGTAAATTGTATTCTCTCAACTTGCTGTTATCAGCTGTGGGGGATGAGTCCTATACACCAAGTCTCATTTACATATCCCCATAGAGTTGCTACCCTTGGCTGTCGATCAGTCTGTGGTAATATTGGCCCAGTCACCTGGCTTAGGAATATCTTATGTTTTTAGAAAGCTCAAAGTGGTGTCACCACAGCATGCTGCCAAACAAACCCAGAAGTCTCTTTAATTTGCTATGAAGTTTGCTTCCTATAACACTGCTTCAAAATGAGTGTTCTGTATTGCACCGTGGTACTGTATAACCTCCACCACCATACAGTTCTAGAACACTTTAATGTCCCAGAAAGGAAGCCCTCTTGCCTCTGTCACTAGAAGGTTCGGCACATTCATTTGCTGGTCTTTAAAACATGGTCCTGGATGGACATGAATGTCACAGAGTCCCTGAGATCACTGAGGTCTGCTTTCTGAGAGTTTTAGCTCCTTTTACTTTGGAGAATCTCCAGCATCAGGGGCACTTCCCTTTGAGACATTGTGGTGTTTGTGAGGGCCACACTGTTCCTTGCTGGTGCTCTCCCACCATTGTATTTCTGGAATTTACTAGTTAAGGAACAGAGTTTAGACACTTCCCAGAGCACTTAGTTTGCCCCGATTTTTGTTTACCAGATGCCTCTTAACGGGAGATACAGAATGAGTTAGAATAATCTCCCCAGAAGCATATTGTGAGGTTCCAATTTCTCCTTTGGTCCTGGAAGGAAAAATGTCGCCAGCCTGAAATTGCCTCTCCATTTTCCACTGAGCTCGAATTTTTACCACTAGCAAAAAACAGCCACTGAGAACATACTGTGTGTACGTGTGTGCACACGTGTCCTTGTGTGCATGTGTGTGTGTGCATTTATATAATTGATAACTCAAAAGTATGCAAACGTGGGTAAGCCACCTCACTTTAGATGCAGCTCAACTGCCCTGAGTGTTACTGTCTAGAACAAATAATTTAATCGTGATTAGGAGTTTGGGAGCACGGCCCCTAGAGCCAGTGAATGAAGGGTTGAGCTTTCATCTGTTGCTAAACAAATGGCTTTGTTTGCCATATGGCCCTGGAAGCTGAAAATATACGAGTTGTGCTGGCCCCTGGTAATAATACAAGCCGAACACCCTCACTTTCAGAATTCTAAATCTGAGGTGCTCCCAATGTCTGTAGTGTGGGCATGAAAGAGAGATAGGACTGACCGGCGTCATAGGCAACAGTCACAACATAGCCGCAGTAAATATATTGTGAAAAATTACCATCAGATTGTATAAAGTATCTAAAACACAAATGATCTTCATGTTTAATACATGGATCCATCCCTAAGATCTCTCATTCCATACATACTGGCTAGGTTTGTGTTCCTTTGATACAAGCTAGAGTAATTTTATTAGAAGGGACCTCAATTGCAAAAAGCCCCTCATGAGATTGGCCTTGGGCAAGCCTGTTGCTTCTTGATTGATGATTGCTGTAGGAATGTAGAAAGCTAAGGGAGCAAGCTGGTAATCCGTGTTCCTCCATGGCTCCTACATCAGCTCCTGCTTGCAGGTTCCTGTCCAGCTGGAGTCCCTAAGCTTACTTTCCTCGGTATGGTGGACTGTTTCTTACCTGGAAGTGTAAGATGAAGCAAACCCTTTCCTCCCCAAGCGGCCATGGTGGGTTTTCTTTTTTGTTTGTTTGTTTGTTTGTTTTGCTTTTTACAATGAAAACCTAAGGAAACCACTGTAGTAGATTATCATGATATATATTCACATATGCAGATATTCCGGTCTGAAGAAATCTCAGCACTTCTTGTCCCAGGCATTTTAGATGCGTGTCAGACACTGTTCAACATGTGATGCATATTATTAAGGTCACAACACCTCAAGTGGATGGGCATGAATGATCGGCTTCCTTATCTAAAGATGTGGGCCCAAGAGATGAACTTGCTTAGGTCATACCACCAGTGACATTATACACCCTTGGTGCCAGGCTCTGCTCCAGATCACATTCTAACACTGCTGTACTGCAGCTCACAACTATGCATCTCTCTTACCATCATGAAGTCAAAAGTGTGAGCAGCCCCATTTCCTGTAACACAATATGGTTTTCATGTAGCGTTCAAGTGAATAGCTCTAATGAGGTTGGTATTCTGTGGGGTGTATGTGCTTCGAGAAAGCGACCGTCTCAACTCTATTGATCTGTAGCCGAATCAAGCCAGACACAGCCCATTCTGAGCTCAGCAGAGAGGAGGGCGGGGTTTTACTTATTTCCCACAGTGCTTTGCACTTTTGAAAGAATACCAAGTTAAATATTTCAGAGATGCCGCTCCACACGCAGTGATGTAACAGAGGCTTCATTCAGCCCAGCATTATTGTAGCAGTACCAAAACAGTGATGAAGCCATGGCATTAATGTCTTTACTGATACTGTGACATTCTGTTGATCATCACTGTGCCCCTGTAGTCCCTTCTATTGGATGATATAGTGCCCCTGTAGTCTTCCTTCTTATGGTAGGAAGTTTTCCTAAGAAGAATGAACCTCAGATAATGAGACTCAGTAGTTTATATCACTTCAAATAGCTCTTGTGTTGGTAGTCACAGACTTCCCTACAGATCTGACTTGTTTGGACTAGACATGCTGATGCTGCCCAGCTGGACAGAGCCAGTCAGCGAGAGGACCCCTGACTGATTTTTGGTAACAAAGAAACTGGGCAGGTAACACAATCTGCAGGTAGAAACATTATTTAATTTGGATGGAAATACTTTTTCAAACTGTGTCAGTTGGTATATTATCCAGAAGAATGGGAGCTTGGGCACTATAGTGGCAGGCTTCAATACATACAAACATACATATGTACATAGATACATACATACATGTTCATGTATGGCTTTGAATTCACTAGATACTTACTTATTCATCATCAGGATTCTGTAGAATGAACAGTTGAGACAAATATAGCTCTAACCAAACTCTATGTGGTTTCTGACACAGGAAGACTGATGTTCATGGTTTTTCTCAAAGATTTAAAGTCCTTCAAATATTTTAGAGCATCCCATACAAATGCCAATTTTCTGAAATAGGACCACTTCAGTTTTTTTTCAAGTGTTTCCTGGGCTTTGTAAGAGTATAGGTGTACCATGGACTTTGAAGTATTAATAGAGGTCATTTATCTATGTCAGGAAGTAAAGGAAGTAGAAGGCCCAGGTTTTCTTTCTCCGGTTGACTATGTAACAGTCTGCAGAGGTATGGGGAAAGTAGAGTGAGATTCTAGAGTCAGAAGGACCTGTTACAAGGTATCTTTAAAATCAGGATTAGGCAAAGCAAAAAAAAAAAAAACAAAACAAAACAAAACAAACAAAACAAAACAAAAAACGCAAGTATAAAAAACTCAAAACAAAAAAACTTGAGTACCACCATTGGACAGATGGCATCTGCAGTGACACTTGCCTGAGTTGTTACCCAGAACAGCACTTTGTCCTCTCCTCTCCAGTGACTATTTAGAGGTCCTTTTTGACCTAACTATCCAGTGTTGTCAAGATAACCAGCTAGACTGACAGCCTGTTTCAGCTATCTGAATGGCTGTGCTAATTGTGGCCGGCGATGTGTAAACACAATCCAGGCCTAGCCAACTCTGTCAAACATAGCCACCCATGTGCCTGCCAGGAGCCTGCATCCTACCAGGTTTCGTTCTCCATGCTCCAGAAGTGATCTAGGAATCCACTCCCACTTTCTCTCCCCAGCTTCTCTCTGGGAAGGGAACAGGATGAAGAATGCGTGTGGCTTGAGACCTTCAGGCCATGTGAATGAAAAGATCCCAGTTGCTCTCTTCCATTCTCCCATCATTTCCCAAAGGCCTCCGTGATTCTGACTTGGGTTGGGTTTCTTCTCTTGAGTTGGGGACAGATCCCTCGTTGCTTCCAGATCACTGGTCTCTGGAGTTTGCTATTTGTTATCACAGCTCAGGAATTCCATGGTCTGTCTTGGGCTTTTTAGCTGGCCTTGCCTCACTTCTGTCAGTCGAGCACAACCCTATTGTCTTACTCTCCTTTTACACACACGTTGTTGCAGGTGATTTGCACATTTCCTTGCCTGGTTTGTTCTCACCTTTGCACTATCATCATCTCCCTGTTTGCACTCCAGGGCGCTAACACCTTGGGAGATTTGCTGAGTGCCAGAATTTCTCTATGTGGTAGGGCCAAGAGAAAGTAATTGATATAATTTATTTTACGTTATTTATTATGATTATTGTTATTATTATTAATGTATTCTTAGATAATGTCACAAGTGAATATAAAGTATTTAGAACATAATACAGTGTGTTATTTGATATATAAGCTTTGGTAGCCAGCTCCTATTTTCTCTTAACCTCTACCCTCTACAGTTCCTTAGTTCTTAGACCTCAGTCCTGTGCTAAGGGCTATGGTGACCTGAGTATTTGAACTGTCAGTCATTGGCCCTTGGAATCCCTTGCTGCTACACTGGCTCTAGCTTTGGCCTTCATATGGCTGACTGCCATCAGTGACCCAAGTCACAGTCTGCCCTGAGAAGTTCACTGCAATCTGCTTTCTGTACCTGGTATTTCAGTAGGCATTCCATGCATGGAAAGCCATTGTCTTGATATGTACACAAGCCTCCTTCCAGCAGGACATGCTGTTACTCCAACAGGCTTCTTCCTGCTGAGCAGAAGATCCTGGAAACCAACAGCTCCAGGGGGTTCCCTGCCTCTTCTTAGGCAAGCTGCCTGTGGCTGTTTGCACAGCTTTGGAAATGACTGGAACTCCATGAACTCTTTCAGCAATGCAGTGGGACACACAGTGCTCAGGAAGCTTTGTAAAGAACCAAGGAATGAAGATTGAAAATATGGAAATGCCCTGATTGGCAGAGCTATGACAGTGATGGAAGATGTGATTCAAAGGCCTAATGGTTATTATGTATAAATTATGCATAAGGAAAATGAATTACAGCTAAAGTAAGATAGGCCCCCAGTTACGGATGGAGAAGGCACCAGCTTCCTGCTGCAGGTTCATTCTGTAGTGATCACATCTCCACCACTTGTTCTCTCATTATGTAGGATAATATTAGCATTAATACTACTAGCATTAATACTATTAGCATTAATTGCATAGTATTACTATTAGTTCCCTTCAAGGTTAAAGTGCAGAATAATGAGAACCCACTCATGAAATTACCGACTCTTCTGGTCCAGGATAGGCCATTTCTGATAAGGATCTAGGAAATACTTAAATCATCAGCTTGGGAAGCCTGCTCCAAAATTGTTCATGTATTCACTAGTCTTCGCATTCATAGCTGTGAAATACACGAGGAAACAACCCAGAAGGAGGCTTCATTGTCTCGAGGTGTTAGAAGGTTCAGTCCATTGGTTACATAGCCCCTATCATGGTTAGTGTAACAAAATCTAGAATTTGCAAGCTGGGCCTTGTGCGGTATCGTCTTGACAACATTAATTAAAGTAGGGGTTCCATTTTAATTGTGGGTAGGACCATTTCATAGGCAGGGGATCCAGGGCTGAATAAAATAGAGAAAATGAGCTTATCATTAGCAAGTATTTATTCCCCTCTGCTTCTTGACTGGAGGCATGGGGCCAGCTCCTTCAGTCTCATCCCACCTTAACCTCCCCACCAGGATGGAAGAAAGTTTGAGTTTCGAGCCAGGATACACTTTCTCCCTTAAGTTGCTTTTGTCAAGGGATTTTACGGCAACATTAGAGAAGTAACTAAGATGTATATATGCTTGGGCAGAACACCATGGCAGGAGCGCATGACAGAGGGAATTCTTCATCTCATGGTTGACAGGGAACAGGAGAAAGATGGGCAGATAAGAGTTAAGATGTAGTTTCTGTGGCTGCTTGGTTCCTACTCTTCTAATTCTCAGGACCTCCCAAATGGCATCACTGAGTCAGAGAGTAAGCATCTTTAAACCTGACCTTGGGTACTCACCTAACACCTCATTTTTAGTCTTCCCAGCCTCCAGAAATATGAGAACTATATATATTTTGTCTATAAGCCACCCAATTATAGCATTTTATTTTGGCTTAAACAGATTAAGACAGAAACCAAACCTAGCTAGACCTTCCTGGATGGGGCAGTGGGAGTGTAACAAGTTGAGAGAAACTACTCTTTTAGATGCATAATGCTTTTCAAATGAATATGCAGGGGATAAACTGGCAGATGTACTCTAATCCTGGGAGTACATACAGGAAGGCATCTAAGTCTCTATTTCTAGCAAGTTCCCTGGAAATACTGCTTCGTTTTGACCAGGAATCACACCTGAGTTGGGGGGGGGGGGGGAGAAAGAGAGAGAGAGAGAGAGAGACATTGCTGAGAGCTGATGCTATATAGGTCAACGGTAAAGCCCCGCCTCCCATTTATGAAACCCTAGGCTACACACCCTCTCTCCCCAAATTAAAAAAAAAAAAAGATTTCTGTTCCCCACCCTATGAGTCCTCATGCCTGTGTACTGAGTTGGGAGGTTGGACATTTGTTTGATCCCGGGTTTCGGCACCACTTGTCGCGCGCCCCACTTCCTGCCGGCAGGAAAAGGCGTGCAACAACAGGATTATTTTGCGAACAACCTTTATTATATGTTGAAGAGGAAGACACCGGGCAGGAAAAGGAACCCTAATTTATACCCCCGAAGGGTGGCGTGTCGCTGTGTGATTGGCTGCCCGCCAGTGGTCTGATTGTGACGCCCCGGGATGGGCGGTGACTTGGCTCGCACCACTCTTTGCACATGTGCCCAGTGGTTATTTATCACACTTTAGCTGATTCATGGCACCTGAAACCAGCACCATCTTGTAAGGCGCAGCCTTTGGCCCTCAACAGACATTATCACTTACATTTAAATAATGCCCAAGTTATCTTGCTGCTGTTTCTGAAAGGAGGGGGTGTAAGGAGAGGGAAGGGGAAAGAAGGAGAAAAGGAGGGAAAGGAGGGGTGGGGAGCTGTTAAGGTATAACTCAGGCTGTCCCTCCTGGCTACTGGGATACTAAAGCAGGGGCAGAAGAATGAAGTGAAATTCGGTGGGTGGTCCCCTCTGGTGAATAAGGAGATTTGGGGTGATGGCTCTAGAAAGAGCTGGATTTGTATCTGGGACGTGGAAAAGGGAGGAGGAAGCTAAACCATGACCCTGACTGTCCTGGGGCTCTGCAGATCCATCTGACCTCGAATATGCAGTGCCCACCTTGTAAAACAGTAGCTCTCAGCCAAACCATGTGTCATGACCCATGTGGGGGGTTGAACAACCTTTTCCCAGGCTTGCCCAAGTAAGACCATCAGAAAACATCAGACATTTACATTATGTTTCATAACAGTTATGAAATAGAAACAAAATAATTTTATAGCTGGGGATCGTCACAGCACAAGGAAATATAGTAAAGTGTTGTAGCAGCAGGACAGGTGAGAAGCATTCTTTTAAAGGAAAAGCGTTGCTATATCTGCTCAGCTTAAACCCACGTAGGTTTAGTCTAGTTCTGTTATAGTTGTGTGTTTCTGCATTCTCCTAATGAGGAGGGTTCCTTTTGTTTGTGACAGTGTTTCCTAATGTTCTGTGGCAAGGGGACACATAATAAGGAAGGATCAGGCATTTGCAGGATCTGGATGCTTGCTGTCTGGCTCTCTGCATGAAGAAAATTGGGTCAAGAAGTGCTAGACGGCAGGCCCGGTGTCCCCAGGAACCTCTGTTTCCCAAATGCCCAGAAAATCCTACACAAGACTCCTCAACGATTCCATTTTCCTGAGAAGGGATACACCAGGATAAGTTAATTTATAAAGTATTAGAAAGGATTAAAGAGTAAGAGAAGGAAGTGGTTGTCAGCGTTAGTGTGTCTTATCTAGTGTCCTCAGGGCATTGACTTCCATATTCAGCACACACAAAAAATAAAAAAAAAAAGAATAAATAAATAAAACTAAAATATAAAAGGAAGGTGAGACTTTAGCAAAGCTACAGTCTCCGGGAAAGCCACGCCTTTCTGTATTCAGGTGCTATTTCCTGTCATGGTAAAGTTGCCTGGTACCTCTGCTGCCTGTGTCCACTCCGAACAGCAGGACCAGAAAGAAAGTGCCCACTTCAAGCAAACCTAAGACCCCCACCCAGGCATGTCTGTTATCCAGTGGCTCAGAGATATACCTTGAGGGGTGTCATACTGATAAATTATTCAAGTTTATCTACAGCAATTCAAACAGGTGTATCGTAAGTCACCACTTAAAAAAAACAATCTGGAAACAGTCAAAGCAGTCAATAGGCCTGTAGCTCTGACAAAACCAGAGAAACTCTAGGTCTCTACTGACACCTGCTGGCACCACAGCCGTTTGACATTTGAAAAGAGGGACAAAACTTAGCATCTCCTGTAGTCGGTGGGACTCACCATGCTACTTGTGTGGCCCTAGCTATGGCACTTTCCTTCCCTAGACAGGGTGGTATGGAACAAGCTATTGGGTGAAAACATCCCCAAGACAGCTGCTCTGTGAATCTAAGGCCCTTTACTGTGCCTTCCTCTTCACAAAATGAACACATTACAGCCTTTAGCCAAGTGCAGAGCTAGCCCTGGGGATGGTGGTGTTTGCAACGGGTGGGTGCTGTCAGGAGTCTTGATATCAAAGGTCATCACCTTTGCATTCTAATAAACGAGAGTCTTCCCCCAGTGTCATTTCAAAACAAAAAATAAAAACATAGGGAAAAACTCTCCTAAATACCTCCCCTCCCCCAGTGCCTGGTGGTTATTTTTAGAAACAGCTAAATTAATGGGATCAAAAACCGTTGTTTCTCTGTACTGTCCACTTCTGTGCCCTAGGAAACTGTGGACTTTGTTCTGTGTTTTGGAACATATCTCAAGCCTTCAGGTTGAGTAAATACCCCCAGTTAATGCCATCCAAATTATTTGTGCTTTTTCTGTCTGCTCCTGGGAAACTGTGTGGGCCTGTGATTTGTTAGGCCAGTTACAGGATATTCAATAATCTCCGGGGAGCCAAGTCCATATTTAGCCCGGCAGAGGAAGAGAGGTCTGGCAATGAGAAATGAAGCAGTTCTTTAAAGCTCCTGTTCCGTTTCTTGCCTCTCTCTCTGTACCCAGACCTCACCTGTGTGCTGAACCTTCTGATGCTATTTGCGGTTCTCAGAAAATGCCCTTTGCTCACTGTGAAAGGAAAGGTGCCTTTCTGAGTCCTTCCGTCTCCCAGGCGATAAAAACCATTAGCTTCACGAGCAACAGGAAGGCACTAGAGAAGACATAGAAGGTAGCACGCTCAGGCACTGTCGGTAGAAAGGTAGGATGAGAGAGCGATCCTGGAGAGCAGTTACGGAATTTTCTTTAGAAGTTGAAGGGATCCTCACGTGGTCCTGTGGTCCTGCCTGTGGGCCTTTATGCAACATAATTTATACCAATTATTCACAGTATCGGAAACAAAGGAGCTCCGGCATCCATGCAGACAGGAGTGGATGGATGAACCACGGCATCACGATACAATTTACACAGCAGAATTGGACATGTTAAATGACTGCCTTATGCTTAGAGAAGTAAGGCAGTCAGAACATGGTAAACTGTGTGTGACATAGACCCAGAGAACAGACAAGTGACCAGTGAGGGTCAGGGAGAGGCACAGATGGGGATGATGCGTGAGAACATGCAGGATTAGCTAAAGCCCCTGAGACGGAAACATTTATGTTCTGTGTGTTTTTACTGAAATTAACAGAAGACGTCAAATAGCAGGAGCCAAAGCACACCGCCGTGATGCAGTTATCAGCTCTGTCTTGTCTGACAACATGAAGCCCAGTGCTGTGCAACAGGAGCTTCTGTGATGACAGCAGTGCCTGGGGTTCTCCTCATGGCTTTGGGGCACTTGAATGTCAACAGAGACATCCCATTTTAGATCTATTCGATTTGAATTTAAGGAATCCTATGAGCAAGGACAGTGGCGTTTGCGTTTACAAAGTATCTTTCTCTCTCATCCGTAGCTGCAAACCTAAGGAGGTGAAGGGCAGGCTGGGAGGAGCCTTAGGATGCTTATTCCCAAGCACCGGTTTGCTGCAAAGCATGCTGACAATGTGCCTTTCCTTTACGGCATTCATTAGCATCAGGCATCAGATCCAGCAGCAGTGTTGGCCTCAGTTCATGGGCTAGCCTTTTCTAGAAAAATGCCCTTTTACAGCTCCAAACTTCTTTCCGGTCATGCTTCATCTGTCTTCACTTTCGCCTGTAAACCCATGGAGTGATGGTATGAACTGCAGCCGAGGTCCAGGTCCTTATACAGAAGTTATGTGAACACACCCCTGCCTGCTCTGGGTACCTCGGCAGCAGGCAAAGGAATGTTTTTACTTTTTAAGGCTTTGCTGGAAAAGGACAAACAGGTAAGCTATGTAAGCAGGCCAGACGGAACGAACCGGACGCTGCAGTGAGGGGCCTCGTCACATGTGTCCTCTAAAATGGAATAGGTAAACGCATCAGCGTGCACTGCACAGTGCGGCTTACAAGAGGCTGAGCAACTGAAATAACGAGGCTTATATTTAAACAGGTCACAAGTTGAAAGCTTAGCAAGCCAGCCAGTGGGTGGCATCTCTTCCAGGCAAGCCAGCCTTTCATTGCATTGTGGATGCCACATTTAACTTAATGGGCAAAGTGAAAGCTGCATATTAAAGAATAAAATGCAACCATGTAAAATATGGATGACTGTGTGGCAAGAGGGGATAAAAGAAGCGTCTGTAGTTTTATTACACAGAGGAGACAGGCTGTCTAATAAAATAAACCCTGTACCTGGCTACGGAAGACTGCTCACCGCGGGCTTTTTTTTCTTCTTCTTTTTCTTCCTTTTTCAGCAATGGGTAGAAGGCCTGAGATCAATCATTCACAACTTCAGGGCAAACAATGTCAGCCCGATGACGTGCCTCAAGAAACAGTAAGTTCTGTTCGAAATGCCTTTCGTTCTAAGGAGTTATTTAGTAAGTGTCCTCACTAGGAGGGAAGGACTGCAGCTCGGAGATCAGACCAATGTCCCCCTTTCCTTCTATACCCTGACTTTGGAAGTTGACCATCTTCCAGCTTGTATTTAAACCACATAACAAGGCTCGTGTGATGTCCTTGTCATAAGACCTGTAACAGACAAAAGGTTAGTAGCACAGGCATCCAGTATTATTTTGGTTTTTGTTTGTTTGTCTTCTAAACTCTATTTTCCAATGGACAGCTTTGCGTGCCTCTCTTGTAGGATGGGTTCTATGGTACCTCAGGTCTCCACTGCATGGAACAGAAATTCATGCCCCCCCCCCAAGAATACTGCTTCCTGTTTAATATGCAGCCAGGGTTCTCTGGAATTTCTTTAGGAATGTCAGTGAATGGTTCAGCCCTAACCTGAAGATCTTACTGCAGATCACAGTTCCTGGTGTCCCAAGTGGCTTACTCTACTGATAGATAGTCACCCTGCTCCGATCCATTTCTGGGTCAAATGAATGGTTCTCAAGTAGGAATCACGGAAAACCAGTGTACTGTAATTATCCCTGGCTGCAAGATTGTATGTGGCTTTATACTGACAGCAAGTGGCACGTATTTCTGGGGTACCAAGACAAGCATATGATGAAGATAAAGATTAGCTTGTGTAGAGAAGCTTCCATCTCTGAAAACGAGGTCCTAGCACCAAGAGAGTGATCCAGCTCTGACACTTTGGGCAAGTCCTCACAGTTCCCATTTTGAACCAGGTCCCCATGCGGATGCAATGAGAAAGCACCTCACCTAGTGTCTGGCATCCTCAGTGGAAGGGAGTTAGGAAGGCTTGTGGATTCCTGTGTGCTGTTCAGCTTCATTTCCTTCCTCAGAGTCACTGTGCATACTTTCTCAAAGAGAACCTAGTGAATGTTTTACACTGTGACTTTGGGTGTTTCCATGACACATTCAAATGCGGTAACAGCACCAGCCCGTATTTTATCAAGGGTGGTAGATATCATATGAAAAATCAGTAAAAATAAGTTGAAACACAAGTTTGCTTAAGCCAGCTCCCTGCCCGTTCTACTTCCCTCCCTCTTTTTGTCCCTAAAACATCCCCCAAACAAAATAGCAACCTGTACTTCTCGAACATAAGATAGAAAGTTTTCCAAAGCCATGACAATTTACAAGTTGTTACACTGTTAGCGCCTAGAAATAGTAGGACTAAGTCATTAGCTGAGAACAACTGTCTTGGTCAGGGTTTCTGTTCCTGCACAAACATCATGACCAAGAAACAAGTTGGGGAGGAAAGGGTTTACTCAGCTTACACTTCCACATTGCTGTTCATCACCAAAGGAAGTCAGGAGTGGAACTCAAGCAGGTCAGGAAGCAGGAGCTGATGCAGAGGCCATGGAGGGATGTTACTTACTGGCTTGCTTCCCCTGGTTTGCCCAGCCTGCTTTCTTATAGAACCCAGGTCTACCAGCCCAGGGATGGCTCCACCCACAATGGGCTGGGCCCTCTCCCCTTGATCACTAGTTGAGAAAATGCCTTACAGCTGGATCTCATGGAGGCATTTCCTCAACTGAGGCTCCTTTCTCAGTGATAACTCCAGCGTTTGTCAAGTTGACACAAAAGCAGCTAGTACAACAACTTTGATTATTCCAGTGTGTTCTGAAATGTTCTGGTTCCCCACATGTCCTGAGAGCTTGGGCAAAGCATTCTGGGACTTTCTCTGGGGGTTGAAGATGAACGAAGACTCCCAGTCATTTTCCATCCTAACCTTGGAAGCTGGGAGTGGCAAATCCCCACTGGTCCTTAGCCTAAGGCTAGACATTCTTATCACCCGAATGTTTTAATGAAGAGCAGAGTCAACACAGCATAGACAGGCGCTGTGTTTTGCTCAGTGCAAGCATCCAAGGTCTGATTCCCCTAATGATGTCAGTTTAAAACATATACCCCTCAGTTAAAGTTTCATTTCAGATGTAGCTATTTTACTGTAAATATGTAGTACATGTTTCCAGGACACATTAAAATAGTATGCAATTCTTAAATTTGAATGTGTATTAAAACATGAGAGCCCTAGATTCACCTCATAATGTTCTGAGTTTTAGAATAGGTGTTCTATTTGAAGACGCTTTCCTCTGAAGTTCTTAATGGACCGGGGCAGGTGCTGGTGGGACCTGCTGTTGTGTTCTGAGGCAGTGTTGCTCTTGTTTTCCAGCTGGATGAAACTGGCCTTTCTGACCAACACTACTGGTAAAATCCCAGTGAGGAGGTAAGTCAGACATGTGATTGATTCTCTGCATCACCTTCACCGAAGACCAAGCTTTCCATACCAAACCAAAGACCCACCCTGCTGTGACATCATCACACATGCTCTTTGCCTTCAAGATACTGCCAGAAGTTTGGCTTCTGCTACTAAGTGGCTCAATTTATAAAAATCACCCATGGAAATAAAAGCTGAGCTTCCCCCAGACCAGATAGCGTTAACTGTAGAAAAGAATGTCTGAAAATTGTAGCGCTGAATTTTAATCTGTGGATCACCTGGCTTTCATGATTTAAGTTGTGTCCCCACCCCCCCTTACCTGAGCATCAACTACCTCCCTCCCTCTGGACCCCCACTGGCTTCCTGATAGGTCTGTGCCCTCTGGCCTTACTCCCCCATTCAAGGTTACTGGTTATCTGGTCCCCAGAGAAGGCAGGGCTTTCCCTAAATTCAGCTGCTGCAGAAATATACCATAGTCTCTTTATACATAAGAGAAGTTCATTTCTCACAGTTTGGGGGGGCTGGGGATGCAGAAACAGTGCCATCCTGGGCCTCACAGACTGCAGACTGTTTTCTTCTAGTTGTGCCCTTACCTGAGGTAAAAGGGCTAGAGGACTGTCTCCCAGACATTTTATGATGCACTAATCCCATGCCCAAGAGCTCCCCACCCACTCACAATCAAACCACCTCCCGGAGGCCCCGAGTACCAGCACAGTGGAGTTCAATGAGATTCCACACCAGACGAGCTGCCTTCTTCACCCACTGTGGTTTAACAGTGACGGGACAAAAGGCAGATAGAACCCAGTGGAAGAGGGTATTAGCCAAACGCATCCTGCCCATGTGCCCTTTACCAGCTCTGACACGTTTCACTCTGGGAGGAGTCCCCAAGCATCCCTCTTCTCGCCTTCTCAGTTCCTTTCACAGATTAGGGTTTGCTAATGGCCTGTGTGTAGCTGTAAGGGCTTGTGAAGCCTATAGGAATTCCTGATTAAACTCTCCAGGATCATACTGTTTGATGTTTGTGTAAGCATCCACGGACATCAAAGGCGCTCGGCTCAGACCCAGAGCCTCATCGGTCCACATGAAGCAAGGAGTTATGTGCCCTTATCCTGAAGCAAACAAAGACTCTCGGTAGGCCGAGCCCCTCTTCCCAGATTCCTCAACTCAAGTTCTCGTTGATGTTGTCTCCAGATATGAACTTCAGTAAAGACACAGACTTAGCAAAACGACAAAACATAGGAAAGTGTTGTCCTAGACTGTCCCGTCTTTAACACGAAAGACGAACAAGTCACAAGAGCAGAGCATTTAAATGGGTGGATGCCATTCAGCTGCTGCGGGATTTGGGTGGCTCCTGGTCCTTTCTAGGTTTCTTATCCTACGTCTCTGTTTACATACTCCATTCTACACACCAAAGGTTCTATTCTGGGCCCCTGTGTAAATGTCCCCATATGCCCTTCACATTGTCACACAGGGCAGAATCATCCTAGACACCATTTTGGCCCATTTCATAGTTCATGGGGATCGTGAACCTTAGTATCCAGGTGACGTGTCTGCTTTACTTATTTATGAGAGACAGGAATAAGGATGGCCCTGTGCAGCAACCCTTTTAAGCCTTTCAGGGTTACCTACCAGGCCACAGATCTCATGCAGTTACTGGGACTTTTAACAAATCCGCATGTAGGATTCTTTGCTGCTCATGTGAGGGGAGGTTTTCGGTGATGCTTTCTTTCTTAACAAGTCGAGTTTAGAAGTTTATGAAATCCCCTATGGGTTCCCTGACTGGTAGTTGTTACCAAAGGCATTTCAGAAGGATCCTTGTCTTATTGAAAACCTCCCTTCACTTGAGCAGGAGCAAGGCAGTCCCTTCAGTGTATCCAAACGGTCCTACAACTCTGGTCATGTAGACAGTGTGCGCCCACACTTAGAGTACGTCTGTCGGTGTGGGGGACACAGAGCACACACAGCAGGGTAGGGGACTGAACTTCGTCTGCTATGCCTCGTGTATTTTTGTTCCATAAGGTTTGGAAAATGGACTTAGTGCAACACAGTTTTATGACGCAAGCCCTTCTAACCCATAGTCCTGGTTGCACGAGTTTGCCTTCCTCCCATCACGCTATCAAACCACAGGGTTGGAGGCCTGTTGAGGCTCTGTGGGTCCCCATACAGCTTGCTCACATACAAAATCATTACCACACCCATGCTAGAAATGGCCTGGATATTTTGGCATTGCCGTAAATATTTTTTTTTTTTTTTTTGCGTGTGTGTGCACGTCATTATTAATCGGTCCTTAACACAAGACATCTGTGACTTGGGGCAATTTGTTAAAACTGATGTAAAACTGATATGAAGCCAGCAAAGGGGGGGGGGGTGTAGCTCTCCGAGGAGATTGTCTGCCAAGGGTTAGGAGAAATTGTTCTGAATGTTTTAATGGATGTGAAGGGTAAACACTTTTAAAAATGTCATCTATTCACCAACATTTTAGGGTTTTAAAATGGAAACTATTAATATAGTGCACGTTGTGTTAAAAAGGGATCTGGCTTCATAGTCCTTGTGCAGCTTGAGAGAGGCTTCTGCTCTTGAACATTAACCCTAAATGTAATACCCAGGAGACGCAGGGATGATGGATGAATGGAGCCTTACTCCTTGCCTCGTTCTTCTCTCTTCTTTGTATGTGTATCTGATACATCCTGCCTTTCCCTCAAATTCACCAGCAGTTCACCCTCTCACTTAGACCATTCTCCAAAAGTGACGTTTCTGCCACACATCCCTTGCAATGTGGAGTAATACTTGTAGCTAGAGAGCTGGGTGATAGGGATCTGCTGGGTTTGAGCAGTGACTGAAGAGGCCTAGAGTCTCCGTATAATAATACGGGCAGCGATCCATCTGTTCGGGTCCTGAGGCTACAGCACCCTGCCATGGGCAGTGTGACCTGCTCCTTCACGTTAGGAGTCTCCTGTGACTGTGTCGTATGTCGGTGTTCAGAACTCTCAGAAACATTGAAGACCTGTGGGCGAGAAGGTAGACTCCCTCGCCTTCTAGGCCCATGTTCTCTAGTCATTTGCAAGCATAGCCTGGAAGACAGAATTTAGCCAGCACTGTGGTAGGGCCGAGTACAACTTCAGTGTGCTTGCTTTTGTAAACTTCTTTAAGGGAAGGGGTGACAGTTTACTTTGACTGAGTAAAATCTCATTGAGAATCTTGGAGTGTAGCTTAGTTGGTAGGGAGCTTGCCTAGTGTATCTAAGTCCTTGGTTTCCATAAGTCCCGGTTTGATTGTACACTCCCATAATCCCAAGGGAGTTCATGGTCATTCTAGGCTATAGATCCTGTCTTTAAAAACAAAACAAACAAACCCTCATTGAGCACCAGATACCTTGAAGCATTAAGCCAATGTCTGACCAAAGGGTCAGGGAGTTATATAAAGAACTCCTTCTCAGCCTTTGAGTTGCAAGCCCTTTAGCAAAACCTCTATGTCCGAACATATTCATATTTCGGCTTATAACTGTAGCAAAAATCATAGTTATGAAGTATCATCAAAATTGATTTCATGAGTTGGGGTCACCGCAGCACAAGAAACTGTATTAAAGGGTCAGATCATTAGGAAAGTTAAGAACCCCTTAGATCGAGGTTATAATAATGGCCCAGTTCCTTTGTCAGCACACTGTTCTCAGAACTCTGGTTAAAGTGCATCTTTCTGGAAACCGAAGAATGCACATTCCCTCTCCAGCCTCCGTATCACAGGAGATGAACGTTTTTCAGACTCAATACTGATTTGGAAAGATGACTGGAGCAAAGGAAACAGACATTACTCTAGGGACATAGTCTGATCAGTGCCCTCGTGGCATTTTCCATCCCAAGGTTCTTCTCTTTTTACATACAATGAGCAAATGTGTCTTCAGGCTTTCTAGCCCAACCCTGCTCACGTCTGAGAAGTCAGCACCCCTCTCTCCCATCTCCTTGCTCCTTGACCTTCTTGTCCTTGGCCCTGTTTCTTGAACCATAGCCAAGCACACACCGAAAGGCTGCAGACTTTACGTGCCTCACTTCCTGTGGTGCCTTGGTTCTGATTTAGGCGGATGGATGGCTCGGGCTCTGTACCTGCTGTCTCACGGCCATGGTAGTTACTTTTCATCGTGTTATAACCAGGCCTGCCTAACCCAGCAGCTTTGAGTCATCTCGGAGAGCCCTGAGATCCCTGTGTACCATTTTCCCTCCTGATTACAGGTACCTAACCTCGCTGTGGAGCCACAGTTACTGTCTCATTACTGCCGCTTGACGTTAGATTGAAATGTTAAATGGCATCTATCCCAAGTCAGTGCCTAAAAATTAACCTGAGCTCTCGGGATTAGAGAAAAAATACTGTCATAACAACACCCTCTGGGCTAGAGTTCCATTACACACGCATCACACACCTGAGCGCCGCCGTCGGGCTCCCTTGTACTTGAATAGAATGGCCTCAAGAGCACTTGAACATCCTCCTTGGCGTCTTCATGGGCCTACTATAAAACGATAACGGTTTAATTGGACACACCGTAATGCATTTATGTAAATCCCCTTCCGCCGGGTCTGTTTTGAGAAGCTGTATCCTGCAGCTGAAGTGGCCCCTTCTCACACTCACCCAGAGAAACTGGCTGTCAGTCCTTGCACGGACTTGAACAGAAATGCTGAGCTACATTCGAAGGTGGGGCGTGAGATGCTAAAGCTTGCTCCACTGAAAAGCCACTTCGCACTGGTGAGAGTCAGCTTTATCTTCAAGTCAAGGCTACTTTGAATAACCATAGTAACTAATCACCAGGGAGTGCCACCAGCACAGCCACAGGCAGACAGTGAAACTGGGAGCCGAGTTCCTGCTGTCTGGATACCAGATATTCTCTGATCTCTGCCACTCAGTAATTTTCTTTCTAAGTATCTCCAACACATTTATCATGGGGTGGGGGGTGGGGGGGTCTCTCTTCCTTTTACATAAGTTGGACCATGAAGGCGTTACAAATGTGACTAGCATCAATGCTCCCCGTACTAACTAGTTAAAGGCTGATTGGAAATACCATGTCCTGGGAAGTTCCAAGATTCTGATGCTATAATTGACCGGGTCCTTTCCCATCACCTTCACAGTAGAGTCCCAGACCCTTGGCTGGCTAGCATGGCAGGGTGTCTCAAGAGTCCCCAGATGAAAACAGTTATAATACGTCTGGTACTGGGCCACTGTGGAAAACATTGTGTCAGTAGAAGAGGAGTCACAGGCCAAGTCCAGCCGACTTCTAAAGTGCCATTGCTTTCCCTACGTGTGGGTCTCACTCAGAAAGCGTTAGAAGCACTATACTGTCTGCCGAGTAACTTTTTCTTAAGAACACCATTTCTTAGGATTTGAATATATCCTTGCATTTCTCCAACACCCACTTGGTCACAGCACCCAGTGGGGCCTCTTATATTATAATGAGTCTCCTCAGTGACAGAGTTGGCCCTGGGAACCAGAGGGAAGCTTGGGAATTGAAACACCCCATCAAACAAAAGGTAGTTTTATTCTTTACCTTCTCCTTAACCCACCATCTCTAAGGTATTTGTAATGCTGCATCTGACAAAGCCGAGCTACAGCATTAACTCTTTTTTCTTTCTTTCTTTCTTTTTCTTCTGTTCCAGTATTACTAGAACCTTTGCATCTGGGAAAACAGAAAAGGTGATCTTTCAGGCCCTCAAGGAATTAGGTCTTCCCAGTGGAAAGGTATTGACTGACTTGAACACACTTGTAGATCTTGGGTTCACGGTTGTTTGTTTATGGGGGCATATGTGATAAGCCAGGTGACTGTGTTAAGCCAGCCTCAGTGTGTCCGTGACAGAGAGGACAGTTCGTTTTCTTTCTTCCCCTTCACCAGTCACTTGAGGAGGGTTTTAAAACCCAGCTTGTTCACTTCAAAATGATTTTTTGTCAACCTTATAAAGGTGAGAAGAAGAAAGGACAGGCAGCTGTTGTTTAGACAGTTGATGGAAACTATTTTAGAACACCCAGCCATGCCCCTTAACCAAGCATAGCACCAGCATGAATTATTAACTAATAAATTCAGTTCCTTGGGAAAGTCTTGCATGGTCAAAGATTCCTTTCTCTCCCACCCTTTTATGCTCACGACTTATCTTATTCAAGTTATTGAAATTAATTTTTACACTGCAAAAATGACTTATGTTTCTGACTCTGTTTAAAAGTCTTGTTCGAAAGCTACTTTGCAGTGTGACGGGTAAATTTTTGGTTGTTCGAGTCCCTTTAGAGATCCCTTATGATCCTCTAAAAATTCACAGTAAGTGTAATTAATTAAATATTGGGTCTGATTATCCCAGATCCTCTATGGGATCACTTACTTTCCTTCCTCAAGGGGAGATAGAAAAATGTCTGTGGATTTGATCAATGAGGGATTTCCCAGAGAAAGCTGTGCTGGAGGCAGGTGTCACCAAGTGTCTCCTGTATCACCCGTCCCTTCGTGACAGCCAGGGAAGCCTCATTTCTCCTGCCCTGGTTACCCTAAGTGCCCAGGACCTTGTGAATAGCAACTCTCCAAGGAGAAAGACGTGGGTTTTTTGTGTGTTTGATTTAAAATACTTCTTCTTTTCTTCTCTGCAGAATGATGAAATCGAGCCTGCTGCATTTACCTATGAAAAGTTCTATGAACTGACACAAAAGATTTGTCCTCGGACAGATATAGAAGATCTTTTTAAAAAAATGTAAGTTCTAGCCTATGGAGGTAGTGTTCTGTAGGTACTTACTATCTTTGTCCCTGTAAAAGTTGAAAGCATTTTTTGCTGTAATGTTAAATACCTGTTGCTAGCGCTAGGCCTAGTTAAGGTTTCACTCTTCTCCCCCTTAATTTATTGGCCCACTCTGAGTTTTCATTTTAGAAACCTTGACATAGATTAATTACAGCACTTGGAACGTTTTCCTCCCTGGCATTGGCTTTACTAACTACCTACGATTTTAACCTGCTCCTTTAGGTATTAACCCAGTATGTGAACTAACTAGACTTGGTTTGGAATGTTTACGTTGTTGAGAAGTTCATTCATTCCAGTTACTTCAAATGGATGACTTACATGTTGTTTTCTTCGGAGGAATGTTCCTTGATAATGCTAAAGAACTGCATATTTAGTCAGTTTCTGTGACCTAGTGGGAACGTTCCCTTTCCGCTCTCATTGTTCTCCAGTTCCTCGCACCTCGCCCCCGCCCCCACACTGCAGTCTCTGACTACTCTAAGAATTCAGGTTAGAAAAGGAGTTTAGAATTATCAACAAATGTCAACATGTAAATCGTACCTACTGTAGCATCATATACCAAAACTTACTTTCTCTACTACATTTCTTTTCAGCAATGGAGACAAAACTGATTATTTAACGGTAGACCAATTAGTGAGCTTTCTAAACGAAGTAAGCTTTTTCATACATTAACTCCATAAGTCTGTGTGCAGTGGCTTGCCTCCCCAGTGTCCTCACTGCATGCTTGCATCCTGCACCCTTCCTGGCTTTGCTTCTGACCTGCTGATCTTTCCATGATGGCTTGGCCAGGTGCAAAAATCAGCTGCTGTCCGTGTGTCCCTGTGCTCCAGGCTGGCTTTGCGCACCACCTCCTGTCAGTCTCACACTGTGGTGTGCAGCTCTGGTTCCGTGTGTATGTGTGAAATTTGTAATGTCTTTATCAGTTGGATGTGTCTGATTTTGCAAGATGGTTTTTAAGGTGGTTTGAGTCTGTTGATTGTATGAATTGAGAACGGACTGAATATATGACACTGTATTTGATTTCTCCATTGCTAACTTTTCCTCATACCTTTGCATGGACTAGAAACCTGTATTTTTGCGAATTGCATGTAAGAAAAATACATAGGTTTAAATTGAATATTTGATACTTGAGCTCCTAGGTAAAACTATAGTGTTAGGCCAACTAGATTGCAGGTCAATTTTTTTACATGTTATTTTTCAAAACAAGCTCAGAGCTGAATTTAGAACACGGTTCATTTAGCTAGCAAAATTTGCTTGAGTCTAAGGAAGATATTTAAGAACAAATAAAGGTCACAACTTTCATTATTATAACTAAATTAGCTTTTTCTTTTTATGTGCAAAAAGCATATTTTTTTTTTTTTTTAGCAAAACCCACATAGACTCCTTTTAATCTGCAAAGAGAAATTCACCTTTTCCCCCGAAACACATAAAAAGTTTGAAACATCTAAGTATGGTGTGGACAGCACTGTCTTGTAGAAAGTATTTTGGCTCTAACCATGGACTTGAGAGAGAAGAGTGGTAGGAGGGCTGGATGGGGCTGTGCGGTGGAAGGACATGGTTAGGACATGTGAATTCAGTCCCCAGCAGAGAGACAGCCAAGGAAGCATCATGTCAGACATGATGCCTTAGAAAAGAAGAGCGGGAACAAATGACTTCTTTTCCAAAGGTCTTCCCTTCATGATTCCTGCAGGCTCACTGGCCTCCGGTTTATAAGGCAGCAACATCAGAAACTGTTAGCACGAGCACAAATTCACCGAGACAAGGGAGAGACGGGCTCTGTGTATCTGCACAGATGGCTCCACCTTTAAGGGTTCCACTCAGGCCAATACTCTATTTATTTTACACAAAAACGGTTTTAAGTCTTTCCGGTGCACTGCGAAGTGGGTGCCGAGCACACACTGTGTTCGTACACTCTTTACACAGATCTCATCCACATTCTTGTGCACAGTTCTCACTTCCTTCTCTCTGCCTCCTCCCTTCTCGTCCCCGTTGCTTGTTTAGCTTCCCTTCACCTTTTCATTTTGGTGCACTGAGCATCTCCAATCTGGCAAGATGGGCAGGAATCCAGCTCTCGGGGCAGAAGATGCTTTGTGGGAGGGGAGAGGTCTTTACCACGCTATCCATCCATTCATCCTCCCTTCCTGAGCCATCCTCGAGACTCTCGCTTTCTATTGCATTTCCTGTAATATTAATTTCGTAATATTAAAGACATTTTAATTTGTTTTAAGTTGTAGAACCTCTGTGGGTATGGCAACGAAGGCGGGCCTGCATCAACTCCTTCTGCACGTCCAAGGAGTCTACACACTGCTGACAATCTGTTTGAAACATGACGTCATTATCAGACACTGGCCCAGTGGACAGTCACCCCTCTGTTCTGGATATTTCCTCCCATGTAGCTTCTCCTTACACTAGGAGATACTTTGAGCGTGCGGATGAGACCGATGGTCGGCACATTCTAGGTTTCTGTAGATCGTAGTGTATGCCCTGGGACCTCAGTCAGAGCATCATCTCCACGAATCTCCTTCTTTCCCCCTTACAGCATCCCTTCTTCCCCACCCCCTGCCAGCATCTTGCACATTCTGTGTACAGTTCTACTTTTATGTAATTCCTCTAGAATTAAGACACAGCTTCAGGCAGGGCTGCTCCTCATCTTGTAAGGCAAGGAGACAGAGCTCATCAGGAGAGCAAGAGGTGTTACGACATAAAGGTCTGTGACCCTAAAAAAAAAAAAAAAAAATCATAAGACCTCTACATTTCCTAAGCATCTCAGCCATGTAGCCTTAATAGGCAGTTTCACTGATGCATGGGACTCAGCATCGAGTGAATGAGGAACACTTGGAAAAGCAAGGAGCTGGCCTCCATATGTGCAGATTTTAGGGCAGATTGTTATACCTTGAAGACAGAAGCAGTCAGCTTGGAAACCCATTCAATTAACTAGAGAACCAGTTGTAGCAACAACAAAAATCAGTAGGGTCATAAACAACAAGGTTAATTGCCTAGGATTGACTGGGGGAGAGAAATCTCCTTCATATTAGCCAGTGACACTCTGGCTCCTACCACCTTCCAGCCTGTAAATCTCGCTCCTTCTTTGCACATTTCCGTTTAGTATACTAATTTCTACCTTCAAGAGGCAAGAGGGAGAGAAAGTTTTTACTTGGTTTCTGTGTAGGATATTTGCCCTCCCCCCCCTTCCCTTAGCTTTGGATTCATTTCTCATCTGCTTTTCAGGGTCTCTTGGTCATCACCACAGTCTGACAGGTAGCATTAGCATCCCCTGGTAGCCCATTAACAATGCAGATGCACCGAGCTGGTAGCTGTCATTAACAAGATGCCCAGTTAACGGGCACACACGGAGGTTTATGCAGCACTGTCTAGGCTAACAGGATTCTACCTTGAGGTGCTTAGTGAAGTGGGGGAGAAGCTGAGCAATATGTGTGCATGCATACATACATACATACATACATACATACATACATACATATATACATACATACATACATACATACATACACACACATACATACATACATACATACATATATACATATATACATACATATATACATACATATATACATACATACATACATATATACATACATACATACATACATACATACATACATACATATAAACAGTACAGTATTCTCGAAGAATTTAATTAGACAAGTTCACTACTCATATCTAAACTTTTACTCTCACTCTGTCTCTGGGTTCTATGCAGTGGGTAAAGGGAATCTTTCTTTGCCCAAGTCATGAACTAAGAAGCTGGAGTCAAAAGAGCCAATGGGAGGAGATGCTGGGAGCTGCCAGTGTTGGGCTCAACTCCCAGCTCAGTAGTAATTCCCAGGACCAAGCACCATCTCCGGGGTCAGTTGGTTTCATACTCTTTTCCCGGTTGCTAATAAGATACATTGATTTCAGTATCACCTCCATTTCTGTTTTTCTTATAAATATAACAGCTAAGGGCTTGTAGAATGAAGGGCTGTATGGAGAGCAGGAAAAAAGCAAACTAAGAAAAGGAATGGGTCTCAAACTGTGAGAGTAATAAAAACTCAATTTATTTCTTACCAATGGTTATCTACGCCTCGAACACCATCTGATCACAGTAGCACTGAAGCTGGTTTTTTTTTTTTTTTTTTCCATTTTAACAGTTGGAATTATGGAAGAAAGTACCCCAAGTCTTTTTCTCTTTATGATCTCTTTATATTTTGATGAAAAGGGAGAAGGGAGAGAAGGAGGGGAGGATATTTCATTCTATGAGTGTTCCTATCCTTGCTGATTTTTATTTTCACCTTTTATGTAATTTTTGAAATGGTATCATTAATACAGTATATCATTAAATTATCATCTGTCTCTCCCAGTGCACTTGGAAGGTCAGTTGACACCTTTTCTCACTAAAGCTAAGGACAGAGGTGTGGAGACTGTCCATAATAGATCTTATTTACGTGGGCACAGTTTTCCGTGACCTACTCTTAACAGCTATTTAGAACCTCATTTTGCAAAGCACTAGGTACCAGGAAATGAATATCCTGGGTAAGTCCTTTATCTGATTGGAAGCTGATGTTGTCTCAGAGCTGTGAAGAACCTTCCTCACTATGCTTGCTTCTAACTTGAACTCTTCTGTACCCTGTTACTTGGAGGTTACCTGAATATAATATGATATGATGTATCACTGCCCCTTTTTCTGATGCAGTAATGCAGTCCTTACCATTTGTTAGGGACCATGCTATGTTGCCTTTTAAAATGTGAAAATTAGGTGGTGGGAAGAAACGATTCTATTATTTGGCAGAACAGATCTAAATGGAGCTTTATTTTTGCCTGTACTTAAAGCTCTTTTGCTAAAATTGTAACCATTAGGTAGTAAATACTAAGCACTGTTCCCTGGCTGTCCAGTCTACAGTGTGGGTGGCCTTAGGAGTACTATGTCCTCTAGTTACATTTTAACAGATAAGGCTTTATTAGGTATACTGGTCAAATGATCATTCCTCCCTTCCAGAACTTAGGCATTTGGGCTCCTCTAGTTTGGTTGTTTCTGTTGCCTTGGATATGCAAGTGTGTTAAAATGCATGTGGTTACAAGTTAAAGCAATGCTTTTTGCCTTTCTTTCTTTTTTATTTTTTTCAGCGAGGGTCGCATATGGCTGGCCTCCAACTCACTACATAGCATAAGATGCCCTTTGACTCCTCATCCTCCTGCCTCTGCTTCCCAAGTGTTGCAACTGCAGACAGGTATCCTCACACCTGATCAGTGCAGTGCTAGAGATGAAGCCCATAGGGCTGGGTAAGCATTCTACCCACCGAGACACACCTCTTCTCTTAGAGCACCACCACTGCCTAAAAGGAGCAAGTCAGGATCACCTGGAAAGCATCCCAGCCCTCATCCTAACCCTCCTCCACCCCAAACAATGCCTGCTTTCACCCAGACCGGAAGAGTCCTTAAAAATCTCCCCCTGATGGTAATGCTGCTGCTGCTCCTGCTGCCGTGCACAGAGCACATTCTAAGTAGCACCGTGTTTGTACGCACCTGCGTGTAAATCACCCAATGTGTCTGAGTTCTCTTCTCTCCCTGTTGTCATCAGTTCTCTCTCCCGCGGCTGTATCCCATTTTTCCTCATGACATTTCTTCTTCTTCTTCTTCTTCTTCTTCTTCTTCTTCTTCTTCTTCTTCTTCTTCTTCTTCTTCTTCTTCTTCTTCTTCTTCTTCTTCTTCTTCTTCTTTTTCTTCTTCTTCTTCTTCTTCCTCTTCTTCCTCTTCCTCCTCCTCCTCTTCCTCCTCTTCCTCCTCCTCATGCTGATTTCATTTTCTCTAGGGTTCACACATAGAAAGTAAGGAAGCTGGATAAATGGACTTAGTTTTCTGAAAGACAAACTGCTAAAAAATATATTATCTGTAGTACATGAAATTCTGATCAGCAGTTTATAATTACTCTTTCTTTATATTGTTGCCAGCATATGATATATTTTTATATTATAGCCTTTAAGCACATGGGTGTGCTTTTATACATACATACATACCTACATACACACACATATAATATATATATATATTAGGTTTAGATTTTTTTTCAAAACCTACTTTACTTAGGGTTTGTAAGTACTTCAACCTCCCTGCTAGATTTAAGGGAGAAAGAAAGTTAATATAAAAAGGGAGTTGCGCTCCTCTTTAGAAATAGTTCCTTGGAATGATTCCAGTCTTCCTTGTCATGATATCAGCAGGTCAGATCAATAGCAAACACTTATCAGTAGCAGCAGCATGGTCCGTCAGAAACAACAAGGCTCCTCTGAATCAATACAAGTCAGCAAGAAGTGGAGAGAACCAGCCTGAACACCATGAGAACTTCTTTGGCATGTTCTTCTTTCGCCAATTAAGACCACCTGGGTCTAGAACCTCTTCCTGTGGCTCCATCTTGATTCTCTTTCCTCCCACTCCTTAAGGCTCATGGACTTGCCTCATCATTCCTCTTAAGTTCCTAATGCTCAACAGTGACCTTATGACTTAATTTCCCTAGGGAAGATAAAGGATAGCTCTGAGTTTAACTATGCTGGGGTATGAAAGAAACCTTTTCATCCCTTACCCATCTTCTTTAGTGCTACTGTTTATGGGGGAAATTTTTCTAGAGAGTGGTTAATGTTTTATTTCTCTGAATGCTTTTAAATTCTTCTCACCTCAGGGTGGATTCTCATCCCTTGAATACTGGAGTGTACTGCACGGTGCATGGGATCCTTAAAGGTCCAGCAGGACTTCTCTTGCTTGGCACCCCACCCCCACCCCCTCCACATCAGTTTCTCTTTCTCTACAGATCTCAGCACCATTCTCTCTACAATCAAGTCCTGCTGTTGTTAGTATAATAGTCTCCAGCATATTCATGGCATAATCAATAATTATTTAATATGACAAAAGAAGCATGTTTCAATTTGATAGTCTGTCAAAAGATATTGATTTCATCCCTTTAACACTCTCAACTAAAGAGGACAAGGAGATGTCTAGACACATCTGTGTCTTAGCAATTAAAATCAAGTGTTCTGTTGTTCCTTATGCGGCCCTCTTTTCAGAACTTGCATCAGTTGCTTCTATGCATCTTCCTAATAATATTGCAAAGTCTGTGCATGCATCTGGGTAAAGAGTTGTTGCCAAAATACTATTTGTTGACCAATTCTTGCTCACTTCTGCTTATTGGTCATGATTCCACAAAAGTTTGGTTTTTACTCTTTTGAGGGATGACCAGGGACACAATGAAAACCTGTCATCCTCAGTGATGTGTAAGAATATTTAATGGGCCCTTTACTTCAGGACATGTGCCATGGTGTGTGAGAAATGTACACACACACACACACACACAAACAGAGAGACACACATGCACAGGCACATATATTCAAGCACACATACTCAGGCACACGTACCTGTGAAGGCACATACTTGTGAGCACTTACACACACATGTGCAGACACATATTCAAGTACACACCCAGGCACACACACCTGTGCAGGCACATACATGCAGGCACATACACATAAACACATAGGGAATAGGCTTCTTACAATTCTAGGAAGTTGGGATGTCCTCACTGCAGAAATTGTGTTGCTCAGGCAATGCAAGACACATCTTATGTGTGGAGACAAGGAAAGGGTTGCTGTCAGCAGCTTCCACAAGAGCCTTCTTCCAAGAGCTCTACTCGGAGCTCTAGAGTACAGTGAGTTCAGCTTTAGAGTGAAGATGTCCGGAGCCATTGCTTTCTAATTTCAAGTCTTTTTAAGTATAATATGCATTTACAAGTATTCTGTTCTTATTAATTTTTATCATTAAAATTATAACTTTTGGAAAACTGGACTCAAAAAACATAGTCTGCAGGGTACTGAAGAGCCTCTCATTACTAGAGAATGATAGAATTAAAAACTATTTACTCAATCTGATATTAAGAGGTTTTGTGTTAATATTTGGGGCTTTGGGCCTCTTAGTACATGATCTGGTTGCTTATTCTAATTTTCTTTTTTACTTTTAAAACTAGATTTAATGCTAAATTAGTAAATGTTGCAGAGAGCCTCTGCTCTCATTTTTTACACATATTTGTGGCCAGTCGCATCCCTGTATCACACTCAGCCGTGTGAGTGGAAGGAGGGGAAGCCAGTGCAGCTGACATCCTCACTCTGACACTACTGTGTGACCCTCAGCATTAAACAGGGGAGCACACACTTCCTCTTTCTATTAGGCTCCACCAGAGTGGGTCCACATCTGGACTTTCTGAAGACTAGTTTAGGGAGAGGGTCAGGAAGGCAGCTAAGGCTGTTCTTTGTGATCATAAATACAGTAGTCTGGATGTGTCTCGTTTTACAAACTCTGCTGAGAAATGCGTTTCAAGGGTGAGGAGTGTGGACCTCAATGGAGTTACTTTCTCGTCGCAGCATCAGCGAGATCCTCGGCTGAATGAAATCTTATTCCCCTTCTATGATGCTAAAAGAGCAATGCAGATCATCGAGACCTACGAGCCTGATGAAGAGTTGAAGAAAAAAGGTAACATAAGTGAAAAGAGCCTAATCACATTTTGTTTTTGTTAAGACAGAAAAAGCACACAGCCTTTAAGACCCTTGAGTTTTAATTAAAATATCCTACATGCTTTCGAGCACTGTAGACCCAAAGACTGGTTATTTATTTATTCTTTTCTTGCTCTTAAATTAATTCAATTTGTATATTCTATCAAGTGAGTCCACACTGTCTGAAACACACTTCTACTGAATGTATTGTGTTGGTAAACACATTACGATGACAGCCCCTGTGTATGCTTATAAATCAGGTTTTAATTTTGCATAGTTTGAAAAGGCAGTCTTATTGCACAGTCTTTCGAAAGAATCTCTGTCACATGAGAATCTGCGCCTTTCTTTTCTCCCTTTTGTTTTGCTAAACTTAATAAATTTAGTATGTAATCTGATGTGCTCTCTGTCTCCTTGTTTGACAGCTTGGGATGGAAGATTAAAGACACTGATAGGAAATTAACTAGTCAGAAACCATGTTCATAAATCGTTCGTCTTTATCTCTTTCATTTCGTTTTGGAAACAGTATGCTGTTTAAATATTAGTCAAAGGAAAAAATGTGGAGAAGACTGCAGGGGATCCCTGCAACAGGGGCATGCCTGCAAATGTGGCACTTAGAAACAGGAAGTAATACCGCTGCATTTGCTTTGAACAGCTTTTTCTTATCTTTGTGACCAGGATATCTGACAGGAGCCACTTCCTGGGGGGGGGGGGGGAGGATTTTATTTGGTTCACATTTTGAGGAAATTTTAGTCTGTTATGGCAGGAAGGCATGGTGTCAGGAGTGTGAGGCACCCGGTCACATCATAGCAGGGCTAACAAGCAGACATATCCAGAGCCCAGACTTGCCCCAGTGACCTACCTCTGCTAGTCTGGTCTATAAACTTTGAGACCTACTGGAAATGAGGTGTCCTGACATATCAACCTGTGAGGAACATTTCACATTCAAACTGTCACACTGGAAATTAAAAGCACGAATAAGTCTCTACTTTCCAAGGCACTTGTGGTTTGTTCAAAGGAAAGATAAGTGAAACAGTTCCTTGGCGGTGTGATAATGGTACTATATATATGTGTCTTTGTTATTTCTCAAGATCTTTCAAGACCTAAAGCTTAAATATAACTGACACCACCTAAAAATGTAGCTTCTCCCTTTCAGAAAGAATGGAAAATTAAAGCCTGTAATAATTGGTCATTGTAAGAACACAGCCCTAAACACAATACAGCTACTTTGGGATTGGGACAGTAGCTCATAAAGTAGAAAATGTGCCTCTCCGATAGCTCAGCATTTCCCAGTGCAGCTATGTACCCTAGAGAGTCTTTCAGACAGACACCAATATACCAAGTATTTGAAAACCCAGCTTCCTCACTACCCTATGCTCAGAGAGGGGGTGCTCTGCAGGCCAGTAGCTTTTGGTATCTCCTGTATACATGTGACTTTTAGAGTAAACCCCCAGTCCTAATCTCTACCATAACCCAGGGCCAGTCCATCTGCACATTGAATGGGCCGGTGTGCAGCATGCTTTAATTTTTCCTGTCTCCAGCCTTCTTCCCTCTCAGCCTATAAAATGCAGCTACTCACTTAGCTTTTCAAGCCAGAACCTTTGGGATCACCTGTAGTTTTGAATTCTTTCACATCACTTAAGATTGCCAGCAAAACACATGAGATCCAGCCCTCTATCCCCAGCTTCTCAGACACTCAGGCCTACAGTGCCTCTCATGGGCACCGCTAATTGCCTTCTGATTTTCCCCCTCGCTCCTTATTCAGTACTGTGCATCACACAGTGGCCAGAGCAAGCCTTTTAGAACACTATTTGATGGTATCGTTGGACTCTTCCACCCCACCAAAGCTTCCCAGCAGGCTTGGGATAAAATCTCAAGTGCTTAGGACTGAAACCTGGTGGATTCGGCCTTTGGCCCTCTCCAGCATCATTGATTTCCACTTTTCCCAAGGTGTTGCTCATTGTACTTGCATTCATTGCGTGGATTGAGAGCACACACCTCTACTGTAAGATCTCTGCATTTGCTCATCCTCCTGCCTGAAAGCTCCACGCCTGTTTGTGCGGTTTGCCCCATGCCTGTGTGTGTCTTTCCGAACTCACTGGCCACACACCTAAACCAGGATCCCAGGATGCTTCCGTAGCTTTCATCTAGTGTTTTGTCCCTCCAACACTCCCAAGGCTCTATTTGGTTTGTATATTTATTTCTCTTACCCATAATATGTTAGTTTTTTTAAAAAGAAGACCATGTCTTTCTTTCTGCATCTATACCAGTGTCTCAAAAGTATTTGGTGTTAGAATGAACGAATGTTTTCTTAAGTGATCAGCAGAGCTCTTCTGGAGGTGTGAAACTGCCTTCATAACTTGCAAATGGTTACATGAAAAACCAAAGGGCCGGGACTACTAGCACTTGTGGAGCATTGGTTGTTCGCTCTGTGCTTGCTATGTGGGCCCTGCCCCATTTAGAAAACAGTGACTAAAGTGAGACTTGCCCTGTGTCTCAGGAATGTTTCTCACCAGCTCCACAGGTTAACACTAGACAGCTGTGAAACTTGTTTAATTTTGGAGAGGCAGCCATTCCCAGGGAAGGCCCCTCCTCGGACGGAATGAAATTCCCCGTGAGAATTAATGCCCGCATCCTACAGGCATCCTCAAGTTACAGTCACGAGGATCCAGGGAGGCAGACGGCTAGCATTCTCCTCACTTTGCAGGAGAAACCAGGACACAGGCAGCAAAAGGCAAAGGTGGTCATAGCAGAGCCAGAGGCCTCCCTCCACATCATGGTTCATAGTATAGCTTCTTCATCTGCAGGACTGGAAACATCCGCTGGTACTGATATGAGTGGAGAGTATTTACAGACCATCTTGTTTTGCTTGTAATATGTCATTGTTTATTTTGTTTGCATTCTGAAAGGGACAGGTTCCTGGGAGAGACTATGAAGTTGCTTCTGTTCTTATTTTTAATGGACCTCAACTGGGCTGAGGAAATTATAAGATGTGCGGCTTCAGAGGGAGCCCCCGTGTCATTCAGATCTCCCTTCTCCCTAGGCCTCATATCCAGCGATGGATTCTGCAGATATCTCATGTCAGATGAAAATGCCCCAGTCTTCCTAGATCGCTTAGAACTTTACCAGGAGATGGACCACCCCCTGGCTCATTACTTCATCAGCTCCTCCCACAACACCTATCTCACTGGGCGGCAGTTTGGCGGGAAGTCTTCGGTGGAAATGTACAGACAAGTTCTCCTGGCCGGATGCAGGTCTGGAAATCAATATAAATCAAGATGTATATGGTGCCTTTACATTTATAGTTGTCGCTCCATTATCCCTTGAATCCCCATTATTCCAAGATGACCAGTGGATCTGTGAAGCAATGGCTCATGCCTAGTCCTGTTTATCTATACCCTCCCCACATCCATCAATAACTGTGATGAAGTTATAGTTACAGATCAGGCACAGAGAGTCTCACAACACTGATGCTAAGATTTGCCCAAGGATGCACTGTGATAATATTGTCAGCTTCACTGCCTTTCACCCTGGGGCTGCTATTATGAAAGGAAGGGCTCCTTGAACACTAGCACTGTAGTTCTCCAATCTTCTGATAACAGGGAAGGCCACTAATGGCTGACATGTGGTAGCGGATACGGTGTGATGTGCTGGTCCCTGCACTGATGCAGTTTGTAGGCAGGATGCTCGGTGTCACCACACGACTCACATGGTGTTTAAATTAAATGTACAAATTGTTTATTTCTAGAGCTTTGCGTCCAATCTTCTCCAACCAGTGTTGACTGTAGTTGGCTGATCCGTGGATAGGGGAAGATTATAGGAATTTGCTGTTCTCTAAAATCAGAAATAGTAATCATCGTGACAAGACTGTCTACATTTTTCCTTAATAGATGAAGTCCATTCAACTTTGAGAAAGAACAAACAGTATCACACAAACAACTCAGTTATCCTGGGAGTCAAAAGACATTCATTCTTTGCTATGATTTTAAAATAGGACCTCAAAAATCTTTAAACTAGAAAATACAGATATTTTTAAAAGCCGTATTAAGCCATAGGTAGTTTTAGATTTAGTTTTATTTAGCCTTAGAAAGAAGCTTGGGCATTTAGTTTGGTGGGGGGGAAGGGGGCATTTGCTTAGCCTGTGCATGATCTTCAGTTTGACCTTACCACTGCCCAAAATACAAAAATCAAAAATATATTTTAACATTGTGGCTGCTTAATATAAAACTCAGAAGTTTACTTCTCTGAGGAGAAATCACTGAAAGTGATTTTTATAGAAATAAGCAAATATTTAAGGTTGAAATAGTGCAAAAATAAGAAATATAATTGTATTAGTTTTGGGTTGTTTTAAGACTCAGGATGTTTCGTGACTGGACGTGTCACGAGAGAGAGTAACTCCTTCCTGTCTTCGTTGATGGCCTTTGTCTGAACACCTGTGCATGAGCCCCACAGCAGCATGGGCATTTGCTTCTTGTTAGGTCCCGGGACTGAGTTGGGGGTTCCAAGCCCACTGTGCAAGGGCTTCACTCTGGGTTACAGCTCAGGCTCTCGCTTCCTTTTATTTTGAGGGAAAAAGAAAAATCTTCCTTACTTGCTCAAGATGGTCTTACACTCTCAAGACACTGGGACTACCCAGCTTCTCACCCAAGGCCTTTCCGATGATGACGAGAGTTTGAGGGTTAAAATGTAGTTTTGACCCAAAGGCCCATGAAGTAACCATGTTACACACTCAGTTTTCTGACCGATAAGGAAGTGACTTATTTTGAGGTCTCTGTGACTTTGTATGAGGTTTCCTGCTAAAGCTCGTGGTTGTAATATGACTGTGTTTCTAGGTGTGTTGAGCTTGACTGTTGGGATGGAAAAGGTGAAGATCAGGAACCAATAATAACTCACGGAAAAGCAATGTGCACAGACATCCTTTTTAAGGTGAGTTTTAATTGTTCACGGCCATAGCCTTCCCAGACTGAAAAAAAAAAAAAAAGATTTTTTTTTTTCTTCAAGCAATGTACTGTCATATTTCTTTCTTCTATTTTTAATGGGAAAGTCAAGATAGGTATTATTTGTCATATAAGATTCTTTTCATGGTATTTTTCTTGCTTTCCATTGATGACTAAAAGGTAATGAGATCCCTTAGCAGAGTCTACCTAGTTTTAGCCCAAAGCAGTTTTTGACACAGTTGGGCACACATGTAGCCTAGCTACTTGGGATGCTGATGCAGAGAGAAATCCTTAAGTTTAGGATTTCAAGGCTACCGTGGAAGACATGGTGAGAACTTTTCTCAAATTGAAATCTACAAAAATAACTTTTATCCTATGTACCTATTTTCTTGCCCACTTTCTATTGTTCCTGAGAGACTCCAAGGTAACATAAAAAGAGAAACACAGCTTATAAATAAGCCTTATGATAAGGAGACAGTGATGTTGGCTTTGTGGATGATTGTTAGGAAAGTTTCTAAACTTGGAAGCCTTACCACAGATCAGACTCCACACTTTCCAAAGACTTAGAGTCATGAAGAAAACAATTCCCATGACCAGCAGTAAGTGTGGTCATTTCAGTACCAGGCCAGTGAGAAGTTACTAAAGCTTCCCACCAAAAGGACAACAGTTAATAAATAAGACATCACATGGGATCTTTGGGTGGTGTCTACATGTGATTCGAGGGCTAGTTTCTTAGTGTGTTCTTCCACATGTCCATGGTACCACACAAGGTAAGAAATTGTGTGGTAGGCTAATGCCAGAAACATTCATGCATGCTGGCTTGTGTATAGATGGTGATGTCTGGCATGGAGGCCCCCAACTCTGCCGACCTCTTAAATCACTACGGTGTCTTCCAGACCACAGATGCCTCAGTTCTGTACATGGAATGTTCCATCCATGTCATGCCTCTCAGACAAGGCATTAAGAACTTTTAGCCAGCAAAAATTCAAGATCATGCTTTCTAAGAGGAGTTAGGGTGTATTAAAGCGAGAAGGTGTGAGTTTATACAGTCATCAAATGACAGGACCAGGGGTGACCTCCTCAAAGAACCAAGGAGGTCAGTCAGAACACAACAGGGAAAAGAATCACCCGGAAGGAAGGCAGACCTCAAGGGAAACACCAGAGTTTTTCTCAAGTAATAATCCTGGACCATTTTCTAGGTAATTAAGTTTGTGGCCAGCTTCACCAGTGAATAAAGTTTAAGGAATAACAATTAAATGATTGAGTCAATAGAACATTTTTCAAGTGTGTCACTTTACCGTCCCCGCCGTGGATAACCACTGTAAAAATGTTTTCCGACTTGCTGAGTGATGAGCCTTGGTTCTGTGGTTAGCGACAGACCAGTAAGAACTTGTCGACTTTTCTAGGGCGATAGTCTGATGGTAGAAGCTCTGGCTTGAAGTCTCTTTCTAGACATGAGGTATAACCCTCAGATGCGGCTTGTCTGCTTCATAAGATGCAAGGTATAGGAAGGTGTTAGCCCCTTGGGAGTAGGTGGGGGTATGACAGTGAAGTCAGAGCCCCCTCCTGTTTTATGTCACCTGCTCCTTGGTTACAGAAGAGATCCCCCTTTTCACCAGGCTCACAGGAAACATGGGTATTGCAGTTCTCATACCTGTACAAGAATGGTGGGCACACACACAGTCCAAGATGATCCCAAACTCAGAGGCAGGACAATTAGAAGCTTCCAGACTCCTCATTCAAACTACACGAAGGAGGAAGGGGTGAACCAGAGTTCCCTAGCTCTGCACGCTGTCAAGTGAGAACTAGCAGGCCACTCAAGTAATGCTACGTAACAGCAATGGAGGAAACAGAGAAGAGCTTTGATAGAAAAGCAATGTCCTAAGCCTCTTGAGCCTCCCCAGGAGGGGTGACGAGGCAGATGTATTCTCCAGGTCAAAACTGTTAAAGCCGACTTTCTGAAATGCTCAGTTAGTGGACTGTGAACAGTGTCAGGGGGCTGTAAGTCTGTTTGCTCTTTTCTTTCATAACCACTCTTTGTCTCTACAGGATGTGATCCAAGCCATCAAGGAAACGGCGTTTGTCACATCCGAGTACCCCGTAATCCTCTCCTTCGAAAACCACTGCAGGTACAAAGGCCCCTTCTTTGCCATGTCCCTACCTGGTGGCCTTTCAGATTCCCTTGCTCCTCATCCTTGCTGTTAATTTAAAAAACAAAAAACTGAGCAGTCCACTGTCTGATGCATCAAGGAGCAAATAATCCTCCAGCAGGGACACAGACATTCCCTCTACCAAGAAGTCATTTTCATGTGGCTCGGTAATGCTTTCTCTGAACACAAGGTCAGAAATTAGGACACCTAGTCTTAAAGTTTCTTCGAGATGGGAAATTCAGCACTAGCTTGGGAGGCGATCTTATGTTTCCCTTGCTGTTTTCTTTTTAAATTTCAAGTTTTACCATTTTAAGTTTGTATGATATGTTGAAAGTGCAGCTCCAGCTAAGGCTATGAAGACAGTTGTGGACTTTGCAGAGCGGGGGAGTCTGGCTGTGGAGATGGGTGTCTCTCTCATTCTTGGAGAGCCAAGGGGCACTTGAATTAACAAATGCTTCTTCTTTCTCCCCAGCAAATATCAACAGTACAAGATGTCCAAGTATTGTGAAGATCTATTTGGGGATCTCCTGTTGAAACAAGCACTTGAGTCGCATCCAGTACGTATTTTTAGCAAACCAGAGTTCCAGCATGAATGGATTTGTTTTGAAATGTGTTGTTCAGGGGTCAAGTAGCACTGGAGGGTGAATACTAAGGATTTTTTATATTTATTTAGATTCTCCGGTACAAAAAAGCTTTTATCGTGCTTTAGAGGGATGTAGAGAGGAGCCTAAAGTAAACATCTGGCTGCTCTTAGGATCTCATGTTTTAAATGTCATAAAGCTTCCCAGCCAGGAGTCCAAGTCCCTTAGTGCTTCCCCGTGTCCAATGCATCCAGAGTCACTTCAGATACCTGTAAAACCACCAGCGCTAGAGCCCCACCATGGTGTCATTTTGTTTCTGATCAACCAAGGGTCCTAAGCGGGTGCATTGTGTCCTCCAGGTAAAGAAATGTGCGCCCAGGGTTCAGAACTCATGGGAGCCAGTGGCTGTGGGAAAAGCTCCAAACCGATGTCATAAGACACAGAGTTCAAGTTCCCAACTCCAAAATAAACACCCAGGCCGAGTCACATGGCCACTTTTGAGCTTCATTATATACCTGCCAGTTTGGTCGCAAAACAGTTGTCATTGAAGTCCCTGCTTCATAGGAGGGCTTTATGGAGTCCAAATGCATTTGTAATTGTTCTAGAGAGTTCCTTGGCTTTCTGTCAGAATCTGTAATGTCCAGGAGGATAAGATGCACCATGACAAGATGTTGCAAGGAACAAGGGTTACTAGAGTTAAAGCGTGAGGCTTTCCAGCCCTCCTGCAAATATGGCGGCGTCTGACCAGAGAGGCACAGGAAAGTCCATAGCAAGAGGGAACGTGTGCCCCAGGAATGACTTGGCTGCTCTGGCCATGGATTTTTCCCTAAAGGACTTGCTGCAGCTGAAAGCGCAGGGAGACAGGGCCGCATCCTTTGCTCCCCGCCCGGCTCTCTGCAGCCTGCTGACAGTGGCAGGTGCTGGCCATGTTCACCCAACACTGGGCCTGACTGTTGGCTGCCAGTGCCTGCAGTGACCTCTGGTAACTGCTCAGGCTCTGATCACACAAGAGGAACAGTCTGGAAAGGTCTAAGAACGGACCTACCCACCAGTCCCCTCACTCTGTATTCCCAAGGGCTATTTCTGAGCACCTGTTCTCTTGTGAGCCCTGGGCTCCCTGCCCCCCAGGAGTCCCTGGGCGCCACCTCAGGGGCGAGCAGGTGATAACATCCAAATAGTAACACCCTTCACTGGCTGTCTCCTCCTTCCTCTTATTTTTCCACTTCTCTGTTGACATGCGCAAGAGCTCTCACATAAATTTATGATGTATTAATCCTTGTTTAGGAAGCTGATTCTGAGGGATCCTATATGAAGAAGCATCCATGTTTTATTTTATTACAATTGATTCCTCAGCTTGGATCCTCTATCGGTTCTCCTGGGCAAGAGAAGAGGCTTGCTTTTATTTTATTGCAGTCTAATTAATTAATGAATTAATTAACATTCCAAACACTGCTCATCCTTCAGGTGCCTCCCTCAAAGAGTGCCCCCTTTCTCCTCTGAGAGGGTGGGGCTTCCTAAGTATCATCCCACCCTGGCACATCAAGTTTTAGCCAGATTAGGCACATTCTCTCCCGCTGAGGCCAGACAAGGCAGCCATTGAAGTCTGAGCTGCCTGTCTTCTGTATGTGTTGGGGGCCTCGTTCCAGCTTCTGAATGTTGGTGGCTCAGGCTCTGAGAGCTCACAGGGGTCCAGGTTTGTTGACTGTAAGGTTCTCATCCCCTTCAGGGCCTTGAATCCTTACCCCAACTTTTCCGAAGGTGTCCCTGACCTCTGTGTAATGTTTGGCTGTGGGTATCCTAATCTGTTTCAGCTTGTTGCTGGGTAGAGCCTCTCAGAGGACAGTCATGCTAGGCTCCTGTCTGCAAGCATAACAGTCATTAATAGTGTCAGGGGCTGGTGCTTGCTCCTGGAATGGGTTTTGAGGTGAGCCAGTTATTGGTTGGCCTTTCCTTTGGTTTCTGCTCCAGCCCTGCGTTTCTTTTAGACAGGACAGATTTTGAGTCAAAAGTTTCGTGGGTTGGCTTGTGTCCTTATCACTCCACTGGCGGTCCTGCCTGGCTACAGGAGGTGGCTTCTTCAGGTTCCATGTCCCCACTGCTAAGGTCACCAGCATTGACTCCTATCCCAGGTCTCTGGGACTTCCTAGACATCCCCCCTCCCCCAGGCACTGAAGATTTCCATTCATTCTCCTGCCCTCTGGGCCTCTCTCCTGTCTCTCCCTGCATCTGATCTTACCTACCCACTCCCCTCCTCCGCCCTCTCCCACTCAGTTCTCTCCTTCCCTCAGCCTCCTAGGACTATCTTATTTCACCTTCTGAGTGTGGGTTTTATGAAGGGACTTACACATTCCCAGGGAAGGGACCAGTTCCACCAGGCAGCCTGTAACAGGCAGCCCTCAGTTAAAAGTCCTCAGAAGGCAAGGCATAGACTTGCTTCTCAAACAGAGGATAAAGTCGTGAGCTGGGAGATAAACGGCTGTGTGGGAAGATGCATAGGGAAGAGTGGGCGGGGGTGGGGGTGAATAGGTCGATAGAGCTCAGCCCCACAGATCACAGAGAGAAGCTCAACACCTTAACTCCCTGTAAAGTACAAACATGACACCACAGCGAAGGTCAGATTCCAGCCACTCAGCCCTCTCCCATCTTTAGTAAACCCACTAAGATCCCAAGTCAGTCTGTTGAGAAGACAGGCTTAGCCTGTGACCTGGTGCAGACGTAGGGGTGATCTGAGGCCTGTCAACTGCTTTATGGTGGACCTGAAATGTGAAAGACCCACCATGCAGTAGGACTGCCACCCTCAGCACCGCTCCCATCAGACACTATTCTACCAGGGAAACCAGATTCGTCTGTACACCCCAGAAGACTGCGGGGCGGGGGGGGGGGGGGGGGGTGTTCCGGGTTATTTAAATCAAGGCTGGCTTCACTGGATGAAAGCACTGTGCTGTGCACACTGACCTCTAGTGGATTCTGGCTGCTGTGACTTCAGGCATCTGGGGCTCTTCTGGTCTGGAATTGAGCATGGGTGAAGGCACTCACTAACTGAGCTCTTTCTATGCACCTCTAGCTTGAACCAGGAAGGCCCCTGCCATCTCCTAATGACCTCAAGAGAAAAATACTCATTAAAAATAAAAGGCTGAAGCCTGAAGTTGAAAAAAGTAAGTCAATTGCACGTGTGTTTTTTGAGCAGCACCACCGTCCAGATGAAATGTGATTTAGAACCGATTACTGATCTGAGAGGGGGAGGGTGGGGTGCCTGTACGTTCCCATCCACCCTCAGCTCTCACAACCGCTCCTTTTGGTGGAATTCATGTGCTTATGTGCTGAAAGAGAGAAAGAGAGTCTCTGGACTGCTACATACTTTGTCAAAGTTTTGTTCATAAAAGATAAATTAATTTACACTCACATTGGAAACATCTCACGTGTGCAGGGCCGGGGAAGTGGTTCTGTGGGTAAACCGCTTGCTGTAGAAGTGTGAGGGTCTCGGTCTGGATAACCGGAACCCATGTGCTTACCACCCGTGATGGTGGAGGTCGCAGAGACAGAAGAATTTCTCACAGTTCATGAGCGATCTAGCTTCCGCTAGCATCGACACGTCTGATTTTACTTACAGAGCAGCTTGAAGCTGCCCCAGCTAATGAATCGCCCAGAATATTCATAGTGCTAGCTATGGTCCATGGTGACATGTATGCTTACTAAAAGAAAGAACAGCTTAATAGCATTTTGTTTTGTTTTTGACAATTTAATTGTATTATAGCTCATCCTTTTGCACGTTTCTCCATTTCTAAGATGTAGAGGAATCTGTGTCTTACTGGCTTCCGAGTGTTTTATTTATTACCAGGGCAGTGACCCCACCTGACGGCCCTTGTTCTCTACCATGCACATCAGTGTTTTGTCCTGTTACTGTAATTGCTTCCAAACCTCGGTCTACACCAGCTTCTTCAGAATATGAATTTTTGACATCTATCTTTACATACCGATGCCTTTTCCAAACCAAGCCATCAGAAATGAGATGGGGTTCACCCACGGCAGGGTAGGCTCTCCTCCTGTGTTTGTAACACACTGGCTTTGCAGTCCTTTAAAAGATTGGGTAAGGCGTGAGTGTAGCCACGGCACGTTGCCCGCTGCCCTTTCCTGTCCTTGGTGCTGATGTTGAGCCTCACCCTCCATAAGCGATGTTAGCATCTGCAGTCACCTCTGCATCTGCTTTTCCTTACAGAACAGCTGGAAGCTCTAAAGAGCATGATGGAAGCCGGGGAGTCGGCTGCCCCCGCCAGCATCCTGGAGGACGACAACGAGGAAGAAATAGAAAGTGGTGAGTCATGGGCCTGGGAAGCAGACCCGTGGGGAAAATGCTTGCCACACAAGCGTGGGGATCTGATTCTGAATACCCAGAGTCCACGTGCTTACCACGGACACCTGTGATGCCTGTGAAGATGGGAGGCAGGGTCAGAAAATGTCTGTCAGTCCGTGAGCCAGCTAGCTCGGCAAAAGCTCTGGAAACAGCGGAAAGAGCCAGACTGAACACAACGAGGAACGTAAGGCCTGACACGAGGTTGTCTTTTGACCTCCACGTGTGCACCATGGGCACACACTCACCATCTTTCACATGCTCTCATTGACACACATAACTGTATGCCATAGATATCACACACACCTGCACGTGCGTGCACACGCGCACACACACACACACACAAAATACATACACATACATACATACACACATACACACACACACACACACCTGCATACATGCACTCAAGCATATACAAATAGTAATGGGTTGTCTTTTTTTGGGGGGGGGTCTTAATCTTTTAGGAGATGGCATTTTTCAGTTACTATTATTTCCAGTGTATCTGGACCCTGGATGTTAGCAAATTAGCTGTCTCCCTTCCCACTGTGCACTGAGTGCTTCAGAAAAGATTTCCAGCCAGAGATTCAGCCTTGAATCACTTGTTGAATTAGGCAGGGGTTGAAGCGACCCTTTGAAAGGCCTGTTCTATCATCATCATCATCATCATCTTCGTCCTCCTCCTTTTCTTCTTTGTAAAGCAAAACATAAACTTCAGTCTAGTTGCTAGTAGTCAAAAGACAAGGAACATGGGGTTAGAGAGCCGAATGAAATGAGTGACTAATCCTCACAAAGTGAACTTGACAATTACAATTTTAAATTAAGCCAGGGTGTAGCTCAGCCACATAGCACAGGTTTAACCTGCCTGGGGCCTTCTCACCAGGGTCCCTGAAAGCCTTACTTAAATTACGAGTATTGACCATCACCTGTTTAGCCTCTCAATATAGCCAGCCATGATCTTTCTAAAATCGGTCCTGGGGTTGTAACTTAGGATAACCTATCTGCCTAGTATGAGCGAAGAAAGTGGGCCATTTGAAAGTCTGGGGATATTTTCAGGTAGTGATCTCTCGATCATATATCCTGATAATTACCTGCCCAAACGACTTGAACGTGCATTGCTTTATGGAACCGTGGATGCATAGAGTGGCTTAAGACTAAATTAGAAATTGTAGAAACCTCCTTATCACTCACTTATCTGAACTATGTCTGACTTTAGGAGACTAGATACATAGACTAAACCCAAAAGCTATGGGAATTACCTAATTTTACTCACTGTCCCTTATTAGAGACCCCGACTCTGGGAGATATATATTTTATTAATAAATCAGCTAAGGATCCATGGGTTTAACTCCAGTCCCAGAACAAAACATAGTGTTTGACTTCCTTGTATTGCTCTTGTCCATAGTAGGATCTAAGTGTCCAAAGATCTCTGGTATTTTCATAACGTTTACATCTCATTACATAATGTATCATCCACATTTGGAGGCACAAATTAGTGCTGATTTATACTTACCTCTCATAATTCTGTGAGCAACTGGGTTTTATTTATAGGAAAACTAGTTCTCCTTGACTTCTTTTATACAGTTGTAGCAGGTGAGCATCTGAAGTTGGCATCATTTTAAGATCTGTAGACAATTTACACAAAGTTGCTCATGAATTTAACCATCTGTGGAGCTCAGCTGGGCCATTTGAGCAGAGCATCCCTTTGTGGCCTCTATGTAATTTCAACATCTCACAACACATTGACCGAGTCATAGCATCCGAGAACCTGGGCCCTAGATGCAGGAAGTAGGAGTTGTTCTATCATTATGACCACTTTGCCTCTATTTTGTTCACTGCTCAGTAGAGGAAGCAGGTGATTGGAAGATCAGACATCAGCTCAACTATCTTTGGATATATAGTGTGTTCCCATTAGATTTTTCAGATTTTTAAAGATACAAAATGATATTTACAAATTTTATACACACACATGTATATTATATATAACAAAATATCAATAAATAGCCCTACAGTTTAGAAAAGGAATATTAAGGAAAACTAGTTTTTTTAAATTCAGTTGAAGTTTCAAAGAAGGTAACCAAATGCATTAAATATTTTTAATCAGATAAGGCAAACTGCAGAAATAATGGAATAAATTAACTAGGGAAACAGTAATAACTGTGCCATTCCATACTCACTGCCTAGGCATCGTGTAACCAAGTAAATACGCTCTCATTCTCCAGTGCACCTGAAGCTTAAAGATGTCCAACATTTTTCACACAATCCCTTAGTTATAAAGCAACGGCACAGAGAATTGCTCCAGAATCTCCCAACTTCAGGATCAAAGGTTTTTATACCCTACAGTACTTCTCTCCTAATCTAGAGGTATTTGGAGTATACAAATGACACAAATATTTTTTAGAAAGGTTATTAAGATATTTAAGGTAAAATATAATAGCTGGGTTTTTAATTTCATTTTTGTTGTTGTGACACTCTATCAAAAAAAAAAAAGAAAAAAAAGAAAAAAAAGAAAAAAGACCAGCTTTGTGGGTGAAAGGAGTTATTTGGCTTACAATTCCAGATCCATTGTTGAGGGAAGTCAGGGAAAAAAGTTGAGATGGGAATGTTTGCTATTCTTCATGCTCAAAGAAGTATGTCAAGGACCCTAGAGGGATGCTATTTGTTGACCATCAGGCAGACTTCTGCTCAACTAGTTCTCTTAGACATGCCTAGGGAATGATGTTGCCCATGGTGGGCTGGGCCTTCCTACATCAATTACCTACCAAGGCAGTCTCCTACAGACATGCCCACAGACCAATTTGATATAAGCACCTGCTTAATTACAATTCTTTCCAAGGATAGTTATAAGCTTTGTCAAATTGACAGCTAAAGCTAACCAGGACACAGAGAAAAATCAAGTCTGGTGTTTTCTGAATATATATTGTAATCTAAAATGAGGGTCAAATGATTCTACTTGTCATTCATAAGAGCACCTTCCTACCTTAAATACTGTATGTTCTTTATTACATATGCAAAAATGCCTCTAACAATTACCTATTACACTTACTAATTTGTTATCTTTTGCAAAAAATTTAGCACAGGAAATTGTATACAAGTCTGAAAGTTCCCAAAGGGAGAGCCTCGTCTACCAAATTTCTCTTTTAGGGCACAGAGATTCTGTTATCCTGTTATATATGTAATTCTTGGTTTCCATCAGTAATATTCTGGTTAGCCGGCTGGTTATGACCATGACATAGTATAATACTAGTGTGGATTCTTCAATTTAAACATACCAGCATGACGGGCAAGAATACAGCAACATGGTTCTGAAGGATAGGCCTGACTAGAGGCATTAGAAAATAGACAATGCTCCAAGAAAAGAAATGTGCATGTACCCTGACCTCAGGCTGGATTGAAACCCATGACAAACAGCTGGTTCCGAGGCTGTACATGAAGCATCAGGTGTTTAGTAGCAACGTTGAATATGACTGTGAGCATTTCTATGTACTTATGCATGCCCAGGGGATGCTAATATATATTCAGATACTCTGTATAAATCCTAGTTACCACGTGTCTACCAGGAGTACATAGTTTACACCTGGATGATTAGGTTAGACTGCCTGTGCAAGTTGAAGGAAGATCCATTATCTAAAACACATGGCCTGAGAGATAGTTCTGTTTTCAAGGTTTTTCTAAATTCAAGTTTCAATAGTTTACTAATTATTAATAAACTCAATCATTTATTACTTTGAAATGAGAATATGGCCTCCTGTTCATCCTCTTGCACTCTAGGAAAACTGGGGTACGGATGTCTGCTATTACCAAGCTCACGTTTCAAGATCTGAGATATTTTATAGATGACCAGCTGAGTATCCCTAACATGAAAATGTGATATCCAAAGTATATGAAATCTGAAACTTCTCATTTGTTAACACGAATGCTAACACTGCTTAGCATTTTTCTTGGAACACTCTTTAAATTTTTTGATTTTCAAATTAAAGATAACCTGTATATGAAAATGAGACACCTTAGAGGTGGTGGGTGGTTTCCAAATCCTGATTATGTGGCATAGGTCATGGGAACCTTCTCTCATGTTCTCCTAAGGTGATGGGAAGGGTCTGAATTTGGCTTCATGGGTTTTCTTTCTGTCTGTTAAGCAGCTGATCAAGAGGAAGAAGCCCACCCCGAATACAAATTTGGAAATGAACTTTCTGCCGATGACTTCAGTCACAAGGAAGCGGTTGCAAACAGTGTCAAGAAGGTCTGAGGCATTGTATTCCCATCCTTTGGGGGTTTTTAAGGGGTGGCAGGTATTCTGAAGTTTTGGGGCTGTGTCAACAGCAGGAGAACCAGGTATTGTGTTTTTCTCTCTAATTATATAGGACAAAATTCTCTGCTGTGAGACCAGAATTTGAAACACAATATCACGTTTCAGAGGACCTATAAATTACTAATTGTGCCCTGTCACAGCCACGACCCAATTGGGCAGGCTCTTTCAAGCGTCACCATTGGTTGTAGAGAGGATGAGTAGAGACCCAGTGTCCCAGGGCCGAAGGTCAGCCTGTTGGTATCATTAGGAAACTAAGTTCCGAGGATTCCAAATAAAGCCTCAGTACAGAGCTGGTCCAGCTGCCGAGAAAACCATCCTCCTAGCAAAAGTATGGGAAGTTTTCAGCCGTTCAGCCAAGGGATATTGTTGTTGGGCCCTTAGTACTTGTCAGGACCAAGCTAGGACATACCGCCCTAAACGGGTCAAAATGCACTTTCCATTTGCCTTTTGATAGCTTCTACGGGTCCCCTACATGTTAGCAGGAAGGGTTGGGAAGAGTAAAGAGTCGAGGAGCTCTATAATTCAATTTGTGGGTAATGCTATTATGAAAGTGAAAATAAGAACTGATGCGGAGACAAGGAGAGAGTGGGGTGACTGGAGTAAGGAAAAGAGAAATTAATTCGCCATGCAGAGAAACGGAGAGTAACATTTCATACAGAAGGTCTGCAGTAAGAGCAAAGATGGCGTCCGTGGAGTTTTGAACAGCCATAGGGTGAAGCAAGGTGAGGTGTTGGGTGTGAATTAGGTAATTCAGAATTTTTGGAAGTTTCTATGAGAATCTGAAAACGTAGGTGAAGCACGATTGGTCTCACATAAGACCAAAAGCTGTAGTTCAATAGAAGACCATGGTAGTCCCTCTGTTAGACTCTCACCAGGAGAAAAGTAAGGGGTAGGATGGGAAAACGTTGAGAGTGGGCTTCTAATTGGTCAGAAGCAGCCCCTGGTGTTTAAGCTAGAGAGTAAAGGGGGAGGGGGACGTAGAATGGTCCAAGGTGTAGGAAGGGCACAGACAAACCGACCGTTTACGGATGATAGACTGACCATGAAGGGGAACCAAGGTAACCTGGAATCCTTGCTAGAGGAGGAGGGTACTGTCCTGAGTGGGAAACACAGTGAGAAAGGACTCAGCAGTTTCCAATGGGACAAGCAACTGGAGAGCTCTGAGAGCCATTCCAGTGGAAGTGCTGAGGAGGATCAATACCCCGACCTCACACCCTGTCTAGCCTTGGGTAAGTTATTTGGCCTCTTTGCCTTCATTTCCCCATCTTGAAAATGAAGGCAACAATGCCCGTTCCATCATGTACTGGGTGCAGAGTCCGTGAACTTACAGGGGTGCCACCTGCACGGCAGCCCCTGTAGAGCAGCAGCCGCACTGTGTTCTCATCGCTTCCATCGTCATTGTCATGGTCACCAGCACTCATCCAGCAGCACTGTGTCTAGAAGGGAGGTTGAGCAAGAGAAGTGAGCTCAAGAGGTAAACGTTTGAAGTCATGGGAATCACTGAGCCACCAGAGGTAGAACAGAAGGCCTGTGTGGCGCCCTAGTCCATAGGGCTCACGGGAGAGGATCCAGGAGGAAAGAGCAAAGGCATGGTGAGCAGCCACACAAAAGAGAACAGGACAGTGATGGACTTCCGATACAGTGGAAGGACCTGATAAGAAGACCTGTGTCCACTAGATCAGTAGCATGGAGGTCAACCGCAAGTTGAAAAGTTTGGTAGAGCACTTGGAGGAAAGGAGGCAGTAGAACAGGCTGGTAGAGAAGGTGAGGACTTGTTTCTGTCTTTGCGAGCTTTGCCTTCAAAGAATCGAACACTGGTACCTGAGATGTGAGATGTGGATCGGGTGCTGTTTTTAATCTGGATGATCTTTGGTGCTCCAGAAAGGGAACCGCTAGTGTGGCGAGAGTAGATGAGGTCAGATAAAGGTGTAGTCCTCGGTGAAGGAGGGGCTTCACCTGCTTTGCTTTGATGCTTTTGAGGTTGATGGGCAGAGACAAAGGTTTGATGGTCGACGGACAGGAGATTAATTGTCAGGGAGGAAAGTCAAAGAAGCGTTATCATTTCTGATGACAGGGAATGCTGAGTCCCGTGAGAGTACCAGTACCCACTGAGGCTCCAGAGTGTGGCTGCACACGGAGTGTTTTTCAGAACTGTCTCAGGTTGGGCCAGCTTAACAGACATAGCAGACTTGCTGGTTCAGATACCTAAAATGTATTTTCTTGATATTTTCTGGGATGGGTGTCAGGGTCAGGGTGCCAGCCAGTGTGGTCCAGAAATCTCACTTAGCAGGTACATTGTCCCATGGTGGAGAGAAAATGGAAAAGTAAGATTTTTCTTATCTCTTCTTATAAGAGCACTAACCTCACCATGAGGATTCACCTATGACCACAAGCCCCTCCTCCAAGTCTGGATATGCCTTGCCTTACATATGTGATTATGATAAATCCACTCTAAAAGTTGAAAACTTTGGTTAAGAATGCATCTAATACACTTAACCCATTGAACAGTGTAGCTTAGCAACACAGTATGCTGTAGAATTTTGGGCATTTGTCCTCAGGATTATGTGGCTGACAAGGAGCCACTGTTTTGCATCACAAGAGGACACCAAACTATCGTGAGCCATAGAAAGATCAAACCCAAAGTACCGAATGAGTTTTCACTGAATGAATATCACCTCACACCCTCATAAAGAAAAAAAAAATCATAAACAAGTCATCATTAAGTTTCGGACCGTCAGTCCATCACACTGATATTAGGGTTCACCATATGCTTCGGGTGGGGATGCAGACATCGAGTCACAAACATGAATGTTGGCTTACTGAGGACCATCTGCACTCCACGTTGCATTTAAGGGAAGGTGGCCACATTGACAACCATTTTCAACCTTCACGCTCAAATCCTTAGCAAAGTCCATACATTGAAACAAGGAGGCGGAGACAGTCAACAGGGGAGGGAACAGCTTCACCAGGAGAACTGAGAAGAGTGTGAAGCGGTGAGCTTAGGACATCCTCAGTATCTGCTTTCGATGACGGCTTTATGTCACCGACAACTTACCATTATAGGAAAGAAATAGAGTGAGAAGTTTACGTGTGCTTATGTGCCCAAGGACAGGCTAATGAGTTTGGAAACTCTCCCTTTAGAGAGGTAAACAAAATAATTTTCTTTCTCTGATCTAGACCACAGATGACCTTGAACATGAAAACAACAAAAAGGTAACAATTCTCGTGCGTTTTCCCATCAGGAAGCGCCCACGAGTGGCCTTCTCACACGAAACATGGATAATCTTCCTATCCCACGCAATGCCAGGGTCACTGTTCATAGGTGGTACAGTACTGGAGTGTCTGGTCCATCTAGTTGCAAGTAAAACCATTAAAGCTGATTTAAGACATGACCAAGACAGGTGAGACAATTTCCCTAAAAGTAACATTCAAAGCAGTAAGCCTTCAAGATTTCAGCCAAAGGAGAAAGTCACATCATTATTGGCATGTTGGATGTGAAGATCAAAGCAAGCAGTAGTTAACCAGAGCCATGTGACTGCGTGGTGGAGTAGATCATGGTCCTGATGCTGCCGGTACTCTGAAAGGCTAGCTACAGACTGCATTCATCATAGGCCGCTCATCCCTCGTATCAGGGACTGGCCCTACTAGGGAGAAAATATTTTGCTTTCTTTTATGTCGTCCTTTGTGCTTGGGCATTTGTCCTCATGTGTATTTGTCACTGTGTAACGGCCGAGACGGACTGCAGTCACACACAGAATTTACCCTTTTCCTGGATTCTCACTCACAGTCCCGAACACAGAAAATCCCGCCTTGCTGTCTGCGGGGTCATGTTGCATTTAGGTTGAAGTGACATCTTCTATTCTAACCGTTTAGCCTGAAGGGATAGGGAGGCCATCCTGTGTCCCGGAGGACCCTCTGTGCCTGGATTGATTTTCACAGGGTGGTGGGGTCAGCAGTACACAGGCTGACTGATGTGATGGTTTCCGTATGTGAGCTGGACGATTTTAGTCCAACACCTCAGTCTTGCCCTGTGAATAGTGGGAGGTCTCATGGTACTCAGTGGTACATCCCATAATCCCTCTCATTCAATAAGATGAGAAGACCTCATTTTCTAGATGCAGCGGGACCCCACAGACAGCATGCCGGGCACCTGTAACGGTTCCAGAATGTAGTACTGGTGTTCTGAACATGCAACACCTGGGGCAAAACACACCTGGCTCTCGCCCATATTTGGCACGGTGGGTGGAGTTTGGGCCTCTGTGGAATAAGAGGAAAACACATGTAAGATGCATGTCCAGATGACCTCAGCACAGGCTTTTACAGGAACCAGCAGGTTGATGTTGAAGACACAGAGGTTAAGTCAGCAGCAGCTCAAATGAACAAATCAGCGAACTCACCGTCTCATTGGGCACCTGAGCTGTTTCTTTTGAAATAGACTTGAGTCCCTTCGAGGGAAATCACTCCAGAGTCCCCAACAGAATACTCACTGCATTTGGGACATTATTTTGTTGCTGAATGAGTTCCTTTTGCTTTGCTTTCTCAAGAAATACAAACAATAGTTTGAGTTTTTTTTTCCTCTGTACAGTACACCCTATGCAGCAAATTATCAAGTTCTTTTAGTAATAAATAATTAATATAAACAGCTAAGTCATATGTATGCGTGCGCTGGAAGAGATTACCATACAACATGCTCTTCAGTTCCCATTGGCAGTGACTGAAAACCTGACAGACAGCGCTTCAGGCCTCCTCCAGCTGATCTCTTCCAGTGGGGCCGGAGGTTTATGCCTGCAAAGCCTGTGGGTGCTTTTGACATATGCTAATGCTGGACGGCCACTCAGGCGAGCATTGCGTATTGGCTTAAATGCTGCAGTGAGACCCGGTAAAGTCTCTTAAATATTTGAAAGCCCTTTAAAAATCTAACAGATGAAATGAACGTTTTCTGGCTATCTCCTTTTGTATTAGGCAAACCTATGACTTTCAAAATAAAACCTTTAGAGAGCAACAAGGTCTGTTACGTAGGAACTTGTGCACACGCAAAATGCTCTTAAGTCAGGATGCCTAAACTAGATGGGTGAGTCCCTTTGGAGCCATCTACTTAAACGGGCTTGTCCTTGTGCTCACAGGGCCTGGTCACTGTGGAGGATGAGCAGGCATGGATGGCATCTTATAAATACGTAGGTGCTACCACAAACATCCATCCGTACTTGTCCACGATGATCAACTATGCACAGCCCGTGAAGTTTCAAGGTTTCCATGTGGCTGAAGGTAACATTACAGGTTAAATGTAATAGCTTTTCTGTCTGCTTCCCTGTCACACCTGACTCGTTGCCGTCTTCCTTTGTGGAATTCCGCTTCCCCTGCCTTGATTCATGCAGACTGCATGTGGTCCTGTGTTTGTGGTGGTATTATGCTGCTGTTCTCCGAGTCATCCACCAGGTGGCAGTGCAGAACTGTGGCTTGTTAGCGTGTAGCTTTCCATATGTAAGGCTCCTTTATTTACTTTGTTATGACAAACTGTATTAGTAATATTTATCAGGCACCGTACCTGTCTTGATTCCTGGGTGAATATATTTTGAAAAATATGGCTCCAGGAGAGTGAGGAGAAGTTAATCAGTGGGTACAAATGTCTTGAGGTAAAGGAAATAAGAGCTGATGTTCTATTTATAACTCCTGTTCAAAAGCTGGTTCCCTGCGAGCACTGGTTGTTCCAGCCAGCTAATATTGTTCCTCCTATGAGGTTGCAATCCTCAGCTCCTCCAGTTCTTCAGCACCTCACTGAGGCAAAGGGGAGGGAGAAGAGGAGAGTTGTGGGATGGGGGGGGGGCTTGTGAAGAGGTTTAAAAAAAAGCTGGTTCCCCACAAAAGCCGGTTTAAAAGTAATTAAAAATATTTAACTATTGCCTGCCTTAAGGGTACATTATTATCAGAAACTGCCTATCTCAGCAGTGACTGACAACTGGGGTACATGTCATTTGTTCAGTGATTCCACGTTTAATTCAGAGCAGCTGACAGTCATGCATCACGGGCCACACATGCTTCCCGGCTTGGGACGTAAGATTCTGGGTCTAACGGCCTCAGCTGCTTGCTTTGTGAGGGGTCTGAGGGCTGAGTTTCTAAGTACACCTTTGCTTTTCTCTTTCAGAGCGCAACGTTCATTATAACATGTCTTCTTTTAACGAGTCTGTTGGCCTTGGCTACTTGAAGACACATGCGATTGAGTTTGTAAAGTATCCTAACAGACCGCATGGGACAGACGGCGCTCCTGAGGACAGGCGGGGGGGGGGGGGGGGGGAGTCTTCGCAGTAGATTAGCACCTCTCTATCATTTTAATATTTGCGCCTTATTTTTGTATAATTTTTACCAGAGTGCTATAAAATGGTGTGCGGGAAGGAAAGGCATGGCTGTGAGGACCTCCCCAGACGTGATTAGTTTCTAGAATGCACAGCGAGACTCTGATGTCCTCTGAGCAGCATTTAGGATGGGATTGGTCCTGTGTTATCTACCCGCTTGTCAGCGTCCCACACCCCTACTGTTCGGTGTTTTCCATTGTACGTTCTCCTCGGCTGCTTTTGGATTTCCTTAATCAGTCACCCAGTTACAATAAGCGGCAAATGAGCCGCATTTACCCCAAGGGAGGCCGAGTTGATTCCAGTAATTACATGCCTCAGATTTTCTGGAACGCTGGTTGCCAGATGGTCTCACTGAACTATCAGACCCCAGGTAGGAGTTCATGTCCAGTGACCCCAGATGCCACAAGAACGCGGGGACAGGGCCGCCGCTGCAGCTGCTTCCATTTGCCCAGGGCATTTTGTTTTTAAAGGAAGCTGCTGCCATGTGAATATTTAAAAAAAAAAAAAAACTGCTCGTTTTCTTGGATTTATATAATGGTACGAGGTTAAATCTCCCCAAACAAAGCCATCATGGAAGATGACATCTCATTTTTCATCCCGTCCATCATTGTTCCATGCATAGTTCCTGGTCTACAATATTTGTAATTTCCCTTCCTTCTGAATCAAGCTCACAGCGTTGTTCCCAGACATGGAATCTAGTTTGAGTGTCTTCGTGGGATAACTTAGACTCTTGGCTCCTCTGGGAACTACCACGACCACTGTAGCCATGCAGCAGACACCGATGTCAGTGCCCCTCCCGTCAGGCAGGGATAAGATGCCATATAAAGAGTTAGGCAGCATCAGAGGTGCTAATCTGTGATTCAGTCTTCCGAAGTGTATTCACCAGCAGGCTTTCCACATACAGTGGTGCTTTCTTTTTTCTTTTTCTGCAAATTCTAACTATCTATAAATGTACAAATGTTTGAAGTCTTCAAAGTTTGGGTCGGAGCCTCTGGCCATAATCCTGTGACTACAGATGGGGAAATAAAAAGAGGCATAAAAATAGACAGATGGCACAGACCATATGTATTTTACATGGTGGTGGTCTTCTGCATGGCTTTAAAATAAGACATGGCTTTAAAACAAGAATAAGAGTAAAGTAGATAAATATTAACTATTTCTGGTCAGTCCCTCGGTTTACGAGTGCTCTTCCCAGGATTTTGAGAGTGCAGAGCCATTTTCTTTTCTGGTGCTTCTAACCTGAGGACCCCTGTCCTTGACCTGGACCCACGTACCCCATTTTGGCAGGAATATGAGCTGGCTGTATTTCTCACCCCCCCGGGGGGGGCTCCCTGGTGGCTAAGCTCCTTACAGATGGAACCCTCACAGTTCTTTCTAGAAGAGCCTTTGCCCATGTCCTGATAGAATCTCTAGTGTTTTCAGTAGGGACAGAAGAAAAGGATGACAGTACTTCACTTACCAAGGACTCAAGCAAGCTGCTCGGCAGGACAGCAAGTCCCTGATAAAGGGTGGCATGGTCTCAAGCAGCCCGTTTTCTGGGCAACCGTGTGTTCTGAAGAATAGAAAATTTCACTTGGTTAAGTTCTCCATCCTCTTCCTCCTGTCCCTCCTCTTATTTATAAGAAAGAAAATATAGTTCCTCTGCTATAAGAGAAAAATTATAAATCCGGTCTTCCCATTCCCAGGGCAGCCCTATGAGAACTCTAACACACTTGAAGGAGGGGTTAAGCAGTGAATTTTTCTGATTCTTACCCATTTTGTAATATGTTCCCTTTAATCGAGTTTTGTGTTCTTAAGGGCCTCCAGCATCCCTTTCCTACATGGCAGTGAAGCAAATGTGTACACCCCAACTATAGCTAGATGTATGTCTCTACCCTGAACATCCAGTTACCGTTGTATGACTTACATACCAAATCCGCTTAGTAGAACAGTTCTGGGGTAATCTCTGTGAAAATGTACTTGGTGTTTAATTTAGACTAAATATATGAGATCATTTCAGCATGGAAGAGAGTCATGGCCCCTAAACCAGAATGCTGTGGTGTGAAGGAGGGCTTTGGTCCTCGGAATCATATGGCTTCCGTTGTTTCCAGTCACCCTGTCAGGATCTTCTCTGTCCAGGGAGGCGAGATGCTAAATTACTTTGTCTTTTGACAGATTTAGCAATGCAGTTGAATCAAGGGAAATTTGAGTACAATGGATCCTGTGGGTGAGTAATGATACTTAAATTGCTGCCTCCCAGTTTCCGACTCCGTACCTCAGCTTTCACGGAACCACGCCATTTTCAGTTAGGGACAGCTGAGCCTGGGCTGGTTCTGAAGCCTGGATCCAAAGCGATGAAGTCCATAGATGATATTCACAAGCATTCAGCCTTTTATCTGTCCCATTTTTGTGAAGCAGGTTCTCTTTCCTTCTAACCGTAAACTCTGCAGTGCTTCATGTCTCGAGTTTTATCACTTCAGGGGTAGGGGTTCTTGTGTCTCAGACAGGCATGGCGCATACTCATGTGGACTCCAGCCAGAGATGTAGGCATCAGCTATGTGTGGCCTTCCTGCCAATGAATATAAAAATGAAGTAAATTTCATTTCAAATGAAGCTGTGGGTGTAAAGTTGACTTTGATTCAGCCAGGAATAAACTTTCATCCTCTCTTGAGTCTTTTTTGCATGTGTATAAATAGGAGTTATGTAATGCTGTGAATGTTGTTCTATTTTACTTAAATAACACTTAAAAAATCTGTGAACCAAGTAGCAAAATGGGATGTGTTAATTCTTCTGAAATACCGAGAAATTGAATAAAAGTGCACAACTCCAATCCTGTAAGCACGAAAAGCCCAGCTGCATAGGAATTCTCTACTGACCAGTGGCAATGCGGTCTGGGAGTTCTTTGTGGTGGCTTGCCCGGCGGGCTACCTTCATCTCCACCTCAGAAAACTAGGTGAATCAACAGGTCCTCAGCATCTATGCACTGAGAACCACTCTGCCATCTGGGTGCAGATGTGCCCGTCTGTTGGTCACATACCAGAGTGCCAGCACACTAGAGAAAGCCCCACCCCTGGAGTCAGCACTACATCGCCCTGTGCTGTGTACTCTGAAGGGCTCTCAGGTTATGTAGCTAGGAAGAAAAGGCCCACGGCCAGGTTAACAAGTACCCTTTGCAGGATTCTCCTTCAGTTGGTTGTACCAGGAAATGTAAAAGGACTCGGGAACCAAGCCTTTGGTCAAAGGAGACAGCATGTGTCAGCATTCTCCCCCCCCCCCAGCCCCGTTCAAAAAAAAAAAAAAAAAAGGTCTGCCCCTTATTAGCACAGCACACCCTGGGCTGCCCGTGCTGGGTGTCTGATGCTCTTCAGGATCCTTAGAATCTCTGCCTGAAAGTGTAGCTCCCGAGTTAAGGAAAAGCGAGAGGAAGCATCTTGTCTTTAGTCATTGCGAACTCCTCCAGCAGAGTAAAGCCCTGTGCTTCCGTTCCTCCAGGTACCTTCTCAAGCCAGACTTCATGAGGCGGCCAGACCGGACATTTGATCCCTTCTCTGAAACCCCCGTAGACGGGGTTATTGCAGCCACGTGCTCAGTGCAGGTATGCCCCTGCTCATCACAGACCATGTAAACCTACACACATACAAATGCACCTAGAGGAAAGCATGTTCAAAGCATCCTGTTGTAAGAATTGTAAGTTGCTCTCAACTTGGACTCAAGGTCTGCTGTCTTCTGAGTTTTTGCTAGTAAAATTCCAAGCCATTTTAAGCGAGGTACATTGTCTAGAATGTATCTCCCACTGAGTACATTCACAGGAAGTTCCTCAACATGTAAGCTATGATGACAGGAAGCAAGTCAGCAACTGTGCCCCGACACAGATGAAAGGGGCAGATAGTGAAAGTCACACAGACGCCTTGGAGGCAAGAGAAATGCTTGCTGTCCTCACTGCGGTGACAGTTTTAAAGACATGCTCACAGGTCCATAAAATTGATCTCACTGTAAAGCTAACTGCATATAGTTTAGTTTGTGTTACTTATTTTAAGAAGGGCTGTTTTAAAATGAGATAATATGAGGAACAAAAAAATGAACAGCAGAGTTGTTTGGAAAGTAAATATAAAGTAATATACTCCATGGCTTTATAATAGATAAATCCCTACACTGCCCTTTACAATTAAACAGCCCTCTCACTGCTGGCCAGTGTTAATGTCATAAGAGAAAGCAGACCAAGACTAGCACAGATTTCCTTCTGCTGTGTTTTGTTGTAAGACTTCTAACAGAATTCAGGGGTTGGTATGTAGCCTGATGGAATCCAAGAACTAGAAGGGATCACAGAACACAGCCATTGCTTCATTCCCCAGATCTGGACACCTCGGCGACAGAGCCATGCTCAGGGCATGATGCCTTCACAACATTCTTTGCCTGTATATTCCTTTGCTGTTTTTCTAGGCCTGTTCAGGGGATCTTACGTTTGTAACCTCTGCCCAGAAATTTTGCTTTCAAAGAGTAGTTACTTAAAAACTGTTTTGTTTTAATATAGAACATTCCAGAGAAAAGGTCAAATCATTTGTATTACTTGAAAGTCCCCCAACAAAAGTTTTCATTATATCTTGCCACCGATACCACAGTGAGGCCACTGTCCCCCACCCTCCATTTGTGTAACCACAGGTGATATCAGGGCAGTTCCTGTCAGATAAGAAGATCGGCACGTACGTGGAAGTCGATATGTACGGACTGCCCACCGACACCATACGGAAGGAGTTCCGAACCCGCATGGTTATGAACAACGGACTCAACCCAGTTTACAATGAAGAATCGTTCGTGTTTCGGAAGGTAGGACAGTAGCAGTGTGTCACTGTTCACAGTAACTGGAGAGGACGGATTTTCTGCCACTTACCACACCTGGTTTCTTCATCTACTAAATGACCTCTGTCACTGTCATATAATTGTACGTGATGAGTTGGCTGTTCTGGCTCTTCCCCTTTCTCGGCCACCTCCAGTCACATAAAACTCACTTCCAGGTCCAGGTGTGTTTAGACACATTCTTACTCAAGATGGTTGTCATGTCCTGGAGGGTCTCATTCTGTCCTCACAGCTTAGATGTTAGACAAAAGGTCACTACTGTGACCTGGTTGGGTTCGGTGATCAGAAGTCAGGCAGGCACCTCTGCTCAGAGTTTTGAGTTTTTCCCAGTTCTGTCTGTCGGCCAGGTCCGGAGAGCACGCAGACATCCTCTCTCACTAGCAGTCTTTGATTTCTTTGGTTGAAGATGCTTTGAAAAGGCAGAGTCCTCTCCGAAGGCCGTCATTTCTCTTGGCTGCTAGCCTGTCAAGCAAAAAAAAAAAAAAAAAAAGTTTCCTTGCTGTTTGGACACAGATTTTTCCAGGTGTTTCTGCTCCATCCATTTGTCATGGAACAAAGGCTTCTGATCTTTCTAACAAGATAGGGACTACTTATTTCAGCATGGAAGGACTAGCCGAGAGAGCCCAGAGCGGCCTGATGAAGTAGCTGGCTTTGAGTGGAGGTACACACGAGACTTGAACGCTGTTGTCACTTTCATTGTCATTTCAGTCCTGCCAAGGTGCAGCCTGTTCTGGTGTGCTAAGCCTTTTATTTCCTCCCTTAAATTTTTTCAGTCACTGCTATGAAGAAGTATTCTTCGGCACAATGAATAGTCCCTACACATTTGTAGGAGGTCAGAAGTTTTTGTCAGCCATATCCTTTTTGGACAATCAAATATCCAACTTCCTTTATTCATTCAAAATTTCAACATGGACTGTTTTTCCATTTTTATACGAGCATATGAAGTAAACTGAACACATACTAACCCCACACCATGTTTCCCTTCTCTTTCTCACCCCATCCACTGCCCATGGTTTCCTTGTTCCCTAGACAATTTCACATCTACTTTCAGGCTGTGTATGTTTGTATGTATATGTATACACATATGTGCATGCACATATATACATATATATGTGATATATGTGTGTGTGTGTATATATATATATATAATTCTATGTATCTGTATAAAGTCTAGGAGCATCATATCAGGAAAGGTGTATGCCATTTGTCTGACAAGTACTGAGTTGTCTCATTTAATATGTTTATCTCCAGGTTCATCTTTTCTTATGAACAGCATAGTTTTTTCTTTGACTTAGAGAGAAAGTTGGTTGTGTACATGCACCGCATTTTCTTTCTCTGGTCCCCTGCATTTGGACAACTGGGTTGGTTTGTATCTTAGCTGTGATGCATGGTAGCTGGAGTATACATTCCCACCAGTTCTGTATATGGCTTCTCTTTTGTCCACATCTTTATCAATATTTGTTGTCATTTCTTTTCTTAAGGATAGCCATTCTGACTGGAGTTAGATCAAACCTCAATATTGATAAATTTACGTCTTCCTGATGACTTGTGACATTCAATATATTTTTCATATGCTTATCTGCCACGTGTATCTCTCTTTTTAAAATTATTTTATCTTATGCACTTACTTGGTTGTTTTGCTTGCATCAATATCTATGTACCGTTTACATGACTAATGTCCATGGAGGCCAGACTAGGGTGTGGGATTCCTGGGAACTGGAGTTTGAGATGGTAGCAAGCCGCCTTGTGGGTGTGAAGAATGCAAGCTGGGTCCTCTGGAAGGGCAGTGGGCACTGTTAACTGCTCAGCCAGCTCACCAACCCCACTTGTCTGTCACATGGAGAAGTACTCTTTTCACTGGGCAATGCATCGACTAGATTGTTCCGTCCCTTTGTGATTAGCATGTTCTTGTTCTTTGTATATTCTAGATCTCCACGCTCCAACTGACTTGGAGCTAGCAAAGATTTCCTCGAATTTTGAATGTTGCTTATTAGTTCCCTTGGGGTACAAAAGCATTTTGATCTCACAAGCCTCTGTAGTCAGTTGTTGGCTTTGTTTCTTGGGGGAGTGGGGTTTGATCTGCAAAGTCCTGGCTTGTGAGGTGTCTGGAAGTTTTCCTCTGACGCTTTAAGAGTTTCAGATCTTACATGAAGTTCTTGGCTCATTTGGAATTGATTTTTTTTTTTTTTTTTTGTTGTTGTTCAAAGATAGGGATCTATTTTATTCCTCTTTGGTCTATACCCAGCTTTCCCAGAATTGTTTGCTAATGAAACCATATTATCTCCAATCTGTTCATTTGACACAGTGTCAGACACCAGCGCCTATAGCTATATGGGTTTTTACCTGAGCCCCCGACTCTATTGATCTACATGTGTAATTTTGTACCAGCATCATGCTGCTTTTGTTACCGTGCTCTGCAGTGTAGACTGAAATTATATATACCGATATCACTAATACTAATTGTTCAATAAAAATTGCTTTAGTTCTCCGGTCCTCTGAACTTCTGTATGAATGCTAATATTTTTATTTCTATTTCTCTTACATTGATGTTTAAATGCTTTGTTTTAGTTTGCTTTTGAAGCAAATTTGCATGTGATTATTTCATTGATTTTATCCAAAGCATGTTTGTTGTGTGGTCTCTGTGTGTGCATGTGCGCCCTATCTTTTTTTCCTGAACCCTTTTTGGGGGCATAGTCATGAGGGTCTCTCATATATAGAATTATTTCATCTACAAATAAGGATACTTCTTTGATCTTTTCCTTTCTGCTACCTAACATCCCAGAACTCATCAAAACTTAGGATGCAATAAACACAGAAAGTGAAAATCCATGCAGAAATTGCCTTTTATCCAAGAAGATTTTTCTCAAAGGGAGTCTGTGTTTTTCTAAAACCAGGTGTAGTAAGTATTGCCCAGGCTGCAGACGGGACTGATTACAGGAGTCCCAGTCCCAGGTTCCACTGGTAATCTCTGAAGTAAGAAAGTCATTCAGTTTTTCAGAGTCTCTATCTTTGCGTTGGATGTAGATGGAAGGAAAAAACGACAAGAAGGGACAGGCGGTCTTTAACCTCCATCCCCTTGATATATTTGATAAGGTGACTTCCTGGAAGCCTGGAGCCAGGGCCTTATCGAGCACCGATCTTACGCTGGAAACTTCAGTAATGCAAGTGGCTCATGGGTTTGTTTCACCATGAAGGGGCCTGTAAGGAGCAGTTTTGCTTTGGTCCAGATGCCTGGGGCCACGGTTCTGGGAGGCCTCATTACAAAGATCAACGAAATGCCCAATTCTTCGATTGCAGGTGATCCTGCCTGACCTAGCCGTCCTGAGGATCGCAGTGTACGATGACAACAACAAGCTGATTGGTCAGAGGATCCTTCCCTTGGACGGCCTCCAAGCAGGCTACCGGCACATCTCCCTGAGAAATGAGGGAAACAAACCATTATCACTGCCAACAATTTTTTGCAACATCGTTCTTAAAACATATGTGCCTGATGGGTTTGGAGGTAAGATAAACATTTGGATGAGGAATACAGTGTACAGGAGGTCCTAAAGTATGAGACTGTGGGTCACCTCACCCGTTCCTGAAAGCAACAAACAGGACCACCTGTTTTCGTCCCTGCGCTGAGAACTCTGGTGGGTTTGAGGAAAGAAAGAAACATGCCCGAGGTCTTATTTCAAAATACCATGATTTTTGCTTTTGGGCAGCTGACCTTCAATTTTTAATGATGTGATTATAGGTTCAGAAATTAGCCAGGAGAGTTTCAATCGGAATGGATAGGAATCATTTGTTTCTTCGTATCCTTGGCTTGTCCCTTAAACGGGAAGCCATTAGAGGCTAGAACACGTAGTAACAGACACGGAGTCCATCAAAGCAGCTCGGCCAGTGTCATGGGGCTGGGTAGGTAGAAGTCTGTGAGGTGTGTTTTGCAGCTGCAGTCCAGGCCACACCACACTGCAGAACTACCAGCAATACGGGCACAGTGATAGGTGGGCCCCAGTAAGGACTTACTCTGTGTTCGAGTCTTAAAGCAGGGAACGTAAATGCTGTGGTGGTGGCTCAGCTGGGGGGTGTAGGCAAAAGTGCTTGCTGCAGGTAAGAACCTGAGTTCAGCTCCCAGAATCCTCGTACTAAGCTGGGGGTGGCCACAGGTGCTCCCGTAACACTCTGGAGGGTGGAGAGGAGAGTCCTTAGGGCTTCTGATCTCTAGACTTAATGAGAGAACTTGCCTCACAGGAATAATGCAGAGAGTGTTGGAACAGTGTTCTACACTTCCTGTGACCTCAAGACGAATAGAGATATACCACACACACACACACACACACACACAGACACACACACACACATACACACTCACACACATATACACACTCACACATATACATACTCACACACATATACACACATTCACACATACACACACACTCACACACACACTCACACACATACACACACTCACACATACACATACACACACACTCACACACACACACACACACACACACACACACACACTCAGTCAGAGAGAATTGATACTTATTACATTATACCAAGTGTCACACAGAGCCATTTGGTAAAATTAAAAAAAAAATTTCCATTGCAACTGGGCCTCATTTCCAATAAAACTATACTTTCTTCCTGGGAAGTGTGCATGTGCAATTTGATTAGAGTTGGGAAAAGCGATCACGTGCTGAGCTCCTGCTTGGTGCCAGGCACTTACATAAAGAGAACTTCAAAATGTGGAGTTGATCTGGGGGAGGTGAGCATGTGCTGGATTATGCTGGGAAATGTTTCTATTTGTAATGCGACATTTTGCCAGGGCCAAAGTGTAACATCACGCAGACCCATCTCACATGACAGTCCTGCAAGTGGTCTCCCCGGTGGTCCTGCCAGATTGTTGGGAATCTCTGTGCTGAGGTCCTACAGTCGATGTCATAACCTCAGGTTTGATATTCAACAACAGCGCCCTCGGCCTCTGGTCATCTCAGACTCACGTGGAAACCCTTGGGGAAGATTTTGGAGATTTTGTAGTTTTCGAAAAAGATAACACAGGGCAAATATGAAGAATGTTTTTGTTCCTGAATTTCTGACCTCGAGTCTCCCGACTTACAGTGTGTTTATATTTGGTGTCTAGTTAACCTCCTGCTTCCACACCTAAAAGTTTACCTCATGGTCAGGGTCCCCAAGTATGCTAGTGTTCTTCTTGATTTTGTAAGGACGAGTTCAGATGAGACTGTACAAGGGAGGGAGGAAGGGAGGGAGGGAGGGAGGAATAAAGGAAGACTGTGACCATCACTCAGACCTATTTCGTAAAGAAACTTTATGTGCATTCACTGGGTCATTCTGCAAGTACACACAATGGGGTTGTTCCATAACGGGTTAGGTGGCTAATGATTATCAGAGAGGCAAGTTTGCAATGTTTCAAGCAAGGGTCACTTGTAAGTCTTTAGTTCAGAGTGAATTGCTCTAATCTGTCCCAGCCCTCCCTCCTCCTTCCCTCCTCCCTCCCTCCTTCCTTCTCTCTCCCATCCTCAAGATCCTCCCTCACACTCCATCTCCCCCACCCCTCTTTGTAGGACTAAAGACTAAACCAGGAACCCACGCCAGCAAGACAAGCATTGCACCACTGAGATTTCGGGTCAGGGTCTTACTAAGTTGCTTTCTCTGGCCTTAAACGTGGGCTCTTACACTTGAGTGTAGGGTGCAGGTACGTGCAAATCACAACCCGCCTAGAGGTATTTTATTTAGTTTTAACACACTAAGGAAATATCTGTTGGTTGTAAAATCCTCACCTGAACTTACCCTGTATTTTATGTAAAATGGCACAGGAAATAATTATAACATAAGCAATTCATCATCCAGAGGAAAGAAGTCTTTAACTCCTCCCCGCTGAGAGGTTTCGGAACTCAGGGGCGTTGGCAGCATCGAAGCTCCATGTTCTGCCTGGATTTTAAATGTATTTTCATTTGCAGTCATTGCATGTGGGTGGAAACCTTTTATAAAGAGAAGATTGTTCTTGAGGCTTTTTCAAGTTAGGGACCTTCCTTAGGCCTAGACTTAGGCTCTTACAAGTCAGCTGTTCATTAGATTCTGCTCTGGCAAGTGACAGCCAGGCGATGAATTCCCACATATAAGAAACTTTGCTATGAGAAATTGTTCATAATTAACCCTGTCCTCCACCACACACACACATACACACACACACACACACACACACACACACACACACACACATTTGGTTCTTCCTAGACATTCTGAAGCCAGGCTGGCCCAGCTTCTTCCCAGCGTGAGATGGGTCAACAGCCCGATTCTAACTCTGACCCTCTTGCGGTCACATGAATTCCTATGTCCCCCCCCCCCACTCACCTTTCTGCCTAACCAACAGCAATAGGGATTTTGTTGACGTTGCTTCTCTCGATACTAAAATCACTCACAAAGTGCAGAGAAATAGCAGCAGCAGTGGTTTCTCGGTTCATTTTCTTCTGCAGAACAGATTTATTTTAGTTTATGTATGTGTGAGAGTTTTACCTGTACGTGGACATGTGTGCCTGGTCAGAAGTCATGGGATCCCTGGAACATAGGTGGTTGTGATCCGCTATGCCAGTGCTGGGAACCGCACATGGACCTTCTCTCTGTGAGAACAAGTGCTCTTAGCCATTGAGCCCAAGAGAAGACTTTTTTTTTGTTTCTTTGACTTTTGTTCTGAAAGATAAGTGTCTAGTTCCTGCTGAGGCTTGGTGCTGCTTGGGGTATTGCTATAAGAGGCATGATCTGGTGGGTTTTTCTTTGATTCTTGCTTTAACCTTCATACAGTGTGTTTTGATCAGATTCACTCACCTTGCCCCAATTCTGCCCAGACCCACCCCCACTTTCGCACCCATTCAACTTTGGGTCATCTATTTATTAAAACACTTCCAAACCAATGTGTATTGTCCAAATATTCTTGGCTGTGTGAGCTTCTCCTGGAACACGTAGCTTTAGCAGAGGCCACACTTTTAGAGAGAACTACTCCACTCTCTCCCAGTAGCTAACAACTATACTTTGTTCCATGGCTAGGGGTGGGATTGTGTGCCCAGCTCTCTTCCCCTGCTGGGATTTGGTCTGACACAAGCTTGTGGAGGTTCTGGACATGTAAGTTCATGCTGTGTCCATGTTTCCTGTATGTAGGAATGTCCATGCCGCCCACCATCTATGACTCATTAGCTCCTTCTATACTCCCTTCTGCAGTGGTCCTGAGCCGTGAGTGGGTGACATGGTATATATGTTCTCGTTAGAGCTTAGCATTTTCTGAGTAGATTTAAGTCCTATTCCATGAGATGAAACCCGTACCTGGCACCAATATTAGACAAAGAACCAATGGCTAGATCCTAGGCCCCAGAGGGGGACCCTCTTATTGCAGATGAATGGACATAGTGTCAAAGCAGTTTTTAATGACTTACTGTTATGTGCATAGATTAGTGCATCATTCAACTCTCACCTGAAGAGGTTTAATTTGCAACATATGATTAACACAGTGACGCCCCCCCCAAACTGGCCAGAGTACAGAGACTAAAAGAGATTTGTTTCTATACAGCCCAGATGGAAAATGTTTCTGGTCTAAAGAGTAATAGTAGACCATCTTAAGTATTCAACACCAAATCTTTACTGAAAAAAAAATATGGTAACACTTATCATTTAAAAAAAATAAAAAGGCCTTGGAAAGAATCGAGAAGCCTTGGTTTAAGTCTTCCAGTGTTCTAATCCTCAATATAATGAAAAAACACAGTATTCTCTTTTACCTCCACAAAGCAGAACTCCTCGGGCAGATGCTAAGCACAGTCCCTCATTTACCAAACCCAAGAGACTTGGGGTGCTGAGAAGTCGTTGCTGCTCCATCTGTGGGTGCACCTGTCCTGCTACTGGTGTCTATTCACCACACAGCATAACCACATCAGCCATCACTGTTGGGGACAGCAAACAGTTCTGGTGCTAAGACAATGACTCAGTGTTATATTCCCACCTCAGTTGCCTTGAGAGTTTTTCCTATCTTGCATGTTCTCTTTATTATCGACTGGTGGAGGAAGTGAGATTTGTCTTATATATATATATATAATGTATATATATGTGTATATATACAATGTATGATATATGATATGTAATATATAATATGTATATAATATATATATGTGTATGTATATATATATAATGAGCATTAAATTAAATGTCACCCCAAGTAGTGTGCTTCTTGGGGCAGGGTCCTTCTTAATTCTGTGGTTCCTCTATTGCTTTGTGTAAATTAAGATAAAGTGGCCTTTTGTTTGCTTACCCAGCTCGCCTTACTGCCTTATACATCCAGGAAGTTAAAGGAATGTTTCTTATTCTCTCCACCCAGATCTTCAACCACCTTTAGCATAGCCAGATATTTCATACAGCAGATAATTCCAGAGGAAGAATATCCTCAACTAAGATGCCATTTCTAGAGTGTCGATCCCATTATAGTTATGAGATTAGTTTATCTTTACACTTTACACTTCTCTTCAATAAGCAGGAACAATGCTTCTTTGGGGGGGGCATGTTTCCTGACAGTAAGGAGAATAGAGTAGGGGTTCTGAGGGAACGTGGGCCAGAAACAGTCATAGACATGAAGCAAGGTCATAGTCTGTGCTCGGTGCCACAGCAGTGGTGGGGCAAACAAAGTCAGAGTTCTCATCAAAGTCAGTATCTGGACGTCTTTAGTTCTTTGGAATGCCCAGATTAATGCCTTCAGTGACACACGGAATTGAGGGAGGTGGGCACGCGAGAGGAGGAGGAGGAAAGCAGGGATGGAGATCCTCTCCAAGAGAGACCAGTCTTTTGGAAATAGCACCAAACCCAGAAATAGATAGTGGAACTTGTCCATTTGTTTTGTTTTCTGTACAGCGTTGGCTAAATCTAGAAGAAAAGCAATTGAAAGCAAGCATCTTTCTTTCCCTCTTTCTTTCTTTTGGGAGGTTTTGGAACCCTATTGTGGCTTCCAGTATCTGGAGATGTTAGATTATTATATGGGTTCTGCATGATCAAGGGTTATTGTGTGTGTTCTGTATTCCGTTGGCTGCTCAGTGTGTCTAAGCCAGACAGCTCTGCACACGTGAATGCTGATCAGCATCTAGCCAGGGCTCACCACAGGTGACTGTTGCGAGCACACCAAACTCAGCGCATGTAGAGAATGAGACAAGAAAAAACAAATTACTTATTTAAAACAAAGACCTGGATAGAGAGTTCTAAAACAAACAAACAATTGTCTCAAATGTTCATTGCTCCTAGAAATTAGGGGGATGCAAATCAAAACAGCTTTGAGAGTTCGTTTTATCCCAGAGAATGCCAAAGGTCAAGAAAACAACTCACGACCTTCACTTTGTCTCTTGGATTTTCCTCTTTAGGTGGACAGGGGACATTAGCACTGGGTTTAGGATACCCTTCCCCCAATCCAGAATGGCCTCATTGTATCCTACCTGAAATTCATACCAGCAGCCTACCTATAAGTGAGATCACATTCTGAAGCTTCTGTGGTAATGGAATTGGGGGCAGGGTGTCCAATTCACTCTCATAGCCCTGACATTATTTGGGGAAAAATAACTTGTTTTCCCTTCTCCTTGTGATCTATAGCTAACTACAGTTTTGATGACCACCTCTTACGGATTGAGTTGCATTCTCTTGGTCAGTTTATTTCAACAGAACAATGGTAGTTTGTTCATTGTTTTTCAGATATTGTGGATGCTTTATCCGATCCAAAGAAGTTTCTCTCAATCACAGAGAAGCGAGCAGACCAAATGAGAGCAATGGGCATTGAAACAGTAAGTCGAAGCTGTGGGCTAATGGCGGTCCAATTGGGGGAGTTGATTTCCAAAGAGTGACTTCGAGAGCAAGAGGCAGGCAATGGCGGAAGTGTTCAGGGGTTTTCAAAACCAAGCTTACCCATTCATGTTTGAAAAGCTACATAAATGTAGCACATTTTCTACAACGAGGCCACTATCAGAAAGGGCCTCTTAGTCTCCAGTGAGATGTATGGGGTTGTCTGGTTTATTATAAACAAAATAGGAACTGTCCGTTAGAAGTTATAACAAGGTTTTTTATAACACTGAAATGCCACATAATGAAGTTCAGTGAGTTAATGAAAAATGATATTTATTACTAGGTATTCATTCCTTTGTCTTTGTATCCCAATACTCCCTCCGTCCATCTGTCTCTCTGTTGTAAAAAGACACTTCAGGTTGGAACACAGTCATCCAAGTATGTATGAAGGAGCTGGGCTGTCTTTCCTTGGCTGGATCATTTATGCCCACACAAGCCTGCTGTATGATCTTACTCTCCTTAGTAAGAGCTGGCTCCTTTTGTTTCATTGGAGACACAGTCACACTTTGTAGCTTGGCTGACCTGGAACTCACCATGTGCACCTGTGTTTGACTACTGAGTACTGGGACTAAAGGAATGTGCCACCAAACCCAGCTTCAGCCAGAGGATCTTAAAAGGCAGTAAAGTCTGAGAGGCTGAGAGATTTCTCATCAGTGTAAAAGCGCTTCTAGGACCAGGTATTTTAATCATTGGGAATGTTTTTTGTTGCAGAGTGACATAGCAGATGTGCCCAGTGACACTTCCAAAAATGACAAGAAAGGCAAGGCCAACCCAGCCAAAGCGAATGTGACCCCTCAGAGCAGCTCTGAGCTCAGGCCAACCACCACAGCCGCCCTGGGCTCTGGCCAGGAAGCCAAAAAAGGTGAGGTGTGCTGTTCAACTCCGTGTCAGCATTTCCATCTTAGCCTCATTGTAGACAGTCCTCACTAATGAGCTTAGAAACGTCACCTGCCACATTCACGTGACACTAGATGAGAAAGAAAGGGGGGGGGGGCTTGTTCGGCAAGTTGCTTGATTTCCTTCTCTGAGAGTTTGTTGAATGGGAAATCAGTGAACGCGTTTTATGGGTTGGAGGCCCATCACCTAACTAAACGGTGCATTATAGGTGACATTGATGCTCCCCATGGCAGGGATGGAGGAGCCCTTGCTACAGCGATACTGGTACCCTAGTCACCCACCCCTGTCTTCCAGACACCCGCAGCAGGGGCATGAAGCAATAGACTCACAGATGTCGTGGGTAATTTCTCCATACGTAGAGAAAAGGCTAGACTTTATTTCTTAAAACTGTTAGATAGGCGTTTATGGCCTTTTTCAAGTGGTTTTCTGTGGGCTCATAAGAAGTGTCATCATACAAAAGCACTTGACCCTGTGCTATTGATCAGCCTGTACGCAAGGACAATTTAAAGTGGCCTTCTGGTCAAGATGACCAGGCTAACAGATTGGTACCCATTACATACTGACAGTTAAAAATTTTAAATACCCCCTTTTACCTTGACCATAAACAATTTACACTTAGTCTGCTAATTTTAACAGTAAGTTTTTTTTCTCCTAGTGGTTTCTTAACATGTGCATTTCCTATTTACCAGTAAACTTAATGCCAGTAGTACAGGGGTTTAAGCCGTTCATACACGTTCATACATGTAGATACATGCACACATCCAGTGCTAATTTAAACGTAAGAAGAGGCAACCTTTCCCAGCTGAAGCAGCCTGGTGATTGAGCAGGAAACTAAGTGTGCACTGAACTTCACAGAACAAATGAGAAGATGAAGCTTTAGAAAAGTAGCCCGGTTTGTACGCCCCTCAAACTGTTCGTTCTCCTCGGGAAGGGACGTGGAGTGAGGTCATGGCCCAAGCTCAGACACTTCCTTTCCAGCCCTGGTCAGTATTAACACTGTGACTCCTACACAGATAGACCTTGGAAAATGCAGGAGGTAAGGTTCTTGTCTGACCCACACGTCCGTATGGACTGCAGTAAACACAGGATGAAGCAGCTCCCGAAACACTCAGAACAGGCCTCCAAAGGTTCAAAGAGCCCGTAGATCCAAGTGGGTCTGTGCTTGGCTTTCTTCCCCAGCACGCAGCTGTCAATTAAACACTAATGGTTTCCCCCCAATCCACCCAAAAGGTAGGACTTATATGCTGTTTCTTCAGGAGGCTTAGAAGCCTACAAGAAGCCACTAGGTTCTACCAATAAGTGATAATGATGATGGTGATGGTGATGATGGTGGTGATGATGGTGATGATGATTGTGATGATGGTGGTGATGGTGATGATGGTGGTGATGATGAAGATGATGGTGATGATGATGATGATGGTGATGATGATGGTGATGGTGATGATGAAGATGATGGTGATGATGATGGTGATAGTGATAATCTGTATACCTTGGGTATGTACAGACACAGGAGAGAGTGAGAACAGGCTCCAGTGCAATAGCCCACCCAGGTAGGTACAATGAGGACTGACTACTTAGAACAGAAGAGGACCCCAAGCAAGGTCCAGACAGGACTCGGAGATAAGATCCTAGTTTAATCAGACCTTAAAACATAGGTCAGGCTCTACCAGGAGGAGATGGATAGGAAGGTCCAGGGAAAGAAGACACCCGAAGGGAAGTGGAGAGTAGGAAGTGGAAGCAGTTCCCTTGCCCTGGTCTGCAGAGAGCTCTGGACCACTCCGAGAAGGCGGTGAAGTACAGCCCCAGCAGTCTTGGCCTCAGGAGTCATTCCGAGGAGAGATGCCGCAAGCCATCAGCGGCCCTGCTCTGGACTGTGTGTCAGCACACACCACATCATGGTCAGAGGGTTAACCAGAGGAAGAGGTTAATATAGACAGACACATCCTTCCCCATCACCTTGTGCCTGGAACCATGCTGGGAAAGATCGCAGCCTCCTTCCCTAGGAAATACATGGCCAAGCAGTGACCGAGCAGAGGGCAGCCTGGGTCAAACCCTGGGCAATCCTAAGGAAAGAGCAAAGGAAGATGTTTGGAAATGGAGCTTAGAGGGAGACGAAACAGCCCAGACGTACTTCAAGGGACTTAAGGGTCACACTCTACAAGTAATGGCGAGAGAAGTAGAGGAGCTGAGAGGGGAGAAAATGGCTGGCTCCTGACAGCACTGGTCAGTGAGGAGGGGGAGGGGCAGGAGACTGAGAGCATAGGAATCCTCAGGCAGAATGAATGGCAGGAAAGAAAAAAGAATCATAGACCGAGCGAAGCCATGGAAATGGTGTTTCTGTGCAGTCAGGGATGCCTGCTGGCTGATGCCAGAAGCCTAGCTTATAAAAAAAGAAAGTCTCGTCAGTGTGGGCTGAGGCCTCAGGATTTGCTGGGTGCCTGAGGACTCTGCCTGCTCCCAAACCCTGTGCATTCTTTTATAAATAGGAGCCCTTGGCTTCTGCTGACTCTCTTTCTCACTGTGAAGCGTGAGGCCAGGAGGAGGCTGCGACACCAGACCCAAGATACCAGAAAAGGGCCACACACACCCTGCCGTCCTACTCTGACATACGGTGGATTCCCATCTCTGAGTCTCCCAGTCAAGGTTTTTGTCTACATCCACTGGACGTGCAGATCTTAAAATGAACCAAACCTACGCACTGGGGCTCCATACCTATCTTCCTTAAATACATACCTGCCTCTGGGATTCCAGTAGAAATCAATTATCTTCTAATACACATTCGTTCTGTTTGCCTACGATGAAAATCGGTAGTTGAGCTGAACCCGTTCAGGATTCTGCTGCATTTGTGTTCGGCGTGACTACTCCGAGTCCAGCCCTTACTCAGGCAGCAAACAGGCTGGGTGTCTTACTCAAGATTCTCTCGACAGAACCCCTTAAACCGGGAGTTTGATTTCATTATTTCCTCTGTTAAAGACACTACCACACTCAGTACATAACTTAAATGCTAAGGTTAAATCTGTCCCAAAGACGCTTACAACTTTTCTCTTCTTCGGTGCTGGATAAGTAAAGTAGGAATAGAGTTGGAAGTCAGTTGGCTCATAGCATGAACCTAAATGCAGAGAAGAAAATAGCCACCACAGATATTAGTGTGTCTGCTTTTTATGGGCCCACTTAGCCCATGCCCCGGTGCTAAAAAGGCTGGCTGATTGGGAGTTATAGTTACGCCTCAGCTGACCTGAGACCATGGCTAAACAGCGCACATGATCTGTTTTGCAAGTATCGGGTATAGCTTAGAAACTTGATATTGTCTGTTCTCCACTCTAATTTTTAATATACATATTGCTATGCTTTGTGATTTTTTCCCCAAAGGTATTGAACTTATCCCTCAAGTGAGGATAGAAGACTTAAAGCAAATGAAGGTAAGCTGTCCTGACTGCTTCTCAGATGTCCTGGTACCTTGTACATTGATGAGATAACTTTCTAACATCACAAAGTCTAATCATCACCACCTCTGGAGAAGGGACAGAAGGAATGAAGGGAAGAGAAAGAGATGGGGCAGAGGGGGGTGGAGAGGGAAATTTTATATATATATATACATACATACATACATACATACATACACATACATACATATATACATACATGCATACATATATGGCAAGGGAGAGTCCAGAGACAGACAGACAGACAGACTGACTGACAAAGAAGGGAGAGTCAGAGAGACAGGGACAGAGAGACAATGAGAGGGGAGTGGAGAGAGAGGGAAAGTCCAGAGAATTGGAGACAGAGACAGAAGAGAGATCTCATTTTGGATCTTCTTTCTCTCCCTGGCAGGCTTACTTGAAGCATTTAAAGAAACAACAAAAGGAGTTAAATTCCTTAAAGAAGAAACACGCAAAGGTACTGTGGGCTTTGCACACGTGGGTGTGCATTTTGCTGGTTCTTCTGTATATTACCTTCAGCTCTCCGGTGAAGACCTAACAGTTCATTTCGTGTTGTACACCGTGAACCATCATCACCCAGAATACTAGTTAGAAGCTAATTCTAGACAGCAAGCCCGACCCTCGTCTTCCCTCCCTGGTTACTGTGGGTTCCCTGGTCTCTGAGCAGTGGTTTATGAAAGCAGTGTATGTGGGGAGGCCCCCCAGCAAGGGCCCCCTCTCACGGTCTTTCGCAATATAACTAGAACCCTACTTCTGAAGTTTCTGAAGTTTTCTTCTTGATCACTAAGAAGCCCGTCAGGTAAGGATCAGAAGAAATCCTACAAGGTCATTACAAATGTAAAAGAACAGCAAGAAGTGGCCACAGTAATTCCTCGATAAGGAAAAGGTTTTCAGTTCTCAGTTAACCGATGTCTTTCTGCTCTTCTCTTCCAGAAGCAGGGTGGGGGCATGTGGAACTGAGTTAGGGGGTGGATACAGATGGGTACAGAACAGAGATGAGAGGTGCAAACTGAGATGTGTGGGGTGAAGGCTGCAGAACTCCCTCTTGAGAAGCCGAACAACCACACTCACTGTTGGAGTTCCATGAGCCCTCTCCATGAAGGGCAAAGAAAGACAGAGACCCCCTTCTTTGTCTAAAAGGACTTGGAAACTTAATGTAAACATTGCAGGCCCCCTTCTTTCTACTCTACCCAGGCCCCACAGAGGTTCCTGCTGGGACTGAGGTGTGAACATACTAATGTGCCAATGGCATGGCTGAGAAGCTTGTCTTTCTTTAACAGTTTGTTCTGAGGCCAGTTCTTATCCGGGCCCATGATGTTCCCTGGGCTGTAGAACTGATAGTTAAGCATGTTTACTGACAGGCCGCTTCCGAGAATACGTGTTGTACTTAAATACCATGACCAAGACAACTTTTAAAATAAAGCATTTCATGGGGGCCTCACAGTTTCAAAGGGTGAATCCATGGCCATCATGGTGGGGAGCATAGCAGCAGGCAGGCAGGCATGGTGCGGAAGTGGCTGAGAGTTTACACTTGAGACTATGAGAAAGAGGGGGGGGGAGAGGGGGTGAGAGAGAGAGAGAAAGAGAGAGAGAGAGAGAGAGAGAGAGAGAGAGAGAGAGAGAGAGAGAGAGAGAGAGAGAGAGAGTGAGTGTCAGTCTACAAACAGCAGAACAGGCATTCAAATATGTATGAGTCAGTGGGCATTTCTCCTTCAAACCGTTCGTCCTGAGCAGCCAGCGGTGTTTTCCCAATTCTTTCTCATGCTCTCCTGCACTTCAGAAGTTGAGGTCACACTGTGCTCTAACGTCATGTGAATGACTCCCTTCTCTCATGTTACATACACGGTTACTCAGCCCACTGTGTATGAAGTCTGAGTCTTACATAAAGTTCCTATGATGAATGAGTAACATTTACGCACGCCGTTTTGCATCACACGAAGCCTAAAGAATACTCTGCACCTTTAGACCTGAATAAATTAAAGTTGAAACTTAGAGGACCGTTCCTTGCTAAGGGGAATGTAACCTGTCACATGCTGGCTGCATACACGATATTCATCACACTCCCTATGTTTATAAAGAACATTTCTGGAATTTCTGAGTTGTCTAAGTGCCTTACAAAGAATTGCTTTCTAATAATTACACGTCTTTGTTTGTAGACAGTCTATAATTTTCTGTAATAATTATATTCCTACTCTCTCACCTAGCTCTTCAGATAAAGGATATATGAGCATATAGACTAGCTTTGTCTGCAAACAAAGGAAAAGGGACACCGTTGGAGCACAGGGCACATGGGCTGAGTCTGTTGCCATTGGGCACATTGGCCCTTGTCTCCTTTGCCCTTGTTTATCTCTTACCAGTTTTTCCACCTGGAAAACCTCTTTAAATGGTATGAATAGCTAATATGTAGGTTTTCTTAAACACCTGTCTTTTAAAAAGTAAGTCTTCCTTATTCCTGAGCATTTCATATATGTGTATAATGAAATATGATACTTGATCTCATCTGCCCGGATCCTCACAACATATCCCCCCCCCCTCAACTTCATGTCCTTTTTTTAAAATTTGAATAACTCATTAAATCTAATTGGCGCACTGTAGCTAATATGTGCTTGGGGGTGGGCTCAGCCCCTGGAACGTGGGTAGCCTACCAGCGGGAGGGCCTCAGGAAAAATAATCCCGTGTCTCCTAGTAACTGTCTACTACCAATAGCTCCTCAGCAATGACTGAGACCAAGAGAAGCACCTCTACCATCGATGCTAAATGTTTAAATGGCTCGATCATGCTTATGCAGGTAAACACAGCTTCTCTGAGGTCATGAGAGTCATGGCCATGCCGTCCAAGGAAGACAGCCTCTCATAGCATTCTCCACACCATCTACCTCTTACAATCTTTTTTTCCTCTCTTTTTGGCAAGGGGTAAGGAATTGTTAAAGATGCCCCATGTAAACGGGGCTGCTCAGTTTCTTCCCAGCACTTTGACCAATTGTGAGTCCCTCTATGAGTGCTGCCCACGGATGAAAGAAGCCTTTCCGACCCCGTGTAATTATGATTGAAAGCCAAGGGCAATGGCAGTCGTCTGTGTTGTTTTGGGGATACCTGAGGACTCCATGACCAATGACCTTAGGGAAGTATCATGCCTGACAATGAAATTATTGTTTAATAAGTCATATCTTCTGGGAATGGTATTATTCACTAATGTAAGAATGCAAGACTTTTTTTTTTTAAAGGTCTATTTTGAAATTAGCGTTTTGACTAATAAGATAAAACTCACCTGAAGCCTATAATTTCACAAGCCAATTAAAATATAATCAGAGAGATAGTATCATGCATGTGATATGAAAGAAGGCATACTTAAAGGTATAGAATTAAGCAGAAATGCGAGTGTGGGAACAGTGAAGTAGAGAGAGTATAAGGGCTGACCAAAGCAAGGGATAGATAAGTATTTATTTTTAGGTATATTTATAGTAGCATGTTAAGAGGCACTATGATTATATCCTTTTACTAGTTATCTTTTATTTTCTTGATAACAAGCCATATCACAAAGCAGGATGGATAGAGACGTAACTGTGTCTAAGTTTGCAAACACTCATCCCACCACAGGGAAAATGGGATCATCCATCCTCCTAGGGGCACAGCTTAACTGAGTCACTTGTCCCTTAAATGGTAGAGCCAGGGTGGAAGCTAAATTCCGAAAAAGGCAGGATCTTAGCTACTTTACCGAGCTGCATCTGGATTTCCCCAGACACGCTTTTATCTCCATTTATCATCTTCTGCATGGTCTGAGGTTTTAGAATGATGGCGACTGTTGGGGCACAGTCGGTCCTTCTTCAGAAATGGATTTCCAACAGAGAATTGTTAGGCTACAGTTTTAGGGCCTCACAGAAATTCATCTTGTGCCAACTGAGTTGCAACCTCCAAGCAAGGTGTGGAAATGCTTTTTTGTTTGTTTGTTTGTTTGTTTAATTCATGCATATGGCTGTTTTCTTCCTGCTTTCCTCTTGTATTGAAATATTTTTTTCCTCACATAATATACCCTGATGTTTCGTTTCCCTTCCCTCTTCTCCTTCCACTTCCTTTCTCTCTCCCCTCCCACTCAGGTCCACTCCCTTTCTGCGTCTCATTAGGAAACACAGAGGCTTCTAAGGGGTAATAATAAAAACAGTAGAATAAATGAAACTAGCATGTTGGAATAGGACATAACAAACGGAAGGTGAAGAGCCCAAGAAAAGGCACAAGAAATATAGCTGCAGAGACCCACTTGTCTGACACTCGGGATGCCACAATAGCACTATACTGAAAGCTGTGACATGTACCCACAGGAATGACCCCGTGAGTCGTATGTGTGTCAATCACATTGTTTTAGAGGGCTTTGTTTCCTTGGTGACCTCCATCCCTGCTGGTTCTTATGCTTTTCCCACCTCCCTTCTGCAGAGTTCCTTGAGCCCCAAGAGGAAGGATTTGATGGAGACATTCCTATTTAGGGCAGAGTTTTCCAAGAGCTCACTCTCTACATGTTATCTGGATACGGGTCTTTGTTCCCATCTGCTACAGGAGGAAGTGTCTCTCATGATGGCTGAGCAAGGCGCTGATCTATGAGTATAGCAGAATGTCATTAGGAGTTGTTTTATTGCTATGCTCATTTAGTAGAACAGTAATAATTGGTTTTACACCAGGTCCCTGGGCTCTCTGGCCTCACTTCACTTAAGCAGTGTGAGATGTGGGCTCCATCTTGTGGAGTGGTCTTAAGTCAAATCAGATATTGGTTGGTTACTCCCACAAGCTTTGCTTCCTCCATTGCGAAACACCATTTAGATTAAACACCATTTTAGATTAAAGAGTTTGTAGCTGGGTTTGTGTTTACATTTCTCCTTTGATAGTTCCTTCTTCTCCCAAAGCCACTAGCACATAGGAGTGAAGGCTCTCTGTGGGCACAGTGGAATGTTACTCTGCAGTTGAAAACAAAACAAGAAAATCACAAAATTCACAGATAAATGAGTGATCCTAAAAAAATATCCTGGGATCATACCTGGGACCCAAAGAAGACAAATATGCTATTTATCCACTTATATGTTAGCTGTAAAGTCCTCAATAAGCAGGCTATAATCTGTAACCACAGGGATGAGACATAAAGTAAAGGACTATTAAGGGGCAAATAGATCTCCCTAGGAAAGGATAGGGTAGGATAGGGTGGGGTGGGGTAGGGTACGGCAAGACAGGACAGGACAGGACAGGGCAGGGCTAGAATGGGAGGGTCAACTTGGAAGGAAAAGAGAGGAGGAAGAGGAGCAAGGAAATATGGACTGAGACAGCTAAAATTAAGGACCATGTATGGACTAGTATGGAAACCTAATACAGTAGATGCTTACTAAAACATATACATATATGAAGACAACCTAAAGGAAATCGGCAAATAACGGGGAGACAGAACCACAACTGGACATCTGTTGTCACCAAATGAAACTTCCAGAACCAGGAATAGATTGACTCTAATCAAGTCATTGTCCAAAGTACTCCCTCGGGAGCCCCCAAACAAACAAGCCCGTTGTCTAAACTGTAGGTTACTCTCCACAAACAGACAAGCAAGGCCCTATTACTGAAGACCACACCTACATAATTCATTGGACATGGAAGTGCATTTTAAGCAAGCATCTCTCCTAAGCACATTTCCAGACATGAGAGTTAGCTCCAAGGTAAAACACTGAATGTTAGCAGGAACATGAGAATCTGCTATTGACAAAAGAAAGCCCTGGAAAAGGGTCTCTGAGACAAAGTACAAGAGTAGTAACCCTTGTTGTCCTCGCCTGCTTATGGTCAATTGCTTTTGACGCTCGGAATGCAGCTGGTAATTAGGATTCTGATTGTCTCTCGGCTTCTAGAACCACTTTTTCAGTCTGCAGTGGAAAATGGGGTAATGGATCTTAGGAGCCCATTAGACTAGACACACAACGAAGTAAAAAGAAAAAAGAAAAGCAACACTTTTCAACCATGAGCTCAAGGTTTAAATCTAGGGTCACTTTAATTAAGAAACAAGCATGATTTTTAGTAGCTGGTCACACCTTTAAAAGAAAATGTCTCAAGTCCCAGGTTAGAGAAATCCTACCAGGAACATGTTAGAAGAATTAGAATCCTGATGCCTTCAGCCACTGAGAAGGAAGTAACTAAGGGGGCGTTGGTCTTGTCTAGACTTGACAACAGTCAGAAAAGTAAGAGCACGTATTCCTATCTAAGACCAAGAGAGATGCCCTGTGTTCTCCAGAGGAAAACCATACACCAAATTCCTTATGGGAATTTTCTGCTTTCCACCCAACCCTCCAGCTCCGTCTCTTCTTAAAACAACCTGAGGGGCCTGGGAAAGTAGAAGTAAATCTTGGTCTTGTGACACCAACATCCAATGAGTCAAATAAAGCACCTCAGAAAGCCTGCACATCCATGGCATGTCATGGTGGCATCCATGGGGCAGAGGTGTCTTGGAACACATGCTTGTAGTACATGTGACTTGGTTTTATAATAATGTTAAAAAATCCCATCTTACCACGATAGGATGATCAGGTAAAAAGGTCTACCATTTTGGTAAAGCTACTATTGGAAAATTGTGTGCTTGGCTCCTCTCGGCGTGTAACTGATAACACGAAGGCTGCTTCTGAACTTGGCAGTGGTAATTCACTAGGAGACCTCACGGTCAGGACATCACCTCCGTTAGGAGCTGGGAAGGGTGATGGCCCAGCTGGTCCCATATTCTGCTTCCCCACCTCCTCCCAGTTCAGCAAGAGCCCAAACGGCTAAGCACATTCTCCGCAGTTCATGTGGAGTGCTATGAAAGCAGGCCCCCCTGTTGAAGTGGTTTGTTCTTTAGGCTGAGAATGGGGACTCCTTTTTTAGGGATGCTCTTCAATAGGAAACTCTAACACTGGGTGAGGACCAGGAGTCTGCCTAGTCCTCAGACTGCATTACTCACCGGCTTTCCAAGCAAGCTGACGAAAACCGGGACAGCCTGGCAGTGTAAGGCTTCAGGTTCGACTCAAGTCCAGCGCATAACTGCAAACTCTTCTTGCCCAGGAGCACAGCACCATGCAGAAGTTACACTGCACACAAGTTGACAAAATCGTGGCCCAGTATGACAAAGAGAAGTCGACTCATGAGAAAATCCTGGAGAAGGCGATGAAGAAGAAGGGGTAAGACCGATGATTGGCTTGTGAAACTTCCCCCACTCCCCTCGACTTCCCCCACTCCCCTCGACTCCCTGTAGGAAGGAGTGTGACCTTACTGCTCAGCTGCCTGCTGACCAGTAGGGACTTAGTGTCATTGAAAACCACTCCTAGGAAATGAGTGGTCTCATTTCAGACCCTTTGTTACAGCGGGGTGTGGCATCAGTCAGCTTAGTTGTAGTTTAAGGATGGTCTCACTAGGGCCCTTTAGTTCATGGTAATCTGTTCCGTATTTGGTTGGTTGGTTGATTTTTTGTTTTGTTTTTAGGTTTTTTGTTTGTTTTTTTTTTTTGTTTTTTTGTTTGTTTATTTTGTTGGTTGATTTTTAAGAAGTTAGTCAAATATAATTTTTAAACAAACTTCCATTTGTGAAACAGCGGTATATTGGCTGGTTTCCTCACCACTTCCTCAAATTCGCTCTGGAGTTGCACACTGCCCTTACTTTCCGCTCCATTTACTAATGCTGTGATAGAGTCTGTCGTGGGCTTTCGTGGCCACTCAGTCATTTGTATCCTGGCTCTGAGTGACTTCTGGAGAGAGCACAGGAGGTTGCAAGTCTTTGAGAAACACACCCAAAAGTGTGGCTCGGTGCACGATGCCACTGTAGGTGATGGTGTGTTGGCAGAGGCAGTGCTGACCTGGATCAGAATGTCCCTGTCAACACCCATCTGCATGTCCTGTTCAGTGCTCTCCCCATTCAGGATAACAAGTACCTTGGAGACATGCCATCAGACTACACACACATATGTATTCTGTTTCTTTCAGGCATCATTTTGGGCCCAGATTTTTTCTCTCTCAGTAGACCGTATGGATTTTTGTGTTTAATGTTTTGAGTCCCTGCTGAGGTTTTATAGCCTCCCGAAGTATGAGAGGAAAGGAGAAAATAAGCAACTTTCTAGCTTTCTTCTTTCCTCCTCTTTAGGGCTCAATCATGATGTCACTCAGAGAACTAAGGATCTGGGCTCACATGGAGTGCTTGGGTTACAGTTTCTGGTTCCCAGATTCTAATTTCATGACATGGAGCCAATGCCCTTTGCACGAAGTGTCAGTGTCAGATCGTTAGGTGCCCACACTCACCCTGAAGCTCATTTTGGAAAGCAGCTTCATTTCACTACAGTTGTGTTTTCTAGAAAAACCCAAACAAGGCAGTATATGTGGAAGCCATCAGCCTTTCGTTTCCACCCCTCCCCCCATTGTTGTTCTGTGTCCCGCTGAAGCAGAGCCAAGGCCTGTGGCTTTAAAGGCATCTGGGTATATGTTTTTAGGTGAGTCAGGACAAGTTGAGCCCACCCCCTCCGTTCAGGGAGGATGTGTAGGGTGTGCGGTTGTCAGTGCTATTTCTGTGGCACCGGCCGCACTACCCCGTAAGCTGACAGGCGGACATAAACATGGAAGGAGTGTTTCCGGCTCCGGGACTCACTCCGTCACGGTGGAGGAGGTAGGCCGAGCAGCCGGTCACTCTCACCGACAGAAGCATGTGGTGGCAGTTGGCATCGCTGAGGACCAGGAAGCAGAGAGGGACAGATAGGCAGCAGTTTGAGCCGTCATTGTCCTGCCCAAATGGCCTCCTTCTTCCAGCAAGACCAGAGCCACCCAAGTCCCTCAGCCTCCCAGGACAGGAGCCTCTAAAGTCACATCACACTCAGACCGTAAGAGGGGATGTTTAGAGGCTCTGGTCATGTCGGCAGCATTGTCTTCTTTTAAAGATATTTCCTCATTCCTAATGTAATTTTTAAAACAAAACGTTGAAAAGGAAGTACAGACCATAATACCATGTTTTTAAGGAACAAGGCTTTGATGGATTTTCAGCTCTTACCAAGAATAAGCTTATTTTTCTTTACATGTCACCTATCAACAAATGTCCCGTGTTTTTCCTGGATTACTTGCTGTATTGAAATTTTCTTAGATTTTTTTTCAAAAAATCATTTTTGTTATTTTGGAGGATTTTGTACATGTTTCCAATAAAATACAATATCTACTTTCTATTTTTCCCTCTGAATTGCCCTATATCCTCTTCAACACAGCTTCCTCCCAACTTCATGTCTTTCTTTTTATTTTTCTTTTTTATAAACCAAGTCAAATTAGTGCTGTTTATATATGCATGGGTGTAGAGCCTCTCTCCGTATTGTAAAATCAGGGTCTTGTAAGTTTTCAGACTCAGTAACTGTGCAAAGAGCGGTCCTTGGGATAATATTGTCCCTAGGACATTAGAAAGTGCTCACTTTTATCTGATCTTTCTTCTCAAGCATAAAGTGTCATGAAGGGTGATACTTGTTGTTAAAGATGAGACAGTGGTCATGTAGCTGTCCTCATGGGCAGGAGTTGAGGACCTACAATGCATAAAGCCCTATGTACTAGAAGACTCGGGAGAGTACTAGAAGACTGAGGAAGCCTGCCTGTAGGTTTCTTTCTGGGTTTATGTTGCCAAATGCAGATCTGCCTCCTGACTCTTCAGAGAGAATTGTTTCAGTACTTGCAAACAAAGCCTTAAAAAAAAAAAAAAAAAAAAGAGTTGGAAGTTTCTTCACAGCCCATTACCAGATGTTCCCTTCTCCACAGCCCACCCACCCCAAGGCAAGCTTGCTCTTGTTACCTAGACTTTGTTACCTGGTTGCTGAAATTCGGGGAAAGGGGGAAACTGGTTTTGGATGCCTGTGGAACTCTCCGTAATGCTATCCATGTCTAGAACACACGCAGGCATTCTCGGACTGAAGATGGTCTGAGTTAGGATTTTCCAGCTTCGTGATGATGCGGGAGTTACCCATATCCAGGAGAACATGAACAGGGAGTTCTGAATTTGGGCTCTGCCTGAATTTCTGGTAGAATATCTTAAGATTCTGGTCAGTATCTCCCAGCCAGCCACATGTAAGGGGGGGGGGGGGTTGATCCTTCACAGTGGACTGGGTAGGTTGGCCTGCGTTTCTGAGACTTTCAGCTTACAATGTGGGTTGATCAGACTTCATCCCCATCCTCAGTGAAGGAGAGCCTGGACAGTTTTCCCTACTCCTCAGACCTGACCAAAGGGAGTGATTGAAGAGACAAAGGGACCTCTACTGAAGGACCCCTGCCTAACTACGGGATAACCGTCTCTCATGAATTTTCCATCCAGTTTCAGGTGACAGGGAGAAGGTGAATGGGGAAGGCAGAGAAAGCAGAGAAAGAAAAGCTAATGCTGGAGACCTCAGAACAAATGTTTCTGCAAAGGCAGAAAATAAATAAGGCCCGTGCAAAGGGGAAAAATTATGCAGTCGTGACTTCTTAATATTGCAGGGATCCTTAGCTTACACCGGCCGCTTAAAGATGCTGAATAAAACCCATCATGGCGGCCATGGTGAGGGGTTCTGGAAGGAAGCCAGAGGAACAGTTCAGCTTGCTGGTCATTGAGGAGCAGTGGGTGTGATGAGAGGGCCTGCTCTCAGGACAAAGTGTTTCTCTCAGGGGAGGCTTCTTTAATAGAGAGAAGGTTGTGAGCCGGGCTCGCTTAACCCCGAGCATACGCTCTGAGGACAGAAGCCTCGGTCCTGTTCTGGTTTCAGCAATAAGGCAGAGAAGAAAACACCAGCATGGAAGTAAGTAGTCATGGCTGCTTGGGCAGTTGCCTGGTCCATATTTTCTACCACAGGAGGGTAAGAAGCCAGCCGCCCTTCCCGGTCGAGGGACGCCAATAAATGCTATTTTCTTCCACACTGGCATGTTTAAAAGACAAAAATCTGGCTTTCTGACCAAAATGAAAGAATTAGGCATTCATTCCAAGGCTGTTTGCATTCCTAATAATACTCTATGGGGGAAAAATGGTTTGAAGAAAGATAGGACCCAAAATGGCAACTCTGACAACCAGCCCTACACAAGGCAATAATTGTAGGTCTGAAGTATCTCTTTGTGCTGTGGTTGAATTTGAAGTATCTCTTTGTGCTGTGGTTGAATTGAGCAATCATGCCCCAGATAATATTTTCAAAGGTAGAATATCTGTTGCTGGAGAGTGGACGCTGCCCAGTGAGCCACGGCATCCTGGGTATATTTGATGAATGTATTGTCTTCATCAGAAAGTGTTGTTACAGAGGCCCGAGGGAACTGAAAGATGTATCATTTCTGGCATGCATTTCTGCTTCTATATTTTCAGGGGAAGTAACTGTCTTGAAATAAAAAAAGAAACAGAAATTAAAATTCAGACCCTGACATCGGATCACAAATCTAAGGTAAGAAAACGCCCATCTTCACACAGTGACTTGCAAAGGACACTTTATAGTTTATTTTAGAAGGGGCAGCTGTGGATTGACCTGGTTATCAGAAACAATAGGAGGGAGTAGGACTGCTAAGGCAGGGTTGGAGGTTTGTGTTTGCCTCGGATTTACTGTCCTTCAGAAGAACCACTTGATGGAGCATCTTTTTGTCTTGCATGTGGGAAAAAACTAAAGACATCTATGATGTTTGATGTCCCTGATGCATCAAGTAACGTGGTGAGGAAAGAGGCTGGAAGGGAACAGTGAAAACACAGAACACACTTTCCTAGGGAGGGGGACACCAGACAGGACACAGGAACAGCTTACATCTTACTGTGCCTTTGTGAGGACTTGTAAGATGAGAAAAGTCAGGTTGACAGTCTAAGAGTGGAGCCTAATTACCAGCAATTCCCCCAAGCCAAATGAAACCATGTTATCGAAAGACCTTAGGTAAGGTTGTGAGCCTTACAAGACCTAAGTAAACGCTGGAGCAGCCTCTAGCTGCCGAGGAGAGAACTGCAAACCCGGCACTTTGCACCAAGTGTGGTCATGAGAAGGGGGAAGGGGGGCGGTCTTCCTACTCTAGTGTCACTGAGGGTGATGGAGTAAGCCATAACCTAGGACTCAGAGAGCCAAGTACTCTCCTCAAACCTGTGTCCTGACAGAAAACTAGAAAGGCATGAGATGAGGAAGAGCAATGTGCCAAAACTGACCAAGATCCAGATACACCAGCGTACGAGCCGGTCAGTGAAATCCCAAGCCAGTGTAAGCTACTTACCAGCCAGAGGAGTGATTTAGCTCAGTGAAACAGTGGTTAGTGCATATTTTACTTTGTGTGGGTTGTTGGATGTGCACTGATTCACAATTGTCAATATAAATTGTGATCTGGCCTGTACCAGCAGAGTTGTACTTTCTGTGCATCCCTGACTCACGAGAGTCCAGATGACCCCATCCCATTTTTTTTTTCCCCCAAACAGGTCAAAGAGATTGTGGCCCAGCACACAAAGGAGTGGTCAGAAATGATCAACACTCACAGTGCGGAGGAGCAGGAGATCCGGGATCTGCACCTGAGCCAGCAGTGTGAGCTGCTGAGGAAGCTTCTCATCAGTGCTCACGAGCAGCAGACCCAGCAGCTGAAACTCTCCCACGACAGGTGGGAGGCCCAACGCCTACTGTAATGCTCATTTCTCCGAATGACTGACGTGTGTGTGTGTGTGTGCGCGTGTGTACACAAAACAAGTAAAAATCAATTGGACGTATTTCACACCCTTCGTGTGAGGAAGCTGACTAGTAAGAAGTAACCTCTGCCAATGACTTGCACGTGTTAGGACGGCACTACAATCTAACAAAGTTAGCTAACATTGCAAGTTACTATAATGCATACTAAAAAGATGGTCTTCCTCTTATAAGTGTTAGAGTATGGGCCCTTTCCTGGTCATCGCTTTTGTAACAACACGAAGAAAAAGTATTGGCCTCAAAGATATTTTCTGAAAGAAATTTTTTAAAAAATGTAACTTTTCATTGCTTAGGAAGTAATTTTTTAAAAAGCACAAACACAGCTGCTGATTGGTCTTTAAGATACGCCCGTGCCCGGAGCATCATCTCTCAGAGGGGCAGTGTTACTCAGGGTTTTTCTCCACTGCCTGTTAGTATCCATCTTGCTTGGTAATTGTTCTCATCCTTCTGAATGCTTGCCGTTGGTACAGTGGGCAGACGTAAGCGCTCTTGCTTGAAGGAGGCGGATGGGTCACTTTACTAAGAAACCATGGAAACTCTGAGAGCTGTTGCTTTGGGTCCAGCGTTTCTCTCATTGTCCTGCTGATAAGGTGGCTGGTTAAAGCTCCATTTTAGCCTTGCCCATCTCTCTGGACTTAGGTAGCCAGCCTCCTTGCCTATACATTGCGAGCAAAGACCCAAGGAGATCCCTATAAGTTAAAAAATTATTTGTAATCGCATCCTTTGAATATTCCAAACTGTATGCCTTTGTTGTCTACGTGGGTGAATCGAAGGTAGACACGTCCGTTACACACACGGGGTCGCTGTTTCCTATACTTACTTGAGAGTGTAGAGGTTCTTTCATGTCCATGGGTTTTTGTCAGCAGGAAGGTCACTTGTGAAGGTCATAGCATCCCGTCTCTTCCATCTCGCTGGGTCTCAGACAGTGCGTGGTAAAGCTGGACATTCGTGCCTTTTCCTTTGTTTTTGAGCAGAGGCATCTGTTCCCCAGCCTATGATGCGTGCATCCACTAGGTGGCACTGCTTTCCTCAGCCACCTCCATTCACCTGCGTGAAGAGTGTGAACCTAGTCCTGTTGTTACAGATTGTATTTGGGCGTTTATTGATCATAAAGGCACAAAGAGTCATACACTCACATATCTGTTCCCTCTTCACAACATCAGAACTCCATCTGTCTGCTGGCTGGCCTTCAACTGTGGTCTCCCTGGACGCTAACTCACCCCTATGTGCCTCTTGTTCATTCGTTTTTATTTCTGTTCCATAGGGAAAGCAAGGAGATGCGAGCCCACCAGGCCAAGATTTCTATGGAGAATAGCAAAGCCATCAGTCAGGATAAATCTATCAAGAATAAGGCAGAACGGGAGAGGTAAGTGTGAGTGTGCTCACTAGGGGGAGGTAAGTGTGAGTGTGCTGAGTAGGGAGAGGTAAGTGTGAGTGTGCTCAGTAGGGGGAGGTAGGTGTGAGTGTGCTCAGTAGGGGGAGGTAGGTGTGAGTGTGCTCACTAGGAACCACTGTCAGCAATGTTTGGTTATGTGAACTCAGCATAGATGTGAGATATTTATTAATGTTGCAGTTTTGTTGGTACAGTTTCTATGGAAGTTGATTAATTACTGCAGTAGTAGTTCCCCATGCTTTCCTGATAACTGTCACTGGGAAATGTGTTCACATGCACACAGCATATGTAAAGACACTGATCGATACAATCCTTTGGCGTGCCTCCAACATGGCTGTTCCAAGCTGTCTCCTGCTCAGGGGTCAGCACGTTCTGAATATCAGGCAGTCTTCTTCTCGCTTTGATTTGCTGCCTTCACCACCTTGAACTCACTGTAAAGCTTCCACATACATTTATTTTTGGATTTTCTGGCTCTCTAGAAGAAAACTCTGAGGCAGAATTCAGGACACTGTCACTTACTGAGCAACCTCCTCGAAGGAGACAGGGAAGACAAGGCGGGTGGGGCCAGGCCTGAGTAAGCCTGTGGCACCAGGTGCCATGGGCAAGCCTTTACCACAGCCACAGATAACCATCACCTCTGCTGAGGATCCATCTCTGAAGACCCAGAAACCTTCTGTTCTACAAACAGAAAAGGGCACAGAGCTGAGGGAACCATGGACCTCAGGGTTCAAGCTCTCAAAGAGATGACAGCCAGTAAGTTATAGCCTCCTCTCTGAAGGCCAGGTCCACAGAAAGACTGGCTTCTGCTCCACAAAACACAGAATTCGGATTAGCCCCTGGGGACCAAAGGGCAGAATGAGTTTAGAATTTCAGATTCCTGCGTCAATCCAGGAAGCATGGGATGCTAGAAAACTTCACAGCCCAAAGACGGAGCTTCTGTGCTTCAGCTGTGACTGCCAGGCCGTCTGGGATGCTCAGTGGACACTGATAAATTAGGCAGGACGCCCTCAGTTGTACTTACTCTTTTCAGTTCTTAAATGATGCCAGGTACCAGTAAATCAGGATAGGGCAAAATATAAAGCATCTAACTCATAATACATGTTTTACGGTAAAGTTTTACAAAATAGCCCCGCCCCTCAGTGGGAAGTACAATTCCACAGTAATTTGTTTTCCATTATATGTATTGCTTTGCTTTATGTAAGTGTGTTGTGTTTGTGAGGTGGGAGAGGGGAGCGCACACAGGAGCACCCACAATCACACAGGGTGCCCGTGCGTGGGTCAGAGGAGAACCTAACAGGAATCAGGAGGGAGTCGGTTCTCTCCTGTGAGATAGAGGATCAAAGGGGTTATCAGACTTGGTTGTAAGCTCCTTTATCCCTTGAGTCATCTCGATACCCCGCCACAGTGATTTTGACGTGGAGATAAATAGTTTTTTTTCTGGTTTTGAACTGTTTGGCTAAGGTATTTCTCAATCATTGTGGAATGCCGTCCGTGCCTCCCAGTAAGAAGGTTCAGTGGAGGACATTAGTCACCTGTCCCAGCATTTATTTGTAGACTGGTATTGTAGCAACTTCCCAAAGGTGCCAATTTCTGGACATCTTCCCAGATAAGGAACATGGAGATACATCTTCCACTCAGTAAACCTCAAATATCTGAAACATATTAAATACAAATTATTCATATTTGATTTCCTAAGACTGTTGTTAAATCTGCACTCCTTTAGGCTGTATAAAGTGAAATATAAAATTTGTCATGAAGACTGGTCTGCTAAGATGTCATTTATTGTGTTTTATCAAATGTGTTCCAGAGTGGACCTTGTTCGGCTGAGTACAAACCTTCTTTTTCTTTTATCTTTTTTTCTATGCAATGCCTTACTACGTTTCTGAGGCTAGTCTGGAACTAATTAAGATCCTTCAGAATATTGAGCTCTGGGATGAAGGGACTGGCTGCTAGTTTCGGCTTCAAATCACCTTAAACTTCAAAGTGCTGCTAATATCATTACCTAGGCTTTGAAATAGTTTTTTCAGCCAGGTGGGGTTGCGTGCCTTTAATCCCAACATTGGCATCTCTGAATTCGAGACCAGCCTGGTCTACAAATGCATTCCAAGACAGCCAGAGCTATGCACAAAAATATTATCTTTATTTTGATTTATGTGTATTGACTGACACTTTGTATCCATCATTACATGTTTTTAAAGCATCAACAAACTGCTGTTTCTAAACTAATAATAATAACCGCTGTGCCAAAAAGCCAGTTACTGGCAGTCACATATTTTTATATGGTTGTGGCTTTACCTCACTGCTGAAAGCTAAAGACAGTGTAGGATTTAGCAAGAGCAATAGACACTAAAAAACCTGTTCTTTTCAACGGAAAGTATTTATATACAAAACAAAAGTGCAAGTGCTACTTATCAGGGACAAACTCTGGTGGCTTTGACACAGAAGGCCTGGGTATTTCTTAAAAGGTGAAAATGAGCGGCCCGAACACTCAAGGAAGGTAGAACGGTAGGAACCAGAGTGAACATCGAGATCCCACGTCAGGCGACATGCTTAGTGCTAAAGTAAGAGGAACCAAAGCAAGAGGAAGCACTCAGAGTTATAGCTTGTCTGAAAATGGCAAAGAAAGAATCACTCAGACCGTCCGCAAGAATGATCAAGAGGGGAAAAGAAACTCAAATTAGCGATGTTTGGAATGAAAAGTGAAAATAAACAGGCAAATCCTCTTCAAAGAAACTAGAGTGCTGATGGTGAATTTGAATCAATGCACGAATGGAAATTGCTTTGAAAAATAGGCGCTTCCCCGTGGCCAGCCCCGCATCCGTGTGAACACAGTCAGCGCTAATTGGATTTGGGGGGTTATTCATGATGACAATTATAACAAAGGAAGACATGAACTTGGAGGGCAGGCCCTGGGGGAAGCTAGAGGAAGGCTGGAGGAAATTTTCAGCACATATGTGTATAAGTTTTCAAAGAAGAAAAAAAAAGCACTATTCTAAGAGAAAAGGAAACCTACACAGGACAGGAGCACAGAATTCTAAGAGTCCACCATGACTGCAGGAATTCATCCATTTCTGTGTCACGTCCTCATGAGAAGCCCCACATCTAGAATCAGGCACGCAGTTAAAATATCACAGTGCACCAACTGAGGGGCAGAACCCTGGAGTGAAGATGAATCTGAATATCCTACAGAATCCTACCAGCAAGCAAGTCTGGGAGCTTGGGTTTCTGAAGGAACTATACCCAAACTATCCTAAGTCCCGAAAAAACACAAAAGGATGTTAGCATGCCTAAAGTATCAGAGTTTTGTGGGATCCCATTAGAAATGCTGATACCCCACCCTCTCAGCCCCTCTGAGTCAGACTCAGGTTTGGAGCACATCAGTCTGTCGTTGACACAAGAAAGTCTGAGAACACTTAGATGCATTTCACATGGACACATCCATTTTGGATAGAAATACTAAGATCTGGCTAAGAAAGCCTCTGCCAGCCTCAGGACTTCCTCCTCCAAGGAGAGGAAGAAGATAAAATAGAATCTGAAGGAATCCAGAGGAAGCTTATATTCTCTCTTTAAAAATAGGAGACCAGGAACCTGACAGATGGCTCTGCGGTTAAGGGGTGCTTACCGTTCTTGCACAGGACCTCTGTTTGCTTCCCAGCACCCACTTGGCAGTTCACAACTGCCTACAACTGTTGTGGAACGTATTGAACCCCGGCCCCCGCCTTTGCTATTCAAGTTCCTGGATGAAAGACGCACACAAAGCTTTATATTTACAATAAGCCTGCAGGAGCGCAGGAGCAGAGCAGACTTCTACCCTCCATACTGTGAGCCTACTTTCCTTCTGCTAACCCTGAGTATTACCGACTGTGTTTCATCTGCGCTGCTGCTGCTCTTAACTCCAATTGGCCAGCCCACAGGGCCAGGTTCCTGTGATTCCTCACCCACTGTGGCTTCTCCTTCCTCCTCATGCACTCCTCCAGCCCCCCGTCCATTCCCCTTAGCCCCCAAGCCATAGGAAACGTAAACCCCACCTATATTTCTTCTGCCCAGCTATTGGCTGTTGGTACCTTTATTTAGCAGTCAGAAATGACTTGGTCATAGGGGCTAAATACAGACCTCAGGCCTGCGCTTAGCAATACAAAACCTCAACGTATATAACTCCAGTACCAGAGGCTCCAACACCTTCTGTCCTCTTAGGGATCCTGCACATACATGATGGAAATAAACTCACACAGGTAAACACACAGTCACGGGAACAGGAAATCACAAAGAAATATAAGTATTGGTTAATCTGAGTGACGTGTCCAGGTGGTTTTCTATTTTTCTATTTTGTGTGTTTGGAAAATGTTACAATAAGAATTAAAGGGAAAGGAAGCAAGAATGTTCCCCAGGAAGCGAGGGAAGAGTGTCTTCTGGATGTAAGTGAAACACTCCCACATGCGGTTACACTGACTGTTCCTGTCTTCCGTTGTCTTTAGGCGAGTCAGGGAGTTGAACAGCAGCAACACTAAAAAGTTTCTAGAAGAAAGAAAGCGAGTGAGTACCCACATTCTCTCAGCACTCTTCTTTGAAAAGAGAACGCCATGTGCTTACATCCCAACCATGCATGCTGAGTTGCTTAATTTCATTTTCTTTTCAGCACATTAAATATTCCAGCTTTGCCCCTCTCTGAAAGCCAAAGTGATCTCTTACTAGAATCATGATGGAAATTATCTGACAGCGCTTCGTGGGGGTGACAATGCCACCTTCCAGTCATGCATAAGTGCTCGGCCATTTCTTAAGACTTGGGAAGGAAGGATCTGCCCAACACACAGTACAAGTTTAAACCCTTAGTGCTTTTCGAGTCTTTCATCATTCCTCTTTGAGAAGTGTGATCAGTTAAATTGTAAACCCAGTAAGCTATCCAGCATTTATGATTTTGAGACAACATGACGTTGACCTCATTTTCTTTCCAGCTGGCGATGAAGCAGTCGAAAGAAATGGATCAGTTGAAAAAAGTCCAACTGGAGCACCTAGAATTCCTAGAGAAACAAAATGAGCAGGTATTTCGCCCAGTGTGAACATAAGACATAGGCAGCCCGTCGGCTTCGGGGCTCAGTGCCATGGCCCACAGGACGCCTGTGGCCAGGGAGTGCAGTGGAAGGTGGAGAGACTTGCTCACTCTTCTTCCTTCTCTTCACCCAAAAAGAACAGAAGGGCCTCTTGTAGAAGGGGAGAGACAGTGGCTATGGGGGCTTAGAAGTAAAAAGTTGTCCTTTGGGTTTATGGTAGGATGGGGTCTAAGTGTGATGGTTCTAAGAGGGAGGATCTGAGCAAACAGGTTACAAAACACTTCTCCATTTTTGTTTGCAGCTTTACACCTTACAGCCTGTGGGTGCTAGTGTATTAAAAGCAAAAAGAGAAGAGCCGACTATTTTTAGCATCAGTCTTAAAAAGCGAACTTGTGAGTTCTTCCCATGGCTGCACTGGGAAAACTAGATTCTTGCCCCCACAACTCAACGACCCAACAAAGAGTGCTCAGCATCTGCTCACTGTCTGTTTGGGGATTTTTTGTTTCTCAAAAAAAGAAAAACAGTAAATAGAGAAGAAGCAATTGTACATGGCAAGAGTTATCAAACCCTCCTTAGTCAGTGAAGGCCCCTGGACAAGTGTGTTTCCACAAAGCACAGGAAGCTTCATCCCACTGCAGCCATAGCCCAGTGACTTTTCTTTGGACCTCTAGCTCTTTGTCCCCTAGCCTGCCCTCACCCGGCAGGAACTCCCGGCCAGGAGCTCATTACCTCTCTCTCACTTGGTCCCATTTTGATCTCAGTTGTGACATTGGATTTTGTCCATCATTTACAGTTTAGAAACTATATCTCACTTTTGATGAAATAATCATACTGCATTTTTATTTTACATCCCTTCCCCCTCTAGGAAGTAATCCTATCTAAGATGGGTTTTTTTTCAGAGTTAATAGCTCATCCTGAAGAATGCTTCAGAAGGAATTACATTTCAAATGGTCCTTAAGAGTGGAACACAAAACCGGAGTCTTTTTCTGCATGTGTGTGTTGTAGCTTAGGTAACAGGCCTAGCTACTTGTCTCAAGTCCTCATTCTCTGTTGGACAGAACGCAGTCCTCTGATGGGTCGGCATTAAGTTCAGCTAATTAGTTCTAGTCATGAATACTACCCGGGTCCTCAAGAGAGACACTACACATGTTTGGTCCTGGCAGTCCAGTTCATTTGACCAACTCATCAATACATCACACTCTGGGACACATTATGCAACTTCTGTTTTCTGTCCTGAAAATACTTCTCAGTATGTGTTCACAAGGCAACATGAGACTGGTAAAGCCACCATGATCTCCAGAGCTTCAGAACTCACTTTGAGGGAGGGGGAGGGAGGTTCAAGGAAGGCAGAGGATGAACAGCTCCTGAGAGGCTTTAGAATCTTCCTTTAAAGAAGGTCCTGATGAAAGGCAGGGCATACTTAGGATTTAACTATCTAAATTAAGAAACTATTTAGAAATTATTGTGTTGCTTAGCAACAAATTTGACTAAAGAATGTAAATGTGCTAAAAATTACTCATCACTACATAGCTAGAGAATACAGTTTTCAGGTGTTGCTACTTTTAAAGCATAACAAAGAACTCACTGTGAGCATGTACTAATACATGGGTAATTTGAAACACATAAGACCACTTGCATTAAAATCCTGGGTTACTGGTAGTATTGATTGGATTATGTTGGAAAGATGAGGGCTTTCTGCTCTTAAAACTCATATAATACCTATTAATATGTCACAATTAACCTCTACCACTCACAAAGTGAGGTTTTGAGTCACAGAAACTTAAGAAAGCACCCATACAAGAAAAATGTTCAGATTTTTTTAAATGTATTGATATTCAAGGAAACAACATTCAAATAAAAACTTCTGGCTAATATAGAATTGGGAATTGAAATTTTTCATTAGGCTTCACTTTGAGAATATAATATCTCTTCCCGAGTAGCAAGTCAAACACTGGGTTTTCGAAGTATGTCTTTTTTTACATGAAGGTCAAGGAGCACTGGACCCTCAATCCTTCTGTCCACCACAACCTTCTCCTGTGCGTAGGGCAGAGATGCCGGGAATCTCCTTGTTTCCTCATAAACAGAAAGGCTAGAGCCATTCAACAGAACCTCCTTCAAAGCCAAGTACACATTCCTGTAGCAAAACAAGTCACCATATTGAAACATCCCCAGACTTCTAAAGCAATCTTCCAACCCATCATTAAGCTCCAGGTTTCTTCACTGTGTGTAAACCGAAAATACTTTAATTTAAACATGCATATAATATTACCTTTTATGGTTCCTTACATCTTCCCTATTGCAGTCCTCTGAGCCATGCCTTAGCGACCCCACAATACAGCCTGGTGGACCTCTGTAACTAACCAGACCACTGTCAGAGGCATCGGAAGAAACAGCTAAAGGGCTCGCACACTGTGGTCTTGGTTCTGGATCTTGTCCTTTGCAAAGCACTTTCTAGCCTGGCTTCTTTTGTTCACTTAGACTTCCAAGGGCCAGGGCATATATGTATGCATATCGTAATCTTGTGACTCAGTTTCTCTCATAGTCCTCCAGCCGACCAGTGTTCCATCTGTCTTGACATGTACCATTCCAGACATTTAATGATTCCATTACTGTCACATTCAAGTCTTAAAAAAAATCAGTATCTGTCATCAGCCCTGTCATTCAGTAGAGTGGGGGAAAGGGCTCAGCAAAGCTAAGGCTCCGGCCCACTCACAGGAGAGAGGCACACATTGTGCTGTGGGCGTTGGTTGGTTGTTTAGTTATTCCTTTTTACTGTTGAGCTCAGCTTGGGGGAAGTTGTTGCCGATGAGTGTGTACATGTTTGACACTTAGCCCTTGTGCTTTTCTGTATATGGTTTTGCATTTCTTTCTCAAAATCACTCTCAGTATTCATTAATTTTCCTTGTTTTCTATATTATGACTCAATTTTGACATTACTATTTTTGTACAAACAGCTTTTGAAATCCTGTCATGCAGTGTCCCAAACACAAGGTAGGACTGAAATTTTGATGATAAGCAAGACCTTGCTTTCCTTCTTGGCTATGTCAGTATTCTTGGTTTGATTTCCATTTATGACTCCCATGTGGTCGTAGTTAACTGATATCTTAAAGGTTTAGGCTTAAAACCCTGGCTCTTTCATGCTTGAATTCCTCATATTCCTCAATCTGAAATGCTGTCACACTTGCTTGTGGTAGTGTCTTAGTCGGCATTTCCAATTACAGATCCAAGAACTGGGTTGTTACCATGAAGACAACCCAGACTAAGAACATTATTTTTATATAATGTTTGTTAGTGCTTTTCAATGATGTAGTGTTGTGGTCTATGTGCAGAAATGTTATAATACAATGGTTTTTGCCATGTTCTCTGTTAAGTCTGGTCTGCCTATGGCTAGTCGCCCCTTAAATAAGGTGACTTATTTAATTGGTTACTGGAAACCGAAACAAAGTGTTTTTGAGAAAAATGTCTGTTGTAATAGACAGACATCTGCTAAGTGGTCCCAAGCAATAGAAATGGATGGTCACTCTGCTCACGTAACACTTTAGCTCTCAGGACAATCTCTTAATGGCATTTAATTATGCATTTCGTACGATGCTCAATAGAATCCTTAAATGCAAAGGAGCCAAAATGTAGGGAATCTTTTATCGCTGCTCGCTGAACACCAAGTCATTTAACGTCCAGTGCTAAAAATGTCTCACTGTCATCTCCTATGGACGCTGTTTGTGTCATTACTTCATGTTTGTATATTTTCTCCATTTCTTCATTTTCTTGTGAATATTACTGTATGTCAGGCATTTGAAATTATATGGGTAGAGAGACTCACTAACCCCAAATTTACATGGCTCTAAAATTATTTAGTGATGTCATATCTGCCCTCACTAAAAGGAAACTGAAAGCCATAATGTTGAAATAATAATAACAAGACTGCATTGTCTGTGGTATAAATGGATTTTTGTTCTGCTACTTTATTTGGGAGATTTAAGCACTTGTAGTATGATCTAGAACTGGCCAGTCCTTTCCTCTGGCCTTCTGTTTAGCTGGAACGTCAAAGCAGACATAAACAGTAACATCACAGCACTTCAGAGTCTTCCTTTCAGAATGTTTCCATTCTTACCTGTCCTTTGTTTCAGTGGTGAATCAGTGAACAAAGGGGGTGGGGTTTCTTACCCTTCCAAAAAGTGCAAGCATGTGGGTTGGGCATCTAGGCTTTGGTTGGAAAGTCAAAGTTGAAATGAGTCACTTGATTGACTTCCCCAATATTCAACCCTAGAAACTGCTGCTATAGCCCCTCTCCAGTAAGCTTGTTGCTTTAGTGACTGTCTTAATTCCCGACATTAAATTCGTCCTGGCTTACATCCTGCCAGTCCATAAAAAGTAAATTACTTCAGAGAAGCAAGAGGCCGGAGTTTGGAGAGTAAAGTTTCTGGCATCCTGCATATGTCTGTAGGACTCTAGCCAAAGCTGTGTAACATACATGCTCTTCTTACCTAGCCATCCCCAGTGATGGACTTTGCAGTAATTAATTTTAATTAAACTTCAAGCCGCTTGAGAAATTAGTTTTATGTAAGCAATGCTATTCTGAAACAGATAGAATTATCCAAAGTCACAACACATGACACTAAATCAACAGTTTGATTTGACATCATCTAAGTATCTGGCTCAAGTTCTTCTCATGTGGTTTTCCCAGAAATTTGTAGGTGAGATGTTCTCAGATTTTTGTGTACCATGAAAGTTTCTTGGAATATCCTGTTGAAATAAAGATTCTGTGGATCTCAAGCAAACTCCAAGATTCTGCATTTCTGAAAATAATCCCTAGAGGTTCTGAGGCTGTCCATCTGCTTGCTGATTATGTAATAAGAATAGGGTTAGTGGGAAGAGAGGCTAGAGCCGGTGGATACCTCCAGATGGGAGTTTCCAGTGTAAGGCTGTGTTTCTGGTGTTGTAGGCGAAGGAGATGCAGCAGATGGTGAAATTGGAAGCCGAGATGGACCGCAGACCAGCAACAGTAGTATGAAACTCCAGAGTGCAAACTGAAGCTGGAAGACCGTGGCACACCAGAAGATCACGCCCAGCTTCTGAACACAGACTCCATGGACAAAAGCTGTTCTCTTTTGTGTTTCTTTTATGTATAGACACGGTGTTACCCGAAACCACAGACTGGGAATGACCAAATGCTCTTCTGTTTAACAATTTGAGTATTGAATTTCTTTGGCCAACCAAAAGAAAACACACACACACACACACACACACACACACAGAGAGAGAGAGAGAGAGAGAGAGAGAGAGAGAGAGAGAGAGAGAGAGAGAGAGAGAGAGAGATCTCCTATTCCTGACAGGCAGAGTTAAACCATGATACACAACTTAAACATGTCTGCTGTGAGATAGCCAGTAGACTTGGTGATAACTCATGGTGCATTAGGACATGTTTGAGCTGCTGCAAAAAAAAAAAAAAAAAAATTAGTGCATTAGTAACTCAGTAGTAAGTGCATGCACTAGAAGAAACTCTGTCTACAGTCCATAAGCAGAAGCGGTGATCTGCTGTACAAATCACTTTGCAGAATTTTCTACACCTAAGTTACCTCATCAGTAAGTGCCATGTCTTTACCATGCCATAAGACGCTAACTTCCTGTAAATGTTGCAGAAACTGTTAGGACCATAGGGACATAAAATGGTGTACCTGTGCCAAGGTCATTAGTGCGCCAAGGGGGGACTCGGCAGGCTCGTTCCGGGACGTTTACAGCTGACACTGCTTGGTAGGAATTGCTTCTGCAGATTCCTCATATTGAAATTCACTATACACTATAAGGACCGCGGGGTGGTTATTGGCAAACGTTTGTAAATGTGACCATGTACAAAGTATTTATGCTCCTGAATTCTCATGGTTATAGCGCAAAGTCATCTAAACATTACCACACAAGAAGACTAGTAAACAGGAATCGTAGATGTAATGCTTTGCATGACGCACAAGCAGCAGTTATGACTAACCCATTCAGACACAGTTAACCTAACACCAAATAAGTACTGGTTAAGTAAATGTATGGCACAGAATATTATTTGACTATCAAGACTTTTAGCATAATGAAAAAAAGTCTATATATATGTGTATATGAATTATGTGGGCATTCTTGATACTTCAAGTTCTAGTTTGAAAAAAAAACATAACTAATTTAATTTTACACGAAGATATTTATGCAGATTTTCAGACTTTCATATCAGGAAATAACCTTTTTATGTCTGTTAAATATCCAAACGATTTGCTACCGTGTTAATCTGCATGGTCTTCTCGCCTGCTCTAGTCGCCTTGCAGGTGGCACATAAAGTGGACCAGGGAGATCAAGTCACGCTGCCCAGAGGAGTATGCGGAGACCTGGCAGCCCAGAAAGAGTCAGACTCCTGACTTAGGATGCAAAATGCCAACTTAATTGTTGTATATGGTTGTGCAAATAGATACCATGTGTTCTCTGACAAGAGCAGAGAAGATTATGTTACCATGACGGCTGAGATTCAATGTAAAACTTCTCTAATAAAAGAATGAAAATACATGTAACCAGAGTATTTGCTTCCACAATGCTTTCTCGAAAACCTTTGCCTCTTCATATATGATCTCTTCATTGTTTAAAAAAAGGGGGCTGCTTTTGTTCATATCCCCATTATGGTCCCCTCCCCCCAGCTGACACAGAACACACAGATTCTACATACATGAGCTCTTTTTCTTTTTCTCGTATGGGTATGAGTTGAATAGCTCTGCACTCCGTTAAATTCCTGGTTCTCTTCTTTGTGAAACAGTGGGATCAGACTGCATATTTTCAACACCAGCATCCCCATTCAATAAGTCCTCCCACTGCCATTGCCAGTTTTCAAACAAATTGTTGGTTTCTCTTCCTCAAAGCCAGTGGCTCCTTCTGGAACCCCAGGCTGCTGTCACTCCGCAGCCACCATTTTCCACTTGCCTCTGCCGCTGGGTCCCCCTCCTCCTGTACCATGTTAAATATCTATAGCTTGCAGTTTTAGATCCTGAAACGGTTTTTAAATTTACCCCAGATTATTTTTAAGTATTTGAGACATGTTTACCCATAAAGGATCTATTGGAACAACATTAAAGTCAACACAACTGAAATCACAAGCAAAAGTAAGACTTCTGCTGTGAGCCAGAGAGGTGGTTCACTGTCTAAAGTGTTTGCTGTGTTTATAGGTGACCAGGGTTTGAATCCCAGCACCCACATTCAATGACCAGCTGTCCATCCAGCCCCAGGGGATCTGATCCCCTCTTACCTCCGTACACACTCAAACAGACACAGACACGTTTTTTAGAATTTATATTGTGCCCCAGTTCTATCATTAACGAAAAAAGTTCTTGACAATTAAAATGGCTCATTCTCTTCTATCGCTAAGAACACTGCTGTGTTTCAGGGCATCTTCTGGCATCCAGTCCCCCCTTCAGAGCACTCTCCCCCTCTAGGAGCTCCTGTGACCTTCTCTAGTTGGGATCTGACTACAAAGGAAGCTCCTTGACTTGTATGTACTAAGTGGGAGGAGCTTCTGGTCTTCCCATTGTCCAGACAGTCCTAAATGCCCTCCTAGGTTTTCAAGGTCACTGCTGCTGATCTCACCCTGGCTGTTTGTTTCAGCCTTTTCCTGGAATATGCAGATGTGCTCTGTCTTGGCCTTGTCACCTTGAATTCATCCATCTTGACACCAGCTTTGTCTAGGTGTCTCGAATAGAGCCCTGTTGTTCTAATTCAGCAGAACCTCACAAACTCAGGCTCCTTGATGCCTTCTGGACTAAATCCTAAGAAATGCAAATCGAGCCTGGCTGTACTGAGCCACAAGACTTAGATGCACTTGTTTTCTTTATAGACTGGGTGCCTTTTGTTAAAAATCCAGTGGGTTGTAGATCTATGGAGGTATGTCTGTGTCCTCTGTTGCATTCCATGTGCCTGCTTTTTGTTTTGTTTGTTTGTTTGTTTGTTTGTTTGTTTTGTTCAAGTGCCACACATTTTGTTACTATGGTTCTGCAGTATAATTTAAAATCAAAAATGGCCATCCTTCCTAAAGCAATCTACAGGTTCACTGCAATGCCCATCAAAATTGCAACTCAATTCTTCATAGAGTTAGAAAGAGCAATCTGCAAATTCATTTTGGGATAATAAAAAGCCCAGGATAGCAAAAACTATTCTCAACAATAAAAAAACTTCCAGGGGAATCACTGTCCCTGAATTCAAGCTGTATTAAAGATCAATTGTGACAGATAAAAAATAAAAATATAAAAACTCCATGGTATTGGTACAGAGACTGGCAGGTAGATCAATGGAATAGAATTGAAGACCTAGAAATGAACCCACACACCTTTGGTCACTTGAACTCTGACAAAGAAGCTAAAAAGATTCAATGGGAAAATGGATAGCCTCTTCAACAAATGGTGTTAGTTCAACGGGCAGTCAGCATGCAGAAGGATGCAAAACAATCCTTTCTTATCTCCTGTACAAAGCTCAAGTCCAAGTGGATCAAAGATCTCCTCATAAAACCAGGTACACTGAAACTAATAGAAGAGAAAGTGGGGAAGAGCTTAGAGCACATAGGCACAGGGGAAATTTTCCTGAACAGAAAACCAATGGCTTATGCTCTAAGATCAAGAATTGACAAATGAGACCTCATGAACTTGCAAAGCTTCTCTAAAGCAAAGGACTGTAAAGTCAAAAGGACAAAATGGGAACTAACAGATTGGGAAAAGATCTTTACCAATCCTACATCTGATAGAGGGCTAGTATCCAACATATGCAAAGAACTCAAGAAGTTAGACTCTAGGGAATCAAATAATCCTATTAAAAATGGGGCACAGAGCTAAACAAAGAATTCTCAATTGAGGAATTCCAAATGGCTGAGAAGCTCCTAAAGAAATGCTCAACATCCTTAGTCATCAGAGAAATGCAAATCAAAACAACCCTGAGATTCCACCTCACACCAGTCAAAATGGCTAAGACCAAAAACTCAGATATCAGCAGATGCTGGTGGGGATGTTGAAAAAGAGAAACACTCCACTGTTGGTGGGGTTGTAAGCTGGTACAACCACTCTAGAAATCAGTCTGGTGGTTCCTCAGAAAATGTGGACATAGTACTACCTGAAGACCCAGCTATACCACTCCTAGGCATATACCCAAAAGAAGCTCCAACATCTAACAAAGACACATGTCATAGCAGCCTTATTTATATTCCAGTTAGAAGCTGGAAAAAAAAACCCCAGATATCCTTCAACAGAGGAACGGATGCAGAAATTGTGGTACATTTACACAATGGAATACTACTCAGCTACTATAAAAAATGACTTTATGAAATTCCTATGCAAATGGATGGAACTTGAAGCTATCATCTTGAGTAAGGTAACCCAGTCACAAAAGAACACTCATGGTGTGTATTCACTGTTAAGCAGATAAAAGCCCCAAATGCTTGGAATACCCAAGAAACAATTCGCAGAACTTATGAAGTTCAACGAGAAGGAAGGCCAGAAGGTGGATGCCTCAGTCCTTCTTAGAAGAGAGAAAAAAAAAAAAAACACTCATGGGAGGAAATAATGGGACAAATAGAGGAGCAGGGATTGGAGAAAAGATCATCCAGAGATTGTCACACTTGGGGATCCATCCCATATGCAGCCACCAAACCCATGTACTATTGCCAATGCCACGTAGTGCTTACTGGCAGGAATCTGATATGAATGCCTCCTCAGAGGCTCTGCTAGAGCCATGCTGATACAGAGGAAGATGCTTGCAGCTAACCATCAGACTGAACACAGGAACCCCAATAAAAGAGCTAGAGAAAGGATTGAAGGAGCTGAAAGGGTTTGAAACCCCATGGGAAGAACAAAATTACTAACTAACCAAATCCACCACAGCTCCCAGGGACTAAAACACCAACCAATGAGTTTCCATGGAGAGACCCATGGCTCCAGGTGCATAAGCAGCAGAGGATGGCATTCTCTGGCATCAATGAGAGGAGAGGACTTTGGTTCAGCAAAGGCTCATTTTCCTTGTGTAGGGGAATGCCAAGGAGCTGAGATGGGAGAGGGAGCACCTTCATGGAGGCAATGGGAGGGGGAGGGAGGATGGGACTGGCAGAAAGGGGTAACGTCTGACATGTAAACACAGAGAATATCCAATTTTAAAAAAAGTAAAATAAATAAAATAAAAGAATGCAGCAGAGAAACCAAAGCTCAGTGCTTGTCTCCCCCAGTCTGTAGGGTCATGTTTATACTCCTTCATCAAGTGTCCTTTCATGTGCTTGCTATATCCAAGCATCCTTTCACCTGTGACTGATTCAGGAAGACAGTCTTTCATGTATTTCCTTTAGTGGGGCACCCTTTAACCCCTGTGCCCCACTGAAAACTCATTTGACCTAACTTTCCAAAGAACTAGAAGTTTTCACTTCACCTATTCAATTCCTTTTCCCTTCAGATCCCTTCCGTATACACAGCATCATTTTGCCAATGATGGTCCTCATTATATTTCTGTGCCATTCACACAGAACTTCTATCTACCTGCTAAAGAATAACATTCACTTTATTGAGCATAGCATTCCATCTCTAGTCTTACCTTTTCTACTCACATAACCCATCTCAACTTATTCTTTGTTAACAGAACGATATCACACATTTTTTTTCTGGCCCACTACACAATATTCTGTCCTTAAACAATCTCCTCAGTCAGGCCTTGGTGGCCCACACCTTTGATCCCAGCACTTGGGAACCACTGGAAGGTAAGGCTCTGACTTAAAGGCCAACCTGGAATTTAGGGGAGGAACCCTCAAGGTTGCCTTTGATTCTCAAATCTTCAAATACCCGACTGAAAATCTTAAGCTTTTTGAAGAATATGTTTTCAATCCCAAGAAAAACCAAATACTTCAAATCTGTTAGTGTCCTTTCGAAGAAGCCCAGAGCTGGGTAAGCAATCAGTGAGAGCACAAACCCCTCAGCACGTGCACCAGTCCTCAGCAATGCAGAAAACAGAATAGCTAACCACCATAAAGGCCACCAGGAACTTAGCAAGGGAGTCTATCAACATTAGGAGGATGTGGAGAGTGAAGAAGAGATGCTCATCTTACTGTTGGTGTTGTTTAAGGATACGTCATTTTAAACCTAAAATTCCTCTTTCTTTCTACTCACTTCTGCAACTCTGGCAGAGGACCACGTTTCTTTGAACGTTTCTGTGAACTCTGAGTTTTGGAGAATCCCAGGAACACTTTAATAGTTGCAGTTTAATATCATAAACCTGGGGTGATGCATTTGACATGAATATTTACGAACGCTTTAATGTTTCTTGAAAAACATTCTCTTCTGTCAGAATAGCGAAAACTCTTGAGGAAGGAACAGAAGATCGAACAGAAGATTGTTTTAAACAGCAACATAATTATTCTGCACAAAAAGCAAACTATATCAGTTTGTATGAGTAAACTGTATCAGATTGTATTAGTAAAAGAGGCAAGGTCCTTTCCACATTCCTATCTTTGATCGACTTTCATAGAAATAAGAAATGGAGTTCAGTTCCTGAGCTGCCTCATCTTGGACATATTTAATCTCCATCACAATGCAATTACAATAAAATTCAGCAAAGAATATATCCAAGGCTCAAAAGTCTGTTTTGCTAAACACCAGCTTAGCTGATATTCCAAGAAATTTCTTTCCAAAAGAAAGGAATCTGCATGTTCACCAAAACTCCTATTCTTCATTCTTAATATTTAAAAAGTAGAAACCAAGTTACATTGAAAGGGGACCGAATCAACATATATGGTCTCTTTATAATTCCAACTGCAGAAAATCTTGGTGTAGTTTAGAACAGGTTCCCTCAGATGACCTGTGCTACTGGGGATGGAGTGAGGTGGGTCTCAAAATGGCCCTTTGGTCCATCCTGTGTCTTCAAGAGAGAGAGAGAGAGAGAGAGAGAGAGAGAGAGAGAGAGAGTCTGTGTGTGTCTGTGTGTCTGTGTGTGTGTGGTATGGGGGGTGTAACATGTGCATGAGTATCTATTTGTTGTGTAAATGACATCACGACAGATTAAAAGGAGAATTATCAGAATGTAGATGATTCTATGAAGCTGGACATTAAAAGATGTGAGATTAAATGAGCAGTGCCACCCTAGTATAGTGATGTCATTTTTGCATTTAACCCATATTAGTTGCATATGAGTATGTTGTAGGTTGATTGATACTTGATTAGAGTGGTAAATATTTGAAAACTACTGGTCTAATTTCTAATAGTCATATTTACAGATAAGATTCACACAAACAACTCAAATTTCTATAAGTAGGTGAAGGAATCTCAAGACTAAATATTTTAAGTGTTGTTGAACTATAATTTAGCTTGAGCAAAGGTTATGTCAAAATAAAGCTAATCCAGGTGTCCAATTAAGACTCATGTTCCTCATTACATGCACATAATCCAAAACTGTTTAAAATATACATAGAAAATGGGTATATACTTATGACACAGCATAAATTAGGGGAAATTAGCACATCATTTACTATACAGAAATAAATACACATTTTCTGAAGGTCATTAGGAATTATGGCAAAAAAAAACCCAAAACTTCCTTGAAGCCTTATATCAAGTGGGCACCAGCTAAGAGATATAATTATCTAAGAGTTTGGATTACGAAATTAAATCCTTGTTCCTTTATGGAAAGGTCAGTCCACATCTGTTTTAGAAAGAGTAGGAAATTCTGTGTTAACAGTTGCTAAGAGGGAGGAAAGGAGACTGAGGATGCCAGAGGGTTTTATACAGTTTGTTTCATTTATTCATTCTGTGCCGGTTGCTTTATTGACAGCTCGACACAACCTACAGTCATTTGTGGAGGGGAAAATTCAGCTGAAGAGTTGTCTAAATCCAGTTGGCCTCTGGGCATTTCTATGGGCCACTGTCTTAGTTGCTAATTGTCCTATAGTTGCTGGGCAACTAGGTGATCCTGGATTGTTTTGAGGATGGGAACAGATCAAGTAGAGGGAGGAGAAGGACAGAGAGAAAATCCTGGGAGAGACAACTAAAATGAAGGATGGGCATCTCTGGGACAAGATAGAAACTAAGGGCAACAGAACTCTCAGGAATCCATGAGGGTGACCCTAGCTAAGACTCCTAGCAATGGTAGATATGGTGCACGAATTGGCCATCTTCTACAGCCAAGCAAAACTTCCAATGGAGGGATTGGGAAACCAATCCAACAACAAAACCTTCAATCTATGATTTGTCCTGCCTAAAGGATATACAGGGGTAAAGATGGAACAGAAATGGAGGGAGCAGCCAGTCAATGACTGGCCCAGCTTGAGATCCATGCCATGAGAGAAAGCCCACTCCTGGCACTGCTAATGGTATTCTGCTATACTTGCAGACAGGAGCCCAGCATAATCGCCATCAGAGATGTGTCACCCAGCAACTGATGGAAACAGATGCAGAGTCCCACAGACAATCATTAGACAGAGCTTTAGGGAATCCTGTGCAAGTGGGGGAGGAAAGATCGTAAGAGCCAGAGGGTTCACAGACACGACAAGAAAATCTACAGAATCAGCTGAACTGTTTCCATAGAGACTCGCTGAGACTGAATTGCCAACTAGAGAGCCTTCATGGAACAGACCTAGGCTCTCTGGACAGAAACAGATGTGCAGCCTGGTCTTCGTGTGCTGCTCCTAACAGCAGGAGCGGGGGCTGTCTCTGACTGTGTTGATTGCCTTTGGGACCTGTTCCTCCTCCTGGACTGCCCCATTGGACCTCAATAGGAAAGGATGTGCATACTCTTACTGCAACTTGATATAACAGGGACTCTTGATATAAGTGGGAGGCCTCCACTTTTCTGAATAGAAATGGAGGAGTGGATTGGGGGAGAAAGGGGTGAGAAGAAGGCCTAGGAGGAGAGGAGAAAGGGGGAAACTGTGGTCCAGTTGCAATGTTGATTAACTGATTGATTGATTGATTGATTGATTGATTGATTTAAAGGTATGTTTGCTGAACATGGTTGATGGAGCAAAATAGCAGGCAGTGTTGTTCTCCCATGGCTTCTGGTTCAGGTTCCTGCCTAGACATCTCACCGTTGGAAACCTGTGGACTGGAGTTGTGAGTCTCAATATTTTCTACTCTAAGAATGGATTTTGGTCATAGGGTGTGTTACAAAATCAGAAAAGAACTAGAACGCTTTTATTTCAGTGTTTCCCCTGTCAAGTCTCCAAGTTAGCAATGGGAAATGATTTGAACCAATCCAAGGAAAACTAAGAGATTGACAGGAAACAAAAATTTACACCCAGGAACGAACAGCCATAGCTACTTGATAAAGACGACAGCTGTCAATGTAAAGAGAAACTGAGTTGTAAGCAGACTGGACATAGGCAGTCCCAAAGAGACTGTGCAGAACTGGGAACAGTAGAGAGGAAATGGGAAAGTCCTGTTGGATGGATGGGATAGAGGAAAATTTTCAGAGCTCCCTGTTGCAATATTACCACTTTGTAATAACCATCCCACCTCTGTGTGTCTATGGGTGGGGGTTACATTGCCGAGATGGCTACTGTAATCACGCATGTGTACTGTGAATATTGATTACCTCTATAGCCTTTTGTCTTTCTTTCTCTTGTCAGAAATATCTGTTCAGAGTCTTTGCCTTTTTAAATTTGATTGACCGTCATTGTTACGTGAACTTCAGCGTTGTTCACACATTTCAGGTTGAATCCCTTTTTGGATGTGTGACTTAAATTTTTTTTCTCATTTGATGGCTTGCCTACTTCCTGCTGTTTTTTAATGTTGTGTCTTTGCTAAACATGGTAGCTCATGTCTTTAATCCAAGACCTTGGGGGGTTGGGAGGGGGCAAAGTCAAGTAGATCTCTGTGAACTTGAGGCCAGCCTGGTCTACTTAGTGAGTTGCAAGCCAGCCAAGGCTATGTAGACCTAGACTCAAAAAGAAAAGAAGATCTTGTGTTTTTTTTTTTTAATAACATTTAATTTGTTTCTTTTGCTTATTTTTATGGTTTTAGGGTTAGTCATATTTAAGGAATCATTGCTTAATTCAACATTACTAAATTGCCCTTTTCCTTCTAAGAGCTTTCTGCATTAATTCACTTACATGAGGTGGGGGTGTGTGTGCACGTGCCCTGAGCACCCATCTGTAGGTTAGAGGAAACTAAAGAGCCCATTTTCTCCTTCTATTATGTGGGTACCAGGGATTAAACTGGGACTGTCAAGTTTGGAGTCAAGTGTTTTGCCCACTTGACCATCTTGCCAGTTCCATTGATCCATTGGTAATTCTCATTGTATGTGATAAAAAGGTCTAATTCCACTGATTAGCATATATAATATTGCCCCACCATTATTCTTAAAAAGACGACTTCCCACTGAATCGTTTTAGTCCTCTTGTAAAATATCAGTGGACTGTAAATGTGGACCTTTTGATTATTAAAATGTCCCCATCCTAGGTACTAGACCCTGTTCAAGATATGATGGCCTTCACTCAGTCAAATCACATGGTTTTCTTTTACATGCTGTTAATTAGCAATTTTCTATAAGATAAAACATCCCATCTTAGGAGGAATCTCCTTAAGACACAAGTTTGTGTGTGTGTGTGTGTGTGTGTGTGTGTGTGTGGTGTGTGTGTGTGTGTGTGTGTGTGTGTGTGTGTGACTGTTAAACTTTATTGACAGCTAACCTCATATATCTAGCCTTTATAAGCATTGCTTCTCAACCATTGACCCCTTGGGGGAGTCAAATGATCATTTCATGGGGGTTACCTAAGATCATCAGAAAATGTTAAGTTGATACATGATTAGACAGTGGAGAGGTAGGCAGGAAAAAAGTAGGAAAACTGAAGAGGAACAGAAATTGGAGGAGGAAATCAAGATGGAGTCAGGGAAAGCAGACCTGGATCCAGGTGAACTTAATCGGCAATAGGTAGATATGAATATTTTAAGATTCTATAGGTATTTTATCTCATATAGAAGGGCAGTTTGTGTCTTTGTCTATTGGATGTAATCTTATTGTATAGAGGGTTTGTGGATTGAGAATTGAATAGATAAACCTGTATGAAAAGTTACCGGGCTTTGAAGTAATGTTTGTGCAGGGCAGTGGGGTAAAGAGACACACCAGGGCAGTCCACCCAGGACAGAACCAGCAGAGAGGGCAGAGTGAACCGCCTGGGATAGGAATCTTGTGGAGAGGGCAGCTTGTGGACAGAGTGACAGAGTCCCTGTGTTCAGCTCCATACTAAAGTGGCACCTGCAGAGCGAGACCATAGGGGGCCGATAAAAAGATAAGACATCCATTTTTTAATATTTATGACAACATATTTACATTCATGTTATAATAAATAACAGTAGAAAAATTACAGTTATGAAGTAGCAATGAAAACAAGTTTACAGTTGGGGGTCACTACAACATGAAGAACTTGAGAAACACTGCTTTATAATATATGATGTAACTTCACAATTTGTTGCAAATGAGTCTGAAATCTCCAAAACCCTGAGAAGAAAATTATGGAATTGTTCATAAACGTGTGTGTGTGTGTGTGTGTGTGTTTGTGTGTGTGTGAGAGAGAGAGAGAGAGAGAGAGAGAGAGAGAGAGAGAGATCTTTGCACAGGGGTCATGCTAATCTTTTCTGTATTCTTCTAATCATATTATATTTACTATTGAAGCAAACAAATTGACAGAAAGTTGAAAGGAAGGCAAAACATTCTCTCTTAATTACTTCTATACTGCTGTAATAAAATACCATGACCGAGCCAACTTATAAAACCAGTGCATTTAAATGGGCTTAGAGCCCATGGTATGCAGAGACTGCATGGTGACATGTGGCTGGACCATTAGTTCAGAGCTCACATCTTGATTCACAAGCAGGCAGAGAAGCATACTGGGAATTTTGTGAGTCTTGTGAAACATCCAAACTTGTCCTCACTGACAAATATCCTCCAACTAGGCCACACCTGATCCTTCTTAAACAGTTATGTCAACTGGGGACCAAGTATTGAAACATGTGACCCTATAAGTGTCTTGTCCTTCTCATTCAAATGACTGCACACTAGTTTTCTGTCAACTTGACATTAGCTTGTATCAGCTGAGAAGAAGGAACTTTAATTGAGAAAAATATTTTTTACCAGATTGGCTGGTAGGCAAGTCTGTGGATGTATTTTCTTAATTAATGATTGAAATAGAACAGCCTAGATCACTGTGGATGGTGCCACACCAGTGTAGGTTTTTATAGATGCAATAAGAAAGCAGGATAGGCATGGCAGGAAGAGCAGTCAGTAAACAGCGTTCCTCATAACCCAAGGCTCAGTTCCTACTTTTGGGTTCCTATTTGAAATCCTGTCCTTACCTTCCCTTAGGATGCACTACAACCTTAAAGTGAAAGACACTCTTTCCTCTCCAAGTTGCTTCTGGTCATTGTACTTAACATTGGCATAGAAACCTAACCAGAACATTCTTACAGAAAAGCTTTTTTTTAACAATTCATAGCTTCAGGAAGTTCACAAAACTGGCCAGATCCATTCAACTCTAAAAATAAATATGTGACATTAGTGACTGCTGAGAGACCGGTTCAGACCAGCTGAGCTACCTGTGAGAAGCAGAGACCAGTGAGCTGACTAAAAGAAGCAAAGATCGGCTGCTCAGAAGGGTCTCAGATCTTCTGAAAAAGATACTATACTTTGGTGAGTTGCCTATAGGCTGTACAGAACATTTCTGATTCCCAGGTTTCATGAGCTGACATCCACACTGGGGAGGCTCTGTTGACACAATTGTCTTTGAGTCATTTCTGCTCCTCTGAGTAAGTTCTCGCCCAGATTCCTGAAAGGAACCCCAATAAAGGTCTTTGGCTTACCAAGTTGGATTTTGCTGGTGTTCTTACTTTGGTCTGTCACTGGTTCCCTATGTGAGTGAGTAGATATAAGAATGAATAATATCATACTACCCAGGCTGATCTCTCATTAGCACCTAGTCATTGCTCTTGAAACTCTACATGATTTATAAGCTAATATTATAAGAAAATAAAGTTTTCTTCTTATCCTTTTCCAAAGACTCTTCCTCTCATAAGAAAAGGCAGAATTCAAACCCACAGTTCTGGCAGCCTTACTCCTAAGAACCATCACTAATTCAACCCTTCACAGAATGCAGTGCAGAACACATGAACAGACTGCATCTGTCAAAAACCTTAACATTGTTGTTCTTTATTATTTTAGTTAGTTATTTTCGTCTCCTGTTGGGATATGTTGATACTGTATTTGAGAAGCCACAGATTATCTGCTACAAATCTGGGGATAAGACTGGGAGACTCTGTGTGTCTGTTTATATGTCAGTACCATGATGTTTTTATTACTATATTTCTGGAATGTAACTTATATTGGGGATGGTGTTACCTCCAGCAATGTTTTCATTGTTCAAGGTTGCTTTGGATTTCTTGGATCTTCTGTGTTTCTATATGAATTTTAAGATAATTTTCAAAATTTCTGTGAAGAATTATATTTGAATTTTGATAGGGGTTTCACTGAATCTGTATGGTGACATGAATGTGGGAAAGGGAAACACTTACTCACTGTTGGTAGGGTTGCAAATTTGTGCAGACACTGTGGACATTAGTGTGAAGGTTTCTCAAAAAGCTAGAAATGGGTCTACGATATGTCCATATACCCACTCATACCACTCAGGAATGTGTCTAGAGGACTCTGTATCCTACCACAGAGATACTTCCTCATGCACGTGCATTGATCCTTTATTTATAGTAATTAGAAATCAAAAGGGCCAACATGCTCATCAAACTGATGAATGGATGAAGAGAATGAGGTACATTTACACAAAGGGCTATTATTCAGCTTTGAGGAAAATGGAATTTTCAGGTAACTGAGTGGAAACCATTCTTCAGTAGTTAGCAACTAATATGAAACTGCTGCATATAGAGAATAAAAGATTGTCGAATGCTCAACTCTAAATGAGACATCTATATCATTCCGCCTTATGCAAGGATCGGAGATAATCTCAGGAGAGATGGACACAGAGATCCTGAAAGCTAGAAATAGTGGACGTCTGTGACAAAACTTTATCTGGTGGGCATGACGAGGCTGTGACACACACGAACTTATGTAATCTATGACTGCATTCCAAGATCAAGTCAGCCGAAATTCTAGCTTGGACAGGGCAGAACACATGGAGGCTCATCCCTAAACATCTGAGAGTTTCTGAAAGGAGGAAGAGAAATACTTTGATGGCTGTAGCCCGTGAAGGGCTCACCATGCTGCAGTAGACATTTAAACGCCTATGCACATGCAGGCAGTACTTCCTGGACTCGGTGGAGCATGAAGATGAAGGGCAGAGAACAAAGTTGGTTTAGGGAGATAGGGGAGGAATGAAAGAGAAGGAAATGAAGAATGGCTATGATCCAAGCATATTATATGGATGTGTGAAACTCTCAATTTAAGATTTGTTTTAAAACCATGATCACAATGCTACCTGACAGTTTGTAATTATAATTAACAATGAACATTTGCTAAAGACATGGTATCATTTGGTTGCCTCGGCAACCTATTAGTGTAGGTTTTGTCATTTCTTTTTCAGATGAGGAAATGACTGAGTAGAACTGCACAGTACAGCACTTGCCACAACAAAGAAAAACAAATGTTCTTCCTGTTTTCCATGTTATCACAAATTAATTTGTGCAAAGCTCTATATGAGGAAAATGCAAAGGATATTATGCCTATTCTTAGAAAATTTGTTTGTTGATGATACATTAAAACATGACCCATGCAAACCCAATACTAATTAGTATACTTTGAATAACACCCTTTACAATTGATTTTATTAGGACAATAAGGTCAAAACAAAACTTTGCTTTGGAATTCTAACCAAAAAGCCAAAAACTACAGCCCACGGGCTAAGTTCAGCCTTTTCACCTACTTTTGTCCTAAGAGCTAACACTTTTTTCCAGTGTGTGTGTGTGTGTGTGTGTGTGAGAGAGAGAGAGAGAGAGAGAGAGAGAGAGAGAGAGAGAGACAGAGAGAGAGAGAGACAGAGAGACAGAGAGACAGAGAGACAGAGAGACAGAGACAGACAGAGACAGAGACTGAGAGTCAGACAGAGAGACAGAGACAGACAGAGAAAGAAAGAGACACAGAGAGAGATACAGAAAGACACAGAGAGAAATTGGAGAATATTAAAAACATTTTGTGACTCAAAAACTTGAACGAAAGCATACTCACCCATATTTCTGCCATAGCACACCAGCATTAAATATGCTGATAAAGACTAACATATCTTTGTAAACAGGGTTTTGCCAACTTATGGTCCATCCCACGTAAGCAGAAATGGAGACCACAGAGTGTGAAAACTAGACAATGGAGGGGCAGAGCCACAAGAGCAGTTTTCCAGCTTTTGAAGAAGAGAAGCAGCGAAGATTCCAGGAGCTTCTCAAAACCCAGGTTTCTAAGGCCCAGCACATTTGCAGCACCTGAGATAGAAATGCACACTAACAATGTGAAAGGCTTTATTTTACTACTGTATTAGATATTATTGAAGGAAAGGGGCATTCGGTACAGAAGGCTTCCTTGGACATAGACCACGTGCCTATGCAGTACAGACAAGGCCAGCAGCGATTGAGATATGGAGACCTCTCCACTCCTTAAGTGCCCAGGAACTATGATTTTGAAGAAGACAAGCCAGTCATCCTGGGTGTGTCTCCAGATTTAGAGCACAAGTGTCGGTTAGGGAGAAAACACGATGAGGGGCTGACCTATGGGGATTAAAAGTTAAAAATGTTAAGTATGGAAATTATTACTGCCAAAGGCTAACTCCCACTGAATCCCGTGAGGTACAATGCAAACTTATCTCAGAACTCATCTACCGAGGGTAAAGAATTATTCCCCAACTTTCTCTTTCCCTGGGTGAGCGCTCCACCCGAGGGTAATGACTACTGAACACTTCTGCAGGAAAAGCAAGCATCTGTGGGCAGAGGAACCATCTAGAAACACACAGGCACAACCAGAATAGCAAATGAATACAGAGAACACAAAACTGGGATGTGAGAAGGGTACCAAGAATGACTACCAAACTGGACTGTCCTCAAACATGGAGAACTGTGGTGTTGGAGAAGAGAACACATTACATATGTTATGCTTTTAAAATGTAGAAATTGATCTAGATGGTGGTGGCACTTGCCTTTAATCCCAGCATTTGAGGGACAGAAATGAGTGGATCTCTATGAGTTCTAGGCCTTGAGTCCAATCTGGTCTACAGGGTGGATCCTAGAACAGCCAAGGCTTAGAGAAGCCATGTCTTAGAAAACCTTAAAAATGTAGAAATTGTACTTCCATATTCCAGGGTATATCAGATATCTAGGCATGTATTTTATCTTCACTCTGGGATGGAAGACTCCTCAGCTCCATGCACAAAGGTAAGTCTGATATCTAAAATACATGCCTAAAAGTAAGCACACGTTAAGAGACAATTCTAAGTCTTTGAAAAAGTGTTGTTGGTTCTTAATGAATTTCACATCATGCACACCAGTCCCAAAAATTGCTCCATTCCCTCTCACCTGTTACCCTCCACCCTTACAACCTCCCAATAAAAAGAAGAAGAAAAAAGATTTAGTTGTGAAAGCTGTAGCGTGTCACAGTATGTCTCACAATTTACCCATTTGTCCACACTTCTTTGCTTGCAAAAGTTTGTTGTAATGAAGTCATTGATCCGGTTCAAGGCCTCTGCCGTTCAATACTAGAACCTCACTGGAACTCCTCTCAGATAGTCCATTGTTGTCCTCTGTCATGGAAATCCTGACACTTTGGATTTGTAGAACTTGCCCCTTTGTGCACTCTAGGTGTTCATTAATGGAGTAGATGTTGAGGTGGACCAACTCAAAGCCCTAGATCTGGGAGTAGGAGGTATCTGAGCTGGTCAGCCTGCCAGCTCTTCTGTACCCACACCATCAGGACAAGCTCTCCAACATCGTTCTAGCCAGCAAGGGGCATAGCCAGCTCTCCCACTCTCCTGTCCTTGCAGTTGGTCCACTCTAGCATGGCCAGCTCTACTTTGCTGCCCAGGGGAAGTGCAGGGTCCACTCCCTGAGTGTTGTAGCTAGTGAAGGACAGGGCCTGCTCTTCCATTCTCGTGACCCGGGGGTCAACTCTGCTGCCTGCAATAGGTGTCAAGAGAGAGATGAGGATTAGGAGAGCATCTCTCCTTAGCTCATGCTGCCTCGGGGCAGACAAGTTGGAGAGCCAGCCCTCCCATGTTCACACCCTTAGGGCTGGCTCACCCACAACTCTCAAAATCAGAGATAGCTCTTCTGTACATCTTGGGAGAGGTGTGGGGCCACTCTCTGGAGTGGTGCAGCTAGTGAGGAGTGGTGCCATCTCTCACCTTCAGGGTCAGTTGTCCCAAGATGCTAGGATAAAATGAGGAGTCAGTTCTACATAGCTTTCAGACATCAACATGGCCCCAGTTGGCAGCCCAGACCAGGGATGTCTGCCTGGCCTTTGGTAGCAACACCTTTGCTGCTGCAGTGCCCTGGGACCCAGCATAGGCCAGGACCTCACATCAGGCTGTTTCTCATTACTCTCAAATCTCATGTTCTGCTTCTTTTTCCTATGCACACATCCTTCTGCTTCCTTTTCTCTTCCATCTTTTCACCACTTAATTGCTAATTTTAGTGGTGACAGGGCATCTAGGTATCTGTGGTCATCTCAGGAGTTCCATGAGTTCTGTGTTATGCCCCTCCTGCAGTGTGTCATCAGAAAGGGGTCATCTCAGCTGTGGTCTGCTTGCCTGCACAGCCACCAGATGGATGGTCATATTGTGCTGATGGCTGCTTGGCACCAGGTGGGGATAATCTTGTCTTGGGTTTACATTCCCCACAATGCAAATCTTAACCAATATAGACAAGTTGAAATTATATTCTGAATCCTATCCAACAACCGTTGATTAAAGCTGGATATCAATAGCAATAGAAATGATGGAGAGTACAGAAAATCATGAGAATTAAATAGCTCTCTATTGAATAAAAACTGAAGCAAAACAGAATCAAGAAGAAAATTAAAAACAGGTAGAATCAAACGATAATCTAATGCAAGGTACCAAAATCTATGAGACACAATGAAGGTAGTTTTAAGAGGAACGTTGATAACACTATTTGCCTATGTTAAAAATAACCAGAGATCTCATATTAATAACTTAATGATACACGGGAAAGGTTTAAAAATCAAGAAGACAGAGCACCCAAAAAGTGTAGAAGGGAAGAAATACTCAAACTCAGGGCTTAAATTAATGAAATAAAACCAAACAAACAAAAATTACAAAGAGTCATTAGAACAAAGAGTTGAGTTTTTAAAAGAAACAACAAAATAGACAAATTTTTAGGCAAATAAAATAAAAATTAATAAAATTAAAAATGGAAAGAAATATTACAAGAAACAGGAAGGAAATTCAGAAAATCATAGTGATGAGTTTTTTTTTTTATCTTTATTTTACTAAACTGGAAAACCTTAAAGAAATGGGTGAACTTTTGATACATATGGCCTATAACTCCTAGTGAAATAAAATTAATAATTAAAACTCCCAACTGAAAAAAGCCCAAGGACAGATGGATTCTTCTAAACCTTCAGAGAACAACTAACACCAATACTTTTCAAATTAACTTACAAAACAAAACCTGAAGGAATACTACCTGCCTCTTTTTACAAAGCAGCTATTACCTCAGTACCAAAACCACAGAGTCTCAAAATAAAAGAAAATTACAGAATAATAACCCTTAGGAATATAGATTCATAGATCTCAATAAAATACTTAGAAACTGAATATATCAAAAGGATCATTCACCACAATTAGGTTGACTTCATTGTAGAGATAAGGTGTGGTAAACTGTAAATTAATAAATGTAATCCTGAATAACAAAAGACATGCTGGAAGTATCAACATACCTGCCACACTATACTACACAGCTATAACAATACCAAGGACAAGATATTAGCATAAAGCTAGGCACATGAATCAATAGAACAATATTGAAGCACAGACAAGATTTGTTACATACACTTTCAGACACCTAATTTTTGACAAAGAAACCAAACACACATGGTGGAGAAAAGGCAACATCTTCAGCAAATGGCGCTGGACAAAATGGATAGCTGCATTCAGATGAATACAAATAGACCTAAATCTATCACCCTGAAAAAAATCAATTCCAAATGGATAAAGGATCTCACAATAAGACCAGATAAACCAGATTTGATAGAAGAGAAAGAAAAGAATACAATAGAACTTGTCAGCAGCGGAAAGGACTTTCTAAACAGGACCCTGATAGCTTAGCCATTAAGTTCAATGGTAAGGTTCTGTATGGAAGAGGACACCATTGTTTGAGCAAAGCATCAGCCTACAGAATGGGAAGAAATGTTTCCAGTTATACATCTACGAGATGATTAGTATCTAGAGTATACAAACAACAACAAAAATAAGAAAACCTGAAAATCCAGAAATTATTTTTAAAAATTAAGAATATAGTATAGAACTGAACAGAGGTCTCAACATAAATAGATGAAAAACATTTAAAATGGTTTAACATCCTTAGCCATGAAAATGCAGTTAAAACTGCTTTGAGATTCAATCTTACCATGGCCAGGATGGTCAACACTAATAAAGCAAGTAATAGAGATGCTGGCCAGGATACAGGGAGAGGGAAACACGAAATCCCTGCTGGTGGGAGTGCACACTGGTACAGCCCCTAACAACATCAGTATGTGTCCCGCGCAACCGTCTCGCCAGCAAGAACAACGCGGCACACGAAATAGGATTCTTCTGCGGTAAAGTTTTAATGCTCTTGAGAGGCAGAGCATAAGCTTGCAACACGTGAAGACGAAGACTCCGAACTATCTAGCCCATCCCCTTATATAGGAATCAGTCCTCGCCTTGGATGTGGAGCCCCCTGATTGGTTGAAACTCATCAGGCCCTATGACGCCACGGGAGAGGCAGACCTCAAGGAGTGGAAAGTTACCCAGCGCGTGCGCACATGACTTGTTTACTGCTAACTCCAGCCGGATGTCAGCGCCATCTTGTAATGGAGAATGTGCAGGCAGCGCCCCACAAGTGTGGAGGTTTCTCAGAAAGCAGAAAATACCACAAGATCCAGTTATATGACTTTGGGGCATATAGTTATATACTATAACCTATCTATCACCCATACAAACCCTTTCCTTCTCTAGGTCGCTTTGGTCTGTACTTCATAACAAAAACAGATACCAAAGTAGAACAAATATTTTTGCTGTCTAACATCTAGTGAGGATTATACTGGCAGGAAATGTAAAAGTCAATAGAAGTCCTAAATACTCCAAGGTAAGTTGCTTTCCACTCATGAACATTGATCATCAGAAACCCACAAAAACCAATCCACCCTAGACATGTCCTTCTAGTTATGAAGATTTAGCAAATAGGTCTCAACACAGAGGTACAAAGGTAGAATCCATAACATACGGCACCCCCTACCAACAACTAACCCTCCAGAAGCGACAGACTTATAGTTCCTGTTTATTTTCATTTCTGAGGTTTTAATACCCATGCTTGTATTTCCAGTTGAGATGGAATCAAACCAGACATCCAGGTTTATAATGGAAGAAACAGCCTAAAAGTGGGTCATGAGCAATCTTGCCCATTAATCATCCCAAGTCCACTAGCTAAGCATGCTGGGTGCCAAAAAAACCACGGGGCTTTGTCTCAAAGACAACGTGCTTTTCTAAATTTAATTCTCCTTGTAGAAGTTTAACACTTGAGCTCACTAATACTTTTCAAAACAGGAGCAGGGCAAAACAGTATAGCTCCACCCCAAAGTCGCCAAAAACATCTTTAATCATCAGACTCCCCAGCATGTGTCGGCTGTGGTGCCCTACTCATTGACCTTCACATAGTCACAGCTGTCATGGAGCTATTATAGCAATCTCAAACTCATAGTGGATGGAATTCTGTGTTGAAAGCTTGCCCATAGTTCCATGTTATGGTCATTGGTGTTACAATTGTCTTTCCAGACAAAGGTTAAAAGTAAGAAGCTCTTCCTCTACATCATGTCCAGACTGTAACCTACTCCCAGCACTGGAAGGACAGCACCTGGTGGAGCACAGCATCTTCCTTTTTCTTAGGATTGGTGGCATTCCTTCACATCAGTGATAAACAGTGTTGATCTGGAAGGCCCTACGCTGTGACAGGGTTTGGTGTATCTAGCAAGTACTCAAATATTCTGGCACTTCTGGTCATATTATTTTGACTTCTGCAACCACCTCTTGCTTGCATTTTTATTTACTCTTGGGGACCCCAAACCCTTCCTCATATAGAGAATTATTCTCTTGGAGAATAAATCAAATTTTGTTACTCATCTTCACAAATCTCTGTAATGATCCCTCTGTACTGAGGAGGGGAGAAAGGAAAAACTGTGACCACAATGAAAAGTAATTCATCAATCAAAACAGAACATTCTTTGATGCTTTATTTATTTCTTTGTTGCAAACATAATAGACTATCTCAAAGCTTAGTTCTTAAAACAACAAAAGTATGATTTTCCATCACACTCTGGTAGGACTCAGCTGGCCAGCTCTTCTGCCCCATTTGGCTGAAGTCATCCATAGGACTACGTTCCATTATAACTTCAATTGGTTGCAAGCCCAGCTGGGGCAGGAATGTGCACCATGACACTTATGGGTCAGCTGTAGTTGGAGTGGCTGCCTAGGCATTCTCTCTCCACAAGCCCTCCTAGCATTTCAAGGTCAAAGTATCCTTTTTGGGGAGTAGTCTGGAAACTGAAGTATCAAACAGACAAAAAGGGACACTGCTATGACCATACCATAACATAATACATGCCTACCATATCTTATTGATAAAATCACCTCACAAAGTCAGCCAGAAATGAAGCAAAGAGATCTCTCAGTCTCTCTTGCATTCTCTATCTCTGCCCTTCCCTTCCTCTCTCATCTCTCCCCAGGACCTCTTTCCTTCACTCTCTCCTTCCTTCTCCTTTCTGGCTATAATGACTTGAGTTTGCTCTGCCACACACTCCCCATCAGGATGCCATGTCTGAGACAGGACAATGTCTGGATGTGAGCAGACTGAAAAGGTTGCAGGGTGAAGGCAGAGGCAGCAAAGGCAGTAGCGGCCACATTATACCATCTTGGAGTCTTGGCATTTTTGTCCCAGCCCAGGCCATGAAATGAAGCTGAATAATCAGGAACTTGAAAACTTCTGATCATTTGTGACACCAGTATAATACTGAAGCCACAAGATAGCAGAACTACAAGAAACAGCATGGATGCTAGTAGAGTCACCACCTGCAGCAGAGGGATTTAGGAGGGAGAATCTACCGCAACACCTGTGTTGGTCTTTGTGTGATCAAGACATGAAATTCTTCCATCACTCCCCTTGATTATGGGAGGGGCACTAATGTTCAGCAAAGGAAGGGATCTTTGGGCAACAATCTTCAAAACTGATCTCCGTATACTATAATCATACAATTTAATTCAAAACCAATCTGCCTCCTGTTCATTCCGTTCTGGATACACTGGGAATCTTTGTCATTTTAAAAGCTGCTATTGAGATAGTCTATTAACCTTCCCCTCTCCAATATCCTTTTGCTCATAGAACTACTTTGCAGCTAGTTTTGTAAATTTCTTGAATAAATGATAGATTTTCCAGACTCCTTAGAAGTCATTTATAATCACATGATTATTTTCTGGGAAATGGAATATCATGGAAAGTACTCACTGGAAGATCTAATGAGATTTCCTTAACTGACAGTAGCTGAACATGAAGGAGGCAGGACCAAGAGAATCATGAGTTTAAGGCCACTCTAGATGACAAAGCAATACCTCTTCTAAAGAACCAAGGACTAGAGACTAAGTTCAGTGAACAAGTACTTGTATATCATGCACATAACCTTGAGCTTTATCACCATTACACACACACACACAAAAACACATCTGCCTTGATCATTCTCTGGCTGAACCATGGGAAATTGTGAAGAATGAATGCCCTGGGACAATTAAACAATGATTGGAAGGTGTTTCCTCAAGGGTTGTAGAGTGATATTTTTCCTAAGCAATGCTCACTGTGTTTCCCATTTTTTAGAGCCAACCCCATTTTTTACTGATGAGCATTTCCAGCCAAAGTTTGAACAAGAAAAAAGGGCCAGAGGTAGGAGAATGTCCAGATGTGAACAGAGTCAAGAGGTTAAGGGAAGGAGGGAGGCAGAGTTTTCAAAGGCCACATTATAGAATCTGCTAGGCTTGGCTTACTCTTTTTTTTTTTTTTTTTTTTTTTTTTTTTTTTTTTTTAATCAAAATAAAATGGTAAGGTGAAGCAAAGTTTTGGGGAGTGAGTAAGACCAGGTCTTTGTTAGACTCAGGTTCTTTCATAACACTGGGTGGGGAGCTGTTGGGAGGCAGAGACCCTATTGCTGTACTATCCCATCCTTCCAGATCACAGTCTCTGGGAGAGCCCAAGGGATCTCTGACAAGTTCTCCATGTTCCAATGCCCACTGAAGGCTGGGAACTACTGCTTTAGGAAGGTACCCTTCAGGCACAATGTGACTTGTCATGTGTAATATACCCCCCCACACACACACACACTTCTGTTGTTCCTTTTCAATGCAGTTCTCCCTGATGCTTGAAAAGGACCTAGAGCCGTACAGGTGTCTGTCCATTGTGGGTGGTGCCATCCCTGGGCTGGTAGACCTGGGCTCTATAAGAAAGCAAGCTGGGCAAACCAGGGGAAGCAAGCCAGTTAGTTCCATCCATTCATGGCCTCTGCATCAGCTCCTGCTTCCTGACCTGCTTGAGTTCCAGTCCTGACTTCCTCTGGTGATGATCAGCGATATGGAAGTGTAAGCTGAATAAACCCTTTCCTCCCCAACTTGCTTCTTGGTCATGATGTTTATGCAGGAATAGAAACCCTGACTAAGACAGGTATTAAAAAGCCTCTCACTGTCCGTGCATTGACTAGCATGTGCACTATTTCTCATTGGTCCACTTCCTCTTTCTGTTTTCCCACTATGAGCTGAACTGTCATGTGCCTCTGAAGAGTCTGAACACTGTGTTTTGGACCCTCAAAACTATAAGGCTAGCAGCTGATACCAACACAAAAATGATTTGAAAAATCTATAGATAATCATTGTTGGAGTTGAGCTCCGGGGATTATTTTAGAATATTTCTGGTATGCTCCCAGCTGCACCTTAAGGCATGATGTGTCCACTTGAGATATTAATGGTGTCCCTCCATCTGTCCTAACTGTCTTCTTTTCTTTCTATTCCTTTGGATAAGGAATTACAGGACCGCTGCTAGGCTCTTCCTCAAAAAGTGACTCATTCTTAACATGTTCCTTTTCAGGCTTCTTGGTTTTCTTTTTCACAGATGCCTCTTCTATGACCCATTCTTCCTCCTCCACTTCAGCTCTGGTTTTATTCATCCTCTTAGTCTTAACTCTTCTATCTGTTTTGTTTTTAGAACGAGTTGGCCTGAGTCATCGGAGGGATGTGAGTCTGGGCTTTGCGTCTGTGTTCCCGGTTTTCTGCTTTGTACTAGAACCTTTCCTGTCCACTCACTTATCTGATCTCAGAGACTGGCTTGAGTTGCTCTAGGTTGATCAACAAGACACTGGGTACTGTCCCTGACCTTGGGCTTTTGTCCTTGCTATTTCTTTACCAGGAAAGCTCTTGCCAAACTGCTTCAGGACCCATGACTGCGCCACTCCCCTTTCCTGTCTGTCTTCAAACGCCACCTTCTCAGGTATCCATCCTGCCCAAAGGAGACTCCTGTCTCTCCAAGCTACACTTCCCAACCTTCTTCCAGGCTTCCCCCTTCCTCGACTCTTTCTGTACTTCATATTAAAAGGTTCAGTATTATTGTAATTTTGATACTATAGAAAAGGAAACAGGCCATCGATTAAGACTCATTCAGACTGAACAAAGAACTGAAATGGTGGCTTATGGTCAATGAGATGTGTTCCTTTATAGCATCTATTGTTTTCTCTTTTGGGGTAAAATGAAGTTGTTGTGTTTTTTCTTAATTACTCCAGAGTGTTAAAAAATTAGACATTTTTTTTTTGTTTTTAAAATGATTCTTTAATATTTGAAAACTATGTCATTTATTTTTGTATTTGGAACAAACGGTTAGAAAACAATGCAGTAAATGCTGCAATAGAAGATTGAAAGGAAGCTTCTTCTGGAAGCAGAAAAGGGTGTCCTTCCCAAAGCCTGGCTGCAGAAGGCTCCCAGGGAGATGCTGACAAAGTCCAGCCTAGAGAATGTTTAGAAACTATCATGTACTGAGGTCGATTGTATATCCTCACAATAGCCCGTATGGTAGGTAACATTCTCGACTCCGTTCTACAAGACGGAAGCCCAGCAGGGCTTGCTATCTAGTTTATAGTCCTGCTGCTGTAGCGAGAACGAGTCAGGTGTCAAGGGCAGAGCTTTAAACATTACACACATTGTCCTGCATCACGTCTGTATTGCATCTCAGTATCTCCAAACTAGCAGTTCCCGGTTTCCATAAAAACACAACCCTGCTTGAGAATCACCAGCTACAGATTCTCATTTCATTAATTCCACACGTTGACTTGGTTTACGTAGCAGCTCTCCAGACTTTCAAAGCAACTCCCACTTGACAAATGAAGACAAGCCTGGGAAGCACTTGGACAAGTGACAACAGCTGAACTGGGAGCTGAACTGGGGCTTTGTGGGTGGAGCCAGAGCTTCTTCCACCTTATAGTTCAGGGGTTCTCTGGGTGTCATTTCAAAAGGCAGGTTCCGAAGCAATCCTGGCTGGACCCTGCTCCTTTGTAGTCTCCTGGAAAGGGTAATGTTACCAGTCCTAGAACCAGACTTTGAGCACTGTTTCACCTAGATAACCCTGAACCAGCTGAGGTTCTTGGTTCTAAACGACTTGCAGCTTTTCTGACTGTGTTGACGTGGCTGGACAATTTATTTCTGTCATGTGTCCAGCTAGATTAGGGAATCCTGGAGCATCCAGGATAATGCCCTCCACACCCTTCAAAGCTCCATTGAGGAACAAATGTTTTGGGTTGGGGATAAAGTCTTTGCAGGAATCGGAGCTCCAGAGACCCAGAGGAAGAGTCTCCAAAGGTGAAAGAAAACCAGCATAGGCTAAACCCACAGGAGAAATCCCTAATGCTTGGGCTCTCCTTCAGCCTAGCACTTTCCTGTCCCCGAGCTTAGTCTTGGAGATGGAAGCCTTATGAGTCATCCTTTCCAGTTCCTGTCTGAGCTGCCAGCCTGGTGCTGAGACAGGAATAAACAGCCTTGCCCTGTCACCTAGATGCAGCTTTCTTGATCTTGCAGGAGAGCTGGATAGGGATTTTAGCCTTTCATGTACCTATCCTTACTGAGGCTTGGACTCAGCATGGGCTCCCCCGATTGTCTTCCTTTAAATTGGATGTTGTCGCATGTGCATGGTAGCAACCCTTGGTCCTTGTCCTGTCTTGACTAGGCCTGGGATGAACCAAGTTCCCATCCTCTGTGAGATGTAGATCTTGCTGATTTCACTCCCCCTGTTTTCTCTTTCCCTGCATCCGAACAGCCTCCAGCAGGAAGGGACCAGTGGATGCCTATGCGGAAACCCAGTGCCTACTTTCCCTGGCATCATTCACCACACTCCGATTCCTTACACAATGCGTGTCTCACCGGTACCGAGAGAACACAAACTGAAGCCTAGTTTTTAATGGACTCTGAGATTTAGCTTAGATACATATCTGTTCTCCCAGAGAAATTGAGCCTCCAGCGTGCAGACCCAACCTCCTCAGCCAGGTTCCGGCCCATCAAATTGGGAAATGAGGTGATCCATCAGCTACATCTCCCAGGAGTGTTGCTGGCTTGGAGCGCCGGCAGGAGGCGTGCCCCATCTGTGTGCTTTGGCAAAGTCACCCAAAAGATAGCTGCGGGGCTCGGGACCTCCGGGTGACCTGCGCTGATGCTTTTACATTGCCGCAGTTTCCTTGATCTGAGATCCAAAAGCGGTTGAGCTATGGTTGGGATAAGCGGGCTGTGGACAGCTTACTACCAAACACCCACAGACTGAGGCGTTTCACCAGAAAAGTGACCTGCAAGGAAACCCCTCCTCGCGGGGGGTTGTGGGTAGATTTGAGCTTAAAAGTGCTCATCCTAGACTGGAGAGCTGAAGAAAACTGACAGACTCAGTTCTGACAGAGGCCTCAGGAGTCTCTGGAGCAAGCCTGAGAAGTTATTAGCCTTGCTTTTAAATTAAGAAGGAAAAAAAAAATCAAACAAAGCAGAAACCATATAGGGAAAACCAAATCTAAACGCGATGTTTTCATAGCCATGTATACAAATGTATATACAGATTTTCAAGGCTTAATGGTGAACGACTTCTTGGTGTATATGAAGTGTAAGAATCTGTAGCACTAATCTGTTTTATCCAGTGGAGAGGAGGCGAATCCAGATGGACAGGTTGCTCTTTGGCAGGTCAGCAGCTGCCAGATCCTGCAGGAACACTGGGAGGCACCTCCACTGTGCTGAGACCCCGCCTCTTGGATCCCTCTGGGCACTGCAGCCTCAGAGCTCCCAGCTGCCTTTGAGCTGGAGAGTTTTTGATCAAAGGCAGGGCCCCTGGATTGTCCCTGGACCCGTTGTTCCTTAAAGTGAAAGACTGGCGTTTCTCTTCTAGTTGGAATACCTTCCACTCCACCTCCTTCCCCCAGATTCTAAGAAAAGAAGGGAGGAAGCAGAGCAAAACCTAACCTCGGACCACCTGACTCTGAGCCCCCACCCCCACCCTGCCTATCAGCATCAGTGCTGTAGACCCTCTCTGCTGTCTAGAGAGAGCAGAGCCATTGTCTGGTTTGAAAGCCTTTCTTGGAGCCCAGAGTGCTAAAAATAATTAATAATGATGATGATGATGATGATGATGATGATAATAATAATAATAATAATAATAATAATAATAATAATAATAATAATAAACAAATAATAATAATCCAAGCAGCACCAGCATCTCATGAGCCCCTGGCACTGGGGTTCTTACCTGGAATTGAATGGCACTGGGGACAGTTTCCTTTTGGGGTCCGGGAGGAAAGGAGAAGTGAAATCTTTGCAGCTTGATATCTCTCTTTCTCTCCCCTCCCCCATCTCCTCTTCTTCGACCTCCCCCTCCTCCTTCTCCTTCTCCTCTGGCTCCAGTCCTCCCACCCCAGGCAGAACAGAAACTGAAGAGACCTGAAGACCAAGTGCTAAGAGGGCTCACTCCCTGTTCTGCCAACTCTATTACTTCAGCAATACCTCCTGGGGCACAAAGGATTGTAGAGAAGCTAACAGCACGGTGCAAGGAAACAATGTCTTTCCTAGGCTCAGGATGTCATCAGCTTAGTGTAAAGGAATCAAGACCACAGGTAGGTGTGTGTGTGTGTGTGTGTGTGTGTGTGTGTGTGTATTACTGTACACACACACTTGATAGAATGCTTGTTTGAATCTTCCCCCCTTTATACGGGCAAAGGCTGTTAGGCCTAAGTATCACAGGGGCCTGCTGCACTGAAGGATTCTGCACTCCGATCCAGACTCTCCTAGTGTTATGAGGTTGCTAAGCAATTCCACAGTCACATCTGAGCAATGCATACTTAGTACATGCTCCTATAATTCATATATATTGCCATGCTTTCACATGCTTTCATAGTAAAGATCCTAAACATGGAGTACCTGAAAAGGGGAGTGGGCTCAGGACACCCCAGATGCTGGGCTTGAATTGTTTCTACCAGGTTCTTATCTCCAATCTTTAGCTTTCTCCTAACTGCCGCTATTGACCCTAGCCTAGCTTTAAGGTAATAAGAAAATAATCTCATACAGACAATTAAAAGAGTAACTAAGATGACCAGGTTCCCTAGAGACTGGTCCTTCCTAAAAGAGATTTTTAAGCACTTAAATGACCTCACAAGTCAGGTAACAAGTTATTTTAAATGAATCTCAGATTGTCTAATCTTATTTACTCATAGTGCAGTTATTTCTTAGAGAGACATCTTAAAGGATAAAAACACCAAACTCCTGAAACTCTTATTGTAAATTGGGCCATTTATTAAAGTTTCCCTTGCTCCTAAGAAAAAGTTAAACTGTGCTCTATGGTCTAAGACCTTACACACTGTGGTATAGGAAGCCCTACCTAATTAAGCAAAACCTAGGCAGAACACTTATCCAATGACTGTTGGTTACAAGATGGAAATTATTTCTCTGCTCTAGATCATTGCTAGGGTTTGTCTGCTCTTGTCTCTTCAACCCTCCATGGTGAAGCCATTTGTTGGAAATGAATTCATAAATGGCATTTCTTTAGGGCTCGTTAGAAACATAGCCAATGAAAGAGCTATTATTCTGGTTGGTAGTTTCTTTCACTGATTACTCTCATTATAGAAAATTATTTCTTGTAGAAATAAATGTAGGAGGGACTGAAGACATGATAAGATAAATGCAATCATACCAAGCCCAGGCAGGCTGAGTGGATCAGAAACCCAATCTCAACTTCCAGATCCTTTTCAAGTACCATGGCATTTGACAGAATATGCACAAAATATTCTGATGAAAACTTTTATTTCAGTCTTTATCTCCAATTGCTTCCTATTCTAGAAAGTATTATTTATTTTTTTATTTTATTTTATGTATGGGAGTACATTGTTGCTGTCTTCAGACACACCAGAAGAGGGCATCTGATCTCATTACAGATAATTGTGAGCCACCATGTGGTTGCTGGGAATTGAACTCAGGACCTCTGGAAGAGCAGTCAGTGCTTTTATCCTGGAGCCATCTCTCCAGCCTGACCTCTAGAAAGGATTTGAGGTCTGTAATGATTGATGTCATGAGATGTTCTGTAATGAGCTAAACAAAAGAAAGGCTTGTGAGTCTAGTTTACTGCAGCTGAATTTCCTGCTTCTAAGATTCATGGTGTGTTTATCTGTGTACTTGGCTGGCCTGGGATTGGTGTTGTACAGCAGTACCATTTTTATATTTCACTTTAAGGTGGATAGAAACCTCAATACCCAAATTTCAGCTGGAACAAGGCCCAGCCTTTTCTTTGTGAAGCACAAGAGCATGATTTTCTAATAAGCAATGTTTCCTGGTTTTCAGAATTTTGTCTTGATTCTGTGTGAGTCGGTTATAGAGAGGCATCAAAGTGAAAAATTTAATTTTATTTGGAACACGATTTGTAGACTCCATTGTTTGAGTGAACATAATTTGTGGGTTGATGTCTATATGCTGGTGTGGGAGGGCAGGCACAAGATGAGGCAAGGCCTGTGATTGGGCAGTGAAAAAGAAAGATGGGCGCAGAGTTTTTGAGAGGCGGGAGAGATAGGAGACAAGAAGCTAAGATGAAGGAACAGAAGGATGACCCAGACCCATGTGGCTTTAAATGGCCACAGATAACTATTAATATCTTATAGGGGGTGGATAATTACAGGACAATTTGTCTTATCTAGGTGTGCAGTTTACAATAATATCAATTGGTTCTAAGTTTATTGTGTGGATGTTTTTTGGGATGAGGATTTACTGATATAAGTCTGCTTGATAAATTACAAGCCTCTAGAGTTTTGATTTTACTGGGGTTTGTGAAAGATAACCGTGAGATGTGTGGTCATTACGTGGGTGTGGTGTGGCAGAGAGTAGCAGGAAGTAGAGTGGGGTGACGTCTGTTTCCTCAGTTAATGTTTACCACTGCGATAGCCTGTCAGAGGAGCAATACAGAAGGCATACAGCACACCAAGCACCACACTTTCACATGTGTTCTTGCTTCCTCTCACCTAAGCCGGAAATAAGGTCCTTCCACCGCTTGTATGATAATGCCATCATTAAATAATGCAATTGGTCACAAAACTAATGCAATTGGCAAGTACACCAATGGAGTGAGACCATCAAAGGACCCTTAGGATCTACTAGAAATCATAATCCTGCTGTGTTGTAGTCAAACGTGGCATTCGGTGTTGGCCATCTGTAGTCATGATGAAAATCAGCCCATCATCATTTCACAAGTGTACACATTCACAAGTGTACACCATTTCACAAGTGTACACATTCACAAGTGTACATCATTTCACAAGTGCACACATTCACACCATTTCTCCTACCGTTTTTGCACTTCAGGTATAAGAAGTGGATCAAATCTATTCTGGAAACCTTGGTTATTATCTTTATTTATGTGTACAGATGTTTTGTCTGCATGAATGTTTGCTTACCATGTATGTACCATGGAGGCCAAAAAATGGCATCCTGTTTCTTGGGACTGGAGTCACAGATGTTTGTGAGTTTCCATGTAGATGCTGGCAATTGAACTGGATCCTCTAGAAGAGCAGCCAACACTCTTAACCACTGAGCCATCTTTCCAGCCCCCTTTGTCAATATCTCAAAGTATGATTTATTGCTAAATTTTCTTTCATCACCTTTATGTTCACTGTTAAAGACCTAAATATATCTTCTTCAAGATGATTAGACAGTTGTTAAATTAAATATAGATGCAAGCTGCAGATTTATTCCCAAAACAAATCATTTGGTGATAAGCTGAATGACTTAATGGATATGTATACAAGTAAACTCTATTTAAGATTAATTATGTGTGTGCACACATCTATGTGTTCTTTAAAGATGGCGCACCAAAGAAGAAAAAAATAAAACTGCTTCTCTCATTTTTTTTTTCCTTCTGGTTTGCTCAGATACTCTTTGGTATCAACAAAGAATCATTTCTATCAGGAATCGAAAGGAATGGAAAAAAATAATTATCAAAGAACCATCACTGTACGAATCATGGTGAACAGTTAAAATCATTGGCCAAGACTAGTAATAATGTTATTATTAGTAATAATATTATATCCAGTGGCTTCATTGACCTAACCAGACATCCTTTAAACAAATGGTTCTATATCTGTGGGTCAGGACCCCCTTTAAGGTCAAATAACCCTTTCTCAGGGGTTGCCTGACACAAGATATTTATTTATATTATGATTCATAACAACAACAAAATTACAGCTTTGATGTAGCAAGGAAAATAATTGTATAGTTGGGGTCACTATGACATGAGTAACTAGTTGTATTAAAGGGTTACAGCATTAGAAATGTTAAGAAACACTGTCTTAAATGTTACAGCCATTTTTTAAACAAGAAAAATTACATCCTGCATGAGTTTACAAATGTAAGTAATATATCCTAATTGGAAATCTACCTTTTTTGTTTCCTTATTAAAGTAGGAAGAGGAGAATGTTAGATAAGAAGAGAAAGAAAGATAAAGAGAGAGACAGAAACAGACAAAAATGCAGAGGCAGAGAGAGAGAGAGAGAGAGAGAGAGAGAGAGAGAGAGAGAGAGAGAGAGAGAGAGAGAGAGAGAGGTAGAAAGACCCAGAGAGAGAGAGACAGATAGACACACACAAAAGATGTATGTGTTCTTGCTGTAAAAGTTTTACAATATCTCAGGAAAAATATGTGTTATATAATCATTGTTAACAGAAGATGTATATTTTATATATGTGATAAGAATTGAAACAATCTTAATCATAATCTGCCTTCATTTGTTGAAATTTTGATGACGTTCCAAAATGCAGATCTATCCCAAAGATACAATGGTGCAGTGTTAATTCAGGCATCACTTTATGATTTGAGTTGCTACTGATCTAATTTTTGATATGGGGAATTTTTTTTAAATTAAATGCAAAGAATTATATTGGCAGTTTGAAGCAAATACTGTGTCAGAATAAATTTATTCTTAAATTTGTCACTTTATACATGCTAAAATGTGAATCATTGATATTTTTAGGTGTCAGCTTGTTTATCATTTAATAAAGATTTGTCATAGTGATCATAATATGCTAAGTTTTAGAGTCAAAATGTTATATAAAGAGAAATGTTTGTGATCTCTGTAAGTTTAAAACACGTGATGTTTTTCTATCGTAATTCCAACTGACCGTATGACTTTGAGAAGGTCACTGCATTCTCAGTGTCTCACTTTGGGGCAGGTAGAACAACAACCTCCATTTTCCTTTGCTCGGCTTCTAAAGTCATGGAGAGATTCAAACTGACAACATAGGCAAAATGCTTTGTCGTTTGTCCTTTAACACGACATTGGCTGTGACATGATGTTTAAGGCGATTATGATTTTATTGACCTAAATCAATATTCTCTAATAAAAGAAATATTTGGATATTATACGATTAAGGAGGGCACCATGTCTATTCCCCCGAAAAAAGGTTTATTCTGATTTATTAGAACAAGAATTAAAAAAAAAAAAAAAACAAAAAAAATTACCGAAGTACCAAAACGCAAATACAGGAATTATCTAGCGATGTTTGCCTTTCTGCTCTGCTAGAAGCTTTAGAGTAATAGCAGTGTGTTTTCATTACATAACAATAGGTCTTCATTTACACCATAGTTCTAAAATTTCTTTCCTAAGAGACCCCAGATAACCCCTGCATGCTCACAAGCTTCAGGTTTATTTGCAACCGTCTTAACAGAGTGATCCTAGCTTACTACATGGGGCTAGCTCAGGCCACATGCACCCAGGGAGTGGATCTCACTGGCCACTGGGTCCAAAGTATGTGCTGCATTGTCTAGATCCGCTTTTGAGGAGGCATTGTTTTAACTTTATACTCTGCAGCTCTTGAGCTCTTGAACCGGTATAGAAGATGTCTCCGAGAGCCGGAAACTGTTGCCATAGCATTTTCCTTCTCTGTTCCTGCCTACCTTCCTTCACCAAAGCACGAACGATCTGAAACAAATCCATTGGTTTGTTTCAGGAGCAGGATTCGGGTGGTGTATCTACACTAGCTACTGACTGTACCTGGTGGGAGGGTTTAGTAAGTCCGAGGGTGGCATTAAGTTTCCTAGGACAGAGTCATCTTTGCAGATACCGTTGCAGAGTAGACTACAGACCCAGGGAGAAATTTCCTCCCCCACACAACCCCAATCCCATTAGCCTTCTAGACAAGCAAAATTACAAGTCCTGCAACACAACCTCGCTATTTCCAGAACTCTCAGCGTGGACAGCTCCTGCATCCTGGGTGCCTCCTCTGCAGTGTGCGGCAGGAGAGCCTCAGAGCCCAGTGCAGCACGCGACTATCCCGCGCGCTCGCTCCTCCCTGTTCCCCCCTCCCTTACCTCACTCTACCGGCCACTTTGAGGGATTTCCTCCCGGGGCGGCCTTTGCAGCAGAAACACATCTGCCTAGTTCCAGGCTACAGCATGGATCTACGAGGAAGAGCCCTTCTTGGTGGAGACAGACTTCGGATTCTCCTAATGTTCTTCCGTGAGTAGTGTCTGGGGACCAGGGGTATGGAACGCACCCTGCAGAGAATCTAATACACTGAATAAAGCCAGGTGATTTTACTCCGGCTTACTAGGTTTAAAACTGGTCTTTATGCTTGTGTTTATTTGGGGCTGGTGGGTGTTATGACCCATCCGTGTCAGAGAACTCCCAGAGAGCCACACACCTGTAAGGCATCACCCAGACAGAGCGCCAGACAGACCGAACTCATGGCCGCGGTGGCGGGGCACAGCACTGCCAAGAAAGGTTTAGCTTTAACCGGGCTCTGCTCCCTCAACCCCTAGGGCGTGTGTGTGTGTGTGTGTGTGTGTGTGTGTGTTAAAGCTCGGTCGTATTGCAAGTAAGAATCTCATTTTATTTTAGATTCTATTTTTCATTTTAAATAATCATCGACAGTAAAAATGAGTTTGGTAGCGCCGGACTAGAGAAATGGTAGGGAACTTTGCCTGCAGAGAGCCCGCTCCAGTGTCCTAAAGCTAGCTGAGCCCCAAAAGCGATGGGATTGCTTTGCTTGTTCCGCAGATGCAATGGCCCAAACCGTGGCAGAACAAGAAGTGGAAAATCTTTCGGGCCTTTCCACGAACCCCGAGAAAGACATATTTGTGGTGCGGGAAAATGGGACGACGTGTCTCATGGCAGAGTTTGCAGCCAAATTTATTGTACCTTATGATGTGTGGGCCAGCAATTATGTGGATGTAAGGAATCCTTTTCCTCCCCAGCTTGCTCCTAGGGCAGCAGGGCCGAAGGGCACCCTCCCTCCAGGCCCTGCCAAGACCTCAGTCTCCCGCCTCTTCCCCCCCAAAACCCCTGCAGGCTGTTCCCGAATGCTGCATGGGGGTTCCGGCTTGCAACGCCTTCTGCTCGCCCTGCCTGCTTTAAAAGTAAACCCCCTCTCTGCTCCCCTCCTGGAGGGGTGTGCACGTAAGAGTCTACCCGCATGTTCCTGGACCCCGGAGTGCGCGGGCACAGGAGCGCCCAAACCTGCAAGCTAGAGTTTGGACGCGCATTCCTTCCCGGTCCGCGCCAGGGCCCGGCGCGCTGAGGGGGCGCGGGGCGTGTGTGTTCCCAGCTGATCACAGAGCAGGCTGAGATCTCCTTGACCCGGGGAGCTGAGGTGAAAGGCCGCTGTGGCCACAACGAGTCGGAGCTGCAGGTGTTCTGGGTAGATCGCGCCTACACACTCAAAATGCTCTTTGTAAAGGTAACTCGGTGCGGGGAGCGCAGAGGGGTGGTGAAGTCTGCGTGGGTGTGCGCGGTAGTGGCCTCTGGGGTTGCCCATCTTAAAGCAATTAGAGGGGCCCACAGGAGCCTCCCCACCTTGGCAGGAAAGTCACAACACTTCCAAAGGACCAGAGGCGACTTGGAAGCTGAGCAAGGTGCAGTTTGTCTATGATTCCTCAGAGAAGACCCACTTTAAAGATGCCGTGAGCGGTGAGTAGTCCGGGTGGGAGGGGGCGGTCACAGGAGCAAGAGGAAACCAAAAACACACACCCTGTCTCTGGGTCTTGGAAGCAACTCTGGGATTTTTGCTCTGAGGAGAGGCAAGCCTAAGCCTGCTCCCCAGCGTCAGAGACTTGGGAGAAGCTCTGTGTGTTCTCAGCAAAGCCCGGGGAAAGATCCTTCAGACTCATTGCTGTGAAAGGGGCACCCATGAGCTTCATATTGCTCTTGCGTGTTAAACAACTCCTCAAAGAATGCAAAAGGACACCGTGACAGGGTTGGGTGGGCTGCAGGATCGTTCTGTGCACTGGGGTACAGCTCTGGGGTTTTAACCGCAAACCTCAGGGCAGGTTTTGGATCTTAATTCATTAGCTTTCCCTGCCCACTCTCACTCAGGACCTGTAAAACCACCCCAGAGAGAACTCCCGAAACACCCACTACCGAAATACCAGTGTGTCTGTCTGTGAGCACTGTCAAAGAACCAGAGACACATTTAAAGAGATTTTCTAAAACAAAAGCAAAATCCACTGTCTCACTTGCAATGAGGCCTTCCATCGCTTAGGCTCTGCCTTTGATTCTAAAAGAACAGCAAACTTGAGCCAGAAAAGACAAATGGGCTGGGAACTGTGGCGATCTGTGTCACCATTGTGTCTCCGGAACCACGGTTGTGGGCCTTGGTCAAAGAGTCCTGTTTTCAGGCAGGACACTTCTTCCAAAATGGAATTCCAAACTAATATCTAAGGAGACAGGCTCGGGGACAATAGGGGGTCTGGGTCCTATCTTTCTTTGGCCCTCTAGCCCCATAATTGCAGCACCAATAGGAGGCATAGTTTGTGGGTTAGCAGAGAGCTGCCTTACACTAGGAGCAGCGAGTGTGCACAGACCTAACCGCTGTCTTGCTTCTCCTGCAGCTGGGAAGCACACAGCCAATTCTCATCACCTCGCTGCCTTGGCAACCCCAGCTGGGATGTCCTATGAGTGCCAGGCTCAGCAGACCATTTCTCTGGCCTCCAGTGATCCTCAGAAGACTGTCACCATGATCCTGTCCGCAGTGCACATCCAGCCCTTTGATATCATCTCTGACTTCGTCTTCAGTGAAGGTGGGTTAGGCCGGTGCTGGGAAAGGGAACAGGGGGTATTTTAAAGGCAGAGAAGAGGCGCTTCCTACGCTCCCAGGATAGTGTTGTCTGCGTCTCTTCTAGGGTGTGGTGGCAATTTTTACAAGATGTTAAGAGAGGTTTTAAGATTTCCGAAATACCCACCCCTGCCCAACCCCTTGCTTCTTTATTCTCTCATTCACTCCTATGGGAGAAATTACTTAAAGGCGATTTGATGTTCTGTTTATTTCCCATAGGCAGATTCTAATTGCTTTTTTTTTTTTTTTTTTTTTTTTTTTTTTTTTACTTTCCATGGGGTTGGGGATTGTCAAGTGAATGCAATGAATTATTTAAATGTTTTCATAATATTGGGGGATCATCATTGGGCTCACCTACCATTTCCCACGATATTTCTCTCTTACCTCAACAAAGCTTGCTCAACCTAAAATGGAGAGCGTGAGTCCACCACCCCTGAATAACTACTCCCAACGCATTTGAGAATTTAGAAGGTACATTTTCCCTGAAATAAAAAAAGGGGGGCAGATTCTTTTGTGCAGCTCCTCCTTCTCACCATCCTCTACCTCCTCCTCTCTCTCTTCTCCCCTCCCCCCATTCACTCCCACACACTCCCTGCCTCTCTCTTTCCTTCCATCTTTCTGTGGTGGTCTTGGATGGAATTTTCAGTCCACCATCTTAATACTTGTCCATTGTGTTATATTCTGGGCCACAGACCAGTTAATCACCTTGGCATTGGTAATTTTCCCTCTTGGCTTTATTAACATCTAACACAGTACTAGATCAAGACAGATGCTCAGGTAAATAGATGGGCTGATACTCAGTTGACAGAGACTTACATATGTGTATATTTTAGAAGTGGAAATTAAGCTCTAGGGGACAGAATCCCAAAGTTTTAAATATTCACTTATTTATTTCAATATTCACCATATATAATAACACTATATATTTATTTAAAAATTCACTATAATATTATATAAAATGGTGTACATAATTATAATAATATACCATATACTAGATAAGTATACAGGATTCTATGTATGTATATAGTATATAATACTGCATAAAATACTAAATATAAAATATTTACTATATATAGTATTTAAATATTTATAAAATGTAGCACTGTCTTCCTTACACCAGAAATATTATAATATTTTTGTATGTAATGAACGTAATATAAAATATTATGGGTGCTGACCCAGAAACTCATTATGAAAAAACTGGACCATGTATTATCCTTCCATGGGGTTGTTACCACAGGCACATTTAAGTTTGAATGGGAGCCTTAGGTGGTGTTTAGTGGCTTTTTGTCCACTGGTCAGTTGTTACTGGTTATTTCCAGGCACTTCTGGTGCTTTAATCATTAATTGTACTTCCGAACCTCTAACCCACCCAAATCTGTTCTGGGTTATTTCTATGCTGTTTCTGGTCACTGTGGATGGAGACATCACAGATGGTGCACGTTTAAATTTGCGTATAAAGAACAAACAGTTACTGAATGAAGAATCGAGCTGCTTCATTAAAAATCAGTGAATTTCATCACAGAGTTAGTTACATTCTTTCTTTAAAAACAATTTGTATCCATTTCAAGGTTGTAGATGGGGAAGATTACTGGGCACATATAGAGACTGTAAGCATGCATAATTTCTTAAACGCAGACAGAATGGACCAGGCAAATTGCAGTATTATCTGGCATTTCAGGCTAGTAATTGCGATGTCCTCTCCTATGTGGTGCCCCAGGCTCTGGCTTCAGTGCTCCTGAGAGGAGGCAGGACCTATTCAGAGTCACTCAATAGATCTTGTGCCTTTGTGTGCAAGGTGTCTTTTTGTTCCTGGCCCCTCCTGTCCATGTTTCTAGCATCTGCCCAAGACTGTCTTGGAAGAGATTGCTGTAGTCCATTAAATGGAATTGGAAAGATTCCTTTTGGGTTGCCTATTCTGGTCCCAGCACTGGGATTCCCAGAGGCTTCCAGTGTGTCGTGCATGTGTATGTGGGTGTGAATGGAATGTACCTGCCAGAGGGGAGGATGTCTGGCTCTATATCTACACAACTCCTATGCTTGTATGCACTTCCAGGTGTGTGTGTGCTCATATTTAAGTGTAAGTGTATTTGAAAATGTCCAGGGGCTTGTGGTGAAAAGTCCATTATTTGTGTCAGGAGGTTTTACCCGACATTCTTCCCAGCTGCCTACTTAGCCTGCTGTATGAGTTAAGCAAAGAAGAATTAGTAAAACGGATAAGTGGACAGTCCCTGGGGCTGAGGGCAGTCAGATGATAGTTGACATCTTTATCACAATGTTCCTTTAAATGTGTTAAATCTAGCTCCTGAACTGATCCTAATACCAGTGTTCAGAGGAATTTTGGATGGTGGTGAACACAGTTGTGATATTAGTATACACTAATGCTTCTGTAGCCCTGAGCTGCCAAGCTCTATGTGATGTTGTTGATTTACAGAATCCTACAGAAGGCTTTAAGGGTTAGAGGATGAGACACACGACAAGTTTTGGTGGTTGGGGATTGGATGGGGTTATCGGAGGTGGACAGAGCCTCACAGTAGATAGCGCCATCCAGACAGAGAGTCATAATGTGAAGACCACCATCCAGCTGGAGGGTGGAGGAAGGTGAGGGACTTCCTGGAGGAAAGAGGGCCGTGAGAGTAACTCTAGTGACTGGTCAGCAGTGTACAAGCAGGAGGGACCCTGCCCAGCAGCGTAAGCCATCTGAGGGGATATCGGAAAGTGGTTTAGTTGAACCAGAAAAATCCTCGTGAATGTCTAGACCAAAGCCAGCCTTTCCTGTTATTTAAAGTAGCGAGGCCCGTTTTCATCTGTCTTGGGTGGAAGATGGCACAATGTAAAATGTACTGATAACATGACATCAGCAATATTGGGAATGCATTAGAAATGATGTCCAAAATGAATCGTGACAGATAAGTCTGTCTATAACTCAAAACATTTAGAACAGCACGTTAAACACTTTCTGGACTTATTTTGATGTTGACAAAGTCCTGACATTAAAGCAGTTCTCAGGTTATTTTCTGAAAACACTGGAGCTCATTGTAGCTTAGTTATATATTTAATGATTTAATTATAATTGATGACCCACTCATTTAATATGATTACTCAGATTACTCAACTATTAACCGATGATCATCATCCATTTGTTGAAATGATATTTCTGTAGGTTTGAAGAAATAATAACTGTTATATGCCTTAGCAAAAAAAAAAAAAAAAATATATATATATATATATATATATATATATATATATATATATATTAACAGCAAGCAGCTAAAAACAAGAGTGAGCAGAGTTTCGGTGTGCCTCTGTATGACAGCCTACAGAAGCTGCCATGGCTTGGGGCCTTATAACTACAAGTCCCTTGCTTATCAATGGGCAACAGCTGTTGGGTGAGGCTTCAAGGGCTGTACAAAGCAAGCAGGCTCCAAGTGGCTCAATATTGCCCACTGTTTGTGTTCTGAAATCAATTTGGTCTACAAAATTTTGAGCAGGCTTTTGAGCAAAGGGGCCTCAGCCTGTAGTGAAGAAATGGAGGATTGAGGGGCAAGTTTGTCTCATTTGTATACTAAACACACTACACAGCGCAGTCGGTCACCTGCTGTTCAAAGCACCCTGTGTTTCTCAGCTGGGGTTAATTAACTTGTCCTTCTGCAATTAATTCACAGTGTAACCTCTTGAGGGTCTGGGGGATTTCTGGCTGATGGGATAGGAGATTCTTCACTGGGAGGGAATACCATCCTGAGTGTTTGAAAGGCAAGTTTGACATGTAATGTCAGAAAAACACAATAGAACATGAAGTTTGTCTCTGGTCTCCTTTATTAGAAACTCAAATTTGTAGATATTTAAAATAGAGCACAATTCAACTAGGCCCTTTTTAATTCTCACGGGAAAGCAGGCAAACAAAGGCTACTAAGGTCCCCATGTGCACAGGTGTTTCAGAGGTCCAGACAATCCTAAATTCATACCCATTTAGACTTTGATTTTTGATTATTTATGTTCCATTTTATGTGCAGAAAATTGAGTCCAGGGTCTTTCACTTCCTAGAAAAAAAGCTCTAACCTTGAATTCTACCTCACTGACCCTGTGAGCTTTTTATTATTTTGCTAACTGCTAGATCAGGAGATGCTGCCTGTAGTTTGACATGTTTTTCCCCAGTGTGGTCTTGCTATCAGGAATTACTGCCTGTCAGTGCCTCCTGTGTAAGCAGCCAAACTGAGCTGATTCCAGCGTATACTGTTGGGGATTGTATTGAAGACTTCAATGTGGAGCCTGGGCAGAGAGCTCAGCATAGCATTCTATGTCCCGGGCACTGTATTCTGGAGCCAAGGTGTGGCATGCCTTAGAGTAGTCCTCAGAAGGGGAATAAGAAACTCTGGCATGTACCCATGAATGCCACCCATTACTGACAGCTGCTTTAAAGAATCAATTCTCTGGAATTTATGACCATTGGAATGCTCGTGAAGGCCGAGAGAAAAATGTGCATGCCTGCTCTAATTAGGGCCAGAAGATATGCACCTTCCTTGCCATGGGAGAGCACAAAGTTTAGGGAGAGATGGTGTATACAGTATAGCCGTATTCTCAGCACAAAGATTCAGCCAATGATCACTACTGTTATATATATCACATAAATCTTAATGAACTGGCTATTCAGGCTAACAGTTTCTCAGCAAATAAAACTCAACTAATACAATGAAAAAGAAAAAAAGATCAAATCTTGTCTCCAACAACATGGTAAGACCACAGAGGGATACCCAGCTACACAAAGGTGACTCTACTATTTATTCAGAAACAGTCTGGAAGTCAGGAGAGCCCCAGGCAGACAGTCTGGCATTCCCCCTATACTAGCACAATAAACGGTATAATGTTCCCAGGCCGTGAATACAGATTTAAAACGTAGTACGAAGAAGGCCAGACCCAGCAGTCAGAGGTGATCTGATCTGAGGGCAGGGCATGCTGTTAAGTAGAGGGGAGGGGGTCTTGTTGGCTGTTGCAGCTGGCATCAGATGGCCCCTGTAATGTCTAATCTGTTCCCCAATTCATTGGGTTGCTGTTCATCTTTCCCTGACCTGCACCAAACCACCCAGGCCTGTGTTTTTGTATGATCTTAAAGCCTAGGCCATCCAGAGTATAAGGGATCCCAAATCCTGTGAGGTGGACAGAGAGATACAGGGTCCTGGGGCTTGTGGAGACAGATGTGATTTGGACTGAGCCAAGGGACCTCTCTTGCTCTGTAATCTGTGGGTTAATAATCAGATCACTCACTGCTCAGGATTTTAACTGGGGAGCACGCAGGGGTTAGAGATTGGTTTTGTGTGTGTGTGTGTGTGTGTGTGTGTGTGTGTGTGTGTGTGTGTGTGTGTGTGTGTAAAATTCAATGGGAAAATTGTATCTATTTCATTAACTTATGACTGGTATTTTGAGTATTTAGCATTTCTTTTAGTTATAAATGAAGATCATACAAACAGTGCTAGTCACAGTAGCTGGGACTCTCCCACCAATCGACACCATTGGCTTTCTATTCACAGAGCAGCCTGTGCAAAGATTACAGTCACAACCAGTGTGCAGGTATCCATAAAGAAGCACACATGTTCCTAAATCTCAAATTAGTATAAAGATGTTGATTGTCTTTGTAGCCTTCCCTGCATTTTCTCTTTTGTATTTATAAACACTGTTCTGACTAGAAGTCTACAGTTTCATCAAACATGCTTTAATGGGTCATAAGCACCGCTGCTTTAACTGATAGAGATCAGAATAAATTGTCTGTTAGCATTTTATCGTTGGATCGAAATACCTGTGATAACCTGTTTCGAGAAGTGGTCCCACTCTGAGCGCAGGCTGGCTCTACATTTGTACACATTCTTTTGCCTTTGCCTCCTGCATGTCTAAGCCACCATGCTGGCTCTTTCCTAATGCTCTTTGGCATCTCTACAGCTCATTTTCTAATCATAGCTGATTTTGTTTTTGAGGCTTTAGTTCATATTTTCCTAAAGTAACAAAAGATGAATTTTGAGAGACCACAATAGTATTCCAGTATCTCCCCACTCTCAATCTCTCCCCCCCCCTGCTTTCCCCTCTCCCTTTAGTCCTCCCTCCTACCCTCCTCCAGCTATGCTGCAGTTATACTGTTCAGCTAGTCTGTGTGTTTCCAGTGGGACTTACTAGGGTACAGCAGTTAGCCCAGTGATGTTTCCATTGCTCCATGTAGAAAACAAAAACACAATGTTCTTTTCTTTGTGGAGTTGTCGTGGCATTAGATTACAGATAAACTTTGTCTTTAAATAAAATGTTAATTTAAGGACTATAATCTACCTTTGATGCCTGGAGGCTGAGGCGGGAAGATTGTAAATTCAAGGACAGCCTTGACATACAAAATGAAACTATCTTAAAAGAAAGAAATTAAGCAACAGGACTCAGGAGAGCTTTGAAAAGTTGTGTAATAGAATGTAATTTCCCATTCGTGCTTGTTAGAGGAATGATTCCAAGCATTCAGGAGGCTTTCTGATCTTTCTGCTTGTTCTGTGTATGTTGAAAAGACAATGAGATCACAGGGGATTCTAAGGAGCCTAGCATATGGTAGTGATTTGGTAAATGCTTGCTGGAACATCTTCACCTGAAGCCTCAGTCCTCGGGAAGAGGCACTAAAATCTGAGTTTCTGCACAGGAGGCTCAAAAATTTGATGAAAGGACCCCTACAGGGTGTGACTATCAGAAGGGCTTTTAGCATTTCTGGTTTCCCTCCTTCCCTTCTCTATTTTTTATAATTTATAGCTATATTTTCTTCCTCTTTATTGTGGACTAATATTGCATTTTGTGACTACACCACAGTCTATGCCATTTTCCAAACACTTGGCTGTTTCCAGACTTGACTATTCTCAGTAGTTCCTACAGATATTTTTATTTTGAGGTTCTCATGTCCATACATTTTCTTTTTTTTCTCAGGTTGATATAGGCCAGGGAGATGCTGAGTTCGTTCAAAGGCAGGCATGTATTTATCTTCACTCAGGATCACCAGAGTGTTTAACACTTGCCAGTCATCGCCAGAACTTGTTATCTTTCAGCCTTCTTGAGCATCTTGTGTTGATGAGTAATTCTCTGATCGCTAGATTCCAATTAAAAGTTAAAAAAATGAGAAAAATGATAGTATTCATGTCTAATTCTAAACCATTAGAAACAAATAAACTCTTCAAGTAACTTTAAAATGAAATAGATTTCCTAGATTTTCTGATGGCTTCCAGGAATCTAATAACTAAACATTGCCTTGCTAAATGGGTATATACTAACTTTATATCATGTAGAAATACTAAGGCTAAGCAAAAGAAAAAAAAATGACCCACCTGCAGAGGCTTCTCTGAGTTTGTTTCACCTCTGGTTCTGTCCTGTCTCTGCTAGAAGGGCCTAGAATTCAGAATGTGTCGCTAACTCTCATTGCTTTCTCCTTTCTCATTTCAGAGCATAAATGTCCAGTGGATGAGAGAGAGCAGTTGGAAGAGACCCTGCCCCTGATCTTGGGCCTCATCTTGGGCCTTGTCATTGTCATAACCCTTGTGATTTACCACATCCACCATAAAATGACTGCCAACCAAGTGCAGATCCCCAGGGACCGTTCCCAGTACAAGCACATGGGCTAGGGAGCATCAGGCAGACCAAGTCCTGCCCCCAAACTGGAAGACATAGAATGACAATGACACTTTTCCACCTGTATACAGGATCCACCAACATAGCTACACTCCAACAGGCCCAGGCACCTGAGGCTTGCCTGGCCCCTGTCCATGCTTAAACCCAGGGATGGAAGGCAGGTCTTGGGGTTTGGGGATTAATGGTGGCTGTTGTGTTTATGCTGGGGAGTAAGTAAGGGTGGCTGAGTATAAAAGCTTTCATGCTCAGTTTGGCTGAACTTTGACTCTGACTCTGTAAGTAGAAAGGAAGGTGTGGCCCTTACATTTAGAAAGTGGAGACTCTTCCTTCGGGAGACCTCTTTAGGTCGGAGGAAACCAGGTGCTTCACTCCCTTGACCCCAGCTGGGATACTTAACTCAGTTTCCAATGCACACAAAATATAACCTCATGCTCTCTGCAAGCAGCAAGACCCCTGAAAGTGACCCACGCTTCTGGCTGGCATTCTGCATGTCTAGTGATTGTTTTGGGAATGTCTCACTGCTACCCGCACCCAGTGGCTCTGCAGCACAAGAGCCTGTCTAGCGTCATGACGCACGGTTGTTTGGAATTCATAATGTGTCGGTTCCAAGTGAGGGGACCTCAAGAATCAATCCATGTGAGTTTGCTTTTGAAAATGAATTAAAAAGAAAAAAAAACTTAGCCTTGCCTCTTCTTTTCTTCCTTCCTTCCTTCTTTCCTTTCTTTCTTTTTTGAAATAAGGAAATAAAACTAAAAAAATTTCTCTAGTAAGCAAAGAAGCAAAGTGAATTAAAATTAATATTTTTATTTTTCTGTTTTTGCAAGAGAGAGAGAGGAGAGAGAGAGAGAGAGAGAGAGAGAGAGAGAGAGAGAGAGAGAGAGAGAGAGAGAGAGAGAGGATCAAGGCAGGGATGAAACAAGGGGAATGTTGGTTTTCCATAGCTTGTTTTAGGATTTCTGTTGCTTTGAAGAGACACCATGAACCTGACAACTTTTATAGTTTTAACTGGGCTGTCTTAGAGACCAGAGGTTTGGTCCATTGTTATCATGGTAGGAAGCATGGTGGCATGCAAGCACACATGATGTTTTAGAAGGAGCTGAGGTTTCTACACCTCATTGTCAGGCAGCAGGAAGAGAGAGACACTACCGGGTCCAGCTTGAGCATTGAAACCTCAAAGCCCACCCCCACTGACACATTTCCTCCAATAAGGCCACACCCACTCCAATAAGACCACACCTCCCAAATCTACTCACTAAGCATTCAAATATATGAGCTTATGAGGAACAATAGCATTCAAACCACTACAATAGCTGTGATAAACAGAATACTTTATATAGTAAAACATGGGTTTATTTTGACTCAAGTGTAAAAGGCGTCTGTCCTTGGTCACTATGCAGCCATAGCAGCATGGTATGAACCTAGAACACAGGATGTCTCTTCATCTCATATAGCTGGGAAGTAAATGAGGGGTCCATTGGGGTGAAACCAGATGCAAAAACCTCTTTGGTTTCTTTGTGTATCAGTAACGTTTTGCTATCTTTCTATAACATTTTTTATTGATTCTTTCCCATTGTGCACCCCAACCCCATTCATCTCCCCATCCCTTTGTTTTACCCTCTATCCTTGCAACTACCCCCCAAAAGAAAACAAACAATAAAATAGAAAATCCAAGCAAACAAACAACTCTCCCCAAACCCTATTTTGCCATGGAAGCCCTAGGGTGTCACACATGTGTTCTTTTGCCCAAACAGCTTTACTTGCAAATATTCTTTGCAATGAGTCATTGGTCTGGCTTGAGGTCTCTGGCTTCTGTTACACTATCGATACCGGATCCTCACCAGGATGCCTTTAAGATGCCCTATTGTCTCCTGTCATGGAGATCCTGCAGCTTCGAATCTGTAGGACGAGCCCCTTAAGGCATTCTAGCAGTTCATAGATGGAGGAGTACTGGGGTTGTCCAGAATACTAAATCTGGGCCTGGCAGGAAGCTGAGATGGTCAGCCCACCAGTGCTCCTGCACCCGTACAAAGGGCTGGGCCAGCTCTTCCATTCTCCCTGACCCATGCCACTAGGGCCGGCTCAACTGTGCTGCCTAGGCATGATGCGGAGCAGGGTCTGCTCTCCCAAGTGCTGCAACAGATGAGGGGTTGGGTCAGCTCTCATGCACCAAGGCTCTCCCGAGCGGGCCACGTGAGGCATGGGGCCAGCACAGCCCACTGCTTAGACATCAACATGGCCTCAGGTGCAATCAGGGACATCCTCATGGCCTTTGGTGGTAATTCAGGCCACCTACATCAACATAGACTCCAGCTGCAGAAGGTCATGGACCCAGACATGGTCCTCAATGTCAGACCAGGTCAGGATATCACCATGGCTTCAGGTGGCAGTACAGCTACACAGGTCAGTTTGGCCCCCAGTGTCAGTACGGTCCCTGGACACCAATATGGTCTCAGGCAACAGCCCAGACCACTGACCTCTGGATGGCCTACAGTGGCATGATGGGATACCGTCATTAGTCATTGTTACTATTCGACATTAGTATTACTATCGTGGGGTGGTTGTTTTACACCAGGCAGTCTTTAACAAGCCGGCCTAAGATCATATCAAACTCGTGTAAATTCTTTTGAACACAGTCTTACTCCCCATAGCTTTGCCCCTATCTTGGTCACAAGCTGGGCAAAGAAAGGGGAGCCACAGGAGACAGAACCCTGAGCATTTCTATCCCAAGGACTTCTAGTGAGTTTATAGCTCTGAGCTACTTCCATGGCCACTGCCTTTGCCTTACATTCTATAGTTGTTCCTGGAGCAGGGATAGAAGCCGTGGTTCATCTGCTCACATTGTTTACAGAAGGGAAAGAAAACAAAGGAAATAGATAAACCACAGATGCTCAATTACCCCTTTAACTGTCATTTTTCTTTTTTACTGGGAATTGAAAACTAAATGTCTCTAGGCACAAAAGGATAATGGGTCTGCCTATCTGGAAATGCCAGACCAGACGATGTATATGTAGATTTCTTTGGGATGAGACAGACCTTTTGCTTTAAAATCGTGGGTGGTGGTGGTGGTACACGTATATGGGAATGAATATACTTTGCCCATGGGCACATACACAGAGGCCAGAGGATAGCTCTGGATATAGATTTCTATTGTTATCTGCCTTATTCCCTTGTGACAGGAAATAGTCTCCCTAAACTTGAACTTTGCTGTTTTTACTAGACGGGCTAGCCAGTGAGATCCTGAAGTCTGCTGGTCTCTGATTGTCTACTTAGCACTGGGGTGAAAAGGACAGGTGACTATATCCAGGTTTTTATTAAAAAATAAAATAAAATAAAGGCCCAAATTCTTAGAACTCAGGTCTTCATGTGTGTACTCCAAGTGTTCTTAGCAGGTTATCCATCTGCTCTGTCTCAAGAGTGACTTCATTTTAAATTCTTAGTATTTTGCTTTTTTTATTCCCTCTCTTGCAGCAAACTGTTTCCAGTGAGACTGTGTCAGAAGGCAGGTACAGTTACTTCTCACTTAAAAGTAAAGAAAGTTATCTAAACTAGATATACTGAGAATCCATAGATTCCTACAAAAGCAGAGAAACTCGGAGATGGGAAACAACAGGCAAATATGATGGAGAAATGAGAAGGAAGATGTTAAGAAGCTCAGCGGTACTGGGCATCTTGGGAACACAACAGTGTGCTTTTCACAGAAGAGTCCAAATTCTTATTAGACACAAACATTGTCCTGGAATTATCAACTGGGAAAGACAATTTTTTCCGCCCAAAAAGCTCATTTCTGATCACTGCAAATGCCAAACCACCTGGTGCTGGTCCAGACAAATACCTTAGTTAAGTTGTCTCAAACTGTAGATTGAAAGCTAGATAGCATTGCAAAATGGAAACTTTACCCAATAAGACCCCAAAACTGCATTTCTGTGCTGTTTGCCAGGTAATTCTGATGCAGAAATGTGAAGATTTTGAGTTACAAAGATGTCACTATTAATAAATATGCAGCACCATCCAAGTCACTGTGCCCATGTGTGTATATTTTCTCATTTGAAAATGGAGCTCATTTCTTCATTCTTGCAAAGTTTCTTAAGAATATAAGAGAGTGCTGACATGTTCCACAAAAGGTGACATTCTTTTCTACCCCATTTTTTTTCACATCCTTACTGCAATTTTACTTACCAAACAAGAGTTTATAATTTAAAAAGGTCTAACACAATTTTTATTAATTACTTTTTTACATCACAAGTGGAGCTTCCCCTCCCTCCTCAGTTCCCCCCCCCCTTACTTTCCCTGCCTCCATTCTCCCTCCCTTTCTCCTCAAGGAAGGGGAGACATCCCATGGATATCTACCTGCCTCAGCATATTAACTTGCAGTAGGACTAGGTGCATTTTCTCCTACTGTGCCTAGGCAAGGCAGCCCTATTAGGAGAAGGGGTCCAAATACAGGTGACAGAGTTAATGACAGCCTCTGCTCTAGTTGTTATGGGTCCCACATGAAGACCAAGCTGAACATCTCTTAAATATGTGTAGGGGGCCAAGGTCTATCCCATGCATGCTCTTTGGTTGATGGTTCAGTTTCTGCGAGCCTCTCTGGGCCCAGCTTAGTGGATTTTGTAGATTTTCTTGTGATGCCCTTGTTCCTTCTGGCTCCTTCAATCCTTCCTAACCCCCTATTCCATAAGATTCCCCAAGATCCACCTAATGTTTGGCTGTGGGTCTCTGCATGTTTCCATAAGCTGCTAAGTGAATCCTGTCAGAGGACAGCTAGGCTAGGTGCCTGGATGCCACTGCAGGAGACTATCACTAATAGTCTCAGGGGTGGGCTCTCTCATGGCATGGTTGGGCCAGTCACTGGTTGGCTACTTCCTCATTTCTTGCTACATCTGTATCCCTGCACATCTGATGGTCAGGACAAATTGTAGGTCAAAGGCTTTAGGGGTGAGTTGGTATTCCTCATTTCTCCATTGGAAGTTTTGCCTTGATACAGTATATGACCATTTTCAGGCTCCACATCCCTCATTTCTAGGACTTTTAACTACGGTCACTTTCATAGAGTCCTGGAAGATTTTAGTTCATCCCAGAGATGCCCCTCCCCCACCAACAATCCAAGTTCTCTTCCATTCTCCTCACCCTTGACCCTTTCTTTTTAATCTTTTTATTTTTATTAATAATTTCATTCATTTACATTTCAAATGATATGCCCCTTCCTGGTTACTCCTCCACAAACCCCCATCCCCTCCCATTCTCCTTCCCCGCCTTCCCTTTTTCTCCATGAGAGAAATGCTTCTCCACCCACTCACCCATTACTGTCTCACTGCTCTAGTATCCCCTACACTGTGGCATCAAGCCTCCACAGGACGAAGGGCCTCCACTCTACTGATGTCCACTCCCAATCCCCTCTCCCACCCAGGACCCTCTCTCCATCAACTCCCTCCTCAGTGAGATTCAAGCTCCTCCTTTGGGTCCTCCTTGTTAATTGTTTTCTTTTGGGTCTGTGGACTATAGCGTGACACACAGGAAGATGTAATTTATCTATGAACCCAGATTTCAAACAACTGTTGGGATTATTCATCACAAGCTATCTTATACAATTATGATATCTAAAAAAATAACTTATATTAATTATTTTGAAATTACAGTAGCTGGGGATGGAGAAGTGGCTCCACAGCTAGGAGTATCTACTGCTCTTGCAGAAGACCCAAGTCTGCTTCCCATCAGCCACAGCAGGTATCTCACAATTGCCTATAACTCCAGCTCCAGGGTATCCAACATGGCGTACTACATTCATATGCTCATACTCTCACACAGACACACCACACCACACCACACACATAATTAAAAGAGAAATTATGGTATTTAAGAAACTAATCATAAAATCATATCATATACAGCATAACTATACTCCAGTTGCTTTTCTTTGTAAACAATATATATTTTATTTTAGATATGTAAACTTTTTTTTCTGACAAAGAACTGGAAGTTTCACACAGCCAAGATGACCCAGATGCTAAGGAATCGCAGAATTAGTGATTTATTGTTATTATGTATATTCTTGTTTTTTTTTTTTCCTGTGAGTGGGGTTATATTTTTGGACAAAAAGAAGACCCCTGCCTTTGGAGAATCAAACTATGTGGTGTGTGTGTGTGTGTGTGTGTGTGTGTGTTTATATGTTATATAAATACACATCATAATTACTGTATAGTATTACCTAACTATTTGGGACCTTGATAATGTTAGTTTAGAGGGGATTATGTAAGATCATGAATTTTTTATGACTGTTTTGAAAACTGCTCACAACAGTGAGGCATAACTATCAAAGCATTTTCCTCATGAGCAACCCTTTCAAGAGAAGGTATCTCTGCATATTTTCATTTAGCTATCAGTAACTCAAAGACTTCCTCAACTCCTGGTTTTATCCTTAATTGGATGTATTTGTGAAGGGGACAGCATCCAAACTCCATCAGTGTTCCTTTGGCCTTCCCAGAGGTCATGTGTTGACACTTCCAACAGCCTCTTGCACCTCTCGTGAATAGCTGTACCCAGGTACAGAGTAAACTAGGATGTCTGGGCAGTGATGCACCAGGGACAAATGTCAACTAACAAAGTGTTGGAGGTGGTGGATAAACACCCTCTCACTCTTATCTTTGAAGGGCATCTTCAAAGTGTCTTTGAGCTCTTCAGTGGGATTAAGAAGAGAACATGATATTTTGTTGTATGGCTTTTCCTAGTAAGATGTGAACATGCTGCATATGGTAGCACATGCCGTAAATTCTAGTACTCAGCAAGCAGAGGCAAGAGGACACTTGTGCATTCAAGTCCAGCCTCATACATATCGCAAATTCCAAAACAACCATGGCCATGTAGACACTGTCTAAAAAAACAAAACAAAACAAAACAAGGAAATAGAAACAGCAAAAACAACAAAAACCAAGCAATAAAAGGTTTTCCCTAGTAAGATATGAACAAATGGTATGGCACCAGTGACAGAGCAAAGGATACCTTGGTGAACAACGAGTTTATAGAGGCTACATACAGGAATCTGGGTGGATAGTGACTGGTACCTCTCCACTGGTGACATCTGACTGCTGAAAGGATCATAGGGTAGGCGGCTGTACTGGCTGGTTTTGCATCAGCTTGACACAAGCTGGAGTTATCACAGTCAAAGGAGGCTCAGCAGAGGAAATGCCTCCATGAGATCCAGCTGTAAGGCATTTTCTCAACTAGTTATCAAAGAGGGAGGGCCCAGCCTATTGTGGGTGGTGCCATCCCTGGGCTGGTAGACCTGGGTTCTATAAGAAAGCAGGCTGAGCAAGCCAGGGGAAGCAAGCCAGTAAGTAGCATCCCTCCATGGCCTCTGCATCAGCTCCTGCTTCCTGACCTGCTTGAGTTCCAGTCCTGACTTCCTTTGGTGATGAACAGCGTGTGGAAGTGTGAGTTGAATAAACCCTTTCCTCCCCAACTTGCTTCTTGGTCATGATATTTGTGCAGGAATAGAAACCCTAAGACAAGGACCAAATTCCACTGCCCTTATATTTTCTTTCAACCTTGCAAAAATCATGCTTCAGGAGAATAACTGCTCCCAAGGACAAACTTTATCTTTTTACATGCATCTTTCTGTAGTCTGTTCCTATTTCACTCCTTTGGTGAACTGTTCCTTAGTCTTTAAATCTCTCTAGGGGCCTGATACCTGAATTTGGTCGTGTGTCAGTTTTTCCTCTAGGAACTCTGGGTCAAAAGATATTTCATCACATTGAGTTTTGAGTGACAAAGACAGGATTCATCACCTGCTTCCCCTTCCTCCTCAGTTTTCCCTTGAAGCTTTGGCAACTTATCAGCCCAGTTTACACCCGAGCCTCTCCTACCTCATAAAGATCATACTCCAGCATGGGGCACAGCAAAGTTACCAAATGCCACACCAGCCCCATTTGTTAACGTCCCGGTGAACATCAGAGTCTTTTCAAACATGGTGCAATAAAAATACCATTAGTCATATGCCCACTTCAGTAATTTTATATACATGCATATATATGTCCAGTACTTGTTCAGAAGCCACAGTTGGTGATTAGTCAAGTGTCTCTAATGTCTTGTATGAGCCAGTCCATGAGGGACTGATTTCATGCATGCTGTCTCAAATTATATAGTTTTTATCATTTTAAAGATCACTGTTTCTCTCTCTCTTCATGAGCCAGGCTATGAGAAACTCTTCTATCAATTCTCATTCAAAAGTCTCTTCTAAATTAACCCATTTGGATGCTCAGTATCTCCTGATTATCACACATTTTCCTGAAAAATAAGATCCGCATGGTGTTTTCTATTATTCTACCTAGTTCTCTTCTCCTTCTCTGGTTCCTCTCACACAACCTAAGATTTTGGGTCCCAGGAAGGATTCAGTGGCATAGCATAGGTATTTTAACTAATCTTTATCTTTTACACCGTACCAGCTGTAAGACAGGACAAGATACCACCTCCATTCCATCCTTCCTGTTCTCCTTACGTTTTTCACCAAATCAGAACCTAAGACAGAGGGCAGAGGACAGCATCTACATTATGCTCCCTATTATAATTTCTTTCCTTACTTGAGTAAATATTTTCTAAGGGATGAAGCTGACTCCCAGTTGTATGACTTACTTCCCGGAACAAAGACCATAAAACTATCTCCATGGCCCGCTTTTCCCTCTACTCGACATGTTCTACTTTCAGGGATTGCAATATATCCTCTATCAGCCATATTTAGACAGTTCTCAGAGTCATGTTACAGGCCACATTTACAGAGACACGCAACATACATGCAGAAGGTTGAAAAAGTTATGCAGATAAAGCTGACTACTGACCCACAAAAGGAACTCTTGCTCCTTGGCCAAGTTGTAGGAAAAAATGCTTTCCTCTTCCTGAGTAATTGCTTGTATAGCAGCAGGGAGGAGACTCCAGAGTCTTTTAAGTCTTATGAGTTTCCTGTGTCTTATAAATTTTCCTTGCTGTGCCAGGGGAGAATGTTTCAAGTGAAAGGAAATTTTTACACTGTATTCCCTTTTCTCTGAATCTTCATTCTGGTAGGAGAAGTTTTCCACACTCACTGCACAAGTAAATAATTTGTGTTTAAATGTTTGTTTTAGGGCTTCCTTTTGCTATAACCCACAGTCAAATAATGTAGCTTGAAAATTGAAACATAAATCACCATGCTCATGGTGATAGTCTTCCTTGTTCATTCATTCCCTTTGTGCTGTGTCATGCTAGCTTCACCAGAGTTTTCCTGTCTATGTATTTGATACATAGAGTCTGTCTTTCTTTGAAATCTCTTTATCTATTTCTTGGATTAAATTGACCAAGGAGTCTGACTCTGATATGTTAGCTCCATGAAATATTTTATTTTAATTTTTAGTAATTGCCAGTGAATGTTCTTCCAGGTAGGTAACAGGAACCCAGCCATAAGTATGTCCTATTCCATGTACCTACTGTGGCTTTCAAAGAGTCAATTTCATGTCAGTTCCAAACCAACACATCTCCCTTTGAACTGGGTGACTTTTAATGAATGGAACAGCAGCAGGGGGAATGGCAGGGTGTACAACATGACATTCTAGTCCCTCTTTCTCCTACATCTTCCCCATGTCAAGGGGTCTCAGAGTGTGACATGGCCCAATCCATGGGGACTTGTATGTAGGCCACCTACTGCTCATATATTTGGCTTGAGATGCTTTTGAAGGGAAGGAGGGAAGATTACCAAAACTCATTTTGGTTCTGCCTGAAGGCTCCAGCCTCCGTTGTTTGCAGGAAATGCTCTGTGGATGATACACTTGTTTAGAGTTCGGTTTCAGTGCTGCCTTGACCTCTTTTCCTGAGGAAAAGAAGACACATCTCCATAAGGTTCCCTCCTTACCACTTAAAAAAGTTCCTAACATCTCTCTCTCTCTCTCTCTCTCTCTCTCTCTCTCTCTCTCTCTGTGTGTGTGTGTGTGTGTGTGTACAAACACATCACCATAACATGCATGAAGAGGTCGAGGACAACTTACTAGAGTCAGTTCTTTCTTTGTACCATTTGGTTCCAGGAATGTGACTCAGGTCACCAGTCCTGGTGACAAGTGTCCTTACTCCTGGGTAATATCTCTGGCCTTCATTACATTTTAAAAGTAGTTTAACATGTTCCTTGGTTCTTCTCCATGCTCCAGCAGTCACAGTCAAGGACATGTAATACCTCCTCCCTTTGCAGCAAAGGCCACAAGCTTCTCTGTGGAAGGTTGATGCCACCTTTCTGTTTCTTGACATAGGATGAACTTGGCCATCCTCACCTTTCTGTCTCAGGTCATTTAATGAAGGTCCCCATCTAAAATTTCTAGACAAGAAGTGGGCTCTGTGACACAAACTTTCTTTTTCAACTTTAATGGCTCGAAATAGTGATGGAGAGACTGGGACCCTACTCTAGCTAAGACATTTTTTAGTAAAATTAATGGATAAAATGCTCAGCATCCTTGGGATAAGATGGAGGTCCTTAGCTCCCCATCTAGTTTTCCTTGAACCTGGTTTCTCAGAATTTTAATATTCTGAGTAGAGTGTCTACATCACAATCTTACACAACTGGTAATTTGGGGGGTTGGGATGTTTATCTCCAGTTTGAGACATCACGATGTTACATATAAACCAGTTCATTTGCACCCGTGAGATCATAAACACACCGTCCCGATTTACTCAAGAAGGCAAACTCAGAACACAAGTCTCTCCAATAGCTCGGTGGGAAAAGGCAAACACTGACTTTATTTGTGGTGCAGCTTCTGCCAATGCTCACTGCTCACAGACTCCTTTAAGCTACAGTAACATTTAGTAAACTCACCAAATACTGTAAAAAATGCCCAATGATAAGAAAATTACAGAAAAAAATTTCATTACACTGTCGAAAGTTGTTTGAGTCCAAAATCTGCTATTTCTGCAGATATTTGCAATGAAGTTTTAAATGTTGATTCTGGTTAGAAATGATTCTGGTTGACTTTTTTCCTCTCCTACATAGTCCTGGCTGGATTATGACACTGTTTTGTGACATTTTAGGAGTGCCATTTTGGGGATTGAGATTGCTGTTATTCTTACATATTTATACTAAGACCTTAACAGTTCTCATAAACCATTAATCTTCTGTGCTTTATAAAACAAAGTTACAGATTCTACTTATTGTTTGGGGAAAAAAACTGAACAGCTAATCAGCAGAAGGTCATTTTATGCCTCTTTTCCCTTTTAAACTATAATAAATAATTATCAACCTATTAATTACAAAAAATTCTTAATTATGCTTAGAGCAACCAGAGTATCTTCATGAATGTATTTTCATATTTGATACAGTATGCAAAGTCATTAAGTAAAGCCTCTGGTCTTCCAGTTTGGTAACAAAATGGCTTTTGTCTGATGCATAATTAATAGAAACTAATGTCGACTATGTAGCGCTTCCAGAGTTTTAAAGGCAAATCTATATTGGCCTACAGTTAACATGCAAATTCATCCAACAAGCAACACAAAATGTATTGTAGTAGTCATTCATTTTTATCAACATTCAGGAAGATGGAGACAGCAGCACAACTCTCCTTATGTCAGAGACACATTGTAACATGGTCCCTACTGAAGTTAGACCACACTTGGTAAAGTACTCCCTTGCTAATTCATCCTCTATCATCCGTTCAGACTTTCAGCACAATACATAGGTAACAGTGATTAATACTGTGGCATGAAGGTAAATACAGACAAGAGTTTGGTGTGCTAGCATACAGAATCTTAGAAACAGTGACAGACAAAAACCAAACAACTTGCCTTGTTCGTTCTCCCTTTGTGAGCCTGGCTTATCCATGGTCTCACTGAAACATTCTACCTGGGGATCTGAGTCCAACATCCCAGCACTAAATTTACTGAAATTACTCCCTTGGAGGGAGATTTGGCCACTGGGGATGCTATGCCTATTTGAAGGTGAGCATCAAGAGAAATATCTAAAAAAAAAAAAATTAGTGTATTACCAGAATCCTTGAAGGAAACTGTAATTTTTCAAGATACTTAGCATTATCTCAAGGAATTGTTTGGCGATTCTGTGGCTCACATTTTATTTCGTTATATTTGGTTGGGTAAGTGAAGTGTCCGCACCCCCATCCCTCTTGACTCTCCTTCCACTACATAAGACACTTGTTAAGATAAGAAAGATATTCTGCTAAAGCTGACGGTGACTGAGGGTCATTTAGTATTCAAAGTTCCTAAAGGATCGTTGGTTCTCTGAAAGGGATAAAAAAGTAGGAAAGGCTTTGTTTAAACGCCTTCTAGTAAACAAGTATTACTTCAACTGAGACAATGGCTACGTGACATCAAAGTACTATAAATTATCAAAACTATCGTACAGAAAAATTACAAATTCATTGCAAAATACATTACACTGCTACCGTTAAGAAAAAAAGTGCTTTTTATTTTTTCTTCCTTTCTTTATCTTTTTTTTTTTTGCCAGAAAATTATTCTTTCAATATAGAAAAATCCTATGTGGTACCCTGCATGTGGCTAGGATATATCGTAACGGAGTTTGTACTTCCGAAACACTGGAAGAAGGGCTGAAAATGTATAATAGTGACTTATTAAAGCCATGCTCCAAATGACCATGCCAGCTGTCAGTGGAGAGATGCCTATTAAGACACTAGAAGATGCCCTGGTCTGTTGAACCCTGCCGGTCAAGTCATCACACAGTCCCAGCAGTCAGCTGGTTTGGAATGCACAGGGTCATTTTGCATGTTCTGTGGGTCTTCTCATGTTCTCCTGAATCATCCTCATGTCTTTTCTGAGCACTGCATCCTGTGTGAATCCTCTCATTGATACCTGTATTGTCTCATGAGGGGAACGATGCAAGATGGCGGACCTGCCAATTTTAAGAATGGGTGTCCAAGAAGTTCTTGAGCTGTAGCTCTTTGAGAGGGCTCCCTCACCAACATGAGATCTAGGAATCCTCGGAGCATGGAAGAAACCTGTAGAAATAAACAGAACATCACAGTGAGGACTCAAACAGATGCCAAGCCTGCTGTCCTGAAATGATACTCCAGCTAACATCACTGATGACTTCAAATATACAGGATTAAGGAGGAAAAATATGGAAGAAAAAAACACATGTCATTGCTGTGATTGCTTTCAAAGTTTGAAATAAAAAGGGTAAAGGATAGAGGAACTGTTTATTACATAAAATAATGATGGGAAAACATGACAGCAACTGTTGTGTTGGGATTATGTAGGTACTGGTTGTATGTGTGACAAAATCAACTAAGACTATGAAATGTGCTCAGTGGGAGTGACTCTGCTTTCTTCATAGAGAGAAACGAATTTCTATCAGGTTGCTTGACAGGAGCACTTCCCTTTAATTTCTGGTGACTTTTCTGACATCTATCTTAATTACGTGGAGATGAGCACCATTAAATGAATGTCCTGATTGACTTTATTTGACATCTGCTCATTCTCTATCTCTACCGAGATGTAGGACATGTCTACCACTCTAAAGGGTGCCTCAGGTGTCTCTTCTTGTCCTTACCTATAGCCCAACAAAAGGCATCTTACTGCTAATAGGATATGAGAGTTTTACCTGCATTTATTTTTTGTACAGAATTATATATATATATGTATATATATATATGTATGTATATGTATATATATATAATGTATATATATAATATATGGATATAACATATAAATATATATAAGTAGCACAAATATAGTTTTGTACAAGCATAGACATACATATATGTGCATATATAATATGTAAATAAATTATATACATATGTATATATATATGTAAACTACTTATTGGCTTATTTTCACTCAATGTTGCATTTGTGAGATTCTTTCTTCACTTTTTCACCATTTTATTCTTATGTAGCATTCAGTGTCTAACTATTCCATGGATTATTTACTCATTTGCAAGATAAGCCTGGAATTTCCCAGCTTTTAAACATTAGAAATAAATATATCTTTGTCTATTCCATAGCACTCATTTCTATTGGATGTGGGGTGATTTTTACACAATTCATTTTTAGTTAAATTTTACCGGTTAAATTTTAATCCATCCCAGCAAAACTTTCAAACTCTTATGCCCTTCTTTCCTCTTTAATGCCCTTCTGCACAACCTATGTTAACAATTTTCTGAGTTCTTTTCATTGAGGGATGAGATGAAATGGGAACTTCTATCATTCCAAACTCCCCTCCTGTAAAAAGGCAGCCTTGAGCTTTTTCTGTTATAAATCAGATGGGGGGAGGTATGGGTAGGCTGGGCTGGACTTTGAAACGTCCTCTTCCAGGGAGCTGAGCACTGGCAGGGCATTTCTGGGAATAACCACAAGCCATGGTTTAATCCCAGTTGTTATGACTTGGGACATGTGAAAACCCACTGGTCCTTGATATGAACATGCCCTTCCTTCCTGCATGATCTGGTTCTCGACTGTGTCTCTGAAATGTCCTATCCTTATCTCCTGCTGTGTGCTGCAACATGAGCCTCCTTCCTTGGCTTCGGGTCCTTGCATCCGATGTGCCTTCTGCCCGGGACGTTTTCCTTCCAGATGTTTGCATGGCTAGAGCTGTCTTTCCATTTGGCCTGGATAAATCTTTCCATAAATGGCTTCCTTGGCTTTGCATGGGAAAGGAGCTCCTATCTTTCATCTTGTACATTTTATCTCACCACAATATTTTGGCTTTTTTTTATAGCATGTGCTGATTTTTTAATCCATGTGTGTAAATTGTATTTCTACTTAGAATGCAAGACCTACAGGAGTCAAGGAATCGGATGCTTGCACTGCAACATCCCTAGCACTTAGATGTCCCAAGAAGGTACCAGTTACTCAGGGAGAACATACTGGAAGGATTGTTCAATTCATCTCTCACTGGTCCACTGAGAGAAAAGCTGGTGACATCCCATTTATAGATGCAAAACTTTGTAGTAGGAGGTGCGGAGTCCCTTGCCCGGTAAAGGCAAAGAAAACTATAGATGTGAATCTAGATGACTAATCCAAAACTCTTACACCGAATTAGAGCCGGTGGACTGGATATGCCAGTCATTAAATAAACAGAGATGCTGAAAGATCCATTGGCGATTCTTACCTTGTGTAGGTCCTTTACCCTTGGAGGTAAGCTGTCCCGGATCCTCCTCATGGCCTGCAGAGGAGGCTCATTGAAATAGGGGGGCTCACCATCAATCATCTCTATCACCATTATCCCCAGGGACCAGATGTCCACCTGTTAGGCACAATCCTTTAGTTATATCAGGAATGGAGAACATTCTGCAGCTCTGATTGTATCATGAAACCCAGCATACCGACATGTATTTCCAAATACATTAATTTAAGACTTTTCAAACTTAATAATTTTACATGCTGATTTTTTTCACTCTTTTTGGCTAATGAGATTTGTCTACGTATCTCTGTGTGTGTGTGTGTGTGTGTGTGTGTGTGTGTGTGTGTTTATGGTTTGCCCGCAGAGGCCAAAAGAGGATGTCAGAGCCTCTAGAACTGTAATTTTGGGTAGCTGTGAGCCCCCTGATGTAGGTATTGGGACTGAATCCAGGTCTTCTGAATAAGCAGTGTATCTTAAATATCTGGTAAACACCTCCAAAGGCCTGGTGTGCTTTTCAAAGATGACTCTACTTAAGTTCTTACCAGTTTATTAGAGATGAAAATTTTCCATTCTCAAGTTTAGTACTTTAATTTAATCCCTTTAAGTTCTGTACTAACTACTGTACTAACCAGACCAGATTCCAAAAAAAAAAAAAAAAAAAAAAAAAAACAAACCCAAATTTTTCCATTTTGAAAATAGAGAAAAGTTACATTTAAACATAAGAATCTGAGAAAATTCTTTGATACGTTTGAAGCAAACTTCAAGAAGCGACTTTGTTCCACGAATAGTATGCTTTCACACATTCACACATCTACGAATCCGAGTTACACCGAGTTCCGTCCCTACCCACTTTGGAGCTTTCCTCTTCTGCCTTTTCCTATTTTGAATGAACCCACACAGAATCCTGCTTCCTAAGCTGTTTTCAGAGGGTGGTGAGGAGGAGTTCTGAGTAAGGAATGGGCAGGCAGAGGGGAAGGGAGGCTAGGGCAGTGGCTCTGTAAACCTGTGTCCTTCCTCTACTTCTCATGATGACCTTCACTGACGATTTATCTCTGGGGACCACAGTGAGGAAAACAAGCCGGGTCCTCATTCAGGATCACAGGAAGCCGAGCGGGAGAACAGAGCCCGTCTTCTTTCAGATGTCGCTCTGCCCTCATCACTACAAGCCATAGCTCATCTAGAGCCCAGTGCACAGAAGCACTATGGGAAATCTGCTTGCCTCTGGGTTTCTGCACACACCGTCCTCTGCCTAGAAAGCCTCTGTTCAGCCTTCCTCCCTTTTCATATTTTAAGCCTCATCCCTTAGTGGGTGTTCTCTCCTTTTTAGAAGAAATAAAGATTGAGTTGTATTTCGAATGTCTTGCTGTACACACACGGTTTTCTATTAGATTTCCATGATAGGCAAACATCACTCCCTTGTGGAACTTCCTGCACTTCTTTCCCCTTTCTGAAGCATTCCAGTTATATTTCCTGACAACCTGTCACTAGGTGTGGGACTAGCATTTTAATCACTCCATGATCCCCTGCCCACTATCTGGTAAGACTCCAGAGAGAGCCACTGTGTAAATAAAGATGGTGGTAATGTGTCACTGTCAGCTTAAACCAGTAGATCGCCAATGGTAGGGAACAACGGAGTCAGAAGTCCCTTAACTCCTTGACCCAAGACCACTGTGTCTCTGGGGAAGATCTCAGGACCCACTGCCTCCAAATGATGGCTGCCACCTACTTACCTCTGTCCCATAAGGTAGCCTGGAAATCACTTCAGGTGCCATCCAGTACGGGGTACCCACCAGTGACTTCCTCTTTGGCACCTCTTTAGAAACTTGAGCACAGAAACCAAAATCAGATAACTTTATCTGAGGGGAGAAGCAAAGCAGTGAAGAGATAATTAGAAAGCACTGCCCACTAGTAGACATATAAACACAGACCAGAAACAGGGACAAAGAGATTCATTCATTCACACTCATTACTGGGACTCAGAGATAGTAAAGAAGTTTCCAGAACCTTGCCTATCAGTCTAGAACTCCTGCAGGTTTTATCTCTCATCAAATCATAGGACAAGTACAGGTAACCCTTACACGTTAAGTATCCCAAACAATGTATTTCTCAAACCCATTATGATACCACAGAAGATGCTTTTGTATGATGGAGTAGATGTTCTCTGTAGAAATATGACTCAAGTTGCTACAGTTCAGATGCTTGATGCTAAACATGTTTATATTTTTATGAACCATGAGATCACTCAAATATCCATCATCTTTAAAAATAAATTTTTTAGATACTCTGTATTTACATTTGAAATGCTATCCTCTTCCTCCACCCAAATTCCATCCCCCCTACCTCTCCACCCCATTGCCTTGGCATTCCCCTACATTGGGAAAATGTGCCCTCCCTGGACCAAAGGCCTCTTCTCACACTGATGCCAGACACTGCTATCTTCACCTACGTAAGCAACTGAAGCCTATCCATCATCATTATCTGAATTTACAATAGTGTAGGACCTCCAACAGCCTAGGTCACTGAGTTAACACTGCAGTGCCAGCTTCCCCTTCTCCTGTTGCTTAGCTCCTTTGCCCATGGAAACATCTGTGTAGGTGTAAATCTAGGTATATAAACAGAGTCAGCACTCAGCTGTCAGACATTTAAAGTGGTTAGCCCAAAGTCTCAGTGTGCGTATATTATCTTTTTTATCTTTGACATCATGAATGTGTTCTGAAAATCCTTGCACAGAACTCTAGTGCTCTTGAGACCATATTTCAGAACAAACTGCACTGTGAGACACCAGCTAATCTACGGACTCTAAATGCCCAGGACTCTGTTTATGCTGGAAGGTACAGTTCCTAGTCATGATGCCCTGCTCTGAACACCAGATGGTCTTATAGACAGAACACTAATGGGCAACTTACCTCTGTTATCGACAATAGAATCCAAGAAAGTGAGCACTTTGAGTACTGATTAGCAAGGTTAAGAATGGCCATCTCATCAGACCTTAAGATTGCTATGGACCAAAATATATACTTCTGAAGAAGAAGTATACTGTCTTTTGGGTACAAATTATCTCTTGCTGTTCTTCATATTCTTCTGAGCTTCCCTCAGCCTTTCCCTTGGCTCTCCTCCTGCTACACTCACCTGACATATTGGGTGTGCTCTCTCCCCCAACTTCTCATTTCAGGGCCCAGTTCTTTCTATATACTTGTGTTGGGTATTCTTTCCTTCCCAATCTGAACTTGGTTTTGTAGGTGATTAGCTAAGTGGTACAGTATTTGTCTAGGACAACACCACCCCCCGCCCCGCATTTTACAACTATAATCATGTAGTTCCACTGAAAATTTTATAATAAAAAGATGTGTGTGTGTGTGTGTGTGTGTGTGTGTGTGTATACCTGTGTGTGCACAGTCAGGGAGACCAGAGGTCAATGTATAATATGTTTCTTTACCTATTCTCCTCTTTTGAGACAAAGGCTCTCACTGAATTTGGAGCTCCCTAATTGGCTAGAATCCTCCTGTCTGTCACCCAATGTTAGGATTACAGGCATGTACAGCGGGTATCTGAACACAGGTTTTCATACTTAAATAAACATGGTGCATACTAAGCAATCTCCTCACCCTCTAAAGCTTTTAAATGTACTTTTAACGTTTGATTTCTTATTAATTAAATTGTGTGTGTGTGTATGTGTGTGTATAAGACCTTAGAATATACCCTTATTTGGAAATACAAGTATGCAGTCATATGTTTCATGTTCTAGTTACCTTTTATTGTCAACTTGAAACACCCTGAAGTCAGTCACCTCAGAAGGTGGGCTTCAATAAGGAGTTGCCTTGACCAGATTGACCTGTGTGCACACCTGTGGGGAAATGTCTTGACTCTTAATTGATTCAGGGGGCCCAGCCTACTGTGAAGGTATCATTCCTACACATCTGGTCCTGGTCTATAGAAGAAATGTAGATAAGCATAAGCCTATGAGAGGGAAAGCCAAAGAGCATGCAACAAGCAGCGTTCCTTCATGGTTCCTGCCCCAGTGCGCTTGTCTTGACGTTCCCAGCAATGAGTTGGGAACTCCAAGCAGAAGCCAAGAAAAATTTTCCTCCCCTAAGCTGCTTTTTGTCGTAGTATTTATCACAGCAACAGAGCAACTGGCACAGAAATCGGTACCAGCCATCTAATATGGAGCTAATACCATGATTCTCTGATGTTGTATTGTGCCTCCTATTCCTTTCTAGTATGTAGTTTCCACCCTCCCCATACATGATAGTAGGCTTCAAGATGGTCTGTAGCATATGTCTTTGGACTAGCCATGGAGAGAAGACCTTTAATTATCTTTGTTTCTGAATACTTAATATCTGTGTCAACTAGCATCCAGAGGTGCTACGGATGACTATCATTTTTAGTGAGGTTAAGGCCCAAGGAAGGGCTGGAACCATTAAGGATAAATCTAAAGGCCTGAAACAGTAGCTTTAGTCATCTACCATGAAAATATTACAACCCTTTGGATATACTCCTGAAAACCAGTTGAGTGTTTTCTCTGGCTATGCCTTTGAAATGGAGCCGATGATGTGGGTAGAAGTAGGTTTTCTCACATCACAGTTTGGATGTAGCATCCAGTAGTTTCTTCAAATCTTGGAGACAGTGGGAACATTCCTTTACCAGCCAAAACAAGAGCTTTAAATACCTGGGGCAAGAGTCTAGAGCCTTGATAACCTCCAGATGTGCCTTTCTGCATGCCCCAGCCCCCTATGGGACAATTAATTCCCAGAGTACAACAGGCTAGGTATCAGGAGAATTTAGGTTGACCAAGGAAAGAAACAGAGAAGAAGAATAAGGTGGGTTTTTAACTTCACCTTGTGAACCCACATATCATATACTTCATGCTCCTGGAGGATACTGCAAGAAAGAGGAGAGGTAGGAAGCAAGAGGAATGAGCAAGTGTTTAAATCTAGAAGACCAAATTTTTGGTAATATCAGCTACACTTTGTAATAATCTGGTTCAATTTTGACTGACAATGTTTAAATTATTCAAATGGCTTAACTTTAATGGATAAAATTAAAATAGAGAATTCAAATAAGAATCCAGCAAATACAACATTTTTCAGAAGTGTGGATACACTTTAGAACATTGTAATGTCTCTCTGTGCATATATATGTGTTTTGTGTGTGTTTATGTGACTTTGAGTGCAGTGTTAGTTGTACTGTTAGTTGTTTCTAAAGCCAATAATTTTTATTTTTTTTAAAGAGGGAATATTATTCTTTTTTCTTCTTGTTAAATAGATTAAAGATTAATGATCACAATTTATGGCAATACATTTTATTTGCCTACACATATCAGAAATTTGAATAACTAGGAAGTGACATTTTGAGCATTTGGGGACTGGTACTTTTTAACCTTATTATCCTATTGTGGGTTTCTCTTTGATGACATGAGAAACCCCAAATCCTTCAAAATCTGGTATCTTAATAATTATTTCCCTTAAAAAATGTGTAATGTAGGGAACTGAAGCTAGATGTTGGGCAGAAGAAGAGTTAGAAGCTCACTCTCCTTCTGCAGGAACAGAAGTGCCTTTGTATATGTTTTTCTTCCAACTCATCCTAGTACATAAAAGACAGTTTTCTAAAAAAGCATAATTGCACACAACATTTGTCCAAATAAATCTCAAGTAGGTAATGAGAACTCAAGTCATGAGTATAATAAAGCACTGTGGGCAGATCTTAGAAGCAAATCACACAGCTCTAAGCTGAAGATTGTTTTAGATGGAACTGGATAGTGTGGCTATAAGCAAACTAACCCATCTCCTTAATGCAGTTATCCTGAAATAACAGAAGGAAGCATATTGCTTCCAGCCAAGGGAGATGTAATGTGTTACAGCACACGCCAAGGAACTCAGACTTTAGAGTTCTTAAGGAGCTTTACTTTCACCTATTATCCCAGACAACTCTTAATACTTCCTATCCAGGAAATGGGCCACAAAAAGATGCAAGGTAGAGGAATGGGCAAGAAAGTCCATTTTAGAACAGTGGTAGATCCAAAAATGAATTGTAAATTTCCTGTTCTGTAAACTGCATAAACTAGGGTTTTGTGCCGTTGCTTCAAGTTTTGAATTACAGCCAGTGATGGCTTCCTTTGTGAATATTTCTTGGATGCTTTCAACAAGGCAATAGCACTCAACTCGTGTAACTTCAGCATCATCTGGCAGCTTGTTAGTGATGAAGATTCCTGGGTACCACTTAGCCTGATTAAATTATCACCCTAGAGGCAGGATCCAGGAAGTCAGTTTTATTTTCATGTTCTCTACTGGCTTCTGATGCTCACTAAAGTCTGAGAGCTCCTGCTTTACCGAGAGCAATGGCAAGAAACAACCACAAGACCCTGAGACTGGGAATAGAGAAGCCAGTTTGACGATGGAGAAAGCAGCATCTCGGAAGGACCATGGCACCAAGCACCATCTCCAAGCGCACAGGGAGTAGATCATAGACATTAACTCAGAGGGGCAGAGTCCTCATTTCTTCTCCTATAATTAGACAGAGCTCAGTTAGTTGCAAGTTACTATCCCAAAGCTTTATTGCACCGTTAAAGGAAAGCCTGGAAGCTTGTCCCAGGACTTCCTGAGATACCTCCTACACTGAGATGTCCTTCCTCTGAGGACAAGCAGGAAGGGGACACAGATGGAGATCAGGACAAATTTCAGAGTCAGTAAAACTATTTCAGATGCCCAAAGCTCTGTTTATTTTTTTTTTAATTGCCTTTGTGTGATTACCTTTGAGCCATCTGTTAATTGAGAAATGCTATTTAAGAGATAAAAGTGTCAAAGGGAATAGAACTAATAATACCAATACAATCAGTGAACAGCCAGAGACAGTGAATATTCCAGGGCCCATCCTCGGTGAGGAGACACTGGATTCCTGTTGAGTGCTGGTGACATCCTGGTGAGGGGGTGGAGTGGTCATACGACACTGGTTGATGATCTGTGCTCACGTGTCCTCCATTCCTCGTTGAAGACATATAAGGGAGGTGCCTAGACTCTTTACATTATCTATAAGCACACCATTAGTTGGTGTTTCCCCCCTGATCAGAAATTAACTACTAAGCGAGAGATCACAACTAAGACTTTATTCTGTGAAGAATCTCTGAGAGTCTCCAGAGAGGAAGGCCTTCACAGTCAATCCACAAGGTAAGTCAGGGTACATATACCCTACTTCTAGGATGTTTCAGGGTGCCTTCTGGGGAGGAAGAATTTCTAGCTTGGCATATCCAAGTAGCCAGAGAGAGAGAGAGAGAGAGCTCCCCCTTCCCCAGGAAAGAGATGCACAGGGAAGATGTGAGGGTGTAGCTATTGATCATGAAAGGTAGGTTTCCATAAAACTATGGGTGGAGCTCTAGCAGTATTTGCTATGTGGGATCACACTTATTATGGCATGTGTAGATTTGAGGACAGTGCTGCCAGCCCCCCCCCAGGATTATGGATATTTGAAAGTTTATGGGCTCTGCGTTGCCTCTCCTCTGGGTGTAGGCCACCCTAGTGCACTGGACTAATAAACATTTTGCTTTTGTATCAAAAAAAAAAATAAAGTTTATGGGAAATCTCCCAAGTTTTAAGATGGGGGAATCAGTTTAGAGAGAGAGAGAGAGAGAGAGAGAGAGAGAGAGAGAGAGAGAGAGAGAGAGAGCATAAAGCCCACTTTTGTGCATGCCCTTTCAAGGAATGGGTTTATTGGTCATCTATATGAATTCCTTTTCAGTTTGGCAAAGGTCATTCACTTGTTGCTTACTGGCCTCTAAGTTTCATACAGAGCCATGTGAAACAGCTTGTTTCTTCCACTCCATCCATTTCTCTTCATGCTCATTTAAAAATCCCAGTCCTGGACAGAGACCAGAAAGCCCGTTGGAACCCAAATGCTCTGTCGATCTGTGTGGGGGAATGAGCACATTTGGGGCAATACAAGAAACAAGGTCCAGCCAGCTTGCTGGTGGTTCCTTCTTCCTGGGACCCTGCCACCCCTGACAGCATGAGCTTTGTCCATCCCAACCTTCTGCCTCTGCATCCAGGAGGCTGCTCTGATGGTCCTGTTCCAGTTCTGGGATCACCGTGCCTTGTTCTTCTCACTTGCTTAAGTTAATTATGGAAATCTCCACACTTAGCACCTTCTGTTGAATGTTTGTCAAGATGATTGATTGATTTCTTTATTGTATCTATGTCTACGTTCTGGAGTTACAATGAGGCAGCACTATGCCTGTCCTTCTCATGTGGGTTCTGGGGATCTGCATCCAGAACTCCGTATGTGTGCAGCAAACACTTTTACCCACAAAACTAATTTTCCTGGTAAGGATCAATCAAATAGGCATTTTACTTACTACTCCATCTATGTTTGTTGTTACATCTAAATGATATAGTTTAATGAAATAAGTACTTTCTTGTGTTCAACCTTAGGATATATATTTTCCTAGCACTCACAATAATGAGCATTCAGAAAATAAATATGTGAATAAATCACCAAGACCAGGAACATCCACAGTGCTTCTATTCTTGTAGGCCCTTCTGACTACATGGAGGTTTAAGGAAGCTTGAGATACAGGTCCTACCTTTGAGAATTTATCAACTGGGTAGTTTAATAATCTTGTATATTAAACAGAGGTTAAAAAAATCTTTAATTAAGTTGATTAAACACTGCCCTATGATTTTAGCCCCCATGTGACTTCAAATCAGATGTGTTTCCAGGAAAAGAAACCTCCAGACCCAGGGAAATATGCATGGATTGAAACTGCCCTGCTTTTGTTTCTTCATGTCCCATCCCTAGAACTGATTCATGGACCTCTTCAGTGCTCCGTGTATTTTGTGCTCGTGGGGCCTTACGTAGGTGCTTTCTGAGTCACGGAGAGGATTTTTGCCCTCCTCCTATACTTCATGTGTATAGACATGTCTTCTCCTTTGCAGCCCTCTGTTGTGTGACTTTCTACTTTATCTTAGGAAGAGGAGTTGTTGGAGGCTAGTGGGGGTGGGCTGAAAGGCTAAAGCCCTTATCTGGCCAATATGAGGACTATAGCTAAGGCCCACAGAACCCAACTGGGTGAGCATGAGAGCCTCCCTGTAATTTCAACGTGTGGAAGGTGGAGACAGAGAATCCCCTAGGGCAAGCTGGATAGTATCAGTGAGTTCTGGGTTCAACTGAGAGACCTGGCCTCAATGAAAGGGAAAAGCAGTTAAAAAAGATTTTCAATCATCACACGTAAGCTGTCACATGCATGCACATACATTCTCACAGGTACATCGGAACATGAAAGTCACATTATACCTATGTGCATGCAGGAAAAAAGTGCAGTCTATGCTCTATCCCTTGAAACTGGGATCCTGTGAATGTGTGATCTACTTTAACTAAAATGATATAACCTGAGGGCTGCAATGCATGTGTGCATTGACTCTGCATCAGGGATTTCCCTTCTTGATACTTTTGGGAACACTGTGACATGCAACATGTGGATTATCCAAGGCTACTCTACAGGGAGATGAGAGACACATGGTCCCATTAGCACTCTCTCTCCCACTGCATACCAGCTAGCTACAAACAAGACAGAGACCATCATCAGCTTGTGAGCAGCCCACAGCTGATGGTCCCTATCACGTTCTTGTAATAGGCTGGATTTCAATATAGAGGAGAGAGATAACTCCAGCCAGATGGAGAATGCCCATGTCACACCAGAATTTGCTGAAGAATTCTCAGAGTGCTGAGGTGGAAGAACCTCCACTCTAGCCTGGTTGAAAGCCAGCAACTACAAGTTCATGACAGAGACCCTCAGCTGCAGGCTGTTGACAAGAGCAGAGGCCAGTTGTCTTAGCAGATGAAACTCAAACTACTGACCTATGCACTTTTGAACAAACGCATGGTAATTGTTTTAAGCCACATACTTTTGAGTGGTTTTACTGTACAACCAAGCAAACTTATGCTTGTCCTTGTATTGCTCTTTTCAAAAAAGTTTTAACAGGAGTATTGACAAAACGCAGTAATTAAAACTGTTCATGCACAAACCTTAAATTGCATGCCATATATGCACACACATGTAAATATGAAACAAGAGAGAATAGGATTATGAGACATCGTTCTCCTCTTTACTTGACTAAATTTACTAATTAATCTATAGTAAAACTTAATTTTTTAAAAAATGAAACACGATGAGCCAAAACAGATTGGCAGTTTCTTCCAACTCATCTCTGATAATTCTTCAGCAAATTCTGATGTGACAAGGATGTTTTTCATCTCCCCGAGGTTGCTGGGTTATAAAAGCCAGATACCATGAAGAGATGCCTATTTCCTTATCCCAAGCTCACTTCCTCTGGGGAGATCTTAGGAGAGTAAAAAGAGCCTAGCTAGTGAGAGTCTGTGTGTCAAGACTTTTCACTAATGTGGAATTCAAATTTGCCACATCTCTGATGGTCACAGATCCTACATTCTGCTGACTTCTGAACTTTGACAGAAACTCCTGCATAGATTATGTTGACAAGAAATGCAGAACTCTGGGTATCAAAACATAGTTTGGTAAATGTTTTCTCTTTGCCTTTTAAATCAAATGCCTTTTCTTTCTCTCTTCGGACCTTCTCAAAGCAGCACGTGGCGGAGAGTAAATTGACCGCTTCCTGGAGACTGGAAGCAAGGAGCAGAGTGAAGTGGGGACATTTATTCTAAAGCTTCATCTGGCAAATTCATGATACTGGCCTCCATCGAAGATCAGAGCTCCTGCCCAGCAGTCCCAAACCTCACAACCTCTTCAGCACACATCAGTGACAGTGATGGTCTAGTTCAGAGTCCTGTACCCATCTGGATGGCTTGTTTCTTATGATTCTTCTACGTCTGTTTTCACATAGGCAAATTATCTTTTAGAGTCTCCTCAAAGTAGTCAGGAAGACTTGGTCATTGGTTTCTCCCATGGAAACAGAGATTTTGAAGTTATGCAGACTCACAGGAAGAAAGTAGACAGAGCCAAAGAAAAGCCAAACTCATTTAGCAAGAAAAAAAATGGAATGCAGTAGAAAGTTAAAAGAAATTCTCATAGTCTCCATTATTTCCCACTCTCATTGTGGCCGAGACACATTCTCCGTCAATTTCAGGTCACTGGTAATTCTGAGTAACAGGATGACACAGAAGGAAGGCAATTTCCTCTTTGCAAGCTCTGGGAACTGGAGTGGGCGATGTGCAACTAACAGAAACTAGAATTGTGAGGAAGTGTTCTTAAAGAGAGAATCATGTCCATGACAGGCAAGCTGACAAACTTAACTGGAGGGGACCCAACATGAAAACCTTACCCGGCCATCACTTGTCAGAAGAATGGAGTCACTCTTTATGTCCCTGTGAATCACTCCTTGGTTATGAAGGTAGGACAGAGCTTTCAGAACTGACAGGCAGACTGTAGCTGTCTGTTCTTCATTCATTCTAGGAAGGAGAAAACATTTAAGGATGAAGACAGGTTTAGGTACAGCTTTCTGATGCTCAAGAGATGGCACTTGGGTTCTGGGGAACTTGTGCGTGTCTCTAGCCTCACCTAGAAAAGAAATCCAAATAAAGAAAATGAAGTTCCTGGGACATGAATTATCACAGAATATTAATCCTTGCACTGAGCATTCCAGGGGCCCAACATAAATCAAGAGAAAGTGAAAACATTTGTTAGCTTTTGAGTAATTAGTACAAATTCATGTCCCTGAACTCTTATACTGTAGGCTCTGAAGTTGTATTTGACTAGAATTGAATTTTTTTCTTTTTTTTTTTTTTTTTTGTTTCCTAACAGGATCATTACAGTGACATAAAAGTTTGGTCATTTACCTGTTCCTTCTGTCCTCAGATGATCCTGGTGGCGTTAGCATATGGACATGGCATGACAACTCAGGAGGAAAAAAAAATCTAAACTCCATGTAAGTGATGTAAGTTCTGCTGCTGGTTACTAAAACCGAGTTCTAGTAGGATTCTGAGATTGAGTCAGTGTGTATCAATTCAGAGTGTAGGATGGGTACTTATTTAATTTGTGGTTTAGTAATGAGCTCTCTGGGGAGGGGGGGCTGCAGACCTTGAGTGCAGGTGTTGATTTATGAAGAAGTCATGCAGGTAGTTACTGCAGTCATACTGTGAATGGTCTGCCTTACCTGGTATGAGTGACAATGTCTGTCAAGGCACCACCTTCTAGAAACTCCATGACCACCCAGAGCTCATCTCCAACCAGGTAGCTGTTATACATGTCAACTACATTGTCATGGTGGTAATCACGCATTATTACAACCTGCATGAGGGAGAAAGATGCATGTTTACTGTCTGCTGCTGAGATCTGGGTATGTTTTCACTGGTGGTCTTAAAAAAAATACTTTGAATGAGATGCGGTGAGTGCTGGGGAAATTGTTCAGGAATCTACTGCAGATGAGAGGCATCAGCATTAGTTACCTATAGTGAAGAGAATCCAATATATTTGCTTAAACAAAAAGGACAGGCCAGACAGACAACAGAAAGATCAAAAGGATGTTCGGGGCAGAGAAAAGTTAAAAAGAGGGAGGACTTTCAGTTATATAGCAAAGTTTGTCAAAGATAAAGTTTACTTTGGCATTTTGGAAAGTGCAGTCAGACATATCGAAAGGGCCTGTATAGCTCATTCTCCGTACTTTGCTGGGGGGCAACCCACCAAGGATTTAGTAAGCTGAGTGGGTAGTGCTGGGGCCCACGAAGTAAACAGTTATTAAAGGGGCTGTAAGAAAACAGATTATGTAGGATAGATCTGAGGAAGAATTGGTCTGAATACAAAAAACATACTTAGATGTTAAAAAATCAGATGCTATAGCCCGTTAAAAGACCAAATTATGCCTACTTGTTGGGAAGAGCATCTGGGAATTGTTGCCCTGTAGCTACTTCGAGTTGATTTTCAGAATTTGTGTGAAGTGATAAGCTATGCCTGTCTCTTCTGGAACTATGCTATAGAAAAAAATTCTAAGAATCAGAAACAGGATACAGGGGAGGTGTCCAAGCCCACTTATCTGTGTGGCTTCCAGGGCTTATGTAAGGTACTGAGCATCTATTGGGAACTAGAGATGAGGGAGGCCACTGGGCCTTCATAGAGCCTCCATTTATGACGTTTCAGATGTAGCTGAGAGCACTGTACAGTGTCCATGGACCAACTTACTTCTGTACTCTAATAGGAGAAGTGAGAATGCTCCCAACAGTATGCTCAAAGTCTCAAGCATCCACAGACTGTTTTATAGATGTGGACCAACGACAGCTCTGTCAAAGTATCTATTTCCAGATTGCTGGTGAAGTCACAAAAGGGACAAAATGCCAAAACACTGGTTTTTTTTTTTAATCTTTTGGGCTTATTTTTGTATTTTTTTGTTTTGTTTTTTTTTGGTACAGTTACTCCTGTCTTCTTACTCATTATAGAGCTCCTAATTGATACATAGGCAATAAATATAAAAAAGTTAATTTGTACATGTATAATGAATGCAAAAACTGATGTTAAAATTATTCCTATCATCAGTAAGACAAATGTCACAACTCTATTGGAAAAGCAAACAAAGGTTATTTATATGATTTATGGAAAAATTAAATGGCATATAAATACATAAAATAAAGTCAGACAACTAGCAATAAAATTCTAATTAAAGTAGTAAGATTTGTCCATGTCTATGAGATCAGCAGAGATAATATGACATCTACTAATGGCCATAAATGTGACAGAGGATTGTTACTGGTAAGGACCCAAGCTAGTATTTTTCTAAAACCATTATATATTAATTCTCTAAAAACTATAAATATTTATGTGCCATTTGGGTTGTTAATCCCACATTATGAATCTAATAAAAATTATAAAACATGCAGCTAAACAGCACTCACTGTAAACATTATAAATCAGAGATTATTTAATAAATATGATTTATATAATATAGGATGGATGAATTTGAGGCCATTGAAGAAATATGCTTAGTATATTAAAATATGATAATTTACTATCTAAAATTTTATTAACATGAAATGAAATCCTAAGTTAAACATTAAGTTAAAATACAAAGCCATCAGTCTACATGTATAGTATGATTCCAAATAGAAGATAAGTAAATAGTAGAATATAAGAAAAAATACTAAAATATTAATGTAGGTTGCTATTGCTTGCTTCCAGGGTTAATGGTACATATATATGTATAAGGTTGCAGGCCTTGTGAATTCATGAGTTACATATCTCTTTAATCTAACAAAAATGTATGGAAATAGTTTTTAAAATGAGTATGTACTATAAACCCTTTTTGTCCTTACGATTCTATAAATGACATAATACAACAAATATTTGTATAGCATATAGCATTTGCACCGTGATAGAACAATAAGCAATCTAGTAAATGATACATCACGAAGAGGAGAAGATGCATGAATGAAATGTAAGTACTTTACATCCTTTATAGGAAGGACACAAACAGGTATGGAGTTTGCTGTTGGGGAGACAGGACGGCTCCCCTAGAAACACTGAGTAGTGGGTGTACCCACGGGGACAGACAGCACAGGATGAGGTCTGGACTCTGCTGGACAGGCCTCAAACCCTGGCAGTCATTTAACCAATCCGGGTTGCTTTGTCTCTTACACGGTAACACGTTTCTACCTCAAAGGGTTGTTGCTCAACTAGGCTGGTGCTTAGCACAGTGGCTGATACTCATGGAACACTTTATAAAAGTCACAGCCATGTATGCATAGAACAGGGCTAGAGGAAGGACTGCAGGGGGATGTTGGCTTTGCCTTTCTATTTGAAGTGCCAATCTATGACTGAAAACGTAATATTCCTCTGTCTGTCTGTCTGTCTCCATCTCTCTCTCTCTCTGTGTGTGTGTGTGTGTGTGTGTTGGGTGGGATGTGTGTAGTGCTGGGTACATGGGTGTGAGCAGGTATATGAAGAATAAAGGATAACCTTAAATGCTGTTACTGAGAAGTGTTGGTTTTATTGAGCAGGGTCTCTTACTAGCCGGGGGTCCACCCAGAGGGTTGGCCCTCTAGCTTGCACTAGAAAGCACTAGATTGGAGCAAGTAAAAATTGGAGATTTCTCTGAACTGGGATTAACAGCATTTATGACCCTGCCAGGCTGCTGCTGCTGCTGCTGTTGTTGATGATGATGATGTTTTACTTGATTTCTGGCCAGGGAACTTAGGTCTTTATGCTTGCATACTGAGCAGTTTCCTAAGGGAATTTTCTCCCCAGCCCCTGCATACGTACTGTTTCTGAAATAGGAAGTAAATATTACATCAACATGAAGAAGAGGCAATCCAAACCCAGCATTCACCTCATTAAAAAGGAGTTCCCGTCGCTGTTGCTTTCGGAGGTCCATTTTCTTCACTGCCACTTGCCTGCCCGTGTGCTTCTCTGTTGCAATGCACACGATGCCTGTCGACCCTTCTCCGATTTTAATAAAGTTATCCAAATATTCCCTGGGGTCTCCCGGGCTGACCACCAGTTGCAGGGCAGCTCGGAACTGTTCATGGGATACCCTGGAGGGCTGCTGGTCTGAGGAGGAGCCCCAGCTGGGTGGAGGGTAGGTGCCCGAGGAGATACTGAGAGAGCTCAAGTAAGAAGCGGTAGAGATATACTGAGAACTGGTTTGCAGGGAAGGATGGTGGTATAGGGATGCTTTGTGGTACCCAGAAGGGTACTGGTGACTACTTGAAGAGTAGCCTGCTTTGCTTTGACTTTGAGGTAGTTTGGTGGGGCCTCTGGGGTAGGTGTCGGACCCTGACAGTGGAGGACTGAAGACCATCTGCGCGCGATCGTAATCCACCTGGGAAGAGAGACACACATGGGCAATATTCACTACATCGCGATCTGAAGCCTGTGGCTGTGACAAGAAGGAGGAGAAGCAGTGCCAACAGGACCTGCCTGGGCACCTACAATACCAGCTACACCCAGGAAAGTCCTTTCCCACTTCTATGCCACCCATCCCTCCAACCACTGGCTTATTGGATTCATATGATCCTTATCCATTTTTGTTTTCTTGTGCCACAATACATTTTTGTGTTTGCCATAATCATAAAGAAAAGACCCCCATTATAAAGGACATTAATTCCCAGCCAACATTTGAGGGGGAAATGTCAGGGGCAGGAAGGAGAATTTCTCCATGCTTTCAGACTTATCTCCTTGAAGGGAGTGCGTGAAATTCTTGTATACAATACAGCTCCTATACCAATAAAAGATAAGACATGGCTCCTGGTGCTAAGTAGCTTTTGCTTCAGTATTTAGTAAGAGTATAGGATTTTTCAGCAACTAAGTTCAATTGAGAATAAAGAAAAAACTTCAGGTATTCATGAGAAAAAAAAAAATTTGGCTTTGGCCAGCCTTCAGTGAGATCCCAGGGAAAACACATTTCATTCTGATGTTGAGGAGTAGGGATAAGGGAACTTGGTAGTAGAGAGGCGGGAGGACAAGAACAAGGAGGAGAAGGAAGCCAGCAAACTGCTGTGTCCATTTGAACGGCCCCAGCCTTGTGGTACAGCTTCTCTCAGAGAAATGGCTTGCTCTGCCTTTCTCCAACTGCTCCACCAGGTGAACACACCACAATCCGTCTGAGAAGACCATGGTTCAAAGAGTAAGGCTTCCTGCCATGAATGAGCTAGAAACCGACACCCGTGAGCTATGGTGAAAGCGCCTCCTGTAGCTCATGTCTGTCCCTCAGGTCACAGTAGCCCAGCCTGATTCTTTGACTGCAGCCTTATAAGGGATGCCAAGACAGAGTCAACTACCTAAGGATCCCCGAATTACTGATATCCAGAAAGAACGAAATAGTAAATGTTTGTATTTTCTGTCTTAACAGGCAGTGTGTTAAACAGCAGTACATTTTGTTCCCTGAGAGTTCGTTACAGAACAATTGATAGCTGATATACTGAGAGATCTGACCCAGGAATTTGTGCAAGTTGATAAATGTACACTGTTGTTTCAAACAACAAAGCCCTAGGATAATTTGTTAAAAAAATAGACAACTTATTAATGGAGACATTTTTTTTCTGATTTCTGCTATGACTCCATTAAGCTTATTAGACACTCATGTTGAGATATCACCTAAATGACTTAGACGACAAAGTCCCAGGATAAATGGAGAGTAAAAATATGAGTGTGAGAACCATCCATGGTTACTTGGTATTAAAGACATGATGCTGAAGTTGTAACAAAAGGTGCAAAGCATCCAACATCTACCCGTTTACAATATCAGAAAGAACAGAAGGTCTCTGCAAAATCAGACAGAAAAGTAGTGGCCAGTGATGTGGGAAGGAAACACAAAGGCAGCACAGGACTTTGGACATGGCTGAAAAATATTTCATGAGGGGATAAATGAGTGTTGTGGAATATCCCTAGAGAATGATAAACCGGGCAAGACGGGGGAACTGGCAGGCATCAGCAGCTTCTACCTACTGCATGTAAGGATGTCCGTTCGTTCCATCATACAAGGGAGCAAGGACTGCATATAGCGATCTCCTGAAAACCACTACCATAGCACCATTCTTGGTTGTTCTGCACTGAGGTTTTGGCTCTAATGACAGTGATGTCCTATAACACAAGTAACATGTAACACATGTAATACATGTAATAGTCAGCTGTTCTAGCTGCAGGGGCATGTCACTCCATTCAGATGGGTCCACCACTCTGATGGCATTGGAATAGGGAACAGAACAGGTATCCTCCTAAGTCGGAGTCCTGCCTTCTATGCAGAGGAACATACTTGGACATATCATGACTCTGATCATTTCAGTCAAGATCTTCAACATCTTTGGGCCTCAGCTTCCCCATTTATAAAATGAAATAATGATAAATATATTAACATTTCATTCCTCAGACTATAGAAACTTCAAAAGATTGTGTAGATATGAAAGGATTTGAGAGATGATGGGCCAATAAACTGTTATAGTTCTGTAAAGTACTTCATATTATTATATGGCAATACAAAAGAAAAAAACTCAAGAGCAACAAAAACTAGTTATTGTTTACAGACTATGTATGACATAGCAATGTCATACATGTCCCTGTAATTAAGTTCTTTAAACATAAAACGTTTAATTATAATATACTGAACAAATGTTAAAGTTAACCTACTCTATTAGAAACCAGACTCATTTTATAAGGTAAGGCCTTGTGTGTGTGTGTGTGTGTGTGTGTGTGTGTGTGTGATGGAAACAGGGTAAAGGAACATCAGTGTAATTTAAGCAACTAGAATCTTGCTTTCCAGTGAGCTACCATTAACCAAAAGCAGGTTCATCAGCAAGGATGGTAGAAAAGGCTAAGTAAAGTCTAAACTTTTTGGGGGAGGCATGGGGGAGGTTTAAATGCCATCACTTTTCATCATCCTCATGGAGAGATATTTTTTTGTTTCTCATAGTTAATACAAAATTGCATTAATCTCCCATGAGCGCGTATAGCTGATCTCTAAAGGTATATTATAGACAGTGGATTATGGCCAGTAGGAGTCACAAACACCACTTTGCACTGCGTTGGGGGCATTTCCTCCTCTGTCAGCTGTCCCAGCATTATTAGGATCTACTCTGAGCAAGTAGCTTATGGCATATGAAGAGAAGGCACATGCCTGCATAAAGGGGACAATTTCCTCTTGCAGACAAGACAATTGTTTTCTGAGAGCAGATCATCTTTGAAATTAGGTGTTTTAGATAAGAAGATGCAATTGTCTTTCTCGGCTGCTGCTAAGAGGTGCAGACTCTTAAAGCAGTAATGTGGAGCGTCTGCAACCACAAGGGAGAATGTTGGAGCCAAACTAAATGACTCAGAAAAATTAACTGTCTGCTTCGGGCAAGTGAACATGTGTTCTTTCCTGGGGGCCTTTACCCGTCCATTCGAAAGGATGATAGCAGACAACCAGGCTTTCCAAAGCAGAAGTACAGGAGTGACCCCCCTGGGGCCATGAAGTCACCGAACTTTCACATTGATCTTAACCAGTTGCAGTGATGGAGCTTGTTACAGACTCATGCCCATGGGAAAGACCTCATTGCTTTAAATTCTGTTTTGTTGTCAATACAACTGAGGCTTGGGAACATAAGATATTTGACATGTAACTCAGGCCAATGGCCCTCTGTGCCTATGAGAATCACCAGACATGATGCTTCTGCTGAGGTCTATCCCGTATTCACAGAACAGGGCTTCTGGATGCCCCGAGAGACCTTAGCACATTGGCACCCGGATCTCATTTCTAGACAGGCTTCAGTGATAGGGGGTGGGTGTAGACAGAGGAGGGCAGGGTGTGTCCCTATAATGGCAGAGATAAGGGATGTCCTAGTACTTATCTGGGATCTCACATATCTGAGTATCTGGAGAAAAATTAGAATTGGACCAGAAAATAATGAATAATAAGGCTTATGGGAGAAAACCCTAAGGGCGGTACTTTTTTTTTGTTTTGTTTTGTTTTTAACAGTGTTGGCTTAGATGACTCTTCAAAAGTACGCCAAAAAAAAAAAAAAAAAAAAAAAAAAAAGAATTGATCATCTATGTCTACAGCTCCTTAATTTCAGTTTTGCTTTGGTCCAAGCCAATGCTGTTCTCAGTCACAACGATACCCAGCTTACATCCATATGGTCTTTTTATGAAGGGAAGCCAAGTTGCTTTTCTGTGATGTGACTGCCTTCCCCTCATACACACTCCTGACATTTCTCTAACTGGTCTTTCTCAAGTCTGTATTTGAGAGTTCCACTGAAACACAGATGATAACCCATGTACATTCTTGTATGCATGTGTTCACACAGAGAAGTCCAACTTGCGCTGTGAAATCTGTTCTTCATGCAATTTAGAGACATATTCCAGAAGAAAAAGGAAGAGCTATGAAGTTTACAAGAGCAAGCCTGTGTCTGGTGTTTGAGAAGGGATGTGGAAGCAGTTGTTTAGTAAAAGCGTGGTGCAGTTGAGTTAGGCTATCAAAAGGGATGGTAATTACTAAGAGAACCACTGTATCTCCCAGAAGCCACACTCTAAACCATTTCCAAAGGGTGTGTGTTCGTGTGTGTGTGTGTGTGTGTGTGTGTGTGTGTGTGTGCGCGCGCGCAGTTTTCCCCAAGAGTCCTCAGTGCAAGGACTGAGCAGGAGCAGAAAGCCTTAATGTAGGAGAGCAAACAGTAGAGACACCATAAAGACTGTCCCAGTTCCACCGGGGAAAGCAGTGCGGTGTGCTTTGTGACCAAGTAACTACAGGAATGACTTCCCTCCCACCATACTCTAAAGGGGATTCCCATATGGCCCAATGTAATAAAAGACAGCTAGATCAATTGTTTTGCAAATTATCACCCCGGGCTGCCAAACCAGTTAGCCTCTGCAGCGCGCCAGAAGACCAGTAATGATTGTTGCACACCAGCTCCATTTGGAGAGGAAATTCTCTCCACAGGAATCTTTAAAAACACACAAATAAATAAAGAGCCGTGCTTTTCTTCCTTTTGGGGTTGTTAATAACATACACTTGGGATTTTAGTTTCCCCGAGACCTTTTAGTATGTCATATACATTAATTCTTAAAGAAATGTGCCTTTTTGTGTCTCTAGTCAAGATGTGAGGTGGGGGAGGAAGCTTATTATGTGAGAATAAATAATTCCCAGCTAACAGTTCAGCCAGAATGCCCTTCTATAATAAGTGCACTGTCTCCAAGGATAGGGTTAGGCACAGGCTTGTGATGTATCAACATTATAAGTAATTATAGCAATGAATTCATTTAATCAATCAATTTCAGCAGTGGTGCACTGCAGTGGACAGGGCATAAAACTCCTCGCCGCTATCAATTGCCCCGATTACAGCTGGCTGTCAGCCAGAATTCCCCTGATCCATGTTAGTTAAATGCACATTAATCTGAATTTGGCAGTGTAATCAAGGACCTAACTGAACTGTGAAATTGAATTCTGCAGTAGAACATCATTTGACCATTTTATGCCAAGGCTGGAAGGAAAAAAAAAAGAGGGTGGGAGAAAGAACAGAGGGGGAAATATTCCTGCTACAGCATGTCTTTGTCATCAGGAGCCCCTGCACTGACATCAGGGCGGCTGTGGCTGGGTGGTGCCGGAAGCTGGTGTGTGCTATGGCTGAGCTGTGCTTCTCTCCTACAGAATGGGGACCGAGGGATGTTCCGTGAAGGATGGAGATTACAGAGAAGGGAGACAGCTGCTTCCAGGGCTCAGTTGTGACGCTCCAATACACCTTTTTGGAACACAATAAAACAAAGAGATTGCTCATCTCAAAAGAAAAAAAAATAGGAAAAAAGGAAAAATGGCAGACTGGGTGTTGCTTGCTCTACACAAATGAGAACAGGATAAAAGCGAACAGCAGCCCTCTATTGTCTGCGCTTGGAAAGTACATCTTAAATTTTTCTGGACTCAAAGGGAAATGCTGACAGAACCAGCTTTGGTACTGGGAGAGGAAAAAAGAGCATCTATAAGAGAACAAGAAAGAATCACTAGTGTTTTTTTTTCCCCCTGCAGAGACATCTTAGGGACTGGTAATTAGGAAAAGGCAAGTCAATCATTTCCGTGCTCCCTGTGGTGCTCTGCAAATGGTTCCTTCCATTTTATAGGCAGGAAGCACCACTGACGGGGACTTTGATTCCTGCTTGCTCCCAGGCAAGCTGTACAGCCCTGCCTGAGGCTGATGGGCTCATGGGCCTTCATTCTTGCTTTTCCCAGCGGTTGCTGTCCTCTGAGCTACAGTCTATCTCATTGCAGGGCATGTAGGAAGCTCCATTGAACTCTAATAAAGTAGTTACTGTTGCTTCTGCCAAAGGCAAAACTTTGATTTTTACTGATCTGGTGAATTTCCTTCCTAGTTCTTACTTTCATTTACAAAAGGGAGCAATTAGTTCCGTAGTGGATGTGGCACATTTACTCTGGCTGCCTGACAGGGGTACATAGCACATGTTGGGGGCTGACACTCAACCTTGATAAAAGAGGAAAGCGTTGAAAGTGAGTAGTGGTAACAAGCAACCCTTGTGATCTGCAAAGCATGGAGTGTCTCCTTATGCTGCTGAGGTAGGGGGTTTGGGGGTAGGTTGGATTCTGGGCTCTTAGACAAACTTGCTGCATTTGGAGACCGTGTGCAGTAGGAAACAGTTTAGTGCACTGATCAAGTTGCCAGGTATTTTCCCCAAGACCTTGAGTTGGAATTTCATTTTGGCCCATAGGGATATACATCCCATAACAAGGAACCCGAAGAGCCAAGCATTTCACTAAATAAATATGTGCAAGGATGTCCAGACATGTTGTTACTGACCTCTGCAAATGGGCAGAGAGTTCTTCTAGGAAGATGTGACTAAGTCTGTAATGAGCAGACTCAAGCACACTGATATTTCTGGCTTTTCCTCTACCTCTGAGTTGGCATGTGTAATTACTCCCGTAATTGTTTTTCCTACCTCAAAGGAAGTAGCCCCCATCCAACAACAGACACTCTGCCTTATCGTCACCCAGTGCCTCAAAAAACTGCACAGGGACTCAGTCCACGGGGGATTGTCTCTTTGAATGCTTCTGAATATTTGTTGATGCATGCCAGGGTTCTGAGAAAATTAGGGATGGGCAATACCAGGCTAAACTCATTTTGCCTTTGAATTTGGTAGCAGAGAGTACTACTCACGGTGACTAAAATATGACTTTCCTTTAAATCATCCCCAGGAAGAAAAAACATTCCCAGGAAGCTGTAAGTTCATGTAAAATATAACTACATTTATACCCCTGTGGCAGATGTTAAAGATTACATGATATTATCCTTTATACACCTCAGTGAGGGCCATTCGGGGACATGTCTATGAAGGAAACAATGATAAAGATAATAACATCCATTGTCATGTGAAGCCATTTAGTATTTTTTCCCCAAGTAGGGTTTTGGTGAAGTCCCCAGGCTTCAGCAGCCCTGCCATCACACTAAGAATCAGCCTCCTAATGGGTTCCTAGATGGTGGTCCACAGAACAAAAAGCAAAAGAGAAAAAGTTGAGCCACAGTTGATGCTTTCATACTGCCGGAGTCTGAGCATACCAGTGCCACCAATAACAGCGAGACTGGGAACATAAGCCATTGTGATTTTCCTCCCTGAGAAAGCAAAGGGACAGCCAAATAGTGAACAGGATTCCTCTAGCAACCCCAGGCGAAGTTCCAGGTAAGCTTGCACCCTTCTCTATGCACCTACTGTTCTAGAGAAATTGTGACCACCTTAATATGTCATCTGTTTGAGACACCAAGAACTACAGCACCAGATGCTCCTGTTGCCCTGCATATAGGAGGTGGTGTGGTAAATTGACCAAGATGTATACACAGTGCACACTCGTCCCCTAGCTTCCATGATGAGTCTGAGAGTTACACTTTGAATATAGAGTGAAGAAAACATTAGATGATGCAATGAGAGAGCTCATGTGGCTCACTAAGACTTTGTACGGTAGTGAGGCATTTACTCAGTACACTGGGCTTTCTCTGACCCACACCTCTAAAATGAGCACGGTCCATAGGCATGGGGAAGTCTGTAAAGAGGAACTAGACAGGATAATAAGGTTTGTTTCCATGGTTTAAAAACATGTAAGAGATTCCATACAGAGAGGATATTTATAGGACCAGCTTTACTAGAGATGGTAGCTAAGCAAAAATAACACCAGGAATAAGGGTTAATACTATTTGCCATGTACTAACTCCTTGATGTTTATTAATCTTGATTCTCATCACACGCTCAAAGTACAAAATCAAAGCACAGAGAAGCTCATATGGCTTGTAAGGACTCAAATAGAAATCTAGACCTTGAATGTTCCTATATTTGGTGACAACATTTTGTCTTTAAGAAAGTCAAACAAGGCTATCATCCAAGATAGGATGAATTCATAGAAAAAGTCTTACAGATCTTCCCACCTAAGTCTTTTTTGTAGCTTGTGGTTTCAGTATTTGCCCATAATTTATATTTTTAATTATTATTATTTTTATTGGATAATACTTACATTTCAAATATTATCCCCTTTTTGGTTCTTCTCTGGAACCCTCCTATCCCATTATACTCCTGCTTCCTTAAGGGTGCCCCCCCTTCCACGTGACACTCCCACATCACTGCCCTGGCATTCCCCTACACTGGAAAATCAAGCCTTCCCAGGACCAAGGGCCTCTTCTCCCATTGATGCCAGAAAATGCCATCCTCTGCTATATATGGTACTGGAGCCATGGGTCCCTCCATGTGTACTCTTTGGTTGGTGGTTTAGTCCCTGGGAGCTCTGGGATATCTGGTTGGTTGATATTATTGTTCTTTCTATGAGGTTGCAAACTCCTTCAGCTCCTTTAGTGCTTTCTCTAACTCCTCTATTGGGGTCCCTGGGCTCAGTCCAATGGTTGGCTGTGAGCATCTGCCTCTGTATTTGTCAGGCTCTGGCAGAGCCTCTCTGGAGACAGTTATAACAGGCTCCCATCAGCAAACATTTCTTGGCATCCACAGTAGTGACTGGGTTTGGTGTCTGCATATGGGACAAATCCCTAGGTGAGGAACTCTCTGGATGTCCTTTCCTTCAGTCTCGACTCCACACTCTTACCCAGTATTTCCTTTAGACAGGAGCCATTCTGGGTTAAAAATTTGGAGATGAGTGGGTAGCCCCATCCCCTAACTGGGGGCCTTGCCTAACCTCTAGATTGGGGAAATGCCCAACAAGGAGGAGAGAGATGCTGTAACTTATATTTCTAAGTGAACAGAAGTCATATCTGGAACATACTATAAAGAGACAGCTCAAAGAGCTTCCTTGTGCACACAAACCTCCCCAAAGTGAGGGCATCCATCAGTGTGTCCTAAATGAAAAGCCACATACCCACTTTTCTGCTCCTTAGCTTTCTTCTAGGAAAATGTGAATGTTCTGAAAGTCAGAGGGATGTCATTTTGCACCCTGTCCCAGCACTGTATTCCTATACTTGGGGGAATCCCATAAAGACAGTTTTCTGGAGTTTCAGCTTCCTCAACTGCCCAACAAAAGAGCCTGGACTTTTCTGGATATGTAAGACTAACATGCAATATTTGCAAAATGTTCCTCATTGTTCTGAGAACACCGTGGCCCTTGTGTTATAACCACTCTGTATGCCAGTCTAGAGACTGGCATTTTGGCTACATGTATGAACAAGTAGGCTATTCTGACATGAATTCATTTAACCCTCAGTTGACCTGATGAGGCAGGGACCTCTTTATCTCACTTTTATGGTTATAGAGGAGTCATAGTTAAGCAGTCACCTGGTAAGTAAGTGGAAAAATGTTATGACTCAAGATCTGAGCAGTTTTTCCTCCCCAAACTTAGTTCCCAACTGCTCAAAGTGTTTGGTCAAAGGTAGCTGAAGATGGCTACTTTGGAACTATCTGATATGTATGGCCTTGTCTATGGCAAAGAGTGATATATATTTGCTATTGCAGATATTTTAATTATTACGAGTAAAGAATGGGAGCCACTAAGACCTAATAAGGAAGGGTACAGGGATGCTGTTATATGTCCCACCAGAATATGTTGTATATGCCAGAATAGCCTCTCACAGGAAAGAATACCAGGTCCAAAGAATCAGTAGTGTCAAGGTTGAGAAGCCCTGCCTCTCAGTGATGATATAAGCAGGTATTGAAATGATTTCTGATGCAACATCGTTACACTAAAGCTTGAAAGAGTTCATGAAAGGCCAACTGTAGGTTTTGTAATCTCAGAAACTGTCCCTGTGTTGTTGGAGATCCATGCCAGGGGTTAAAACAAAAGATTAGAACCACAGTTGGTACATGAACTGAATAAGCAGGGTGCTAATGTGACTCCCACACCATATTCTGTAACTTACAATGGGGGCAAGAGATTTTGCTGTGAGCCTTAAGTAAGCAACATGTATATATATATATATCCCACTGCAAGTGCCTGGTAAAACACTGAATGTTCACTGTGTCAGGAATTTCTCAGTGGCTTTACCCCAATGTGTTCTGGTGGCACCAAGACACATAAGCCAACATCTATCTATCTGCCTGGTCCCTAGAGAGCACTGAATGAGCAACATTAAATGTAACATGGCAGTGTCTCCCGCTAGGTCACTATATGATGGACATGTCTCCTGGGGAAAGCGGGAAGCATTCTTTCTCTCTTCTTGCTACTTTCTGTAGCTCTGTGATGAGAATGGAGCCATACTTTGTTTGCCTTTCCTTTCCCACCTCCAAGTTTCATCTGCTCAGCTTCAGGCAACAAGATTTAAGAGGAGTGAATAGATGTCAGCATCAGTGAATTTTATTACAACGTGTATGTATGCTTTTCATGCTAACAAGAAAAGTGGACTGGGTTTTTGTTGTTGTTACCCTACAGTTTTTCTTCACTGTGAGTTAGAATTAAAATTAAAAAATCAAAAGACAAAATATCAAATGGGTCACACACACACACACACACACACACACACACACACACACCTATCCCTCCCTTTGCTCTATGGTATCTGTGCCATTTTTACCCCCTCTGTGAATATCACCCACCCTTCTCCAGAAACTGCCAGGAGGCAAAGCCAAATTATCTGAGTCGTGATCACAAAATCTTGCCCCAGCTGGAAACCCAAATGCAATTGGTTGATTCTTCAGAGTACAGCTCCAAAGGCAGAGGCACCTAACTGTTTTTAGAGAGATGTTATATTTTTAATCAAGTAAGCGTTTTAATTACCAACATGTTTCCCGCCTCTTGCCCTCCCACAAAACCTGCTCCTCAATTCTCCTGGGTCTTGGGGAACATGGGAGCAGCAGCTTACTCTAAAAATGCTGCAGAACCTCATGGTGGACAGTCTCATGTGTGAATGGACTCAGGTTGTTCCTTAGCCACAGTTGATGATGGTTTTGGGTTTTCAAAAGTTGGAGTTCAGGGCAGTGGTTCTATTTTGCCTTATATTTGGAAGTCTGCAAGGAATGAAGCAAGTACTTATTTTTAGCTGTGTCACCCTCATTTTCTCCTCTTTTCTCAAAGTTCTGTAGGGCCTTGAAATTTATCATGGATTTTAGTTGCAAATTCAGCTGAAGCCCTAAAATCGGGTAGGCCTGCTTAAAGGGAAAAACTAGACTGGGAGAAATGGCAGGCTTGAATCTAGAGCTCAGGTGTAGACAGCTAATTGAAATCTTATGTGTGGCCTGTGACTCTCTAAAGCTCAGTGTTCCCTTCTGGGAAATGAGTGGCCAAGACTTACTCCTGGTCATGCTAATCCCAAAGGCCTCTAGGTAGGAGCCCAGTACACTAGACAGTACTTAAACCAAAGTGTAGAGCCTGTATCCCTTCTAGCAGGACCAGGGTTTATCTCTAACCATTTCATTCTGAATCCTATATGAAAAAAAAATGGGTCCAGGGGTACCAGGCTGATTTCATTTGTCAAGATATGCCTACAATCTCATAGTTTGTGACTTAGGAAGTAAAAATAGTGGGCTAACCTTGTTAATGGGCCAAAAATGACCCCAGGGCTAAAAGGTGTATTTCAACAGTATTTTCTCAAGGACAGTGACCCAAGCAAGTACCTTCCTGTTTGTTCATGGTATAGTGCTGGGGACTGAATCCTGGGCCCTGCTTGGGTACGCATGTACTCTGCTCCCCAACCCCATCCTAGTCCTTCGTTTTGAGACAGTCTCTAGGCCCTTGAGACTTACCCAGGCTGGACTTGAACTTGTGATCCTCCTGCTACATCTCAATGAGTTCTGTGATTACAGGAGTGTGCGCCACGCTCAGTGAATTCTTTACAATGAATTCCCAGCATGCCACTTGATTCAATAGTAGAACATATTTATTTATGTGATTCTAGAACTACAAAGTGCTTCCTGTCCACGGTACTCACAGGAAATGATCTGGGGTAGAGTTGTGGCAACTCTGTCAAGGACTGGGATGTATACGTAGGTGCTCTGTGGGTGTGGCTGTTGGCTGTTGGCCAGTAAGACCTGTGTCCAGCAACAGTGATAGAAAGCATGAAGTAAAAGTATTTGTGGCACCCTAACTATGGTCATCCGAATACATTTGATAATGGTGAGATTAAAACCATGAAGATTATTTACATTTTAGCTGGCATGCGTTATTTTCTCAGGATTCACTTCTAATTTTTTATTGTGGGAACAAAAGTAACGGGTCCTATGTTTCTTCTAAGGTAATAGCTTAATTCACTTTCTGTTTTCACAGTGGCTTCTCTTAAACATTTTAGACAATAAGCACAGGAAAAGTTTAACTGCAGTTGACAAAGCAGATGGCTGCAGAGAGGTTGGCCTTGCAGGGTTGTTTATGTTATCAGTCAAGGTGCTGAGGAGAAAGCACTGATGAACGTGACCAGAGTAGCTGTCCCACTGAGTCTGTCTTGAGACTAAAGGTAATCCGCAGTCCATATTGAACCCTGCTTTTCTGAGTCAGGGTCATGGGTGAGGGGGTGAGGTAGCAATCCTACCAACCATGTGTACACTCCCTGGGCTTTTGTAAATGGCTTATGTGCTCATGGAAATGGCGTGCTGTTCACCAAAGATCAGTACTTTTCTCCATAGTCTTCTTCAAAGTGTGGGCTATGGTGGAACTGTCAATTTTCAAAGCCAATTTATACGAACCTTATTTAAAAGTATACTTTGGAGTAGGGGCTGTCTCACTGATGGGGTGGGTACCTGTCTAACACACGTAGGATTCTACAAAGGATTTCTAGCACTCTGGAAAAAGAAAAACCTAGATAGTCCAGAAATTAGCGGCTATCTTACTGAAAATAATCATATAGGAAGTGTTGCTAAGATTTTAAAGAATCATTGAAAGATCATGCTCTTATAGAAAGATTGACCCTTGAGCTGAATATTTCATATATATATATATATATATATATATATATATATATATATATATATATATATGATATATATATCCACATGAACTTTGAAGAATTGGGAACTATTATGCTATTGTCTGTAATAACCTACTGTTGTTTACTCTTCAACATACAACTTAGTAAATACGATCAGACTGTATTTGTTATTAATAAATCATAAAATTGTTCCATTAAATCCAAATTTTGTGCCATTTTAGTCAGAAATCTTGTAGTAAATCCCAAAAGCCAGATTTGGATTCAAATGACATATGGACCTTGTTTTTAAAGTCCTTGATTATGGGCCTCATGGGAAGATAAGGTAGGATTTGGACAATAATTTTCACCGTAAACGCAGCAGGCTCTCAAGACGCTGGCCATCTAGAGCCTCCCTGGCAGGGTCAGTTACTCACGGGGAAGAGGCAGGGGACCTTACCTTTGGAATGCACATTGTGGGCTCCGACAGTCGAGGGTAGGTGTAGGAGTTGTAGGAGTGTCCTTGAGGATGAGTTTTAAATGCACTTGCTCCAAATGGCATCATGGGTTCCTGAAGTCCTGAGCCTGACTTGGATCTCTGGCGCATGGCTGGCTGAGGGCTTGTCTGATGTAGGTATGATGATTTTGGCCTCCTGTCATAGTCATCAAGGCTGGGTCCCCAGTCACTTTCACTGTATGCCAGACTCTCCTTGGAGCACCTGCTGGTCCCTGCAGTTCTAGAAGGCGTGAGTTGGAATGAGTAGTCCAGAGGGGAGCTGCTGGAGGCTCGCTGATAACCCCACTTAAGGTCACCGTATTCACTTGCCTTGCTCAGCGAGTCCAAGTGTGTGTGATAGTCAGCGGGGAATCTGGCCAGGTCGGTTTTCAAAGGCTTCATCTCGGGATAGTAAGCGCCTCCGTGTTTCAGCTTCACGACATGGCCGTTTTGCTTGGCTGCATGGCCCCCTTTGTAGAACAGGTCCAGGTCGTCTCCATAGAGACTCCTGTCCCTGTACTTTTCGGTCGTGTATTCCACAGGAGTATCGGATTCACTGGAATATTGTGAGAAAGTGATGAAGCCATTTTCTTCCGAGTGGCCCTGAGTGCGGCTAGTTGCTCCCTGATCTGGGGTGGGTGGGCTTTCTTTCCTTAGCGAGTTGGAGCGAGTCACGGAGATGTTGTCAAAGTCCTCTAGCAGACCATTGATGGAGGTCCCCTTGCAGGATTTGTTTCCTCTGACGATTGTCTAGGAATAATGGGAGGAATATTGTTTAAAAAATTATCCCTGCTTTTAGACTTACTGGAGGATAGTCCCCCTACTTCTTTTACTTTAACTTACAGAAGAAAACATAAGAGGAACTTTTAGTTAAAAAAAAATGTTGCCTAATTTCACTTGAAAAAAAAAATCAAATATTCAGCAGTAGTGTGGGCTTTGGAATTGGTGCTTACCTGCTGTTGCATTAGAATATAGAGAAGTCTTTTGCAATTGTTTTGCCAATAAAAAATAAACACCCGCATTCTTTTAAAATTACCTTCAATTTAAGTTTTGACAATTTTATACATATGTGTATTGTGAATGTACTCACCTTGTTTCCCTTCTCTTGTCCCCTCTTACTCTGACAGACATTTCTTCCTCATAACTAGCATGGACCTAATGTCTTGTTCTTTTGGGGAGGTTTTGTGAATGTAGGCATAGCTGCAGTGTATTCCTTATTGGATTGGTCATATCATGTCCAGAAGGTAGCATCTGACAGCAGTCCTCCTCACCCTCCAATTCCCTGCAATCTCCCTGCTTCTTCTTCTGGTAATGGCCTGTTTGGGGCTGAGCCACCAGTAGTCATTTATTTCTCAGCGTGTTGATCAGTATGAATTTCTCTATTAACCATTGCCCACTGCAAAAAGAAGCCTCTCTTGCTATAGATGACAGAAACACTTGTCTAAGGGCATAGATATATACATTTAGAATATAGTTTGCACCCCCCACACACAAATAAATAATATCTGTAGTAATTTCAGCCTGAGGACCTGTGTTAGCCTTCAGCTTCTAAGAATAGGCTGACTATAAATTTTAGCAGTCAGTATAGTGTTTGGTTATTAAAAAGCATATTAGTTTAAAATTCACCATCCAGATGATTTATAAGCATTGTTTCTTGAATATAAACATGGGTAGAAATGAGTGTGCAGTCTTTATACATCTATGGAAAGAGATGTCTGATTGATGCTATAAGACTTAAATGGGCTATTCCAGAAGACACTTTCTGAAATGGTGACTATGTAATAGAATGGAGAATAATTATGTGGTTTCATTTGCAATCCAATATGATGCTGTTAAGGATTGTACTACAGTTCTTGCAGTGGCCACCCGTGTGTGTCTCTGAATCTGGGATTCTGCTAGGTAATGATGTGACTGTGTCTGCATCTCAGTGACAAACTGTTCCCTTTAATAAACCTAAATAACATCGAAATACAAGGAACAGAAAGAAACGGCAAGCCACTTACAAAGCCAGTCAGCTGTGCTTTGCCTTGTCATTACACGGTTTGCTCTGAAATACTCGGGGGTGGATAAAAGAACAAAGAACAAAGCGTGGCTATCAAGATTTTAGGAGAAAAATACGTGCCAGCAAGTTGTAAGGCATTCAAAATGATCATAGTGGGTACCATGGGAAAGCTCAATGTGTAAGGAGACCAAGCTGTCCTAGAGACTGGGAACCACAGATTAGAGCCTCAATCTACATGCTGAAAGACAAGGATGTTTCCCTCTGATAAACAGTCTGACATTAATTATTTTTATTTATGTCCCTTTAAATAAACTTATTTTAGAATAGTTCAATGGTGACATTTTATAGACAGGGCAGAGAATTCCAAAATACCCCTCTCAGCCCGTGTTTCATGTATTAGCATTTTACATTACTGTTAATAAAATGTCACTCTTGCTAGCTCTCCATCAGCTTTCTCCTAGGGCTGATTCCCACCCGTGAGAAATAAATACTTATTTATTATGTCTTCTGAGTCTCTTTGACGGTTTCTGAGACTTTCTTTGTTGCTGATGTTCTTGAAAGTTTCAGAAAGCAATGAACAAGTGTTTTCGGAATGTCCCTCAATTGGATTTGTCTGATATTTTCATCGTGGTTAAACTGGGTTAACGGTTTTGCAGGGCAGAAGGCTGCAAAGTAGCAGTTTCATCCCATTAGATCTGGTGCATGCTGTCAACACGGCTTATTTCTGTTAACATTACATTAATCACTGGGGCAAAGTTTTATGGGTCAGGTGTTTAATCTCTAACTTAACATCCCTTCTTTCCCTCCAGGACACAAGGTGCGACCCCAGTGGAGGGGTTGGTGCAGAAAGGACTAACTTCCACCTCTTTGTGTAAGGCATATCTTTGCATAAAGCTTTTGGAGCTCTGCATAGGAGTCTTATGCATTTTTTATTTGTTTATCCAGTCATTTGTTCATAGGGGTTTATTAAATCCTGTGAGTTCTGATTCATGCGGTGCCATTTGCTTTGTCACACAGATGGTTGGAGCTTTTGTCCCCAAAGGCTTTTTAATGTTTGTGTCTGTATGCCTTTGACAATCTTCTTTCTATTGTAAAGCACACTAGCATTCTCTGTCACCACAAAGTGTGACATGCCTTTATCTCACTTTTCCCTAACTCTGTTGCTTCATCAGCCAATTCTCCAAAAAGCCCTCCTGCTATATCAGTGATCTAAGACATGACAATTGGGACTTGGGGTTTACTTCATGTCTTTTCCCAGGCCCTCCCAGTAAGCAGAACTAAAAAAATCTGCATTTGTATACTAACACAGGCATACCTAAATATCTATCCACCTGTCTGAATATAAAGGCATGTTTACATTCCTGAACCTAATCTGGTACTACTGTGATGTTCTTTCTTCACTTCCTCTATTTGTATCTGTAACTTCTTGCTTGCCAACATTTCTTAGGCTGATGTATTTTTTCTGCATCCTCTTTAGTATGATTGGATTTCTGTGGAAGAACTGAGGTCACTGCATACAGTGAGCCCATGGACTTAGAACTGCCAAGTCTGCCATTTCTATGAACTGGTCACTATATTTAAAAAAAAAATGCTCACTTCACATACAAATTAAGGGAGTAAATATAATGAATGAGATTCTATCTCTCTGTTGATAGAGAAGGAGAAATATTTCCAGGGCTCCGAGAAAAACTGTATTTGAAGGAAGGGATTAAGAAAGGTCTCTTGTGTAGCTCTGTTCTTCGGGAATGGACACAACAGGTTCATTCACTATCTTTTTGAGGTCAGAGCAGCTATGGTTACCCACAGGAGACTGGAAGAGTAGGCCTACTTCTGCAAGGCCTGGGGCTTTGTATACAAGGCAGCACAGGTGCTCTGGGGCCTCCCTGAGGATGGATAAGTTGCTGCGGTGAGTTCTGTGACTGCCTATGTTTGCCCATGTGCCTACACTGTAAGTATCATAGTTAAACTCACTGGCTCACCAAGCTAGCCTTGGGCAGAAAGGTCTCCTTACCTGGTGTTGTATCTGGATCAGCATTGGCTCACATCTTGCTATGCAACTTTACCACAACCGTGTGTAATTTTTTTTTTTTTTTTTTTTTTTGCTTTTCATTTGGAACTTAGACTTGTAACACATATAAACTATATAGCATCGGGAAAACTGCTTAAACTTCTGTGGATCTGGTTTCTTAATCTATGAAATAGGGAAGAATCAATGCTTTCCTTATAGGATTAAGATACCAATTTATTCCTACTTAATATTATGATTTCTGCCATAGAAAGTACTGGTAAGTGCTAGGAAATTCTTGTTTGACTATTTTCTCAGTAAAGTTTTAAGTTAAGCGAAAATTTGAAAAAGAAAACTGAAATTTTGAGAAGGAAAGAAACTACAAACAATAGAAATTTAGCCATGGTTTCATCTATGGGACAAAATCGGATAAAAGTAGCAGATAAAATTATTAGTAAGAAGATGCGAACCACAAATTCCCAAAACTTAAAGGGGAAATGCGGTTCATATTACCTATAACTGCAACATAGAATAGATGCCTTTTATTAGAACTAAAAAAAATAACTGAATGCTTTCAAACCGTCATCAGTACTGGACTGGTATTCTTAAACAGATAGAATGTGTGGATCAGAAAATTAGCACAGTTAGACTTTCAAGATTTAAGCTGAATGACACTCAGGAAAAAGAAGGACTACTAGAAACAATGTTTTCTGTTGAAGACAATTCCTCAGAGTGGAGTTTCAGACTGAGCTTTCTTAGACCATAATGTCTGCCCAAGTCAGCCTAAGGTTCTGAGGAAGGAGCTTGAGATTCCAAAGGTCCAGAGAGAGAGCCTGGGATGCTGCAATGCCTTAAAGCTGACACAGGTGGCGCTGCTGTCCTGTAGCTCACACTGCACACACTATAAACACATATGTTTTTAGATACTAGATTTCCTCTGTTCAGGGAAACTTTACAATGAAAATACAGACAATGAAAATATATTTTGAGTTTAGCAGGAGCCAGCATTTTGTAAACACACACAACACACACACACACACACACACTATTGTTTCTATACATAAAGGCATATCCCTATCTATCTATCTATCTATCTATCTATCTATCTATCTATCTATCTATCTATCCATCCATCCATCTATCTATCCATCTATCTATCCATCTATCCATCTATCTATCCTCTATCTATCACCATCTGTCTATCTTCAGTGTTATAGTTGGCTTGGGCTTTCTCATCCATTAAGAAGGTGAAAAGCATACATTTTATGCTTTAGGTAACAGAAGTGCAGCTTGGTCTTCACATGGCTCTCGAACAACTGGAGCGGGGCTGCCACAAAAGTTTTGCACGTCTGTGGGATATGTTCTTCTAACTGGACTGCCTTGTCTGGTCTCGATGAGAGAGGATGCGCTGACAGAAACTTGATGTGCCTGTGGCAGGGTCGGGGGATACACAACTTGCTCAGAGAAGAAGGGGAAGAGGGATGGGGGAAGGATTATGAGAGGGGGGTGACTGGAAGGGGACAGTGAGCCCGATGTAAAGTGAATACATAAGATAATAATATGATAATGATATTATTAATAATAATAAAACTAAAATAAAAGGCCAGATGCTTCCCTCACCATTAAAAGAAACAAACAAAAGGGTCACAGTTTTGCTCTTGTATGTTCCCAGCTGGGTCTGCATGCTGTTTCAGGTCTACATGCTTTCTTAGCAGCATATTCCCAAGGAACGGTAACAATCCTTAGCTGCAGATAAATAAAACCTAGGTACAGCAAAAGTAAATGTGTGGCTGTTGATACTTGAAAGGAAAAATATTTGATTTACTCATGGGAGAGAAACAAATTAAAGCAAATTAAAAAAGAAAAGTAGAGGTATTTCCTTTCCTTGCATATGAATTTTCAGAATTTTAAAATGATTTTGACCAAGTATGCAAATCATTCTTAGTAGAAACACATGGAAATTTTTGCTTGTTAGTTTGTTTCAGATAAACTCCTAATTCATTGCTAACAAGCAGGGGGCTCACAAAGTGCAAATGTTTGTTGCAAACAACTTTTCAGAACACACACACACACACACACACACACACACACACACACACACACACATTAAAGTAAGAGAAGGGCTTTATAGCTTCTTTGATCAGCAACTCCAGTTAACTGAAAACCCAAAACATATTTATTTTTGCTGACTTGTATTTTCCTTATGGAATCATAATCATCAAAGCCACAATAATAAAATCCCAAACATGTAGAACTGTCCAACGTGGCTTCACCAGACATCTCACAGAGGGACTGCTGTCTATTATAATCAGCGTATGGTATTTATTTTTAAATGAGATTTGTGTAATTTTACAGCGATCAATAATACACTCACTATGAGGGTATCAGTGAATTTTATGCTGCAGAACCTCTAAGCATTAAGGAAAAAAAATCCAATGCAAGGCAATCTATTTGCATCTGAAGCTGCGGTTCTTATTGTCTTTCCTGTGTAACCTGGACCAGCTCAGCATCAGTTCTGGCGTCTGGTGACAGCAGCCATATTTCATGGCGCAGCTTGTGCAGGCTGGCGGCTGGTGATAAGCGGAAATGGATCTGTGCGGGAGAATAGCTGTCTCCCGGTGTTCCGGGGGAAGAGATGAAAGAGTGCCTTGGTTCTCACTGTCTGCGTTCACCTTGACAATAATGAAGTGTGTACATTCGCCTTTCAAAACCAGCATTTTCTCTGCACCTTAAGGATGTGCTTTACATTGTCACAGTAAATGTTTCCCAAGAGGCCAGAAAGCATAAAGTCCTGAAATGGGAGAATAAACTAAGGTACTTTTGGGAAGCATGTGCCTTGAAGCTGCATACCTGAATTCTGATCCTGTATGGGGAGAACCAGCTCACCAGTCACTGATTAGAAACATCTGGGTCCAGATTCACAACCAAATCAGACAAATCTAACACCCATAGCCACCCAAAAAGATTCGAATTCTTGCCTAGATTTTGAAGTCTCACATCTATTTTCTGCATTTTCCCGCTGGACTAATTGGGCTGGGGCAGTTGGATGAGACTTGAACATTCTATTATTTCTGTAAAGTATGACAGTTTTGTCAGAGTGGGAGGTATTGTGAAGATTTCTAAAGCAAAAGCAAAAGACAAACAGACAAATGGCCAAAAACAAAACAAACAAAAAGACAAATCAGTAACAACAAAATCCCCCAAACACTGAAAACCACAAACCAAAGTCAAAACCAACCAACCAACCAACCAACCAACCAACCAACAAACCAACCAACCAAACAAAAACCCCCACCCAGCACACTGTATAGTACTGGTAATCACAGATTAAAAATAAACCAATAATTTACTAACTACATATAAAGTTGTGTTTTGCATATATTCCAAGAGAATAAAATATCTTAAAGGAAGATTTTGTGAACTTCGCAGAAGTAGATTTCATCATAAATTGGAAAACATTCTACTGTTTGTCATTTCTTTTTCTTTCTTTTTGCTCTCTACATCACTGTGCTCCCAGCATACTCACTGAAGAATTACACAAGGAACTAAGCTTGAAGCTGACTTCCTATTTACTGCTAAAGGTTCTAGACGGAGTTCTTCCTGCTTGCAACACAAGGCAAGCAGCCTGAGGTTACTTGGGCCATCTGGAGGTTGACGTCAGTGTGAAATAAAATGTTCTTGGATATTTATTATAGCTACTTCATTATGACCAGACATCATTGAGGACAGTGGACATACTCAGCTCAATATTTATTTAGTGAAAAAAAATGCACTCTTAGGGGAGAGGAACACACCATGATTAAAGAGACAAAATTTAGCAGATAGCAGGTAGTTCTTCAAATCTTTAGTGTTATCTTCACATCTTAGCCTGGGTTTCCCGAAGTCATTTCTTCCCACAGTCATGTGGGTTTGAAGAGGAATAATGAATGCTTGGACTTGTGGCAGTGGTATGACTTGAGAGGGATTACAGGCTATGTCCTTGTTGGAACAAGGGTTTGCCACCAAGGCAGCTGACTCCAGTCCAGGAAGCACATGGTTGAAAGAGCGAAACTACAGACTGCCACAAGTCCTCAGACGTCCATGTTCACACTCTCACACCTCACACTGTGGCACACTCCTCCTGCCCTGCCACACAAAATAATGTAACACTAATTTAAAAGTTCAAGGTCATAATAGACTACATACTAAGTTCTAGTCCAGTCTAAGCTATGAGACAGATTCTTATCTCTATCTATTTATCTATCTATCTATCTATCTATCTATCTATCTATCTATCTATCTATCTATCTATCTTTCCAACCATCACCACCAACTCCTATCTTTCTCTTGTAATTGCTTTTCTCGGGATATGTTTATCACAAAAACAGAAAGGTAACCATGACAGGGTGTACCTTCAATTACTAAATGCCAGAAAAAATGATATTAATAATTCTGTTATGACTTGGGTGCTCTCTTTGTACCCAAACCTTTACTATTTTGTACATAGGAACCTGATGTTCACCTAGAGAAAACTTCTGAGTTTTGGAAGTTTTCTTCATGCACATACAAAGCACTGACTTTACAGAGTTTGAATTTTCTCCTTCCTTCCTTCCTTCCTTCCTTCCTTCTTTCCTTCCTTCCTTCTTTCTTTCCTTCCTTCCTTCCTTCTTCCTTCCTTCCTTCCTTCTTCCTTCCTTCCCTCCTTCTTCCTTCTTTCCTTCCTTCCTTCTTCCTTCCTTCCTTCTTCCTTCCTTCCTTCTTCCTTCTTCCTTCCTTCCTTCCTTCTTCCTTCCTTCCTTCTTCCTTCCTTCCTTCCTTCCTTCCTTCCTTTCTTCCTTCCTTCCTTCCTTCCTTCCTTCCTTCCTTCCAAGTAATCTACCTGTTTGTCCGAAAGATAAGTGTGCTCACTCTTGTCCTTTCATCACTTTGAAACAAAGGAAACGTTTAAGAAAGCAGCTGGTGGATTTTTAAAATTATTCTTAACAGTTACTATCCTTAAGAAGGGCTAAGGCAGAGGGAGAGTCTGCAGCATCACCATTCGGCAGACCAGATGATAGCAGCGCTCAGCTGCAGCTCCACATGCAAATGACAATTGCACCTCTGTTGGTAGTACCAGGTCACCCATTTCTAAGCTCTCTGGGCCATAGTGCTGGAGTCTCTCTTCCTGTCACTTAAAGTGAGGCCTTGGAGCAGCAGCAGCAGCAGCAGCATTACCCAAAAGTCTACAGTGAAATGCAGAATCTTAGTCTACCAGGGCCTTCTGGGCCCCTGTTTCTATTTAATAAATTGCTGGGTAACTCCTGCCTACACTGAAGTCAGAACACTGCAGACCTTGTGCCCTTGGCTTACTCCTGGTTCCCTTTCACACCCCAAACTATTTCTGAAAACCAATGAATGCTTTCTGCAAGGAATATATCATTGATCAGTATATAAATATTTATATAAAACACACACATCTCAAGGAAAACCTGTTTTCTGTTTCTTAAATCCACATTGGTAGGATCATTCCTTTGTTTTATATGAACAGGAACAGCAGTTCATAATAAAATGTGGGAAATGACTGGTTTGCAGCAGAAAGAGCCCTTCTGTGGTGTTTATGATGTTTTCAGAGATGCTATGGTACCATGATGGGGCAGGGTATATTTATGTTTGCTCAAACATCTCAGAGCGCATGTGCAAGTCCTGCATGCAGGAGTCTGCAGCACTTACGAGATCATCTGTCCTATTCTATCAGAAACAGCAACAGAACAACAGGGATCCGCATAGAAATATTGCGAGGGGATTCACTTCTTATTTCTGAGTTATCTTGCCATGTTGAAGAAGACAAACAAGTCCACTTCCTTGAGTAATATCCTAGATAAACCTGGGACCTGCATAGCACACACACCCCAGAAGAGGCACCAACAATATATTATCTTTCTTTCCACAAATGTACCACACAACGGTTGTGTTTTTATATTATGACTACACGCTGGAAAAAGAAGACGCCATGAATCAAAGAAGCCATTGTTCTCAGGTCATGCGGAGCCTACAGACGGACCTCAGAGATGTGCAGATGAGGATGACAATGCTTCACATTCCTGAAGGAAATGCTGCTTTTCTGGTTCTCCAAATCGAAGAGCCATTTTCCTGGGCCCAGAAGAGCCATTAGATATACAGATTAGCCACTATGTTCAGGAAGAGGGTCTATTGTGTGAACTTATCTTTCTAAAACACATACTTTTACAGGAGCTCACACTTTAGTTAAAGTTATAATTGGCTATAATTTTATTTTGTGGGATTTTATTAAGCAGTAATGTCAATACATTTAGTGAATATAGTAAAGAAGTTTTTTTTTTTTGTTTCTGTTTTGTTTTTTGTTATTTCTGAGGTGGGTATTGATCATAGGACCTCATATATGTTAGAGAAGTGATGTCCATTAAGCTGAGCTCCAGAAGCTTCCTGTTTTCCTCTGCACTACAAATTCCATTGTGATTTATCTTGTGTAAAAGCACACTTAGAAAACTGTATGTCATGTATCCCCACATCCTGCTGCTTATACTGGACAGTGCAGCAAGATCACCCACAGGGGTCTTCTGAAGGTTGTCTGGTTATAGAGAGACTCCTAGTCCATTCCAGAGAAGGGAGACCTAATACAAACCTACCACCATCTTTAGCACTGCGGAGATGAGGTGTCTTTGGGAACTCATCAAGAGTCTTTATGCCCAGTCCTTTAAAAATATTGTTTAAAAGCTTTTTATTAATTCTTTGTGGGTTCTCATCATGCACCCCAATTCCACTCATTTCTTGTCCCCTTCATATTTGATCTCTGCCTTTGCAATCCCCCCAAAGAAAATACACGACAACAACCATAACATAAAAATCATCTTGTAGTGGAAGCTGTAGTGTAACACAGTGTGTATCACAATGCATGCTTTTGTCCACACATCTTTACTTGCAAATATTCATTGCAATAAGTCACCAGGCTGGTCTCTGGCTTCTGCTACACTATCAAGATGATCCTCACTGGGGTTCCTCTTGGATATCTTGTTATGGCTTCGTGTCATGGAGATACTGCAGCATTGGGTCTGTAGGACTGGCTGTTTCAGCAGCTCATAGATGAGGGAGATGTTGGGGTAGACCAACTCAAGCCCTGGATCTGAGTTGGTCTGCCAGCTCTCCCACACTCAGACCACCAGGGGGAGCTCTTTGGCACTATCCTGACTTGTTCACTCAATGCAGCAGCCAGCAAGGGGCAGGGCCAACTCTCCTACCTCTACTATCATTCCCTCAAGGCATCTTGGTCCCACCCCTAGCTTGCTGGACACCAGGGCCAGATCTATTGTGCTGCTCAGGCAAGGGGCAGGGCCTATTGTCCCAAGTGGAAGGCTGGTAGGCAGGAGTAGCTTCCCTGCTTCAGGGTCCCAACACCTCAGATGGGTAGGGGAAGAGCATGTCCCCCTCACCCATGTCACCTCATAGTGGACAAGTGGTAGGGCCATCACACTCCTACACCCTAAGCCCACTCTTATCCCAAAAGCAAACTAGGAAGGATCCTTTCAGGCAGCCCAGGAAGTGACAGTTTCAAATCTCAGGTGATTTCAATGAGCAGCCATGGTTAAAAAATAGTCCCTGAAGGTCAGAATACCCCAAAATCAATTCACAGACCTTATGAAGCTCAAATAGAAGGAAGGCCAGAATGTGGATGCCTCTATATTTCTTAGAAGGAAGAACAAAATACTCACAGGAGGAAATATAGGGACAAATAGAGGAGCAGGGACTGAAGAAAAGATCACTCAGATACTGCCTCACCTGGGGATCCACCCCATATGCAGTCACCAAACCCAGTCACTATTGCTGATGCCAAGAAGTGCTTACTGGCAGCAACCTGATATGGATGCCTCCTGAGAGGCTCTGCCAGAGCCTTACTGATACAGATAAGGATGCTTGCAGCTAACCATAGGGCTGAGCATGGGGACCCCAATGGAGGAGTTAGAGAAAGGATTGAAGGAGCTGAAAGGGTTTGTAACATCATGGGAAGAACAACAATATTAACCAACCAAACCCTCCAGAGCTCCCAAATACTAAACCAGCAACCAATGAATACATATGAAGAGACCCACGGCTCCAGGTGCATATATAGCAGAGGATAGTGGTGTCTGGCATCAATGGGAGGAGAGGCCTTTGGTCCAGTGAAGGCTTGTTTTCCCAGTGTAGGGGAATGCCAAGGCATTGAGGTGGGAGTGGGTGACTGGGATTGGGAGCACCTTCATGAAAGCAAGGGGAGGGGGAAGAGGGATGGGAGTGGTGGGAAGGGGATAATATTTGAAATGTATATGCCGAGAATATCCAATAAAAATTATTTAAAAACAAAAGAAAAACAGTATTCTTATATCATGTTCATTAAACTTCTCTTTACACTCAAATTCGTTGGCATCTTGTAGCAGGCAGACTTCCCTTGAGAAGTTCTGTTGTGTGACATATGACTCTGGACTTCTTGCAAGGCTGGTGATGCTGCTCTGCAAAGCAAACTTGGAGTTGTAAGGTCCTTAAGAAGAGAGAAAGGTTACTGGCTGTCAAACTCCAATAATGAGCTCATACTGCAGAGAGAGCTTCAGCTCGTGAGTTCAGCCATCTTGGGACTAGTCTAGCCAATGTCACCAGCAATAACAGCTTTGTCAGATGACAATGTTTGTGGGTCTATGGATCTTGTCTCTACTGAGACAGCCTGTCTGTGTGGCTTCTTTCTAGCTCTACTGTGCTGATGTTTTTCAAGCTCTTACATATTGACTTCTTTAAGTAGGTACAATTCCTACAAAGGTCTGACTTGATGTTAGCTGTCAAGATTCTCTACTGCCAATGCAAACAGCAAAAATATTCACCATAACAAAAAACTAGATGCAACCCAACTGTCTACCAATAGATGAATAGATAATCAAAACATGGTATTTAAAAAATAGAGTATTTCTTTTTAAATAAAAAAAGTGTATGATACTAAAACATGTGTGATCACTGCAAGCATTGTACTAACTGATAAAAGCCAGATTAAAAAACACTTTGCATGGGTAAGGTTTTTGATTGTATCCTGGAACAGGAAAATTCATGTAGATAGAAAATATATTAGTGGTCACTAGGGGCCAAGGAAAGGGACAATTAGTGTTAATATATCTGGAGTTTTGGTTTGGGGTAATAAAATAAAGTGTTTTATAAATAACATTTTGGATGTACTTAATTATACTAAATTATATACTTAAAATAGTAAGTTTTTGTTATGTGTATTTTTGCCACAATTTAAGATAAGAATTTAGGGCCTGGGAAAGTATCTCAGTGGGCAAAGCACTTGCTGTGCAAATGTGAGGACCAGGGCTCAGATCACACATGACTGCGTGGCAGCTTGCCTACTTGTGATCTTAGCATCCAGGAGGCATTACTGGGTTCCTGGAGCAAGCTGTGGACTAGACTAGATGCATTGGCAAGCTCCGACTCCAGTGAAAAAGCCTCTTCAATAGATAAGGCAGAGAGTGGTTGGAGAAGACACCCCAAATCAACTCTGGTCTCTACATACAACATATTCATAGGCACCACACACACACCTGCATTTACACATCTTGGAACCTGAATATGCACACACAAGCACAGCAAACTCAAATCACACACATGAAACAAACAAACAAACAAAAATGAGTATAAAGAAATGACCATCTATTGTTCCTCAGAATGTTGCATGTTGACTATTTGACACCTGTCCATCTTTTCTCAACTGATGAGGCAGATCCTTAAGGATAGCTGGTCTAGGGTGGCCTAACCCAGGACAACAAGTTCCTGCTCCATGTGTTTTTCATCTGTTGCTAGGCTAGTCCGCACTTACTTGGCAGCCAGACAGAGTTCCAAGCTGCACAGTGTCTAAACACATTGGCTGAATTAAGCATAGCTTCACATCTCCTGATTCTAGTGTGCAAGTCATACTGATAAACCCAGTGCCTGCAAGAAGGCAGCCTCCACCTTCTGAGAGATGTCACTTTTGAGTCTTATTGCAAAGGGCATGTCAGTAGATAGGAGAGGAAAAGTGAGACCACTCTTTTGTAGTCAATCTACCATACTAGACATTGTTGAGAATGTGTCAGGATTCTAAACAATTTGCAGAAATATCGGCTCCTCCTCCTAAAGTCAGGGTTGTTTACTTGAAGGGTACGTACATTTCTGAGAAGCTTAAACATGCTAGAAAGTGAATATACTCAAACTCCAGTGAGTGCATATAATTTTATCTTCCAGTTGTTTAGGTACCTATACTGTCTTGCCACATTGCAAATATTATAAAAGCTATCTTTCACTATTTAGGCAGTATCTTTTTTTTTTTTTTTTTTGGTATGCATCTTTTTAGCTTTATATACAAAAAGTCATTGCCAGATCCAATGTCACAACGTGTCTTTCTATTTCTTGAGTGTTCCAGAGTTGAGGCTCAGTTCTTTGGTGCATTCGAGTTAATTTCTATATATGGTATTGATTAAGTGTCTAGCTCCATTCTTTTGTATGTGAATATGCAGCTTTTCCATACTATTGAAAATGCTGTTGTTCTCAGTGAATAGTCTTGGCACTGATGCTAGTTTCTCTCTGGGATGGTTCTGTTCTGTGAGCTTCAGTGTCTATCCTTAACCAGCACGAGACTATTTTGGTCTTTATTGTATAGTATAGCAAGTTTTACAATTGAGAACGACTAGTCCTCCAATTCTGTTTTTATTTACAAGAGCATTTTGGGGGACTGGAGGGATGGATCATTGGGTAAGAGCCCTGGCTGTTCTTGCAGAAGATCTGGGTTCAATTCCCAACATCATCACAGTTGATAATCACCTGCAACTCCAGTTCCAGGGGATCTGGTGCTTTTTTCTGGACTCCACCAACACCAGGCACAGATATAGTGCACTAACATATATGCAGGCGATACACACATACATAAAGATAACAGGCAACATTCAAATTAAATACGGTTTTGGTCTTTAGACCCCTTTGAAATTGCATGTAACTCATTCCCTGCCTCTCTCCTCCTTTTTATTTCTCTCTTTCCCTTCCCATCCCTCTTCCATGTCTTTTTTCACCTTCCTCTGTCTTCATTACCATGGATGAAAAGCAGAGCTCTACGAATGTAAGTTAGGTGGTCTACCTCTGAGTCACAACCCAGTTAGGGCTGTTTCTCTATTTCTTAAAGAACCGTCATCAATACTTTCATGGCATCAAACTGAATGTATAGGCATTTCTGAATAGTTGTAATTTAATAATATCTCTTTGAATCCATGAAAATCAGATAGCCTTCCACTTTTTCATTTATTTACATTTTCTTCAGTTTTTTTTCATCAGTTTTGTCATTTTGGGTGTGTTTTCAGCTCTTCGGTTCTAGAGTACTTTTGGCATACAGAACTATGTGTGATAATAAACAATTAACCCACAGTGGTCATTAGTTGAAGGTACTGAATCGAAGCTTACTATGTCCTCTCCTGGACAGACGCTCCCAGCAAAGGGTTAAACTTTCTCATTTGGAAAACACGTTGTCATGGAAACTGATGCTCCTCTGTGTTTTTTGCTTTTTAGGTATTCAGCTGCAGTGGAATGGCACTTGTGTTCTTTTGTCTCCTCTACTCATCTACAGGTGACAAGGAACCTGGCTTATCTGGGGTGGGGGTGGGGACTAGAAGGGTCAAATGCAGGCACCACACAAGGGATTGTCTTCAGTTTAGTGAAGGGCTTACCTGTCTTTAGAGACTACACGTTCTACTTCCAGGTGACAAGGACCCGTAACTCTTCTTTTAGAAGCTAAGATTCTGACTCTGATCGGACACGGGAAGATTGTGAATGTGTGAAGGTAATTCACACGGTGTCAGGCCGGGTCAATGAGTGGTCTACAGCATTCTCCTATTTAGGATACCAGGTTGAGGTAGCAGCACATATTCCATGAGACTTCTTAAGAGACAGGCTTCACAATAATAGATCTGACATCTGGATCAGGACCTATCTTTCCCACAGCCTATTTCCCACAGGATTATTTACTATTCATATTACCTTTGCATTATGTTCAAATATGGTGGCTTGAATCAGGCCTAGAAGTTAGAGGCAGTCCTGCGAGAGTTCCATGAATTAGAATTTGGAGGTAGAGAAGGTACTTTTTGTGGAATGGAGGAGAAAATTGTTCTTTGCAGGCATCTGTGTGCTCTTTCCCGTCTCTCGGTTGGTTTATCCAACAGCTTTGGGAAGTGTTTGTCATTACTCTCGAAAGGAAACATAAAATGGCTGCCTGGAGTTTCACAGCCTTATGGAGATATAATAGATTGAAAGAACATTAAGGTCTCACTCCTTCCTGATAATAACAGCAGGAGGTCTCCTTGGAGATTCTGTAGGACATGTCTCTGATCCTGTGACTGTGAGGTTAGCCATGGAGTTTGATGAGCTGACAAATATCTATGCCATTACATGTGAGACCAAGTTCTTAACTCTCTGCCATCTGCCCTGAGAAAGATCTGTCTTGGTAGTTTTGGTCCATACATACTTTCAGGACACAAACTTGTTGTGGAATCTATAGTGAACCTCAGGTAACCTGAAATCAGGAGGAGCCAGTCAAACACATAATCATAAACAACACATGCTTGTTGAGGTTCTGACCAGTTTGGAGTTGAGTTTTGTTCAAGGTGATAAAATTTGAGTCCATTTTCATTCCTTTACATATAGCTTAAAACCCAGTATCGTAATACTTCTACCAGTTCCTTTACTGTTCAGGATTGTTTTAACTATCCTGATTTTGAGTGTGTGTGTGTGTGTGTGTGTGTGTGTGTTTACATTTCCATATGAAGCTGAAAATTGTCCTTTCAATTTCTGTAAAAAAATTTTGTTGCAACATTAATGGGGATTCCACTGAATCTGTAGATTGCTTTGGGTAGGATGGCTCTTTTCACAATATTAATCCTACAGATAGACCCACGAGCATGGGAGACTTTGCATCTTTTGCTGTCTTCTTCAAATGCCTTAAGTATTTATTATACAAAATTTTACTTGCTTGGTTAGAGTTAGTTCAAGACATATATCCCGAGGCTCTTGTGGGAGTTTTTGTTTCCATGATTTTCTTTTCAATGTTTGCCATTTGTCTATGGGAAGGCTGCAGACTTTTGTATATTAGAGGCTCCAGAGTTTTGCAGGTCAACTTTCTCTCCTACTACTCTGCTGAAATTGTTTTCAGTTCTAACAGTCTTCTGGTTAGAGTCTCCTAAAGACTCATATCTTCAGTGAATAAGACTACATATATTTCTTCCTTTCCTCTGTGTATCCCCTTGATCTCCTTCAGTTGTCTTACTACTCTAGCTAAAATAGTATAATATTATATTGGAGGTATGGTGAGAGTGGGCATTCTTGTCTTGTTCTTAATTTTAGTGGAAATGCTGTGTGTTTCTCTTGAGACTGATGATGGCTACGGGCTTTCTATAAATTGCTTCCATTGGAACACGTTCCCCCATCTGTAGTCTCCCCAGGACTTTTATCACAAAGGCCATTTCTGCATCTGGTGCAATGATAGTGTGTTTTATATCTTTCAGTTGTTTTGTGGGATGGGTTATTTTAATTGCTTTGTGTGTGATGAACCATCCCCGTATTTCTGTCATGAAACCCATTATGGAATCACTATCTTCCGTTGTTAATGAGCCCAAAACATTAAGACTAGAACACGGGTCATAGGATCACGTTTTCCTACAGGAAAACCTATGACTATTCTGCTACATGAACAGACCAGTAAAGTGACACTAAATGACATCGTTCTATATCAATAAATCAGTATGTCACTCAGTTCTCTTCAGAGAAACTTCTTGCAGTGGATAATCACTAACAAGATGACACACAACTTGACAATGTGTAGAGAGTGGAAGATGTATCTATCACACCCCTCCCCTCAAGATTCAGGCATCTAGGCCTCTGAGGAGATGGAAAGAGTGTAAGACCTAGAGGTGATGATGACTCCAAGGAAACCGTGTTTTCCAGAAACAGCAAGGCTGATGTACACATTAACTCACAGAGATGGGGTAACATTCACACAACCCATACAAGCTGACACTGCACATATCCCAGCAGGAAGAGGGAAAGGTAGACACCAGGTCACACTAGCCAAGGACCTATTCATTCATAGCTGCTGGAAGAGGAAAAGTCAGTTTTCCTCAATTGTGTGATAGTAGGCATGGGTAGTAGGGATGGATACACACTCCTGGGCAGGCCTCATACTCAGGAGTAGTTGACCAGCACAAATCACACTCCATGATGTGTGTGCGGGGGGGGGGGGGTATGGACATGCATGAGTGTGTAGGGGGGAGAGAGAGGGAGGGAGGGAGAAATTTGAAATGGGAAGCAGATCTGTGACTAGTTGGGAGATTAGAAAGAATACGATACAAATATATTAGATAAAAGTGTCAAAAATAAGTAAAAACATCAAAAAGAAAAAAAATACACATTTTCAAAGACATTAATATTTTAGAGTCTGCTATACTCCCAAACAGATTAAATTCACAAACATCTGAACGGCGTGTTCTTGATTCTACCTTCTTTGATAACACAATTTTGACAATGGTGTTGCTATGAAGCCTGGATCAGGTGGACCAGGGCTCCTCAGTGTCAGGAATGCAGCCAATATGAACTCACAGCAGCACCGTACCGCCGATTTTCATGGGTAGAGTCTCAGGCTGTTTGGTCAGCCAGTTTCTGAGAAGCTAAAAGTCTTGTTTTGTAATTCAGATATCTGTATCATACCACACTGCAGGACTGGATTGGTTACCATGCTAGACTGATTAGCCAACAAGAGGCTTGGTTTAAATGCAACATTTGACAGAGCTGACATTCAAGGCTGCTCCAAAGCACTCAAACATGACCATGGGAGCTAAACAAACGAAGAAACGGACCTCTCTATCAATTAAAGTTGGTTTTATTGATGGGAATGTTTGAACTTTATTGAAAGAATAACCCATCATGCCTGAATACATATGGATCAGAGTATCCCTTTGCAAAAATGTATATTTATTCAACTTGTTCTATAAACAGGAAAGAACAAGACAAAATCCAAAACAACCCTACAAATAAAATAAACATATCATTAAGACCAAGAAACATATCATTTTATCCCTACTCATATATTTTAGCTCCTGGTCCTCAGTCATATGTGGGAGAGTCAACATGATTGAGAATTACCTCAAATTTTCTTGATACAGAAGCTAGAAAGCCGCAAGGGACCATCCTCCATTTACAAGGAACTGAGAGCTGGTAAGAAAATTGGCTTAAAGACTAAGATTCTTCTAAGGATAAAATGGCCAGGTGTTCTATAAACTACCTATTCAATGATGCTGTGTGTGAGCATCTGTGTAGGTGGGGCTGCCAGGAAGAAATTCGACTGAAGTTGGCCTCTCCTTGGAAATGCTTTTATGTGGAATGGAGTATATATCACAGCAGTAAAATACAAGCTGTTCCTATTCACAGGATCAGTCATCCAAAGCAGCAGGTAACCACAGGGTATTAAATGAGATGGGATGTAGTATCTCTATCTGATCCTATAATGAGCTTTACTTATAGACAGATGTAAGCTTCCATATCTATCTGTTCTACCGTGGATGAATGTAAAATTGTATGTAACTGGAAGAAAGGCTCTCTATAAATTGTTTGTAGAGTAGAGATAAATATATATTGGGCTGGAGGAAGAATCAAAAGAAGCAGGGCATATGTATGCTGTCACCTAGTACAGTGCTAGGCACATGGTGGAAAATTTTACTACCTCCCTATTGGGTTTAAAGTAAAGAAAGTTCGGACAGATCAAAATGTCAAAGAATACCAGCACTAATCTCTGTATTCTGTAAGTGCTTATTGAATGAATGAATGAATGAATGAATAAAATAATAATAAAAATCTAGATAGTAGCCTGGGAGGAACCATAACTGTAAAAACTGAAATTTTATTTAAACAAAAATGACTATCATCATAATGCTAATATAGCAGAGCAGTTACTTTATAATTCTAATAAAATCAAGTTCAAAGATTGACAAAATCTGTTAGATAATGGTTACTCTTGGGGCAAGTGAGAATGGAAGTGAAGATGAGATAGGAATCTAATGAAGGGATAGAAGTTATAATATAGTGATTCCTGATAGAGTGTATTTTCTCTGCAAAAATGTGTTGAGCAGTATGGGAATTTGAATGAGAATGGTTCTCATGGGGTCATATATACATGTATATTGTCCCCAGTTGGTGGAACTCTTTGGGAAGGATTAGGACATGTGGTCTTGTTGGAAGAATTGGGGATGGGATGGGCTTTGAGGTTTCAGAAACCCTTAGCATTTCAGTTTTTCTCTCTGCATTATGTATATGAACCAGAAGTAAGCTTTCAGCTAAAGCCACAAGGCCATGTCTACCTGCTGCCACACGGCCCTCCATGATGGTCATAGACTTATCCTCTGGAACAATAAACCCCAATAAACTCTTCTTTGAAAAATGAATTTCCTTGAGCATGTTGTTTCTTCAGAGCAATAGAAAAGGAACTCAGACAGGTGGTATACTAGTGACTTCTCTCTGTCTCTGTCTGTGTCTCTCTCTGTTTCTGTCTTTCTCTCTCATGTATGTATGTATGTATGTATGTATGTATGTACATATTACACATCAATGTAAATGACAACTTTAGATAGTTAGGATGAGGGAACAAAGACCTTGACTTTTAACTATTTCTAGGTCCTCTTTCTGGACAGAATAAGAAATATAGGCAAAAGTTAACTAACAAAAGTTATTCATTTTGTCTGTATCTTGAACAAAAATCAAAAAAACAACAAAAGAAAGCAAACAAATAAAAAGCTCATCATCTGGAGCAAGCAAACAAACAAACAAAATATCAATCATTAAAAACAAAGCAAAATTCTAACATTAAATGAAACCTCTTTTCTTCACTGATATTTTTTAAATGATGAATTTAGTAGCCCAAACCCACAAAGACAAATATGTATTTCCTTTCTTTCCTTTATGGAAACTAGCTTTAAATATTCATACGTGTATGTTTCATTTGGAATATCCTTAGTGTCCAGGAAGTTAGTAATGGTCCTTGGGGTGATCTCAGTGGATGAGAGCTAGAACTCAATGGTGTAAAGGCTGAAAGGGAACAAGTGGATCACAATGGGGACAGGAGGAAAGGGTAGAAAAGAAAATGTGAGGAAGAATACCTAACACCAAGGAGCATTCAACAAAGTTGTATCAGGAGCTGCTGCTATAGAAGCTTCCTAATAGCAAATAATATTAAATAAATACATACATTCTCTTAAGTACAATGAAAAGTCTTAGCTTTACTTTTCAGACGTTGTTGCTAAAGGTTCATTTGCAGAACCCATTTATAAGGAAGAGTCAGACACAGCTTATTTGAGGACCATTCAATAAAATGTTTGGCCTACATTCTTTAGAATTGCCAAGGTCAGAGCAGACACAGGAGGGCAAAGAATGGTTCCAGACTCATTAAACCCAAGGAGAAGGACAACTGAACGCAGCAGGTGACTGCCGGCCAAATCTTTACTCTTGGTTCTATCCTATGTTCATTCTGTGGCTCTGATGCGATACTGCAACGGAAAGCAACTTGGGGAGGAAAAAGTCAATCTGGCTTATTCTTCAAGGGCGGAGTTCATCATTGAGTGAATTCATGACAAGAATTCAAGGCAAGAGTCATGGATAAATTTTATTTGCAACTCACTTAACTTCCTTTCCTATACAACCCAGCACCACCTGCAGAGAAATGGTGCTGCCAACTTTGGTGAAAGATTATCAGGTTGGCAACTCTTTCTCAGGGCCAGGGATTCTTATATGGTGCTTACCACCCTTGGTTGATATTAAGATTATATGATTAAGAAATTTAAAGTAGATTCCATGGCCACTTCCTCCAATATCTAGAACTAGCAGATCATTCCAAGAACAGGAGGTAGAGATGCTTCCCACAGTGGATTTAGAGAGAAGGGAAATCGTAACTGTCTTTAGCTGTGACGCCATGGTTCAAAGCATCATGCGTTTTAGTAATGTCTTTTTATTTGACTTTTCAGTCTAATTTTTGAAATTAGGGTACATACATTTTAACTACTAAAAATCATTTTTGCAAATCTGGCTGAGTGTTTTTTTAAAGAGAAGCTTGTGTCCAATGTTCACTTATCTCAAGTGAGACATATGATGTGGGGGGGGGGTGACTAAGATGTATATATGTTTAGGAAGCTGCAAAATTACTGTTTGAGTCCCTTACATTAAATTTGTTTCATCTATAGCCCTCTTCCACCATGTTCTATTATCAGCAGGAGTTTGGACCTGGCACTCTTAATAAATCAAACTGCCCAGTGGCAGATCCTTTTCTGATGCCACTAGAAAGATAAATAAATATTATAGATGGGGAGAAAGGGTGCAAGCATTGAGCAATATTCAGTGGTGAAGAATAAAGCCAGTGAATAAATAATGGCCCTTCAACAAGTTGTACCCATGTACCTTCGTCAGGGTTTCTGTTCCTGCACAAACATCATGACCAAGAAGCAAGTTTGGGGAGGAAAGGGTTTATTCAGCTTACACTTCCACATTGCTGTTTATCACCAAAGGAAGTCAGGACTGGAACTCAAGCAGGTCAGGAAGCAGGAGCTGATACAGAGGCCATGGAGGGATGTCACTTACTGGCTTGCTTCCCATGGCTTGCTCACTTGCTTTCTTATAGAACCCAGGTCTACCAGCCCAGGGATGGCTCCACCCACAATGGGCTGGGCCCTCCCCCTTGATCACTAGTTGAGAAAATGCCTTACAGCTGGATCTCATAGAGGCATTTCCTCTACTGAGGCTCCTTTCTCTGTGATAACTCCAGATTATGCCAAGTTGACATAAAACCAGCCAGGACATCCATGCTTGGGAAAGTGCAGACTCCAGCCCAGATGGAAGTTACTAGATGAAAGAAAGATGTGTCTTGGCAGTGAGGCAGTGTGGCTTTATGTCAGTAGGGGTGACTAGATGACATTAGGTGAGGGTAGGACTGTAATCTTGGTGGTGGTCCTCTAGCAACAAGGAGTGGAGGAGTGACCAGACTCAGCTTTGCTACACCCACATCTGTGGCTACTCTGATTTGTATGCTCTTGCTGGTTCTTCATGTCTAGTTTGAGCTATAATGATGAGTTAAATGAATTCATTACCCATAGCTGGAGTCCCTGATAGTCTCTGCAGCATCTTTTCTTCAAATTCATAGGCTTCAGAGGTGTCACTGTTTGATGTAAACAGAAGCAGGAGCAAACTACTCTTTGTTTTTCTGTGGGGCATATGTCAATGGTGAAGACCATATGGCACCAAAAAGCCCATAAGAAGAACAGACATAGAACTTCAATGCTAATCCTTAGCCACCCAAAGTCATCAGAGGCAGGGTCATACAGCCCCCCTTTGTTGACCACTGGACAGGCTATCCAGAAAGATTTTATACTAGCAAGACAATACATTAAATAATGGCTTTTTTTGAAAAAAAAAAAGCTTTAAGAACTTAAAAATTGACCCATTTATTATTTGGTGAATCTTTAAAGCAGGTCACACATTTTCTTGTTTAAAATTCAAATGTATCTCAGAAAGTCTCAAGTGGAGTAGGAAAACACAGACAGGACAGGACAGGTAATGCTGCAAAATTCATCAGACAGAAGGCTGGTAATCAGCTAGTCACAGAGGAAGTGAAATGCTGAATGCTGATTTTCCCCAGAGGTAACCGTGTGTGTGCATGTGAGTATGCATGTGTGTTCAATTAAGCTAACCACTGTTTTGTGAGAATTACTGTTCAAAAAACACTCAAGGCTGCCACCTGGTGTGACTATAAATAAAAGCAGCTACAAGTGCTTAATATAAAATTTCTTTTAAACCTGTGTCTTTTAGGTACATCAGATTACTATAGAACAACTCTGCTACATTCTACTTAGAGATGAGGGTGAATAGTCCTATGCTACAAGGTATTTGTACCAGCTTTCTCTGGACTTTTCAAGCAATAGTGCTGGCTTGCTGGGTGGGGGTGGGGAGACCTGATATTCTGTTTCTTGGCATAGGGTAATCTTGCAACATTCCTCTTTATACCCTCTCAACTGAAACACGGTCTTGTGTAACCCAAGCTAAGCCTTCAACAGCTGTTCCTCTTTCCCCAGCCTCATGAATCCCAGGATTACAGGTGTGAGCCAGAATTGTAGACTTCCTATTTTACAACAACGTACTTACTTAAACTGTTTAGTGAAACCACAAGGCTGCCCCTTATATAAACATAAGATACTGACATACTGATGATACCCTATGGAATTTCCTCTTTGATATTTGCAGCAGTGTCCTCAGACTATTTGCCTGGATTTACTCGGACTCATTAGCTCTCTGACCTGCCCCTTCCTACCCAGATTATCATGTCTCACAAACTGCACCTGAAAGTCGCAAACTGCACTATGCTATGTTCAAACTATGGTTTGAATGCTTGAGTCCTTTCAAAAGTTCCAAGGTTAAGATAATGTTGAGAGCAGGGTGCTTTCAGAGGTTACTTTATACAAAAGGCAATGAGACCTGGTTGGAGTCTATTTCCTTCTCTGTCTCTTCATACACACGAGACCAACACTTCCAGACACCAAACCCATTACCTTGATCTTGTACTTCCCTGTTTGCAGAACTGTGACAAAGGAACTCTCGTTGTTTATAAGTTACCCAGCCTCAGGCATTTTGTTGAAGAAGCAGGTATGGGACAAGCAACCCATCTGTGAGAGACTCTTCTTTTGCTACCGAGTCACTTTGCTTGCATAAGCAGAGAGTCAGTAACACCTGTCAATTTATTCTACCCCTCTTCAAGTATGGCCCTGTCCAGTGACTGCTGGACTCAGGGGCTTAGAGTTTGATGAGTGTGGAAAAGGCTTTTATGCCCTGCATAGCAACAGAGACCTTGTCCCTCTCTCCAAAGGAGATTATTAACTTGAAAGATGGTTCTTTTCTAGAGTGCCCCATCAAACAGTTGATGCTGGGAATTGGCTTGAAGCTGTGCCATCCTTCTCAGAAACCTCTTCCTGCCTTCTCTCCTCATGCCCTTGCTGGAGCCACGTCCTTCATAAATCCACTGTACCTAATTTACTGCCTTAGCTGCCTAAGGGAGATTGTCCTAAAACATTTTGTGTGAGCTTTCTTCTTTAAGTTCTTCAAGAAATGTGATTTTTGTCCTCAGAGTGACTGGCCCTTAACAGAACATACCCCAGTGGGATGGGCCAATTGATCATAGACTTGGAATGGACACAGAGCCTCTCTTCTTTGTTCAGACAGTACAACCCCTGTCACACCTAGTCAAGCCCCTCATTCACTTCTCTGCTGAAATCTGTCTGATGTTTCTCACCTCCATCTATGCTCTGTCTGCCCCTTCTTTGCTTTTCATTTCCTCCTGATATTTATCACAATTGAAATATATCACCTTTTATATCTAATATAATAAATATAATATAATATAATATATAATACAATATATTACTAGTATATAAACACCATAGATAACAAAGGGTTTTATTTGACATATAAATTAATACATTCCTGCTGTCTGGAACAGGCACCATTTTCTGTGGGCATTGAAAGAGCTGATATTTTAGTTTCTGTGGGCCAAACAGACTATGGCAACTATTCAAAGATGCCAGCCTAGCATTTCAAAAACTGCCAGGAAATACATAGTGAGTGAGGACCACTGTGCCATCGTAAACTCTATTTGAAACAATAGGAGAAACTTTTATTTCAGAGTTCGCATACCAAAGGTTAGAAATTATGACTTCATTGGAGGGGAAAGTGACATCCTGAGCCGAGCAAATTCATGGTGGTTTCACATAAGCAACGCCACAGGGAAATCTGCTTTTCCAAAGCTGGACAGACAGAAGGGTATGTAGAACGAGGGTTACCAGGAGGAGAGCTCAGGGTGCAGGACCTCTGTGGGGACGAGCTGTAGGGAAGGAGTATGATGGATAAACGGGCCAATTTCAATCTCAGGGCTCAAATCTCCAGGAGTGCCAGTCTTGAGTAAAGAGCGGTGCTTACCCTTAGTTCTACGTCTTACCTCCAGGAGCTATAAAGGTTTAGGTCTCTATCATCACTAACAGACTAATCCATTCTTACTCCTGGAAGAGGAGGGAGGTGAAAGGAACCATTTAACACACCCTGTACCCTTCTCTTCTTAGGAAGGGTCTCTTCAAGAGAAAGTACTGGATTCTGAACTACTGGGATTTCCCCCCTGTACACAACTAATCTCTCAGAAGACAAGTACCAACTCTGATTTCCTCTGGCCATCCTGCCCCACCTGACATGATAAGAGGACAAAGGAAAGTACATGTGAGGTTTTACACACCAGGGAACAGTTTTGATAAAAATCTAGGATCTAATCCCAGGACTAGAGAACCATTGTAGTCTCCCTACATTAGACCCTCATACCACCAAAACTGCATTTAGAAAATTCCTGGTAGCTACTACCCATTACACCAAAAGGGGAAAAAAATACATTTTGATGAGACAGAGAAAACATCAAGGGCAGATATGGCACAGATGTTGGAATGATCAGACCAGAAATTTTAAATAGCTATGATTTATATATCAAAAGCTGTGAGGAAGGAGGTAGACAGTATGTAAGGGCAAACAGGCAAATAAGGCAGAGAAGAAAATGATAAGAAGAAACAATTGGGATTAAAACTAACCGCACAGAAATGAAAAATCCCTTTAGTGGGCTCTTTGGTGGGGTAACGAGCTAAAGAATCTCTGGGTTTTGAATGATCTCAAAACACAGAGAAAAACGTTGATGTAAAAATGGATGGAAATACTTAGGAACAATGATGTCATTAGGAATGGTGGAAGGTGTGTGTAATAGGAATACCAAAAGAAGAAAGGGGAGGAAGAACAGAAAGGAATGCTTGAAGCAATGCTTGTAGAAAATTCCCCAAGTTAGCAATCAAATATTATAACACCAAGTAGGATAACCAAATGCCAAGTGGGATATGTCAGTTCCCAAGATGCCTGAGGAACTTAAACTTTATTAGACCATTACTCAAAATGGAAGTTTTATTCCAAATAGTTTCTTATATTGCTGCAGGTATCTCTCTTATGTTCTGGTCCATCCCAGGGGCAGTTTAAACCATACAAGCTTATACAGAGGGGCAGGAAGTTCTGTTGGGAGGTTGGTTCTAGTCCAAGCTTATTGTGGTGACCCTACTAAACAGTTTTACTGACTTCTACTTGCGACTTGTTTCCAAGGGCACAGAACATAACAGAATATGTGATCAATCTTGGCATTAGAAAGTTTCCTACTAGAGCAGAAACATATGAGAAAGTTTCCTTATAATGGCAGGCCATCCATTTACCTATACCTTAGCATTTTACCTATGCCTTAATTCCATCTGAGCCTTGAAATTCTACATAGGTTCTAACAGGGGGAACTATAACATGGGGAACTATGTTAAAGAGTCACAGCAGAGGAAAGTTGAGAACCATTGGTCTAGAAAAAGCCACTTAGAACATAAGGCCTCGAGGATTAAAAGTGACTGGATGGACAGGGTATGTTATACTAACTTTCATCAAAAGAAATTTGGAGGAGTTGCTATAACATTTTCAGACAAGTGAGACTTTTAAGTAAGAAAAGTTGTAATGGAGAGGTTATGACTTAAATAAGACAGTCAATACTCCAGACAAACAGATAGACTGATAAACAAACAACAAAACCTCCAAAGAACAAAGATCCTTCAAACAAACAAACAGAAAGAAACAATCACCAACAGATATGAGCCTAAAAACAGAGTTGCAAAATACAAGAAGCAAAAGCTGACACAACTCTGGGGAGAAAGCGATGAATTCACTCTTAGAGCTGGAGCCTTCAGAACCCCTATCATACTAGACAAATTCAACAGGCAGGAGTCATTGGAAACACAACCAAAGGGAAAGGCACCTTTAATCACTGGATACAACACACATCTATTGACTACTTCATTAAGCACAAGAGGACATTTTCTTCTTATGCTCTGCAAGAACATTCTCCGGGTCATGAAACACACCTAAGCATATTCAAAACGACACGAATGATATAATGTTTCCAGACTTGATTAAACTAGAAATAAATAACAGAAAGATAACTGGACAGTTTCCCCAGATAAACAGGTATTAAAAAACACAATGGCAAGTTACAGAAAAGTCAAAAGCAATTCTCAAGAACAATTTTAAATGTTTTTATAATTGAAAATATAACATCAAGATGTGTGGAATGCAGCAAAAGGTGTAACACTGATTATACATACTAGAGAGAAGACAGAAAAATCAAGTCACTCCATAAAGTTCTTCCTCTTGGTACTGCAAAAACCAAACAAATAAACAAACAAAGCCATGCAATATAAGAAGATGATGGATAGAAGAAGACAAAGCAATAAAAATTAGAGCATATATCAATGAAACTATCAACAGAAAATCAGTAGAGAAAAGCCCCAGGAACACTGAGGGCTCATTCTTTGAAAAGATAAATGAAATTGTAGACTTCTAGTTAAAATAACCAAGAAAGGAAATAACCAAGTAAGGTAAAATAACCCAAGAAAGGACTCACACCACGTCTGCCAGAAACAAAAGAAGAAACAGTACAGATAGCACAGACATTAAGATCATATTAAAACGCTGGGAGACAGAGCTGCTGTCAGCATGAAGAGTAGAGTTCAGATATCTGAACCCACGTGAAAGCAGAGCACAATGGTTCTCAGCTCTAACTACAGCAGTGGCAGGCTGTCTGTCCAGTGAGAGACCCCGTTTCAAAGAGTAAGGGAGCAAGTAATTGAGAAAGATCTCTGATCGCCTGTCTCTACAAGGCACATGCAACTAGAATGGGCATTTCTCCTTTTTCATTTATTCCTACAACAAAAGACCTGATGTAAACGAAGACTGAACAAAGCATGAATTACACGCCAAATGTCAGCAGTCATCTTTGCAGGGAGAGGGGCAATACTCTTTAATGTGGTTTACTGTTGTAGAGCAAGGGACTTAAAAGGTAAAGAAATTTCCCGTACACTCCGTCTCCACACATGAGCTGCCTCTTGCACTATCGAAGGTGCGGACCAAAGTGGTGGAGTTCGGGGGCTGATGTACCTGATGTTCCATTATCAGCTCTAGTCATTGAACATACTGTGGGTTTCAACAAACTCAAAGATACTTGTATCTACCTCTGCATCACACGTGTATACGGACACATGCCCACACAACACCAACACACAACACACACCAGTTCACTGGTGGCTTCCAGCGAGATTTAAAGCTAGCACAACACTCTATATCAGACTAATTCCTCAGTGCCTCATTCCGAAGGCAGAAATATAGGGAAATCCTTAAGGCCAGCATACTAACCCTAAAGAAAGCCATTGCAAGAAAATACATCTATAGACAAATATGTCTCATGAACTCAGCTGTAAGTATTCCCCACTTGAAAACAAAGCAAACGCAGCGATCTAAAATATAAGGACACACCACAAAGCGGTAGATTTACCCTGGCTGTGCAATACCAATCCCACATCACACTGCTGTTCATATAACAGGCGACAGGGAAAAGTGAAACGGTCAGATCAACAGTAAAGGAACTGAAGAGGACCTCCTAGACTAGATGAGGAGCGTCTACGAGAATCTATGTCATTTATACTGTATTTGGTAAGCTGAGAGGGCAAAGTAGAAGGGAATAGTCATCCCTCTTACAATTCCTTTCAAGAAGCTACAGTTAGTAAAACTTCATAGAACAAGAGTGAGGAAGGTAACAGATTGGGAAGGAAGAATTAATACTGTCCTTTTCCTTTTAATAAGATGATGTGATCAGCTATGTACAAAATTAGAAAGAATCGACCCAATTCTGCAGTAACAAATAGTTAAAAGGAGAAGGCAAAGTTTAAAAATTAGTATATGGTAATAAACTTTCTGTTGTGTGGGGACTGGTGTATAAGTTATGTGTGATTGTGCAAGTTTGTTTATACATCAAAAGCCCAGAATGGGGGTCATGAGGGACGAGGAAGAGACCTGAAGGGGACGGGTAATGAGGGAGTGGTGAGGTCCATGCAATAGGAAAACAAAGGGGGGACTGACAAGGAAAAGAAGGGGAGCCTGGTAGAAAGGAAGGGATGTGATGGGAGGACAGAGGGGGAGGGAGACGTACAGGAGAAAGCATAAGGGCCTACGTAAGGTGTCATGATGAGTCCCATTACTCTGTGTGGCCACCAAACATTAATAATAAGAAAACATTAAATAGGCTAACGCTAATAAAGAAATGGCATTGTTTCTTACTTAAAATTTCAGCGGATTCCTATGTATCGGCAATGAGTAAATGATGTTCAAAATTGCAAACAAAAATACCATTCCTATTACCATTGAAATTTACAGGTATAAATCTAACAAACACAGACAAGATCTGTGTACCCCAAAGCACAAGATGTTGATAAAAGCATATAAAGGAACTAAATAAACAAATAAATATTCCATGATCACTGATCAAATGATGTAATATCCTTTATTTCAACTTGATGTGCAGATGTAACCTGATTCAGATAAAAATTTCAGCGAAAAAAAAATCTATGTAACTAGGTGAATATACAACCAATTACAAACAGCAATCCTCAACCTGCAGGTTGTGACCCCTTTGGAGGTCACATATCTGATGTCCTGCATATCAGATAATTACATTACAATTCATAACAGTATCAAAATTATAGTTATGAAGTTGCAATGAAATAAGTTTATGGTTGTAGTCACCCCCACATGAAGGACTTATATTAAAGGTTGCAACATTAGGAAGTTTGAGAATCATTGCTGTATATGATAAAGATTACAAGCCCGTAACAATTTGAAAAAGATAAAATTAGACAGATATTAAAAAGACTCATGGTTTCCAGGATTAATGGGAGGAAGCTATAAGGCTGAATGTTCAGGGCAGTCACATTGCTCCATGCCATCCAACAGCCGACTCCAGTCTATGTTGGCAGTCACATGTAACGTGTAATACCAAGAACACCCCTCTGGTGTCACCTGTGGACAGTGGCTAGTGTTCCGGCATCAGTGAGAGTCTGTCAGTGGCAAGATTGTGTCAGTCTGGTGAGGCGTTTGGGGCTGCGCGTGTTTGGGGCAGTGGGGGGTGGGTGGGTGTGGTAGTGGACTCTGTACCTTCTAAATTTTCTCTGATCCAGAGATTGTGCCACGAAAACAAAACAAACCAAAAACCCAAACCCATACAAACCAAACCAACAAACAGCAAAGTGCAATTAGGTCAGTGTGCCGTAGTTTGTGGACTTGTCTTCGGAGAGACCCATTGCTGGAGGAGTAAATGGGAGACGAAGACCTGTGTGCTCAAGTCTCCGCCATTGCTTAGCCAGAGGTGTTTTCGTTCCGTATCGAGCAGGCCAGGAAAATGGCAAGAACGTCTTCTGGGAAGTTGCCTGTCACTACGATTAGAGGTTGGTTGGGTGTGTGGTCACAAGAACTTGACTCAAGAGGTTCACTATCATGGTGGCAGGAACTAGATAGAGGCTGTTAACTGGGGGGTTCTGTCAGGATACCTGTCATAGAATCTACATGTAAATTTTCTGAAACAGATTTTCTTACGTGAAATTAAATTTGTGTGCGATTCAGGCACAAAAGGGCTGAGTTGAGAGAGTAACATTTGTTTATTTCAGTATGGGATCAGCTTTGCTAATTAAAATGCAATTCCTCTTAATTTGTAAGTAGAAATATTGACAAATTAGATCCGCAACGTATCCATACCCCAAAAGACAACACCTACGCTTCCCAAAGCTGCTGGGCGCAAAGCTGTGATGCTGTTCGCAGCCACTAGGTGGCACCTTTGCACATGTTTGAGAAATCTAAGCCTGCAAAGAGAAACAGGGTTGAGGGCATTTTCTTTCCCAAGCACTAGATGACATCTCAGCTTCCTTAGATGCCTGTGAACACAGAGGTTTTCAGAGAAGCAGAACCGGGGATGAGACCCAGAAAAACTCTCTTAAGCAATTTTCCCTCCCATGACTTTATTATTCTCTGCTAGCTTTCCAACGTGCAACAGAAACAGGAACCTTAACTGAAAAACAAGACAATTATTCGGTTTCAGAGACAATAAAGGGATTCAAGCGTTCACATCTTCATCATGACTGTGATTGTTATTCACTGATTGTTAAGCGTGTGCCCATAAGTTGTAGAAATACAATGGGAGAAAAGCTTGAATATGCAAGAGGAGATTAATTATCTAGATTGAATTTACAAACAGGATGAAGAGGGAGATGTGTAGGCATGTAATGAAACACTTACACCAGAAGAGGGCTGCCTAGCTTAAGGAATTCCCGTCAGATTAGGTCGGAGGACCCCCTCCCTAACATCACTGTGCTAATATTGTTAATCAAATCGAAACCCATGGCTCCACTTTATATGGCTTGTGCATTTCTCTGCTAAGAACCTCTACCCAGGGTTACTGCTGAGGTGCCTGTCAATACATATAGCAAGGTGCTGGACCTTAGTTCCAACACCGTTTACGGAGCCTCTGACTGACAGCAAGGTCCTTAAGTAGAATACACCAGCTGGTTAAAGGGAAACTTAGAGAGTGAAAATAGCAGGGTTTCAGGGCCAGGGTTCTGAGAGGAGATTCAGAAGACAGAAGGTGTGTGTTCCCAGACTCTATTCCTTGGCGTTGCTCTAGTTTGGATGGACTGGAACAAACAGAAGCAAAGAGATTTAGAGTAAAAACAAACAAACAAATAAATCCCATGAAAGCACAGCGATATTTACTTCTAGGAACCGTAAGTGCTATCTAGGGTTTGGGAAAGAAAAACTGAAAAGCCGCCCACCCATTCTTTTTGGTTCTTAGTTGGAGGAGACAGCTGATAGTTGATAAGCCCTGGCCTCATTCTAGCCAGCTTCTTCAAGGGTGGCTCAGCCTCTCTGACACCAAGTCCTTGAGAACTTTGTAGACTCCCTTCCTTTCTTGGCTTCTTCTCCATCTCTGTTTGCTGTGTTGATTCTGATGAGAAGAACTGGGTCAATACTTGGTCGTTTCTAATGGCTGGGTACCCTCTGCATCCCTGGGTAGATACTGGAGAGCACACATTACATCCAACTCTGCTCTGATGAACATGGCACTGAATCTCTGATTTCTCTACCTGGCTCTTCTTGTCTGTAGTCACAGGAGATTTTTAGGTGGTGCTGAAGTTAGCTTCTAAGGGGAAGTCCTTCAGCATTAGACGACAGTTGTCCTATTTACTCTCGATTCCCAAGTCTTTGACAGATCACCAGTGTTCTCAACCATTCATCAAAATGTTTGAGTTCTGGCTTATTCACCATTGTGGTCACCTTCCCTCTGAGACACCCATTAGGCAGTGTCCCAAGATGAAATTGATGCCCTCAGAGTTTGAATGGCTCGGCAGGAGGTGGGTAGAGAGGATGAGGATGGAGTACACTACTTCCATCCCTGCTTCTTCCCTTTCCCCTCTCCATACTCTGTATGCATAAATGTGACCACATCCTTGAGCCCCGCCCCTCTGGGATGAAAGGTTCTGTAAGAAAGAGCTCACCTCTGATTCATTCACTTCTGTGTCCCCAGCACGTAGCGCTGGTCTCAGGACACAGCAGCCATGTGCTGAAACAATGTGACCTGAGCTACAAAAAATGGAAATTTGAATTCAAAGCCTTTCCAGAAAGGCTGTTGAAGGCGGAAAGGATTCTGGGATCACTATAAGTCAAGTGTGGTACACTTCTTTATGTTCATTCTGATGGAACTACCTGTCTTGATCAAGATCAAAGGGCCTCCTGGGCCCTGGAGACTTAGGCATTGGTAGGGTCTGGCATGGAAAACATCTGAGCACAGATAAGGCTGGCAACCTGTGTTCTCCCTGTGCACAAACCTTGGTGAGAGCAAAACAAAGACCTATGAAGTGAATTCATGCATCATTGTCTTTCTGTTTTTGTTCTTGATGCTCAGGGCAGTAACAGAACTTCCTCTGTGTCTCAGAGGGGCAACAGGCTGTCTGCTGGTGTTAGCCTCCTAGTTCCTAGGTATGAATTCCAGTCAGTCACCCCCTTACAGTGGGACAACCAAATCTAAGATAGAGAAAATAGATGAACTTGGGCATCAGTAGCAGTGTGAGAGTCATTAGAGGATCCCCCTGTGCAAATACAGCGTGTTTACACAACCTTAGATTGCACTGCCAACCCCACACCCATTTGTGTATTCTGAGCAGACTATATACACAGTTAATTACTGATGGAAATGTTTCTATGCTGTGAATGACGGCACAAATTTTTATCCCAACAAAATGAAACTAGGAAGACAGAGAGAATAAACAAAGGCTTAAGGACAAATGAAACCTATGCTCTCCAAAGGCTGGATTATGGGAGTCACACAACAGCTTCATGTAAAAACCAGCCAAAGCCTCTCCAATGATTGGTCAGTGTCAAGAGAGCCTCTCTGAAGATTGGTCAATGTCAAGTAACCCGTGCCCTGGGCCCTTTGGTGCACAGTTTGAGAAGAAGGATGAGAAGCAGGCTGGGATGGGACTCAGAATTTGTGAACTAAAAGAGATAGCACAGAATCTGTGTAAAACCACAAAAGATGGGAATCCTGAGGGGGAAAAGCCTGCATAGAAAAGACAGGAGTTCAGAGAGGAGAGAACCGGCGAGTTAGTAGGGACACAATTTCAGAAATAATTGATAGTAAACTCTCTAAGATGAACACTGGAGTGTGTACCTTAAAAACTTCACCAAATTTAGGACAGGAATGATTGGAAACAAAAGAAACAAAACCAAACAAATCCAAACAAACTTAAAAGAAACACATAGCCTGGAAAATTCCTTAACACTAAGAATAAAGAATTCTTCCATATGTTCAGGAAAGAAAAATGTCAGTGGGATATTATTAAACAACACAATGGCACACCTACACAATGAGAATAGACGGACTGAAACCGAGTCTTCGTCTCCACTCTAGAGAATCCTGCTTTGTTCTGTATCCCTCTCTAAGAATAAGAATCCTAGCCTACTTCCGGGAAAGGAAGAAGACTGAAAATATTGATGGAACTGTTATCTAAAACCTTGGAGCTTTAAAGGAGTTGAGTTCTTCTGGGGACACTGCTGGTGGCTTCCCCGTTCCTATTGGTTGAGTCTTGGTGGGTCACAGCTCCAGCCCATTGTCTTGGCCAGTTTTCTGTTGATACGCCAAGTATAGTCTATTTGACCTCCCTCTCTCCCCTCCTCCTTTCTTTTCCTCCCCCCCTCACACACACACACACACACACACACACACACACACACACACACACACAACAGTGTTCACTTTATGGCTCTGGGACTGGAGGTGCAAGTTGGAGAAGATGAATCTGTTGGGGATCTTCTGATCTTATTGCTAGCAGAGTCTCTACAGCATCCCACACTACCATGGTGGCTAGTACTTGTCTATTTGGATTCAATTCCAATGTGATTTTTTTTAATTGGGTCATTAAAACCATCCTGGTCATTATCTTGGTTGTGGAAAGGGGACTCTAATTCTCAGACAGCCCAGGAAGGTTGCTTTCTGCTTCAGGCAATGATTGATAAATAACTTGGAATATAAGAACAGCCTTGCTACTTTAAGGTGTGACAATGTCCTTGGCACAGTTCACACAGACAAGCTTGCTAAGGGATCAGCCTGAGGCCTGATTAGCTGGGATTACAAACCTGTGCTGCCAGGACCACCATACTGGAAGAGCTGACATCTGAAATGCTTGATTCAAGTATTTCTGATCTTAGAGATTTCTCAGATCTTGGAATATCTGTACAGGCTTTCCTGAGTGAGCATACCTAATCTAAATACACAAAGTCTGAAGTGCTTTGAAAGCCAAAATTTAGAGATTATGCTAATCAGGACTCCAAAGAGCAAAACCTCTGGGATCTGTGCTGTGTAATATGGGCCCTATAACTATTTAATTTTAAATTGTTACAGTAACAGAATAGCCAATGTTTTGGTTGTTATTACCCTTTTAGTGTCTAAGAGTTGCTTGTGGAACATGGACTTAAGGAAGAGATAAATCAAAGGAAGAAAAAATGACTTCCAAGGAGAATGCCTGGTGTGCAGCCTGTCTGTGCATTCCCTTTTCCGTTTGTCTGTCTCTCTCAATCTCTCTGTCTTGATTAATCATTCTTGAGGGAGTACAGAGCTTGTAATGCTAGTTTAGTGGTATGTTATAAAATTATTTTATCTAAACAAGGAGCTGGAGGTGTTAGCACCTCAGAAATGTTTCCAAAGTCTTGGCTGCAGGGTGGGCAAGGGGAAGGGTAGAGATAGCTAAAGGGTTTAAAGATTGTCCCATCTTATTGAACTGGGACTAGGGAGAAAATACAGTGTTTGGTGGGGGGTATAGAGTATATTACTTGGGGAATTGGGAGCTTGTTTATAAATTATAAACAAGGAAGTAGGTATCTAGTGAAAATGGCAGGAAAGGAGAGGATGGATTAGTGGATTGGAGAATTGACCATGAAGCTAAGAGGAAAGGGTAGATGTGACACACAGCTGGTCAAGCCATTGAGAGAAGGAAGCAGAAGGAGACCTAACCACATAAGCAATAAGTTAAGTAATGAAGATGATGTAAAGCCAAGTAGCCGAGTCATGAGACTAACTATAAATGTACTGGATTCTTACAATAAATGACAGGTTGAGCAAAAACGAAATGACATTACAAACAACCATATGCTGCTTATAGGCTGAGATCAGATCCTGATCAGGAGGAGGAATGAGGCTTTAGGTAACCCTAAAGGGACAAAAAGAAGCCAGCATAGGAAACAGGCTTATTAGAGCAGGGGACGTCTACCGTTAAATGCGTGGAGCTGTGCCATACAAAGGTAAGACTCCTTTCAGCGGGGGTGGGGAGTTGGGGAAGGATTCGAGCTGTTAGTCTACAGAATGAGACATCCCACAGTTAATGCCACACATTTGAAATCTGAGAAAGGTCAGCAGACATTGGAGATAACAGGACGCATGACAAGTATGTGAGACAAGCCAGCCCAAGCTGATTGGAATAGTACATGTGCTTTGTGCCCAGGAATCCCACTCTAGATGACGCCATGATACTGGCTGGTCAGGAAAAGTTCCAGTGCTGCACAAAAGGCTTAGATCCGGAGAACATAATGTTCCAGAAAAATTTGAACATCCTTCTCTTGGAATTAGGCAGAAATAGAGGGTTTTCTTTTCCTTTGTTACAGAAATAAGCAAAACATAGGAAAAGTGTATCAGGAAATTTCACTTTTGTCACTCTTATGAAAATTTTATCTTCTGCTAGTTATCAGTCTCCACCACTGGCATGTCCCCAAGTTATATCCTAGAAAAGATCCCCTTAACTGAGTTGCCGCCATCTGAACTTCTGCTTACATTAGCATACCTACATCCATGATTCAGGCGATAGCAACATCTCCCTTTGCTGATCTGTGCTGTTCAGTGGGGCAGGGGACAGCACTGAGGTCGGGCTTTTCTAGGAACTTACCCAGTCACACTTTAAAAACATCGGGAATGGTTTTCACTTGTCTTTACCCCCCCCCCCCCCCGCAACGCTCTCATTTTTAAAATTTCTGTCTAGTTGTTGTTGTTGTTGTTAATTTGCAAGGCCTTCCAATTCCTTGCCTTTGTTTTTATTTGTTAACTTGAAAATGTGAGACATCACTGATAATTAAACAACAACAACAAAAAAAAAGCAGTTTCCTGTTTTAGGCTCTTTGTTCATAAAACCAAATCTCTGCGAAAGCTATGCAGATCATAGGATCTGGAGAACCATAGCGGTCCAGGCTGCAGGTGTGACCAGCTAATTGTGCTAATTAGTGTCTGGAGCTGCCAGGTGGGGCTAGAAATAGGCCTAATAACTAAGGCTAGAAAGAGCTTTAAAAAATTTCCAGCTTTACACTCAAGAATGACATTTCCATGCCTGCCTGCTTCCCTTCCTCCCTCTCCCTCCCCTCCCTCTCTCTTTCTCCTTCCCTCACTACTCACTCCTCTTCCTCCTTTGTCTTCTCCATTACTGTCTTTTCCCTTATGAATCACAAGATCCTAATGTGGCCCATCCACCATGTAAGACGGAAGAGGCAGACACCTCTGCTCTGTAATATCCATGGTTGCTTCAAACTCAACAGTCCTACTGGGCTCTTAGTTGTGAACCACCAGGCAAGACTTTTTTTTTTCCTCTTTGAAGAAGGACATAGTTTTGTCTAATAATGTGGCAAGGACCATAACCAGACAGTGGAAGAAACATGGAGACATTTTGAGGAACATGGTAGAGAAACCTTAAATCCCCAGAAACAGATACTTAGCTGAAACGGGACTTTGAGGATGCTGTTGATGGGGTTTGGAAGCACATTGCTGGAACGAGGTAGTCTGTTTTGTAATGTTTAGTGAAACTGTTTCCTGAAGGCAGAGCTTGTATGAGATAAATGCAGTAGTATTATTAAAGAGATTTCAAAGAAAATGTTGACGGACCCACTGATTTCTTCGTTTTGCTAGAGGAGACGTACATTGGAGGAAGGAATTTTTTTCTTTAAGTAAAAATTTAGAAAGGAATCAGAATCCAATAGCACCAAACCATCTGATGCCCTGGCAGCCGGATTCACTATCAGGACGACACACTTCAGGGGAAAGAATGAATGTACAACTGTTCTACTCATGGTTGACTGAATGTACAACTGTTCTACTCATGGTTGACTCAGACCAAGAACAGACAAGATGCCCTTTCAAGGGTGTGTCCAAGACAGTGGCAAACCAGAGACATTACAGGCAGACTAAGCAGCAGGTAGAATCGTAAGAGGGCTGTCTTGGAAAAATCTGTGGATGTGACTTGTGATTAAATGGACTGAGCCACAAGCGGGGTCCATAAAGTCTCCAACACTCTTAAGAGAGAGTTCCGACAGAAACACTGCTAGCTTGACAAGAAAGGGGCAGAGGGCGTGAAGAAAGGCTGACTCCCAGACTTTCCAGACATGAAGGGCAGTGTGAAGCAGGTGGATAAAATTACTTTGGTGACAATTATTTGCTAAAGCTTCACGAGAAAGGAAATTTAAGTGGCCGGTGCTAGAGCCACAGTGGAAAATTTCCATGCCTTATATTTTAATCAAGGAAATTTTAATTATTCCTGGAGAGACTTCAGGATGGACATTGACAAATGGACCCTTTAACTTTCTGTCCCCCCCCAATCCCCCTTCATTCATTTCACTCTCTCATATTGAGTCAGCGTGTTTGTGTCGACTGTGCTTTTCCTTTGTGTGTGGGGAGATGCTAGGGGCAGAGAACTCTAGTTTTACATGTCCACCAATGGACATGTAAACAAATTGCAGTTTGCACATGTGAAGGTGTGAGAGCCATAGAACATAGCTCTTTTGTTGGTTTTTTTCCATGATGATTTCCACTTTTGGATGGCTCACCAGTTTTTGTAGGTAACACATGAGGCTTTCCCACAGTTTACTTGCCATAAACATACTATGACAAGGATGACAGGCTATTACCCCCACAGTGTGCTTTTTGCCACTCCTCTGGTTATCTAGCATTATATTTTAATGCAGATGGGCTTTCAACTATATAATTTTGTTCTCTCCTCCCTCCCTCTCTCCCTCCAAACCAACTGGCTCTTATTCTCATGATGAACTTATGAAGCAATCCGTTTATCTGGGAATTCTCAACTGAGAAATATCAAATGGCTGAGAGGCACCTAAAGAAATGTTCAACATCCTTAGTCATCAGAAAAATGCAAATCAACACAACCCTGAGATTCCCCCTCACACCTGTCAGAATGGCTAAGGCCAACAACTCAGGTGACAGAAGATGCTGGTGAGGATGTGGAGGAAGAAGAACATTCCGCCGTTGTTTGTAGGGTTGTAAGCTGGTACAACCACTCTGGAAATCAATGTGGGAGTTACTCAGAAAATTGGACACAGTAATACCTGTGTTGGCTAGTTTTATGTCATTGTTGTGACACAAGCTAGTTATCTAAAAGGAAGAAAACCCAGCTATACCTGATATAGTTGTCTCCTGAGAGGCTCTGACAGAGCCTGACAAATACAGAGGCGGATGCTCACAACCAACCACTGGACTGAGCATGAAAGAGTTAGAGAAAGCACTGAAGAAGCTGAAGGAGTTTGCAACCCAAAGAAAGAACAATAATATCAACCAACCAGACTCCCCAGAGCTCCCGGGGACTAAACCACCAACCAAGGAGTACACATGGAGGGACCCATGGCTTCAGCCACATAAGTAGCAGAGGATGGCCTTATTGGGTATCAGTGGGAAGAGAGGCCCTTTGTCCTGTGAAAGCTAGATTCCCCAATGTAGCGGAATGCAATCTCAGGGAGGTGAGAGGGAGTGGAAGGGTGGGTCAGGGAGTACCCTCATAGAGGCAGGGAAAGGGGTGATGGTATAAGGCGATTCTGGAGGGGAAAAAGGGAAATGGGATAACATTTGAAATGTAAATAAAGAAAATATCTAATTAAAAAATTCATAAAAGAAAAAAAGAAGCAAATGTAAGAAAAAATTAGAAAATAGTTCTACCAACAACCTCAATATGTTTGGAAGTAGGTTCTTCCCATTAAACCTCCAGATACAAACACAGCTGGTTATCTCACAGAGTACAACATCGTGAGACCCATAAGCTACACTTAGACTCTACACTTAACTGTGATCATGCAGGGAACCTTCAAGGTGCTTAGTTTCAATGGTCAGTTGGATTGGGTGAAGAAAGATATTAGTGAGGCACAGCTTAGGGTGGGGAGGAAGCCCAAGCCTGAAAGTGGATGGAGGATCATCTCATCGGCTGGGGTCCCATACAGAGCAACAGGAAAGCTGGGAGAATGCTGCCTGAGCATCTGCACTACCCTTCGCTCTCTGGTGAGCACCTCAGCTCAACCCAATGCCAACATCATGGCTTTCTGAAACCACTCCCATTGTCACGCCTCTTGCCACACAAACCACATTCTTTCAGACCCTTTCTCTTTTAAGGTGCCCTTAACCAGGTGTTTTGTCACAGTGATGAAGAAAGCAGCTTTTCCACATTCAAGTTTGTGACGACTGTCATGAAGCAGTACATGACTAACAGATTCTTTTGCCTGTTCCTTCTCCTCCTTCTCTTTGTCCGTCTTCTTATCCTATCCCTTCCCTTTCCCCTCCCCTCCTCCTTCTCTTCCCCTTTCCCTCCTCCTCCTCCTCCTCTTTCTTCCTCTCCTTCTTCTTCCCCCCCTTCCTCCTTCTTTTCTTTTTTGTCTTTAATGTTATGTGCTATTGTTTGTTGATGTCTAGGTACCAATATGCATGTAGTTCTAAGCATAGCTTGAATAGGTGACCACTTCATTTTCACAGTACACCTGTGGGCACCTGTGTCTAACAGAGACACAGAGGGAAAGTTGGGCACAGAGACAAGAGTTACCCAATGTCAGGCAGCACATTCAGTCAGTAAGCCAGTAGAGTCCAAGTGTTTTAAAGGAGTCTTAAATAATTACAACTTTACCAGAGGTTCTTGAACAGGAGTCATTTTTATACCCCCTCCCCCAGAAAATTGGCCATTTCTCGCCATAGATTTAACAACTTAGGGAGAAGGTAAAAGCCAGATATGCTGCTAGTTCACCTTCACGGCACTGAACTCCCTTCATCCCACAGAGACAGGAATGTATAACACATTACAGCTTTTCTAACTGTCCAAAATTCTGCTCTAGTTACATTTCTTCTGGGATAAATTAAACCATCCCTAAGAAGAGTGGTTTGTAGATTATTAGCAGAATGGCACTAGCTAGGGGCTCACAATAAAGGCTCCCCTAGACCCACAAAATTAAAATATGTGTGCTTGAATAAGGTCTCCTGGTGGTCCATTTGAGAGGTAGCATAGTCTAGTACAGATTCTAAAACTCTGTGATGCATCCTGAGTAAGAAGAACCCCAAATGCAATTCTCTTTTCCATACAGACAAAGAGAAAACATTTTTGAAACCTAAGTAGAGGTAAGGGTGGGAAGAAAATGGGTAGCCCCAGCAGATGAGTAACGCCAGAAATTCTTTATCAGAACATTCCTGAAGAGCAAATCCAATCAGAAGTCTATCTCAGTGCAGGACTAAGAAAGAGAAACAGTGTTTAAACTCTGTCTGTGAGACCAAAAATAAAAGGCACAGACAGAACAGAAGCCCGGTAAACACGTTCCTGGTAAACTGATAAAAATGAGGACCTGACAGCTCTTCCAGACAGCCTATATTTGCTATCTTACTGTTGCCATTTTCACAAGATGCTTATTGAGAGATCAAAATAGATCTCTCAAGTTCTAGGTGTGACTAGGCCAAGGGACAACTTCTTCAGTGTGGCTTAGAAGGGTTCTTTTCAGTATATCACTACTGCCAGGAGGGCAGAGCTGAGGCTAATACATTTATTCTGATGATATTTCAGCTTATTTAGGATTCCCAGCTATTGAAGCATAGGTATGTTTCTTAGGCATTGGCAAGTTCAGCTATTCTGGCTCTATATTAGGCGAGTGCTTGTGATTGGGGAAATTTGATGTGCAACTTCAAGAATGGCTAGTTCAGGGAGCAGGGAGAGCCAGCAGCATGCATGTGAAGGTTTATTCACTTACTTCTTGGTAAATGGTTTCATTAGCATTTTCTGTTTAAATATTCTACAGACTCAGTTGAGGAAATAGGGATTGCATGAATGGAACCCCTCCCCCTCCCCCACTCCTCCAAAGGGCCTGTGCATGCTGCATGTAGAAAAGTAAGTTCAACTGCTGTCAGGACAATCAATCTTTCTCGTGTTATACTAAGCAAACTAGAAAACTTCCCCATGATAAAATATACCATCAGGTTACTTGTCTGAGGATACAACATAAAGCTCTATGGTTGGGGTTATATATTTTTTAAATTATCTTCCTACCAAAAAGCAAGTACTCTGAGGGATGCATACAGATTAGTCATTAACCCTTTACAGAAGAAAAGCTCACAGAAAGAAAGACTGAAGAGCAACTGAAGGCAACTGGGTGAGAACACAGAGTATGATTAGAAGTTGGGTGAAATTGGACTCAGACAGGCTCCCCACCTACACCACTGGCTTAATACTTCATATATTATATGAATGCCACTAATAATAAATATTGAACATTTTGTGCTCTATAAACATTATGTAGTGTTTGACAATGATAGTCTTCATTGTGGTCAGGCCTGTTTCATGGTGTAATTCAACAAAGCTTCAGATCACCATAGATTTGGAGTCTGCTTTTCTTCTATATCAGCCTCTGACCTGGAAACAGAGCTGAATTAAACATCAGCTTTAACTGTTGTAAGAATGCATGTTTTGTATTGGCATGCAGTCAGCTCTTTCTTCTCTGGGGTTGCAATTTTAAACTTTTACTGAAAAATACTGAAGAAGGCATTTGGATTGTACTAGGTAGTGCTTAGATGTAGATTTGACCATATTTGCCATAAATGATTTCCAAGGGTAACGTATGATTGCATTGAATGCCACATCTGTGTGTTTACTTTGGTCTCAAGGGTGACAGGAGATGCTAAACTCTCATGGTGAGATAAATGGCAATTGTTTTTTCTGGGACCACTTTCATTGCTACAGTTTTAATTGTGAACCTGGAAGCTGCCTTCCAAATGCCAGAGTTGTGGAATAAGAAAGACCAGTTAACTTTAGCAAGTTCCCTTACTGATCTATGGTTGTGGAATAATCTGTTTATGATTGTCACACTGATGTCAGGAGGAACCTGCAAGAGTCCACTGGTCAATCTACTATGCTTCTTACCATGGAAGCAGGACATCACTTCCCGTGATGCTTTCCCTGAGTGTAGCCACTCTGCAAATGGCAGCTTTTCTTTACTAGTAACAGTAAGGCCATTTAAATTTGGTTACTCAAACTTAGGAAATTTTAAGGCTTAAGAAAGATACTACCAAGTGCTGTTGCAAAAAGATGGTTGTTACAAGTTCTAATGAGTACTTACATGGGACCAAACTTAAGCTCTACTTTCTAACCTTTACAGTTCAGTGAGAGAGAGAGAAAAACAGAAAAGAGGGAAAGAAGGGTTTGGTAGGAGTCTGCTTGACACAAGTTCCCTCTCTCTGTAAAAGTAGTAGATGTGTATGGGGATGGGGGATGGAGAGTTGATAATTGGGGTCATCCTGATAGACAAGCTGGTAACAGCAAGGGGTGATATATGGCATTAGTACTACTGAGGAAAGGAAACTTTATTATCTGGTGCTGGCAAGAATGCCCAGAAAAACTCTTATAACTCTTAAATGTACACACACACACACACACACACACACACACACACACACACACACACACACAGATATACATTTGGTAATTAGTTCCTGCTGCCAGCAGCAGGGAATTAAATAAAGGATTAATTGTTAGAGTTTCTTCCTTTCTTTCCCTGAAGCTTTGCCTTTAGATGGCTAGGCAAGATAGCTTGGAGCATATCAACTCTTTGTGAATCAGGAAAAATAAATCATGCTCTCAGAAAGAAAAAAGTTTCATATAAACAAATATGCACACAGACACACACACACACACACACACACACACACACACACACACACATATACATACACATGTTCTGATTGGGCCCAACTTTCTGTCTTATCAACTATATACTTACAAACACAGACCTATACTTACAAATGCATATATGAATTTGGTGGGTGGAGCCAAATCTCCCAAGATTGGGTTCCCTGGAGCTAGCACCAACACAGAAAATAATTACTCATTCTGAATGAAAAATAGTCTCTAGCCTTTATTGCTCATATAAAGAAAAAGCTTCTACCTTTTTGTTTCTGAATGAAAAAAGCCTTGTGAGTAAGATAAAGCTTAAGAAAAAGCTACTCCCTTATTGTTATTCTTAGTATTTATACTTTTTGAGAATAGATCACATGGGTTTCCAAAGATATTTACATTTTAAAAGTACATCACAAATCAAACAAGAAGTTTCAGCAGGAATATTTACATGAGTTTCCATTAATTATCTAGTTAAACATTCATTATCTGTAATTGGCTTCACAAGTTCATTAAAAGTTTATAACAATAATTCCTATAAGTTAGCACGGTTTTGTCAAGAGGCAAATTGTCTGCCTAGTGTCTCATTAGTTTTGAAGTTTTGTATGAATAAATCCAGTCAATATTTTATCTTCCACCCTTGTAGCTACAATAAATTGTTCATGCCCTGTTTATAATCTTTAGCTATTATATAATAGTTTCACAGCTATCCTAGAAAGAATGTTTTCCCTCTTGTTTGTAGATTTGTTCTAAGCCTGCTTTTTATTCTAGTGCAATTAGCCCATGACATATGAAGGTTTACAGAACGCTAATTGCAGCTTTTTCTATAGAGGGTTCAAAACTACTTGTATAAATTCAGGAATTCAATAAAATAATTATTAAGAATTACAAAATCATTAATTTGTCTACATAGTGTCTACATTATAATAGAGTAGGTCTTTGTTGATCTGTCCAGTGGGGTAAGCTAATGCCTAAAAATTATTAGACTAACTTAATAATGACAGAAAAGGCATATCAGCGCTAAGAATTAATCCTGAGATGAGATTTCTGAAGGCCTTGCAATTCAGAATTTTACCCATTGCAGACTATGCAAAAACAGTGGGCCATGTCCTAGAAAGTCATCTGCTAGCTGTAGCCTTTCCTAGATGGCTCCTGAAGAGTGATGAAGAAGGATAAGGGGAGGAGAGAAAAGATAGAGGGGGAATGATTTTTGGGAGCGGGGATATGTTATAAGGGTATACACCTGAAGTCTAGCTTCATCATAAAGTAAAAAAAAATTGTTGGCAGTTCACAGTCATGAAGAAATCATGTGCTTGAAGACCTTGGCTTTACTTATGGTCTTCTTATCCTACTTGAAAAAAAAAAAAAACTATGTTACCCAGGTACTTATTCTGGCATGTAAGAAATGTGTTTTCCCAGTCCTTAGGCTGGTGAGGTGCTTAAAGAGACATTTTTTTTTTCAGTTGCAATAAGGAGTTTTGGGATGTGGATGGCATGGGAAAGCTTGATAGAGCCTGCCTGTTGTCTCCACTAGCTATTCAAAGTGTTGAATGTGAGAGATTTTGACAGAAGATGAACCATCTATTCCCCTGGTGGGAGCACTGGTTCTGATTAAATAGATACTCACTGATGCAGTTCTTTTGAAGTAGAATTTTTACAAATAGTTTTAAAACATGGTTAAATTTCCAGACAAGTTTCATTTTATAATTACATTCTGTTTTTCACTGAATTTATCATCTTGAAAAGTACGCTGTTTATTCTGAAAGAAGTGTTGCAGTTTTTTTTTTTTTTTCTCAGCAGTCTTTTGGCAGTCATATAGCTGGAAGAACTTCAAATGAATTTCAGCTTTTCACAACTTTCAACTTTCTCATGCCTAACCTACCAGATTCTATATGACATCAACATTGCAGGTAAACTTTAAACTTTACCCAACCTTTAAATGAATCAATTCATTTTCTAAAAGAACAACTTGTGAATTCTAGACCTGAAGCCTTCACCCATGGAGGATATCAGGCACCAAACTCTTAAGTGCAGGCTCCAAATGCTCTGCACTATCTGCTAGCCAGTCCCTGCTTATGATGCCATGTCCTTCTGGTCTCTCTGGACTCTCTGTTCCACCTTTGTAGGTGATCTATTTACTCTTCACACTCATTACACTTGATTTTCATACAGAATCTCTGGACCGCTTTTTACTTTCTGCCTGTGAATATTTCTCATTTTTAAGACTGCTTTGGACTCACTGGTAGATAAGCTATAATGCTCATCCACCAAGGTAGAGACTTCGAAATGAAAAGATGTAGTCCAGCTGGGTAAACATTAGCCATCAGGTTTCATGAGCTAAAATAGATGCTTCTACATCCAACATTGCAGTATAATAGAGAAAAAAAGAAGCAAGAAAGAGCTAAAACTATAATGAAGTAGAGAATAGGAAAGCTATAGCAGATTGAAGTTATTTGGCTTCAAGAGGAGGCATATGCAAAATAACAGGATGAAAATAGGGAGGAGAACAGTCAGTTACAAAAGAATAGAGGTGGATTCATTGTTTGAGGTTTATTGGACATAAACTATAACAAGGGAGAAAACAAAGGGTGGTCACACAGAATAGAGCAGCCAGACCTGAAAAATATTTCTTTTCATTTCCCTGTTTTGTCTTCTTAAACTTATTTTTAATATAGTGGCCAGAGGTCAAATACAAAAGGAGAAGAAGAAGTCCAGTCTGAACTTTGGAATGTTATGAAATGTTGACAATTGCAGAGATAAGGAAGAATCAGGAGAGCCAGCTTGGATCTGGCATTATCTGCAACCCTTCAGCTTTCACAGGATAAAGAGAAGGCTGTTAACTCAGCTAGGGGAAAGGGATACAAAGACAGCAGAGTCCAGGTCAAAAACATTCCTCTCTCCAATTATTAGGGAACTCACATGAAGACAAAGCTACACATCTGCTACATATTTATAGGGAACCTAGGTCCAGACAATGTATGCTCTATGGTTCATGGTTCAGTCTCAGTAAGCCCCATTGGCCCAGACTGGTTGACATTGTAGGTGGTCTTGTAGTTTTTTTTTTTTTTTTTTTTTTTTTTGTCCCATCAATCTCTCTCCATCCTTCCCTTGACTCCTTCATGAGACTCCCTGAGCTCAGTCTAAATGTTTGGCTGTGGGTCTCTGCCTGTTTCTGCTGGATGAATCTTGGGAGATAGTTTTGCTAGGTTCCCGACTGATCAGAACATCATTAATAGTGTTGGCTCTCTCCCATGGGCCTTAAGTTGGGCCAGTGGTTGGTTGGCCATTCTTTCAATCTCTGGTCTATCTTTATCCCTGTACATCTTGTAGGCAGGGAAAATTTTGGGTTGAAGATTTTGTGGCTGGGTTTGTGTCTCTCTCCATCTATTGGAATTCCTGATTTCCCTCTACCTGAGCTACCTTGTCTGGCCTCAGTGGGAGAGGATGTTCTACATCTTAATGCCACTTGATGTTACCCAGCAAAACTCACAGTTATCATAGATGGAGAAACCTAGATATTAAATAGCAAAACAAAATTTACACATTATCTTTCTACAAATCCAACCCTACAAAGGATAATAGATGAAAAACTCCAACACAAACAGGTAAACAAAAACCTAGAAAAAGCAAGAAAGTAATCTTCTTTCAGTAAACCAAAAAGAAGTTAGCCATACATAAATAATTCCACCTCTAACAAAAATAACAGGAAAAAAATAATCACTTTTCCTTAATATCTCTTAACATCATTGGACCCAATTCACTAATAAAAAACATAGACTAACAGATTGGACACATAAACAGAAGCCAGAATTTTGCTGCATACAGGAAACATGCCTCAGTGACAAAAACAGACACCAGAACCTCAGAATAAAAAGCTGGAAAAAATTCCAAGCAAATGGTCCCAAGAAAAAAGCTAGAAAAAAAAGATTTTCAGCCAAAAGTTATCAAAAAAAAAAAAAAAAAAAAAAAAAAAAAAAAAAAAAAAAGGAAGGACGCTTTTTACTCATTTCAGGGAAAATTTGTCAGGAGAAACTCTCAATCCTTAACATATATGTTCCAAATACAAAAGCACCAATATACATAAAGAAACCCTACTAAAGCTCAAAAAATACATTGCACCCCAAACAATAATAGTGGGAGACCTCAACACCCCATTCTTATCAATGGACAGATCATGGAAAGAGAAACAGAACAAGGATACAGTAAAACTAGCAGAGGTTATGAACCAATTGGAATTAATAAACATCTATGGAACATATCATCCTAAAACAAAAAAATACACCTTCTTCTCAGCACCTCACAGCATCTTCTCCAAAATTGACCCTATATTCAGTCACAAAACAAGCCTCAATAGATATAATAAGAATAAAATACTCCCAAGAAACCTATCAGATCACCATGATCTAAGGCTGGTCTTTAATAACAACAAAGACAACAAAATGTCCATATACACATGAAAACTAAACAGTGCTCTATTACATGATAGCATGGTCAAAGAAGAAGTAAAGAAAGAAATTAAGGATTTTCTGGAATTTAATGAAAACAAAAACACAAGATACCCAAACCTATGGGATGCAATGAAAGCAGAACTGAGATGAAAACTCATAGCTCTGAGTACTGCCAAAAAGAAACTGGAGAGAGTATACACTAGCACCTTAATAGCACAGTTGAAAGCTCAGTAACAAAAGGAAGCAGATATACCCAAGAGGAGTAGACAGCAAGAAATAATCTAACTCAGAGAAGAAATTGACCAAATAGAAACAAAAAGAACCATTACAAGAATCAACAAAACCAAGAGCTGGTTCTTTGACAAAATTAACAAGATTGATAAACCCTTAGCCAGACTAACTAGAGGGCAAAGAGAGAGTATCCAAATTAACAAAATCAGAAAGGAAAGTGGAGACATAGCAACTGAAATGAGGAAATTCAAGAAATAATTAGATCCTACTACAAAAGCCTATACTCAACAAAGCTGGAAAATCTGGAGGAAATGGATGAACTCCTAGACAGATACCAGATACTAAAGTTAAACCAGGACCAGGTAAACCATCTAAATAATCCCACAACACCTAAAGAAATAGAAGCAGTCATCAAAAGCCTTCCAACCAAAAAAAGCCCAGGTCCAGATGGGTTCAGTTCAGAATTCTATCATACATTTATTGACGACCTAATACTAATACTCTTAAAACTATTCCACAAAATAGAGTCAAATGGAACACTACCTAACTCACTTTACAAGGCCACAATAACCCTCGTTCCTGAATCACACAAAGACCCTACAAGTAAAGAGAACTTCAGACCAATCTCACTTCTGAACATTGATGCAAAAATACTCAACAAAATCCTTGCAAACCGAATCCAAGAACACATCAAAACAATCATTCACCATGATCAAGTAGGCTTCATCCATGGGATTCAGGGATGGTTTAATATATGGAAATCCATCAACATAATGCACCATATAAACAAACTCAAAGAACAAAATCACATAGTCATCTCACTAGATGCTGAGAAAGCATTTGACAAAATTCAACACACCTTCATGTTAAAAGTCTTGGAAAGAACAAGAATCCCAGGCCCATACCTAAACATAATAAAAGCAATATACAGCAAACCAATAGCCAACATCAAACTTAACAGTGAGAAACTTGAAGCAATCCCACTAAAATCAGAAACTCGACAAGGCTGCCCACTCTCCCCCTACCTATTCAACATAATACTGGAAATCCTGGCCGGAGCAATTAGACAGCAAAAGGAAATCAAAGGGTTACAAATTGGAAAGGTAGAAGTAAAAACATCACTATTTGCAGATGACATGATAGTGTATGTAAGTGACCCCAAAAATTCCACCAGAGAACTTCTACAGCTAATAAACAAGTTCAGCAAAGTGGCTGGATATAAAATTAACTCAAACAAATCAGTAGCCTTCTTCTACTCAAAGGACAAACATGCAGAGAAAGAAATTAGGGAAAATATACCTTTCACAATAGTCACAAACAATATGAAATACCTTGGTGTGACTCTAATTAAGCAAGTGCAGTTCCTGTATATCAATAACTTCAAATCTCTAAACAAGGAAATTGAGGAAGATCTGAGAAAATGGAAAGATCTCCCATGCTCATGGATTGGAAGGATCAACATCTTAAAAATGGCCATCTTACCAAAAGCAATCTACAGATTCAATGCAATCCCCATCAAAATTTCAACCCAATTCTTCATAAAGTTGGAAAGAACAATGTGCAATTACATCTGGAATAACAAAAAATCTAGAATAGTGAAATCCATCCTCAACAACAAGAAAATATCTGCGAAATCACTATCCTTCACCTCAAGCTGTATTACAAGGCAATTGTGCTGAAAACTGCATGGTACTGGTACAGAGATAGGCAGGTGGATCAATGGAATAGAATAGAAGATCCAGAAATGAGCCCTCACGTATATGGTCACCTGATTTTTGACAAAGGAGCTGTAAACATTCAATGGAAAAAGGACAGCCTCTTTAACAAATGGTGTTGGTCCAACTGGCACTCAGCATGCAGAAGAATGAAAATAGACCCTTTCTTATCTCCTTTTGCAAAGCTCAAGTGCAAGTGGATCAAAGATCTCTGCATTAAACCAGGTACACTGAAATTATTAGAAGAGAATGTAGGGGAAACCTCAGAACACATAGTCACAGGAGAAAGTTTCCTGAACAGAACAGTAATGGCTCATTCTCTAAGGTCAAATATCGACAAATGGGACTTAATGAGATTGCAAAGGTTCTGTTAGACTAGGGACACTGCCAAGAAAACAAAATAGCAGCCAACAGATTGGGAAAAGGTCTTTACCAAACCCACATCTGAAAGAGGCCTAATATCCAAGGTATACAAAGAACTCAAGAAGTTAGACACCAGAGAATCAAATAACCCTATTAATAATGGGGTACAGACTTAAACAAAAAGTTCTCAATTGAGGAGCATTGAATGGCTGATAAGCATCTAAGGAACTGCTGGACATCATTAGCCATCATGGAAATGCAAATCAAAACAACCCTGAGACTCCACCTCACACCAGTCAGAATGGCTAAGATCAAAAATTCAGATGACAGCAGATGCTGGCGAGGATGAGGAGAAAGAGGAACACTTCTCTACTGTTGGTGGGGTTGTAAACTGGTACAAACACTCTGGAAATCAGTCTGGCGATTCCTCAGAAAATTGGACATAATACTACCTGAAGACCCAGTTATTCCACTTCTGCGCATATACCCCAAAGAACCTCCAACATACATTGAAGACACATGCACCACAATGTTCATAGCAGCCCTATTTATAATAGCCAGAAGCTGGAAAGAAACCTGATGTCCTTCAGTAGATGAATGGATACAAAAATTGTGGTATATTTACACTTTGGAGTACTACTCAGGTATCAGAAACAACGACTTTATGAAATTCTTAAGAAAATGGATGCATCTAGAGAATATCATCCTGAGTGAGATCACCCAGTCACAAAAGAACAGACCTAATATGCAGTCACTGATAATTGGATACTAACCCCAGACAGCTCTGAACACCCCAGAAACAACTAACAGTCTATATGAAGTTCAAGAAAAACCCAAGACCAAAAAAAGAAAAGAAAAGAAAATGAAAAATCATTATGCTTAATCTTTACACACCAAGAAAACTTTTACTATTTCCAGGTTACATCTTGTTTTATATGTCCTTTATGCTCATTGTAACTAGTAAGATTTCAATGCATACAATTAAGCCTTTAATAAAATCAAGTACTGACAAAAATGTATTCTCATACTTTTGTGCATAAATGCTTAAAATCTGAACATATACCTTTGTTTTTCAAAATAAAGTTGTTCAATTAACATAAAAAAGCTGGAGTAGCCATTCTAATACCAAATAAAATCAAATTTAAACCAAAAGTTATTTAAAAAGATAAAAACAGAAACTTCATTCTCATCAAAAGAAAACTCTACCAAGATGAACCTTCAATTCTGAACATCTATGCTCTAAATGCAAGGGCACCCACATCCATAAAAGAAACTTTACTAAAGCTCAACGCACACATTGCATCTCCCAGAAAAATAGTGGGGGACTTCAACACCCCACTCTCAGCAATGGAAATATCATGAAAACAGAAACTAAACAGAGACTCTGTGGAACTACCAGAATTAATCAACCAAATTGATTGAATAGATACCTATAGAACATTTTATCCTAAAACAAAACAGTATACTTCTTCTAAGAACCTCATTATACCTTCTCCAAAACTGAAGATAAATTAGTCAGAAAACAGGCCTCAACAGACACAAGAAGCCTTAAATAATCCCTTGCATATTATCAGATCACCATGGACTAAGGCTGGTCTTCAATAACAACAAAAATAACAGGAATCCAACTTACACAATGAATCTGAACAACATACCCAAACTCATGAGACACAATCAAAGTAGTGCTAAGAGGAGAACTCATGTCTATGAGTGCCTCCAAACAGAAACTGGAGAGAGCATACACTGGCAGCTTGACAGCGCACCTTAAGGCTCTAGAACAAAATGAAGCAAATATGCGCAAGAGGAGTAGAAGGCAGGAAATAATCAAACTCAGGGCTGAAATCAACCAAGTAGAAAAAAAAAGAGAACTATACAAAGAATCAACAAAACCAGCAGCTGGTTCTTTCAGAAAATCAACAAGATAGATAAACCCTTAGCCAGACTAACCAGAGGGCACCATGACAGTTTCCAAATTAACAAAATCAGAAATGAAAAGGGAGACATAACAACAGAAACTAAGAAATTCAGAAAATTGTCATACCTTACTACAAAAGCCAGTACTCAACAAAATTGAACAACCTGGATGAAATGGACAATTTTTTAGACAGATACAAAGTACCATAGTTAAATCAGGATTAAATAAACAATCTAAACAGTCCGTTAACCGTAAAGAAATAGAAGTGGTTATTAAAAGTCTCCCAACCAACCAACCAACCAACCAACCAACCAGCCAACAACAAAAACCCCAGGGGCAGATGATATGAGTGCAGAATTCTATCAGATTTTCACAGAAGGCTTAATACCAATACTCTTCAAACTAGTCCACAAAATAGAAAGAGAAGGAACACTATCTAATTAATTCTATGAAGCCACAATTACTAAACTATTATAACTAAACTACACAAAGACCCAACAAAGAAAACTTCAGACCAATTTCACTTAATAATATCTATGCAAAACTGCTCAATAATTTCTTGCAAACAGAATTCAAGAACACATCAAAACAATCATTTGCCATGATCAAGTAGACTTCATCCCACAGATACATATATAGTTCAATATGTGGAAATCAACTAACATAATCCACCATATAAACAAACCAAAAGGAAAAAAAAACATGATTTTCGCATGATACTGGCAAAAAAATTGACAGAATTCAACATCCCTTCATGATAGAAGTCTTGGGAAGATCAGGAATTCAAGGCCCAGACCTAAATATAGCAAAAGCAATATAGAGCATACCTGTGGCTAATATCAAACTAAATGGAGAGAAAATTGAAGCAATCCCCCTAAAAACAGGGATTTGACAAAATTGCCCACTCCTTTCCTATCTATTCAATATAGTATTCAAAGTCAGCCAGAACAATTACACAACAAAAGGAGGTCAAAAAATATAAATTGGAAAGGAAGAAGTCAAAATATTACTATTTGCAGATGGTATGATTGTATACTTAAGTGACCTCCAAAATCCCCCCGGAGAATTCCTAAAACTGATAAATAGCTTTAGCAAAATGGCTGGATATAAAATTAACTAAAAGAAATGAGAAGCCTTTCTCTACTCAAAGGATAAACAGACTGAGAAAGAAATCAGAGAAATGATACCCTTCATAATACTCACAAATAATATAAAATAATTTTTTGTGACTCTAACCCAGTGAGTGAAAGATCTGTATGACAAGAACTTCAAGTCTCTTAAGAAAGAAATCGAAGATATTAGAAGATTGAAAAATTTTCCATGCTCAGGGTTTAGCAGAATTATTATAGTAAAAATGGTCATCTTGCCAAAAGGAATTTATAGATTTAATGCAATCTCCACCAAAATACCCACTCAGTTCTTTATAGAGTTAGAAAAAGGATTTTGCAAATTCATTTGGAATAACCAATAACCCAGGATAGCGAAAACTAATTGTCAACAAAAAAAGAACTTTTGGGGAAATCACCAACCCTGACCTCAAGCTGTATTACAGAGCAATAGTGATAAAAACTGCATAATATTGGTACAGGGACAGACAGGTAGAAGAATGGATTAGAATCAAAAACCCAGAAATGAAACCATACACCTATGGTCACTTGATCTTTGACAAAGAAGCCAAAACCATTGAATAAAAAAAGGACATAGTTTTCATTAAATTGTACTGGTTCAACTGGTGATCAGCATGTAGAAGAATCCGAATTTATCTATTTTTATCTTCTTATACAAAGCTCAAGTTCAAGTGGTGCAAGGATCTCTACATAAAACCAGATACACCAAAACTAATAGAAGATAAATTTGGAAAAAGCCTCAAACATATGAGCACTGGGGAAGAAAATTTCCTAAATATAACACCAATGGCTTACGCTCTAAGATCAACAACTGACAAATGAGACCTCATAAAATTGCAAAGCTTCTGTAAGGCAAAGGACATGGTCAATAGGACAGAGTGGCAACTAACAGATTGGGAAAAGATCTTTACCAGTCCTTCATCCAATAGAGGGCTAATATCCAATGTATATAAAGAACTCAAGAAGTTAGACTCCACAGAAACAAATAATCCTATTAAAAATGGGAGACAGAGCTAAACAAAGAATTCTCAACTGAGGAATCTTGAATGGCCAAGAAGCATCTAAATAAATGTTCAACATTTTTAGTCATCAGGGAAATGCAAATCAAAACCACCTGCAGATTTTACCTCACACCTGTCAGAATGGCTAACATCAAAAACTCAGGTGACCTCAGAGGCTGGTGAGGATGTGGAGGAAGAGGAACACTCCTCCACTGTTGGTGGAACTGTAAACTGGTACAACCACTCTAAAAAACTAGTCTGGCGGTTCCTCAGAAAACTGGACAAAGTACTACCTGAGGACCCAGCTATACTACTCCTGGGCATATACCCAAAATATGCTCCAACATATAACAAGGACACATGCTCCACCATGTTTAATGCAGCCTTATTTATAATAGCCAGAAGATAGAAAGAATCCAGAAGTCCTTCAATAGAGGAATAGATAATGAATATGTGGTACATTTACACAATGGAGTACTACTCAGCTATTAAAAACAACTTCATGAAATTCTTAGGCAAATGGATGGAACTAGAAAATACCATCCTGAGTAAGGTGATCCATTCATAAAAGAACACACATTCACTCATAAATGGATATTAGCCCAAATGTTTGGAATACCCAAGATACAGTTCACAGACCACATGAAGCTCAAGAAGAAAGAAGACCAAAATGTGGATGCTTCAGTCCTCTTAGAAGGGAGAACAAAATACTCACAGGAAGTAGATAGTGGGCTGGAGTTGGGAGGAAGCAAGAAGAGGAGGGCAAAAAGGTGGGTAGGACCAGGTATGGGAGGAGATAGGGATGATATATAGAAGGTCAGGAATTTGAATAGAGGTATGTAGCAATGGGGGAAGGGAAACTGGGGATAGCCACCAGCAAGTCTCAGATGCCAGGAAAGCAAGAGACTCCCAGGACACAATAAAAATGAGATTAGCCGAAATTCCCAACAAAGGGGACAGAAAACCTGTAGAGACCATATTCAGAGGTTACATAAGGCCCCTGGTTGGGGGATGGTTCCACCCGGCCATCTCCATATCTTTAATCCAGAATGGACCCTGTCTATAGAAAATATGGTGAAAAAGTGTGGATCAGACACTGAAAGAAAGGCCATCCAGAGACTGTTCCACCCAAGGTACCATCCAGACACTAAACCCAGACAATATTGCAGATGCCTGGAAGTGCATACTGACAGGAGCCTATTATAGGGGTCTCCTGAGAGACTCTGCCAGAGCCTGACAAATAAGGAGGCAGATGCTCACAGCTAACTATTGGAGTGAGCACAGAGACCCAATGGAAGAGTTGGAGACAGGATTTCTTGAGCTGAAGGGGTTTGCAACTTCATAGGTAGAACAACAATATCAACCAACCAGACCTTCAACCCCTCAGAGCTCCCAGAGACTAAACCACCAACCAAAGAGTACACATGGAGGAACCAGTGCCTCTAGCAGCACATGTAGCAGAGGATGACATTGTCTGGTATCAGTAGGAGGAGGCCCTTGGTCCTGTGAAGGCTGGATTCCTCAGTGTCCGTAAATGCCAGGGCAGTGAGGTGGGAGCATGTGGAGAAGAAGGGGAGCACCCTCATAGAAGCAGGGGGACAGGGAGGGGATAAGGGGTTTCTGGAGTGGAACCCAGGAAAGGGGATAACATTCGAAATGTAAATACATAAAATATCCAATAAAAAAGGAGGGAAATACCATCCATAGTTGAGGAGCTATTGGCAATTAAATAGCTGTTAGGACAGAGAAAGAGAGAGGGAGGGAGAGGGAGAGAGGGAGAGAGGGGGAGAAGGAGAGAGAGAGCAAGAGAGGGAGGGACGGAGGGAAGAAGGGAGGGAGGAAGGGAGAGAGAGAGACAGAACCAAACACATGCCCTAGATCGAAGAATATTTGGGTGGCACTAATTAGATTTCATGGATTAAAAAATAAAAAGACCAAGTTTGGGGGGTTATTAAGATGGAATGGATATTAGATGGAGGGTGGGGCCAATGTGATAAAAATACAATGTATAGAATTATCAAAGAATTAACACACATATGCCATCTTTAAAATTATAAGTTAGATATATATTAAAGATGCCTTTTAAGGTTAGGGGCTAGGTAGATGGCTCAGAAGTTAAGCAACTATTTGCTCTTTCAGAGGATCTGAATTTTGTTCCTAGCACTTATGGCAGGTGTTTTACAACCATTTTGTAACTCTGCCTCTAGGGAAAATGACAGCCTTCTAATCCTCAAGGCCATCTACATGCCCGTGTGAATATATGCACATACTCTCTCACACAGACACATAAATAAATAATAAACCAGTTCTCCAAAAGAGAATGCTTTAAAGGCTACATTAGATAAAGGGTGGCTAAATTAGATAAAGGCTTTAAGTATTATAAACTGTTAGGTTAAATAAATTGTATTAAATTAGAGTGTGATAGGCTATTATATTCAGTAATCTCTTGGGGCTTGAGATCATAAAGATATAGAACAATTAAAAAGAGAAAAAAAAAAAACTGAGCCGGGTGGGATGATTAAGCAGCAGAAATCACAGAATTACATTTGATGTGTGGCAGAAATGTTTATGCTTGGACTTTTTGATTTTCGGACCCCCCCCCCCCCCGAATTTTCAGGATCCAAACAGACCAGTTTATGTAAGAATGGAAAACTACTTACTATATAATATACTAAAAACAAGAAGCTTTTAAAGTATAGAAGTCTAGAGATCATGACACTTCAGGCATCAACTACGACAATGTGACATATGCTGTTCCCTGGTAAAGCCTGATGTGTCTTCGGTACATAACGGAAATTCCAAATTGCTCAGTAACCACAAGAACAGTCTGATCTTGTAGACTCAGATAATCTCAGGTACCTAAGACCCCCACACTGTACTATGAGAACCAGGCACACATATATTCACGGTGATTGCTATAAAAGTCACAGTTTAAACTAATCTCAAGTCCTCCGTATGAATCAGAACTTTTATCTCTATATTAAATTTAAAAAGTTGAAGGAGAGTTATATTGTATGGCATCACAGTAAAATTCAGATACACCAAAATACTCAAAGTAATTTCTAAAATCCTAATTCATAATTAAAAATAATTCAGAAAAAAAACATAAAGAAGTGCTGACTGCTCACATGAGGGGACAGTCAGTGATGACCCTTCCTTGTCTATCTTCCTGAGTTTTATTGCATCACGTAGAGTGGATTCTGAGATGTTACAAAGGGGAAAAGCTAACATGCAGTGCTTGCTTTAGCCCAGGGAAAACAATGCTTCCCCGATGGATTTTGAAGCAGGGTGTTGATTGTTATGTAGCTCAGGCTGAGCTGAAACTCACACTCCTCTTACTTCTGTCTTCTGAGTGCTTGGATTACAGGAATGTGCTACTGTATACATCAGGAATATTGGTACTTACAGGTGTTCACACTCTTCATCAGAGCACTGCTTTGTTAAAACTGCAAACCACTGGGGGGCTCCAGAAGCTCTGAGTCAGACACTGATCATGTCTTTTATGTAAATAAAAGTCTTATAACTACGTTTGTCAATGTTCTCAAAGTGTGTCTTCAGACCACCAGGTTAGCACCAAAAGCTAGAAATGAACATCTGGAACCCCTAACTCAGTTTTACTGAATCAGAAACAGAGGTAGTACTTCTTATCTGAGTTGTGGTGGTTTGTATAAAATGGTCCACAGGGAGTGGCACTATTAGGAGGTACAGCCTTGTTGGACTAGATGTGGTCTTTTTGGAGTAAGTATGTCACTGGGGGTGGGATTTGAGGATCCAAAAGTTCAAGCTAGGTCTAGTAGGTCACCGCCTCTTCCTGGTGTCTGGGGATGCAGATGTAGAACTCTCAGCTTCCTCTCCAGCACTAAGTCTTCCTGCCTCTTGCCATGCTTCCTGCCTGCCATGGTGAGAATGGAGCCAGCCCCAGTTAAATGCTTCCCTTTAGAAGAGTTGCTATGGCCCTGGTGTCTCTTTACAGAAATAGAAACCCGAAATTGAACATCTGTTTTAACAGTCTGTCAGGTGATTCTGATCTGTGATAGATCTTGAGAAGCACTGGCATAAACAAGTCTGCACAGCCAGCTCGTCAGAGACTTGAAGTGCCAGAGTGGGTGGATATCCGATGGTGTTCCCACCCACTCAGAGGAGAAGGGGATAGGGGATGGGGGTTGAGGATTAGGGATGGGGGATGGATCATTGGAGGGAGTGACCAGAAGGGCAGCACTGAGTGGGTAAATTACAGCCTATTCAAAGGCTGAAACTATTTGCTAATTTTTGAAATAGTTTCCTTTTAGACAATGAAAATAAATGTGAAGATACATTTATATTTACTATATCAACCACATAAATCTATACATGCATGTTAGTGATTTAGACACCTATAAATATAATTCATTGCTATTGAAATCTCTTATTCTATCTTACATAAACTGTGAATGGACATTTTGAAAACCAATAGAAGACAGCAGAAATAGGTACAACAAAATATCTGATTAGAAGCTATTGCTCATACTGCCAGAGGAAGTGGAGATTATTAAGAGACATTCATTTTGTAGCTTATATTTATACCTGAATATTTCAATAACCAGTATCTGAAGGTTAAATTTCTTTTCTGTGTGTTGCCAAATGAAGATTAACTGTGGCTAATGTAGGGACGTTTTCAAAAGGTTACATAGTTGATTAAAGATGGCACATTAGGTCATATCAGACCATGGCCTAAAATTGACCCAAAGACGGAACCATTTCCTACCTTCATGGGAGCCAGCTGAATGGGTGTGATGCAGGATGGGTCCACCATGGGCTTGGGCCTGTTGGCTGTGTCTGCTAACAGGCTGTGCCACTGCTGGGGAAGGCCAGTAAACTTCTGCTCTTGTGGGTCAAACCCAGTATGGACCCTGTGTTCAAAGTTGGATGGGCCAGATATTTCGATCTTTTTCTTTTTCTTCCCAAACATGATGTAAAATTCTGGGGAAGACAAAGAGAGAATAGGTAGCGTGTAGTCTGCTGCAAGAAGATACACTCATTTTAAACCATTTAGTCGCACCATTTTTTATCATTTTTCACAGTACTATTTGGAAAATCTAGAAGATTGATTTTTCAAGTGTACAGATTAGATAATTTCATTCCAAATCTTTGTTTTTTTTTTTTTTCCTTAAATGATCCCTGGGGAATACAGCTACTTGTCTTATTGATACTGAATGTGTTTCATGTAACCTAACCGACACTGACCAATGGTCTGGACCCTAAACCAGTCTAGGGTGGGGGTGTTTAGAGTCTCCGTGGGTCCCCACACCAATGAGCTTGCTGTGAATATTTCTTAGGTAGATTATACTTCATTCTCAGCTTTAGAAGAAGAGATGTATGAAGCAAATGTATAAGCCTTTTTCTGGAGTCAAGACCAGACAATCCCAACTGAGTCAGCCAGAGCTGGTTGTTATGTGGTTGTAACACATGAAGGGTTAGATTTCAGAGCTGTTCAGTTTAGAACATTACTGAAGCAAAAGCTGACCAATTCCCAAAGAGAAGCACCTCAGTGTTTGGTGTGTACTCAAATCCAGAACACATATGTGACAAAATAACATATATGTCAGTATGAAAAACAAGCTAATAATTACTCAGCATATAGACTAATTATGGTAGGTAGAACTAAGTACAAATACTTAGAAAACTACCAGGCCAAAGTATGTCCTATAAGTGTTAGCTATAGTAAATGATGAAGCTGTGCTTTATGGTTCTGAAAACTTGTGATTTAACTTGGCTTTCAATACTAGGTTGTCACACAATTTCATGTGCGTATTTTAGGTATGTGCTTTTTTTGACCAGGGGTACTCACTTATGTGTAAGATAAACAAGGTCACTCTGAGAATCCTTCCACACACTGCTGTGGGGCTTATAAAAGGTTGTAAGATTATTTTGGGGCTTAGACATGTTGCTTTCTTTGTTAGGAGGATTGATAGGATTGGAGAAATTCTAAAGAGAGACATTTGTGCCCCAGAAATCCCATGCTGGGAGAAGAAAAAGGTCGAAGCCTTGTGCTGACCAGAGGGGAATTTGTCTCGCAGAAGAGGATTTTACATAGTTCTGAGAGTGTGTTAGAGCAGTTGGCAGGAGGTACTGGGTGTTGGCTCAGATAATGCTGATAGGCAGTACCACACCTTGGCCTGGAGCAGTTATCTTGACAGACCTTTACCTTCCTCGACTTAAACCTAAACCTTATACCAACACGAGAAAACAGAGCTGGGGGGGGGGGGGGGTCACTGGACCTCTTAGCCTTTGGTCCTAGTATGGTCACATTGACTAAATAGTCTTTTTCTGCTTTGTCTCAGTTGTTTGTTTGCTTGGCTTACTGCAGATGTATGGCTCAGCCCAGCTGGCTTGGATGCTGATAGGGTCCAAGCACTAAGATAATTTTAGTGACTATTGCTAATGTGGCCAGAGCTTTGTGTATGGTAACATCTTTGCCTACTTTCTTCCTTTACCATATTCCATTTCTCTCCTATCAAACTCTTGCCTCCTTTTTATCCTATATTGCTATTTTTCAGGCCATCTGTCTTCTGCCTTACAGTTCCCTCAAGTGCCTACCTCATTCTCTGTCTACATAAACATTCTATTAAAGAGATCTGATCATTCATAGTCCCAATCACCTCTCACCTTTTCAGGGTTGGCTCTGAAATGGCCCCAAAGGCTCAAGTGTTGAAAGTTTGGTTCCCAGAGGATGGTAATACTAGGAGATAATTAGATCATGTAGGTGCTGAACTGGGCAGTCTGGAGGTGGGATGTGTTGGGGCATGCAAATCTTTGATAGGCATATATTGACTTTAACTCTAGCCCTTGCTTCCTGGACCACAGGGAGTTATTGTGTTCCTTGCCATGATTCTTTTTCATTCCAGGCTCAGTGTGAAGAGACTTAGTAACCATAGACTGAATCCCTTGAACCCATGAGTCATAATAAACCTTTCCTCCTTCCAAGTGTTTCTCTTACGTGTTTGACCATAAGGAAGAAGATGTGAAGAACATAGAAAAGCCCCACTGTTCTTGAAGGGTTTTACTTTAGAGTGATCTGGAGATTGGTAAAGGATGACAACCGCCCCCATACTTTGCTGATCTTATTTTTGCCTTGAAAACATAATTTAAAAGAAATTATTTAGCTGGGTTTTATGTTTTATGCCTGTAATCCCAACACTTGTAAGACTGGAATAGAAAGAATTCCCCAGATTCAAGGCTACTCTGGGCTAAGTAGTAAGTTAGTTCTTGTTCAGTCTCAGCTATAGAGTGAGACCATCGTTCTCTCTCCCACCCCCTTTCTCTCTCTCTCTCAATAAAAAGGAAACAAAGAAAAAAGAAAAGAAAAAAAAATTCTTTGAGTACTTTTCTGTAAGTGGGTCAATAAACATAAATGTAATGATCTTAAAATGTAGGCACATGGAATTGGAAATGTAAGGAAAGGAATAGATAAGACAGTAAGGCCATTGCAGAAACAGCCAACAGAGTCCAAGGCGTCTCTCACACTGACTATAGATTCAGATATATAATTTGTTGTAATCTATGGGAGAAAATAATATAATGCAATACAAGCATCCAATGTGATGACTATCAGGGTTTGCCCTCTTGCTGATCTAATAACTCAAGGTTTACGTAAGAAAAAAAAAAAAAGCCATGTTATTCCATTGTAGCACCAGGTCATTTGCCATACCAGCCAATGCTAGCTAATCCCCAGCAGTAGGGCTTCTTATTGGATCTGTAGTTCTGTACATGAAAAAGACCATCAGCTACCCAATGAACTTCATCCTCAGTTTCTGACCTATCAAATCAGGACACAAATCTATTGAACCACTATTTTAGAAAGCTGATTTTTACATAGAGAAAAGCTAATAAGGAACACCTATCACCTCCTGTCTTGCTTGCATCTTTATGAACTCATTGCTTGCTGCTCCAAGGTTTCAAATGACAATGTCCAATCTGGGCTGCTACATTAGTCATCACATAATTGGCTTAATGCAAAAGAGTCTTAATTGTGATACCATGACCTGGGTAGTTGACTGCTTGGAGAATTTTCCGTTGAAAAAAAATTACAAATTAGTGTATCTATATGCCACTGTCTGGATATTTGTTGAACAGAGAAGATATTCAAAAATATAATTTTGCCTTTCATCGGCCAAGTCAACATGACATTTTAATAGACATTCATTTCTATAATTTTAGAAAAGAAAAACAGTCATTTGCAAAGAGTTCGTTTGCACATATTCATACTTGAACAAGCAATAAAAATGCCAGACCAAGTATTTTTAGAACTAGAACGGAGATATCTTGCTATTTATTTTATTTGTAAACCTTCTAGAGGCTACTATGCCAATCAAGTGAATGCATATTAAAAAATATGAACAAATTAACACTGTATGTAAGGCATGGTAGAAAACAAAACTGTGGCTAAAGTATCTTAAGTCTACAGAATCCTGTGACTCTATACACCATTCTTTAAATAGTATTAACCACAGATCTACATGACTAGTAAGATCAAGTTTAAAAAGGGAACAGTTGTGGTGACTGATAGTATTTGTATCCAGGAAGCAACAGCAGATGGATTGTCTCAGCTTAAAGGCCATAGTGTTCTACATGGTGAAACCATATTTCAAAATGGACCAACAAGCCATTAAAACAAATCAAGACAAGACAAAACAAAATGACAATAACAATCAGGAGCTTAAGAAAAAGATGTGCAAAAGAAAGTTGAAAAAAAACATATGGTTTTAAATGCTAAAGAGATTCTGATTCAGTGGAATGAATCAGGATCGCTAAGATTGAGAATTATAATTCTTTCAACAGTAGCCATTACTGATTCCATCCAGAAGAAAGATGTAAATAGCATTCTGGTGTCCTAAAGCATCAGGCAACAGAGGGATGGCCAAAAAGGACATGACAGTGCCTTGTAAGTGTATTAGCTACTTTTCTTGGGGATAAGAGAAAAGACACAGATGAAAGCAACCTGAAGAAGGAGGGTTTATTTTGGTTTGTAGTTTCAGAGCACAGTGTACAATGGCATGAAAATCATGCCAACAGCACCATGAGGAAGATGCTCATTTTGTGTCTACAGTCAAAAAGCAAGGAAAGGGATGAATACCATTGCTTGTTCATTGTTATTTTATTCAGTGTGGGACCTTCACTCTTGGAATGGGTCTGTCATATTTAAAGTAGTGATTTTCATCCCAATTAACACAGTCTAGAAATTCCATTACAGACATGCCCAGAGGCTTGTTTCTATGGCGACTCTAAATGTCATCAAGTCAAAAAAATCAAGATTAGCCATCATGTCATGTGATTCCTTTCGGGTGTGTTCATGAATGCTTAGGGTCATGAATGATTGTTGGGTAAGACGCCATACTCATAATAAACCTGGGCCAGCAATTTCAAGATCTACTTTTGATGCCTTGATGAGAGGACTCATGGACCATATCTATGCCTATGATTTAGTACTTAGATAAAAAACAGTCAAGTGTGACTAATCCTGACAATTTTATGACACACTGCCTTCCTTTTACGGGCATGTCCTGAGGCTTGTGAGGCTCAAGTAACTTGATTTGTCTATGTTGTCTGATTAGGAGGTAGGAAAATCTAATTCACATCTATGTTTTCCTTGCTTCACACCTGCTACTGAAATGTTCCTTTTGACCAGCAGGTTGCAAAGCACTGTATTATTGTCTGTACTGAATTAGGTTCGCTTAAAGTGGCCTTTAGGTGAACTCAGTAATTATGTATGTGTATCAAGCCTGTGATACATAGGCATGGGGAGAGGGGCCTCCTAAATACCACTAGACTTCAGATTTTGGAGATAAAAATTCAACAAAATTCATATCATGTTGGCAGATGAAAGCGCTTTGAAAAAGAAAGTATTTTTGTTGCAAGCAATAAGGAATAAAAAAGAAAACATGGAGAAAGACAACAATTGAAATAGTCTCTATCAGTGAGAGTCACAATGCAAGTGAGCCTTATACTGACATGAGCAAAATAGGAATATAATATTTAGAGAAGTAGGAGAGATCAACAGGTTGTATAATAAAGCTAAATTCTTAGGTATAACAGCAGAAATTAACATATATATGCATGTATATATGGTCTCTCTCTATATATAATAGAACACTTCTCTACCAAGTAATCCAGCTTTGAAAAGCTACGCACAAGGTTGACCTGAACAGGTGTTGATTGAAAACATAGTGAATTCAAATCTGACCCTGAGCTACCCATTAGAAAAGAAATCCATGCCTACCATCTCATGTGTCTAATGTAGTTTACATATTCTTAAAGTAATGAAAGATGTTGCCTAGACACAGGCAGATCACCCACAATTGTATAACAGCCCACCTGTCAGTCAAGGCAAGAATGCACCCCATGACTGACCCTGGGGATTGTCTTGTCCCTCTGCTTAGATTCACATAAGAGCCTCTAAAAGAGACTGGTATTCTTGAGACATGTACTTGCTGGGCCGGTGGAGGATGTGCTACACTTTTATTCTCACTGTTAGTAATTATGTTTCACTACCACTATTCTGTATCTTTTCTGGATTATTTTTTGATGTGTAAATGACCTGGGCATTGCATCATGGGATACCATGAAATTCCTAGTCACTTGAGGGTATGTCTGTATGTAAAAACCTGGAAGATAAATTGGTAATACACAAAGAAATGTCATGGTAAAGCAGAAAGAACTGGAAATGGTCAGAGAATGTGTCTGCAACTGTTATATTTTATATACTTTAAAATTATCTTTTCCCTGATGTATTTTTACAGTCAATATAAATTATTACTTAGAAAATTTACTTCCTAGTCACAAGGGAATGTCAAGCCAAAGCAACCCTGAGATTAGATCTTACTCCAGTCAGAATGGCTAAGACCAAAACCTCAAGTGACAGAGCACCAATCAGTTTCTCAGAAAATTGTAAATAGTTCTACCTGAAGGCCCACCTATACTGATCCTAGGCATATACTAAAAAAGATGCTTCACCATACCACAAAGACACTTGCTCTACTAGGTTCATTGCAGCTTTATTCATAATAGCCAGAAACTAGAAACAACCTAGATATCCCTCAATGGAAGAACAGATATAGAAAATGTTGTTTATTTACACAGTGGAACACTATTCCATTATTAATAACCAGGATATCATGAAATTTTCAGGCAAATGGATAGCATTAGAAAATATTCTGAGTGAGGAAACTCAGACCCAAAGGAATATGCATGGTATGTATCCACGGACAAACAGACAGTAGTCATAAAGTACAAGGTATCCATGATACACCCTACAAACTCAAAGAAGCTAAACAAGAAGAAAGGCCCATGTGACAATGCTTGAATCTTGCTTAGAAGGGGGAATAAAATAATCATACAAGGCAAAGGAGCGGATGGAACTGGATAGAAAAAGAAAGGGGGATGGTAATGTGAAGGTCAGGATCATGTGTGGGGAGAAACAGGAGAGAGGGCCAGAGTACCAGAAGAATGGATAGAAATCTGTAGCTGCTAGTAGTGGGAAATCTAGGAAATCCCAGCGACCTGAGATGGGGGAGGTTTCCAGGAGTGAATGCCAGTGACTTTAACAGTGGGGATATGGAACTTGAAGAGGCCATCTCTTGTAGCTAAGCAGGATCCCCAGTGGAGGGATAAGGACACCCCCCTACCCACAAAACCTTCAACCCAAAATTTGTCCTGTCTGAAAGAAATGTATGGCCAAAGATGGAGCAGAGACTGAAGGAATGGCCAACTTGAGACCCGTCCCATGGGTCTCAATTCCTGAAACTATTAATGATACTCTGTTATATTTGCAGACAGAAGCCCATCATAACTGTCCTATAAGAATTTCTACCAGCAACTGACTAAAATAGACGCAGATACCCATAGCCAAACATTAAACTGAGGTCAGAGACCCTTATGGAAGAGTTTGAGAAAGGATTGAAGGCCCTGAAAGGGATAGAAACTCCTCAGGAAGACCAACAGAGTCAACTAACCTAGACCCTTGGGAACTTTCAGAGACTGAGACACCAATTAAAGTGTATAAAGCCTGGACTAAGGCCCTTAGCACATTTGTTGTAGACAGCTCAATCTCCATGTGAATCTCCCAACAACTGGAGTGGGTGCTATCCCTAAAGCTGTGGCCTGATTGTGGAATCCATTCCTTAACAGAGCTGCTTTGTCTGGCTTCAGTGGAAGAAGATGTACCTAACCTTTCAAAGACTTGATGTGCCAGGGTGGAGAGTATACCCAACAGGTGGCTTGTCATCTCAGAGAAGAGAAAGGGGCATAAAGGAGGGACTCTGTGTGGGGTGGGTTAGGGAGAATAGTGATTGGAATGTAAATTAATTAATTAACAAAAAATTTACATTAGACTATCTTCAAATCAGTTAAAGAATGCTTACATGTTCTTGAAAAGAAGCTTGAGTTTCATGATTGCAAAGTAGAAAGAATGTTACTTGGCACCATTTTGAATTGTCCAGAGTAGTCTTTGACAGATTTTAAAAGGTGCTATCTTTGAGAACCACTTTGGATGAGAACTTAGCATTCCTGTTGTGACCAGTACACAGATTCATACTTTGCTAGTGAGATGGCGTTTTTGTGGGATATCAGTATCTTAGAGACTAGGAGTGTTCATAGGAGACACAACTCATCTATTAGCCTATCTTCAGTTGTTCCATGACCCATGGAGTGGGGCTTAAATCTTGATGTGTTTTAAAAAAGCAAGATGGCATTTTATGAAACATTTTTAAAGTTAAATTATCATAAAAAGCAAACATTAAAACAGTTGTATGAAACAATACTATTTCCACCCCGCCCCTGAACATCCTGATTCCGCACTGAATACTGACTGTAGGAAGTTGAAGCTGAACCCGTTTGCCAGAACCCAAAGTTCTTCAGGACCTGCCAATTCTGCAACTCAGGGCAAACTACACTGCCTACTTCTTAGAATGTGCTTTCAAAAACTGGAATGCCATAATAACTTTCCTCAGTTGGCTGCTGCCAGGTATCAAGAAGGGATTAGTTCTGAGCTAGATTTGGCTTTTCTGACAAACCCGCAGTAGTATTTTAAGATAACTACCATAGAGTAATGATTACAGTAAAAATATATGAATGTAATAAGTCTCAATGAACAGTGTGTCTAAAAGGAACTAACATAATAAATTTTATGTTATTCCTATTTTATACTAATAATAGCAACAATGTATATAGGGCTATGGATGTGTGTTAGGATCCCAGAATGCATAGAAGGAGGGAATTATCATCAAGGGGGATATTGCATATGAAATTGGAGCAGGATAAGATGGAGAGAGCTGAGGTCAAGCTATTAGACAATCTTTGTTCCTGTCCCCTTCAGCATCTCAAGCAATACTGGATGAGGAGAATTGACCTTTCACCTCACCCTGACAATTAATTAGTGATTTGCTTTTAAGTCCTGTGACAAAGTAAGAAGCTAATGACAACTGTGGGCCATTAAGATGTCTAACCTCTTCTTATATATGTGTATGTACAGGAAGCTTTTACAGTAAGTTTCCACATGAATTTTTCAAAAGCTTTCTAGTGTTAATTATTACTCCTCTTATTTCTTCTTTTACCCTCTCATCCTTGACCAGATCTAACCCTTCCTGTCTTATAATTACCATCCATTCTTTTAGATGACTGCAATTTATACCTTTTTAAAAGCTTTCCCAACAGTGGACATGTATTAATTTCATGATCTCTATAGGTTTTCTAAATCAATACAAGAAGATTAAAAGTTGAAATATACAGAGAAAGGAAACATGAAACATTTGTATCACATAAGTATGTATGAGTTAAAATAGGATTGCCCTATAATAGGGTGGAAATGTCCCTACTAGAAACCATAGTCTAGTAAGTAAAAAGCCTAGTTACAGACTAGGTTTTCTCTTTTGGAAATGTTGGTCAGTGAGCTCCCATAGACCTCTAAATATTGTGGGCTTTTGTTATTACTCTTGGTTACAGCTTGAGTTTAATACCCCATTCCTGAAGATATTATGTAGTTCAGTCATAAAACACGAGGAAACCAAACTGGTATTCATCTGGATGCTTCATCCCTACTAGATAACCATTAAAGGATGTTATGCATGCTACCAGAGGGGGAAAATAGTCATCAACCTTACCCAGCTGTGAACTCTGAGTGCTACACTAATGGCTAAGTACGTCAAGACATGCTCCTTGAGCAATAGAGCCATGGGGATAATGGGAGTAACCAGCTACTTTCTGCTTGGAGGATGAAGGCATGAAGGCTTTCTCACATGCTCAAAAACCATCACTGGTACCATCATTAAGGTCAATATCTTGTGTCTAGAGAGTCTTAGGCACTGGGAGAGTCTGCTGCTATTTTTCTGCTAAATGGACATAGTTTAAACAAACTCATACTGATTTATCTTCATATCCATAGATTTAATACATTTGTCAGCCCTTATCAGAGAAGCTTCTTTTTGAAGCAATGGTAATTAACATAGATCCCATAATTGATTGGGGTACAGAGAAGTAGCCAGAGAATAATCAGGCATCAATGGAATATCACACTTTTCTAAAACCTCAGAGATAATTAAATAAAAGATTGATGAAAGATTATAGGAGCCAGAGGTGATGAATGACTATAACAAAAAAAAATTCTCGACACAACAGGACAGTTGCAAATATGAACTCATAGCAGTTATGACAGTATGCACAAGACTTATACAGGCCAAATCCAGTCAGAACTTCACCTATAATGGGAGGAAATAGGTACAAAGTCCCCCCCAGATGAGGAGCTATTGCAATTAATGGCTGCTGGAGGAGGAGAGTAAGTTTCATGTAATGGACACCATGGTAAGCTTACTACACAGTGTGTGTGTGTGTGTGTGTGTGTGTGTGTGTGTGTGTGTATGGTATAAGGATAGTACAAATTGGACTTGTTAAGATTGGGGTTGTTTGTTTTACTTTTTAAAGAAAAGATTCACAAAGATGGTGAGTAGAGAAGAGAGATTGTCTGGGAAGAGCTGGAGGTGTAGGTGAATAAGAACATGGATATGAAGTTCTCAAACAACTGATTCTAAAATAGAAAAAGAAAAACTTTCACCCACACAGACACTAGAGGCTTACAAAATATAAGACCACAAAATCTGAAATACATGCCTTTAATCTTCTTAGGAGACAATCATTTCTCACTGATCCCCCCCTATCAGGAGTAGTTTCTTTTCTTAGTTTCATATATAGCACATAGAACTTGGCAAATGTAATAATGGGCGTGTAAAAATATCTACCTGCGTCCAGATAATGTAGGCTTAACAACTTAGCCTGTCCTTGGTAGAAGAAATATGCTTGATTTAAAAACCGTGAGGTAGAAAAATGTGGCAAACCTCCTTTAGGTACTGATTAATCATAGAATTAGGATAAATAAAACTATACAGAGATTTTAGCTATGCTAGTTTTATGGAAAATATAGCAAAGTACTTGTGTGGGATTCAGTGGTAAGCAACTAGGACACATTCATTATATAATACCAAAGGGCAGGTGTTTTCTAAGAACATATGTCCAGGATGCTATCAATATTAATCTCTTCTCTTCTCCTCTCCTCTCTTCTCTTCTCTTCTCTTCTCTTCTCTTCTCTTCTCTTCTCTTCTCTTCTCTTCTCTTCTCTTCTCTTCTCTTCTCTTCACTCCTCCCTTCCCCTCCCCTCTCCTCCCCTCCGCTCTCCAGCCCTCCCCTCCCCTCTCCTTTCCTCTTCTCTTTCCTCACCTTTTTCTTCCTCCCCACCTCTCTTCCTCCCTCCCTCCTTCCCCCTTCCTATCTTCCTTCCGTCCTTCCTTCTTTCTTCCCTTTCTTCCATCTTTTCTTCTTTATTTTTTCTAAGCTACAGTATATGATGAATATATTATAGACCATGCTTGCTGAATATGTCTCAAACCCTAGAGAAAATGAAAATGCTTGATTTCTGGATGAGGAAAATAGTTATATTCTTATATATGATTTTCATTTCCAGTTGCTCAGTATCTTGCTGTGTTCTTTATGAAACTATTCTGACTTGAGTCCTAATCCACCTAATACCTGCCTTTTCGATAGCTGTGGGTCTGTCCTTCTTCCTGGATCCAATTGATGGTTTCAAAGTTCGTGGTTTGGATGTGAGATCAGCATTCACAGTTGACCCTGGTGTCTCACTTTTCCTTTGCTACTTCAGAAAATTCTTTCGAAATTTTTCTCTAATCACCACAATGTGAGCTTGTTTGCTTATTCCTTTCTTCTCTTTTGAGATTTCTGAATTTCCCTGAGTTTTCAAATGTGTGCCTGCTGTTGAGTGGTGGTTTTATGAATCTAGCACACTCATTTGTTTAGCTCTACCTTATGTAGGGTGTCAACATTATAGGACCTTTCTGGTTTATGTTTATTTTTCAGGCTGGCTTCAATATATTCATCTTATCTTTTCACCATCCAAGATTCAGGACTAAGAAAAGGCATGCTCTGAGGAAAGTACATTAAAATTCCGATCATTTCCACACTTCCGTAGTGATATCACAATATTGAAATATGAATACCATGTGTTGCAAAGAAGTATCAATATAGTAGACACCCAAAACCTCTTTAGAAACATCCGCTAAATGCCCCGAGTGAAAGCTTCAATGGGGACAGTCTAGAATTTTCTTCTGAGTTTCAGGTGAATGCTTCCACCGGATCACTGTGAGGATTCTTCCTCATTTCAACACTCAGCATTTCCAACACTCAGCATTTCCAACACTCAGCATTTGCTCCATCTGCTCTTTCCCCCCAGATATCAATTCTCTGATACACACACATCAACTTGCTGAAGCCAGTTCTGTGAATGCACTTTTCCTTCTCCATCACTGTGCACATGACCATCAGCATCTTCAGTCCATCCAGTTCCCAAATGTCCTTCGTATCTGCATATATTTTAGAACCTCTGCTGTACGAGTTTCTTCTTGTTGCTATACCACAGAAACACAAACTTGTCAGCTTAGGCTCTACAACCTGCCCAACAGTTCTGGATGTCAAAAATAAAAAAAAAAAATGGGCATCATTGGGTGAACAATGAAGTTTTGGCAGTGCCATGTCCCTTTATGGACCCTTCGTGGATACTTCTGTTGCTTTGTTGTTTAGAAGTGACTTGTTTCCCTTGACTTTTAAGTCCTCATTCCATATTCAAAGCAGAAGTATCACACGTAACTCATCCTTCACATGACCCTCTTCTGCTTACCTCTCCTGATCTCGGTGGCACTTGCGATTCTACTTGGCTTATTGGGATAATTTGCTTCATTATTATTTAGCTTCAGCAAGTTACTAGCAGCAACAGCAACGCAATGCCCCATTTTCTTGGTAAATCCTCTTTATGGTTTGCTGGCAATGGTAGCAGCCTTAACTCACACTCGTACTGTAACCCAATACATTCACAGGTTAAAGTGGGTTTAGTTTACCACTCAGGATTCTCACCACACTACATCTTACTGTTTTTCCTTGCGTTACTATAACCCATCTGACTAAGCTTTGCTTTAACTACTTTGTATCTTTCCAAGTCGTGCAGGGAGGTCAATTCTTCTAAAATACAAATTTGTGTCTGTTTCTGCTAACGTTTTCCATTGCTTCCCACTGGCGTCAAGGACAAGCCAAACTCACAAGGTTCCATGTGTGTCTGTCCTCTTCCTAGCCCATTTCTGCCAGCAGAAATCTTTCTTTATTTCAGAAGCCTTAGCATCCCGTCCCTCACTGTCATTATCTTAAAGCCTCCCATTCCTCCAGTTTCTGCATCCTCTGTCCCTGGATCATTCCTGACCATCTTATCGTCTCCAAAGAGTCTCTCGTGAAATTTTCTTTTAAACTCAAAACACTGCTGATGTTCCCCTAGAGCAGCTTATATAGTTACTGTGTTGCAGAAACACAATTTCAAATTAAAAAAGTGACAAATTGGTTACAGATAGGATAGGAAATATACAAGCATGTAGAACAAATGTTCATTCAAAGTTCTGTCACTATGCTGTTCCCTCAGAGCTCCAAGCCTCTGACCCTTTCTGCTTATTTCTGCTGCCCCTGAAGACAAACTGTATTTTCATATGTAAATCTGACTATACTATGTACAATGTGTGGGGGTTACTTGTGTGTGTGTGTGTTGCTTAACTGTGCTGGCTGTTAAATAAATAAATAAAGGCCATATTCTTATGACAATATACATGACTGTAGTTCTTGTTTTCTTAAAGTCTCTATGGTGTTTTATAAAATTGAAGGTAATATAAATCATCTATTGATTAATTATTACCATTAAAGGTTTATATTGCTTTGAAACCCAACATTCCTGTGGGACTCTGAGTACACAGACTATTCTACATATATGTAAACATTTCCTTTGTGGCAGATTGTCAGCTCTAGAAATAGTGGGACAAAAATTATATGGAGTGGTTTGCTGGGATCACTGTTCTAAAGCATGCAGGCTGGACTCTTTATGCTACAGGAGTTTTCTCTTCTCAAGTGTGGGAGAGCTAAAAATGCAAGATCAAAGTGTTGGTAGAGATAATTTCTCCCTAACCTCTTTTCTTTGGTGTGTACATGACTGGGTCTCTTCTGTGTCCACCACAGACTTACTTCCCGGTGCACATGCTACTGTTGTAGTTTCCTTTCTTATAGGGACACCAGGCATCTTAGATTAAGTCCAATACTAACAACTTCATTTAAAGTTGAGTGTCCTTTATAGACCCTGTGCCCCCAAATAGAGTCTCATTTTGAGCTTTCTGTAGCTAGGAATTCTTTAAATGTGAATGTTGGGAAGATAAAAATCAGCCCATGACAACACATGACTCATTGTTTTTCTAATGCTAGCAGATTGATTTTCAGGAAGCTTAGGTAATTTTTCTTTCTGACAGAAAGTAAAATGGATTGTCAATGACAAGCCATTAGTCTGTTCAGTTTTTTGTATCACCTTGTCTGGGCCTGGTACAAGGTAGATGATCAAGGCAATGGGGAGTGGGGTAGAATTATGGAAAAGAGATAACATCTGAAATGTAAATGCAGTGAATATCCAATAACAAAAGTTGAAAAAAATAAATATTTATTGAATATTCACTAAGGCAAAATATTTAATATTTTGATAAAGCCAGCTTTTAACTATATTTGGTCTTAAATTCTTACATGTGAATTGGATTGGCCAATCAAAAAATACATTTGTGAAATAGAATATGACATGTTAAAATATACATATACCTGTATATATATAATTTGACAGAGATAAATTAGACTATTTATCATATCTCTTATAGTCTCTCTCAGTTCTTAATGGAGACATTTGAAATTTGACTTTGGTTATTTTGAAATGCATAGTGAGTTTTTAAAACTATTTCCTCTTGCAGGCAAATGGATGGAACTAGAAAATAATCATCCTGTGTGAGGTAATTCAGACCCAAAAGGACATGCATGATATGTACTCACTAATACCAAAGATACAGTCAACAGAACTCAAAAAGGTCAACAAGCTGAAGAGCCCAAGTGAGAATGCCTTAGTCCCATGTGGGAGGGAGAAGGAGGGACCTGGGAGGGAAAGAGGAGGATGGGGGGGACATGGCTGGGTACTGGGTGGGGGAAAAGCACTGAAGTCCTTAGGGCCAACAGAAAGAATGCAAACAGTTGGTGTCCTCAGGAGGTAGGAGGTTGGGAGGACCCTCTGAATGCACTAGAGACCTGGGAGGTGAGAGACCCTCAGAACTCAAAGGGAGGGAACCTAGACAAAATGCCCTACAGTGGGAAGAGCCCACCTCCAGGAATAAGACAGGGCCTCATGTGAGGGATGGGGTTGCTATCCCACAGTCAAAACTCTGATCCATAATTGTTCCTGTCTGAAATAATTGCAGGGATGGAAATGGAGAAGAGCCTGAGGAAAAGGAGGTCCAGTGACAGGTCCAAAAGGGGATCCAGCTCAAGGGGAGGCCCCAAGGCCTGACACCATTACTGAGACTATGGAATACTCACAAAAAGGGACCTATCATGACTGCCCTCTGAAAGACCCAACATGCAGCTGAAAGAGTCAGATACAGGTATTTGCACCCAACCAATCAACAGAAGCTGTTGACGCCTGTGGTTAAATTAGTGAAAAGCTGGAGGAAGCTGAGGAGGAGGGCAACCTTGTAAGAGGACCAGCAGTCTCAATCAACCTGGACCCTTGAGATCTCTCAGATACTGGCTCACCAAACAGGCAGCATACAGCAGCTGATATGAGGCCCCCAACACACATACAGCAGAGGACTCTGGTTCTGGGTTCAGTCAGAGAAGATGCACCTGACCAGCTGAGATCTGGCTGGGTGGGTGGGGTGGGGACATTCTTGTGGAGATGGGGCTCAGGGAGTAGGTATGGGATGTGGAACAATAGGAGGGTGGACCAGGAGGGGACTAAACTCTTGAGTGTAAACATAAATATAGGTAAATAAAAGGAGAAAAAAGGAGTAAAGGGGACACACATGTACTAGCACACTGAACCCGAAAACCAGTCTTGTGGGTTCACAGCCAAGCTCCACCACTCAGAAAGGCGATTTTATGTCTTTTACAGAATTTATAAATATATTTCAAGTAATAGTATCTATCTATCAAAAGGTCGTGGAAACATTTAACAAATCAACCATTATTAAATATAGAAAACACTGCCTGGCATCGAATTAGCATTCAGTAATTGGTAGATTTCTTATTACTGCAGGAAAATATAAAATATTACGGAAGTGAAAGATCCATTGAATTTTCCCCTATTTTGATTTGGAACTCATTGTGAATCAATAATAGCTCAAGAAAATATGTGTATGTTTGGTTGAATTGTACCTACTATGCCGTCATTTGTGATCACAGGATACCACCTTAACCATGTCTGTAGAGATCTCTACCACATTGTTATATGCATAGTTTAGTGTAAACATCTGTTCACACATGAGACATAGCTTCTCAGCAAAGATTTCTCTCATGCTTCTCATGCTCTGACATCCATGATCCCTAACCTTTGGCAAACATGAACCTCGTTTCTAACTCTATAAATGTTCATCTTTGAAATTGTTACGTGCATATAATTGGTGGCCATTTGAGATTGGCTATTTTTTTTTCCATTTAGCAAAATGGCCTTGAGGACTACTCCTGTGTTTCTTTTCTTTCCTTTCCTTTCCTTTCCTTTCCTTTCCTTTCCTTTCCTTTCCTTTCCTTTCCTTTCCTTTCTTTTCCTTTTTTCTGTTTGTCATGGATGTAGTAAACCAGTTTGTTAAATCATTCACTATTCAGGTGTGGTTTTCTTGTTTCTAGCCTTTGTCAATCAAGAGTAAATTAGTATGGCTACTTTTTTTGTCACTATGCATATTATTGATTTATAGATCGGTTATATACTAAAATGATAAAATAATGGACAGAATAAAACCCGTAATTAAAATTAGTTTCATCATTTGCCAAGTTTTAAAATATTACCAATAAAATTAAATTGTATGTATTTAAAATTTTTGTTGGTCAACATGATAGGTCTGTTCACGTTCAGTCTCATTGTGCTAATGTCTTGAAAAATGTGAGACTGAAAACTCAAGATAAAAGTATCACAAGGATAAAAGCCCAAGAAAGAAAAGGAGTCGCCTTGTTTATGAAACATGAGCTGCCAGTTTGGTGGGAGTATGGATAATGGGGTGTCCATCATCATGAGTCATTGTTTGAATATCCTTAGATAGTCCAGTTTTTTTTTTTCATTCTTAACCATGGTCACTAATGTCTAAATATCTTTCATGAAGATGTTTTCACAAAGATATATGCTCACATAAATAAAATAAAGAGGGAGAGCTATATTCTGAAAATGTTTTCACAGTAAATTATAGTAAGTAAGGTATCATTTCCTAAGCAGGCACTGTCCCACATTATAATCATGGCAATAAAATTCTATTAGTTGTTGACTTGACACTTAGTGGAAAGCTTGAGAAACATAGTAGCCTTTGTTTCATGACAAATCTCCCAAAGACTCAGTGACTCCAAGTGACAGTCATGTGTATGGTTTCTAATATTATGGTTTCACATTTTTTGTGGGGTTCTATGGTGGCTCTATTGATTTTGTTTATGCTCACTCATGCATACTGTAGTTAGATGTTGAGTGGCCCACAAACTGGCAGGTCTTCGAAGCTTACATAGATTCTCATTTGTAAGGTGCTGTAAGATTCCTACTGTGAGCTTGTTCACCCAGTGTGCCACAGGGATCATGAGGAAGCAGAAGTAGCCCTTTGAGACCTTGACTTGGCAAAGATGTCAAAATTGGTTCTACTAAATTCTATAACAAAGGCAAATCCAAAGTCTCACCAGACACCAGATTTAGAGGCTAAATGGGTGTGCTTCTTAAATGGAGAAACACCAAAAAGACATTGTAGAACCTCAAGTTTTCAGGACCATGGTTGTCATCTAAAATGGGAAATGACATCTACTTGCTCGTGAATGCTTACCAGCTGATTTTGGGCACAAGGCAAATATCTCTCCTTTATACTATTTGGCAATTTCTAGAGGGCAAACACTCCCTTGTGTGGCTTATTTAAAGCCACTGGTATAATGTTGCTGAACATGCCTTTTACATTGTAAATTATTTTTAAAAAGTTGAACACAATTGACTGTTAGCATTTTATGTGAATCATCTCCAGCGCACCCCAGAGAGAATCCCCTAAATATGGGCAACATTGTGCTAGGAGTTCTGTAACTCACCAATTCAAGGTTTACATTAAGATGCCTCATCCTTCTTTCAAAAGAAAGAGGAGAAATATAGCTGAGAAAATGGAAAACCTTCTCCAAACCTATACTGAATATATATATTTGAGTTATTGCAACAGAACTATGGGACAGAGAGTAGAACCAATAACTCTCTAACTTTCCAGGTAGCTGAACAAATTGAGGGTGTGTGTGTGTGTGTGTGTGTGTGTGTGTGGTGTGTGTTGTGAGGGTCTGTGTTGTTGAGTATGTAAACATGAGGAAGTGGAAAATTTATAACTTCTACATGTTCCACTTAGAGATTTTGTTACCATTAGAGACTGCTTACCTTTCTTTGGATTCTCTGAAGGTAGCTGAAGTATAAGAATTTTACATTGAGCCAAATAACCTTTTATAACCTTATTCTTGCCTTTTAGAGACTGATCAGAGGGGGTCACAAAAATACTGGCCTAATTTTTCTTTTCTCCAAATGCAGGTCATGTATTTGTTCTCCCTCCTGGTGAGAATAAGGCCCCACAGAGACAGACATAGGCACAGTGTCAACAGTACTGCAGTGTTTCCCAAAATAAGCTAGAACTGCTACCAACTGCTGAAAGACTTCACAGCCTTGAAGACTTGCTTGATGTTATGGCAAGTGTGGTAAACTGCCCACTCCCCAATCCTCTGGTTATATATATTTAAAAAGCAGGTCATCTGTGTATAAGAAACTTCTCTGAAGATTCATCAAAATAATAACGAATATGGGTATGAATATAGAGAAAGTATGTAACATCTTTAGTTAAATACTACAAAGTTGGAATACAAGTTCAGGCAACGAACTCTACTTTATGAACAATTTAAACTATCGGAATATTTCACTGTTTATCCATTAATCTGGTTTGTCACGTGCAAAATGAAATTTCCATGCATTGAAAAGCATGTCTTAGTATGGGAGTCTTATCTGGCCATTCTCTTTCCATCTGTATCTCCACAATGGTCAGGTGTTCTAAAAGGGATGGATAAGAATTGCTCTTTCTGTGTGGTACAAGTCTGACTAACTCCCTTCCATCCTCGAAGCCCATGCCTGTTGTAAAACTTGCATTTACATATTCAGATTTTTATTTAAAGCCTGCCTTCTGAGGCTCTCAAACCCTAGAAGAACCTGGGATAATGCTGTCACAGGAGTATAAACTGACCTTATCTCTATAGACTTTCAGTCATGTAACAAATCAGAACAAATGTGAAATACACAGCAACCCAGCTGTGTGCAACTGAAATGTGATTTGCATCTCAGGCTAACTCTGTACCAGTTATTTTACTTTCTTCATTGTTTTCCCCCTTCTACCATCTTTTCTCCCAAACACTAAGTACTAAACACTAAGTACTCTCCAAGGTACTAAGGACAAAATAGGAAAGCAGATATCTTTGTCAACTGAATGGTCTCTTATTCCAGAATGGGGGCAGGGTGACAATAGATAAATTGCCACATGGTCTATGCATTAGAAGGTGACAAAGCCTAGAAAGATACAAAATAAAAGCATGAGGGGAATGGGCAGCGATTGCTAGTATAGAGCAATGGAATAGAAAAATTAAATTGTACATTGAGAAAAGACAGTGTTTCTCAAATCTTAATGTAGGGAAATATTTCAAGGTAGGAAAGAATCAAGTCATGGAAAGATCGGGACAAAGAAGTCCCTATGAAACATTAATAGCAATGACAGATACAAAGCCTGCCTGTACTGGGTCGGGTAGGGAGATAGTAAGGGACAAGGGGAGTTCACTAGCAAGAGGCCAGAAAAAGGTGAGGACAGAGATAGAACAGGAAGTTGGGTCACTTGACTGAGTTTCTTTAAAAATGAATCCTATATCAGCAAGAGTGAAGAGCTTGAAGTGGGAGCCTCCTTACCACCCACAGTTTCTGATGTTCACTGGGAGTCTTAGACTGTAATCCGTGAGAATAAGGGGACACTTATGTACGCTCACCATGAGTAAGACATCAGAAGCTTCTCACAGGGCAATTCAGGAATCATTGTGAGAGGAGCCAGCTGCCTTTGAGGCTGATGATGGGGGACGATATTTTCTTCCCGGGTTTCCATTGTCCTCAGCCTGGAATAACCTAAGAGAACTCCAAGGAGACTATTCCCAGTGGATGTCTGAAACTGTGGGTGGTATAAGACCCTTTAATGTCAAGTTCTGCTGCAACGTCCTTACTGCACACCATGGATGAGTTTGTACCACTTAAGGCACATCAGAAAAGCCTGTAGAAAATTTTCTTCTTTCCTTCATAATTTAATAAACAGAAGATTTATTCTTGCCATGAATTTGAGCACCTTCAGCTTATGATTATTTTCCTTCTTTTTCTTATTAAGTAGAGAAATTTGTTTTTATGTCTCTTACCCAAAGGAAACACTACAACTTTTCGTTGGCATAGCTGAACTGACAGAATAGTGTTCTTGTGTTTGGAAGCCTTTGCTTAGTAGAAATGAGGATCATTTAGACACAAGTTCCACGCTCCCGGCACTCATGAATGAAATGGATGCTGTGACAGGATGATTCACACCCACGTGGGACGGAGCCCACTTGTGCATGAGATTTCATCATTGTGGCACTCAGAGTGGCACATAACTCAAAAATTAAGAACTCCTTATTTCTGGAATTTTTGTTTTAATATCTTATGCTGGTGACTTACAGCAGGTAAATGAAATTTCAGGCAAAAGGGGGAACTACTATGATTTCGAGAACTCGGAAAGATAATAGCAGTGGTAGGAGCCATTCATTGGGTTATGAGAAATACTGAATTTCTAACTATGATCACCTTTTGGCCTTCTTTTCTAAGATAACCTGTTGGCAGTCACAATGCTCAATGGGAATTATGAAAGAAATTATGTAGGATGGTGACACCATCAAGAAGGTAACTGCAGACCAATTTCACAAACTAATGGTATGCCACATGAAGCCCTTTCTTTAGCATGGAAGACATCATAGAAATGGTGTCTAGTTATATCTAGCTCCCAGTGGACTCAGGGATCACCACTAATCTGTTTTATCAAAAAGTTATGTGATTCACTAATGTACCAGGAACTTGACATTGATCTGATATAGAAGTAGGAGGACATGATAAAGTGTCAAAGTACAAGAAGGCCAGGTCTCTGAATTGTTCCATGAAGGAGACTTTATGGTTCACTGGTAACATATGCACTGGACTCTGCACAAGCAACACTTTATAAGTCTACTGATAAACCCAGAGAACTTTGAACTAATAAGATTGGAGGGAAATTCTGTGAGTCTAGTGCATATGCTAAGTTTCACCCCTGATAGCATGTTGCTTGATATGCTTGGCAGAACAGAAGAACAAGCCAATTATTAGAGTGAAATCACTTGCCCAAGGTCACTGAGCTGGATGGTGACAGACATAGGGCTCATGCATAACTCCTTTGCCATCGCACATATGCTTCTGATACTGTTTAGTAAGCCTAGGAATAAAATGTAAGTATACGTTGTAGTAATGGTGATTATTAGGCATTGTGCCAGTTTTCAGCATTCACACCTCAAAAGAAGATACAATGAAGTTGATAATAAAATTATTGTATGGCCTAGAAGACAGATCTACTGTGATATTTTACAACAGATAATTTCCTTTAAATTAACATGTAGCTAAAGATAAAACCACTGCAATGGCAAATTTTGTACTGGTTGAAGCAACAGTATTTAATTTCCCTCAAGCCTGATTTTATTCTAGAAGCATTATGTTCCTGCAAAGCAGTCCCATTGCAGCTGGCAGCTTCTTGGCCCTGATAAGATAACCCCAAGGAAAGAAATATTGCCAGAATAATAATTCCTAATTTCTGAATGTTAAAGCTGCATCTGTAGTACATTGAATATAAAGTTTTATGTAACTGGCATTTTCATTTTCTTGTCTTTGTTATGCATAGTAGGATCTCCTTTGAGGGTCGAATCTTTTGAAAAGTCCCAAATGCATTTTACTTCCTGCTTTATTACTACTGTTGAATTTTGGTAATTTTTCTGGAGATTGGTGGCATTTGGATATTTGTTAGGTAGAAAGGATCTAATATTTCTATTTTCTACAACATCAGAGTTACAGAATATAAAACTCCAACAAGATATTCATTAGAAAATGCAAGACAGCTTATGGGAAAAACAAAATTATCAACTAACCAAACACAGTTCCCAGGGACTAAAACACCAACCAATGAGTTGTTATGGAGAGACCCATGGCCCCAGGTGCATATGCAGCAGAGAATATCATTCTCAAACATCAATGAGAGGAGAGGACTTTGGTCCAGCAAAGGGTCGTTTTCCCAGTGTAGGGGAACGCTGAGGTAGGAGAGGAAGGTTGGGAGAGGGAGCACCTTCATGGAGACAATGGGAGGGGTAGGGGGTTTGGGATTGGTGGAAATGGAATACCACTTGAATTGTAAATCCAGAGAATATCCAATAAAGATAATTTTTAAAAGAAAATTCAAGACAAGGTTATGCTTTGGAGAGCATATCCATCATCATTAGTTCTCATGCAAAAATGAGGAGAAAGATCACATGACCACTGAGAGGGTCAACTCAAAACTATATCCCTTCAGTAGAAGGAGTGAGCCTTCTGAATAAAAAGAACATTGGAACTATTGCTAAAGGCTCCCTTTCTCATGTGTAGTGGCTCCCACTGTCTAGTTGTTTAAGGATTCCAAACTCTGACTGGGCACTGAACAATCATTTGGAATACTCTGTCTTCTGGATGGCTCCCTCTCTTACTCCCAGCTTTATTAAGTTGCCTGTAGTTCTTTCTGTACAGTTGAGATCTTGAGGGCTGCCCCCAACACAGGTTGGCAGTTCATTGGTGTCTTCCTTGTTCAGCTCTTGTTTGGGTGATCATGTTAGTGAGAATTTATAGATGTAGCTCCCGATGTTTCTAAGAGACACAAACTCACTGCAAAGTTCCTGATCCTCTGGCTCTTACATGCTTTCTAACTCCTCTTCCATAGTGTTCTCTCAGCTTTTTGTGTTAAAGTGTATTGTAGATGTGTTCATTGGAACTGGGCTCAGCCATGGAAACATGCATAGAGGCAGCACTGTATGAACTCAACAGGTTATATTTAGGAATAAATATGTATGTACAAACACACATATACACACATATATAGATATTTAATTGATTTAAAGTGTGAAGGAGAGTAGGGAGGGTTAAATAGAAAGGTGTAGAGAGAAAAAGGGAAAGGAAAAATGTAATTAAAATGAAACGCTAAAACAAACAAACAAACAAACTGAAGAATTCCAAACTTTTTATCATTCACATTCCCATAACTAGTAGACTGTGCACTTAAGTTTCAAGACACTATCACAATGAAAGCCTCACAACAGCCAGAAGTAAACAGAAATAATTAGTAAATGACAAAAACACAGTGTAAACCCAGCTAAAATGAGTTTGTTCTTTATCTTCTGCAGAAACATATGTGCTGTGTCAAGCTTATGCACACACACACACAATAAGTAAGTAAATATTAAAAATAAAAATAAAATAGATTATGTACATATCCAAGTCTACAAAGCTTTGAACCACAGCGAAAATTTTAATACCCCTTTGATCTGATCAGAAGTCTCAATGACTGTATAACCTCTTCTCCATATGAGTAAAGTAATTATAGACATGTTTCAGATTCCAGCGCTGTAATACAGTAAATTAGACACAAACAATTTTATCTACTCAGAAGTTCTTTATTTCTTTGCTGTTCTGTGACTAGGCTATTGAAAATTAAAAAGTCCACCTTGGCAGAAAGTATAGAATGGCAATAATATACTGTCTCTACTTCATAGTCCTTGCAAAAACAAACATTCTGGTTAGACAATGGAACACTGCCAGAAACCTCAGTGTGATAGACAATCCTTTCTTATTTTACAAAGGAACCAAGAGTTTTGCTGCTTCCATTTAAATTGTTCCACAAATATCCTTGTGTAGTTATTACTGTGTATTAAAGGCAATCATCATATATTGTTGATAGTTATGAAATGGCTACATGTTCTGTTGCATACCTTTATAAATATAGGGATAAAGGGTATTTAAAAATACAAAAATATGAAGTGATATAGAAATATGATCCCTAAATGTCAAATCGTTTTATTAGAAAGGAGTCTTTAATAGATGGGATGAGAGGCGTGTATTCGTAGTGTATCCTGCTGCAAGTAGAATGATGGAGGAATGATATTGGTAGTCCACACCATGCAGAAGTGATTAAAACTGGACTAATTTGACTAAGTAGCAATGTAACCTGTAACCAACTTTCCCATTTTATGTCTTTCTGTTCTTTAAATTCTTTCTCAGTCACATAAATGTTTTCTCAGAAAGTAATTCCCAGATTCCCTTGCAGCTAGCCTTGACTGTGCAAATGAGACATATGAAAGTTTATATTTAGTTTCTAGGTATCTCCTAAAAGTGGTTGTGTTTCTTTCTCTGGTCTTGGTCCTAAGTTTTTTTTCTCTATTGTTTAGAAATGGAGAAATTTTAAAGAACCATTCCAAATCACATCCCAAGGCTGCCAGAAAGTTTGAGTTAGCCAGAAATCTCTGGACTGCATTGTGAAAGAATATCTAACTTATACCACAGTACGCCAAGTATGAGAAATAAAAAAATATCCTTTTTGATGAGTTCTATATCTTAGGATTTCTTACTAAACTATCTAGATGTCTTACCTTAGTTAACCTGCTAAAACAGTAATGTATATCCACATAGAAGAAATGTAAAAACAAGGAAAGAAAAACAGAGTTCGGTAATCTATTTAGGATAAATTGAAAAAGAAATTAATGTAATGTAACAAAGACTTTTGGCACTGCATTGATTAGAGGGAATAACTCAAGCTGTTGAATTGAAATCAGCTAATCATTTAACTAAAACAAATATGATACAATATTCCACCTGGCCACAAGAAGTTTACAATGAATAACGGAGGGAACTACAGTGAGTGAGAATATAAGAAAAAACTGAACCACAGACACTATAATTCAATATTAGGGAATTTTGGAAAAACAATTTCTTCATATAAATACTATAACCAAAATGGGGCCAGTAAATAATATGAAAACTTGCTGACTTTGTGTATGACTATATATTGGTATCAGAGCTAATTTTCTGATTGCAATGACTCCATGAGGTATGACTAAGTATTTTTTACATTTTAGCTGAAGTGAATTTCTCATGTATACTGAGACATATGGCTAATAATTCCATGTTCATAGTCATTTCTTCTTAGCCATATTATGGGGGATGTTACATTAATCATGTTCACAAAATTTGCATTAATGTTCTCATCAGGATGGGTAGTATAATTGTCCTATTCTTATGGCTATGACTCGTTTATGAGTATGCCAAGATTTGGGCTTCATTTATTTCTGGAATCTGGCCTTTAAAAGTTAGCAGTCTCCTGAAACCACACTCTCCTGAAACACAAATTTGGGAGTACTGAGTCCATCTATTTTCAGCATATAATATACATCAGATAGGTATAGGTGCTCAAGGCAATAGTTCAGACAGAGCTCAGTATTCTGGTCATTCTCATCAATACCCACATATAAAAGTAGAGTTGACTTGGATATCACAGGCAGTTTACTTTTCAGTTTGCTACTACTGCTGCTGCTGCTGTTATGACTATGACTACAACTACCACTACCATCACCACCATGACCACCCCCCACCAGCACTACCACCACCACCATGACCATCACCCCACAACCACCACCACCATTACCACCACCACCATGACCACCCCCCCCACAAGCACCACCACCACTACTACTACTACTACTGTTTTTGAGATGGTGTCATATTATTACATGTCTGGCCTGAAACATACAATATTTCTCCTTCAGCCTAAAATGTAGTTGGATTTCTTATGAGGCATATACTAGGCAGTACATCTTCTAATTGTTTCCTACTGAGTAGTTTCTTATCGATATAGGCAGGATAAGCTAAAGTCCAGGTGGATCCAGGACTCTACATAAAATTAGATACACTCACACTAATAAAAGAGAAAGTGTTGAACATATAGGCACAAGGGAAAACTTCCTGAACTGAACACCAATGGCTTATACTCTAAGATCAAGAATCAACAAACGAGACCTCATAAAACTACAAAGCTTCTGTAAAGCAAAGGACATTGTGAATAGGACAAAAAGGCAACCAACAGATTGGGAAAAGATCTTTACCAATTGTACATCCAATAGAGTGCTAGTATCTGATATTTACAAAGAACTCATAAAATTAGACTCCAGAGAATCAAATAACCCTGTTAAAAATGGGAGACAGAGCTAAACAAAGAATTATCAACTGAGGAATATCAAATGGCTGAGAAACACCTAGAGAAATGTTCAACATTCTTAGTCATCAGGGAAATCCAAATCAAAACAACCCTGAGATTCCACCTCACAACAGTCAGAATGCCTAAGATCAAAAACTCAGGTGACAGCAGATGTGGATAAAGAGGAACACTCATACATTGTTGGTAGGATTGTAAGCTGGTACAACCACTCTAGAAATCAGTCTGGTGGTTCCTCAGAAAAATTGGACATAGTACTACTACCTGATGACCCAGCTATACCACTCCTGAGCATATACCCCAAAGATGCTCCAACATATAACAAGGATACATGTTCTACAATGTTAATAGCAGCCTTATTTATAATAGCTACAAGCTGCAAAGAACCCAGATGTTCTTCAATAGAGGAATAGATACAGAAAATGTGGTATATTTACACAATGGGGTACTACTTCGCCATTTAAAAACAATGACTTTATGGCATTCTTAGGAAACTGGATGGAACTAGAAAATAGCCTGAGTGATGTAACCCAATCTCTCTCTCTCTCTCTCTCTCTCTCTCTCTCTCTCTCTCTCTCTCTCTCTCTCTCTCTCTCTCACACACACACACACACACACACAACCTACACATGCTATGCACTCACTGATACGTGGATATTAGCCCAAAGCTCAGAATACATGAGATACAATCCACAGATCACATGAAGTTCAAGAAGGAAGACCAAAGTGTGGATGCTTCAGTCCTTCTTAGAAGAAGAAACAAAATACTCACAAGAGGAAATATGGAGAAAAATATGAAGCACAGACTAAAGGAAAGGACATCCAGAGACTGCCCCTGGGTATCTATCCCATATATAGTCACCTAACTCACACAAAATTTTGGATGCCAAGAAATGTATGATGAAAGGAGCCTGATGTAGCTGTCTCCTGAGAGTTTCTGCCAGAGCTTGACAATTAAAGAGGCAAATGCTCACAGCCAACCATCGGACTGAGCACAGAGTCACAAATGGAGGTGCTAGAGAAAGGACTGAAGGAGCTGAGGGGTTTTGCAACCCACAGGAAGAACCACTATATCAACTAACCAGACCCACCAGAGCTCCCAGAGACTAAACCACCAACCAAAGAGTACACATGGAGGGACCCATGGCTCCAACTGCACATGTAGCAGAGGATGGTCTTATCAAGCATCAAGAGGAGAAGATTCTCTTGGTCTTGTGAAGGCTAGATGTCCCAGTGTAGGAAAATGCCATGGTGGGGAGGTGGAAGGGAGTGGGTGTTTCTGTGAGCACTCTCATAGAGACAGGGGGAGGGGGATGGGATAAGGGAACTCCTGAGGGCAAACCAGAAAATTAACATTTGAAATATAAGTAAAGAAAATATTCAATAAAAAGGAAAAATATCACAAAAGCAAGCATTGACTAGACTCTTGCCCTAAACTATCACAGGCTATCAGTAACTTGTTTGTTTATTTTAATTACTTTTTATTATTTGAGATTGTAGTACAACTTCATCATTTCTCCCTTTTATTTCCTCCCTCTAATTTATATACCTTATTTTTTTCAACTTTGTGACCTGGTCTTTCATTTATTATTGTTACATGCATATGTGTATATACATATAAATTCTTAAATTCCACCTGCTTTGTTTTAATCACAAAATTTTGTGGTAGTTTTTTATACCTAATGTTCCACAGAATGTAGCTTTTTCTTATTTAAAAGTTATGTTTACTCAGGAGTTTTCAAAAACCATCTCATTATATTTCCTAGTCCTTTTCTGCTTCAAATGATTAGTAGCACACCAAATCACTTAAGAAACAATAGCTAGTGTCAAGAACATTCATTTATGAACATACAATTCATAACTATATCAAATAGACTAAGACTAAAGAAGTAAAAATTTGGTAGAGTTTTCTTAGATAATTGTTTGAGTTATTGCAAATTTTACTTCATTCTTTGGGAATTTTATGAATATACAGAATGTATTTTGATCATGATATGTACTTTCTTAAGACTTGCTTTCCTATTATGCCTATTTTTAGAGTAATACTAGTAAGTTATCATGTAGGGCCTATGGTTTGTCTAGTCAGTTTCTAGGCATTGCCTTATGATTTGTGTCATATATAGACTCAACTGTGGTACAGGCCTTAATCCAATAAGAGGATGTTTAGCTACTGTCATGATCTGGGCCATGGTAGGCATGTTTTGGCAAGCTGGTTGTTGTTTTAGTTCACAGGGTTCACAACTGGGCAACAATATTTTTCTCCTCCAGTAGCATTCATAGAACCTTTTTATCACTGTGAAAATTAGCCACTAGGAATGTAATATCTAGTATCAGCTTGGTTTATACATGGTCTAGAACTCACACATGTGTTGCCTTCAGCAACAGTGTCTTACCATCATTTCTTCAGCGCAATCAAGAACACTGGCAACACCCTCTAATGTTAGAGGTCTAAGGGATATCACTGGCTGACAGCTCCACAAGAGGTAATCCTCTCCTTGCACTGGAGTTTTTATTTGTTAGCCTGCTTTGCTCTTATTCCTCCATTATAAAGAACCCCCTTTAAACTCTTTCAAGTATATAGTAATGTGCATATTTAGAAAGCAACTACAATAGTAAGTTTCCATATGACTATGTGAGATAGTTTTGTATTAATTATTTCTCCCTCTGCTTCCTCTTTGACCATCTTCTATCCTTCACCTCATTTATCCGTCCCTATTTCATTATACTACAAAGTTCTAGCTCATTTCCCTTGAAATATAACACCTTGAGGTTCCTTACTCATTTCTTGAACTCTAAAGATATTCCAAAATGTAATACATGTATCTGAAGGGATGACTAATAATTTGTTGGGTGAATTGACTACAGTTTCATTATTCATCCATTAGATGATGGTCATCTATTACATGGATGAGGTGAAAAGAGCAACAATAAAGACTGATGATCAGATATCCGTAGATCAAATATCTGTATAGGAAGATATCGAGTCTCTTTGCTAGATGTCTAAGAGTGGTATAGGCAGATCATGTGGTACCTCTATTTCTAGCTTTTAAAAGGATCCTCCACACTGATTTCCACAGTGTCTGCACTAGTTTGCACTCCCACTAGCTGTGAATAACTGTTCCCCATTTCCCTGCTCTATTCCAGCTTTTGTCATGTTTTTAAAATCATATTCATTCTACACAGCCTAAGATGAAATCTTAAAGTAGTTTTAATATCTATTTCCCTCTGAGGAAAGGATCTTGAACTCTTAAAAAATATTTTTTCAGCCTTTCATATGTCATCTTTCGAGAACTTTCTCTTTAGTTTAATGCTCTGTTTTTAAATTAGGATTTTTATCAGCAGAATTGATATAGTATTAGGTGAATGCTAATGGCTTATTGATATACCAAAATTAGTGGATTTTTTTTCATCTCATTCTTTTTTAATATATGGTGATTAAAATAGAGACCAACAATTGGTTAAGGTGCAGGGAGTAAGAAACTTTAAAATGCTCATCCCTAAAAATGATATCTATATTACATCTTCTCCTTCTAGGTCTCAGGAATTATTGGGAAAAAAAAACAAGATGGAAAGATTGTAATAATGAAAGGAGGTGGGTATGTACAAGAAAGCAGTGTGTTTTCCGGAAAGCAGTGCTGTTCTACACAGGAGTACCTAGAGTGGAGTCAGCATGCCTAAAGACAGCAAAAGCTTAAGTCAGACAAAAATCCCAGCATCAATTTTACTCCAGCCCATGAATTATCAGTAATTGATAGGTCTTAGGAATGGAAGAGTCAGTATTTTTTCTTTTTGATGGGTGTGTCCTTTTATGGGTTGACTACAATCCCATATACAATCCAAGAGTATATGGCCAATACCAAATGCTCTTGATGGCTAAGAAAACACAACAAGCAAAAAGCAGAGGATAAAACCTGAGTAACTAAGAGAATTATGGGTATATCTTTGAGGAGTGAGGGAATGTAGGTAATATCTTCAAAATACATTATATTTTTTATATTACATTTCTTTATATTTATTATTTATATTATTATATGTATTATATTTATTATTTATATTTTTATATTATATTTATTTACATTATATTTTTCAACAAGCTAATAATATACAAAAAGAAAAAGTTGCTTTTAGTATGATTTTTTTTCTCCTTAAAAGAGTAGTCAAGTGCCCAACCACAGGCTTGTGTAACTTGAGGCCTATACCTTGTGAGGGAGCCCATGTCTGACTCTGCTCAGAAGTCTAGACCTAGGATAGAACCAAACACAACTAGGGAAAAAAATCAGTGTAATGATTCCTAATGATACTCTACTATATGCACACAGATTGGTACCCAATTATCATCAGAGGGGCATCATCTGACAACTAATGGTAGCAGATGCAGAGACCCACAGCCAAACACTAGGTGGAAGCAGGGGAACCTTACAGAAGTGTGCATGGTAGTTGGGGCCGGTCATCAAGGACACTGGAAGAACACAGCTCACAGAATCAACTAAGCAGAGCTCATAGGGGCTCACAGAGATGAAAGCAATGATCAAAAACCCCCGCATGGCTCTGCACCAGGTCCTCTGCACTTATGTTATGGTGGTGTCGCTGGTGGTCTTGGGGAACTCCCAATAGTGGGAGTGGGGAAAGTCTGAGTCTTTTGACTAGGTTTTGGACCCATTGCTTCCAACTGAGCTGCTTTGTCTTGATATAAGAGTTTGTGCCTTTGTCATATTGCACTTTGTTAAGCTGAGCTTGATTGATATTCCTGGGAGGGCTGCTCTTCTCGCATGAGAAACAGAAAGGTGGATCATGGGAGAGGGAAGGTGGTATTAGGGGACTTGGATGGGTGGAGGGAGGGGAAACTGCCATTGGGATGTTATATATGAGAAAAGGGGGAAAAAGTCAATACTGGGGACCAATTTAAAGTACATAGCACTATGAAGCCAGCTTAAGCACACTCCTGAACTCATATTTACAGGAAAGGAAACTAACTAAAAGGTTGAGAGAAACCAAACCAAACAATGACAGCTTCTGGTGGCTTTGTTTGTTTGTTTATTTTTTGTATGTTTGTTTTTAAAGGAAATCATGGTCCATACATTTCTGTACAGTTTCCGTTGTGATCTTACAGTACAGTGGATACAAAATAGTCAATTCTCTCCTGAATAAGCACCACCATTGTTAGACGGAAAAGATAATGCTACATTTACTTAGAGAAGATAACCACATGCTTCCAGCAAGATGCTGTATTCCTATTGGGCGAAAGAACGAGTCCTTACCTTTACTCAGTGTCCTTTCTCAGAACTTAAAAAGAAATGTCAGGATTTAATGGGTATTGATGAATGGGCTATCCAGAGGAATTTGGAATGAGACCTATGGATTTTATAAGAACAAATATTGAGTCCTAGAAGCACATTTTGTATATTGCCTATTGTCAGCAGTGTGTTTCAACCAGTGTGAAAAAGCATCTTGTTCCTATTTTTGGCATAAGGGTGCCACTGATTAACTAATGTAATAACCTCTGTGCTTTGGAAAGTAAATTGAGATGGTTCTAGTTTTGTTAGTTTGACCTGGGAAAGCTATATCTATAAAAGAATTAGCTATATTTATTTGTTATATTTTATATAGTTATATTTATACAATAAACTCTTCTAGGGGAAGGCTGATAGGGTATGACCAACAAGCACCAGGGAGATTTGCAGCAGCTGGGCAGTACTCAGAACGCATGGCATAGTTCAGACTTGCTTTCATAGATAAATGTGGTAGTGCGTATCTATAATGGTCACACTGGAGGGACAGAGGCCATGAGTTCAGGGCCAGTCTCAGTTACACAGTAAAAACCTGTCTCAAAGACTATTTTTTTTTTGTCTTTGAGACAGGTTTTCACTGTGTAACTGAGCTTTTCTTTTCTTAGATTTAAAGAATTAAAAGATATTTTTAATGCACCATGGACCATGAAATGTACCTTGAACTGCGGTGGAGCCAATAGATAGTCTATAATAAGAAACCTTAGCTTTGAATATGGTTATAATTATAATTACAAGTGTTAAAATAGCACAGTATTTAGGACATATGCACCCAATATTTAAGGCAGGCAGCATCTATGTTTTTGGAGTTAAAATGTGGTTTAATTTTAATTTCACATTTTATAAGGCATGTTTAGAGTAGCTTCTCTTAAATGCAGAGAGTTCTTATATTTACTTTTAAAGTATAATTTTTTATATGTATACCGTGTTAAATATGGAGGAGCACTTCTAGAAATATCTTCAAGCAACTGAACTCTGCGTTTATTGCTACTGGCTCATATATAACTTTTCTTCCCCACTTAGGTTCATTATTAAATGTCTTTATTTTCATGAAAGTAGAATGTCACTTTTGGTTTCAATCTGAATATATGTTTCCTAATATCATGCAGAAAGTAATTTAGAATGCTCTTGTCTTTCCCAAAGAAAGAAATTATGTCTTTTGAAGCAGCATCTAAGGACTATCCAAACCAAGAACATCTTCATAGGATTGCATCTTGAGAACCGGCCGTGTGGCTATTTCTTTCGTAGAAGAAGCCCCAGCAAGCATGAGTCTTGTAAGGCAGCCACAACTTGAACACAGAGCCTGCTACTATCACAGCCCTTCTATGGAAATAACCACATCTCATAAATTGAGACTATAGAGAGATTTGTTTTTTTCTTATCTTTGAATATAGAAGGATAGATAGAAGAAACAAACAAGAGAAGAGAGAGAGAGAGAATCAATGAGAGAGGAAGAATGAGGACTTTCTTACTGAAACAATGCTGGAAACTAGCATTAAATCAGAACTTAAAGGAACCCAACCAAGATAGAATGTGTCAAACTTTCAAATGATTACAATGAAACATTTTATTCCAAACCACTCTGAAAAATCACTGAGGATTCAACCTATGTAGACATATGATACTTAAAAGATGCCAGATATACATCAATGTTTATAGTTATTTTTATTTAATATGAGAAATTCTCGCATGGGTCAGAAAGTGAAATTTTAAAATCAGAGCATGTAAATGTTTATCTGCTCAGCCTCAAACTCATAATAGTGAGTCTTTTTATTTTTGGTCTTTGTTCTGCCCTCAAACATAGGTAGGAACTACAGTGCAAACAGACAGCCCATGGACCTGCCCATGTCTTAGTTGTGTCTGCAATAGAAGGATGCAGAAAACACATGTAAAAAGTGATTAGTGAGTCAGGAGGGTTCTTTTGCTTTAAGGTGCAGAGAGTCAAGTGACAAACCTATTTTCCCTTTCACTTGGTCACCTTTGTGCATAGCTATTTCCCAAGAAAAGCAAGACTTACATGGGCAAGAGACCTAAACTTGAAGGGATAGATGGGATGTTTTTCTCGTTTTGACATCTTACTGAATTTTAAATAACTACAAAATACCAGTTGTCCTTCTTGCTATAACAGATGGAAGGAACCTGGCTCATCATCCATAATGTGTTTCCAGGAAAGGGACTCACCATCCTGTTCATCAGGATAAAGGAAAGGAGCTTAGACAGGAATGAAACCTCAAGCCTCTTCCCTTAAGTAAAAGCCATACTTCAAAAACAAAAACAAAACAAAACAAAAAAAAAACAAAAAAAACAAAAACAAAAAAAAAACAAAAAACAAAACAAAAAAAAAAACAAAAAAAAAAAACATACAAGGCTGCTCAATATAATTGACTTTGATCATATTCAGTCACAAGCTGAGTGTGTTTCAGTATCTGATTAATACAGAGACTTAATTTTCATTGCATCATCAACCTTTAATTTTATTAAATTTTAATAACTGTGTGTCTAATATATTGAAGAGTGTATCTTTGAAGCACTGGAATTTGTCATGTGGGATACTAAGGAATGTAAACAATTCTCTTACAGTTTCTTTGTGTGATTGATTTAATGGCAATTTACCTGCCTCCTAATGTTTCCAGGAATCTGGTCCTATAATAATCAAGTGAAAGGGTTCATTCCATTAGAATAATGTGTTTTATATTTTGTACAATATGTAATACCTGGAAGAGTTATGGCCACAGTCTCCTAAGCAGTTTGCTCTGTGTCTCAGTCTTCTGAATGGTAATCTAGTTGTATGTTTCATAACTTCCTCTAGCAGCTTAGAATACAGCCTATACGTAAATGACCAATTAGTAACTTCAAATCTGTTGAGAAAAATTAAACTTGGATGAATTGGTCATGGGGTTTAGGGAGGTTCGGCTAGTCAATATGCAAATGACATCAGAGCAACACAATATAATTTGTGTCCTTACAGAAGAATCTGGGCAGCCTAATGGCCACATATAATCAGAAATTATGAGGAAAAACTACCCCATAGAAATTTGGAACCCATCAGCAGAAGCTAAATGAGTATGGCACAATCTTGCAGAGTTAGCTTGGCAAGATAGCTCAGACTTAGTTTCCAATAGTTAATGTTTTTCAGTATTGAGGTCTATAGTTCTCTCAGTGATACCTTGTCTTTTTTATTTGTTGGTCTAAAGCAAGTCTAAAAATGATATCACTGATGTATGTAGAAATATTAAACAAGTGTATAATTGAAGCCCTCCCTACTTTTAATTCAAGAATAAATTTAAGACTAAACAGGCCTTGGTGACATCAGAGGTCATTTTTTTATTGAATATTTTATGTATTTACATTTCAATTGTTATCTCCTTCCTGGTTTCCCCTCAGGAAATCTCCTATCTCATCCTCCCTCCCCCTGCTTCTATGTGGGTGCTCTTCCTCCCACCCACCCACTCACACCTCACCGCCCTGGCATTTCCCTGCACTGAGAAATCGAGCCTTTACAGGACCAAGGACCTCTTCTATTGATGCCAGACAATGCCTTCCTCTGCTATATATGCAGCTGGAGCCATGGGTTCCTCCATGTGTACTCTTTGGTTGATGGTTTAGTCCCTGGGAGCTCTGAGGGGTCTGGGTGATTGATATTGTTGTTCTTCCTGTGGGTTGCAAAGCCTCTCAGCTCCTTCAGTTCTTTCTCTAACTCCTTGAAGTAAGGATAAGATATTTCTTCTTACATGTGTCCTCCTAAGTCTCATAACGGAATCCTCGCTGACTCTGAACGAAGTGTGACATGTTGATGCATCAGGGAAAGGCATCACTAAACATAGGGGGTGCTTACACAGAATTAGAAGTCTAGGTCACTTGGTATATATTTGAATGACTGAGGCATATTCAAGCCCTGGCAAGTAGCAGAACATGGCAGCTTTGACTATGTGGTTCTGGCATTAGAGTCATGGATAGAAGAAAGGGGTTACAGAATCTCCCTTTGTTTCTAAAGAAAGCCACTACTATGAGGCATGTGGCAGGGGTGTCCCCTTATGGAGGACTAGAGAGGTCATTGTGTGAAACTGTGAAGAGATGACCTGTGTCTCAGAAGAGACTTTGAAGTTTGGATTTTTAAACAGTACCGTTACAGTGATAGACTATGGGAACTTTTGAAGTTGGACTACATTCATTTTTCAGTATGATATGGCTGCCAGCCTGTGGGTTCAGATAGTGGAATGTGACAGTTTGAATGAGAATGGCCTCCATAGGCTCATAGAGAGTGGCATTATTAGGAGGTGTCACCTTGTTGAAGGAAGTGTGTCATGGGGGAGTGAGCTTTGAGGTCTCAGTACCTCAAGTCTGGCTCAGTTTCTCTCTCTCTCTTACTGCTGCCTGCCCATCTGGATATAGTACTGCCAATTCCCTAGTACCATGTCTGCCTGTGTGCCACCATGTTTCCAGCCATGACAACAGTGGACTAAACCTCCGAACCTGCAAGACAGCCTCAATTAAAAGTGTTCTTTTAGAACAGTTGAGATGGTTGTGGAATCTCTTCCCAGCAATGGAATACCAAGACAATCTCATAGCTCTTTACTTGGCATTGGATCTCTTGGTAACATTCACCTGTTCGGACTGTTTTTGAACACAGAAGCAGAAAGTGGCTTTAGCTGTTATTTCTAAGCAGATTTTTGAGTATACCCCTATTCCTTTAAGATCGCCGACAGTTGCCATCTTTGGTATGTGCATGTCTTTCTTTTGCGTATGTGTCAAATGCTAGCATTAGACTTTATGTCTCTGGATGCCAAGTGTAATTTGGAATTTGGTTCGTCTCTCAGTTTCTGACGCTGCAGAAATTAAACGAGACATACTCATTATATGGCCGACAGTAAATAAAAGTTGAAAGTATTAGGGGGCAGGGTATATTTTCCTAGGGACTGAAGGGGGTCAGTTTGCCGTGCATTCTCAGGGCATTTATTGACTCAGAAGCACAGAGACACAAAACCCAAGAAGCTAAGCACTAAATAGGGATCCGAAAAAACTGGAATCCCCACCTGAGAGTTCACTGACTTTATTAGACTTAGAAAGAGAAAATAGATGTTAAGAGACAAAAATCTGAGGATCCAGTGTTCGGGAGAAATTCAAAGCAAGTCATGTTCTCCAATTCACTGGGAATCACACACATATATCACACACGGTTCCCTTTGTAGGTTAAATAAAGCCATCTTGTGCATGGCTCCTCACTCACTGGTATGACAGCTTTTTATATATAGCATGATATAATATATATATATATATATATATATATATATATATATATATATATATATATATATATATATATATATAGCATGGATCAAATGAGAATTTCTAACTGTGTTCAAGTTCCAAGAGGTTTTCTTATGGATGCCCTGAGAGAAACTATATACTTAGCATTTCCCCCAACAACATCCTGGACACTGGGGCAATAGTGCTTAAGAATTAGTGCTTAAATACTTTATTATCTCAGTACATCAGAAAGCTAATAATTGGCCTGATACTCTTTCATATAGGGACTTAAGTAATTCTATACTGTTTGTTAGAAACTTCCAGTAGGTTTATTGCACAAACCTACTGAGGAATGATGTTCAAATATTCACACAAGCTGCCTACAATTTTTATTTAGCTAAAAATATCTCATGCTGCAATTTAGTCTTCTGCCTCTGGTACTGTTCTCAGAAGAATGGAAGGACACACACAAACACACCACACACACACACACACACACATCCTCCAGTCTATGAATAATTATGCTTTTAGCTAGAGTCAGACTCAATTAGTCATTTCTTGGAAATGAATTTCCTATATAACTCATTTGTTCTGAACATAATCATTGTTTCTCAGAAATTTCAAAACACGAAGCTGCCTATGTTTGAATGTAGGTGTAGAATCTGTTAAGTTCAGTTCCAGAGAGATGTAAATTTTATTCCATAAGAGACCTGGGAGACCTACTCTCTGCCTTTTTTCTTTTTCCAGCTTTTCTCTTTATACTCATGACCAGTCTGAGATACAAAGTTGTGATCAAAACTGTTTCTCTTTGTTTTCCTGGGTACATTGCTAAGATGGCTACTTCCCTGGGGCTAGTTGAGGTCCACGTGATTGAGTTTAAACCAATGAAACATTTTCCTTGGTTCTTTTCCCCTGGCTTCAGGGGAACCCTAAAACAGAGTATGCTTGTGTCTTGTGTCTCTGACAGGACATGGGGAAGTAAGGCTGCCAGAGACAATCACTCCTGTCACACTGTGACAGGACAGGAATAGAAAACACACCTTCCTTGTGTTGAGCCACTGGGGACTCAGTGATGCAGACATCACCCACGTGTGACTGTGAGGAGGCTGTCCCTGCTGCATGTTGTGTAGAGCATGTTGATATTCAGTTACAGCTCTGTCACTTACTTTCTGCTGTGACTGTGACTGTGAAGGGTCCCCAGGGGTTCTGCTTCCTGAATGAATGTGTGCAAAGCCGCTGAGCTGAAATTCCTGCATTGTGTTAAATTGCTATAGTGGTTTAAGTGAGAATTACCCATAGGATTATCTATCTGAGCACTTGATTCCCAGTTGATGGTGCTGTTTAGGGAGGTTTAGATCTGACCTTACTAGGGAAAGCCTTCAGTCTCTGAGAGTTTAATGCCTCGATTTATTGTCAGTTCTTTCTGCTTCCTGCTTTTATTTGAAGATGTGAACTCTCAGCTTCCTGGCCACTTTGTAACCTTTCCTACCATTAAGGACTCTTAACATTCTGGACTCTTTTAGAGGCATAAGCCATATTAAACTCCTTCTACAAGTTGCCTTAGCATGGCATCTTCACATCAACAAAAAAAAGAGTGCATGCTGACAGGAGCCTGTTATAGCTGTTTCCTGTGAGGCTCTGCTAGAGCCTGACAAATACAGAGCAGATGCTCACAGCCAACCAATGGATTGAGCATGGGGACCAGAATGGAGGAGTTAGAGAAAGAACTGAAGGAGCTAAAGGGGTTTGTGACCCCACAGGAAGAACCAAAATATCAATCAACCAGAACCCCTATAGCTCCCAAGGACTAAACCATCAACCAAACAGTACACATGGAGAGACCCATGGCTCCAGCCACCTATGTAGCAGAAGATGGCATTGTCTGGCATCAATAGGAGGAGGGGTCCTAGTCCTGTGAAGACTCAATTCCTCAGTGAAGGGAAATGCCAGGGTGGTGAGGTGTGAGTGGGTGGGTGGGAGGGAGAGCATCCTCATAGGAGCAGGAGGAGGGAGGATGGGATAAGGGGGTTCCTGAGGGGAAACCTGGAAAGGCGATAACAACTGAAATGTAAATACATAAAATATCCAATGAAAATAATGTGCACATAGAAAGATTTAAACTATACATGAAAATGGAACAATATACTCCTATCTAAAGGAATGCAATATTTGCAAGTAGAAACAAAAGAAGGTCCTTGCATTAAAGGGAATAGGCAACACAGAAAGGCAAACCCGGCAGGCCACAGTAAGGGGATACAAGAAGCTGGTTTCACATAGATGGTGCAGCTATTACCGGGAGATGTAGGGTGAGGAATGTAGGGTGGGCAGGTTGATTGGTCGTTATCACATTATAGGTATAACACAGTACTGCACATCCAGTCACTCCAGGGCACGCTGCACAGAAAGCTGACGGGGATCACGGTTCTCAACTGCATATGTCAGAAAACTTAACGTCTGTTGACTGTTTTTTCCAGTGAGAATTTTGAAGCTCTGTTTTACAGCGATGTGCCCACTCTGATTACACGAGGCTGTTACATAGAGAAATGAAGAAGCAAAAAGCTGCAAGGAAGAATAGCTTCCCATACTGAGGACCACGGAGAAAGGAATGCTTCTAGTAAAGGATTTATTTTATCAATCCTTTCTTTTCCTGTGTGCATATGTTCCCTGCTAACCTAGTACTTTGCCCTTTCCCTCTCCCCACAGACGCTAATGATGCATTTCAAATGGCTCCTGTTGCTTTCTAGAAGTGCAGTCTTTACTCTCAGAAAGAACATGACTTTTATAACCACATACCAGCCGTGTTATCACTTTCAGGGGAAAGCAGGAAAAGTACAAGTCTGAGGCCAAGTTGAGCTACAAAGGCAAGTTTCAGGCCATGCTGGGGGCATATAATGCGCGTAAGGTTAGTGGGAGCCACATAATGAGACCCTATCCCAGAACTAAAACAAACCCCAGCAAAAATGAGTGGCCAGTTGTTTCAACATCCCCACCCTGAATCTTCCCTGAACCCGGCATCCTCTGTGTTTACTTAAGCCTCTTAGTAGATGGAAGCATCACCTCATCCTGACCAGTAGGAATTTTCTCACAGCCCAAACCCAGCATGGAGGCAGACCTGGTGCCTGGGGTCTTTGGAGGAGAGGGTGTGCCTGCCCTGTAGGTTGAGTTTCACTCTTGGAGAAGTATAGAGTGTCTAAGATCATCTTCTCCCTCTCACCCCCTACGGCACTCACTGGTCCCTAGGAGAGCACTCACGCCATCTTCTTTCACTCCATGGGCTTTGAGGATAACCAATTCCAATTCCCCAAAACCTCATCCTTCCTTGGTTCCACTTGTCTCTAACTCCTTGTGTGTAATAAAGGATCCTGAGCACACAGGACATTTTTATGCGTCTTCTAGGTGGGTGAATCGTACAAGGTTTGCTTTTGTTTTCTGTCAGTGCTACAGTGGGCGTGTCCATCGTACCTCACAAGTTAGTACAGCATGTTAAAGTCCTAACTCCTAGTTAGCCAGTGTGGCTGTAACTGGAAACAAAGCCATTACATTACTTAAGGTGAGGGGTTTTAGAGTGAGCCTCATCCATTGTACTTGGAGTCCTTACATAAAGGACAGTTTGGGCACAGGTACTTGCATACACAATGTGTACACCATAGGACCGTCCCCAAATCAAACCATATCTGAGATTACCAGGAAACCCCAAGAAGCTAGGAATGCAACAAATTTTTCCCTCACGGATCTCAGAAGAAACTACTCCTTGTACTGGGTAACTTGACACAAGCTGGCCTCATTTTGGAAGAGAGAACCTTAGTTGAGAAAATGCTCCCTTCAATTGGGCTTTGAGCAAGCCGGTAGTACACTTTCTTGTCCCTGGACTGGTAGTCCTGGGTGCTATAAGAAAGCAGATGAGAAAATTGCAGGAATAAACTAGTAAACAGCATGTCTTTCTGGTTTCTACTTCAGCTCCTGCTTTTTGTTCATACCCCATTTGATTGAGTTCCTTCCCTGATTTCTCTCAGTGATGAAGTTTGATGTGGAACTTCAGATGAAATAAACCTTTTCCTCCCTAGGTTACTTTTGATCATGGTGTTCTATCATAACCATAAAAGCCATCACTAAGACAGACTGGTAGCTCAGACTCAGAAATTAGATTTAAAAAAAATGAAATTTCTGTTGTTCTAAACTGCCCAGTCTATGGTCCTTTGTTGTGGCAACCCTAGCAAACTGATGGTGTGGGAACATAAAGAGTTTGATGTAATTGGACCGTATGAGAACGTCAGTTATATACATAGGAGTTATAATTCGGAATCTAGAACCTGGCAAGTATTTAATGAATGCTGGCTGTTACTCCCGTTGCTGCTGCTGAACAAGTCCTGAACACATTATCTTGGTTTAGGCACACATTACCATTCTGTCTGCATTACTTCCAGCCTTGGCCTGGAAGCATTTTATGATAAAACTATTGATTTGAAACCCATCTTCTTTATCATCAGTGGGAAAATGTAATTGATTTTCCAGAATGCTTGCATTTAGCTAAATGGTCCTTGAACGTTTTTTTCTTTTTGTTCTGAATGAATCTTAATGTCTTAACTTTGTGATCATCTTTACATTTGTGATGAAAGATTCTTCATGAATAGAATATATGCATCAACAGGAAATAAGATATAACAAAGAAATTCATGAGAGCTACTTAATCTACACTTTGCCAAATCCAATATATGGTTTTCTCTGTCCCTTGGAGGTGGACCACATAAAGGACCTGACACATACTCTCTTGGTCATGGGTGATCCAGTAACTAGGGTACTAGAAGCCTTTAGAAGGTAATTGAGCTCTCTCTCTCTCTCTCTCTCTCTCTCTCTCTCTCTCTCTCTCTCTCTCTGTGTGTGTGTGTGTGTGTGTGCATATGTGGAACATCCAGAGAGAAAATGACATACAGTAAGTACTTAGATGAAAAGAGCCTGGGATATTAGGTTAGGGTGTGTGGGTTGCCACCCACTTCACAATTGGAACCTAGATGGAAAAGACTCTAAGATGCTGTTGAAGTTTTTGGGAGTATGTGGATGGAGGATGTGAAGATGATGGTATAGGGATGCTCCACATGTTTACATAGACACCGAGGCAAGAGAATTAGTGCCTTCCAAGGAGATTGGTGGTCTAAGGCTGCTTGAACAGTCACAGTGGAAATGAATTACAGGAGCAGCAGTTATAGCGTGAGGGATTAGTTTTCTTTCTTTCTTTTATTGGATATATGTTATTTACATTTCAAATGTTATCCTCTTTCCATGTTTCTCCTCCATAACCCCCCAACCCATCTACCCCCCCCCCGCTTTTTATGAGGGTGCTCCCCCACCCACCTATCCCCTCCTACCTCCTCGCCCTGACATTTCCTTACACTGGGCCATCAAGCCACTGCTTCAGTTCCTACTCTAACCTCCCTCTGTGATAGATTGTGCCCTAAAAATGTAAGTCAAATAAACTCTTCCCTGTAGTGAATAAATGAGAAATGCCCCTTATACAATAATGTATTGGAAGTCTTAATCTTAGGTGGTGATACTTTGTGTGGAGTTACACACCTTTTAAATGTTCAGCCTTGCTTGAGGAAATATGTCATGGCGGGGAGGGCATTGGGAATTTAAAGCATTGTCCCATTTTCTGTGTGGATGAAAATATGTCCGGCTGGATTCTGCTTCTGTGACCCTAAATGCCTGCTGCTGTGGCCTCCACACCATGGTGAACTCTGCAAACTAAACCATCTGCAACTGCACACTAACACGACCACCTTTTTGCCCTAAGTTGCTTTTGGTGAGTGTTTTTAGTCAATCAACAGGAAAGCAAACTATAGCAGTCTATTCCCTTATCATCAAAATCAACTCAGGATTGTCACTGAATGTGCTGTTGTATGAAAACAATCCACTTTTCAGAAATATATTCGGTATGGATTTTAATTTGTATTTTCCTCTGTAGCTCTACTCGTTGACAGCTATCAGTTGGATCTCTTGTATCACAGCTTCATCCCTGCAGATAGAGTTCTGTCATTGCAGGTGCTGTGACCTTATGGTTGACAGCCACCATTGCAAACATGTGTTCTGAATCATTAGGAGGCAGCTCCTCACACTAGCTAGTTCATTTACAGCAATGAGGTGGTGTTTAAAGATGTTCCACTGAACCACTGGCTCCCATTACCTTTGGAGCCTATAATTAAGATCTGTAGGTAGAAAGTCTCACCCCCCACCCCCAGGTACTACTTCACTTGTTTCTAAGTCCGGATATGCCATTGTTCTGCAAACACCTTCCGCACTGTAGAAGCTTAGAAAGTTTGTCTGTCACATCCACAAACTGCTTCAGAGAGGCAATGCAGGGCATCGTGACATCTTTGGCATCCTTCTGTTTTGTGCCCAGCTTAATTATCTAGTCAGCCAAGTTCCAGTTGTCTGCATACAGTGTTACAGTGCAGTTCAATAGCCTATAGAACTTCAGTTGATTTCAGAGTCTTATAATTATTTTTCCATCCTTACTCCTTGTCTTCCTTTGTGTCTATATGTGGCTGCCAAACTCTCTCTTGGCTTCCCTATCTACCCTTCCAACTTCACCAAACCAGTAATTACTCATTTTTCTTGCTTTCATGCTTCAAGTATTTAGTGACTTGGAGCCTGGTAATGTAGGTTCCGATAAGCAAACAGCTTCCTGTACATTAGCTTATAGAAAGCTATTTTGGAAAATTCAACTAGACAAATATTAATCTAAATTCCCTTTTGATCTTTTATGTACCATAATTGTTTCTTTTTGGATGGAAAGATCTTTGGGTTTAGAGGATAGTCTAGCAGCAATATATCTTGGATTTTTCAGTGAATGTGTGTGTAAAATGTTACACACACACACACACACACACACACACACACACACACATATATATATATATATATATATGGCTATGATAGCTTGAAATAAGATGACCCCATAATCTAATAGGAAATGGTTCTATTAGGAGGTATGGCCTTGTTGAAGTAGGTATGACGTTGTTGGAGGAAGTGCATCACTAGGGAGTGGGTTTTGAGGTCTCAAATGCTCATGCCAGGAATAATATGATATTCATTTCTTGCTGCCTGCAGATCAAAGTGTAGAACTCTCAATTATTTCTGCAGGACCCTGTCTGCCTGCTTGCTACCATGCTTCCTGTTATAATAATGGACTAAACCTCAGAACTGTAAGCCAGCTGCAATTAAATGTTTTCCTTTATAAGAGTGCTATGATCATGGTGCCTTTTCACAGCTATGGGATTGCCAAGCTAGCCTTTGGATAGTTATAGCTTATAGGAACATTTATATACAGATTCCTAAAAATCTGCTTGATTGTATATTCAGCACCACACCATTTTCACAATAGCCTTTGCCTAGTAGGAAGCCATATGTTTTACATAGTAAGAATTGCCTCGTTTAGATGAGTCAGTAGAAACCTTGTCAGTTTTTCTACCTCTCATCATATGTAGAGGAACCAATAGAATAGCCATCACCTTTCAGAATGCAGGCTAACAGTGCTGTAGAATATAATACAGTCTTGCTAACTAGGTTTGTTGTACCTGATGATATTTAACACTTATAATTCTAATAAATCCCATAGATTCAGTGGAAATTATGGTGAGGGAAAGGAGACCAATAGGAAGAAATATCTTTCTTAACATTAAAACACATGTAAAAATCTTAGGCAACTGCAACCATAGCAATCATAGCTCCTGTAAAAATAAAACATCCTAAAACAATTTGTCAAATATTGGATAGTCTGTCTGTGGTTAGCTCAATAGTCTAATATTGGTATGGTTAAAAGATATATCAACCTAATCTTTAGATCACGTCCAAATAACTTTGTGAGTATCGATGCTTGGCAACTTTTGGTTATAAAATTATTAAATATAATTAGTAAGAATCATAAATTCAATAATAAAACTTACTTATATGGAAAGAGAAAATCAGAAGTACATGGCAAAGTCATACCCTTTTATAATCTTTATACCCCAAACTACTGCTCACTCCATTACAGATCATTACTTACTTTTTATCAAAATGGCATCATGGATCTGCCTGCAGTTTAAAGTAATTTATTTATAATCTGACTTTTATTATTTGAAAATAAATTTAAATATATTTTGATTACTGGATCTTCTCCCTTTCCCTTCCCACACAACTTCTCTTTCTAAAAAGAAAAAAAAAATCTATCAAAGTCCAATACAACAACAGACCCCTAAACCAAGAAAACAAAACCTCAAAACAATAACAAAACCAAACAAATAAACAGCAAACTGTTACCAAATAAAAACACACAGAACCAATGTGGAGCCTATTATATGTTGGTCAACTACTTCTGAACATGCTTGTCCTGGAGTGTATGTGAGTGAGTGAGTGTGTGTGTGTGTGTGTGTGTGTGTGTGTGTGTGTGTGTGTGTGTGTTGATAGATGTTTTCATTTGACCTTTGATTTAAAATCAAGCCTGTGTTTCTGAGAGATTGACAAGTGATCAAACTCTTCATTGTGCCTGTTAAGAAGAGCTACTGATTCTTTCCTGGTTCTTTGTGTTTTGTGATTTGAGTAAATAAACATCAGGAAAATGAAGGTAAGTGTTTTGTTTTGTTTTATGCAGTCAAATAAGCAATTTATGGGAGCAGACTACAACTGACCCCTTGTAAAGGTAAATGAACTTTTGGTTATGTTTCAAAGGTGAAATATCTCCCATTCTATCATCTGTTTGAGAACTTGGTTCCACACCAGAGCTGTTTGAGAACTCTATTGAAATCTTTAGGTGTCTTGACCCAGTGACCTAGCTTGAAGACATGGGTTCTTAGAAGATAAGCATTCTGGGTCATTGGAATAGTCTACTTGTGACTGAGCTCTCAATCTTGATGTAATAAAATGTGAATAAATGGTCTTATATGTTCTTACTGCTATGAACAGAAGTCAACCTCATTGGCATATCTTTACTGCGCTGTATCTCTCCAAAAATTTCTGCTGGAAATTTTACAAAACTAATGAGAAAAGTAAACAAAATGTTGATACCAAGAGTAGAGTTTTTAGGATCGACCTGGCCGTGTGACTCATGGGTCTTTTGAACTGGTTTGAAAGAGAAATATAGAAGAGTTAGGAGCTGTGAACTAAAGAATTTCTGGAGTTCTGCAAACAGGACTTAATGGGTCATCATGGTTATGAAAGGAAAGACCAAAATGTCCAGAATATGAACAGGAGATTTTAGAGGAGAAAAAGCATTTGTCAGGTTAGAGTTCAATTATTACTCTGTTCTGACAAAAGAAATCTTGGTATACAGTGTTTGTGTCCTGAAAGAATGGCTAAAGGAAATAAACTTTATTGGCAGAGAAAAATTTCATGCCAACATAGCTTTCAGCCTGTAGCATCATTAGACTGTTCAATGCCTTTAGTCAAATTTATAGCCTGAGACAACAGAAAGTAGAATGAAAAGATGGGGAAAACATGGTTTGGAAATAAAGAATAGGAGCAAATTTAAGGTTGCTGATAAAGCAGTTATAAGTGAATGGCATATTGAGAAAGTTATTAGCAAGATTAAGAGAAACTTGCACTGGTACAAGCTCTACAGGGTATAAAAGTTAAAGCTGATTTTGAAACAAACCCCCTATCCTATTCCCCCTCCCTTTGCTTCTATGAGGGTGCTCACCTGCCTACCTACCCATTTCTCCCTCACTGCCCCGGCATTCCCCTAAGCTGGGGCAACAAGCCTCCACAGGACCAAGGGCTTCTCCTTCCTTTGATGCCAGACAATGTGATCCTCTCTGCTACATATGCAGCTGGAGGAATGGGTCCCTCCATGTGTAGGGACAAAGAGTGGACAAAGGAAAGGACATCTAGAGACTGCCTCACTCAGGGACACATCCCATATGCAGCTACCAAAACCCAGCCACCACCAGAGATGCCAAGAAGTGCATGCTGATAGGAGCCCAATACAGCTGTACCCCAAGAGGCCCGACAGAGCCCTAGTTTTAAAAGTCATAAAATATAGCTATAATAAGGACCCAAACCACCCCCACTTCTCTCCCTCCTTTCTCCCTCCCTCTCTTCCTCCCTCCCTCTCTGTCACTTTTTGAAAGTTTTTTAATTATTTGATTTTCCCTTATGTTTATTAAAATTTTATTGAGGATGTATATGTATAGAACATATATGTAGACAATATGGAATTTATAACATTCCATATATATGTTATAAAATATAAAAATAAGTTATCACATAGAGAACCTACTTCTGAAACATCATTGGGAAAAGATGTTAGAAGCTTCTTTTACACTGTACTCAAGCCAGCAGCTCAACTAAACGTAAACCACCATCCTGACTTTCCCATTAGAGACTGGTCTGATTGACTTCTTATGTGATATCCATTGGACCATGCATCATGGACTCATAGTTTTGATCTGACAGTCTATGTTTGTGAGATTTATCCCTATTCTATACCATATTCTTTCATGTTGCTTCAACTTGACTAACCCACTGATTCTTGGTTTATGCTTCTGGTGATGAACACTAAAATTATTTTAGCATTCACAGCTTTTAACAAAGCATTTTTTAAAAGAATACCCAGTAGGTGAATCTGGCCCAAGGGTGTGCACGTATTCGGCTTTACTGGAGAATTTTGATCAGTTTCCAAAGTGCTGTTACAATGTACCCTCCTAGCACTTGATTTGCTGTTGCATACTGTGACCTTCATCTGCTGTTGTCAATACGGATGTCAATGTTTCCTGAGTATCCTGACATATCACTGTGGCTTTAGTTTGCATGTCCCAAATTACTGAGGCTAAATATTTTTCACACACAGTGCTATTTGAATGTCTTCTGTAAGGCACCCCCTTGGCTGTGACCCTTTTACATTCTTTTCTTATATTACATCCACTCTCCATGGATTCTTTTTATAAGTCTTTTATTAAGTATGTGCACTGGAACATTTCTATTTACTGTTTGGTTTTTCACTCTCGAAGATGTTTGATCATTTTTTTCCCGTCCAACCTGGATATCTTTCCCCATTGTGTTTGTTTCTATTGTTACTTAAAAGACTTTGCCTGTCACATTAGCACATGTACCCTGCTTTCTTTAGATTTCCAATCATCTGTAATTGACTTATATGTATTGCAACCAGAGTCCAAATGAGGAATGCACAGTGCTCTATAATATTTGTTTTGACAGAGAACAGTTTTTAGTAACTCAGAAGACTAATGATTGGAAAAAAACTAATTTTAAAGACAAAACATCCACTGTAGAAATCTTTTTTTAAAAATCTTTTGGGATGTTTTTTATTGAATATTCTCTATTTTTACATTTCAGGTATTATTCCCTTTTCTCCAATCTCAACTCCCCCCTCCTCCCATTGCCACAATGAAGGTGTTCCCTCTCCTAACCACCCTCTTCCACCTCAGCATCTTGGCGTTCCCCTACACTATGAGAATGAGCCTTTGCTGGACCAAAGGTCTCTCCTCCCATTGATGCCTGAGAATGCTATCCTTTGCTGCATATGCACCTGGAGCCATGGGTCTCTCCATGGGAAAGCATTGATTGGTGTTTTAATTCCTGGAGGGTTTGGTTACTTAAGAATTTTGTTCTTCCCATGGGGTTGCAAACCCTTTCAGCTCCTTCAGTCTTTTCTCTGGCTCCTTCATTAGGGTCCCTGTGATAATTAGTTGCGAGCATCCTCCTCTGTATCAGCATGGCTCTGGCAGAGCCTCTGAGGAGGCATTCATATCAGGCTCCTGCCAGTAAGCACTACTTGGCATCAGCAATAGTGACTGGGTTTAGTGCATATAGGATGGATCCCCAGGTGGGGCAGTCTCTGGATGATCTTTTCTCCAATTCCTGCTCCTCTATTTGTCCCATTATTTCCTCCCATAAGCGTTTTGTTCTCCCTTCTAAGAAGGACTGAAGCATCCACTGTCTGGCCTTCCTTCTCTTTGAGCTTCATAAGATCTGTGATTTGTTTCTTGGGTATTTCCAGCTTTTTGCACTAGTATCTGCTTATCAGTGAATACCTCTATGAGTGTCCTTTTGTGACTGGGTTACCTCACTCAGGATGATGTAGAAATCTTTAAGTGAATATTATCTAACTGATATTCAAAACAAACAAAAAAACATTCTTAAAAAGTATATCAGTTATTTACAAAGGAAGTATAACTTCTTAAATTAAGAAAAAAACAAAACAAAACAAAAAAAAAATCACCTCTGAGCTCTAGATATGGCAAGATGGTTCCCGCAGTGAGTGAAGGCACCTGTATCACCAAGCTTGATCACATGAATTCAATCCACAGGAACTGCATGGCAGCAGGAGAGGTTCCACTCCCTCAGAGTGTTCTCTGACCTCCACATTCACACACAGTTGGAAAAGTTCCATTACCCATGTTGCTCAGGAAACATTTAAAAATAAGACATATATACTGATTTCCCATTTCTCTACTTGTCATATTATATATTTTTAAAATTCAGTAAAATTGTGGTGTGTGCATGTGTGTATGAGTGTGTGTGTGTGTGTGTGTGTGTGTGTGCGTGTGTGTGTCCATTAGTGTGCATGAAGAGGTAAGAATTAAAGGCTTCTCTATCACTTTCCACCTTCTTGTCTTGAAACAGGCTCTCTCACGAAACCAGAAGCTTACAGGAGCAATTTGATTTGTTGGCCTAAAATTTTCATCAAAACTATGACTGTATGTTTATAGACTAAAAGTGGCTTTCAATATTTAACCAACAGACAGTCAGCAAAGGCCCTATTTGGGATCCCTGTGTACATTCTTTCAGAAGAATCTGCAGGGATGGGTATAGCAATCTGTCTTTGTGAGAAGCCTACAAACAGGCACCCATATCTCTGTCTGCTATAGTAGCATTAACTCAGCCTCACACCATTATGTAAACAGAAGCAAGGTAGTGGGTGAATAAACTCACAGGTGACCATGGCTCCTAATCCAAATGGGAACTCTCATGGTATGACAAGTCTGTCATTCTCTGAATCAGATGTGTAGGGAAATGTTTCTGCTTCCTAATGATTCCCAATTGCTACTGGAATCTATTAAATTTGCAGAGGTGAGGATCTGGACCCACACAGTAATATTCAGAGCAAGAAAACTGTACTACAGAAAAAAAAGCAAATAGCTACTTCCCTTTTCTTAGCCTTGCATGCATGAAGTGAATTTGTAAAGCAGTTCTGAAAAACATTTATTATTTTTAATGTAATTTTCCTGTCGGAGTATATGATTAATTTTTAAATGCCCAGTATTACTAGATCAATGTCTTCTCAGAGACAGAGAATCTGTCTCCTGTTTCTCACTGTAGCATTTCTGGATCTTAGAGTAGTACCTCATACCCATAGGTTCCCAGTATCTGATATTATAATTCTCTCTCTCCTTTTTTCACACCAAAATACTTGCTTACTAGTTATCTTTCCACATCCACCAATATACAGTTTTATATCCTTTAAAATCACATGGTTGTAAGAATGAGAAAGTGCTTCATCCAAGGAAGGTTAGATATTCTAAAACCACCTGCTTCCATTCTCCTAACATTGGAGATTTCCTCAGGGGACTTTTGATATAGGCAGAAAACTTGGTTTCCCAACCAGGCAGCACACTCTAGCTGGCATGAGGGCCCGAAAGCATATATAGCAGAGGAGATCAAGTAGGCTTCATCCCAGGGATGCAGGGATGGTTCAATATATGGGAGGAAATACAAGGTCAAATATAGGAGGAAGGATTGAAGAAAAGATCATTTAGAGGCTGCCTCACATGGAGATCCACCCCATATGCAGCAACCAAACTCAAGCACTCTTGCTGATTCCAAGATATGCTTATTGGCAGGAACCAGATAGGGATGCCTTCTCAGGGACTCTGCCAGAGTCATACAGATACAGCTGAGCATGCTTGCAGCTAACCATTTGACTGAACACAGAGACCCCAATGAAGGTGCTAAAGATAGGACTGAAGGAGCTGAAAGGGGTTGCAACCTCATGGGAAGAACACCATTATTAACTAACCAAACCCTCCTCAACTTCCATGGACTAAAACACCAACCATTGAGCAAACATTAGGAGACCCATGGCTCCAGTTGCATATGTAGCAGAGGATAGCATTGTCTGGCATCAATGGAAGAAGAGGCCTTTGGTTCGGTGAGTTTTCCTAATGTAGGGGAACGCCAATGCACTGAGATTTAGAGGGTGATTAGGATGAGTGCACCTTCATGGTTGTATCTTCTCAAATTTACATGTCCCATGGTAACAAAGATTTACATGAAATTATGGACAAAGGTTATAAAATAAGATCATAAGTATGTTCAAAGAAGACATCTACTTGGGCATGGAATCTCTGCCAAAGGTCATATACTCAGTAATTATATTTCCTCAGCATAGGGTGGGGCCTTGTGTATTGCATATGTCAGGTGCTTAGATTTGGTCAGGCTTGAACTCATGGGTGCTGTGTGCAGATAACCGTGACTGTTAAGAAACAGTCATGCTTTGTCAAGAAGACATCGTTTCAGAGCATTAAAGTGCCCCCTCCACATCTCTCACTCTTATATTTCTTTCCATCTCCTCTTCTATGTTCCCAGAGCTTTGGTGGTGTGGAATTTAATACAGTTGCCCCATTTAAGATGTAGCACCAAGTCTCTAATTATTAGAACTTTGATTGGTTGTGCATCTTTCCATTGACAGTTGTCTGCTCTGACTGAGGTTGTGAGAAGAACAAGTTTATTGATACAAACATAAATTTATAAATGAGAAGTTGACAGCATGCCCATTTAGCAAATAACAAGAGCACAGGCTACCCCAAGGTCTATGATCTCTGCAGCCATAAGCTAAATCCCCTCTTTCATGATAGAATCACACTAGAGAAATTTATGACCATCAAAGCAGACTCGAAGGTATAATTTGGAATAAGGAGAAAGATAAACATATCTAAGAGAATATGAAACACCACGAGCACCAACAGCACCACCACCACCATACACACCCCGCCACACACGAACTAAATGATTTAATAATAGTTATTAAGCAAAGGAAGACTAACCAAATACTATGATATCAGAAAAAAATAAAAGGAATCAATCAATACAATAATAACTCTCAGCATTACTGTCTTCAGTTTAAAAGATACAAATGAGTATATGGCAGTAAAAAAGATGATCCATCTTTTTGCTTTCATTTACCCTCAAAGATAGATGGTATTTTAGAAAGAAGGTTTGGAAAAGGGTATTCCAAGCAAATAGACCAGGAAATAAGCAGATATGAATATTTTAATAACTGGTATATTATAATGTGACCCAAATCTGATCAGAAGAAATAAGCAGCACTACTTCACAATAGTTACGGGAACAATCCATCAGGAGGACATGACAATTCTAACATACATGAGCAAACACAAATGGACAGGATTTATAAAAAAAAAAAAATTAAACTCACCATTAGACATGTGATCTAGACAGAAAACAAGTAGAAGCCTCAGAATGAATGACATCACAGATCAAATGTGCCTAACAGAAATTTAGAGAGTATTTTTCTCAAACAACATAGAAGATACATTCTTCTTAGTAGCCCACAAGACTTTCTCTGAAAAAAACATATAAACTATATATTGGTACACAAAACAAACCACAATAAATGTAAAAATGCTGAAACCATGCATTGTATTCTATCTGACCATGATGGAATAAAGCGAAAAGCCAATGAAAAAGGGGGCCTACAGAAAAGGAAGATTAAATAACATGCTCAAATTATTAATTGCTTATTAAAGAATTCAAGAAGTAGTTTTTTTAAAAATCCAGAGCTGAATAAAAAAATAAAAAGTAGACACACAACAATCAAATAAATAAAGCCCCTGCTAACAGGGAAGGTTTTAGCTATAGGTTCCTACATTAAAAATCATAGAGATAGTTAATTAATTAATTAATGATATAACACAGGAAAGTGAAAAAAATAAACACAGTCAAACCTCTGAACCAGATTGAACGATGAGGACATAAATTATGGAAGTAAAACTTAAACCAAATTAAGCAAAATAAATAAATAAATAAATAAATAAATAAATAAGACCAAAGGTGATATGTTATAGATTAAAAGTTTAGGAGCCTGGCCCAACCGCCAAGCAGAAAGGCGGCTCGTACAGGCTGAGCAAATGTGACCTGGAACAGATCTTAGGAACTTCTGTTCCCACCCGGAGATGACTTCAGGACACAGAGCAGAGCCTGGCCCAACAGCCGGCCGGAAAGGCGGTTCGAACAGGCTGAGCAACTGGTGAGTGGGAGACCTAGACTGCGGGGGAGCAGAGGGATCTCTGCAGAGTGCACACGGAAAGGGCACCCCCTGCCCTGACCTGCCCTGTCCTCCCCGATCCAGTGACTGGGAACAGATCTTAGGAATTTCTGTTCCCACCCTGAGAAGACTTCAGGACACAGAACAGAGCCTGGCCCACCTGCCAGCCGGAAAGGTGGCTCGAAGAGGCTGAGCATCTGTGACCAGGAACAGATCTTAGGAACGTCTGTTCCCACCCGGAGGCAACTTCAGTACTCAGAGCGGAGCCTGGCCCAGCTGCCACCCGGAACCTGGGCTGCCGGGGAGTAGAGAGATCTCTGCGGAGTGCACACGAAAAGTGTACCAGGGACACAGACCAGATACAAGGGAAAGGCAAGAACATATCACTGACAACAAAATGGCAAGAGGAAAGAGTATATCCCAAGGAAACCAAGACAATCTAGCAACACCAGAACCCAGCTCTCCGATAGTAGCAAACATCGGAATTCCAAACACTCCAGAGAAAGAAGACACAGACCTGAAATCATGCCTCAAGACGCTGATAGAGTTACTTAAACAAGAAAGGGAGGAAAAGCAAAAAGATTCAGAAGCTTTTAAAGAAGAAACAAGAAAAACACTCAAAGAACTCAAAGAACGAGACGAAAACAGAACCAAAGAAATAAAGGAATGGATGAGGGAAATTAAAACAGAAATTGACACAATAAAGAAAGCGCTAAAAGAGATAAACCTAGAGTCAGAACACCAAAAAAAGAAATCAGGAGTCACAGAAGCAAGCATTTCCAACAGATTACAAGAGATCGAGGAGAGAATCTCGGGGGCAGAAGACAACATTGCAAACATAGACAAAACAGCCAGAGAAGATGCAAAAAACAAAAAGCTCCTAACCCAAAATGTCCAGGAAATACAAGACACAATGAGAAGACCGAACCTAAGAATAATAGGAATAGAAGAGGGAGAAGAGTATCAACTAAGAGGCACAGTAAATATCTTCAACAAAATCATAGAAGAAAACTTCCCTACCCTCAAGAATGAGATGACCACGAGCATAAAAGAAGCCTTCAGAACTCCAAATAGGTTGGACCAGAAAAGAAATACCTCCCGACACATAATAGTAAAAACATCAAGTGCCCAAAGTAAAGAAAGAATACTAAAAGCAGTAAGGGAAAAAGGTCAGGTAACATATAAAGGCAGACCAATCAGACTCACACCCGATTTCTCAACAGAGACTATGAAAGCTAGAAGAGCCTGGACAGACATCATGCACTCCTTAAGAGAGCACAAATGCCAGCCCAAGCTGCTATACCCTGCAAAACTATCAATCAACATCGATGGAGAGACAAAGATATTTCAAGACAAATCAAAATTCATACAATAGATGACCACAAACCCAGCACTACAACGAATTATAGGTGGAAAACCCAATACAAGGAGGGAAAATACAGCCTAGTAAAAACAAGAAAACTCCTAAACAAGAAAACTAAAAGAAGAAAAAAACACAGACACAACTCAACCCAAAAAAGCAAAAATGGCAGGAAACAGAAACAATTATTCCTTGATATCTATTAACATAAATGGTCTCAACTCCCCAATAAAGAGACATAGACTATCAGACTGGATACATAAACAAAATCCAGCCTTTTGCTGCATACAGGAAACTCATCTCAGAGACAGAGACAGACACTATCTCAGAGTAAAAGGGTGGGAAAAAAACTTCCAAGCAAACAGCTCCAAGAAGCAAGCTGGATTGGCTATTCTAATATCGAATAAAGTAAACTTCCAACCAAAAGTTATCAAAAAAGATAAAGAAGGACACTTTTTACTCATTACCGGGGAAATCTGTCAGGAGGAACTCTCAATCCTTAACATATATGCTCCAAATAAAAAATCACCCACATTCATAAAAGAAACTCTACTAAAGCTCAAAAAATACATTTCACCCCACACAATAATAGTGGGAGACTTTAACACCCCACTCTCACCAATGGACAGATCAGGGAAACAGAAACTGAACAAGAACACTGCAAAACTAGCAGAGACTTTGAACCAACTAGAATTAATAGATATATACAGAACATACTATCCTAAAGTAAAAGAATACACCTTCTTCTCACCACCCCATGGCACCTTCTCGAAAATTGACCACATAATTGGACACAGAACGAGCCTTCATCGATATAAGAAGATTGAAATACTCCCATGCATCCTCTCAGATCACCATGGTCTATGGCTGGTCTTTAACAACAACAAAGAGAACAAAATGCCCACATACACATGAAAACTAAATAACGCTCTGTTAAAGGATAGCAGGGTCAAAGAAGAAATAAAGAAAGAAATTAAGGACTTTCTAGAATTCAACGAAAATGATAACACAACATACCCAAACCTATGGGATGCAATGAAGCAGTATTGAGAGGAAAACTCATTGCCCTAAGTGCTTCCAAGAAGAAACTGGAGAGAGCTCACTACAGCAACCTGACAGCACAGCTAAAAGCCCTAGAACAAAAGGAAGCAGATATACCCAAAAAGAGTAGACGGCAAGAAATAATCAAAATTAGGGCAGAAATAGACCAAATAGAAACAAAAAAAACCATTGAAAAAATCAACAAAACAAAGAGTTGGTTCTTTGAGAAAATCAACAAGATTGATAAACCCCTAGCCAGATTAACTAAAGGGCAAAGAGAGAGTATCCAAATTAACAAAATCAGAAAGGAAAGTGGTGACATAACAACCGAAACTAAGGAAATTCAAGAAATCATCAGATCCTACTACAAAAACTTATACTCCACAAAATTGGAAAATCTGGAGGAAATGGACGAATTCCTAGACAGATACAAGGTCCCAAAGTTTAACCAGGACCAAGTAAACCATCTAAATAACCCTATAACACCTAAAGAAATAGAAGAAGTCATCAAAAGCCTCCCAACCAAAAAAAGCCCAGGTCCAGACGGGTTCAGTGCAGAATTTTATCAGACATTTATTGGGGATATAACACCAATATTCGCCAAACTATTCCAAAAGATAGAATCAGATGGAATATTACCCAACTCATTTTTTGAGGCTACAATAACCCTCGTACCTAAGCCACACAAAGACCCTACAAGGAAAGAGAACTTCAGACCAATCTCACTTATGAACATTGATGCAAAAATACTCAACAAAATCCTTGCAAACCGAATCCAAGAACACATCAAAACCATCATTCATCATGACCAAGTAGACTTCATCCCTGGGATGCAGGGATGGTTTAACATAAGGAAATCCATCAATGTAATCCACCATATAAACAAACTTAAAGACCAAAATCACATGGTCATCTCACTAGACGCTGAGAAAGCATTCGACAAAATCCAACACCCCTTCATGTTAAAAGTCCTGGAAAGAACAGGAATCCAAGGCCCATATTTAAACATAATAAAAGCAATGTACAGCAAACCAACAGCCAACATCAAACTTAATGGCGAGAAACTTGAAGCAATCCCACTAAAATCAGGGACTCGACAAGGCTGCCCACTCTCTCCCTACCTATTCAACATAGTACTGGAAGTCCTGGCTGGAGCAATTAGACAGCAAAAGGAGATCAAGGGGATACAAATCGGAAAGGAAGAGATAAAAACATCACTCTTTGCCGATGACATGATAGTGTACTTGAGTGACCCCAAAAATTCCACCAGAGAACTCCTACAGGTGATAAACAAGTTCAGCAAAGTGGCCGGATACAAAATTAACTCAAACAAATCAGTAGCCTTCCTATACTCAAAGGACAAACATGTGGAGAAAGAAATTAGGGAAAAGGTACCCTTCACAATAGTTACAAAAACTATGAAATACCTTGGTGTGACTCTAACTAAGGAAGTGAAGGACCTGTATGACAAGAACTTCAAACCTCTAAAGAAAGAAATTGAGGAGGATCTCAGAAAATGGAAAGATCTCCCATGCTCATGGATTGGAAAGATCAACATCTTAAAAATGGCCATCCTACCAAAAGCAATCTACAGATTCAATGCAATCCCCATCAAAATTCCAACCTAGTTCTTCATGGAATTGGAAAGATCAATGTGCAATTTCATATGGAATAACAAAAGACCTAGAATAGCGAAATCCATCCTCAACAACAAAAAAACATCTGCGGGAATCACTATCCCTGACCTCAAGCTATATTACAAGGCAATTGTGCTGAAAACTGCATGGTACTGGTACAGAAATAGGCAAGTGGATCAATGGAATAGAATAGAAGATCCAGAAATGAGCCCTCATGTATATGGTCACCTGATTTTTGACAAAGGAGCAGTAAACATTCAATGGAAAAAGGACAGCCTATTCAACAAATGGTCCTGGTCCAACTGGCACTCAACATGCAAAAGAATGAAAATAGACCCGTTCTTATCTCCTTGTACAAAGCTCAAGTGTAAGTGGATTAAAGATCTCCACATTAAACCAGATACACTGGAACTATTAGATGAGAAAGTAGAAAAAACCTTAGAACACATAGGCACAGGAGAAAATTTCCTGAACAAAACACCAATGGCTCAAGCTCTAAGGTCAAAGATTAACAAATGGGACTTAATGAGATTGCAAAGTTTCAGTAAGGCTAAGGACATCGTCAAGAAAACAAAACGGCAACCAACAGAATGGGAAAAGATCTTTACCAACACCACATCAGATAGAGGCCTAATATCCAAGGTGTACAAGGAACTCAAAAAGCTAGACACCAGAGAATCAAATAACCCTATTAAAAAATGGGGTACAGAGCTAAACAAATCATTTTCAGTTGAGGAACACCGAATGGCCGAAAAACATCTGAGGAAGTGCTCGACATCCTTAGCCATCAGGGAAATGCAAATCAAAACAACCTTAAGATTCCACCTCACACCAGTCAGATTGGCCAAGATCCAAAACTCAGATGACAGCAGATGCTGGCGAGGCTGCGGAGAAAGAGGAACACTTCTCCACTGTTGGTGGGGTTGCAAGCTAATACAACCACTCTGGAAATCTGTCTGGCGATACCTCAGAAAATTGGATATAGTACTACCTGAAGACCCAGCTATTCCACTTCTGGGCATATACCCCAGAGACACTTTAATACACAACAAAGATATATGCACCACAATGTTCATAGCGGCTCTATTTATAATAGCCAGAAGCTGGAAGGAACCCAGATGTCCTTCAGAAGACGAATGGATACAAAAATTGTGGTACATATACACAATGGAATACTACTCAGCCACCAGAAACAATGACTTAACCAAATTCTTAAGAAAATGGCTGCATCTAGAGAAGATCATCCTGAGTGAGATAACCCAGTCACAAAAGAACAGACATAATATGCAGTCACTGATAGTGGGATGCTAACCCCAGAGGCTTGCACTCCCCCAGAAATAACTCACAGACTGTATGAAGTCCAAGAAATAAAGAAAACAAAAAATATACATATATTCACAAAACAAGAAGACTTTGACTATTTCCATGTTGCGTGTTGTTTTGCATGTACTTTACGCTTATTGCAACTAGTAGGTTTTCAATGCATACTGTCAAGCCCTTGAAAAAAATCAAGTACTGACTAAAAAACATATTCACATGGTTTTATGTAAAATTTATTTTAATGTCTGAAAAAACAGTACTGACAAAAATGTATAATTTTAAGCAAAAAATGTTTAAAATCTTTACATTTATCTTTGTTTTGCAAAATAAAGTCGTTTTTTTTTAAAAAAAAAGTTTATATCATCATGGATACCAATTAAATTCAAAGCCATTAGGAAATACCTTAAAATTTTATTTTTTTTCACTAAATTAGAAAATCTAAAGGAAATGAATGAATTTCTAGAGGCACATGAGCTGTGGATATGAAAAGACAAGGTGAATGATTCAAACAAGTCTAAAACAATGGTGTGGACATTAATAAGAATTCTGTCAATGAGAAAAAGGTTAGGTTGGCTGGGCAGAGTAGTCCACACAGTTAGTTTCAGCATTCTGGAGGCAGATGCAGGCAGATCTCTTTGAATTCAAGGCTCCCCTGATGTAAGACATTTTAGAATCCATGACAGCCAGAGCTATGGAGGGAGATCCTGTCTCGGGTCTTTGAATTCAACATATAGTTCTACTAGACTTTCAAAATTCTATGAGATAACACTAATTCTTCTCAAATAGCCTACAAAATAAAGCATAAATTATCCTTTCATGGTTTTCTTATGAATTCAGAACTAAATGTAATACACAAGAAAAGCAAAGCAAACACTAATCTACTTGATGAACATAGACAAAAAAGTTTGGGTAAAATATTTGAAATTCAGGTTAAATAATCTGTCAAAATATCACTCACCATGATCAAGTTGACTACATCATAAAGATGCAGAAATAAATAGTTCACTAGGAAAAAATTCTTAATAGATGTAATTCATCACAAAAATTATGTGAGAGATTACATAATCATTTTAGGAAGTGCGGAAAAGGCTTTTTGACAAAATCCAATATTCTTTCATATTAAAAGTTCTACAGAAACTAGGCATTGAGGGAAATAGACCAATGACATAAAGACTGTATACAATAGATATATTGTGAACATCGTACTAAATCATGAAGCATTTCTACTAAGATTAGGCACAAGATATGTGTCCCCCCTCTGCACTCCTACCAAGATAGTACTTTAAATATGAGCTAGAGGAATACAAAATGAGAAGGAAACAAGAATACAGACCAGAAAGGAAAAGTTCCTAGATGACATGATTTATATTTAGGAAAGCCTCAAGACTCTACTAGAAAACTCCTAGAGTTGATAAACACATTCCAGAAAAGTGGAAGTATGTGAGATTAACACAGAAACAAATTAAAGAACCCTGAGAATTAAATAGGAAAACACTTGCATTTATATAAAACACTCAAATTTATATGAGTTATTTATATAAATATATATTGTGCATATATGCTTATATATATGAATATATATGTGCATATAACAATTGTTTTAACAAAAAAGATTCCATGAATTTAAAAGACATCAAGGCAGGATTTAGAAAAAATGAATGAAAGGAAGAAATCATGTATTTATGTTGTAATCTAAAAAATAAAATTAAAAAAAATAAAAAGGCTGAAATAAGCCTAACCAAGGAAGCAAGAGACATATACTATAAAAGGAACACTGGAAAGAAAATACTAGTTAATTAAATAGAATTCTCATGGTCATTTATCAGCTGGCTAAATATCATAAAAATGGTCATCCTACCAAAGTCAATCTATGGGTTCAATTTAATCCCAAAGAAAACCCCAGTATTCTTTTTTCAGAGAAAAAAAATGTCTTAACCTATTTATGGAAGCATAAAAGATCCTGATAGTCAAGACAACCTTGAACAAAAGCAAGCAACGAAACAAACCAAACAGATAAACAAAGCAGGCTGTGGCAGGTGTCACCACAGTTGATTTTTAGCTTGTAGTATGAAGCCATAGTAATAAAGACAGCATGGCACTGGTACAATACGGGACATGTGCATCAGTGTAATAGTGAGATGACCCAGATACAAACACCTACAACTATAGCCACTTCGTTATTGTCAAAGAGGACAGAAATACACACTGGGGGAAAAAAAACAGCAATTTTGAAACCGATGTCTATGTGTAGGAGGATGAAACTATCCTTTTTTCTCATCCTGTATAAAAATCAACTGCATATTGAGCAAAGACTTCAGCAAAAGACACAAAACTCTGAAACTGCCAGGGGAAAATTAAGGAGTATACGTCAGGATTGTCGCACTTCAGAAATCTATAGTCATAGATAAGGAGTTTCCGAGGAGGATTCTGGTAGCTCAAAAAGTTAACAAGCAAGACATCATTTTATTTATTAAAGGGTATAGGTATAGAAAAATCAAGCTGTTAATTAGGTAATAAACAGTCTATAGACTGAGATGAAAACCTTTCCAGAGAAATAGTATCTAGTTTATACAAAGAAAAAAAAAACCGAAATATTGAGAAAACAGAAAATCCAAACAAAAATGGACTTTGCCACTAAACAGGGCTCTCAAAGTATTGTAAGAGCTAATATGTATTTTATTAGCCTCTACAGGGAAATACGAACTATGTTGAGATTCTATTTTACTTTGCAGATTGAGAACAAATGCTGCTCAGATTGTGGACATAGCAAAACCCTCCCAATTCACTCTTCAGTGGATATTACGTATACAATCTACAGGGGAATGAGCAAAAGACTCGCATCTACAATGGCTGGGTAGCCTCCATGAGAGATACTGGCACAGCCATGCTTATTACTGCTCCATTTACATAGCCAGGAAATGAACCAGCCTAGGTGTCTATCTACAGAATGGATTGGAGAATGCCTGGGGTCACAGAGGATGGGATGTGGGCATTTTGCCCCTCAGCCAGGGTTAGGCCAGGCAAGGATCGTTATAGATTGGTGAGAGGACCTTGCGAAGATGTAGTCTGAGAACTGGGACTTGACATTGCCCCCATATGTATGTGGTCAGATGGTCCAGACACTGAGATGTGAAACACTTCATTTGCCATCCTGGAATGTACCTTGCTAAAGGGGAACTTGAGATATTTTGAGCTCCCTATAATTCTGCTCTCTGATGTTCTTTAATGATTTATTTTCTGGTTTCCCATTTAAGGGGGATAAAAAAGCCATGCTGCTAAGAACCTTTCCGGCTTGGCTCATCGGCCCTTGTAATCCTCCTGACCTCAGCTTTTGACTCGTCCCTTTTCTGACCTCTGTATTTCCTTTTCATCCACCATGGAACCCTATCTGGAACCCTGGTTCAGGCAGGTTAGGACAAAAAGTGAAGTTATAAAATTTGTAGGAAAATGAATGGAATGGGAGGGTATAAGTGAGATAATCAATTATCAGAAAGACAAATATTGCATATTTGCCCTTATTTGTGGATTTGTATCATAGAAGAGCAGGGATCATATGACATACGTGATATATACATTGGTTTTTAGGATGTATCTTACACTGATCCATTAATCTAAGAGCATAACATTTTTTCTTCATATGGGTCAAAGGCAGTCCTTTTACTTGACAAGGTACATCATAATGGCCATTTTAATGTTCACTGCATATGGGTATTCTGAAAATCCCTGACCTGTTCCTCTGTAACCCAGTTTGCTACTTGTGAAAGCTTAAGTAACTTTAAAGGAACTCTGTTACAGCTACATTCCAGACTTTCTTTTCATCAAAATTTACCACCAAGAAAAAATGTTATTCCTGCTGCTTTCTGACAGGTTAGTAACCCAGTTCCAATATTATCCACAGGACACATTTGCTACAACTGTTTGTATTAATTTTGTTTTCTGAGGAAATGCTGAGAAAAAAATCAGTTGGTGCTAACACTTTAATTGGAGTATTTAATCCTAGAGTGGGGAGATGAGGTGGAGGCGAAGAGAGGCAGGGTACTACAGGGGGATAAGTTCTTATGCTACTGTTCTGGTCAATGCATGTCTGTGAGCTATGTAGCCAATGGACAGCTATGCATCTGCTACGTCACATGCAACTAACTCTGAACGTGTGCAGATAGGTCAGAAAGACCTATCAAAGAAAAATAGAGAGGGAATTTATCCCATATTCATTCTTCCCACTGATAGGAGTCCATATGCTGAATTATAGGGTTAGTTATTCTCAAGCTGGGAACCATTTAATTAGAAATATTTGTACGTCTAGGAGCATTTGCTTTGTGTGGGGATGCTATTGCAGATAGTGGGTAAGGACCACGGAGATTGCTAACCATGATGCAAGCTCACAAGAACTGTCCAATCTAGAAAACGCATCCCCGCTAAGGCTATAGAGTGTAAATGATAGTAAAAAGCAAGAGACAGTGACAAGAAGCATGAGATGAGGCCGATAACACAATCCCAAAGGGGAGAGAGGGAAGATGGGAATAAGAAAGGCATGTCACAGGAGAGCAAACATGAATGGGGAACAATGCGTGAAAACCTGCCAAACCTCATTAGTAACCAGGAAAATCAAATTGCAGCAAGATTCCATTTCACACCCAACTAACTGGGAAAAGTTAAGATATTGAGAACAGCCAGCACGAAGAAGAAAATGGCCCTGAAAGGATGCAACACAGACTGCGGTTGGCAGTAGAATTCCTGGGACAAAAGTTTAGATCATGCGCAAAGCAGGCATGTGCACATCGAACACCACCACTTAGGCCGCTGTGCCTGAGCCTGTCCTACTTTTAGTAATAAAACTTTTGCATCTTGGGAAACCCTTAGTTCTAGGAAACTGGTGTTTGTCACCTTTACCTCCTCTTCTACTCTAATCCACTCTTGCATTTCTCTGAAACAAACAAACAAAAAAAAAAATATCTCCTGTATGAAAAGAAAAGAATGTGTATAAAGTGACTGTCAGGTCACGTGACAAAAGAAACATAAATGTCAGCACTTCCCTTTGTTTATATTTCACACAACATTTACTCTGAGAGTGAATAGAAGACACGCATTTAAGACAGACCCACTTCTAGAGCGAAATGTAAAAGGCAGAATGGGGGTGCTCTGTTTGTGAAAAGAAAATTAAATTAAATTAGTCAATGCACGATAAATTAGAGTACTCAATAAACTTCCTGTGGCTGCCTTTCCTCCGCTATCTTTTTCCTTCTGACTGTTATTTTGTGCTTATTTGCTTTGTTTTCTAAAACCTGGGCTCACCTTTTAGGAACAGAGATCAAGTGAAGAGGGAAGGCAATATATTACTGTCAGCAGGGATGAGGACTTCTGCTCAGAATTTTAATTCGAGGTCCTTTCCGGGTTTTATTTCCACAATCGAGTTCCCATTCTGTGTCTGTAAGGCTTGAGAAGCTAATGTTAGCTTGCTAAGCCTCACACTAAAATTGGCCACCTGCTGACTGGGAACACACCAGTCTTAACACATATGCTGGGGTGGTGATGAAAGCAGAAGCAGTTAAAAAAAAAAAAACAGTAGAAGGGGGAGACGCTCTTAATTTCTACTGTTTAGTTTCCAAGTAAAGGAATCTGAGTTGTAAATTCCAATTTCACCCCCCCCCCCCATTATGATAACTCTTCTAATGTCAACACACTTGTCAGAGGAGACGTGGACTTATGACCATCTATTGCCTTGGCGAGTACCCAACAAATAAAAGAAGTAAATGGTAAAGTATACATGAAGGGTTTAGTATCGTACCTGGCTCATGGCCTCACTACCAGACAGTGCTCTGTCATCGACCCTGAACACTCATGTTAACTCCGTGCTGATCTAACGCTGGATACTGATGCCAAGGGACGGGACCCAAGAAATTTCTTTGGGTGTGTTCTTCTTGTTTAGTTCAAAAACTTGGTAGGCCACACATGCCAGAAAATTAGTATTTCCCCATTGTTCCTTGGAGAGTAGTCCACATTAAACCAGCTGTGAGAAGTTGACTCAATACCCCCTTCCCTCCACCATGGTGGGATAAATGACAAAGATCCTCAGGACCGGATACTGGAAGTACCTAAAGGGTTGCAACTTTCCTAATCACAATTAGACAGAACCTTTATTGTATCTTTTTCCCCCTGGCTCATAACTTCACTCCCTTAAAGCTGTACTGAGATGATCTTTCTAATATCAATACCCAAAATGTGGAGTAAACAAAGTAAGACATTACTTTTTTTCTAGCTTACCACTATGGTTATTGCTTCAGAATCAAACCATTTCTAGAATTGCTAGGTCCCTTTAAATATTTCTAGGTAATTTCAGTTGTAACTGTCCAGTGGCTGATAAAACAAATAGTAGACCATACTACACCACTTTAAGTCTTCCCTGATGTTCTTTTAAGATTCATTTCTTTGTGCTTTGAAGGTCATGTCAACTTGCAGTTGATTAACAGTAGCTCTGTTCTTAGCTGAATGATATCTAGAACCATGCTATTAAGTTCAGACCCAGACACATATGGCATGTATTAAACAGTTATTAAAATGGTCCTTCTGGATCTTTACTATATTGTTCATTGGAAACTGGGATAGTGAGACACCTCAGTAAAGTACTTGACTTGTGAGTCTAAGGAGCTGAATATCATCCCCAGAATCCATGTAAAAAAGCTGGTGTGGTTGTACACACTTGTAATCTAAGAACTAGGAAAGCTGAAATTTGGATTCCTGCTGATTACTGGACACTTTAACTGATCTCTAAGGTAACAAGAGATGCTGTTTAAAAGCAAGGTAGACAGCACCCAGGGAATGACACCAAAGATGGACGTTCACGCATGCACACATGAAATATGCATGTGTACACACACACACACACACACACACACACACACACACACACACACACGTACCCACGCCCTTTGTAATGTAGAAAAGATTCTGAATGCCTTACTTGAAGTCTCAGACTTCTCTGTTTTCCTATGCTTTCTTTTTCTCATCAAACCTATCATTCACTTTAACTCCAGCTTTACTTGTATCTACTTTGTACAATTTCACAAGTCTTCAATTATCTGACCCCATATAACTGCGGCCCTACGGCTACTTTATCACCAAAGAAAGGTGATGACATTGGACTTCAAAGACATCGAAGAATTATGGGGTCTAGAAAACTCTATTCTGCAATTTGTTAAGACTTTCAAATGTTAATCAGTTGAGGTATTATGAGTTAGTATCCTAAACACAATATTTAAGGAGGTCCATGCCCCATTAATAAATTTTCTTACATTTCATATCTAAGAATAACCCCAATATGAAATTGTGTGCATTTAAGACATTCTTTTCTTTCACTGAAAATAGATTTTTTAATAGAATATATTCTCATTATAGTTGTCCCTCCCCCACTCCTTACAGACCCCCCTCAACCCTCTTCTTAGCTGACATAAGACACCAGTCCTAAAGATTTTCTATACTTCTTATCTGGAAGCCACCATTTACAAAAGGTACCTCTTCAAAGTAGATTCAATAACACTGTTTCCAGTAGTCAGGAGTCATGCAGGAACCAAGGGAGGATTTGCAAGTGTCCTTTCATTAATCATTTGCCTATTCAACTGTATTCCATGTTCATAATCACTGTCAGTGGCTACTAGTTTCCTTCCCACTCATCTGCACACTTGACCTTCCCACTACCACACTGCCATTGATCCTGAGGTCACATCATTGAAAATTTAATTTGTCATTGCATTCCTAGGACTTAGAACAGATTACAAGCATGCAGAAGCAAACCGTATCATATAGTTGAATTAATGACTGCACTTTTCTGTTTTGTTGAGCCCTGTATAATTTGAAGTCAAATTCGAAAGTGCAAAATCATATTTCCTTACTTTTTGTCTTACGATGGCTGGGGACGAATTAAAGACTCCAGAGGCGTTTGGCTACTTCTGTTGTGCAAATTTTTTGTTGGAGCTCTTCAGGTTTCTTCATTTTTCTTCAGTCTTCATTTTGGCAACAGACAAAAGCATTTCACCGCAGTGTATTTCTGTAACAAAATGATACCAACATGACTCATGACCCACCAAAATTATGCTTTCTCTAACAAAGCAGTGTTTATGCAATCATTTACTTTACATTCTCCAACATCACTATTTTTTGTAATCTCTCTCACATTCTTAAGCAAAAGGTCTGTATGTTGTTATTTGGATTACCCTCTCATGATGTTTTCTTCTTATAGTACTTTGTCTGCACCTGTAGTATAGATTTTCTTCATATAACCATTGCACTGTGAATCCGCAATAGATGGCATACCATATACCTGAAAATCTGGAGTCTAGCCGAATAACTGGACTGTACTGGAGTATATGTCTGACTATCTATGTGCACATATACACGTATATATAATTTAGAAACACACATTACCTAAAACCACTAGGTCATACAACGACATCTTTCACACAAATATGAGAATAGTATGCTTTGAGTTTGTATTTTACCAATATACCTCTACTCTCCTACTTTCCAGTCTTATCCAGTTCTGTCAGCCCCTCTTGTTCTCCCCACAGTTAGTAAGTGCAATATATCACATAAATAGATTCAAGGTTGGAAGTCATGTCAAGTGGTGTAAAGAGGCTTTTTGAGAAAACCCAGTGTTCCATCATGCTACAATTCATGAAGAAACTTGGAATAAAAGAAATATATCTCAACATAAACATGCTATATATGGAAAGCTGATAGCCAACATTAGATAAATGGGGGGGGGGTGTAAAAATCCAAGAATTTACACTTTCACCAAAACAAGATCTACTACTTTCTCCATTCTGACTCAACAGAAAACTTTAATCTTAGTGATTAGACATGAAACGGTAATAAAAGTGCTACCAAAAAGAACTAAATGTGTGTGTGTGTGTGTGTGTGTGTGTGTGTGTGTGTGTACTCAAAAGTATTATATGTCCATTTTGAAATTTTTAAAAATCTGATAAACACTTCTAACAAAGTAGCAGAATATAAAATCACCTCAAAAAGTCAATAGCCTTTCTGTACACAAAAAGCAAACAATTTGAAAACATAATAGAAAATAACCTTATTCACAATTACCATACAAATCTCTTGGAAGAAACCTACCAAACATGCAATAGACCTCTTGTCCTTGTTAGTTTTTTTGTTAACTTGACACAAGCTAGAGTCATTGGAAAAAGAGGACATCAATTTATAAAATGCTCTGAGTAGGCTGTGAGCAAGCCTGTAAGATATTTTTGTTTCATTATTGATGTGGGAGGACTCCTTGCTTGTGGGTGGGGCCTTGTGTGAGTTGATGGTCTTGGGTTGAACCCAAAGCAGGTAGAACAAGCCTTGAGGAGTAAACCAGTAGGAAGAGTTATTCTATGACGTCTGAGTCGGTTCCTACTTCCAGTTTCCTGCCCTAACGTCCTCTCATGGTAGACTGTGATACAGAGCAGTAAATGAAATCAACTTTCTTTCCCTAGTTGTTTTTGGTCATGGTATTTTATTATAGTAATAAAAAGGGAGACTTCTACAATGAAAAATCTAAAAACACGGAAGAAGGTAGCAGAGAGACATAAGAAAATTGAAAACTCTCTCACACATAGTTTTAAAATGGAAAAATTAATGTTATTAAAATGAGCATCCAACCAAATGCAGTCAACATATAGATTTGACTTAATATACTTCAAAATTGCAATTCTATGTTTCACAGAAATAAAACACACAATCTTAAAATTCACATGAAGCACAAAAATCCCAAGACAGAAATAGCAATCCTAAGCAAAAAAGCATGGTGATGTAGGTATTGTCATTCCTGATTTCTAAGTATATTACAGAAACATAGTAACAAAAATAGGATTGTACTGACCCAAAGACACACTCACAGATCAGTGGTATAGATCCAAATGGTACAGAGGATCCAAATATATACCAATAGATTTAAAATGACCCTTTGGGGGTAGGGAACAAAAGTGCTAAAAATAAACACTAAAGGAAATACAGTTTTTAAATCAAATAGGGCTGGGGGAACCTAGTTATCCATCCACAAGGAAGAACAAAATGATGCTAAATCTATCTTTCTTTCTATACAAAAATCAACTCTAAATGTGCTAGAAGAAAAATCCATAAACACACCTCCGTGTATATAAGCTTAAGTAGGGACTTTCTGAATAGGACTCCAAATGCTCTAGAAATAATATCAACAAGCAATAGACTGGATCCAATGAGATTATAAAACTTTGGTGCAGCAGCATTCCAACTGAAAGAAAATCTTTGTCATCTATATACATCTGACAGAAATAATAGTCAATATATACAGAGAACCAATAAAACAGTAGTATGATTTAAAATATAGTCAATCCCTGTCATTTGCCGGACTTACATTTTCTAAACGTCATCACAAACAATAGTTTGAAACTGCAGAATCCTTGTCCATAGGGAAAATGGGATTGGGATCTGAAAACCAATAGTCTCATGATTTCAATCAATCAACCAGTTGCTATACAACCTTATTTTCTTTTAATAACTATTGCTGCAAGGCATTTTATTCATTTTGTCGATTCATTTATACCAACTGGAGGGAAAACCTACTCCATCTTGGAACTGGCCTCCATTTTAAAAGAAAAAACAAATCACAAGAATTTGACGTGCAGCTAAACTCAAGTACCAGGATGGACCCCATAGCTTGTTCTTGGCAAGAAGACTTTCTCAGCTACTTCCTAGCAGTTGTTAATCAGATTAATCTGATTGTTTCAGATGTACTTTCAGACCATTCATGATTGTATACCATTTTGCTTCAGAACAATCACCTTTTGACTTACAATAGTCATTCAATTAATGCTTGCCAGGATGGACAACCCCCCTCCCCCTTACTTGCTTCCATTTTCTATAAAACCTAGTTCTGATAAGAGTTAGGGGTCTGCTTCATCAAACTAGCCTGTGGGTCAGTGGTGAATAAGCCCAAACTCATGTTTATAATGAAGAGATCCTAATGTGATTAAATCAGAGTCGGCTCTTTGGTGGTCTTTGGGTTCATGAATGCTTCCTGGCTCAAAAACAACAACCAACAGCATTGTACATGGTGCCTGCATAAAGCTTATATAACATATATTTTCTCTAAGGAACACATTAAAACCTTATCATGCTTAAAAACACCACACAGCCCAGCATAACGACTGACTGACCAACAACTTCCAATGAGCCCCACTACCCCCTCCACTGCATAGCTAAGTACCTGGTAGTGTTTGTAATAGAAGTCAACAGACAAATGTTGGTGGACTATGTTTTACTTTATGAAGAGTCCCCAGTTGCCAAGTCACCCATAAATATGATATCCATAGTTGGTGTGTCATCTGGTTCAATATTGGCCAGTGTTCCATGCATAGAGGTGAGCTTGCCAGCTGTCACAAAATTGCTCCTTGTTCCTGTCACCATTGGAAATTGGCTATCTTTCTAGTAACCCTGTAGAAAGTTTTTGTAACAATCTGTAAATATGGAATGTGGTTTCCATAGTATGCAAATATACCAATCAGGGGATTTATCTGAGTTTTCTCCCAGGGTAGTGGAATTAAAGGCATGCACCACCACTACCCTCTTGTTCACTATAACTTGAGAATTTAGAAGACAACCAACTTTTAAGAGATCTGCCTGTCTGTACTGGGATTATCAGCATACTGAATGAAAGGCACTGCCCTGTTGAATTATTTTATTTTAGTTCCAAATTCCTAGAGATTTAAAAACACAAATTTTAACTGTACTACCTTTTAAATTTACTTCAAAGATGTTAAATTTCTTAACTGCATTTTAAATGCCAAACAATACAAATTATCTTTTTATTTAAGAAAAAAATTAAAAACTCAAAAGCCTATGTTCAAGATGGCATGGACCATGTAGAAATCTACATTCTAACACTATAATATGAAATCAAGACACATAGTTTAAGAAAGGATATTTTTCATTTCATGCCACTAAGGCAAGTGTGCCTTTGGTAACTTGTCATTTGGAAATACTATTATTATTATCATTTTCATGCCTGATCAAAAGAAAAGACATTTGTTACTTTGTATAAGTTAGTTTGGATTGAATGGCCAAGCTATCTGATGAACTATTGCTTCTCCTTATTCAGGATGTCTCTTCCTGTTTGAAACTAATCTTTATTAATTTTAATAGTATCCACAGCATTTTTCTCCTGTGGAAACAAAGACAAAACCTCTTCCCCACTGAAACACATATCAAATATTCCATTCTGAGGTCAAAACATATTTAAAATTGTACAGGATGTTGTAGTTCAGCAGTGGTTTTGTGTTTGTTTGTTTTTGTTTAACTAGTGTCTCTTGCATCTTTTATCCTTTCTCATTAGCATTTAAAATGTAAAGTTAATAAAGCACCTTAATACACACCCCCCCACATACACATACACACACACACATCAGACGGCATTAGAGCACTACATTGTGGAGGATGGCATTTCAAGCTGACATTATTACTCGATAGCACAGGAATGAGAAAAATCACAGAGTGGACTAGCAGAATTTACAAATAATGATGACCAACTGTGTGTACATGAGCCATATCTGAGTTATAGATCTAACAAGTTCTTTATCTTGCTATGGGTCAGCACAGTATAGTCAAGTAAGAAAGTCAATATTACAGACAGGTGTGCTGGATAGTTCTATATCAGCTTGGCAGAAGCTAAAGGCATCTGAGTGGAGGGAACTTCAATAAAAAAAAAAAAAAAAGACTCCATAACACCAGCTATAACAAAACCCATAAAGCATTTTGCTAATTAGTGGTTGATGGGGGAGGGCCCAGATCATTGTAATGGTGGCATTCCTGGGCTGGTGGCCCTGGGATCTATAAGAAAGCAGCTGAGGAAACCACATGGAGCAAGGCAGTGAGCAGCAGCCCTGCACGGCCTCTGCATCAGCTCCTGCCTCCATGTTCTTGCCCTGCTTGAGTTCCTGCCTTGACTTCCTCCAGTGATGGAGTGTGATCAATGTACATTTAGCCATGGTGTTTCCTCACAGCAATAGTAACCCTAACTAAGACACAGGTTTAGAAAAAATAAACCAAATACATCTTTGATACACATCGTGAAAGGTCCGGGAAGTTTTGAAAGCTACTGTTTCCTGTCATAGCAGAAAGATTGCAGACTGCACATCTTTTCTTCTGCCTGGTGTTAGTCATTCCTCAGCCACTTTTCAGGTGTGACCAAAGTGCGTTTGCTTGAAACAGAGTGACAGCCCACGTCATCCATTCCAGGGCCAATCTGGAGTTCTCAATGAAGGCTGTTCCAGTCCTTCCTGGGATAATATTTTTGCTCTATTTCACCGCACGCACTAGTTAACTGAGCTAAATAATGTGTGCACATAGCAGAAATAATTCATTTTCAAATAAGGCTGACTTTTTGAGAGAGATGAAAAAAAAAATCTCACTTTGTCAATTTCTACTTTGATTAAAATTGTTTATAATTCTCTTAAAATATGAGTTTGTTTTCTGAGGTTGTTGCAAAGACTGTCTGGTAGGTTTACTTCTCTAGATATTTTATAAATATATATACATGTAGGAGGCAGGCATCAGATATCATTACAAATGGTTGTGAGCCACCAAGTGGTTTCTGAGATTTGAACTCAGAACCTCTGGAAGAGCAGTCAGTGCTATTAACCACAGAGCCTTATTTCCAGCTCCACTTCTCTAAATTCTTAAATGATTAAATTTAACCTTGATTTATTTGTATTTTATGGTAAATAATTGGATGGTAAAACTGGCAACCTATAAACATTCTGTGTGGTAAATGATCCTTGTTAAGAACAGCAGGGATTGCTATCAGTGAAATCTGTGTAAGTAAGATGTCCTAGGAAGAGGGTCCTAAAAGGCCCTATGTAATTTTAATTAATTCAAGATAGCTAAAGTACGAGTATACATAATTAATTCTTAGTCTTGTAACATCCTTTTTCTATATTTTAGAATATCAGAAAACAAGTCACCTTGTCATAAAAAATTTTTTATGATTTGACTGAATTATGTAGGTGTGACATATAATAAAAGACAATTCAACATATTTTACAAAAGCAAAACTTTTGATCCAGAGAAATAAAGTGACTGGAGTGCATTTTGTGGTTTATCATTGTATTGTATTAAATTTCCTATACAACTATTAATCTTTTGCTTCTCATTTTATTTCCATGAATTGGTATTATCTAATGTGTTCAAGTTATGTCGACAATAGATTAATAAAGAATAAAGAAATCAAAATTAATTTGACACATGCCAGATCTTATTTAAAATTTCTTTCTTAAAGAAACATTTATTTATATACCTCTCACAAAGTCAGCTTCCTGATAATAGTTTTAAAACAGTTATTTGAGTTTTCAGTAGACTATATTCAAATCAAAGTTATGCCTCAATTCTGAACCTGGTTCTAGTGTCTGCCTTAATAGGAGGTCCTGATGCCAACTGACTTCCATGTTTACATGTATCAGCTTCAGTCAGGGGTTGGCTCTGGTACAGGCTCAGGCTCTTTTTTGTACTAGCTGAATCATTTGAGATAATGGATTGTTCCCTAGTTCATTGACGTATTCAAAAAATGAAGACAGATGTGACTTTTTGGAATATGGAGCCGTCTACAGGATAAAATGGAAATTAACACTGACCTTTGGGAAATAGAAAAGGGTAAGTTAGTTTATGTTTTCAGTAGTATATGTCAATCAGTCCATGCAATCTTTTAATCATTGAATTTAGATTCTAAGCAAAAAGAGGGGGATGGAGAAGAAGAATAAGAGGAGAATGAGGAGGGAGGAGGAAGAAGAAAGGAAAGAGAAAGAGAAAGAAAAAAATGAATGAATAAATTCCAATCAAGAAAAAAAGTAACAAGTCCCAGCTCAGTGGTGGGGATTTGAAAAAATAAAAAGAAGAGAAAAGACGCAGGTCATCTGCGTTTTGTCATGTGAGGACATAGATATCACTGTGGCCACAGTGTCTGTGTACGAACAGAGTTTGCACTTCTCATAGATTCTCTGGAAATTTGAGTTTTCAGTATTAGATACACAGAACTTTGTGAATTGTAGTTTCTTTTTTATTTATTAATCATTATGTCTGTTTACATTTTAAATGTTATCTCCCTTCTAGGTCTCCCCTGCACAAACTCCTCACCCCATCCCCGAGGGTGCTCCCCCACCTGTACACCCACTTCTGCCTCACCCTTCTCGAATCCCCATTCTCTGGAGAGTCAAGCCTCCACAGGACCAAGCACCTGCCCTCCCACTGATGGAAGATGAGGAAGTAAAAAAAGCCATTAGAAATGACAAGACTCAGATATGAACATATAAGGTAAGTTACTAAAAATCTCAACATTCTGCATTACATAAAACAGAACCAAGCTTCCCCATCAACTATATAGCCCACACAGTTACACACACTCCATGCTTATCTTCCTTCTCCCACTGAAGGATTGCCACACCTGGGCAAATGGCTTCGAAGGGGTTTGGCAAGCATAGGTCTCTCTAAGCCTGAAATCTGATAATGTCTGCTTCATGTACCTTTTTACCCTATCTCTCTGGTCTACAGAGAGGCAAAAATTGAGAATAGAAGATTTCATATGTGACACTAGTGCTGTTGTGTGAAAAAAAGTTTAGTAATCACAAAAGATGTTAAATCCATCAACTTTAAGTTTTCTAACAACCTGAGGCTTTGGGGGGAAGGGAGAATAAAATGGCTTCACATTATAAGCCTAATACTCCATTTTTTTTTCAAGTGTTGTTTTTCATGAAGTCACAACCTTTCTAGACAAAATTACTACAGGATACCCTTCTCAAAACACATATTCTGCACCATATAGCAGCTCTCACTAAATGTCCCAAACGTGGCTAAGTTAGCATTCTCAGATGCCATGTTCCTACGCTCACCTGTAAGCATTCACCTGCATGAGGTTCACAGAGGGTTTCATTACCAGGTTTGAGGGTGTAGCAGCCTGGCAGAGGCAGTTCTCTATGCTCCTCCTCTAGGGAACCTGTAAAGAACATCACACTTGTTTCCTGGTTACTCTACCCATCTGCCCTCTGTGATCTTCATCTCTGCACACAACGAAGTATTTATAACCAGAACTCAGCATCCTGTTGTCTTTCCTCTCTGACGGAAGGAAGTGTGCTATACTTTCACCAGAGAAAGGGCAACATAACAGAAACACTAAGCATTTCACTAAATAACACCTGGGTGGGGCTGAAAACATAGTTCACAAAGAAATAGATTTTCTCTCTTTCAAAGCTTGGGAAGTGTGGCATATGGAACCACACTTTGGTCGTAATTATTCATGCACCTGCAGATAAACTTCTCGGAGGCCACAGATCTGAAACCTGCACCTGGATTACCTCAAATCCACACTGGGAACTTTTTTTTTTTTTGGTTTTGTTTTCATGAAATAATGAAGATCATTTATTTTTAAAAAGGCATGTTCACCTTTTCCTGCAGAGTAAGTCCCTGCTTGAACATTGGTCCTTTTCACTTCTCTTGGACAGTGGAAGGATTATGATTTTCAAGGGCTGGGAACTGCACATTCTCACGTAAACCTTCCTTTTATCTAACAGCACACTCATAATAGGCTAGCTTTGATTTTTTTAACCAATCTTTACATAGAGAGTCAAAGTGAACAATCAGGTTGGAATAGACTGTTTCTGGGGAAAAGCACTAATGTTTTTTTTGTATACTAGATGCTCCAAGTTTCAGGTCCTTAGAGATGAACTTGAATTTTTTTTTTACCTTATTTGGCTGCACTGTTCTGAATGTGGCCTTCCTCAGTATAAGCCTAAGAGAATGGCAGCCCTCAGATACATAATTCTCAGAGAACTAAGTGATATTGTGTGCACGTGAGATCATTTAGAGTGTCATGCAATATTAGGTTTTTAAAGCTATTTTAATTCTTAAGTGTTTGAGGTTTAGTAATTTAAGTTTAAGCTGACATAGACAATGGAAATTAGGCTTTCTGTAGGCAAATCTGGGAAAGGAGATAACATTTGAATTGTAAATAAATAAAATATCCAATTAAAAAGTCACTTGGCTAAAAAAATTGCTATTGATATTTTTGTTATATCTCTCAAGAGTTGGATATGAACGAGGAACAACTGATTCACATTAAAACATATTTTTCTAATGCCAGAGAATGTATATACACCTGTTTGCCTTATGCATGGGCACAGTTGTTCACATTTTCTCCCAGTGAGACATTGGCTGCATGGCTGAACCATTGTCTGCAGCATCTTTTAGGCGTAAACTCTAAAGACATTTGAACAAATGCTGCTAGAAGGGCAGGACTAAGGCTACATTTCCATATCTCCAGCTGGGCTCCATGAAGTATTTATTCTAGTTACTGATGTGAACAAGGCTGCGATGTTTCTGGCCATTACGGTTTCTATTCATTGGCAATGTGGGAAAAGACTTTGATAATTTAAGGGCTTTTATTCACTTTTATTTTCACACTGAAGATTTTATTCCCCTCCCAGCCCATCATCCTAATGTTCCGCAACCCATACCTCCTCCTGCCATCTCTATGAGGCCGTCCCCACACCACCAACCCCATCAGAACTCTAAATTTGCTGGGCCTCCTCTTGATAATACAACATAAAGAGATCAAGGAGATACAAAATGACAAAGAAGAAATAAATATGATATGATAATATACATAAATAACCCACAAAGTTCTGCCAGAGAACTTTTCCAGCTGATAAACAACTTCAGCAAAGTGGCTGGATATAAAATTAACTCAAATAAATCAGTAGCCTTCCGTTAAACAAATGACAAATAGGCTGAGAAAAAAAGGAAACAACTACCTTCAAAATAGCCACAAATAATATAAAATATCTTGGGGTAACACTAACTAAACAGGTGAAAAACCTGTATGACAGTAACGTCAAGTCTCTCAAAAAGGAAATCGAAGAAGATCTCTGAAAACTGGAAAGAACTCCCATGCTCATGGATTTGCAGAATTAACATAGGAAAACTGGCCATCTTCCCAAATGCCATCTATAGATTCAATGCAATCCCCCTCAAAATCCCAACACAATTCTTCAAAGACATGGAAAAAGTAATTGTCAAATTCATCTAGAAAAGCAAAAAACCCAGAATAGTGAAGACAATATTCAACAGTAAAAGAACAGCTGGGGAGTCACATCCCTGACCTCAAGCTCCACTACAAAGCAGTAGTGATAAAACTACATGGGATTGGTACAGAGACAGGCAGGTTGATCAATGGAATAGAACTGAAGATTCAGAAATAAAACCACACACTCATGCACGGTTGATCTTTGTCAGAGAAGCAAAAAAGTATACAATGGAAAAAAGAAAGCATCTTCAATAAATGCTGCTGGTGTAACTGGTGGTATGTATGTAGAAAAATGAAAATAGACCCATATTTGTTACCTTTCACAAAGCTCAAGTCCAAGTGGATCAAGGACCTCAACATAAAACCAGATACACTGAACCTAAAAGAAGAGAAAGTGAGAAAGACCCTTGAATTCATTGGCACTGGGGGGGGGGATTTCCTAAACATAAATCCAATGGCTCACTCTCTAAGATCATGAATTGATGGGTTCCCATGAAACTGGAAAGCTTCTGTAAGGCAAAGGACATAATTAATAAGACAAATCAGCAACCTACAGACTAGGAAAAATAAAGTCTTCACTAACCCCACACATGATAGAGGATAGAGAGCTAATAATTAAAATATATAAAGAACTCAAGAGGCTAACCACCAAAAAAAAAAAAAAAAAAGCCATCAAAAAGTGTGGCTTATATAACCAAGAATTCACAACAGAGGGATCCTGAATGGCTGAGAATCACCTAAAGAAATGTTTGCAGTCCTTAGTTATCAGAGAAAAGCATCTCAAAATGACCCTGAGATTCCACCTTACACCAATCAGAATGGCTAAGAACAAAACCTCAGGTGACAACACTTGTTGGCAAAGATGTGGAGAAAGAGGAACACTCCTCCATTGTTGGTGGCATTGGAAACTGGTACAACCACTCTGAAAGTCAATGTGGATGTTCCTCAGAAAACTGGAAATATATCTACCTAAAGACCCAGTTAATACCACTCTTGGGTATATACCCAAAAGATGCCCACCATGCCACAGGGACACTTGTTCCATTATGTTCATAGTGGACTAATTTGTAATAGCCAGAAGCTGGAAACAACCCAGATGACCAAGAACAGAAGAATGGATACAGAAAATGTTGTTCATTTATACAATGGAATACTACTCAGCCATTAAGAATGAGGACATTCTGAGTTTTGCAGGCAAATGGATGGAACTAGAAAATATCATCCCAAGTGAGGTAACTCAGACCTAAAAAAAATATGCATGGCATGTACTCACTAATATGTGGATATTAGCCATTTTTTAAGTACATGGTACCCAAGATACAGTCTACAGAACTCAAAAAGGTCAACAAGTTGAAGAGCCCAACTAAGGATGTCTCAGTTCCACTTGGGAGTAAGAAGAAAGCAACCACAACAGTGAAGAGAAGGAGGGAACTGGGAGGGAAAGGGGACTGGGTGGGCATGAGGGGAACATAATCTGGTATTGGGGGTGGAGGGAAGGACTGAAATCCTGAGGGCCAACAGAAAGAATGGAAACTGTTGGTGGGCTCAGGAGGTAGGAGGTTGGGAAGACCCTCCAGAATGCACCAGAGATCTGGGAGGTGAGAGACCCTCAGAACTCGGGGGGGGGGGCGCTAGATGCAATGCCCTACAATGGGGAGAGGGAACTTGTAGAGCCCACCTTCAGCAGAAAGACAGGGATGGAGTTGCTATTCTACAGCCAAAACCCTGACCCATAATTGTTCCTGTCTGAAAGAACTGCAGGGATGGAAATGGAGAAGAGCCTTAGTAAAAAAAAGGAGCAGGGACAGGCTCAAAAGGAAATCCAGCTCAAGGGGAGGCCCCCCAGGCCTGACACTATTACTGAGGCTCTGGAGCGCTCATAAGAAGGGTAGTGCTCACAAAAAGGGACCTATCATGACTGCCTTATGAAAGACCCAACAAGCAGCTTAAATAGTCAGATGCAGATATTTTCAACCAACCAATTACCAGAAGCTTCTTACCCTTGTGGTTGGAATAGGGAAAAGCTAGAGGAAGCTGAGGAGGGAGACCCTGAAAGCAGACCAGCAGTCTCAATTAACCTGGACCCCAGAGATCTCTCAGACACTGGATCACCAACCAGACAGCATACACCAGCTGATATGAAGCCCCCAACACACATACAGCAGAGGACTTGGGGTTGGGGTTCAGTCAGAGAAGGTGCAACTAACCCTCAAGAGACTGGAGGCCCCAGAGAGTTTAGAGGTCTCCCTGGTAAGTAGGTGAGGTAGGGAGGCAGGGAAGAAGTATGGGATGTGGAACAGTAGACCGAGAGGGGAATAAAATCTTGAGTGTAAAAGTAAAATAAAATAATAAACAAATAAAAAATTAGAGAGATGTCCTCTATGGTATATATATAAGTCAATAGATCTATAAACATATAATTTATGAATTTGTAACAATGTCATAATTTATTGCCGTCAAAGAGCCCCCAAAACATGTGAGGAAATGGCTAACATTGATTCAGCAAGTTATTTATTCAAAGTGATGATTTCTGATACTTGTAAGTATTAGGCAGGACCATAAAATTCCCTCAGCTGACCTGTAGACTCATAAGAAAACCAGATTCGTCTTGTTTAAAAGCCTGTCATTGAATTGTCAACCACAAACAATGGTGGTAAACTGAGGAAGACTTCCATGGTGATGAAGAAGGTTGCTTGTAGTACCTGTCCCTTACTGCCTAAAGTCGCCAAGAAGGATGAATGTAGGTGAGAATGAATTTCATTTGCTTATATTCCCAACCAGCAAACAGACCTCTAAAGTGATACAGTTCACAACATGCAAAATCTGTCTACATTTCTACGATCTTCACTTATCCCCATCTTCTACTTCATACCTCTTTTGCCGCTACTTGTGACTTCCTCTCTACAGCAGCCTTCTGCAAAAGTCAAAGAAATAAGATCTTTCAGTTTCAATTGAATTTTGAGACTCCCTTGGTAGGTTTCTATAATCGACCACTGGAGGGAAACCTTTTTTTTGTTTTATAAACACAGATCTCATGCCTTAACCCAAGCAGGTGATCTCTGTCTCAGGATAGCAGTGGAAATACGAGAGGCAGACTTAGGGAAGAGGAGTGATGGGTGTTTGATAGTTTTCAGCTTGTTAAGTTTGTGCCAGCTTCTGTATATTGCTAAGCATCACAAGTTCAAGGAAATCCCTCTGGAGAGGATTTAATTCTCTTTGAAAGAGCAATAGTAATCTAGCTTTATACATGATTTGTAAAAAAGAAATGTGAATACCCAAGTTACCATCCCATCTACACACATACACATGTTGTATGTATTCCTGGAAGTGAAGTTTCAAATAAACCCTAAATCACATGCTTCTAAACATAGTTCTGAATACTGACATATTAAATAAAGTCTTAGTTATACATAAGACTTCAAGTTTAAAACAATATATCCAACTAGTACATGGTAGCATACAAATTAAAATAAGCAAGGGCAATGGATAATATGTTTAATAAGAAGCAACATGGTTTGTTTTGATTCTCTTCGACTGTTTAAATTAAATGATAGATTTTATCCCAGAGCGTACCATGATACAAGGAAACCCCAATTTTCATGTAATCAAAGTGAATGGTGATGATGCTTCTCTTACACAGTTCTATCTCTCAGCAGTATCTCTGTATAGCATAAAAACTCAAGTGGAAATCTGCCTGGGCCGGGTGATGTTCTGGGGAGGCAGAGGCATGTGGCTCTTTGCGAAATGGAGGTCAGCTCTGCTTACATAGTGGGTATGGAGGCCAGCCAGGGTACATAGTGGGTGTGAGGCCAGTCAGGGCACATAGTGGGTGTGAGGCCAGTCAGTGCACATAGTGGGTGTGAGGCCAGTCAGGGCACATAGTGGGTGTGAGGTCAGTCAGGGTACACAGTAAGACTCTATCTCCAAACTGTAAAACCTGTCCTTTCCAAATACATATATTCCATTTCACATGCTTTCAAACAAAAGATAAATAGGTGCTTATGTGAGAGTCCTGCAGGCACTAAAGGTCTCAGGCAAACACATCAGGCAAGGGTCTGGAAGGAATGTGAAGCTGTAAATATGGGTTCTCAAAAAATCTACCTGAATACTTAAGAGAAATACACAGAACACATACTAAAATCACAGGTGTCCGCTTTACCCCAAGCAATTGATCTTCATTTTCATTGCATCTTGGTTAGTGAGTATAAATTATTATCAGCTGGTTTTCCTTGCTAATCTTTGCCCTATTGTGTAAAACCTAAGTTTTCAGGAATGAAAAACCTAGGAAATGTTTCTCGAAAGCCAAGACAAAGCACAGTGGGAGGTTGGCTTCTGTGCTCTGATACACAGCAAGCAAACACTGCGTTACTCCTGTGGACGCTGAGATTTGGTAAAGAGCTCAAATGCACACTACTTTACCAAGGACCAGGGGTTTTATCCAGCAACAAGTATTTGTGAAACCTATCACCTTAATGAACTCAAAATGCTACACACTAAATGGCGATGTCTACTAGCTACAAAGAAAGCAGAGAATATGAGTCACAATACTCGAATGACACCAATGACTGAAAAGGGAAATGAATTTCATTGGTGATTTTTATTTCACCCATTGTGACAACTGTACAGCGCACATCGATGTGGAATCTATCTGTGGCAGGTCTCAGTAGCAATGTGCGGTGCCTGGTCTTAGTCATCACCCTGACTACATCTGGAATTACCTAAAATCCAGTGGCTGGGAACACCCGTGAGGCAATTTTCTAACTAAATCATTTAAAGTGGGAAGACACACTTTTATTTTAATTTGATTGCATTTTAAAGATTCAATTCTTTTTTCTTTATTCTTCCCCTCCTTCTAAGAAGGACTGAAGCATCCACACTTTGACCTTCCTTCTTTTGAGCTTCATATGGTCTGTGAGTTGTATTGTGGGTATCCCAAGCTCTTGGGCTAATATCCACTTATCAGTGAGTACATACCCTGTGTTCTTCTCTTATATATTACATCTTGACTGTTGTTTTCCCTCCCTCCTCACCTCTCTGTCACCCATTTCTCCTCAGTTTCCCTTCAGGGAACGGTAGGCCTCCCATGGATATCAACCAAACATGGCGTATCAAGTTGCAATGAAACTAGACAGCTATCCTCATTAAGTATGGAAGAGGCAATCCAGTAGGAGGAAACACCCCAAAAGCAGCCAAAAGAGTCAGAGACAGCCCCTGCTTCCATTGTTGGGAGTCCCACAAGACCAAGCTACACAATCATAACAAATATACAAAGGGTCAGACCCATGAAGGCTCCCTGCTTGTTGGTTCAGTGAAGAACCACTTTTAATACAGAGTTTTGGAGGTGAGAATACTGGTCTTTAATCTGGGCCACATCTTCTGCTGGCAGCCTGTATAAAAACCTTGGCTGAAGGAAAATTTTTACTCTTTGACTACTTGGTCTTGCTCTTACTTTCACTGGAAAGTCCATTTGAGACATCCATCGTCAAGGAGTGAACCAGCGGATTCTGGGACCTTCAGTTAGTAGGTAGCCATTGTTGGACTAACTGGACCACAGTCTGCAAGCCATTCCAATACATTCCATTTATATACACCGTGTGTGTGTGTGTGTGTGTGTGTGTAGAGAGAGAGAGAGAGAGAAAGTAACCATACACATACATATATGTATTATATATATGTATATATATGAAATCATACATATATAGATACAATATGTGATATTTACATATATAGTCATTTTTATTCTGTTTCTCTTAAGAACCCTAACTTATTAGTAATGATAATTAGTAGTTGTAGCAGGAACTGCAAGTCTGCCTCTGTGTAAACACTGGAGGGGCTGTGGAGCTGCAAAAGCATCTCCTGCAGGAGGACCTAATTGAGGACTGCCTGAGAGAACAAGGATTGCTGGGGCAAACAGTACTAGCCAATCAGGATCTGCTGCTTAGAATAGCTACTTTCTTGGGGTAGGGGTGTGTGGGGGGGGGTATTTAAGGAGCTTGCAGCAGTGCCCAGATGAGCTTGCTGCGGCTTTTATCATCTGCCCTGTGGAGTCTGTGTTGTTGATTCTGCTCCAACCCCCAAGGGCTGGTAGGGTCGAGCTGAGAGCTGTCCAGGGCACTTGCAACAAGTAGTAGTAGTAAGTAATAATTAGTAATAATTATTAATTTTAACCACATGTGATTGATACCCAAATTCCTCTTATTTACTGTGATGATTTAGAAACCTTTGGGACAATAATGATAAGAGAGAAAAATGCTGAGATTTCAAACACAGCAGTTGTGAATTTTTCTAAGAAAAAATGATATACATTTATGTTAGTAGTACATTAGCTAGTTGATTTTTAAGCATTTAAATATTTCTGTTTTAGAGCAGATACTTTGCAATGGAGATGAGGTATATTACTAGCAACTGGCACTAATTTTTGTCCATATATTTTGCCTAGAGGAACTTTGTAGTTATTAAAGTATGGCAGAATAAAATCCATAAGTTTTAGGTGAAAATCCAAAACAGATAAAACATATTTAGGTATATTCTGTAACATGAATAATAAAGCAATATGAGACATTTAAAGAGAATATAAAATATCAAGAATTAATGGCACAACTTTATAATAAGTTTTCATGTTAATTAATCTTTAGAAAACTCATCTGAATTGAAAATTGATATGCGAAGATTTTCTCCAGGGTCAACTGCATTCATTAGAATGATCTGTATGCTTATTAGGTTGAATGGAAGGAAAAGTCTCAGGATGAATGGTAATAAGTCATAAAAACTCTAAACAAATTAATGCTGTCCACAAAGTATAAAAGTATGAATTAAAGTTATTTTTATATATAAAACTATTTTCAAACTGCTTATGTACATTAACATCAGTAGAGCATTTTAAGCATTTAGGCTGCTGCCAAATTATCGGCTCAACCAGTAATGCTTGGAATTCGTACCGCTTAGGGTGGATTTTTATTTGCATTCCCTGAGATTATCACACAAATAATTTATAACTAATATATGTAAAATGTGTCATACCTTTAAAAACTCTGATAATAAATTGTTAACATTTTTCACTGGAGAAAAGTTAAAATCAAAAATCGAAGCAGAAAACACATCACAATCCCATAACAAAATTGCTGACATTGCAGTCACATCCTTGGAGGACAGAAGTGCTGCTTTGTCCCTGGTTCTCCCGAGAACTGGAGTCCACCCATGGAGCTGATAATCACACTTGATATGCTGACCCCACCTACTCCATCTCCAACACTGCCATCTGTGCAGAGGTCACAGAGTGCAAGGTCACTCTCAAGGGGATCAGTATCTTCTCTCTCTCCTCCCATCTGCTTCTAAATATATCCTAACACATATCCAGATAATAAGCTCTCTCGGTACTAAAATAAAATAAAATACTCTATGTATGCTATGTTCCAGTTGTTGAAAGGTTTGTGAAGTCTTTACTTAAGAAAACATGATTCTTATATAGAGATATCAATCACCAAATTTTCTTATTAATGACTCTAGATTAGCAGAATAATCTGGGAGAGATAACATTTATCTCCCACAAGTCTGTCTTTAGCTTGTCTCTTACTAGACTCTTGTACCTGTGATAATTTACTTTCTTAGAATGATGTTGAATGAGAATTTGCCAAGAGCTTAAATGGACAGACAGTGATAGGGACAGAATACACAGTTAGTGACTCAAACATGGCTCTTTTAGGCTCACAGAGATAGTAGCTCAGCATGGCAGGTAATTCAATATTAATTAAACAATTATATAATTATACATTTTGATGGATTGGTGTTATGAAGGCAATAGATGTTTATGCTAATATGGTAAAGATATGTATAATTAACAAATAAATATTGCATATGTTAAGATGAACGAATTTTTTTACATGCATATATCTTGGGAAGTATTCATCAGAATAAGGTTGATTTGCATACTTATTACCTTACAGGGTTACTATCTTTGTTTTCTGGGATTTTGTTGTTGATTCCTGTTTGTTTATTTGGCTTGTTTGTTTCTTTGTTCACTTTGACATGTCTATATTTCAGAGATTGGCATCTCACCAGATCTGACCTTCAGCCTTGAAGTGTAGTAGTATTCAAAAAGGCTGCTGATCGGGGCAACATTTTAAACATGATTTTAATAAACAGGCATTAAATGAGTTCCTATGGTAGAATGTCATTCACGTTGAGATGTTCCTGCTCTTTTTTTTTTTTTTTTTTTTTTTTTTTTTTTTTTTTCCAGAACAAAATGGAGATATTTCCAGAGATCACCACTGGGAAAGGAAGATTCCATGGGTTTTACTGGAGTGTTTGTTCTCAGCAGTTTCTAACTCTTTTGCCCATCTTTTAGCTGGGTTCATTCTAGTATTGCATCATTGCTGAAATTAACACTGATGTTCTGTTTACTTCTTTAGCCACTGACATAACACTGAATGAATCTCCAGGGATGACTCCATATTTTCTTTCTCCTTGCTCTTATAGCATCATTGGCTTTATATATTTTAGATCTCTGTAGTCAGATAGGTGAACATTTAGGATTATCATATTTTCATGATGAATGTCCTCCTTTATTGTTTTTAAATGACTTTCTTCACCTTTGTTAATATTTTTTGCTCTAAAATACAACTTATTTTTTTGTTCAAGTTGGCATACATGTTCCATTGTCAATACTCAATTTACTCTTGTTTTTATAAATATGTTTTATTTTAAACAGACAACATATAGATATTGCTATTTTTTCCAATCTGATATCTCTTCCTTTAAATAAGGTATTTAATTTGTTTATATTTAGTGTGATTATTGATAACATTAGTTTAATATGTACAATGTGCTATTTCTTTTCATTGTTTCTATCAAGGTTGTTTTTGTTTTGTGTCAAAATAGTTTTTATTTTACTTTCCATTTTGTAATATATATTTGGATACAGAATCTTAGACTGATAATTTTTAGTTTCAGTATTTCAAAAATCTCTACTCTTTCATATCAACAGTGTTTCTGATATGAGGTATGATATTTTTTTCTGTATGCAATTTTTTTTCTTTTTGTTATCTTTGTAGATTTTCTTCATCATTACTTTTCATGATTTATCCTGGTGAAAATTTTATGCAAGTTATTATTCTTGGGATAATTAGTCCAGAATAGAGAGCAGGCTTGGGTGTGGGGAGCAGATGAGGTCCTGAGTATTGCTAACATTAACATGGTCATTTCAAGAAATGCAACATCTCAAACCTATAGAAGTGCAAAGCCTTCTCTAGGTAAGGTTCAAAGAGATGTCAAATCCTTTGTTAGGTCCCTGTGTGAATTTTGACAGTGTATGTAGAATTTGTAAGCCATAGCTTCCCTTCCATGACAACTACAACCTGAGACTATAGGTCTCTATGGAGACCTCCTACTGAGATTAATTAACCTTCTCTTTGTTTAGCTGCATACCATCCATTGACCTCTTTATTTAGCTCTGCACAACAAACCCACTTTCTCAATTAAGATATAAAATAAACACGCTGACTTTCTACATTGTTAGTATTGTAGGTGTCACTTATTAGGTGGGCCATCAAAGTGAACATAGGCCACCTGATCCCAACTTTTCTGTGCCATTGTCTGTGTCCTTATGTCTGTCCTTCATTCATTCACTGCCCTTTTTAGGTCAATCCCTGAACTCATACTGGGTGTGGCACTTGGGAATCCTCTCAGTAGGAAATGTCAGGTAGGACACATGAGTAAAAGTGGGTTACATCTTGAGAGTGTCTCTGGTAACCATCAACACATTATACAGTGTCTTCTAAGTCTGGTTACTGTGAACATGTTTAATGAGCCTTTGGTAATCTTGAAAGCCTCACGGTCTCTGTCACTTCAAACGTTCTGTAGATCTTTTTATCCCACTTCTTAATTTTAAAAGAAATCATAGTTTGTGAATATTTTTAAGCTCTATCTGGGTCTGTGTATTTTCTCAAGGTTAAAGTCAACTCAATATATTTTTTCTCTTGAGGCAGTGATATACTGATGAAGATACCTGCATGTATTGGGGACACTTTTCATACTTGGGGAAACACTATAAAGTGAGAGCTGTTAGAATTTCTAGTACCATCCTTATATTTTATATAAGCTGAGTTTTAAGTGACAACCATTCAGAAAAGGTAAATTACATTTGCCCAGAAGTAACTGATATTTTTAATTGATCTCAAAAGCAGAATGACATCAATTTCTAATATGAGTCAATAAATCTGACTGTACTCCAATTTACTATTAGGGATCAGACTCAAAACCTTCTGAGTAAGAGAGGATTGTCAATAGTGCTGGAATAGTCAAAAAGTGTGCAAGTTTGATGAACTGGGGTCTGCTGCCTCATAAAAGGGAAGAGGTGTTATTTCACAGAAGAACTGGGTTATAAGAAAATTTTATAGACAGAAGTTTGTCTTACCACTGTGCTGCAGTTTGGAGTGAGTATACAGAAATATGGGGGTAAAGACCTAACCACACTTGGATACTAACCTATGAAAATACGAGTTCATTCTTATGAAAATACAAGTTTATGACAACTGACATTTCGACAGGTTTTGTTGTTGCCAAGCTTTGATGATGTGGCATCTCATACCAACTAGAGCTCTTGTCCACCTATTATAATTTAAGAATAAAATAATTATTAATGATTCTGGAACAAAACAATTTCTAAACATAGTCTCTATTGAAAAAAAAGTTAAAATCAATTTTTGTTGGAAAAATGTTGTTGCTACTACTGGACTTTTTCAGTAAACACCCAATTAAGGACTAATAGCCCCATAGGGATTAGGTGACTCTGGGAAGAGAGTAAATTACAGCAATTTAAGGATTAAAGGAGCAGGGCAGCAACACAAAGGCTCTCAATACCAGACACTTACTTGGGTTTCAAGAAAAATGGAGATTATTTAGAAATTCTGTGAAGGACATCTGTGGGGCTTAGACAAAAGGTTCTAACTCGGTAAGTAAACAAGAGATTTAATAATCCTTCCATCATTCACCCTCCTTCAAAGCTACATGACTTGTTCTTCCCAACAGACAAGACAACAGCTTTCTAATCCAGGTCTAGGGAGATACTTTTTTTTTTCTTTATATATTCTTGAAATACTGTTTTCCCCTTGAGGCCATTCCTGGTCTATCATGTTGGAAAATGAGAGACGAATGGAGAAAATGAAGGGTCTTCCAGTGGTCCCATCTGAGGTCAGCCTAAGTTTACCAAATGTCAGCCAAGGACACACAGATAAGTAAACTCAGCCAAGTCAAGACAGTAAGAACTGGCCACCAAATCCTACAACTTAACCAAGACTCATAGAAATAAGTGATTCCAACAAGAAGCTACTGAGGTTTTAATGTTGTCATGTAACATCATTACAGCACCAGAAAATTGTCATGTTGACCACATGACTAAATGCTTGAAAATAAAATGTTCAAGGCAGATGGTTTCTGGGACTCCATAGAGCTCAGCCTTCTTCAACTGAAACACATAAAATCTTGGGCCTAGTGTATTGAAGTCTTTTTCCTGCCACTTAGACCTTTTCGTCAGTGAATACATCCCTAAACTCTGTCCCACAATTGACCTCTAGACAGCTTTTGTATTTTTATTGTTTTTGTTGAAATGTCTTGAGCAATCATAATAGTCACATTATTTTTCTCATCTTGGCAAAATCTAGACTCACCTGAGAAGAGAGTCTGAACAAAATATTATCTACTTCAGACTTCAGTGGGCATGTCTGTGGGTGATTATCTCCATTATATTAATGACATGGGAAATTGTCCACTATGGGTAGGACCATCCCCTGAATTTGGAATCTTAAACTAGATAAAAGAAGAATGATGGAGATGGAGAAGGTACTTAGTGTGCATTCACTCTTTATCTCTTCTTGACTACGTGACAAACTGTTTCAAGTTCCTAATACCTTGGACTGTGCTCTTAAACTATGAACTGAAATAAACCCTATCTCTCATAAGTTGCCTTTGTTAGGATGCTTTGCCACAACAGCTCGGAATAAAAGTAAGACAGAAATTGGTACTGTTGTGATAAACCTATGTGTTTCTTATGCCACTTGAATTGTTTGTGGCTGGAATTTGGAAGTGTTATGATATTGTCATGGAATACTATGTTTGAAGCAAAGTTTATTGGGCTGTTTTAGTAAAGGTTCTAAGAAATGTCTCTAATGAGGGCCCAGCTTATAAGGCTTCATAATGTAACACATATCTCTATCAATAGCTGGAATAGGGGCTACTAGTTTGAAACTTTGAATAAGAATCTAGCTGCGTTCTGCCTGTGTCCTCACAGCTGGGATGAGATTAACTTTGAAAGAGATGTACTGATTTGTTTGGCTGGAGAAATTTCAAGGCAGGGCAGTATTCAGGGTGGTGCTGAAGAGACATGTCTAATAAATAAAAAGCTGAGTCCTGTAGTAGAGAACCCATGTGTCAGTGTGACAGCGGAAGGGTGTCTTAAGGAGAAGACTCCACCCATTACAGGAAACATCTTGTGGTAATCTAAATTCATTTAAAGAAAGAAGCCTAAGGTGACTCCCTGTCCCTGATCTCTGAAAGCAACTGCCTTAAAAAGTAGTCACAAAAAAAAAAAAAGGTAGTTCCTTAGGGTCAGCATACAACAGAAGTGGATATAGCTATGTTGCATCTCCTGTTAGCAAAGCTCTGTGGTCTTGTAAGTTTTGTCCATGTGGTACCATGTGGTTTTAAAGGCAAAGGTGCAAGATTGATTGGTTCTGGAGAGCATCTAAGACCAGTTACTGTGTAGCAAAGCTGGAATTTCTATAACGAAGTTCTGAGTGACCACGCCAATAGAGAAGCCAGAATATTGAAGATGCCAGAGCCATGGGACACAGGTATGGAGTGGTCTTGCAATTTACAAGAAAAAGAAGCCAATACCACTAAGTGTTACTTCTTCTATAAGACCTATAGGAATTTGAGCATATCTATCACAATCAGTAATACAATTTTTGGATTAATTTTTCAGAGAAATGATTTACAGTCTTCACTCTACTGAATAATCATGAGATGGGCAAATTGCTTAACATCTCTCATCCTTAAAATTTTTATCTATCAATTGAGCATTGTTACCACATGAGGGTCTTCAGTGGCACAATACAGTAATTAGTTCATACTCTAGAGGCTTCAAGAAAATCTACTCTTCAGAAATTTTTTTTAGTAACAATAAATGGAATCTCAGTGATCAAGCAGAATCAAACAAACAAACAAAGAAACAAACAAAAAACAAAACAAAAAACCACTCTTTCTCTTTTTTTCCTAAATTCAGAACATTGCAAATCACTGATGTTGATAAGTTGTTACTCAGGGCGAATGTATTTTTGTTCTCACTTTAAATCCTACCTCCAATGTAAAGAGACATTGGAGACAAGCAATGGTCCTACCACAAGTACAACTTCTTAAAGCACCAAGCATGGAAAGCTGAATAAAGCAATGAACTGTCTGTTCTTCATCACTCAAAGATGGCCAGTGCCACACAGAGTTGACCTTCTTAGGAAAGAGTTTAATAAAGATCCCACATGCTACTGTGAATCTGTTCACAGCAAGGGAACCGGTAGACAGATGGCACAATAAATGTTAGGTGCCAAGTGTACACTGTTTCTTTCATAAAAAATCCAAATAAAAATGGAAGGAAAGTCATCATACTCTTATTATTGCCTCTATAGCAAAGGTTACCGTTGAAACTCAGGCAGATTTGCTCACAATAACAAAAGTGGAATTATTCTATCAAGTCGTTCTCATTCATCAGATAGAAGTAGACTTTAATTGCTCTTAATCTTGACTGGTAAAGGCATCTAGATATCCCATAAATCAGTTACACTCAGTGATGATGATCATTCTCCTAGATAAAGTCTCAGAGAGGTCTTCAGTTTAAGCAAATAGATCAATTTCTGCTCGAACAAAAGACTCTTTTCCCACAGCACTTGTTACAGAGGTTGTCCCTCATTCCTCTTGTTTGTTTGAGAATGCTGCTATCTAACACACACACACACACACACACACACACACACACACACACACACACACACACACACCATCTTAGGTGGGTCTATCACAAAATGATATGTTTATGATTTATTTGTATATCTTGTTTCTGATTGCAATATCTTGAACATTATCCCAAGGTACATCCTTGGGTGTAGTCACCATAGTAAAACATTCTTCAAAAGTAGAACACTATGCATGTATGGGAAAAGGATAATTTACAGTGAGGCCCTCAGTTAGTCTCTCCTTGCTAGGATGTCCCAGTGGGAATTCTGGCCCTGCCAAGAACAGACTTCATTATAAACTTGGTAGTGAGATTCATCATCAGGAAGATGACCTAGAAACGTATCTAAGTCTCTTAACACCTGGTATGCCTTGGTTTTTTACATGCAATTAACCTGGAAATTATGTATTTATGGCATGCATTCTGTTGGGGAATTGACTTTAGCTAAGTAAGTGCTCTAATGTCTGTGACTGATGAAGTATACTGAGTCCAAAGCCATACATCTAGTTGATTTTGAGGCAGGCAAGCACGGGGAATAGCTTATTAATCAAAGACTCTCCTTGGCTTAGGCTATGTACACATCCCTCTCCTAACAGTTCACTTGGCAACTTGGGACACCCTACCTAAAATGATCTCCATATATACCCTATTTCTGAAAAATGGAGTAAGTTTCTCTCCTTAGCAACACTTTGGTAATGCTCATCTTCATTGAAACACACTTGAGAACTATGTCCAATCAGCCCATCTGTCTTGTCTTGGGTTTAGTCACATAAACAGAAATATTGTGACCTCTGAATGAACTTTTAAGGGTTTACAATATTATGCTGATGCATGTTTAGGTATGTGCATGAATAAAATCAGATACATTGTGGGTAGGGAAGTTCAAAATAGAAAAGAAAAAGAAAAATGTATTGTTGAAATCTGTCAATCTAAGTAGAGAAATGCCCATACTCTACCCTAGTAGCAACAAAAACTTCTTCCTGTCTTGGACTCCATAAAGAAAGGCATGGATGGGCACTGGGAACATCTGCCACCAGGAAAAGTGGAGACCCAGACAACACAGGACTGGCGAGAACCAGGTGAGAACTGATTCCGACTAGCCAGGGGGCAGAGAGATCTCTGCTGAGCACTCGGAAAGTGTGTGCCTTCCAGGCTTGATCCAGGGATCCAGGAACCCGGCCCTCTGTTCCCAGCCGGCTGCTTCTGGGGTGCACAAAAAGGCACTCAGAACACCCGATACCAGGAACAGCAGAGATCCAGGGACACAGGCCAGGTACAAGGGAAAGGTGAAAACCAATCACTGACAACAAGATGGCAAGAAGAAAGTGAAAGAACATACCACAGGGAAACCAAGACAACCTGGCAACATGAGAACCCAGCTCTCCCATCACAACAAACAGCAGAACGCCAAACACTCCAGAAAAAGAAAACTCAGACACGAAATCCTACCTCAAGATGATGATAGAGATCCTTAAACAAGAACGGGAGGAAAAAGATAAAGAATTAGAAGCTTTTAAAGAAGAAACAAGAAAAAAAACTCAAAGAACTAGAAGAAAACAGGACCAAAGAGATGAAGGAATGGAAGAAGGAATTTAAAACAGAAATAGACACAATAAAGAAAACACTAAAAGAGACAACCCTAGAGGTAGAAATCCTAAAAAAGAAATCAGCAGTCACAGATGCAAGCATTTCCAAAAGAGTACAAGAGATGGAAGAGAGAATCTCGGGGGCTGAAGACAACATTGAAAACATAGACAAAAGAGTCAGAGAAGATGCAAAAACCAAAAAGCTCCTAACCCAGAATGTGCAGGAGATCCAGGACACAATGAGAAGACCAAACCTAAGGATAATAGGAATATAAGAGGGCGAAGAATATCAACTAAGAGGTACAGTAAATATCCTCAACAAAATCCTGGAAGAAAACTTCCCTACCCTTAAAAATGAGATGACCACGAGCATAAAAGAAGCCTAAGAACTCCAAATAGGTTGTACCAGAAAAGAAATTCCTCCCTACACATAATAGTCAAAACACCAAGTGCCCAAAGCAAAGAAAGTATACTAAAAGCAGTAAGGGAAAAGGGTCATGTAACATATAAAGGCAGACCAATCAGAATCACACCCGATTTCTCAACAGAGACTATGAAATCTAGAAGAGCCTGGACAGACATCATGCAGACCCTGAGAGAGCACAAGTGCCAGCCCAAGCTGCCATACCCAGCAAAACTATCAATCACCATAGATGGCAAGACAAAGACATTCCAAGACAAAACTAAATTCACACAATATATGACCACAAACCCAGCACTACAACGAATTATAGGTGGAAAACCCAATACAATGAGGGGAACCACCTCATAACAAAAACAAGAAAACTCCTAAGGAAGAAAACCAAAAGAAGAAAGACACACAGGCACAATTCAACCTCCAAAGCAACAATAGCAGGAAACAGCAACCACTATTCCTTGATATCTGTTAACATAAATGCATTCAACTCCCCAATAAAAAGATATAGGCTATCAGACTGGATACATAAACAAAATCCAGCCTTTTGCTGCATACAGGAAACTCATCTCAGAGACAAAGACAGACACTATCTCAGAGTAAAAGGTTGGAAAAAAAACCTTCCAAGCAAATGGCCCCAAGAAGCAAGCTGGAGTGGCCATTCTAATATCTAATATTGAATAAAGTAGATTTTCAACCAAATGTTATAAAAAAAGATAAGGAAGGACACTTTTTACTCATTACAGGGGAAATCTGTGAGGAGGAACTCTCAATCCTTAACATATATGCTACAAATAGAAAAGCACCCATATTCATAAAAGAAACCCTACTAAAGATCAAAAAGTACATTTTACCCCACACAATAATAGTGGGAGACTTTAATACCCCACTCTCACCAATGGACAGATCATGGAAACCCAAACTGAACAAGGACACTGTAAAACTAACAGAGACCATGAACCAACTGGAATTAATAGATATCTACAGAAAATATCATCCTAAAGAAAAAGAATACACCTTCTTCTCAGCACCTCACGGCACCTTCTCGAAAACTGACCACGTAATTGGACAAAGAACGAGCCTCAGTCGATACAAGAAGATCGAAATACTCCCATGCATCCTTTCAGATCACCATGGTCTAAGGCTGGTCTTTAATAACAACAAAGACAACAAAAAGCCCATATACAAATGGAAACTAAACAATGCTCTATTAAACAATAGCAGGGTCAAAGAAAAATAAAGAAAAAAATTAGGGATATTTTAGAATTCAATGAAAATGAAAACACAACATACCCAAACCTATGGGATGCAATGAAAGCAGTACTAAGAGGAAAACTCATAGCTCTGAGTGCTTCCAAAAAGTAACTGGAGAGAGCATACACTAACATCCTGACAGCACAGTTGGAAGCTTTAGAACAAAAGGAAGCAGATACACACGAGAGGAGTAGAAGGCAAGAAATAATCAAACTTAGGGCAGAAATAGACCAAATAGAAACAAAAAGAACCATTGAAAGAATCAACAAAACCAAGAGCTGGTTCTTTGAGAAAATTAACAAGATTGATAAACCCTTAGCCAGACTAACTAGAGGGCAAAGAGAGAGTATCCAAATTAACAAAATCAGAAAGGAAAGTGGAGAAATAACGACTGAAACTGAGGAAATTCAAGAAATCATCAGATCCTACTACAAAAGCCTATACTCAACAAAGCTGGAAAATCAGGAGGAAATGGATGAATTTCTAGACATACACAAGATACTACAGTAAAACCAGGACCAGGTAAACCATCTTCATAATCTCATAACACCTAAAGAAATAGAAGAAGTCATCAAAAGCCTCCCAACCAAAAAAATGTCCAGGTCCAGATGGGTTCAGTGCAGAGTTTTATCAGACATTTATTGACAACATAATACCAATATTCTCCAAACTATTCCACAAAATAGAATCAGATGGAATACTACCTAACTCATATTTTGAGGCTACAATAACCCTCATTCCTAAACTACACAGAGACCCTACAAGGATAGAGAACTTCAGACCAATCTCACTTATGAACATTGATGCAAAAATACTCAACAAAATCCTTGCAAACAGAATCCAAGAACACATCAAAATGATCATTCACCATGATCAAGTAGGCTTTATTTCTGGGATGCAGGGATGGTTTAATATAAGGAAATCCATCACTGTAATCTACCATATAAACAAACTCAAAGAAAAAAACCACATGGTTATCTCACTATGCTGAGAAAACATTTGAAAAAATTCAACACCCCTTCATGTTAAAAGTCTTGAAAAGAACAGGAATCCAAGGCTCATACCTAAACATAATAAAAGCAATATACAGCAAACCAACAGCCAATATCAAACTTAACGGTGGGAAACTTGAAGCAATCCCACTAAAATCAGGGACTCGACAAGGCTGCCCACTCTCCCCCTACCTATTCAACATAGTATTGGAAATCCTGGCCTGAGTAATTAGACAGCAAAAGGAAATCAAAGGGATACAAATTGGAAAGGAAGAAGTAAAAATATCACTATTTGCAGATGACATGATAGTGTAGTTAAGCAACACCACAACTTCCACCAGAGAACTCCTACAGCTGATAAACAAGTTCAGCAAAGTGGCTGGATATAAAATTAACTCAAACATATCAGTAGCCTTCTTCTACTCAAAGGACAAACATGCAGAGAAAGAAATTAGGGAAAATATACCCTTCACAATAGTCACAAACAATATGAAATACCTTGGTGTGACTCTAATTAAGCAAGTGCAGTTCCTGTATAACAATAACTTCAAATCTCTAAACAAGGAAATCGAGGAAGATCTGAGAAAATGGAAAGATCTCCCATGCTCATGGATTGGAAGGATCAACATCTTAAAAATGGCCATCTTACCAAAAGCAATCTACAGATTCAATGCAATCTTCATCAAAATTTCAACCCAGTTCTTCATTGAGTTGGAAAGAGCAATGTGCAATTTCATTTGGAATAACAAAAGACCTAGAATAGTGAAATCCATCCTCAACAACAAGAAAACATCTGCGGAAATCACTATCCTTGACCTCAAACTATATTACAAGGCAATTGTGCTGAAAACTGCATGGTACTGGTACAGAACTGCATGGTATTGGCACGTGGATCAATGGAATAGAATAGAAGATCCAGTAATGAGCTCTCAAGTATATGGTCACCTGATTTTTGACAAAGGAGCCATAAACATTCAATTGTAAAAGGACAGCCTCTTCAACAAACGGTGTTGGTCCAACTGGCACTCAGCATGCAAAAGAATGAAAATAGACCCTTTCTTATCTCCTTGTACAAAGCTCAAGTGTAAGTGGATCAAAGGTCTCCACATTAAACCAGGTACACTGAAACTATTAGATGAGAAAGTAGGGAAAACCTTAGAACTCATAGGCACAGGAGAAAAATTTCCAGAACAGAACACCAATGGCTCAAGCTCTAAGTTCAAAGATTGACAAATGGGACTTAATGAGATTGCAAAGTTTCTGTAAGGCTAAAGATACTGTCAAAAAAACAAAAGGGCAGCCAACAGATTGGGAAAAGATCTTTACCAACCTAGATAGAGACCTAATATTCAAGGTATACAAAGAACTTAAAAAGCTAGACAACAGAGAATTAAACAACCCTATTAAAAAATTTTGTACAGACTTAAACAAAAAGTTCTCAGTCGAGAAATATCTAATGGCTGAGAAACATCTAAGGAAGTGCTCAACATCCTTAGCCATCAGGGAAATGCAAATCAAAACAACCCTGAGATTCCACCTCACACCAGTCAGATTGGCCAAGATCCAAAACTCAGATGACAACAGATGCTGGTGAAGATGTGGAGAAAGAGGAACACATCTCCACTGCTGGTGGGGTTGTAAACTGATACAACCACTCTGGAAATCAGTCTGGGGGTTTCTCAGAAAAATGGACATAGTACTACCTGAAGACCCAGTTATTCCTCTTCTAGGCATTTACCCCAGTGATGCTCCAACATACAACAAAGATACATGCACCACAATGTTCATTGCAGCTTTATTTATAATAGCCAGAAGCAGGAAAGAACCCAGATTTCCTTCAGTAGATGAATGGATACAAAAATTGTGGTACATTTACACAATGGAATACTACTCAGCTCTCAGAAACAATGACTTAACAAAATTCTTAAGAAAATGGATGCATCTAGAGAATATCATCCTGAGTGAGATAACCCAGTCACAAAAGAACAGATATAATATGCAGTCACTGATAATGGGATACTAACCCCAGAAAGCTCTGAACACCCCAGAAATAACTCACAGACTGTGTGAAGTTCAACAACAACAAAAAAGAATATATTTTCATTACAATACAACTGTATCACATCCCCCTTTCCTCCCTACAGCCCCTCCTAGTCTCTCTCCTATCCCCTCAAATTAATAGCCTCTTTTCCTATATTATTTTTACATATATACATATGTGTATGTATATGTACCCACAAATACTTAATTACAACCTTAAAAAAAAAAGCAAAATCAAAGGGGAAAGGGAGAAGAAAGAATATCCAAATATATATGGCCTCCAAAAAAGGGGGGGGGGCATGGATGGAAATTTGGAGCCCTGAACATGGAATTCTTTTTTTTTTGCAATTAAATTATTTTATTAAATTATTTTACAAAGCCAATATTACTGAAACCCAAACCAAATGAAGACGTAACATGACAAAGTCTATCAACCAACTTTTGACACACATGGATACAAATTTTGCCTTCTTTTTGTTTTTTTTTTTTTCTTTTCTTAACTCTAGTTGCCCACTGTCACGCCTCACAGCACCACTGTCACTCCTCAGAGCAACACTGTCACTCCTTACAGCATGTGATCTGTCCTGTCTCTTTGTTTTTGAATAAAGCTTCCTTGCTAATTTGAGATCTGTGTGTACCTTTACTTTAATTCTTTGAGCATGACAAGAGGAGTCTGGAAACACCCAGATTAGATACCAACTTCCAGTAACAAATTCATCTGAACCAACTCCAGGTACACTTGCAGACAGTACTGAGTGACTCTTCCTAAAACAAAATGTGTTTGAGTGCAACAGAATGGAGCTTTAGGGAGGCACCTTCGAGGTTCTAGAATATTTCAGGGGTGGAGTTGGGATACTGTGACTGGGATTATTCCTATTCATTGTTAGATAAAGTACTTGGGGAGCCCCAATATTCTCCATAAATAATTTTAAATGAGTGAATACATAAAAGAAAATTTCTTGAAGTCTGTGTCAAGCAGAGACAAAGATGAACAAATTCTTTTTCTGAGAACCTGTGAATGTTACATTGTATGTCAAAGACTTTGTAATGTTAAAATAAAAATCTGGACTCAGGAGGATTAATCTGTATTATCCAGGTATACACATGAATCCTTTGAAAAAGACAGCGTGAGATATGTAATTAAAATTTTGAGGATGCTATCCTAGAATACTGAGTTGTGACCACAAGCTAATGCTGTAAATTTCCAGAAGCTGGAAGAGGCTTTGGATCAAGTGGCCCCTGGTGATGCCTTAATTTCAGCCCATTAATACCAGCTTAAGACTTATAGCTTTCTGCGTATGAAAATAAACTAGTGTTTGAAATAATTAAGAATGAAGTAAGTGGTCATAGTATCCACAGCATTCCAAACATATAGGTGCTTTAAGATCACTTTACTTGGAAACAAAAGCTCAAGAAAACAACATGTCTTCCTGAAGATGTATCCTAAGCCTTTAATAGCTTACTCAACAGGCAAACTAGTTCATGCTCCTCATATTTTACCAAGATTATTTCAGCTCATTAAAAGGAAGGACTTTTCTGATTCAATTGGCATCATCCGTATAGAACAATAGACCAGATACATATAAGAGGTGGATAAATAAATTAAGATACTAAGGAAGGAAAGAGTCTGGAATAAAACGTTATCACAAGGGATATTGTGGATTCAGAAGCCAGGCCAAACATCATGTGTGTGTGTTTCAGGTAAAAGGCAATATCACAGGAGAAACCCCTTATGTATACGAAGAGTAGATCCATCACCTTCTCTGGCAGTTTATGTGTGTTGTAGATCATCTGTGGTGTGGTGAGACTTCAGCCTGTGTTATGTCATTTTTACTGGAATGATTGGTATCTTCATTAATTAGACTAAGCTCATCCTTTGTTTTCATATTACACTTGAAAGTTTGGTTTCTATGTTGCTATGTGTGAGGCCTCTTGGGACGGAGCTGTTTAGTTTCCCTGATGATGAGCTGTGTACGAACATTCAACAGCAGGTAAACATGGTTGAAAGAGGAGTAAGCTCTGTTCTCTTCCCAAGCCAGGTTTTTGTGGTATTTTTCTTTAGCATTCAATTTCAACTGAAGGAATTTCTGGGCAGAAGTGAGAAGCTCATACATTACACAGCCAATGTTGAGACATAATTAATTATATGACACTTGGCTTTTTCATTCCATTTCTTCTCTCCATTTCAGCATTGACTTGAAAGCTGCTGGTACCAAGTTATGTGTTAGTAAATTGCTATCATTATGACAAGGGTGCCAAATGATACATTTGTCTTGTATGCCATTTTTAACTCAGAATGATGACACGTCAAAAGTGACATTTAGTCTTAACATATGGAGCTCATCTGACGTACCATTGTTAGGAGATAGACTGCAATGTTGGTGACTGAGCTTCTTCAGAAGACTTCCCCAAGGAGGAAACATTCTTTAACAGCTGTTCAACTCAGTAAATGCAAGATGGCCAATTTAATATTCATAGCTCTTGGCTAAAGTGTTACAAAAAGATCAATCTAATTTATCACTGCGGTTATGCCGTACTCTGAATACTCTCTGTTGTCTTTAGCCATAGACTTTAGACTTCTATAGATACCTTACATGACCAGTGCATGAAGCTTTTGTTACGTGCACATTCTGGCTTTGTAGGTTTTAGGTTGCATGTAATTATCATCGGCATTATACTAAGCTTTCTTGCAACACCACTGTTGCTTCTCCGTGCCCTTTACATAGTAAAATATTCCACAAAGAACAAAAAGGTGAGCATTAAAATTCTTAAAATCTGAAACAAAGATGCAAGCAAGCAAACAAACAAATAAGAAACCCTAAAAAATAAAAGGAGGTGTGACATCAAGTGCCCTCGGGTGAATGTATGTCTATTCGATCCAACACATTTTCCTAAGTAGTTCTTTTCCAAATCATGTCCTTCCCCTGGAAATGAGCTACAAAGAAAGGGCTTGGCTTAAGTAAAAGCCATTTCTTAAAGAGATCTTGTCTATCATCCAGAGACTGAAGTATTTTAAATCGTGGAGTTATCTGAATTTGGAAGACTTGCATGGACTTTAATTCCATCTATAAACTGGAACTCAGGAATGCCCCCAATTCTGACTCTGTCTGAACATCTGTGTCAGGACCTTCATGTGTATCCACCGTGATGAAGGAGCTGACTGACTGACTAACTTTATTTGGTCTGGTTATATATAACTAAGCACAGTGTTGATGATCGCCATGGTGGAATGCACAGGTAGAATTGGGGACTGTCTGGGACCTCACAGTTACTGTCAATATCTCTCCCTTGGTCTCCCCAGCAGATCACCCCTTCGGGCCTCCATCCCTACAGGTGAGGGAGTTTTGGCTGTCTCTAGTTTAAATTCATTATGACCAAAACATCTTCGTTTTTAACTTTGGTACTTTACTTGAATGTATGGAAGCTAAGGAATCCCATTTCAAATATGACGAGTGAAGACAGGAAAATCTGGGGAGTCATATTATTGGTATTAGTTATCACTATCATTATCATTTTGCTCCTGAAAGCCTCTAATTCTCACTTGCACGTACAAAACTGAGATAATAATATAACCTGTAACTCAACCAATATTCACTTAAGATACATCAATAATTAATCTTGATCACATTGTCATTTATCAGCTACTAATCAGTCTTACTACCAGAAAGGACATTATTCTAAATTATTTATAGATGCAAGAGTTTGCCTCCCTGTTGTCAGAAAACACATCACAAATATGAGAAGACTAAAATGAAGTATTATTGAAGGCACTATGTCTACTTAACTCTTTTGAACAGAGTAAAACATGGGAGTAACTAAATCTATTATAATTTTAATTTGTGATCTAAAGATATTAAAATGAGTGTTTGGAAATCAACATAATGAGAATGTGATTCCTAATAAAGAAACATCTCAATGTTTAGGTGACATTGGACAACATATTCATAGAAGGTTGTGTATCTGAAGAACTATAATTAGCTATTTAGAACACTCATAAAATGCTTTACACATTCCAGCGGAGTGAGTTAGATATGGGTTCTAATGCATAAACAAAGCTTTTGGAGAAGGTTAAAATAAACTATTGGGGAAAATACTGAGGAGAATCACAATGTTTTCTAAAAAACTATTCAAGGAAGATCAAAGAAATGAAGCAGCAGCAGATGGACTAGAATCTCCCAGAACCTGCCCAGTGCCAACACAGGCCTGCTGACACAGACCTCTACACCAGGCACGGACACCACAGTCAGCATGTGTCACAGTGCCTGTTGGCCCCTTGGCCCTCCCTATATGTCACTGCTTCCGGAAATAAAATGGATTCTTACCTTTCTCAGTCTTTATATTGTAGTGTAGGAATAAGGGCGTGGGTCTTACTCATTATCCATGCCTGAGCCACATGCCTGTGTCCTAGCTGCAAAGAATGTTGAGAAATTCAAATGTGGCTCTTTTCTCAGGGTGGCTTGTGGGTGAGTTGGGTAGAATAGTTCTATAAAGATCCCAAAGGTGGGAGTTTTGCCGGCTATAAAAGAAAATTCGGATATTTGGAAGCCTCCAAAACTACAAATGTACATTGCAGTGTGCTTCCAAACTTCTCACTCTCAGAGGTGATATGAATAATTGCTAACAGAGATCCACATCATTACTAATGTATGGACGGTCTGCAAAGTTGAAAGGTTGTCCAGGATCTTCCAAACACCAGCTGTCTTGTGTTCGAACTGTAGTTCTCAAATGACTCAAAAACATGTGAGCACAAACACATATTTTGATGCCATCTACCTAGGGAGACGCTTTGCAATATCCTGCTGCCTCCTTCGATTCTCAGCCTTGCAGTGTATTTCCCAAGGCCACAACCTAATTAACAATCCCGAAGCTTCCACAACACAGCTGCCCTCACAAGCGCTGCTTTCTTTCTTAGCTTGTTCAGCTTCTCTCATCTCCTCTGATTAACAGCTGATAAAAGGGAATCAGAAGCACCTGATGCCCATTTTTCATAATGGGGAAACATCATAGGTAGTAGAAGTAGAGGAAACATATCTCAATATAATAAAGGTTATCTATGACAATACCATAGCCAACCTTATCTTAATTGGAGAAAACCTCAAAAGTAATCCTATTTAAAATTAGGAATGAGACAGGGCTGTCTGCTTTTCACAGTTCTTTTCAACGGAGTGCTTGAAGCACTGAACAGAATGATAAAACAAGAGAAGAAATGCAAATAGAAAAGGAAGAAGTTCTCTCTGTTTCTGAATGTTATAATATTATACACAAGAATGCCCAATCCAAAAGGAACTATCTAAAAATGACGAATTTCAGCAAAAAGTATATAAAACCAAGTTACAAAAGCCAGTTTTTCCATAAGCAAACAGCAAAGAAACTGAAGACGTCTTCATAAAAATGCTCCCTTCACTATACCCTCAAAAATAAAATATCTAGTAGTATCTCCCAAGGTTGTGGAAAATCTTTCTGCAATGAAAACTTTAAATCTCTGAAGTAAACAAATTGACAGAGACATTAAATGATGAAAAGGCCATCATCCAGCTCATGGAGTGGTAGAATTAATATTGGGAAAATAGCTATCCCACAAAAACAAATTTAAGGATTCAATGTAACTTCAATCAAAACCCATAAGCTGACCTTATCAGATGTTTTAGCACAGATATTGAAAAGTAAATGCTATCTTTTCAGTTATTGTTATAGTATCATGATTCCAACAACCAAATAAAATGCACACACCTATTAAAGGCAATTAGTACACAATATACCATTCTATTTATTACACTCAGCCAGTTAAGCCCTACCAGAAGGATCTCCCTAGTATAAAAGATAACTCCAAGTAATATCATACATAAGCACTCTTCTGCAGTAAAGTCACTCCAAGTGCCATTGCTTTATGTTAATATTGATTTTTGTGTCTCAAGCCTCAAAAGCTAATCATATTTAGAAAATACCAAGCCCTTAAATTATTAAATGCTTTCCCCATATTACCAATGAATAGAAATCATAATGACTAGAAACATCAAAAGCCTTGTTCACATCAGTAACTAGAATAAATACTTCATGGAGCCCAGCTGGAGATATGAAAATGTAGCCTTAGTCCTGCCCTTCTGGCAGCAGCTGTTCAAATGTCTCTAAAGTTTACACCTAAAAGATGCTGCAAACAGTAGTTCAGCCATGCATCCAACAGCCCACTGGGAGAAAATGTGAACTGTGCCCATGTATAAGGCACATGTATATATATATATATATATATATATATATATATATATATATATATATATATATATATATATATATATATATATACACACACATTGGGGGTGCTGGAAAGGAAATTAAACTACAATAAAAGAAAAAAAATCAGAGGAGTACAATTTTGTTGAAAAAGAAGAGTCAGAGAATCTCGACAAATGGCTAATGTCAGAAACATATTCCAGAACCCATATTAAAAATAAAATGAGGCATGTTTGCACTCCCAGGGCTGAATGGTAGAGATAGGCAAGTTGTTCTTAGTTATAACTCACTCGAAAACTTGCTTTCCAGCTTGGCAAGATAGCTCAGCTGGTAAAGGCACTTGCTTGGTAAGACCAACAAACCTGACATCAATCCCCCAAATTCATGTGAAGATACAAGAAGAGAACCAACTTTACAAAATTATCCTCTGCCATCCACATGTGTATTTGGCATGTGCATTAGTATGTGAGCATGTACTCAAGCACTAGCACACACACACACACACACACACACACACACACACACACACACACACACAAAGAGTTAAAATCCAAACTTTCCCTGAACTTAGTTCTTCCTGTATAACTTGCCTTCTTCATGGGGGTGGGGACATCCAGTAACTGCTTCCCCAGGAAACAGTACCTGCTTTAGAATCTTCTAGTTGTCAGGTGCCGGTAGAGCTCAAATTAAAACAGTAAAGAAAAAAAACCCACCTACTAACCATGTGTTTTAATCTGTCAGGATGTGCCATTTCAGGTCTTCAGACACCTAGCGAATACTTAAAGCTGAAACTCTGCAATATTCCCATGACTTCCAGGCCTACTGCTTTGTTTTATCTAAGACAGGTTGAAAATAAAGTGTGAATATGGAAAAAAAATACAAAATTAAAATACCATCAAATCTAGCACCTCCTCACCAGATATCTTACTAGAATAAATTCATCTCAGTCTTTGAGAAAGTTTCATACTTCGTCCATATTTTAAAATTATTCCGAGGATTTGAAAGAAAATTTAGAGATTCTGCAATCCCAAAAGGGCTTTGTTACCCCTCAACCTGGGTTAGAAACTATATATCAATGGGGTCTAGAGCATTTGATTTTCAGTCTCACCAACGTTCCTTCTGCTCCCAGTAAAGTTTTTTCTCCTTCACTCCAAAGATGTTGATTCCAATAGTAGACTACGTTTTCCAGATAAAACATACCTGCTCATTGGTATCATATAGTAATCAATCCATTCTTACAGGACTTTAGTACCATATAGTAAGCCATCACTGCTGTCCTTCAAACTTCAGGACACTGACTTTGGCCGATGCAATACTAAATATGGATGTCTGTTGCTCTCTGGAAATAAAAGGATTCTCTGCAGGATAAGTTTCCACCTAAAGTTATGCTGCTGTTCCTACTTCGCAGACTCTTTTAGATTGCAAGCTCTCTTATATTCTCTCAGAAGAGCAAAAATATACAAGAGCTTTTCAAGGGAAAAACAAAATACCCGTGTGTGTGTGTGTGTGTGTGTGTGTGTGTTTGTGTGTGTGTGTGTGTGTGTGTGTGTGTGTGTGTGTGTGTGTGTGTGAGCTGTTCTCTCTTGGGACAAGCTTGTTGGAATGAGTGCTGAAAAGTTCCTCATGTAAAATCTGAGTTAGGGGTGTCATTTCTAAACTCGAACATTGTGGCTAACTCCTCAGGCTGTTGAATCATCAAATCAACCATAGAAATCTCATGGTGTCCAGTGCATTATCTTGGAAAGGATTGGGATCAAACCTGAATAATTTTCCAGGTACTGGACATCATAGACCTGCCTCCCTCCCATATGGCCTATCTCAATAATGGTTCCTTGTAGTGAGCACTTTGGTTTCTTAAAAAAAAAAAAAAAAAAAACCCAGCTCTGGAAAGGGTGTGATTCTGCTAGCTGAAGAGAGTTTATGTTTAGAACTCTGGGGACTCTTGAATGGGTATAAAAATGTCAAAGCCCAGAGAGAGGCTGCTGCCCCTCCTGTTGCTGGTTTCTGCTGCTGTTTTTGCTGTTTGCTGGATTGCTTGTTACAGGAGATATTCCAAGGACCAAGAAGTAGTCTAAAAGATCTGTGCCTCTTTTCACCTCTAAACTTCTTTTTTGCCTTTCCAGTGTTGGGAGAGTTGGAAGGGATTGGGGAGGAGGGTGGTAGAAAAAACAAAACCAATAAAGTAGCCCAAAAGTACAGATACAGTTGCTCTTTCCTCTTGATACACACTATGGGCTAACTCCATTCTCATCCTTCCTAGTCACATGAGGGGGCCTAGAAATGAATGCTGAGGTATGATAAGCCAGCTAGGAGAGTGGCAATTTTTCACTGTAAACTTATCTCAGCTCCACTGTAACAGCATCTTTTGGTAGCTTGAACCAGGCCACAATATTTACGTTTCAAAACGTACCTAATGCTGAAATTCTGGACTTGCCCACACTTGGACAGGAGGTGGTGAAACATTTACCAGCAGAGTTCAAAATGTGGAGAAAGAGAGCAAAACACCAAATCAGTGTATTCCAAGTTCTAAAACACACATGAAGGAAGCATCTTCTATAATAATTAACATAAGGAATGGCTCTGTGTATTCCACAGACTCCATGCTCTAGTGGTTATCTAGTTATTCTCTTGCCCAAGCTCAGGTCTAAGGGGACCAAGTACAGGAAATGATTCAGCATTATGGTCAAGTTTGGGCCTCCTGTCTTCTTTGTAAAAAGGGGCAAGTTTCTTACTATTTCAGCCACAACTCTATCCCTGGAGGATTTACACAACAATGTAATTTGTTTCTGACAACCTTGACTGAGAGAATAAATAAATACCCAAGTTGAAAATAAATTTGGAAGTTTGCATATGGAAGTATTCACTGAGCACTGTGCCCCAACACAGGACCATCCAGAGGAAGGAAGGAAGGAAGGAAGGAAGGAAGGAAGGAAGGATGCAAGTAAGTAAGTAAGTAAGTAAGTAAGTAAGTAAGTAAATAAATAAATAAATAAATAAACAAATAAATAAACAAACGGCAGTGGATTCACATAGGATCCTGTAGAATTTAGATCTAAATTTATGTTCCTAGCTCTTTTCACTGCTAAAGGTTTGCGAATGGTACCATGTTTTAGGGGGATGACTTCAGAGTGCAATGAGGCTGCAAGAATCTGATTTTTAAGATGCATTCTACAGACAGGTGTCCTCATGGTTGCATTTGGGAAACAGCTTTTATATGGCAAGGCAAACAGCTCTCATTGTCTTTTCGGAGTGTTCAGGTATGTGTGACGGTTGCCTTGTTTCTATTAGAAAGCCGAGGTTGTTTATTTCACAGAATTAACCAGGGAATCTTAAGATTAAATGATTATGTGGGAATCATGTATTGATTTCTTTGCTAGTTTTCAAGGTGCAGAAGAGTCTAACGAACCTTGATTTGTGTCAACCTGCTCTGTGGAACATAATGCTTTCAAAAATGTAAGAGCAGATGATATCCATTGTACATATTTCAAAGAAGAGTTATCCTGTATATATGCACGGGCATTATACAAGCAAAGAAGCGGTGCTATTAGAATGTGTTGTTACCCACAGCTGGGGGATGGCTCCTTTAGGAGAAGATGACATTGCCAGTTATGGGAATTTGGGTCTTGGTGAGAGAATGTTATAAGACTTGGAAAAATTATTCAAAGTTGTGTATATAATGCTCCATTCGGGAGATCCTGTCTTCTGAATTCATCTTCTCCTTTTAAAATATACCTATGGAATATTTAGTGGAATAAAACCTTTAGGGCTTGGTATACTGATTCAGATTTTAGTCATCAGATACCCTGCTGGCAGGTACCTATGACCTCCTGGGCTTCAGGTACTGGCTGATATAGAGAAAAAGCATAATTATATGTGTTCAAGTTCCTTTTGAAGCCCATAATCTATGCCCTCATTATTTCTGGAACATGCCTTGAAAGCATTTAAATATTTATGATCAAGTGAAACATAGTATATGTAGTTCTACAGGGCTTTATTGAGTAACTTTGGTTGCCAAGCTGTTGGAGCTATAACATGTTATTCTACTTGGAAAGGTGTCAATGGACAGAATGAAAGAAGAAGGGTGGAAGGAGAGTCTTAAAATGTTCATCCGAACTTTTAGAGGCATGAACACATAATGAAACATCTTAAAATGTTATCAATTGTTTTTTTCTTTTTTCAAGTTGTTTACAAAGAGATTCAGGGTGAAAGACTGAATGATTAGTTTGATCAATCATCCACCTGAGAACAAGGAAACACCAACAGTTCCTGTTTCATCTTGGGCAAAGCTACCCCATACAGAGCTACTGTTTTCTCATTAAGATAGTCACTTTTATAAAAGGCAAGGTTAGTGCCTGTGGTTCTACAAATCCATTGGCTTCTAACAGAATAGCCTGAGATGCTGGAGCAGTTCCCGGTGGAGAATTCTGGGATTTGGATTGTTTCGAGAAAATGCACATCCATCTGAAGGCTGTCACTTTATAAAGTTCACTTTGTCAGTTTACCTCGCACTGGGACTCCCAGCACAAAATTACAGGATTTGTTCTAGAAAGAGAGCTCGAATGTTCTACCCCACAGATTATGTGACTATCTCTTTTGTCAGACCAGGCATATAAAGTATCACTGGTGACATTTCAGAATTCTTCAACAATTCCCACACCCATGATTTGGATACTACCCCCAGAGCAATCTAAGCTAATAAATGGAGGAAGGTCTCTTTAGCTTCATTCCTCCTCATTATTTATATTCTATTATATATACATTATATATAAAGATATATTCTAAAACAACCTATTTTCATAGAAATAATATAAAACCAAGTAATCTACATATCAAAATCCTACAGTCAGCATCTAGGGAAATAAATAAAGTGCTTGATGTATAAACTTACTACTGGAGCTTATATCCTTAGCATCCATGCAAAACTGTGTGGGCATGGACACCTTCTGGAAACCCTGGCACAGGAAGACTTAGACATGGGATCCATGAGTGAGATGGACGTGCCAAATCAGGAAGATCTGGATCCAATAAGAAACATTCCCCTTTATATATGATAGAGAACAACCGAGGAAATCCAATGCTAACATCAGACCTCCACATTCTTTTGCACACACATGCACCCCCTACTCACATGTCCACACATAGGCAAACACAACCCAAAACAACATACACATACATATGCAAAACAAGAATATAGATACAAACTGGACGACAGATAGAAAAATAAAATTTCAACATCATTGATCATTGGAGAAATGCAAGTGACAAGCGCCACAGTTAGTATGTTAATATTATAGTTCCAGTCGTCCAGGAGGCTGAGGGAGAAAAACATGTGAGGACATGAATTTAAAAGCAACCTGGAAATCATAACAGGATCACCACTCCTTCCAACCCTGCTAGAAAATGATTATGATGAAGTATTATTTTATGTGCTGAGAAGGACGTAAGAGAAAGGAGACTTTGAACAATGTTGGAAGAATGTAAATTGTTTTAGCTGTCCTAGGAAACAGTCTGGAGGCTCTTTTCAAAAATTAAAAATACAACCACCATATGGTCCAACATTCCAGCCTCTAACTATTTATCCAACGGAATTTAAATCAGGAACTCAAAGCAATGTCTGTTCTCCTGTATCTGCCACAGCATTGTCCCCATTATATGGAAACAACCTAAGTGCCCACTGGAGCTTGAGGGCAGAAAGCAAATGCAATGAACACAGTGAGATAAGTCCAACAGAACATCGAATGCTATATGATCTCCCTTAATTGCAGTTCTTGAACTCAGAAACAGACAGTAAAATTTTGGCTTTCAGAGACTGCAAGAGGTATAGTTTGCTAAGAAATTTCACCATTAATCTACTTGCTTCCCACAAGGAAGTAGTAGAGACTTCTGGTGCATGGCAAGGAGAAAATAGAGAAAGAATGTTCTTGGTACTATCCCTGGTCCTGTTTAGTTCTCTAATGTGAACAACCACCTTCTGCTGCTCCTGTTACCATGATGCTCTCTGCTCCAAGAAAACTATGGAGCAAAGCTTCTGAAATGAATCTTTTCCCTTAGGTTGATTTTGTTAGAGTAACACAGAACTAGCTAGTGCAGGAGGAGACGGTTGAAAGGGATGCTCTCCGGGCTGCAGAACCTACAGCCAACAGCACTGTGTTGCATGATTATTAGTGTTTGCTGAGAGTACGTCTTAAGATAACTATTCTTTTTTATGCAGATGACATAATAAAGTTGGGACAGTGGAAAATTTACAAGATAACAGATGTGCCTATAAATGGTGTTGCTGGTAGTGACTGTTTTAGAAGATGTAGACTTATCCCTGTTAAGTTTCATAAATCTTGTAAGCCAATTTTTTGCCCTAATTATAATTTAGAAAATCAATTTAAAAATATATCCATCCTATATTGAAATAAAAAATAAACTCATAAGCTCTTAAGTGCAACAGGTGGAAGAAAATCCTTCTTGAATCTTAATTCTTATTTGATTACGAGAAAATACAGAACTTGGACAACAGAACAGAGTTGATTCTTATCAAGATGACATTTCCTAAAAAGACATTCTTCAAAAATGTTACAGAGGACTTGAAATTGTGAAGCTATTAGGCAATTCGGATAAGCAACATTTTCCTAACTTCTATCTGTATCTACACCTCTCAAAGGCCCACATTTAACACAATTGCTTGCTCTCTTTCTGTCCCTTCTGTATTGCATGATGTGCATGTTAGTAATGAGTATGTGTGTGTGTGTGAGTGTGTGTGTGTGTGAGTGTGTGTGTGTGTGTGTGTGTGTATGTGTGTGTGCACATGTGCTCATGTTTGTGCAGGGGGAGGAAGGAGGGAGGGAGGGAGTGTTCCTCAAGATAGGCTTTCTCCCTGAACCACTGAACCTAGAGAGAGCTGATTTCGCTAGACTTGCTGCCTGGAAATTCTCAGGGAGCTACCTTTTCTTCATACCCCACAGCTTGGGTTACATGCACATGCCATGGTGCCTGGTTATTGAAAGGGGACTCTGGTGATCCTAATTTTTTGCTTATATAGCAAGCACTTTGCTGCATGAGCTATCTCTTAGCCCCTATTCTTCTCCCTGTGAATATGTGCTGTGTTTATTTGAATATTTAAATGACCTGCATCCATATGGACATATATGAATCCTTTCACATGAGTCATAGACATAGTTCATTGAGTATTGAGGATATTTCTCGTAAATCAAAGACATTCTCTCCACAAAATCACATTATATTGATCCATATGTGGAAATTTTACAATAACATGATGTTACCATTGAATATATAGTCTATAGTGAGGCCTCTGCTGCACCCTGATGTCTTTCCTGGCATCTTCTCTCCAGGTTCAGATCCAGTCTCACACACTACATATACCTCATCATCACAATTCCTGATCCTCTTTACTCCAGGACACTATAATGGTACCACATCATCATTTTCAAAGGCTATAGCTCTGCTTTGTGGGGAATGGACTGCAGCTAAAATTTGCCCAATCATTGTTTATGTTCTGGTCCTATTTCTCACTATTGGCATAAGTAATACATAGATGATGTCACACCTATTTTCAACAGGTCTCCCCCGCATTGCTGCAGAATTGCCTTGGATTAACTGGAAAAGGCAAGGTCTTGTAAAGCTCTCAATTATTAATGTAGTAGATAATGTGAGATACACTTTTAAGGCTCTGGGACTATTTTTCTGTACAAATTCTTTTAGCATTGATGGCTTTTCCCAGATCAATTATTACTGTGGTGGTATTAGAATAAGCTGTATTTCTAATGCACTTCAGGTGCTACACTGAGATTACACTATAAGAACGTGTGTGTGTGTGTGTGTGTGTGTGTATAATATTACTAATATACATATTATAATATGTATATAAATTAACAATATACAGGATACATTCATAATAGGACTGATCTTGTCATTGCTTAATAACAAGTTTCTTCTATTTTCTGTGAGGGTTACCCATGAATATCAGCTGTTTTCTAAAACAATCAGATGTATGCAATTGTGGAGAAAAAGAATAACATATGGCTCTAAGTGACCATGTTGTGGTGGAAGTATTTGTATTATATAAAAACTCCATATGGTTGTATAAGTTATCTTTAAGATGGAGCGACAAAAAACTGGTCTTGGTCAGTATCCCAAGAGTAGAACTGATAAACCACCATTGAGAGGAGCTTGTACAAGCCCTGAATGACCCTCAGCTTCTCCTTCAGCTTTGCCATGACTATAAACACTGAGAGCCGCAGTCAAGAGCCATAGTATAGATGCTGCCAGGCTGCTGAGTCACTGTGGCAACAGCTAGGCCAGAGGGCTGTTGGACCTGCCAAGGACTTGGCATGAGTGAAATGAGCTCTTTTGAGCTGCTGGGCTCTGAGGTTATTGCCACAGTAGAAGTCTGCCAAAGCCAGTTTTTTATTTAATCTTCATCAATGATCTGAATTTTCTAAGAACTATCTTTAATTTAGCATTATTAATTGTATTATGCTACTACACTATAAAGTGATAGAGAAACAGTGGATGAGAACTGTTCAACATATTCCTATATATATATATAACATAACATCTATCTATCCATCATCTATCTATCTCTATATATACATAAATATATGAAACAATGTTATTATATATATATATATATGTATACATATATAAATAAGGGTATATATGTATACATGTAGATTATGTATATATAAAATATTCTCATTTGCTTGGCTGACTTTTTTTGACTTATGCTGTAGCTGAGGCTGACGGCTCACAAAGCTGTTATTATAAGCTGGCTAGGTTTTGCAGCTTATACCTAGTCACCACAAAGTGTTTGCACCAAGGAAATACTGCATGCAGTAACCCAGTCCTCTTGTCCTTCTGACCCATCTCTTGCCAACCACAAAGCTGGATGGTAATAGTCAACAGTGGATATCTGGATATCTCTTGCCTTGAGTTTCTGTTGCTAATAAGAGATGGGTATCTGACCCAAGACTGACAGAGTAATTGAGAAAAAATTTAGAAGTGAGATCTAAAATAGTCTCTCTCTATTAAAACTGGACATGTTCCAAAAGAAATATGAATTTGTGATCAATACAAGATAGGTACTCAAATGTGTATGGTAGCACAATTCAGTGTTCAAAAGCACAGCCATGGGAGAACAGATAGTGGAGTGCTATATGGTAAGAAGAATAATTTTCAAATAATACACAGTGGGTCTCACTAATGTAATGAGTAAAAAAAGGTAGAAATTGAAAGGGGACATATGGGAGACTTTTGAGTCCTAATTATGTCCTGCTTTTTTATTGGGACGCTGAAAATATTCACTCTGAACAAATAAATCTTGTAGTTCAGATTAAAAAATATGTTGCCATTTTCTTTGTTAAATTTTTTAAAAAGAATAAGTTTTTTGAAAGTGTGTGTTCATGTGTGTTTGTGTGTATATGTGTGTGTGTGTGTGTAGGAGTGCAGGTGCCCACAGAAATCAGAAATGGGGTCAGAGCCATGATAAGTATGATGGTTTGTATATGCTTGGCCAGGGGGATACACTATTAGAAGATGTGGCCCTTTTGGAGTAGGTGTGGCCCTGTTAGAGTAGGTGTGGCTTTGTTGGAGTAGGTGTGGCTTTGTTGGAGTAGGTGTGGCCCTGTTAGAATAGGTGTGGCTTTGTTGGAGTAGGTGTGGCTTTGTTAGAGTAGGTATGCCACTGTGGGCATGGGCTATAAGACTCTCATGCTAGCTGCCCGGAAGCAAGTATTCTGCTAGAAGCTTTTAGATGGAGATGTAGAACCCTTAGCTCCTCTTGTATCATGCCTCTCTGAATGCCATTATGTTCCTGCCTTGATGATAATGGACTGAATCTCTGAGCCTGTAAGGCAGCCCCAATTGAATATTGTCCTTATAAGAGTTGCCTTGGTCATGATGTCTGTTCACCACAGTAACCTTCCCCCACCCAAGGCAGTAAGAAATTGAGATAGGGAACATACAAAAGAGGGTAGCTTTTCTCTTCCTTTCTACATTGAACTCCCTCTGGTCCTTCTCTTTTAGAAGGAATACATGCTATTTTTGTTAGATTGAAAGGCATTAAAATGACTCTGGAGATGACGGCATTCTTTGCTCCAATGAAAAATATTGAAAAAAAATGCAAAGGGGGAGCAGCTGTGAGGATAAATAATCTCGAAGGCACACTCACCTGCCTGTTCTCAAATGCCTCCTATTCAAGAATGGGAAGTTTGTCTACCCACACCTCTTATGTCCCACTGTTTATTTCTGTCTCCTTTAGTACACCTAGTATCTGAAACCACACTTGAACATACACCTGTTTCCCTTCCAGAGTACTTGTTGAAGGTGGCTTCCCTACTGTCTGAAACTGGGTGTGGCAGAGTAGAATTCATGCACAGTTTTAAACAAAGAAAGAAAGAACAGAGAGAGGGTGTTCACAGGCAGACAATGTTAGGGCTCCATTACCTGCTGGGCTGTTTAAGATCCTCTGCTATGATTCCCTAGTCAGCCTGCTCCTTGTCTTTCCCTCTTGTTACTGTACTCTCAGGCTATAAAGGCTTATCCTGGGGGAAGGTTCTCCTTTCTAGTTTGTATTTGAGATTAAAGGGGATAGCTCTCACCCAGTTCTGTCTTCAAAGTTACTCACAGTTCTCAGGCCTGCTATCTGATTGCACTGTCTGTTTCTATAAAAGAATTCGAAGGGATCACAAATGATCCCCTCTTTACAACTGGTATATACTCAGAAACCCCTCTAGCCATAACATTTGAGTACTTCCCAAAGAACACAATAGGCAACATCCCACTTATACAACGAGACTGGAGACTCATGAAGCTTGAATGTCACTAATACAGGGTGGCACATCCAATTTAATTAATATCTACCAGGGACTTGAATCACAGGTGAACAGAAGCACAGCTTAAGCTATGGGAGCACGGATCAGTTTGGGCTGAAGCAGGGCCTGTTTCCAAGTGTGGAGATGAAGATGTCGTTATCTTAATCAGCACAGTGAGTGTTAGCTCTAGTCTGCCTGTGCAGGAAAACATGCCATAGAAATTGACAGTGGAATTTTAATAGCTCCTCTCCATCCCTGCCAGTCTGCATAAGCACACAGGTGTCCCTCTGACATGTTCGCTGCTTTAGCCATCACAACTAAAAATACTTCTCTGCAAAACTGCCACAGGGTAAAGACTTTGATATGATGTGTCTACTCTGGCTGTAGCTCCCTGGCGCTCATTCTCTCTCTCTCTCTCTCTCTCTCTCTCTCTCTCTCTCTCTCTCTCTCTCTCTCTCTCTCTCTCTCTCTCCCTCCCCTCCCTTCCTCCCTCTTTATCTCTCTGTCTCTGTCTCTCTCTCCCTCTGTCTCTCTGTCTCTGTCTCTCTCTCCCTCTGCCTCTCTGTCTCTGTCTTCCTCTCCCTCCCCTCCTCCCTCCATCCCTCCCTCCCTGTCTGTCTCTCTGTCTCTGCCTCTCCCTCTGTCTCTCTGTCTCTCCCTCCCCTCCTCCCTCCCTCCTTCCTCTCTCCCTCCCCCCTCTCTCCCCTCTCTCTGTCTGCCTGTCTGTTTCTCCTTTCTAATTTTTTGTTTTCAATGACACTTTGAACCCTCCCCCTCGAAACTGGAACTGACAATTGCAAACTTAAGAGATTTCAGAGAACAAAAGGGCCCCATGCTTTCCTTCAAGTCCAGTTAGACAGGCTTAATGTACCTTTAGCTCAGCTGTGGGCTAGGAAGTAGATCTAAGGCATGGAATGAATGCTTCATCGAGGACAATAGAATGGAATGACCTTACTTGTCCTCCAAATATTGGTCCACTTTTGCCCACATACGCTAAATTGTTTGAAGCCAGCAGGCAGAGATCCCCCCCCCCCCATCTTATGTGGCCTTTGGTACTGAGATGAAATCTAGTGGTATGACTTCTTCAAAATGAGATGGGGTAAAGAAGATCATTTAGTGGCTACTGGGAGAAAGTAGAACCAGGATGCTGTGGGATGATGTGATTCTACAGAGGTGTATGAATGTATCTTTTGAAGTTTTTTTCCTAAAGGGTAGAGGACACTGTGATGGTGGGTAGAGAGCTAAAGTTGTCAAGAGGATTTTTTTGTTAGGAGGAAATCTAAGACTATGTATAAAAGTGGTGGCATAGGAAGAAATGTAGTTAGAGTGATGTCTTTGCAGACACAGGACAGGAAGAAGGCTTGGACTCACGGGGAGCAGAGATGGTGCATTATGAGCAAAAGAGATGAAGGCAGAGAGTAGGGTACCGATGTAAGGATGATCATATGGTAGACATGACTGTATCCCAGTTCTGCTAGCATCGTTTTTCTTATTAATGCAAAAAGTGAGAACTTTCACTGAGACTTGGAATAGAAGAAAAGGAAGGCTCTATGGTGACTAATTAGGGATCAGCAAAGCCAGTGGATGTGGGAAACATACTGAGCTAAGCAGCAGCTCTAAGCACTGGGAATCGATTGTGGCCCTGAATGTAAAGCATTTCTCCATCTGCCTTAACTGTGTGGCAGTAGTGGGCAGTGTGGGAGAAGGACTGAACAAAACCAAGATTAGAGTTTTGCCCAATAATCACAAGGAGGAAGAGAGAAAATACATGCAGAAGAGAACTAACCAAGTTGGGAGACCAGAATCTGAGTTGTAACAGGTCATAAGAGGCACAAGGGGCAATAAAAAGGTAGTAAGATCCGTGGGCATCAAGTCATAGAGGTTTGTAGAACTGTTAAAGCTGATGCACTAAAAGGACTAAACACAAGGATTCACACAGGCAATGAATGATCCCTGTCTCCACACAGGGCTCTGAGTGGATCCAGAGAGGTCAAGGATAGGTGCACAGCAGAGATGCTTCCCATTGTCATGGCTGCCATGGGAACAGCGGACACACACCAGAGCTGAAGGTAACTTTTCTGATAAAGCAAAGATAAGAAAAAAAGCAGCTCCATGGTAGAATAATTGCATGAAGTGTGCATGATGTTCGAGATTTAATGCTCAGCAGTGGAATAAAAAAGGAAAGAAAGAAATGAATGAAGGAAGGAAGGAAGAGAAAGAAACAAAAAGATTATTAAAAAGCACAGGGTAAACATGGTTGTGTCCACCTTTAATCCCAGCATGTAGGAGTCAGATATATGCAGATCCCTGTGAATGTAAAGTTAGTTTGATATACATAGAGTTTTAGGGCAGCTGTGAATACATAGGCCTTTTATTTAAAAACATAAAACCTCTGGGGGAAAAATACTCAAGGGGAGATTTCTCCTGGAAGACAATACAACAACCCAATGTAGAAAAGATATAAACAAATATTTCAAGACTGTTATTGTTAGAAAGTTCCAGAATTTTTTTCTAGGCAACCATAAGTGAATAGCTGAGATGCAAAAAGGTGGGAGGGTTTCCTTAGCAGCCATGGGTATAACTCAGAACTTTGGTCACTTTTCAATTGTGAATGCTACTCTCCTTAGCATGGTCCAGGAATGCTAAATTGACATTTAAATGGTGAAGTGCTGCCAATTTTGTGTAGTTCAACGTAGGGGTTCCAGTTCTCTCTCTTTTACAGCAGTGTGCTAATGAATAGGGATTTTAAAATAAACTACTGCCTACGTGTCCCTCCTTAAATTTCTAAATTTTTATCCAGGAAATCTGTGCAGGGGATGGGTAACAGCTACAAATCTACTGAATCTGGAATTTGCCTCTAAGGAGTAATGATTTGAAATAAAAAAATCCAAAATAATAGGTCAGAGTAGCTGTCAAGAATGTGAACAGGATTATTGCCAATCCTCACAGTAAGGTGACCCAGGAGGGGCATAAGTGGATTATGATTACAAACACAATGCTTAGGGAAAAGGAATTAAACTACATAAGGGAAGAGTGAGAAAGGCCAGTAAGGTGTGGATCAAAACAAACCAGCAACTCAGCTGTCAATGTTAAAGTCTCCACCCTTTCTCCATAGGAGAATATCCCCATCTTCTTTAGAAGATGCTATTGGATCTCAATGACATTTGCAGGAAAACACAGGTCAGCACCTCTGAAATGCCTCAGATTTCAGATCTCAAGATTTTAATTTGGCTTCTCTTTGGGATATGACCTGAAAGAAAAGCTGTCCCCAACAAAGGACACATACATAAAATTCTTAGAGGTTGTCTTTCTAGTGCACATTGATACATCAGCACATTGCCCTCCATACATCATTGTCTGTATGTTAGGATTATACTTAATGGGAGTTCATATTTAGGAAGGAGTAAGGTAAATGGTTGCAGGAACATGAGTACCCTTGACTCTGCCCCAGAGACTTTTCTCAAAGATTCAGTAGAACTGCTCAGCTTGAGAGCAGGAAGTTAAGGTCATAGAGGCAGCCTGTATCAAAAGAGGAGCAGGTTAAAAATATTCTAATTTCCTTGCTTCACAGTAGGCAAACTGAGGCATGATCTGCGTTACCTTTCTGAGGGTCTTGGGGAAAGGGCTGCTTAATTTAATTTAATTTTTTTTTTTTTTAGATTTCAATATTACAACATTACAATGTTTCTCCCTTTTTCTTTCTCCCAACAAACCTCTCATGTATCTCTCCCCACTCTCCATCAAATCCATGGCCTCTTTTGTTCTTAACTGCTATTGCATGCATGCATATATATATATATATATATATATATATATATATATATATATATATTTGCACACACACATATATTTATGTACATTTTATTTGTATGTGTATGTATATATATATACATATTTCCAAATATAACCTTTTGTGTTCATTTAATATTTCCTGTGTGTATTATCCCTCATTAAGGAAATTTTTTCTTGCAACAGTCAGAGGCCAGTATGGAACATCTCAACCAATCGTAATGCAGAGTTGCAGAGCCCAGTCCCAGTGGATACATCCACAAGACACTTCTGAACTTAAGGCTCAGGGAATGTTGAAGAAAAGGGGCTGCTTATGAGGACACTCAAGCTAAGAAAGTATGCTGAAAATCCCCATTCCTCATCATTCAAATCTGAACCAGTGTCATAGCAATGACAAAGTAGAGAATTCACCTATCTGGATCTCCGCAGAAGCCGAGCTCCTATGAGTGCATCTTAGTCCCTGCCACAATGACAGAAGAGGTGTGGCCATTCCATGTATTGGCCCCCTCAGAGCTGTTCTGCATACATGTTAACTGTGTATGGGAGTCAGCTCATTAAAACTCAATGTCTTCTCCCATAAGTCTGGAGGCCACTACTTTATAACTACATTTGAAAGTGAGCAAGAAAAGGCCAAAGAAAACAGTATATTAGATTGGAATCTATAAGTAAATGACTCACTCATAACAACATATGGAAGGAGAAAACAAAGCAGGGAAAGAGCCAAACGATGACAGTGTAAGACCGCAGAGTTGGAGCCCTCAGTTACACGTAGCTGTCATCTAACTGTCACAGTGGCACTACAAGTTTAATGAGAATGAGGTCCCATTCTGCAGCTGAAGAAAGCAGGCCTTAGGTTAAGTCTCAGGTGAGCATTAGTAAACAGCAGGATGTGCCAAGCAGTGTGAGTGAGGAATGCAAGTCTGCTCCCTTGCTCTCATCCCTCTATAGTGCACTGAGAACCAGGGAGAGCTATGTTTCTGTTATGTATAGCTAAAAACAAAACCAGCCTTAAGAAGCTATAGAACACACACACACACACACACACACACACACACACACACAAAACAGGAGCTACTCTCAGACCTGCTCACCTACAGATGTTGAAGCTGTAGCAAGGCTAAAATGTACCAGTGGCTGTGCTAGGCAGGCTGAAGAGCCAGCCTGGAGGGAAGTCTATTCTTCACTGTATCATCTCTGGATGCTAATGTCAGAGAGGAATTCAAACATCTTCTCACACCACCAACCTACCTAAATATAACAAGACAATTCCCTATCCTGCAGGTGATGTGGAATAACTGGGCAGCTTGTGTAGCACTGCTGGGATATCATGAGGGTTCATGTGCGGTGTTACCCAGTGGTGTTACCCAAAGGCAATACAGAGTACAAGATGGGTCATGTGCGCTTCATTTTTAATAACCAACAATTTGTATATAGGTTTAGACATTCTGTTCATTCTATTTTCTTTTTATTTATTTTTAAAGTTAACATATAAAGTGATGGGTTTCCTTGTGCTGCTTCCAGCATTTGTGTCATTCTATTTGTTTTACTTCATCTTCTCATCCTCACCCCCCCACCCCTGGTCCTTTCCGTTCTGGCTTCTGCTCTCATGGACTGGCTACTGTCTTGCACCAGAGAAATCTTCCTTCTGCTTCCAGGGCAATTGTCACTGCCTTTTCTTTTCTCTTTTTCCTTAAAATCTCTTCATCCTCTCTAATGATCCTTCCTTCTCTAGTTTTATATCACACAAACACAAGACAACACACACACACACACACACACACACACACACACAAACACAGAGACACACCTCCTGTGGGTCAGGTCTCAAGCCTTAGTACAAAATTTATCTATGCACTTTAATGCATTGCATATACATTGTCTGACAGTGACTGAAAGAACAGTTTCATCATTTTGGCTATGACTGGTTTGCTAAATTTTTAACTTGTAATATCATATTGTGAAAGTATTTTGGTTTTGAAGTCTTATGAGTTTCGGGTTCTCACATTACGAATGGTCAGCCTATATAATCTGTATAGTCGCACTCTGATACATTACTTGAAAAGGACAGAGAAAGGCATTTGCTGACACACAATAAGGAATCTCTGCAAAATACCAAAAATGACAGCAGTGCATATTCTCCAGAACTGAATAAATTAAATAATAATAGCAGAAGGCAGATCAGTCATTACCTTGGGGAAAATAATGCATAATTGAAAGAAGCTATGGGGGACATTTTAGGGTGACATAAATGTTTTGTCTTTGTGTGTGTATACATATGTATACATTTGCAGAAGTGCGTGTAACTATATAATTTTAATTTGTGCCTTTAACTTAATATAAATTATACATAAGTTTTCCTTGAAGGAGAAAATAAATTCATTAGAGAATTCATAATAACATGAGAACTACTGGGTACATGCTTTGTTGTAGCTCCTTGTTTAGCCAAAGTTGCTGAACATGCTATTTCATGAACAGAGTCTACATGGCTTTTCCTTCTCTGTACTGGATAGTTTTCCAAACCCAGAGTGCTGTCATTTCTCTTGGTTACAAGTGAAAACACAGCAAATCTTCAAGGTTCCTCCCAGCACAGAGTGTCACCTTATATATTTCTTTAGACAGAATATTGAGTCTAAGTCGCATTTCTTCTTTCTACTCAAAGTTATTCCCACCTGGAGCTCAACTTACATTATTTCCGCAGCATTTTTATGTAGCATTGTAGACTATTAGTTCTGTCAAGCTGATTTTAATATGTACTCATGGCGACAATTCAACACCAATGGCACTGCCCATTCCTTGCACTGTGTTGAGTGTGGGTTCTGTTAGTGTGTGTAGTAGCTTTACTCCTACACATTCTTTGATGCTTCTATTTTCAAGTATAGCTTCATATGCCTACCGCTAGATATGGATTGGAGTTAGTGATTCTTTGGTAGCACATAGAATAACACAAAGATGGTATGTCACTTTGGAACTAGGTCTCAACATACTTAAATTGTTCTCTTACTCACTGTACCTGCTGGTTCTGTGTCAACTTGACACAAACTGGAGTTATCACCGAGAAAGGAGCCTCAGTTGAGGAAATGACTCCATGAGATCCAGCTGTAAGGCATTTTCCCAACTAGGGATTAAGGGGGGAGGGCCCAGACCATTGTGGGTAGTGCCATCCCTGGGGTGGTGGACCTGGGTTCTATAAGAAAGTAGGCTGAGCAAGCCAGGGGCAGCAAGCCAGTAAGTAACATCCCCCCATGGCCTCTGCATCAGCTCCTGCTTCCTAACCTGCTTAAGTTCCAGTTCTGACATCCTTTGGTGATAAACAGCAATGTGGAAGTGTAAACTTAATCAACCCTTTCCTCCCCAATGTGCTTCTTGGTTGGAACATTTTTTTGCAAGAATAGAAACCCTGACTAAGACACTCACCTTCCTGAATTATTGTCAGAGCAGAAAATTACCTAACATTTGGAGAACACTTACACAACCCTATGAAGAGGCCAAATAGGTAGAGGGCTGAGACCTCTGCCAATAGCTACGTGAATGAGTCTGAAAATTGTTCCTCTCCCAGGGCTGGAGTCAGGTTTTCATCAATACTAAGTCTCTTGACTACACACTCCTGAAAGAACTTGAATGAGAAATGTGTAGCTAAGTTGTTTTGAATCACCAGTTCAGCCTAATTATTGGACTGAAACCTGCTTACTATTTTAAGTCAGTAAGTTTGAGCGTCATTTACTTTATACCACTAAGTAGACAATAATATATTTACTGTAAAGTAATGTTATGAAATATACTAAGAAACTAGAGGAAACAGAAAATGACATAATCTGAGGCATGGCATCAATCTTCGGGGCAGGCTAGACATCTCTGAGGCACTTCACTAAAGGCAAGAAGAAAGAGAAGTAAAGCATGTTTATTAGCTTTGGAAACATGCTTCCTTGGTCAAATCAGGGGCAGTGGAGGGATGAAATCAAAGCCCAATTAGAGTAAGATAAAGAGGACTGACTAGGATTTAGAACCATATGAGTAAATTTTACTCAAAATCTTGGCTAGAGAAGAGCAACAGAAATGCTGGCAAAATTAACTTGGGCATGACAGGACCACTGATGGTGCTGATGCACTTCTCAAAAGGGAGACATCATTTGTACAAGCACGAGAATTGAAAAGTCCTGTGAGGAGGATTGACCCCATGAAATGAAGATGCTCAAGTAGGTCTAGAAGTTAAGAAACTAGATAGGAATGGTATTTTCTACACCATGGCAACATGGGATGCGGTTAGCTGGGCAGTGGGATAAGAGTGTTTGAAGTCTTATGGGCCTAATCATGAGAAAATTCATGAGCAGCACTTATAGGTAGAGTAACAGTTACCTCATAATACATGTACAGACCAAGTTGTAATTATGTAACTGTTAGTTGAGCTATTAACAAAACTACTCCAATTGGATTACTATTTGTTTTTAATGTAATGCTTTGGGATTCGAGCAGTTTTAAAAAAAGATTTATTTATTTTTTAATGATGTGTTTGTAAAGGGGAATACACATATATGCATGTGTCCCCTTGAGGCTATTCTGTCCTCTGACACTAGAGTTACAGACAGTTTTGATTCACCCACTGATGAAAGACACTGAAGTTAGGTCTGCTACACGAGCATAATGCCCTTATTAATTTCTTAGCCCCCTCTTTAGCCTCCCTAGTAACTTTAGATGATGCTAAGAATTGAACCCAGAACCCAGAACTTGCTTTTGCAAGGAAAATACTTTACCACTGAAATGAATTCCCAGGCCACATTTGTAATTTTTATTTGAGATAGGGTTTCACAAAGTTTCTCAAACTGGTCTTACTACATACACACAAATTCACTACACACGCCTAGGTCCACCTCCAAGTTGTGTTTGCTTGCCTCAGCCTCCTATGGAGAAGACATGATCAACATGTGCTAAGTTTTAAGATTGTCTTAATATTGTCCATCTCCCATGTTCATAGACAACTTCACATTGTTATGAGTAAAGTCTCCAATGTTGTTGTTTAGCTAGGGGTGTGTGTATGTGTGTATATATGCATGTATGAAAAGATGGATGATAGATAGATACATAGATAGATAGATAGATACATAGATAGATACATATATACATAGATAGATAGATACATACATACATTTCATACATACATACATATAGAGATAGATACATAGATACATTTTAGTAGCATTGTTTGACATTTAATTTGGTACCTGGAATGAGGCACAAAGCATGAATAATCTCTCTATAGAGTTGTCTCTCTTATTGATGATCCCACATTCTCCTCACTAATTGGGAGGTCTGCCTGTGTATGCCAACACTTTCAAGTGATATATTGGTTTATTTCTGTGGCTAGTCCACAGAGATCTCTTCTTCTATCATGAAGTATAAAATTCACATAGAAATGGACATCCAATATACTTGTATAGTTAAGTGAATAATTTTTAGTGAATTCTATTGAAACCACCATTTATATCGATTCAGAGAGTATTAAAATTCCCTCTAAACTTCCCCAGCATTCTCTACTTATGCTTCTCCTGATTTCTTGTAAGAAACCATGATGCTGACTCGTGGAAGTAGATATACATCATATAGACACAATACATTTTGCTTCCATTTTTAAATTTTTATGAAATATTCTGGTATCTTGCAAGACTAGTCTTTACACTACTATTCTGTTGTAGCACATCATTTTCAAGATCCATTCTGGAATCAGATTACATAGTTGATAAAAATATATTTGCATTCGGTTAGTATTTTGACATGAGTAGATTATAATGCTGTCCTGTCTAAGTACTGAATACCAGTTGGGTATCTGTGGAGCTCCATAATATTTTTCTTTCTAAGTATGTTTCTCCTATGCTTAATATAATTTTGATACATTATTTAATATTTTAGTAGCTACATTAAAGTCATTTTTATTATTACAACCAAAGATATTGGCTAGCATTATCAGTAAAAGGTTATATACTAAAGGCCTCTGTTTTTTGCTAGCATCAAAGGGCAAACATATCAATGCATATAAACCAACATAATTACAAAAATATATTCTTTACTAATAGTCTGAAGCACAAAACCAGAATTCCGAGTAAATATGTACATAAACCTGCTGTATTCTCTGTGAAACAGAAGACAGGAGGATATGGAAAAACCAAGAGAAGAAACTCAGTCACATGGAGACACACCACTATTCAGCCTTCATTACATAAAGAAATAATTTGACCCAATGTGAAGAATTGAAACACATAATTTAGTTGCAAAGAGAGGTATTTTCTTCATTTCATATTGTGATTTCTTCCTAGTTATTTAACAAGTCTTTATATTATTTAAGATGGAGGCCAGCTGGCATATTTTCTTCTGATTTTGTAACACACATATTAAGTTATCGCTTTCCCCAAATATTACAGCCAGTAGCTGTGTTTCCAGTCTGTATCTCATGAACACAGAATCATTGACATTAATTATCAAAAGAAAGATGAAAATTATTAGATAATCACTAAAATTTAAATTAATTTTCTTCTTCAAAGTTGGATGATAGATCTCATTGTTTGAGTTATCACCACACATTCTTACATTCATACATCACATATGCAATTTGAACAAAACACAAACAAAATGAATCTTGGTAACCAATGTCATGAAGCCAAGAACTGTAATGTCACACTTTGGAGACACTTATGATAAAATGTGTCTGAATGTGACTGAAAGAATCACAGAATTTGCTTTGCTGGCTTTTCAATTTCATCAAATCCTTCTAGTCACTCCATTTCCCTGTGTGCTTAGTTCCTTGGAAGCTTATCAAGACATCAACTGAAGATAGAATGCTGTCTCCAGATATGGACATCTTAAAAATGGTTCACTTCCTGGTGACCTTCTCAGACTAGGAGAACAATCAATGATTACTCTCTTATGGGCGGAAGAAAAGACCACAGAACAGGAGAATAAAGCGAAAGCATTAAAACAAATCAAAACAACAAAAACAATAAAAATCCTGCTGCCAGTGACTTTAACAAGGTCAGCAATCAGCAAGACTGACTTATCCAGCCATGTGCTGTTGCTTGCAAACACCCAGGTGACCCTTAAAGTAGTGTTGTCTGCAGATGGCGGTGTAAAATGGCTGGAAGGTAAATTTTCAGTGGAGCCTTTAAATCAGACGTGATTTCCTGTAACACACTTGTTGTCTCTGTTCTGCTTTACCTACCTAAAGCATTCTCTGATTGGCTATAATAAAAATCTGATGGCCAATTAGCTGGGCAGGAAGTGGAAGGTGGGCATCCTGAGAGGGAGAAAGGAACTCTGGGAAGAAGCAGGACGGTCCTTGTTGCCAGGAGACATGGGAAGAAACAGTTGTGACTACAGGTCTGGAAGGTACAGGTGATCAGGTTAACTTAAATGAGCTAGTTGAGTCCCCTGCCCAGCCAAGGCCTAAGCTTTGAAATATTCAAAGGTCTTTGTGTGGTTATTTGGGAAACTAGTTGATTAAGGAATAACCGCTTACATATTAATTTCCAATGTTAATTAATAGATACAGAATATTAATTATTTTACATACACTGTCTATTCCAGCTATGAACCAGTCCACCACATGACCAGTGATTAGCACTGGGCTAGAAGACTTCATTCTTCCTTTTCATCCATGTTCGATTCTCACTGTCTAGCCCATTATCCTGATAGTCCTTGCACCATGACTGCAAGTCTTCCCACCTGCTTCCAGGAGCCATGGCCCATTCCAGAAAGAAGAAATAATGCAACATCTAAATGTAGCAGTAGGATCAATAAGACTGTCTCTTCAAGAGCCAACATGTCTCTCAGTAGACAAATGACTTTAGAAAATGTGGTGTATATTCATGAAGCAAAATATCATTCATTCATAAAAATAATGAAATCCCTAACAGAGGTGGACAGCACACTAAGTGAAAAGAATTTGGGAACAAATGCTACATTCTTTTACTTGTTTGTAAAAAAATTAAAAAGTTAGCTCACAGAAGAAGAGAGTGGTAGTCACTAGGACTGGCAAAGATAACAAAAAGGGGGAAAGAGTAAGGTTAGATTCCAGCTCCCAAGAAGAGTTAAACTGTCAAAGTAATTATGGCATCCTATAGTGCCACCAGCCATTTGTGACACATTTCTGAATGACTAGAAGAGGCTGAAGGTTCATGGCACAGAGAAGTGATAGGTTTGGGAAAAATTATAATGCCAAGTCCAAGCAATGCTAGAGGTACTTAGCCTATCCCATACTGTGAGTTTTAAATAGGCTGATAGCTACTTGTCCAGGTGGATTTAAGCATTTTGTATTCATTCATACAGCTGATGAGGAGAGCAAGGAAAAAAAAAACTTTATATTTAAGTTAAAAGAAGGGGTCACAGATTGAGCCAAACAATGGTTTAGTTTTCATTGCAATACTTAACTAGAACACAGTAAATTCTTACAATTTTGCCCTGAACATGAAGCAAAACAAGCTAAAGATGACAGAAAATCTGGTATAAAAAGAAAAACAGCCTTGTCTGGTTTCCTAAAGACAGGGTTAGGCTTGCTCTCCTCCCTTCTTCCCTATTCCAGGCCCTACCACTGGACCTTTGCACTTGCTGAACTCTCTGCCAGAAATGCTTGTCCTCTTGATTTTCACATGGCTGCCTTCTCTTGTTTCTTTTGGGTATTTGTTCTGTAATTGTTCCAATATAGACTCAATGTTTGTTTCTTCAAAAAGTTTCTTCTTTTACATTTTTGAGATGACAATTACATCATTTCTCCCTTTCCCATGTACCCATCCTGGCTCCAGTTCAAATTTATGGGCTCATTTTTTTTTCACTAATTGTACGTCCGCATACTATGATTACAGGCCCTTCTCAGTCTGTATAACACACTCGATTATATGTTTTCAGGGCTGACCCTCTGGTATCAGACAGCCAATGGTAAGCTCTTCCCATGCTTACTTGGAAACTGAAGGATTGGGAATGCTACACATGAAAGCAATGGGTGGAGAGGCTGAGTCTCTTAAGCATTTTCAACAAAGACTGACACAATCCCTGTATGACCTGGCAGGATTTGCCACATGCATGCACTAGGATGCATTCTTTGTATGATCTTGAAGGTTTGGTCACATGAATGGACCTGTGAGCACACATAGTTACTAGGCTTTACAAAAAAAAAAAAAAAAAAAAGCAGAAAGAACAAAAAGCCCTAGTATCGTTAAATGCAGTTTGAGGAGAAGCTCTGTAGCCACACACACTGTCATATAGTATTTCTCCCACACAGATGCAGTAGATGTAAACATCAACCACAATAAAATGTATGAGAAAATGGGGAGTTTTAATTACTCACTACTTTGCCTTCTAGTAAAACTTATTTAGCCATATTTAGTAGTGGCATTTCAAATTGGTTAAGAATTAGCTGTCTCCACCCTGTGTCTCTACATGTTTTATATATACATATATATTTATATATATATATATATATATATATATATATATATATATATATGTTGAAGTCAGTCTTCTTTGTACACAATAAGAAGCATACTTGTTTATTTTCTCCAAACATGCATAGATTAAAGACAGCATCGGCTTTATCGAGTTTGAGCTTGTAGCAGTGGATGCTAACAACAGGCCTAATCACAGCCATGGCCACAGCTTCAATGCCAATGCACAAAAATAAGGGAAGACATTAAACTAAGAATCACAACCGCATCTCAACCAAGGCAACATCCAAATCTGCATCCTATGGAAGTGCAAGAATCTCTCATTAATGGGCATTATGTTTCAGCAGACCCACTGACATCTCACCCTGACAGATTTCTAAAAGGCTTGTCTGAGATCATCCTTTAGGCATTACAGCCCCCAGACAAGCACTAACTTGGAGTCAGGATGGTCTTCTCCTACATCTCCACTCAAATCCCAAGCTGCTGAATGCCTTCAGCTGAACAAAGCTGAGGATGGAGAACCTACAGCACTAACTCCTACAGAACTACAAGAATGAGAAGAAGCCTAAACAAGGTTTGGAGTGGACGAATAGAGAAAGCTGATGGTTACCTTGTAAAAACCCTCATGGCGATGTTTTCCTTTCCTTGACTATAGTCTCTGCTCACAACCAAGCCTCAGTCTGTCTCCTGGCATGGCTTAGGGAAGCTCCTAGCTCAGCTGTATCAGATTTTTCAGGTCCATTCAGACTAAATGAATTGAATCCTGGGCTGTTGCGTTTCCTTTGTGGCACACTGTATGCAACAAATGTTATTGCCTTAATCCATTTTAAAACTGACATTTTAGCTTCTTTTAGCTGCCAGGGCTGAATTTCAGATAACTATGGAGGTAGTCTTCCCTTCCAGGTAGACAGCAGGTGCCTCACAACTTAGTGAAACAGCACTCTAATGAAGGGATGTTTGTTCTTTGAGTTTAAGAGCTCCCTTAACTTTCAGATCTTTCAAGGAGAAACCGTTCCATGAAGCCACAGTTTCATATCTTCCCCTGAATGGGGTTCATACTTAAATCCTGTGTTCTTATCAATCATTATTAGTATTCAATGTGACCTTATGAACTCTGTAAACTAGACCTTCAAAAACCTCGGGAGATTGTGCTGAACCTCAGTGTGACTTAGGCACAAGAGGATTCTTTCATGTTTCTATGTTTGTTGGTCTGGAAGGGAAAGAGCAGGAGTTCTAAGAGAAAGCAAATATTTTCCTGAATTTATCCCTGGTTCCAGGAAAGGATGGGATAAGGCATTCCCTGTTCAATAACCTCTGGAGATTAGTACAAGGTCATTTATGATCACCATAGGAGTTGGCATCAGTGACTGTCACCCTGGTGCAGCAAGCCTCACTTTCCTAATGCTGCCACCCCTTAATACAGTCCCTTATGCTGTAGCAACCCCCAACTGTAAAATCATTTTCTTGCTATTTTATAGCTACTGTTATAAATCATAATGTAAATATCTGACATTCAGGGTCTGTGATATGTGGCATCCCAAAGGTGTTGTGACCCACAGGTTAAGAACCACTTCCCTAGTGAATTGGTCAGATGATGGCTCAGCAGTTACAAGTATTTATTGCCCATCTAGAAGACCTGAGTTCAGTTTCCAGCACCTGTATTTTGTGGTTTACAATCACCTGTAACTTAGCTCTGAGCATCTGATGCCCTTTTCAGGGCTCCTTGGGCACCACTACACAGGGGCATACACTCACACAAATATGTGCACACAGAGATAAACATAATTAAAACATTTAAAAATCACTCGTGGGGCAAGTGTGACCAGGGGTAATAGGCTTAGACCAGGAATGAGGTCACAATATTTCCAACCCCCCAAAATTTTAGCTTGAGACCAGCAGGATTAAAGGTTGGTGCCCTCCTGGTTCTGGGCCAGCATGCCCTGGGGCCCATAGCCTATGACCCTCACCTCCACCACCATTGAGGAAGAGCAACCTTATGGTCACATAACTGGTTTAGTCACCCAGACTTCCTCTTCGTGTAAATGAAGCATTCCCAGCACTTCAGCCCAGCCAGTGATGTGCACTCTCCCTGAAAACCCTACCCACTCCCCAAGGTTTATACACCCTGTTCACCCAAGTAAAGAGCTGTCTCTCTGAATACTTTCTAGATGAGCCATTTCACGGAATGCTGTCTTAGAGAGCTATAACACTGAAAAACTTCTTTGAAAAGGCTCACTTCCCTCTACCCACAAACAGTGCTCATTCCACTGGATCAAGTTCCTTTGAACCCACACACCCAGACAAGCTTCCTGCATTTCATTCTGTCCTGGCTCACAATAAAACCTATGGACAGAAGCAGAGCTGGGCCCCGAATAACTGTAGGAATTATCCCAATTTTATATACATCATATACATACACATACACATACATACACATACATGATTCCAATGACCACAATACCTATTTTCTCTTATGTCTAACATATATCGTACATTTACAAAAAGTTACTGACAAATCATGAAAGACTTTCAACCTCCGAGATTCAGGCAAGGGCTATGCATCAGTTTGAGAAAACTGAGCGGCAATGTATTACATTTCAAGAGATTCATTCTCCGGATCTTTCTACCTCAACTCCCAGTTTTTCTATGAGTGGTAAAGAGCTAGCTGACTACTGAGGAAAATCAAATGGTGCTTTTCAGAAGATCCTCTACTGGTTGTACAGGATTTGAAATCCCAGTCACTGAATTTCTTAGCTGGAAGTTGTGAGAATCGTAGTTAAGGTTTCAACTTTACTGAAGCAGAAGGCATTATGTCATTCCTCGGCCACCTTATATAAATGAATTGATCAATTTTTCTTAGCTATAATGGCAAAGGAAAGGCAGGTGGGATGGCTCAGTGGGTATTAAAGTGCTTGCCACACATCTCTGACTACCAGACTCTGACCCTTAGAACCAACCCATAGAATCTAGTTGCCGTGACACATTCATTGATTCAATGATCCCAGCATTCCTGTTGAAAGACTGTAAGTAGAGACAGAGTTTTCTAGAATCAAGTCAGCTAGTGTGGAGTACCCTCCACAGCAGAAACAAGAGATGCCTTACTTCAACAATCGTGGAAGGCACGACTTACTCCTGGAAGTTGTCTCCTGATCTTGGCAGGCATGCCATGGCAAATGCCTGCTTTCATACACAGGCACATGCACAGAATGGATTATTAATATTTAATTATATTGAAGAAATTAAGTGTTTATATTAAATTATATTAAATAAAATTATCCATGTAATGAATTAATTACATGTTAAAAGAAGAAAAATAGAACCAAAGGGTCCCCAGGAGAGATTGTTCTTTGAGTAGAAGCAGAGAAAGGGGAAAGAATCCTTTCCCAGGGCAGTGAGGGGTCAGGGATACCATATAAAAGGAGACTGGCCCCTATAATCAATCACTTTGATAAGAATCCTGGTTTGCCTTATGTGATCTCAAATCAATAGTAAGAAGACTCGTCTGATGGCGAATTTTTATAGAAACCCCACCTGTGCCATCTGCTCTTATTGTCCATTGGTAACCAGAGGAACCAAGACATTGTTCTGAGGGGTTTTTTTTCTTCTGCAGCCCTGGGAACAAATGGGCTGCAGTTCATGGAACCCACAGGTTTCTTTCTCTCTCTTCTTTTCTTCTTCATGTAGAGCAGCTTTTTAAATCCTTGGGTCATTTGCAAAATGATAAAAGCCGATCTTCAACACTGTTGTTTCTGCTTTCTCTTCTTGTATACATATTTTCACTAACCTCAACCCCAATTTTTAGGCTATGCATCACTCTTAAGCCCTAACCACAAACTCCAAATTCCATGCTTCCTGGACAGACCCAGCAAGCTTCCTTTTTATCCCATCATCCAAAGGAGAACCTTGGAAATACTGTATATTCCTATCTATTTTCAGTACATGTCAGCAATATTGCCTCTCCTGTACACAATTTTCAACCTGTGTACACAGAGGGTTTCAATGGCCAGACGAAAATGCTTTCTGAGAAGTTGGTTGTTGTCATGGACTTTTCCCATCTATGCCGTGGGTTAGAGGAGAGCTGAACCTGACTCACACCAAGAGCAGCATGGAGGCATCCAGAGATCTCTGATCTCTCCTCCAAACGATGATGATGATGACAATAATAGTAATAGTAATAGGAATTATTCTTCAGAATTGAACTAAGCTATCACACCCACTTTCACGTATTTTGCTTGAGAACTAAGACCTATAACCTGTTTAGATAAGAGAGAGGGTGATGGGTGGTATAGAAACAATGATCTGGACATCACCTGTTAAGAGAATCACATCCCAGAGCCTTCAATGAAGCTGAGGAACACACCTACATGTTTTTCTTTTCTGATCCTTTGAGAACTTATCCCACAGAAAGTTCATTTATGAAATAAATTCTTATATCCTCTCTCTCTCTCCTTTCTTTCCCCCTCCCCCTTCCTTCCTGTCTCCCTTCCTCTCTCCCTTTCTCTCCCTCTCTCCCTCCCTCCCTCTCTCTCCCTCCCTCCCTCCTTTTCTCCCTCCCTCCCTCCCTCCCTTTCTCCCTCCCTCCCTCCCTTTCTCCCTCCCTCCCTTCCTCCCTCCCTCGATCTCTTATTTGTATATTTGAGACAGAGTATTTCTATATACCCTGTTCTGGCCTGCTGTTCATTTATGTACTCTTGGCTTCATAGTAATCCTCCTGTTTCAGCCTCTTGAGATTGCAGGTGTATCAAGATATATCCCTGAAATGTCACAATATAGTTATTATCATTTCCTATTTTTCTTGTTTCTACTATCATGTCATAAGCACATCTTTGGAGCATGACCCCTTTTTATAATTCCCACGGTACATAGCACATGCCCAGCTTATTGGGTGAATAAGTTAATAAACATTGGAAAACCATTTCTGCATACCTTTACTTCAACAGCAAAACGAAATGCAAACGTGACAAGTATTTAAAGGCTTCGGCACAAGTACAGATCTTCCAGTAACGGAAACACAGAAGCAGGACGGTACCATATCTGGGTATTGGGAAGAAACTTGATGATGAGTGTGGACTTGTAGCCTGGACTGAAAACACATGTCTTCTCACAAAGTCAGAGCTCTATGATAGAGCCATAGCTCTGGAGATTTTCATGAACAGCCTGCAGAAACTACTATTTTCCAGCCATGAATAATGTAAGGTCTCACTTTTACATAATAATTTAACCACGAATTTCCATGAGTCTTTTAAGTACAACAGTAACTTCTAGCAGAGACATCTTCGATTTACATGAAAGCAATTCTTTTGAGATCACTTAATAATAATAGACCTCAAGGAAATAAACTCAAAGAGAAATATTTGACTAGAAAGCTGCAGAATAAATTACCATATCAGAGATGACTGGCACCTCACTTCTATTTAGTGCATGTTATAGTAGTGATCCCTGGCAGCAGACAGCAAAGCTATGTGCAAAGCTCAGAGATTACAGGAGATATAATTAACCTTGGATCAAGCTGAAGTTGGCAACTGAAATCCTTCTAGGAACCAGACAGCATATGACTCAACTGAGCTTCTGGCAGATAACTAATGGGCAGGTAACATAGACGATACTCGCTAGAGAAAAAGAGATCAAGGTGATGCTGAATATGGAGAATCCAGCATGAGACCATGGGAGAGGAGAAAATCTAGTAACTCAAAATGTGAGTATCAGAGAACTAAGAATGAAATGAGGCCCATAAGCACATCATGTTTCTCTGACTTGGAAAGATGAACATAAAGACATCTATAGAAAGCCAAAGTTTGCATTTCATCTCTCTTTGAAGCAAGAGTCTCTATTCGTGGTTCCATGGCTGCAGTGGAAGAGATACTTGAAAAGCTTTCGCCTTCCTGTCATTTTTCCCTATTGCAAATATTTTTATCACTTGAGGAGTGGCTGAAAATGAATTATTCATAACATAAATGAAAAGTGAATTAATCCAGCTGTTTTAATTATTTACCTTATGCTCATCCTCAATAACCTCACAAATAAACCAAGATTTTTCAGATTGCATCTCAATAGCTGAACCTTTAAATGATTTGTCTTAAACTTCTATAATAATCTGGCTGCCTCCCATCCCCACCCCTCATTATTATGAATCTGGCTTTTCAAAAGCCCTTGTTCATTGTTCCAATTCCTTTGCCTTCTCCTGGATCTGCCTTCATTCTCTCCTTTTCTTGCTATCAAACATCCCACCCTATTCTGCCCAGCCATTGGGTGATTAACATTTACTGACAAGGCAGAGAATAAATGTTAAATATTTGCGCAAACTCGAGATGGGGGATTCTTGATCTAAGCACTGCAAGGTCATGTCTGGATTGAAACAATATATGAGAACAGAGAAATAAACATTTGAATAAACCAAGGGTGAACTTTACACATCATACAAAACATTATGCCACACCCACACCCATACCCAAAGTGCTCAGGTGAAGAGGGTGGTTGGGAGAAGGAGCACCCTCATGAAAGCAAGGGGAAGGAGGATGGGTGTGAGGAAAGGGGGCTAACATTTCAAATATAAATACAGAGAATATCCAGTTTTTTAAAATGTAGGACAAGTCCACAGTACAGTTTCAGCATTGTGATGAATATGAGGGTTCTGTCCCATGCCAGCAACACCCCTCAGGCATGTCCTAGGAGACCACACAGGCTTTCATTTGATTGATAGATCACACTCTCTGAGAAGGTTAAAACCCCAAACTCTACCACACTGATGAAGTGTCACCCTAAGATTATTGAACATGAAGAGTGAATGTTTTGTGAATCTTTCGCCTAAAATAGACATTTTTACAAGGTAGCTAAATGATTTATTAATGTAACAATCTGGAAACATTCTCATAAATGTTTTCCCACAATACTTCTGAAATGGAAATTCAGCCAGAATGAAAGAGGAACGTGGTGGGTGAGCAGGTTTAGATGGAGACTTCTGTGGAGGGAAGAGAATAAAGGAACAAGATTGACACCTGTAGAAATGCGTCACTTGTGTAGGTGACAGATGAAGGCACTGACATTTCACAACCATAAATTTATTATAAACATATGAGAGACAAGACTATAAGGGCATAGTCTTAATTATTGAATTATTAATATAAGAATAGCTACTAGTAAAATCAAGCTGTCTTCTCTAGTGCTTCCGGGCTTGGGGTCTGTGTTATGTGGCACCAGTTCTGGGTTAGGTCCACAGTCCCTGCCTTTCTGAGGTCCACCCTGCTCCTAGGCTCTCGTTTTCATGGAGATAAGTCACTTTATCTGCTTCTTTCATTTAAATTTCCAGCAGCCTCCTTTGCCAACCACAGGATCTGCATCGAGCTGTAAGGTAGAGTTAAAGATCACCTTTGATTTGAAAGCTTCAGTCTAAGCTACCCATAGAACCACTTCCAAACACCTCCCACCAGTGTCTGTGAAGACTGCAGTGAAGCTAAGCCAGGTTTTGGAACTCCGTGCCAGCAGGAGGACAGAGAGGCTGTCCTTAGACCTTTGCACTTGATGCAGGACTAGTTTTGACAGAAAGAAAAATATGACTAGCAAGTGAGAGGCAAAGGAATAACGCCAGACCTGTTGTTTGAATGTATAAAATGAGTTTATTGTTCCCGTGGTTGAAGCTGCTGATCCTAGACTAAAGACCTTTGCCATCCCTACAATATAGTTTCCAAGAAGTCAGGTATAATTTAAAGGAGACCTCCTTTAAACTGCTTTTCTAAAGAAACCAACATCATAAACATGGCCGACTAGGGACCTGACATGATCCTCCCTCAATTGAGGGGTTAGAGGTAGTTTATATATCATGTCCCCAGCTCCAGATGTGGAGGCCACTGAAGAAGATGAAATACATTAGAGGGTCGGTCTAGAAGCAAATGATATACACTCTGAAAATTCAAAAAAGAAGGAGAAAAGAGACACTAGGCAGAAACATGCACCCACTGGGGAAATTAGCATGTACATTACAAGTGTAATTATGTTCTATGAATACATGTTTTAAGGTAAATATACATAACTACAAAGATAAAAGTCTAGATTCTTATAAAATTGTTTCATGAAGTCAAAACCATTAGAAAGGTTGCAAAAGAAGCTTTGTCTAAAAGGCTGCCTTCTGAGCATTCCCAGGCTGATCAGACGCCCCTAGCACAAGGAACACAGCAGAGGACTCCCTGGTTGGGCCTCAGAGGGAGAAGATGCTCTTTTTATATTGGATATTTTATGTATTTACATTTTAAATGTTATGCCCTTTCCCTCCTCTCCCATTCCTCCTCCCCACCTCCCCCAGGTTCTATGAGGATGCTCCCCCTTCCACTCATTTACTCTCAGCTCAACACCCTGGCATTCCCCTACATGGGGAAAGGAGCCTTCACAGGACCAAGGGCCTCTCCTCCTATTGATGTCAGACAATGCTATTCTCTGCTATATATGAGGCTGGAGCCATGGGTTCCTCCATGTGTACTTTTTGGTTGGTGGTTTAGTCCCTGGGAGCTCTGGGGAGTCTGGTTGGTTGATGTTGTTTGTCCTATGGGGTTGCAAACATTCAGTTCTTTCTCTAACTCCTCCATTGGGGTCCCCATGCTCAGTCCATGGTTAGCTGCAAGCATCCTCATCTGTATCATTAAGGCTCTTGCAGAGCCTCTCAGGAGACATCCAGGGAAAAGATGTTCTTAATCCTCAAAAACTTGAGGCCCCAGGGAGGGGGGAGGTCTGTGGTGGATGAGCGTCTTTTTGCAGGCAAAGAGAAGGTGAAATAAGATGAGAAACTGTAATAGGGGGGACCCAAAGGGGAACAACAACTGGAATATAGATAAATAGAATAATAATAAAAAACTTAAAAAGCTGCCTTGTCTAAAAGCCTCTTATTTTTACAGAACTAAATATTTGAATATGATTAATATTTAATTTATACTAGCATCTAATCAGTATCATACTCCACAATATTCCCATTCATATATTAACATTTAATTGTTATTTTAATAATCTACTACATATTTTAAATGTATTAAAATATAAATATACTGAAATCTGTGACAGATACATAAAATATATATTGGATAATTAATACGGCCAGGGTAGCTAAAATTTCTGTCTATTCATTCTCATAATTTTATATTTATTCTAGTGTAATGTGAATTGTGTGTGTGTGTGTGTGTGTGTGTGTGTGTGTGTACCTATGTGTACATGTGTGTATGCCAGAGGTTACCTCTGGGTGTCATCCTCCATCTCTCTCCACCTTATTCTTTGAGAAAGGTGTTCTCACTGACCCTGGAGTTCATTAGCTAAGTAGGCTACTGAGCTAGCACGTGGGCTCCTCCTGTCTCTGCCCCCTCCGTGTTATGATTAAAGTGTGGCTACTTCGGTGCTGGGGACCCAAACTGAGGTTCCCATGATTATTTCTCAAGCACACGACTAACTGAGCGTCGCTTCAGTCACAAAACATATTGACAAGATTTTCAATTCAGTATCTGCACATAATAAAACCTTACTGATCAGACTAATGGGAATGATGATTTGAATTAAAGTATCTCATGTTTAACTGCTTGAGATAGGACACATGCACACTCACACATATGTATATATGTGTACACACATATACACACATTATACATATACAAGTGAGATTAAATCAAACTGAAAGCTACTGAAATACCACGTAGGAGAAACTACTGGAAGTTTGAGTGTAGCTGCTCTGTGAGGAGTATGATCTCAGGAAGTAAGAATGAGGAATCTCTAAAGCAAAAGTTCATTATGAAAACATTCTTGGCATGGTCTTGACTAAAGATGGCTGACTTCCCCTGCTCTCATGGGACTATTCTCTGAGAGCCATAAGGCAGTTACTTCATCTCAGTCAGTAAAGAAAAGGTAACAAGGACTTATTATGTGAATCCTCATTCCTACTAGTTAAAATGTAGCCCCATGGGACTTTATTTTCTGTTTCTACGTGCAATGTCTTACATAAAAACCAGGACCTCATATTGCCCCATGCTTTGGGGCGAGAGGCAAGCAGCATATGGTTCAGACAGCATGTGATGTGGACCAGCTTGTGCCAGTGAGACAAAGGCTTGAGGCTATCATGAGCTGCTGAACCTGCAGTGACTGGAAGAGACAAGCGAGGGCACACAAGCAGTGTACACTGTTGGTTTCTTGTATATGCAGAAGGAGAAGGCTAAGGAGATATGGCTGTATCTCCTTAACAGGAATTGAGTCTACAGGGACCCCAGACATCGTTCACACTGCTTACCCAGCATGCGTTGGAACTTCCCAGTGAATAGGAAGCCAAATTTACATTTTAACATTTCATAATTTTGACTAGGAATGTTTCATGTTTAAGAGTTGTTGACTTTCCTATTGCTATGATAAAACACCATGACCGAATCCAGATGACCTTGGCTTGTGCTCTATTTGTTTGGTTGTTTGTTTTAAGTTCATGAAACAGAGTCCTCCAAGAAGAGGGAAACTCAGTTGAGAAAATACATCTATTATATCAAAATAATAGATGTGCCTCATAGTCACCAACAGAATACTGGAATAAAAAGAGTCTTCGAGGCTATTTGACATCCTAATTATACATATACATTACTCAGATTTAAGAATACTATTGACCACAAGGCAAATTAGAAATCACAAGCCATGTTGTAGATGAATGTTAGCTACAGAAACACACAGTTGTAACACAGACTGTTTTAAAACCTTATTTTAAGATATTATTTATTATGTAAAGGCACCAAAGCTTTTTGAAACGGTTGAAAATAATACAAGGAAAGAATCATGTGTTTCTATTCACCACATCCTAGGTAGAGAATCAGCCTATATGCTCATTAACAGATAAATGGTTAAAGAAATTATCTATTAATGAAAAGATATACACACTGGAATTTTATTCTGAAGAGTGAAACTATGTGATTTATAGGTAAATGCATTAAACAAGAAGTCAAAGACTAAAGTAAATAAGCCAAACTCAGAATGATATGGTGTGTGTGTGTGTGTGTGTGTGTGTGTGTGTGTGTGTGTAGAAATGAATGACATGAGATGGAATGGAGATTATTTAGTGGGGTGAAGAACACCAGCAAAGGCATAAGAGAGTTTGATAAACACAATTGATATAAGTGATATAAAAGTATAGAAATATCATAGTGATATTTTATAGTTTACTTTTTACAATAAAATGTTAATAAAAAGGTTACATCTAAGAGTTTTGACAGTATTCTAAAAAAAAAAAAAAAAACACTGTAGAAGAGAAACTCATTTTCAAAATACCAAGTACCTAGAAATTGTCATCCAGAAGTCATATATGTGAGTACCTGAAATGGCAAAACTCCTTTTGCCGGAAATCAGTGCCCGCTTACTTCACCAAGCCTGCTGTCACTGATGACGTATCAGGGCACATTCCAGCACATCTGAACAAGTGAAATGTACTAACGTATTTGTGAAATGGCTGTGTTTCTAAGAGAATATGGAGAGAACTAGGGGCTCCATATATGACATATACACTTATACCCCAAAACTGGAGAAGAAAGAAAAAAGGGAAGAAGCAACAGTAAACACTTTCAACTCCTAAAGAGCTTTATTTTTTTTTCTGAAATGAACACTTGTCAAGTGGATATTTAAAAAAACAAAAAAGCTGATGTAACGAAGCGCCTGTGATTTCTCTGAGCCACTTCTCAGTCAATCAGGATGCAATTATATATATACATGAAAGTATCATCCAAGAGAAACATGAGCTGCCAGAAGTTGTCTTTTAGGGAAGTACGAATTAAAATAAAAGGAAACACACTTCAGAAACCAGCAAGTTCCCCTGTCATCCAAGCTGTCCTTTCGGGGAAACTTAGACATCAAATGCTGAAGACTCATTTAATGCTACACACCCAATTAGGACACCACCCATCAGCTGAAAGAATTCGATATCTCTACATTATAAAAGTAAATGGAACACAAAGCTAACATAGGAAACTATCTTAGCTTCTCTTTCATCCCTAAGGCATGTCAGAGGTCCATCATACACCCAAACATAGCACACAGACACACAGACACATAGACAAACACAGAGACACAGACACAGAAACATGTGTACCCACATACACATGAGGACACTACATGTATGAATGGTAAATTAATTTTTTGACAAAGTTGCCAGGCTAAATACATGTTGAAAGAACAGTATTTTTAACAAATGGTGTCAGGATAGCTAAATATCCACAAATAAAAGAATGAATTTAACCTCCTTTATCTTACATCATATAGAAAACTTAACAAGGAAACAGACCAAACACTGATCCGGAAGCTAAACTGTTAAACTCTTAGAATAACATGTACACAATGGTTAACTCTGCAGGACCTCGAGTTCATCTTTATATAGTGAACCTCAGCTACAAAGAACTAAAGAAAATTAGATTTTCCCTTGCCACAATTTTAAGATTTCGTCAAAAGACCCCTGTCTAAAGAGTGAGAAGGTACCCACAAATTGTGAAAAATAAATCCACAAGTTATTTATCTGACAATTGTGCTGTGTTAGGTTTTTTTTTTTTTTTTTTTTTTTTTTTTTTTTTTTTTTTTCATTGAAACCAAATACACAACAGAAATATCTGAAGAGGGTTTGCTTTGGCTTGTGATTGGAGGAGTAACATTCCATCCTGGTGGAGAAATACATGATAATAGTTGGTGCCACAGTGGAGGGGACAAGAGGCATCTGCTTGTTATGTAGTGGAGGGGGTGCCAGGATCAAGGCCAGAAAATAAGTCTCAAGGTGTGCCCTCAGTGATTAATTTCCTTCTGTTTGGTCTGCTTCCTCAAGACTCCACAAGCTCCCCAAGTAATGCTACCAGCTCGGGATCAACTTCTCAAATGCACGAGCCCGTGAGACAGGACATTCACATTCAAGTCATAACGTTCTGCTCTTGGGCTCCACCAGAGCATGTCCAGTTTTGAAAGTCCCCATAATTCCACAGTTCCAATTCTGTTGCAAACTCCAACAGCGTTTCCTGAGACTCAGAGCAATTTATTAACTGTGAGACCTTGTAAAGTCAAAAACAAAGCTATAAGCGATATACTTCCAGTGCACCAAGTTACAGAGCAGACATTCATAGTACACAAGGGAAGAATGGGGGCGGAGCAAGGGAAGACTAAACCAAGGCAAGAACTAAATCTAGCAGATAAATGCCAAGCCTCATAGTACTATTTCCAGCAGATGCATGGTGAACTATCTGGATATCAGCAGAATGGGGGAAAGTCTGTGCAGATGGCTTCAATGTCAGACACACATACACGCAGAGTCAGTCACTCTTGGAGCTGAGCTCCAGTCTCTCCTTGTAGTTTTCCTTATTAGGTGTCTCATGGGACCCAGCCTCTATAGCATTTTGTTATCTCCACTGCAACCTGGACCTTCATAGTACCTTGTACAGTTCACCTAGAAACTCCATATGTAGCATGACTCACATGGAACACATGCACAGTAACCTGTGTGTGTACCTGTTAGTGTACCTGGGGAAAATGATTCCACAGATGGTCTTATTAGAGCAGGATACCTGGAACCTCAGTTTGTTTCTCGGACACTCTCTTTTGAAAGCGGTGCATGCAATCTTACTTTCTAGAGATTTTGACAGGTCTTCTTGGCGCTTGAAGAACTATTCCTATTGTCCCAGTGCAGATGAGGCATTTTTCTTTAATTGCTCTGGTATCTTTAACAACCACTCTACCTTTATTGAGGATGCTAACTTTACTCGGACGATTTTCCTGCTCAAACTACTCATTGTTCATTGTTACTGCCGTGACACAGGGGCTGTCACTGAACTGGGAGTCCATTGTTTCAGAACTCTCGGGACTGTCATTGTGTCATTTTCCTCTTGTGGATAGAAGGATTATCACAAACTTAAAACAAATGTGTCATTTTACAGTTCCCCAGTAGTACCTTGAGTCTAAAGCCAAGTTGATGACAATTGTTTTGTCTGAAGTCTCTAGGAGAATTGACATTTCCTTGATATTTCCACCTTTGATAGGTTAGCTTTCGGTCACTTAACAAAAGCCAGTCAACTGTGAAGAGGAAACCTCAGTGAAGAAAATGCCTCCATTTTCTATAGTGAATCTGGGGAGTGGGATTCTTGAGAACCCCTGGGAAGGTGGTCCTGAGTTGTATAAGAAATCAAACTCAGCACATGATGTGGCAGCTTATACTTGTAATCCCAGCATTGGGGAGGCAGAGCAGGCGGATCTTTATGAGTTCAAGGCCAATCTGGTCTACAGATGCCCTCTTGTTTCCTAAGAAAAACATAATCAGAGAAGCAGAAAAACAGTCCACGAATGTGTGACTGTCTACACTTAGGTAAGCGTATGCAAAAGTCAGATTGTTTTGAAAACCCAACAGCACTGAAGCGTATTTCCTTTATCATGAAATGACAAATTCCAAATAATTGAACCAGCTCCTGTTAAAACACCCTAGTTGTGAAATGGACCCTGCTTTCGACTATTTCAAATGATAATCAATTTCTGCAGTGCACTAATAAATGACTTAATCCTTTCACTCCTTCATATATGTAAGTGTAAAATTGCAAAGCTAATATTCATCACACAGACATCACTATGTGTCCCATACATAAGTTTACAGCCAGACATAAATATGTAAACAAGGCTGCGGCATATTCAGGGGTGAGGTGTTGAAATGACTCTGAAGTTGCAAAGCACCATGCAAGTCAGTTCACAAAAAGACATCTGGTCCCACAGCAGCAGAAGTGGAGGAAAACCACATGTACAGGATACCATGATGTACTGCAAACTTTTCCATCTCCTGTGCAGCCTAAGGATTGCTTGAGTGCTTTCTTAAAGGCTATGGAATACTCAAATTGAACATGATCAACATCAGATTGTTTACAAAGTACTGGACTATCATAGTCTCCCTATGAATTAACCTGGCTCGAAATGTCAAATTTCATTTCTTGTAATGGACTCTGTGACACTGTATAATATTTTAGCCTTTTCTTCTTGAAGCCACTTTCCAAAGGCAATTCAGTGATTCTTAAATGCTACTAAAATATTCCTATTTATACACATGGAGGATTTTTCTGAAAAGAAATAGATGGCTCTTATAATTTGGAGAAAAGGAAGGGAAGAGAGCTTTTTAAATTTTATTGTTATTATGATGATGATGATGATTAATAAAGAACAGTCTAGTGCAAACTAACATACTAGCTGGACCCAAAGCAATTCTATCAAAATGCATTTGGTCAACTGCAGGATCCCTAAACTTAATCTATGTACATCATGCATGTTAGTCTGTGTGTGAGCAAGGTTTCTTTTTTGTGTGTGGACAAACAAGTCCAACACTGAATTAGGCGCTACAACCAGAGGACAGATATTTTCACTGCAGTGACTCATGCCTAGGGAACACAGGAAGCATGGGTGCCTTAGATTTGCTAATCTGCTGAACTAGAAGCCCATCTAATCTCATCCGTACATTTGAATATATGTAGTTCTTTCAAACTATTATCTTTAAGCATGTTTCAGACTTTTAAATGTAACATGTATCCCCCAGCAAGTGACATGGTACAAAGCTGGGTAATCAAATGACACGTATCTAAAGCCTCATCTTAAAAATGGGTAAAAAGTTTGAATAGGAACTCTACCAAAGAAAGTAATGTGAACAGCAGTAAACACATAAAATCATGGTAAGCATCATTAGTTGTTACAGGAATGTGCATACAAGTGCTATAAAGCATCATCACAGACACCTGATTGCTAAGATGAAACTCTCCTTATATCAAAAGTATTAAAAATAAAATAACAATGAAGCCACATGTTGGGTTAGTTTGGTTGGGTTAGTTAGGGTGGACATTATGCTGCTTTTTCAAACTCAGAACCATCAATAGATCTGAATGGTGAGAATAAACCTCATAAGTCAAGTTGTTGGGCAAAGGGAACCCAGACAGAATGGCAAACGTGAGCACAGAAAGATGAAACAGAGAATGTCATGGGATGAAGAGAGAAAATTAGTTGTCACATGTCATAAAAAGGTACCAGAGGCTATCCAGTGGAAAATATTTGAATGTACATTTTTCTGTATTTTTAAAATTGTTTCAGTCACAGTTTTAGTCATTAGTGGCATGGCAGTAATTGATCAGTTATTATATATAAAAGGCTTAACACAGTATCTAACATGGCTTGAAATATGGTTATGGTGGTACTGGAGTAAAGTTCAAAGTTTAAAAGCAGTTGCTGCCCTTACAGATGACCAGGGTTCAGTTCCCAGCACTCATATGGTGGCTCACATGGTAGCCATCTATAATTCCAGTTCCAAGGGATCTGACATCATCTTTTGTCTCTGCAGGTACCACATATGCATGTGTCGTAATTCATGTGTGTATGCAAAGCAAGCAAGCACATAAAATAAATATAGGAATACTTTTAAAACTCTGTTTTTTAATTAGCATGTTTTATGGAATTTCAGAGCCAAAAAATTGGATAGCATACCATTATTTTAAAAGTAATAGGAAAATTAAAATGCTGTTTGTTTTAATGGAGATAGATATGAGGGAGGATAATGAAGTTGATAAAAATGAAGTTGATAAAATCATCTTATATAAACAAGCAACTCTAAAAATGTCATAATAAAATCTATTATTTTGTACAATTAATATATGCTAATAAAAACAAAAAATCACTCTAATGATTTAAATGCTTTGGTTTCCCTTGACTTGTAGATTTACTGATTCATGGATTTTCATCTTATGTCTTAAGTATACACAAAATCAAATGTATAAACAAAAAAAGCAGGCAAGAAAAAATGAATGAATAAAGACAAAAATAACATTGAGTTCTAACTGAAATGTTTTCTAATCCACAAATTCCATGCACTCTATTGACACTGTTGAGGACATGGGGGGTGGTCACCAGAAAACCACGTGAGACTTATGTTGTCTCTATTCTTGTACATATTAATCTGATTTAATATCTGTATCAGAAATTTGACTGTGAACGTTTCCTAACGTTCCTAGGTAATACGGGGAGTAAAAATCTTGGAATTCTTGGCAAGAAAGGTCCTTTGATTATCATTTACATTATTGGGCTACAGTTCCACCCGACATGGTTTTCCAAATGCACACACTGAATTCTAGACTCACTGTCCTGGACCAAGCACTGTTTGCTTCCCAGCTTTTAGTGAACTAGTAATCACTTACACATGTGCAGTCCTGTGTGGCAGTTCTATGTCTGCTGACTCCTCTTTCCTTCTCATGGTGTCTGTGTAATCGCAATAATGCTAAAAAGTCTCCTAGAGCAATTCTTTGTTTCTATTGCTTGAATTTTTCCTTTCTGCCCACTAGCAGGATAAACTCAGTCACACCAAATTACTAAGAGGGAAATGAAACCCAGTGTCTTTCTACTGAACACACTAAAGGACCACTCTGGCCTGACTCTGCAATAACTCAAAGCAGGCGGCCACTTCTCCAGTCACTGAAGCAAGTCACACAGGCTCTCAAACAGAAAGCATGAAATGTACATGGCATTGAGAGAGCTCAGTCACATGAGACAACTCCCCAAGTCTCAAGAATTACTGTGTAAAACTTGGTCTTCTTAAATAAAAATACAGGATAAGAGAAGACAAGAACTTTGGAGTCAGTATTGCCCTGGGGTTGGGATGGCAACTTCTGAAGGGAGACATAACTGGCTGAGGTCAGAAAGCGGTGACTTTTTTTTTAACTTCTCTGCATCCTGTTTCACCACCAAAAACATAGGGGTTACCAAAGTACAATCTTCACAGAATTATTGTAAGTAGTGTGAACATAGGAAGGATGAAGCAAAGGTTATCTGCATTAGTAAATGCCAATTTGATTCATCACTCTTATTGAGACTATAGCGTGCCTGCTCAAATTTCTCAGTGTTCATGAAATTGTTACCAGATGAGATTAGCATGTATACCCATAGACTGTGTAAAGCCAATGCCACTCAATAATATAGTTTTGTGCCATCCAGTCTCACCTATGTCTGAAAAATAAAACAATGCGGCTTCTACCTTATTTATTCTGCAAGGGGAATGCATCTTCTCCTGCCTGTGTACTTTAGGCTTCCAACTCTTTAGGCTGAGATTAACCTGGACTCACACCTTCAGCCAGCTGATTCTCAGGTATTAGTAATATGCCACTGGCCTTTTTGAGTCTTCAGCTTATAGATGGATGCTCATCAAAATTTCATGTCCATAATCTGTGACTATCAGATATAAAAAATGTCTTTTCCTTTCCTAGAGAACATTGGTGAGAATAACTAGTTACCATCCCTACCTGGATTTCTCGATTCTGCTACTGCCCTGTCAGGACCACAATAACAACAGTGCAATGTGTGAAGAACATCATAGGAGATGAAACATGAGCCCTTGTGTCTGCTTCTGTTTATGACCTAGTGAATCTCCTCGGTCCTCAGATGTTTTGTTTACAGAAGCAAAATTACGATGTAAGAACTATATAAATAAGGATAATCTAAAAATGATAGTTTGTAGCTAAAGTGGATACTAGTAAACAGTATGTTTTAAAGTTGTCATGGTGTTTTTAATTTTAAATTTTACTTAGTTGTGGGATGAGTGGGGGTTGGTAGATGCACACTTTTGCACATGCCAAGACATGCATTTTGAGGCCAGAGAGAAATTTTGTGGAGTTGGTTCCTTCATTCTAACTTAATATAGGTTGAATGTGGAGGGTACATGGATTACTAGTTTTGCCCAGAAAATGCCTTTACCCACTGAGCCTTCTTCTTAGACCCTTAAGCAAGTATACTGGAATAACCTTGAACTCAGAACTTTCCAGCCTCTACCTCTTCATGCACCACAACTAGTAGGTAGTTTCTAAACTAGTATAGAGCAAGTCTTATCCAATCCAAGGGCTACCAAATGGGTATCAACGAAGGTCTTTGTAGATAGTTACTGAGAGTAACTAGACATCTATCATTGTACTCAGCAAAACTCACTCATCTCTTCATCCCATATTCTCTATTGATCATCTAGTTATGGAAGCTCCTAAAGAATATCCACTAGCTCCATTGTTTGGGTCAGGATGGTGGCAACTGAGTACAACAGAGTTCTGTGATTGTTCATTTTCAAAGGAAGTTAGACATCTTGTCAACTTGCATGATGAGTAAGGGTCCATGGAAAGCACAGAATCCAGTGTCCCTAACATGATAAACTGCTTTGGCATACAGAGAGATCCCAAGCTTAGTACCTATAATTTATATCAGATTCCAAACCTGACAGTTCCAGATTAAGGACATCGCAGCAGGTGAAGGCTCGATGTGACTGGTGTCCTGCAGCAGAGCCTTCCCTGAAGAGTCACAGAACACTGAGGGTCATCATCTACTTCTGTCACAAGATTCAGCTGCTTATCAAATTGCTTCTGCTGTGAGCAATTAAAATAGTTCACAGAAAGAAAGCAACAAAAGGAAAAAAAATTACAAATTTAAAAGAAGTAGCCCTCTCCTATACCCTTGTATTTCCTGTTAACTCTGACACTGGTCTGAAAGAAAGTCTTCATGAGATGCTTTTTTTTTTTTTTTCCTAGAAGGAAAGGACAGTGTCTTTCCTGGAGGAGAAAATGGGGTTATAAAGTCTTTCTGAAGGCAGCTCTGCAATCTTAGAAATAAAAATAAAAGACAAAAAGATAATATTCTTTGCTTGGCTAAATCTGCTTCAGATGGTAGCTATGCTTTTATGAATAAGACCCCTCTGTGCACTTACTTACAAAACCTAACTGTAGACAACTACCGCACTGAGTTAGTAAGTCTTATCAATCCATATCTTACCACCTGGCTCCACCCAAACGATACTTCCAAATGCCCTGCTTGGTCTTCAGAAGGAATCCTGTTATGTTGGTTGACCCAGAATCTTTGTTTACCCTCAGCAAACCAAGGTTCCTTCTTTTAGCAATTGTCATTCATAGGTCCTCCTCTGCTCTTTGCCTCTCTAGTCCCACCTTCACAATATATGTTTAGAAAGAAGACAACGCTCTTTCACACTGCAGAAGTCTTTTGACAGGGAACTAATACATATTGAGATGTCCATGAGTAGTGTCTTTTTAAATGTTAATGCTTTAACAAGTATCATTGACTTAGTATCCTCTTTAACACAGCAGCAGGAGGATATTACCCCACAAGGCTGTCTAGAAAGAGGCTAATGTCCTCCAAGGCTCAATAATGCAAAGCATTTCATGAAAAGCAAATGATCCTAGGCCGACAAGACTAAAGTCCCTACCTGATCAGTGAAATTATCATGAAGTACATAGCTGATAATAGTCTGCAGGAATACTGGAAGTGTTATGGTCTCAGGGGTCCTGAGAGCAATCATGAGTTAGGATTTAAAGTTTGCCACTTTCTTGAGAATCCATGAATATGTACAAACAAACAAAACAGTGATTGTATCATGTTACTATGTTACATGAATAGCAAGACCACAGAAATAACAAAATCACAATCTATTTGACAACTGAGTAAGTCAAAATAGTAGATATCAACCTCCAAATTTAATTTCTAATATGTCTTTTCCCAAAGTTGAACTGATGTAAGATACCACAATAGCATATCCTATAAGTCACCGTGAGAATAGATTCTATATGAGAGTTTTTAAGGGGAGGGGGACTGTGCACGATAAAGGCTGGGTACATATATTTCATACTAGTTTGGAGTGACATGTCCTTACTAGGTTACTATAAGTTCATTTCCCCGAGCATCATTTAGGGTGCAATTTTATCATTGATTTTCCTCCCACTAAGTTAGATTTCAAATACGCAAATAAATTTTCATTTTCACTTCCATCTAAATTGGTATATCAACACAAATCTATTTCTTACCAAGCTCCAAAATAGAAACAACAGCACAATGGCAAATTAGGACAAAAAGAGGAAAAGCCGAGATAACAAAATCCTGAGAAGAAAGAATCTATCTATAATATTTTTGGTAAATTATAATTCTTTTTCAGGAAAGAAGTAGTCTCAAATATAATCATTTCAACACATTGGGACTGCCAAAATAGTGTGACTAAAGAAATTCACCGGGTTAGATATTTTTGTAGACACTATAATTATACTTCTCAATCGTGCCTTTCCCCCACTTTAATGATCTGGTTTTGTCTTGTTTTGTTTGTGGGACCTGGCCATATCTACTGCCTTTGATTCACATGATAGATGATAAGAAAAAAAAAAAAAAAGACCTCTTTGCTGAAGGTGTCTACAGTAGCTCTGCCAAGATGGTTTGGAAGAGAGTAATTCTATCTTCTCTGTACTTTCTTGACAATATCAATGACCAGTTCTATCAAGTATTTTTTTTCCTTTCCTCCTTCTAACCAAATTCTTCTCACCAACTTTTGGGCATGTTTTACTCCCCTGATCTTCATCCAGACTGTTTCCCTTCAGCACTACATGACAGCCAAGTCAAACCTTCCATTCTTAATTTTCTTCATTTTTTCTCACATCAAAATCCTTAGAGGAATTGTCCCTTCTGCACATTTGGATTTATTTATTTTGTACTCCTTATATCTGCGGCCTTCAAGAAGAGGTGAGACAATCTCTACCTCATGGGGCTGCTGATTGCATTGAAGAAGATAAGCAGGTGGGAACTTTCAGATGGGGTTTGACATGTAATTAAACATTAATGTCTATATAGAGTTCTTATTCATGTGACTTTTAGATGAAATTTATTGTGCAACTGTAGCAATGGGTAATATGTGACATACACTTTCTTAAAAACAGTTTAAAAGCATAACACTTTTTGTCTTTCAGACCAATGTGAAAGAGAAGAAGAGTCCAAAACACACTGATGTACATGATATAGTAGTTTCCTTTTACAAAGTTTCCACTAAATCAAGGACAAAATAGAATCACAAGTCATTCATACTGTGCGCTACACCATTACAGGAGGTTCTATTCACAAAGACCAGATGTGAAGGTTGCCCTTTAAAGTTGAGCCACACAAAGTTCTGGATATAAAGGAATTGAATAGGGAAGCCTGATGGTCCCCCTAGAATATAGCCAACACCACAGCAGTCAGGTTCAACAATTAGGGCAATCCAAAATGGGAAAGAAAAGGCTACTACTGTCTCTAATTCGATCCACAGAAGCTCACTCTTCCTCTATCTCTGACTGTTCCCAAAGTTTCTTCTCTTTATTCCTTTAGGTGCACAGAAAATATAAGACAATTTTCTCTACATCTCTGCCATTCCAGGTTTGAAATAATCATGTGAGCTTTTCTCTGACATTAAAACCTCTACAACTCTTCCTTCTGTAACAAAGATGACCTAAACTGACCCATATCTCAAATTCAATGCTTCTTACCTTACTGTATAAAAGAGCAGTCATTTAATGTCCTAAGGTCCATCATTGATATAACCTGGTAAGGCTGAAACCACCTTCTTACTTCACAGTTAACTAGAATGGGCAATGTGAAAGCTCTTTGTCCTATAATTATAAACTACCCAAAGTGATGCATTCTCATCAAAGAAACCTCTACTGTTACTATTCAAATCCTCACATATGCTTCTAACCAGAAAATGCCTACTCTTCACTGCCTCCTAAGTAAGAACATTTCAACACTTGTAAAGACTTGCTGTCATTTATCATTTACCTGAATGTAAATAGGACGAAGAATGTTCACTTTTTTTGGGCTCGGAATCCCTGATACAACCGTAATTCTCCATGAACAATTATTTTTAGTTTTAGGTCTTTAGAAATATCTATCCTCGAAATCAGTTTTACTATCTGCATCAATAGGTACAACTTTACATACTAACTGTTGTAACTTTCCTGGTACTCTTACAGTGTCTGTTCCTAAAAATGGTCATGAGTATGAACCATACTAATAGGAACACAAAGTCCTATAAATGCCTTGGAAGGGACATTAACCAGCTGCTCTCCAGTGCCCTAAGAGAGTGTAATTGCATTACATGGGTAAATGCTTTCCTCTAAGGGCAATTTTGTTTTCCTTTTTTAACACAAGGTCAACTGTAGCACTTCTTCTTCTGTTCTATTCTGCTGTTCAACATTAGATCCATTACATTAACTGGTGTGTGCTTAGACATTCATGGTTACCGTTTTCCCCAGAGATACTGCCTTGTTTATTTGGAAATTATGTTGAATGCTCCTGCATATTCTGTCATAATTACTTTTAACCCACTGTACATGTGCAGTTCTTATCTACCCTAATGGATCCATAGATGAGCTCATGGTTGACAATCAAAAGAAGGTTTTTTACATTTTTATCATTTGAGAACTTGTCTATTCATTTTATTAGCCCATATATTGATTTGGTGCTTTTTATTTTTAGTATTTCAGTGGGTTTCAGTGTGTGTATGTGTGTGTACTATTAGATATAAAGCTAGCAAAGATTTTACCTAATATGTAAGCTGTCTCTTCTCTCAGTTACCTATTTTCTTTCCTGTCCAAAAGCTTTATAGTTTCATTAAATCCATTTTAAAATGAATATAAAATGTCTAGTAACCATAAAAATAATTTATCCACATTTACTACCAGAGAGACACATGTAAAAATTATAGCAAAAATTCCATCTCACTCCAGCAGAATTTCATCCAGCATGGGAAAAAAAAGACAAGTACTAGCTAGAATACAGGCAAAAGGTAACCCTTATATACTGCTGGTGAATATGTGAAATAATCTATTATTAAAGTTAGTGCTACACAATTTCCAATTTTCCAAGTTTAATATTCCAGTGTTGGTAACCTTCCTGCTCTTGTCTTGGATACCAGTGTCTTTCTGATATTCCTGTGCTGTGGTTTAGACCTACAGATGATGGGATTAAGAGATGGGACCTTAAGGAAGTGACAGGATCATGGAGGCAGGATACCATGAACAGGTCCAGTGCCTCTTGAAAGAGCTAAAGATGAGCTTTTATGTTTTATTTTATGTTTCTGTCCCAAGAGGATAGCTTTGTCCAGATCTTCTAGAAGATACTCCATTAACATCTCTATTGAAGCCAACACTTTCTGGATGCTGAATATGGTATGAATTTGATCTTTTTTCCTTGTCTCTAAATCTTTGACTTCACAGACCTTTGAAACACTGTTATTTAATTTAAATAAATCTATCTTAACCAGCGTATCCTAAAAGAAAGTCATCCATGGTGACAGAGAGTTATCCATGGCCATCTACATGCATTTTTATACGAGTACTCTGATAGTATTCCCTCTCATCCATAATATCCCCTTTCTAGTCTTCCCACCATTATAATTGCGAGAAAATAATTTCTATTGTTTATAAACAATCTTGTCAAGTGTATTTGGTTCCCCTGCCACAGTGAACCAAGCCACAGCCCTTCACTGTGTTGCTTTCTCTCTCTCCTAATGATGTTCCCTGGAATTTCTAAATGAGCTACTTATTCCTGCATCCTTACCTCTCACTTTGATCCACGGGGAACTTCAGTCAAACTCAAAAAAGTAGCCCTTCCTGTTGCCTCTTATGAGCTTCTTGCAATAATTAAATGAGATGGAGTATAGAACAGAGAGAACTCAATTGGTATGAGTGATGTCTTCACGGAATTTCAGCTACTTTTGCCACTTTTCCTTCAACTCTGAGGAATACCTTTTACAAGCAAATACATTTATAAAAGTACACAGGTAATAGTGATAATAAATGACTATGCTACTGGTCTATGTAAACTATAATCTAATATTAGAGTACCTTTTGTGCTTTGAAGAAATCATTTGCTTGCTTCCTTCTCCATCTATGCCCTGGAGCTAAGGCTGACTCACAACCCTCCACACCCAAATTCTGCCCACAGAGAGCTGGTCTCCCAAGGAGTGCTGAGCTCACAGGTAAGACCACCACTTCTGCTCCAATAACTGTCCACAGAGGGACCTGCCAGAAACACACAGTGCACAGGAACCACGAAACAGCCAGGGACAGGTTCCTTCCGGTTTCCATCAGCACCCTGGAGTTAACGCTGTGACACAACTCTCCACACTCAAATCCTGCTGGAGAGAACTCATCTCCCAGGAGTTCTGACTCACCTAAGAGCACAGGCCCACAGGAGGGACAAGCTCCAGTCAGAGAAAGCAAGACCAACTAGCACTAGAGATAAACAGATGGCAAGAAGCAAGCAAAAGAACCTAAGCAGCAGAAACCGAGGCTACTTGGCAACATCAGAGCCCAGTTCTCCCACCACAGAAAATTCTGAATATCCCAACACACTGTAAAAGCAAGATTCATATTTAAAATCACATCTCATGATGATGGTAGAGGACTTTAAGAAAGACATAAATAACTCCCTAAAGAAATACATGAGAACACAGATAAACAGTTAGAAGCCCTTAAAGAGGAAACACAAAAATCCCCTAAAGAATTGCAGGAAAACACAACCAAACAGGTGAAGGAATTAAACAAAAACATCCAGGATCTAAAAATGGAAATAGAAACAATAAAGAAATCACAAAGGGAAACAACCCTGGAGATAGAAAACCTAGGAAAGACATCAGGAGTCATAGACACAAGCATCACCAAGAGACTACAAGAGATAGAAGAGAGAATCTCATGCACACAAGATACCATAGAAAACATTGGCAAAATAGTTAAAGAAAATGCAAGATGCTAAAAGCTCCTAACCCAAAACATCTAGGAAATCCAGGACACAATGGGAAGATCAAACATAAGGATAACAGGTATAGAAGAAAGCAAAGATTCCCAACCTAAAGGGCCAGTAAATATCTTCAACAAAATTATGTAAGAAAACTTCCCTACCATAAAGTAGACATGTCCATGAACATAGAAAAAGCCTAAAGAACTCCAAATAGAGTGGTCCAGAAAAGGAATTCCTTGTGTCACATAATAATTAAAACAAAATGTACAAACAAAGAAAGAATATTTTTTTAAAAAGGTCAAGTAGCATATACAGGCAGACCTATCAGAATTATACCAGACTTTTCAACTGACTATGAAAGCTAGAAGATCATGGAAAAATGTCCTGCAGATCCTAAGAAAACACAAATGCCAGCTCAATCTACTATACCCAGCAAAACTCTTAATTACCATAGACGGAAAAACCAAGATATTCCATGACAATATCAAATTTACACAGTATCTTTCCACAAATCCAGCCCTACAAAGACCATATGAAGCTCAAGAAGGAAGTCCAAAATGTGGGTCCTTCAGTCCTTCTTAGAAGGGGAAACAAAATACTCATGAAAGGTATAAGGTGTGTGGGATTTGGGAGGAAGAGGGGAGGGAGAGGGGAAATATGGCCTGCAGGATCAGGTATGTGGAGCAGAGATTAAATGAGACTACCCCACCCAAGGTTCTATCACATGTACGGTCACCAAACTCAGACACTATCTCAGATGCCAAAAAGTACATGCTGACAGGTGTCTGATATAGCTGTCACCTAAAATGCTCTGCCAAAGCCTGACAAATACAGAGGCAGATGCTCGCAGCCAACCATTGAACTGGACACTGGGACCCCAGAGGAGGAGTTAGAGAAAAGAGTAGAGGAGCTGAAGGGATTTCCAACCCCATAGGAAGAACAATAACAACCAAGGAGGTACCTCAGAGCTCCCAGGAACTAAACCACCAACCAAAGAGTACACATCGAGGCTCCCGTGGCTCTAGTCCTGTTTGTAGCAGAGGATGGCATTGTCTGTCATCTGTTTTAAGAGCGGCCCTTGGTCCTGGGAAGACTCGATTCCCCAGTGTAGGGGAATGCCAGGATGGTGAGATGAGAGTTGGTGGGTTAGAGTGGGAGTACCCTCATAAAATCAGAGGGAGGGTGGATGGGATAGGTGTATCAGGCTGGAGGAGAAACCAGAAAATGGTATAACATTTGAAATGTAAGTACATAAAATATCCAATTAAGAAAAAGAGATCATTTACTGTGAAACTACATTATATTACACTAGAAGGCAGTTAATACATTTTGTGTTTACTCTGCCTCTTGTTTCAATCAAAGACTACCTCAAGATCTGAACCTATGAATGAAAATGCCACAATAATTCATGTTAGTTTATATAGTAATTTTTAAATTAATGTGCTTTTAAAAGATGTATCTGTATTTGATCTTTGTAATGTGCTCAGTAAGGTTGGTAGTGCCTGAATCACAATATATATTTGTCTCTCCAAAGAAATCCACATCTTTGGGTACAATGGGGCCAACTTCTGCCCCTCCTTTGAATATCATCATTCTGGTGAGGCTAATCTGACCACTCAATTTGAAATCACACTCATGACTTCCATCCATGCCAAACTTTCTGATCCTTTAATCCTCTCGACATTTCCAAAGCATAGTCAGCTGCTGACACTGCACACATTTACTTACAAAGGAGGATTCATCTACTGTGTTCCTTACTATATGCCCCTACTTGACCTAAAAACACACCCTAGACCTCAGTGTGCATCTACTGAAAACATGGATGACTGGTTTGTAAGTACAGCATTTCTTTTTTTAAGTCTAGTCTGTCAAAGATGAAGCAGACATAATTAGGCACCGTCTGTATTTATTTACTTTAAAATTTGTTATTAGTGCATACGTTTGAGTGTATATCGTCGGGGTCCACCTGCTACAGTGAGCAGGTCAAGTGCAGATGGCAACTGAGTCAGTTATCGTCTTCCATCTTTCTGTGGGCTTGAGGGAGCAAACCCAGGACACCAGGCTTCTACAGTAAAGGCTTTTACTTGCTGAGTTGTCTTTCTGCCCTTTGGTTATTTGTTTTGCTCCTATCACTTATGTAATTAAATTGAAACAAAGGCCTTTCTGTTCTCCAGTGGTGTCAACAGTCAGTGCAACCCTGGACCACACAGGAAAGAATGAGCCCCAGAGTGTGAGGCCTGTGCTTTGTGTTTGAAATAAAATTGAAGTAAAAAAATGAAGAGACTGCTCCTCCAACACTGCCATTTTCTAAGCAAATTAAAACTCTAGAGACAGTTCTTGAATTTTCTATCTCATTTGTTTTGCATTAAATTTAGCAAGCAACAGTGATATCATTATTCTTAGTTATCTCATGTGATTCCCATGTTGATGAGATGTTTTTCATTAATTCTGACAAGAATATTTCACCATTCTATTGAACATACGTCATGTAAATGATGAACTACTCTATTCTATAGAATGAATTTAAAGTAAAAGACCCTACGCCACCTTCTCTGGTATACACATCATGTACAGTACATGTTCTACTTGATTATTCTGTAAAATGTTCCTCATGTATAAGGCTCTATTCTATCACTATATGAAGTGTATACTATGTATAAGACTCCTGTCTTTGTGGCTGTTTTTCGTTGTGAAGAGACTCCATGACCAAGGCAACTTTGTAAAATATAGCATTTAATTGGGGTCTTGGTTAAGGTTTCAAAGGCTTAGTCCATTTTTGTGATGTCAGGGAACATGGCATCAGGCATGAGTGGTGCTGGAAAAGTAGTCAAGAGTCAAATCCTTATCTTCCAGCAGAATAAAAAAAAAAAAGATACTGGGCTGAGCATGAGCCTCCCATAAGGCCACCTACTCCAACAAGGTCACACCTACTAATCCTTCTAATCCTTTCAAAGAGTTCCTCTTTCTGGTGACCAAGCATTTAAATACATGAGCCTTTTGGGAGAGAGGCATTCTTATTCAAACGATTAAAGTTCCTCCTTTACCATTTTATAAAATTCATATTATATAAAATTTTCCACTACACTTTTCTTAAAAATTGCACAAGGTTCCACTATTCCAGAAAGCACATCATGCACAAGGTTCTATTTCACAAAACTGCGCTGTGCGTTCTTTATGTTTCCACAAGATGATGTCATAGAGCTATTCTGACATCTTTTTGAATTTTGATATTTCCTATCATCAGCAAGCACAAGACTATATTGATTTATTTTTCTATTTTATTTTAATTCAAATAAAATATATTATAAAATTAAAAAATAATCATGCTTTGTCAAAACATTGGGAAAACATGATTGTTGAAACCAACTCATGAAAATGTTTTCAACAAATATCTGAAATTCTACTTTTTAAAATAAACTTTATGTCAACATTTGAAGTTACTTATACTTCCAGTATTTCCTAGCATAGTCTTCAAAATGTATCCTTTAAAACTACATTTCCTTTTATAATAATTATGTAAAATGGCCTGTGTTTTCAGTAAGTAAAATGTAAAAGTCATAATATTTAATGAGGAAATAGTCCCAAGTCATATAGGAATCCCCTCATCCAAAAAGTAACAGATTGAAACACTTTGAAGACCAAGAAGATGATTTAAACAAGGAAAATTGCATTGCATAATGTTAGAAAGGACTGGCACTGATTGGTAAAGTGGACACTTGTGTGCTTATGAACTCCGGTGCTAATCAGCTATAGGAGAGGGTTGAAGGAAGAAACAGAGGAAATGCTGCCAATTAGTCAGCAACTCTCTCTCTCTCTCTCTCTCTCTCTCTCTCTCTCTCTCTCTCTCTCTCTCTCTCTCTCTCTCCTCTCTCTCTCTCTCTCTGTCTGTCTGCCTGCCTGTCTGTCTCTGTCTCTGTCTCTGTCTCTGTCTCTGTCTCTCCCAATGGGTGTGTGTGTCTGTCTGTCTGTGTGTATGTGTGTAGTGTAAACAACAAGAAATCTAAATACCTCTCAGAAATTTCACACTATGAGTGCCAAGGGAAAAAAAAATCCAACACCATACTCTACACTGACACCATACATTGAGGCTTTGAAAGGAAGGCTCCATCAAATCCGTAGGTCTCCAGTTCCCCCAAATTAATGAACTCTTGTAGTAAACTATTTGCTGAGTGTAGATGCAGAACAGGGGAAACAGGTACTTGCCTTAGTAATACAACTAAAGTATCCATAGTAACTGCTAATGCAGAAATCATCCATACACTACCACTGAAGTTTCTCATCTTCCCTGTAAAAGCTTTTATCTCCAGGAACATTTCCACAAACAGCCAGCTAGAACTGAAAAGGTCCCCAAACTCAGATGGAGAAGCCTTACTTCAACTGATTTATGTCTCTTCCAAGCCTTCTTAGCATCTCCTCATTTGCTAATACAGCCAATGCTATGGGAACAGTAGAACCAAAGAACTAAGGAGAACTGAATAAAACCTCAGTTTTCCATATAAGGCTCAGGAGGTGTTCAAATAAGGAACACACCACAACCAGGTATATTCACACCAGGCTCTGGACAAACAAGCACTGGGAATACTACAACCAGTAACCAAGTCATTTTCTTTAATGATTTTTCATAAAATTCAGTTATTTTCTCTGTTGCTGAAGACATGACTCTTAGTTAATATTGTACTCCATCTTTCTCTGTTTATAGTCTGTTTGAAATCTGCATCTTTTTGCCACATCTATTAGTGGAATTTCTGTTGTGCTCTGAGAAACAACAAGAGAATAATTAGTTTTACCTGTCATTTATTGATAAAAAATAGAAAATTAATATTAGTATGAAGAAAGAAATTGGACATGCTATTTCTAGCTTCCAGCTTCTATTGCTGAATATTATATTTATGTCACCATTTTCCAATCTGAACTCAAAAATTTTAGTCTATAAAATATCGATATATCTGTGAACACACATTAAAGGCCTGTCAGACAGAAAGCGAGATGGTGTGGTGCAAAGGTGATACATAAATACATACTTTTGAATTTTCATTACAGTGCACGAAAGAAGTCTATAGACCTGTAACATATTGTGGTGAATGTCTTGGGGTAAGTTAGTCCATATGCAGTAATTTGGGACAAGGAGTTTTCAACCAGTGTATAGTCCTCAGATGGCTTGAGTGTTTATTTTGGTGATGGAATTGAAGACAAAACAGAGAGGAGTATACCTCAGAATGTGAGAACGAGTGGGCAAAAGATGTCCAAGTGAAAACCTTCATCTTATAAGACTGAATGACTGCAGGGTTGTGAGATGTGAGGAGGAACCGGGATTGTGAGAAAATGGACATACCAGGTTGTCATTGTCTTTAAAACTATCAGGAAAGGCTAAACAAACTGCAAGACAAGAAAACTGTCTGTACGTGGTAAGTGTGGGTGCAAATGTCTTTTGATCTGTAGATAGTTGAGTGCACCAATACGGAGCTCACAATGTATGGACAGCTATACTCTTGACTTGAGGCATGGAGGGCTGCTGGACAAATGTAATTGGAAAACTCATTTGGCACTTATTTCTATGTATCCAAGACCTTTAGGACAACATTGTCCTAAGCACTACATGGACAAGGGTGCTCTACATGCTATATTTCTATAAGATGTTTTTCTTTATCTCTCCCCTCCTTCAGTGTCCTTATTTTTATGGGATAAAGGTAGCAATTGTTCCTATGTTGAAAAAGAATCTTTGTTTTAAACAGTTCTGCTCTCTCCCAGGATGTTTGTTCCTGGGCCAGTAAACTTCAATCAAGTTAGATCAGTCTTTGTGTAAGACTGCTGTTCTAGCTAATGATTTTTAACTGTTAGCTGAGTTTCCACTTTCCCTAGTCTTTAACTTAAATGATCATCATTAGTAGTGAACATACAAAGTGATATCCAGTGAACTGCTAAAGCGTTTCTAAGTTGCGTGTAATCCCCGCTTAACTGAAAAAAAAAATGAAATTGATAATTTTCTATCAAATGTCTTACTTGGAATAAAAGTGTGTTTGCTTTTTTCTTCTTTTTCAATCCTTCACATCATATAATCTGCTATTGAATCAATTCGAACCAATATTGCTTATATAACATTGTCCTGATTAACTTGGAGAGTGAAACACTGGAAGAAGAGAGGTATCAGGCAGTAATATAGTATAATACTTTGAAGGGGAAAACAAGGTATTTTTCATTGTCAATAAAAAGAAATGTCAGTTCTATTGAAAACTAGTACATAGGTTCCCACAATGGAGCTTTTTTTTTTTTTTTTTTTTTTTTTTTTTGGATTGTAAATAAAACTTGTTTCTTATACAAGCTATGAGATACTGACTTTTCATTTTGATCATGCTAATCGTGAGGAAACAGAGCAAGGCAGCTGTATCTTTTTTTTAACGGTTTGGTGAGCAAGTCCAAAGGAGCAGAGATGCTGAACCTAAAGAGTTGACCCCATTGAGGAGCCCACATAGATCTGCCAGTGAAGTAAAGCCTCACTTCCCCAGTGTTCCAGGTGTGTACAAAGCTTCTCCGTGTATCTCCTGAGTTTTCATTGCCCTGTGTTCATGAAATTTGGTTGCAGAGTCCCGTGCGGTGCTTCTCTCATACAGTCTGACTGCAGCACAATTGGCCTTGAAGGACTTATTTAACAGTGTTCTTATAATGATTAATCAATGTGTATGGGGAGCATGTTTCAATGATTGTTTAGGTCTTGTTCAGTATGTTATCTGTAGTCACAGAAATGTAGTCTGGTTTTCATATAATCTATATACAGTTGAGTGAGTCATTAATTATGTACTTGCCGTTGTGACAACCTAGAAACTCGGCTTAAACTCAAGACAAAGCAAAATACTGGCCTTCATCTCTTTCCTCTTCTTTGTACCTTGTTCCCTAGTATCTTTATAAGAACTCATGCTTATATGACCAACTCCATTTATCCCTCCAATAAGCTTTTCTCTTCTCTTATTATGACATAGAAGTCAAGGTCCTAGATCCAAAGAGCAAGACCATGAATGGGACCACAGGTTCCAGGTGGAACATGGGCTCTTGGATGATGCAGAATGCATTGCGGACAGAATCAGGCCATACAGAGGGTAGAGCAACTATTGTTACATTCGGTAGCCAGAGGTAATCAAAGGTTATTTTATATGTATTGTTTGTAGTACAATGGAAATAGAATTGTATTTATCTCCTTTATTTATAAACCATCTCTTATCAGGGAAGTTTATAAAGAATTATAAAATGCCATTGTTGGGGTTGGAAAAAACAGCTCACTGGCTTAAAGAACTGACTGTTCTTCCAAGGACCTAGGTTCAATTCCAAACACCCACATGACACCTCACAAGCACACTCCAAGGGGACCTGGTGTCCCCTTCTGGCTGCTATACATTTAGGTAAACACTCATACACACACACACACACACACACACACACACACACACACACACACATATATATATATATATATATATAAAATAATAAAATAAAATCTTGTGAAAATTAACACAATTATATTCCCTGGGTAACCACAGAAAATTTCAATTTTTCTTGGGAATTTCAGTAGAATACAAACTGAACTAAGGGTTACTTTTTAGAACTTTATACCAAAAGAAAGAGTCTAGTATCCACGGTGGGTTAAGTTTAAAGAGTTATAGGACATATTAAATGTCAGGTACTCCTGAGAAAATGTCTAGAATTGTGTTAGTGCCCAATTCATTTCCAAACTATCTCTTTACTTTCACTAAACTGATTCAGATTATCCTTTGCCTGAATCTTGTCTCTCCTGAGCATAGAAATCTTCCTGCAAAATTCTATGTGTATCTGAGGATGTCAAATTATCCCTGATGTAGGCAACCCACAGAACATCATGCATATGCACATCAGAGTGAATTAACTGTGTGAAACACATCACAGCAAATGGTCGTTAGAAGATACATTCAGCCCTATGTGTCTTCAGTCTCTGGATGACAGGCATTTTAGTTCTGTCTCTGTTTGGTTTAATTCAGTTTTGGAAAATCAACAATGAGTCGGCCAACAACAGCACCTGCCATCTCCGGTGTTCAGTAGAATAGACTAGACACGGGGGAGAGGTGGTAAACCATAAGCATAGCCACCCATGGCCTACTGCCAAGTCCTGAGCAAATGACCATGTGTATTTGGTTTGGGGAATTCACTCTTACATTTCTGGTAATGCAGGGTGTATATTGTGTGTGTATGTGTATATGTACATGTATATGTAAATGTGTGTGTTTACGTATATGATGTATATGTGTATGTATATATGAATGTATGTTATATATATGCTCTTTGTTATTCTTTGGTGCATATTGAGGTCAAAAGATAACTTGCTAGACTTGGTTCTCTGCATTCTTCACATGGGTTCTCACAATCAAGAGACTCAAACTCAGGTCCTGGATCTTGGCAGAAAGTGCCTTTTACCCACAGCACCCCTTCCAGTTCTTTAGGGCCTCTGATATCCTAATGCATCTCTTTTGCTCCAGCTGGGTGATTTCTTTCATTTGCATGCAAACTTAGAGTCATTGCTGATACACCTGGCAGAGTCCCTGACACAACAGATAATCAATGGGTGCTGTGACATGAATAATCACAACCTAAGTGTATATCATCATCACATTTGCAAAATAGTGGGTTGTTTTATGATTCCAAAAATTCCAGAAAGGTACTCAAAGAGAAAAAAAATCAATGTCTCTACCTGCTAGAGACTGCCTTTTTGTTTTCTTTCAGTGTTTTTATAAACCTACATAATATGTCAGTGCCATAAACTTTGTATTCATGTGTTACATGCAGTAAAGTTGCCTGAGTATTCCACTTACAATTCTGTCATTACATGATCCTCATAATGATCACATTAGATGCCTACACAGTATCCCATCATCCATAAGACCAAAATGTTATCATCCTCTGTCATTTAATTATGCATATTTTTTCTAATTTTAATATACACTATGATGAATAACTATTACTAAAACATTGTTAGCATCTACTTCCTTCTCAAAGACTAAATGCCAATTAAAACAAGAGATTTCTTTCAAGCAATATGTATCTGAAAAGCCCTTGTCAAATATTTTCACCCTCATCTCCCAGAAGGCTTTATGTAGTCTTGCAACTCCGAGCACATGAGATGTCTCTGCCAATACTTCTTTGTCAGTTTAGTTGCTTTTTACCATTCTAATGTTTAGTACACATCTCACTTTTATTTTTATTTGCATTTCTATTATTAATAGTAGAAAGACAAAATAGATAATTCCACTTGTCTTTTATATGTCTCCCTTTTGAATTATTCATTTGGATACTTGGATGACAAGGGTGATGTTGATCATTTAGAACTTTGGTAATAATTCTTCAGTGTATTATTGTATTAACTGTCATGATTAGCATCACTGCTGCTCACATATTTTAAATGTGTGTATCTTCAAACAGTACATAATATATATATTCAAATCCATATTTTGCTTTGTGATTATTTTCAGTGGTTTTAATATTTAAGAATTCCTTCACATCAAAGGCAAATGGAGTGGGAGAGAGGATGGGAGTGGGGTGGGGTAAAGAGATAACATCTCAAATGTAAATATAGAGTATCTAATATAAAAAGACAAAAAAAGAGAAAACACTTATGAGGGGATTAAAAAAAAGAATTCCTTCACATCAAGTTAATTATGTATTTTCTTATGGCTTTTCTTTGCAACTTCTCTATATACTTCTCAATATAGGTCAAATTTACCAGGGGAAAATGTAAGCAGGGACGTTCAGCTTGATGTTTTCTGCAGATGCAGCCTATTTCCTTGAAGTTTTAATCACATACTCCTGCTTTGTTGTTTGTTGAATTTTTTTTTAATGCTCTCCATTTTTCTTTTAAAACTGGTTTGAACCTGTATCCAAGCCATTCTTTTCAACTGAGCATTTACAATTTATTTCAATAGTACCATGCTGTTATCATACTTTGTGGGTTGATGTCTATATGCAGGTTAGGGCAGCCACAAGATAAGGCAAGGCCTATGATTGGGCAATAAAAAAGAAAGGCAGGGGCAGAGAGTTTGAGAGGCAGGAGATAAGCAGAGAAGCAGAGGAAACCAAGATGGAGGAAGAGAAGGATGGCCCGGAGGCATAGGGCTTTAAATTGCCACAGGTAGCTATGAATATCTTATAAGAGATGGACAATTACAGGGCAATTTGTCTTATCCAGGTGGGTAGTTTATATCAATATCAATCGGCTCTTCATTTATTGTGTGGACATTTTATGGGGTGAGGATTTACTGATGTAAATCTGAGTGATAAATTACAAGCCTCAAGAGTTTTGATTTTACCAGGTTACTGAGAATATGAGCAGAGTCCACAGAAGGAGAGATGTGAGACAGGTGATCTCTACATGGGGCTGGCGTCATGTGACCCATCATGGGTATTAGATGGATGGCCACTTTATGGGGCTATAGCCATAGAGGCAAGGAAACCTTTGCTGTGGTCAGAGACTAACAGAGGTAGTGTGCCATGGTGTCTTTGGATTTAGCTTTATTTCAATAGAGGAAAAACAACATCTGTCTGTACGTCCATGCTACATACACCTACCTACAATACCCATGACTTTCAAGCACATTTATCATCCACACTTTACTATAGTCACAACCTCTGTGTACTCTCACCTTTAGTCTCTGTGTCTACCTACCTCCGTTATCTACCACAGGCCCAGCCATGCCTTTTAATATAATTATCTTCTACTTTAATATATAATATGTTAAATAATAATAATAGAACCATCCTGCTGCATTCTACATTTCCCCTACAAAAACTGTATCATATATTTGGGAAGTAATAAAGATATAGGATAGATACTGGAGGAGAATCACCATTTTATAATATTTATGTTTCTGACCACAAATAAGGCATGGTTTTCTCCTTCCTTATTTCTTAGTTTTATACATCTTGAGAAAATTTTCATAGCTTTCTGCATAAATGTTTAAGTATTCTTTTTTATTCCCAGGTAATCTATGCACAATTCCTATTTTTTCTAGATAGTTTATATACTCACAGTTTCATGAATACTACTATTATTCAATATATCTTCATATTTAGAGTGCTGGTATTTAGAGTTGCCTTTCACTTTTGTGCATGTATTTTACAATCAACCACAGCTCTTAAGTCATTTAATTAGTTCCTTAGGTTTTAAGTTATTTAACACTGGCCCAATCACATATAACTAAAAAGTTAGTGCACATTCTGATTTTTGGATACTTGCATGAAAATTTTTATTTAAGCATACAGATTAAATGATACTTTATTATTTTGTAGAATAACTTTTGAAAAGGATTTAAAAAGGACAAGAAACTACTGCTACATTAGATATCAAAATAACACGGCAGATTCTTACACTGAACTGTGCTAACTTTTTTCAAGTATATAGTTTTTTCTAACCAAAATAATTAAATAAGACAAACCAAAAAACAAAACTATATGTATGAATTTTGACTGGAATAGATAAGAAACTTGATCTCAAATAAAAATCAGTTCTTCTCTTATAATAATCCCAACAACAAAGAGAAAAGTTGTTTAAAAAAAAAAAAACAGAGCTCATATAGATAGGTTCAGAAACTGCACATTCTATTGCGAAAGAAAAGAAACATTGTTTTCCTTTTACTACGCATAAGTTTTTTATTTTGAAATAACCCTGAATGACTGATTTATCAAATCATCAATGTGATAATTATATATGTAGTGTGATGTGTTCTTGGGAAGATTAGATAACTCCAGTGAAGATTCTGAAGATCTTAAGAGAGCTTGGAGCACTCTTAAATAATTAACTGTATTATTGTTATTTAACATGACTACTTACTAATTTTTAGAAGGCTGAAGATCTGGTTTGTTGTTGTCTGAGATGAGGCATAACAATCACACCTATGTGACACATATTTGCAGACCATTCATTGATGCATTTTTTTTAAAGTCCCAGTTGCCAGCAAATACTCATATCCAGTTAACTGCTAGCAAGTCTAAAACTGATTCCTAAAAGATACATTTTTGAAAGGCAAGAATATTCCTCTTTTGAAGTTAGAATGAGGAAGTGCTCAACATCCTTAGCCATCAGGGAAATGCAAATCAAAACAACCCTGAGATTCCACCTCACACCAGTCAGATTGGCCTAGATCCAAAAATCAGATGACAGCAGATGCTGGCGAGGCTGGGGAGAAAGAGGAACACTTCTCCACTGTTGGTGGGGTTGCAAGCTAATACAACCACTCTGGAAATCAGTCTGGCGATACCTCAGAAAATTGGATATAGTACTACCTGAAGACCCAGCTATTCCACTTCTGGGCATATACCCCAGAGACACTTTAATACACAACAAATATATATGCACCACAATGTTCATAGCGGCTCTATTTATAATAGCCAGAAGCTGGAAAGAACCCAGATGTCCTTCAGAAGATGAATGGATACAAAAATTGTGGTACATTTACACAATGGAATACTACTCAGCCACCAGAAACAATGACTTAACCAAATTCTTAAGAAAATGGCTGCATCTAGGGAATATTATCCTGAGTGAGATAACCCAGTCACAAAAGAACAGACATAATATGCAGTCTCTGATATTGGGATGCTAACCCCAGAGGCTTGCACTCCCCCAGAAACAACTCACAGACTGTATGAAGTCCAAGAAATAAAGAAAACAATATATATATATATATATATATATGTATATGTATATATATATACATATATATATATATATATACAAAAAATATATATATATACAAAACAAGAAGACTTTGACTATTTCCATGTTGTGTTTTGTTTTGCATGTACTTTACGCTCATGGTAACTATTAGGTTTTCAATGCATACTGTCAAGCCCTTGAAAAAATCAAGTACTGACTAAAAAATATATTCACATAGTTTTATGTAAAAATTATTTTAATATTTGAAAATACAGTACTGACAAAAATGTATAATTTTAAGCAAAAAATGTTTAAAATCTGTACATTTATCTTTGTTTTGTAAAATAAAGTTGTTTAAAAAAAAAGAAAAAAAAAGAAAAAAAAGAATGAGGTTCTAAATTGCTCTTTTCCTAGTAGTAAGAAAAAGTTTTTAAAAATAAAAAATAGTGTCTTCAAATTGGCATAGAAAATGTTGTGACACAGAGTGCTCCTTCCTTCACTCATCCATCGGAGAACGATTAAGCAACTTCTGCATGCAAGAAATAAAAATTAATGGACATTGCGAAGTTCATATGCATTAAAAGACCAGATCGGTAATCATAAATTATGATAGAAACTATTACCAAAGACAAAGAAGAGAAAGGTCTTGGGAGAGCTGGGATGATGAAGAAGAGGTAAAGTAGGGTTGAACTTGCAGGACAAAAGAAATGAGAGTTTTGGACACTCATGACGGCAGGTCAATATGACAGCAGCAAGATGCCCATCATGAGGCTGGACAAGTATGGTCTGTCCCCAGCACTTCTGAAAATGTAACAAGTGTCCTGTTCTGTAATAGGCTGGGGAACAACCAAGAAAAAAGAGTCTTCTTAGGAAGTTGTACTTATGATCTAGGGAAGAGAATATGGCTGGGGCTTTTAGAGCAGTGTCAGAGATGGCAACACCTATTTTAGAAAAAGATACCAAAGATGTAATGTATAAAGACTCTGTGACGATTTGGGGTGTTCACAAAATGGAAGTATCAAAGGTAATGCCTGCCATTCTGCCTAAGTCATCATCATCGAATGGAAACCACTTACCAAAATGAGAAAAGGAAAGCTATGTGACATCCCTGGACAACAAATCCAATAAAGACATTACTGTTTCTTAATCTATGGTACCTAGTAGGTGCATTATTGCCCTGATACAATGTAAGTCCAGTGTGAGTGTGTGTGTATGTGGTCTTCACAGTTTAAACAGTAATGCCTTTTCATGTGACTTTTCCAAGAGGATGATGGAATTATTGATGCTAATTATTCCTCCCCGTGCCTTCTGCTCTGCCTTCCTACCCATGACCAAATACCACTCCTCATCCTCCCAAACCTCAGTGATCACTGAAAAAAAGAGAGCAGAGAGGCTGAATAATAAGGAAACAGCCTTTCCTGACATACCTGGACAGTTGCACCTATTAACTTACAGCTATTAAAACAACAGGAAGAAGAACTGCAAAAGCTCAAACCATGAAGTGGAGAGATGGGCAGAGTTCCACCCCTGCCCGAAGAAACATTGGAAACTCTGAATTGTGGAGAGAAGGAAGGTGGTTTTCTTAAATGCTGTGGTGTCTGGTAGCTCTAAAGCTCTCCAATACATAGCAACACACCCAATATATAGTCAGCATAAGTTGGACTTCATGGGTTAAAAAAAAAGAAAGGACAAAAATTTGGTGGGAATGCTGTAAGAATTGGATCTAGGAGGGGTGGTTATAATCAAGACTGTGTTAAATTCTCAAAGAACTAGTGAAAATATTTTTAAAAATCCAAGTCAACCCCACAAGAAATTAAGAGATAAAAGAAAAAAAAGTTATGAGCAGTTGAGATAACTCAGGCGGTTAAGCTGTTTGCCACCAGGTTTAATGACCTGAATTCGATCCTTGGAACACATATTGAGAAGGAGAACAATTATTTCTGTTAGTTGGCCTCTGACCTCTTCACATGCACTCCACACACAGAGACACATAATACATACATACATACATACATACATACATACATACATACATACATACATATATACATACATGCTTTATAATTGCCACACTAATGGATGGCCCTATACCTATGAGTATATAGGCAGCCCAAACTCCTCACCCTCTCCCATTCCATCACCGTCTCTGTCTGTCTGTCTGTCTGTCTGTCTGTCTGTCTTTCTGTCTGTCTGTGTCTCTCTCTCTCTCTCTGTGTGTGTGTGTGTGTGTGTGTGTGTGTGACAAATATATAGCATAAATTTAGAATGAAGCTTGGAGGATTTAGGTAGAGGAGCAGGAAGGTGAATGATAAGAAAATACATTGTATTAATATAAGTAAGTATCAAGGAACTAATAAACTTATTTCTATAAATTAAAATAAATATATTAAAAAGAAAAGGCATATGATTTTCTCCCCACCCCCTGTAGGGTTTTCCTTTTCTTTTTGTTGTTTTGTTGTCATTGTATATAAAATCCTTTGGCATCTACAGAAGGCCTTAGTCCTACTTTGTTTCAGGTTCCGTGTAAGTGACAGGTTTGTGAGGTGTCTATCATTCTGTTCTTCACTGTCATTCTTCGGAACACAGAATTCAGAGAAGTTAGTTTCATTACATATCCCGTGCCAGCAAGTTCCTAACTCATACCATTCCTCATAATCTGAAACTTGCTGGCATGGTATTGACGCTGCCGATATTATTAGAAAAGTTAGTAAAGTGAGTTAAATCTTGCCCCCAAAGTCACGACAACCCAGAACCTGCCTATGTGACCTAATTTGGAAGTCAGAATTTTGCAGTTGTAATTGAATTAAGACAAGGCTGTTGCTGGCTCTAAATGCTATAGGAACAGTGTCCTTATGTAAAGACTGAAACGTGTGCAGGAGAACAGACAGAGATGGCGAGGACACGTGGAGTTGAAGGTAGAGACAGAATCACATGAGCAGAGGTAAGAAATGCCTGAGACTATGAGATCATCTTCTCCTAAAATCATCAGAGGATTGCCATGCCAATGCTGTGACGTCAGACCTATAATGTCCTGATCTGCAACAATAAATTTTGACTTTCTTAAGCTTCCAAGTTTAAGTTCTAGGAAACAAAATAATTTGGAGTATTTCAGTAAAAGCATGTATTTGAATCTGACTTGTATAGCAAATATGTTCTAAACACATGTATGTCCTTCTCAAAGGGATTTCCCCATGTCCAGGTGCTTTGTATTGTTTTGTCAACATCTGCCCATTTATGTGGGCTTCACTTTGTGAGTTACAAGCCTGTGCTGCTTATAAATCAAATCTCTTCCACAACATTCTAGACCTAAATACAGAATAACCATAGTTCAAATTTAGCTTTATCGCATCACTAAAATGACACTGTATCCCAGAACACCTGTCTCTGGTACCTGTCCATGGCAGCAAACTCTGAGTATATAGAAAAAGGCATTGACAACCTTGGTTTTTAATGCATACAATCAAAACTCATGTTTGTTAATTAAATGATACGTTGCAGGTATCGAGTATACTCTCTTGTTCACAAAGTTTATTCTAATACAAGTATTGTCAATGAACTTGCTATTAGCCTCTAAGGTTTTCCTTACAAGTCCTGCTTTGCACATGCGCATTTGAAGTCAAGGTGTTATCAGATTGGACATTTACAGCTTTACTCTACTTAAACGTACTTTCCTCCTACAGTCTCCGTTTCGTTACCACAATACTGACTCATTCTTGCCACCTAAGGAGATCATGAGAATAAATAGTGTTAAATGCAGAGGAAAGTATCTAAACTTCATTGTCACAGACAGATGCCCAGCCTGAAAACGATAAAACGGGAGATGAAGGCATGCTCTAAATTTACCTTTTCCCCCTCTCCGTGGGCTATGCTGCTAATCATAACTGATACAAATGTAAGGTGTCACATCTGTTCTTGTAGAACGCCATCAACTTTACAAAGTCTTGTGTAGGAGGGAATTTTTCATGGAGTGTCCATCTGGACCCAAGTTAAAGAAGCTGCCCTTACACCACCAAATTCCATAAGAGGCTCACTGATGTTTTGTAAAATAACCATTTCTCCAGAAGATCTTCTAAGGGCTAGACCTCCCCTAATTGAGCTATGAATGCTGGCAAATTAACTTCTACCCTATCACAATAGAAAGCTCCAGATACACGCGCTTTCAAAGAGGATGCTCACATTCGTGCCCCAAACTGGACACTGACAATCCTGAGACTTTCCGAGTTTATCCTCTAGGAGACTGACATTGCACAGAATTTGAACCAGAGTTTGGAAGTGATATTCTCTTCCACCTTCTGTCCACCAGTGTCCACAGGCAGGAGTTCTTTCTCAATCCATTGAAACCCACCAAGCGAACGAAGACAACAAAGGAAAATACAAGCCCATAAAGGTCCTGCTATTGCATCGGGTGGTTCGCACCTGCTAAAAGACAAAAACCATATGGGAACCCTGCCCTGGCAATGCATCCAGCACTCCCTGGGAGCAGCAGGCACTGTCGTGTCACCGGCAGGGCGTGCGCGAGTGCGTACACAAAGAACTGCTGCTGGGCTTCCTAGCCTTTCGGGGTACCAGCAGACTCCTAGAGCTGGCATCCAGGGTGATCTCCTACGCCCTCCATCCCAGCATAAAGACGCTATCCTTTATTTGACCGGTGAAGAGCCCAGACTGAATGATATCGCATGGGCTGGGGGTTGGGGAGTGGGCGGACCCTGGATCCCTTGCCCATTCTCCGAGGTCCTAGCCTTTGGCATCTCCTAGGAGATGCACGATCGATTGTGCTGTCATAGAGGTCTCCTCTCGCATCCTCTCCTAGGCAAAGCCAGATGCACGGTGTAGCAGCCGTGCGCATCTTGGCAAGCGCCCCTTCTGGAGCCGCTACCCACAAGCCGACCTGCCCGGTGCGCCTGCTTACCTGGTGGCTGGCTGTCAGCAGCGAAGTCCCGGTACCTCATCTGCTTCTCTGCTGCTGCTACATCTGTTATACCGCTCCGAGCGCCATGTTCCTGCTCTCCACGGGCGCACGCTGGGGAAATACTACGGCAGGGAAGGGGCAAGGGGGGCGGGGGCTGAAGAAGGGGGTGGGGGCAGAGTCAAAGCTTTCTACTCTCCTCCCAAACCTCTCCCAGCTACTGAGCATGCCCAAGCCGCCTGGCTTCGCCCCTAGGAGGACTGTCCGCTGAGACCACTCAGCTGCTCCGGGTTTTCTGAGCAGCCGGCTGTAGGAAAGCCGTAGCAATTGAGGGGGGTGAAAGGGGGAGTGTGGAGGGAGTGCCTGCACACCCGAGCTGGAGAAAACAGCCAATCAGATCACACTTTCCTTCTACCATCCCCCTGCGGGCTACTCCCGCATACCCCTTCCTGAACACCCCAGTTTGTCCAAATTTTCTATAGGACCTTTACAAAACCGCACTACATCAGGATGTTAGCTACCCTCTTTAACATCACCTGGCCCTGTGCGTCCCAAACTTTAACGAACCTATGAATTAAAATACAAATTCGGTCCTGAGATTCTGCGAGCCATGCAGCTGGTCCTCTGAAAGGTCAGGACATGCAAGAATCCAGAAACATCTTCTGTAACCTCTAATTGGCCGTGGAGTCTTTAATCAGCAATAGACTTATCAGCCTAAGGAGTTTCTTCAGCTTTGGATGGCAGCATGTCCCTGGGGATGCCAATTCCTTTCCTGGAAGGGGGCTTTGTAGGGCAGACACTGAAGACGGAGTAAAACCATCAGTTTGATCTACAATTCTGAGCTTCTGAGAAGATGAGCTCTTGGACCAATTCACAATCGTTTTGATACTAGAGACTAGGGAACTCGTGCAGTTGACCTGCGTTGACCTGTTGTCTGTACAGTTCAAGCCTGAACCAGTCTGCCCTGACTGCCTATCTTCCCTGAGCTGGGACAAAACCAGAGTGGCTCGATGTAATATCCATGCTGGGCTTGACAGTTGAGACTGACTGGTCTTTTGGGAGCAAACGACCATAGGAGGTATCGGTAACAATTGAGATTGGTCACTGCCCACGTGAAACGAAAAGATTTACAAAACCAACCAAGAGACTTTAATCTTGGAATTGAAGGAGTCACACCGCTCTTCATCCTCAGAGATCCCTAAAGTGCCCTTATGAGCACATGACATCTGATCCTATGACTGAATGGTAGATTATAAGACAGGAACTATTATCTCTCAGTAGGCTAGTATTCTCAAATAACTTAAGACAGTTTGTTAGTAAATAGGAGATATGTGTCATCCCCTGCACCCAAGACATAATGTGTTTACACACTAGTCTCACCCAAATGGCTTACATTTGAAAGCAGAACTGTGGCAGGGGCTGAAGAGATGCTCAGTTATTAAGAACTCATGTTGCCAATCCAGAGGTCCCAGGTTCACAGCACCCGTAGGGTGGGTCCTAGCTATAGATGACTCCGACTGCAGTGGACCATACACCCTCCTCTAGCCTCAGTAGTGCCTTCATGAGAGTGTGCATAGAGAAGCATTCAGACACAATACATACACACAAATCTTAAAAAAACAGAACTTTAAAAAACAGAATCACAGAACAGATGGGTGGTCGCTGCTGTCCACTGATATTTCCAAGTGTAAAGGAGATATGTATCTTGGCCAATAAATCCTATTTTTTTCCATTCATATGATTAAAGTCAGTAAATTCATCAATGCTTAAATTTACTCAAATAACCCTAACTCACCCCTCACCAACTGGATTGCTGCCCCATGGTCATTGGCGGAATATGTTCTATTCTTTACTCTCCCCTAAGTGGACTTGGACAGATGCAAAAAACAGGGGATATTTTTATGGAGATGTAGTTTACTTGCGGGTTGGGTTTGGTATCAACAAAAAGTTCACACACTGCCAAAGTGAACTACATACTCTGAATAATACAATTTTATAATTATGCCATCTTGAATAGCCATAGTACTACTGATTTAAAAAAAAAAAATCACAAATGAAAAGTGTTCTAAAGGAAACTACCAGGCTTAGACGGTTTCACTAGAAAAAAAAAAAATGCTCCAAGCAGTGAAAAAAGTAAAATAAACTACAAAAACAAAACAAAAATTAATTTCACACAATTTTTCTCCAGAAATGGAGAGGAGAGCATATGACTCAATTCCGTTTATGAGGCTATAATTTCCCTGTTAACAAAACCAAACAAACTTAGTAGAAGAGAAGTCCTATAAACAATGTATCTTATAAACCTACAAACAAATATTTCTGAGCCGCAGGGGAGGGCCGAGTATCCTAGTAGAGGCCCTTGATCCCAGATACTCGGGAAGCCGAGACCAGAGGAAGATCATGAATTCAAAACATTTCTAGCCTACAGAGTGACGTAAAGGGTCCTTCCCACCAAAATGAAGAAGGGACTAAAAGAGCATTTGGCTGACATAACATCGCCAACACTGAGACAAAAAACCTGACAATACACAAAGGGAAGCATATATTATCTCTACATGGATATATGTCAGGAATTCAGGGCTGCCTCAGTATGTAAACATGCATCAATATAATGCATCATACCAACTCAAAAATCCCCTCAAATGATAGAGGAAAGCCTTTGAAAAAAACTGTACATGCCAGTGAGTAAAGACTTTAAACTCTTTATGAATATGAGGAGACTGCCTCATTTCTAAAGGGCATCTACAAAACAAAACAAAACAAAACAAAACAAACGCTAGTGAACTTTCAACTTAAAGAAGGTAAAAATATTTTCTTCCTAAGATTCCAGAAAACTAATAGTTAACTAATCCATTATCCTTTTCAACATACCACTAGAAATTCTAGTGACTGAAATTAGGCAAGAAAAATAAAAGAGACCCTGAGTTACAAAGGAATATATAAAATACTCATATGTGCATTCCACTGATTGTGTTCATACAAAGCCAACAAGGAAGCCACAAGACAGCTCTTAGAACAAATTGTAAAATCTGTAAGATTCCCAAAAATGAGCTATATCTCTAGTACAAGCCATCAACATTTAGAAAATTAAATGTGAAACACAATTACAAAGGCGATAATGCTAAGACAGATTTAATAAAATCATGTAGGACTTGTATCCTTAAATTACAACATACTAATAAAATCAAAAAATTAATACATAGACATTGTACCTTCATGTGTTGGCTCAACATAGCAAAAAGTACATTTTATGCTAAATAATGTGACATTTTCCAAGACATTTCTATATCAACATTGATTTTGGGTGGTCTGGGTAACTTTATCTCAAATGTATTTTGAAAGGTACAGGTTCTAGACTATCCAAACAGTATTGAAATTGTAGTTGTCTTAACTAGAAAGTCATGTGAGACTCTTAGATACTGAAGTGCAACATCCAGAAATACATTCACACAAATATGAACAACTTACTAGTAACAACTAAGAGAAGCTGTTGGGAGAGAACAGCATCTTTCTGATGTGCTTGCTGCACCAAGAACATGTACATGGACCAAGAAGATCTTAGACCTCCTATAACCAGGAGCATGCTCAACTGAAACTGTGGATATTTTCCTCTAAGATCAGGGCAAAAGGACAAAAACAAAAGCAAAAACATCAACTTTACTACTTCAAAATTCTATGTGGACAATCAGGAGGATCAGAGTCCAGAATTGAAAAATAAAAGTAAACTTATCTTTGTTTTCAGAGAATATGATATTATATATTGAAAATCTTAACGTGTGTGGGCACATGATGCACTCACTGACACATAGATACCTTAAAATTAATAAAATTTCTAAAATGTACACGATATAATATTAACCCACTGAAGTCTGTTGTTCTTTATATACTGACTCTGAGCAATCTAAAAGGAAACATTTTAAATAATCACCTTGATAGTAGCTTCAAGAAGAATAAGATACTTAGAAACTAACATAAGACTAGAACCATTAAGAAAGATAAAGATAATCCATGTTCTTAAATCAGAAGAGAATATTATGACTACTCCAAGCAATCTACAAGTCCTAATAAAATCTGAACAATATTTTAACAGCAATAGAAAAACATTCTAAATTTTTACAGACTGTAGAGATTCTAAATAGCAAAAACTATCTAGAAAAATGAGGGCAAGGTTGGAAAATTTATTATTCCTGACTTCAAGACTTAAAAACTATAGTAATCAAAACAAAGAGAACATAATAATCAATATCTAGACTAGTGGAATAGAATCCAGAAATAAATTCTTGTACGTGTGTCCAGTGATAGTTAACAGGTGTATCAAGACCATGGGAGAGGAAAAGAACAATGTTTCTAACATCATGCTAAGAAACCTGGACAAACCTGGACACCCACATGCAAAACAATGAAATAGAACCCTATAGAATAAGTATGTAGGAGACATGAATGAGTAAAAGCTCAAAATACTGAGGAAAACATGATAAAAATCTTGATGATTGTGGAATTAGCAACAATTTCATGAACATGACACCGAAAGAATTGACAAGAAATGAAACTTGGTTAAACTTGAGAATGTGGAAACTGAAATCTATACAAAAAGCACAATCAATGTTGAAAAGTCAACGTAGCCAGTTGAAGAAACTACATGCAAGTCTTAAATGCAAGAAGAGATTCATAACCAGACCATATACAACCCCTAAAAGTAAGCAACATAAAAACTTATTCAAAAAGGGACAGAACATGAGATTCTTCCAAAGAAGATACATTTAAAGTGACTCTCAGAGTCACTAACCAAAATCTCAAGTTTTTAATCTAACTAAAATTCATTAGCCTGTTTACTTAAACAGAACAAAATTCAGCAGTGAGAGTCTGGGGAAGTCGGAAGGCCTGTGCAACAGCAGTGGAAGTTCTAAGTTGTGTCATTTTTGTGAAAAGCAGTGGGATGTTTCCTTAAAGCTTAAACAGAATTGCTCTAGGACTGAGCAGTTCTATTTTTGGTTATATATTCATGACTTTAAAGAGTTGTAAAGATGTGCACGTTAATGCTCATAGCAGTAGGTACTAAAAAGTGGAAACAACCTAAATGTCCAAAGAAAGATGCATGAATACAAAAGAACCTGATATGAAGGGACAATGGGTTCTTTCCTCAAGCCTGAGAAAGAATTAAATCCTAATGATACATGTGACAGCAATGATTAGCCATGGAAGCATCTTTTTTGAAACTAAGAAAAAATAGAATATCACAAATACTGCATGATTCTGCTCATATGAGATACCTAAATACCTAATCAAATTCATAAAGGACTGTGGCAGCAGGACTTTGGAACTTTGGGCTGGAAGAGGAATTTGGGTCTTAAGAGCTCTGTGGGATGTTCTGTAGGAGCTTGGAAGATAAATGTTAAGAACAATGCAAATGATGGTGGCCTGGCTTGTGAATTTTCAGAGGGAAAATGAAAGACTTTTATCAGGGTCATTGCCATTTTGTTTTCGAAGATCTTGTGGTTTTTATTAGCTGGGGCTGAAGAATCATACCGAAGCTAAACCTTTTCATTACTGGGGCTATTGATGCTGGTCAGCTGGAGCTAAGAAATTAGTGTTGATTAAGAAGAGATCAGCATCGGTGACATGAAATCTTGTGGGAAGTGTTTTCTGAGAGCACAAAGAGGCTGTGGTCCAGAGATAGCCAAGGTTGTACCTAGTGCTGCAGCTGGATTTGGTAATATGTAAGAATTACTAAGGTGATACTGGCTTTTAAGGAATGAAGGGGTCATGAAGAACAGCTGAGGCTTGGCACTGTGAGAGGCGATGGAAGGCCATTGGTGAAGGTGCAGTCTGTTACAATTGATGGCCCAGGACTGAGGGGATCATACAAAAGAGTTGAGGCTTGGCACCATGAAGAGAACCTATAAAGGGCTATTGGTGAAGCCTAATTGCAACAGAAGACAGCAGTGTTTTGGAGATGCCAGTACCATGAGACAACCACTAAGAATAAGCAGCAGCAGTGAAGAAGAAGAAAAATCTGGAGCCTAAAAGACAAGGTGTGTGCTATAAAGGGCAAAGCTGGAGAAGTTACCCAAGTCTTTGAAGGAGCCCAGAAGATCATGAGTGGATTCCCAACACTGGACTGTTCGAGTTTGATTTTGCTTTTGATTGTGACTGTGTCCTGATACTTTTCCCTCTTGAAATAAGAACGTATTTTAGTGGAGCCCACAATTAAGAGACTTTGGATTTTAAAAGATATTGGATATTTTAAAGATATTGAAATTTTAATATGTAAAGACTGGGACTTTTAAAGTTATTTAAATCTTGAGGATGAATAAGAATGAAAGGTTTAAGGCTTAATAGTGATATGTTTATGTTTCAAGTTGACAAGGGGGCAATTGTACTGGCTGGTTTTATTTGTGTCAACTTGACACAAGCTGGAGTTATCACAGAGAAAGGAGCCTTCCTTGAGAAAATGGCTTCATGAGCTCCAGCTGTAAGGCATTTTCTCAATTAGTGATCAAGCATGGGAAGGGCCATTGTGGGTGGTGCCATTTCTGGGCTGGTAGTCCTGGATCCTATAAGAAAGCAAGCTGAGCAAGCCAACGGAAGCAAGCCAATAAGTAACATCTCTCCATGACCTCTGCATCAGTTCCTGCTTCCTGACGCGCCTGTGTTCTAGTAATGACTTCCTTTGGTGATGAAAAACAATGTGAAGGTATAATCTGAATAAACCCTTTCCTCCTTCCCAACTTGCTTCTTGTTCATGATGCTGTGCAGGAATAGAAACCCTGACTAAGACAAGAAATAAAAGCAAAACCAAACTAACTCTCAAATACTCCCGGGTTTAAGTTTCTAAGTGATAAAAAAGAATAAATCTGCAGCTAGACAGGGAAAAGTGAAAGACACTGCAACGTCTAAAACATGAAGACTGCCTGGGAAAACTATACGGAATAAGAACTAAAGAAAGTAGACTGGCCAAACAGTAACATGAGGGTAATTAATAAAAAGGGGGCAAAATGCCCAGAGAGGAAGACCAAGGCTGTACTGGAGAAGCCAAATGGAAGGATGACTTCTAAAAGGACAACTCCATGTTTAGATACTTAGAGACACCTTATTTTAAAAGAGCCAACATGAAAACATTTTGTTTCCAGCATTTAAAATAGGCAATGATATAACAGAAAGAAGGGTTCAGAAATTACCCTAAATATGTATAACTTCATTTCTAGTAATGGTCACATAAATCACTGTAGAGACGATAAGTCACTAGAGGTTAAAAATAGCTAAATCTATATAGAATTGAGTCATAAGTTCTAGTGGCCCGAAGCAACATGAAATTACTTTATCTAACTTAGTGAGCTCTACCCTCTTGCTCAAAAGAAAACCTACATACTTCCAAGACTATGAACTTCAGTTAAGAGTCTGTAAAATCTGGATGAAACCCCCCTTGAATGCTTTAGGTCAATCATCACCCTGGAGCATTTGAGAAAGATCCAATGTTCACTACTTTGGTATTACAGCTTAGAATATATGAGATAAGGCAGTTAAAAAAAATCAGGGCCTTTGATAGGTATAAAACTTACCAATATGTATATGTAATATGCCAAGTATATATAAGTGTTCTACTCCACTGAATTCCCAGCACACTAATGGGTACCAGACTTTTCTGTAAGAAGAAAAACATTTCCAACATTACTATGTACAGCTGTCCCCCAAAGCACTCCCAAGTCATTGTTTAATTCTTCAAGAATGGCAGATAAAGTGTAGCCTCATCTGGTATCTCTGGATTATTACTGGGTCATGTGCAGGCAATGAGAGGTTGTGACTTGTCATGTACTAGAGCTGACATTGTGGAGTACAGAGCAGTTTATTTTGGATACACAGCACCTCTGCTGCTTTGCAGAGATCTGTTCATTAAGAGAGAATTAGGGAGTTGGTTGCTTTTGAAGCAGGTACTGCATGCTCAGACCCCCAAACTAGGTTCCCTGACTATGAAGCCCAGATTGCGCTTATTTTAGCTTGCTCTTTTAAAGCACCACCAAGTGTCTTTTTTCAAAAAGATTTATTTATTTTTATTATCTTTAATTATGTCTTTTAGCATATGGATTTGTCTATGTGAGTCAGCTGCTTGTGGAGGCCAGAGACACCAGGTTCCTTTTTGCACTGCAGTAACAAATGATTGTGAACTGCCTGACATGGGTACTGGGAACCAAACTTGAGTCCTCTATGGAAGAACACCAAGTCCTCTTTGCCAATGAACCACAGCCAAATGAGTTTTTTTTTTTTTTTTTTTTTAATTAGGCACTCTCTGGACTTGAAATGTTATCCTGTTCCCCCACCCTCTCCCATCCCCCTCCTCTTGCACTTGTCTTCAGGAAGGTGCACTTGCTCCTAATCACCCTCTCCACCTCGGCATTCCCCTACATTGGGAAATGTGCCCTCCCTGGGCCAAGAAGGACTTGAATATGCTTCCTCTCTTTTTAGTAAACACCAGTTAGTCCTATGAAGACTTAGAAAGAAACTATTCAGAGAGAATAGATGAGAGTTCAGCAGCTTTTTTTCCGGTACTGTGAGTTAAAGCAAAAGCTCTTCCCTGGATCAAAACCTGGCACCACCTGTTGGGATTCTGTAAACCCCACCTCTCAGTTACCTAGCAACGGCCAGGTATACCCCACCCCTCAATTACCCAGCAGTAGCCAGGTATGCTCCGCCCCAGTGACCTGACACTAAAAGGAGCTGCTTGACCCCTCCTCTCTCTCTTGGCCTCTCCTGCCCTTGTGCTCTTGCAGCCTTGCTCTCCCTCTTCCCTTCCCTTCCCCCCTCTCTCCCACGTGCTCATGGCCGGCCTCTACTCCTCTACTTCTTTCTCTCTCTCTGCCTCTGCCACCCTCTTAACTCTCCCGTGACCTGAATAAACTCTATTCCGTACTATGCTGTTGTGTGGCTGGTCCCTCAGGGAAGGGATTCCCAACATGGACCCCTCAGAGGCATCTCCCTTGCCCCCAGGCCTCGCTGCAGCTCCATGGGCCATATGCCCCCCACTCTCTTCATCCTTCCCCTAACATTGGTGCCTTGACTCAGATCGTCATCCTTTCACAACATTGGTGCCCTGTGACTTTTCCTTTCAGTGACTTTTCCTTTCATTGGTGCCCCGTCATCTTTTCCTTACACCACCCAACCATCTATTGTGTGGCAGAGTACAGCGTAAAAACTGTTATTCTCAAGACAGGATCAAATCTTTGTTTTCTTAAGAAACGCTACTAACCTAACATTTGGAAAGTCTCTAAAGATCTTGAGGATATTTATCTCTTTTAAAGAACAGCAGGGCTGATACAATAATAAATTTAAGCATGTGAGAGAGAGAGAGGTTGAGGTCTTAGACTGGGATGTGCAAGATTAAGGTGAATAAAGCTGAGCCGCTTTGTAACCTTGGGCATGCTGTCTCTGCCTCCTAAACTCCTTTGCTTATCTGTAAAACACAGATGTGAGGCCAGCTTATTTCACAGAATGTTTATGAGAACTGAAGGAAGGTATTTTGATATGAAAAAAAATGTGCTATAGGCAAAGATCAAAGCACTCTAGACTATTGTCTTTTCTTAACGGAATTGAATAAATGCATGAAAGAATAAAATGTAGTTATAAAATTTCTGTGCATTTCAAATAAACAAACTTTTATTTGAAAAGTTTATTTAGCATTAAACTGTCCATATTTTCATGTCTAGCAATTCACAAGAGAACCCCTGGGTGGTTTTGAAATAAGTAAATTTGATGTGGCAGATGCTCAATGTGTGATGCAGATACACTTTCCAGGAAAGACTTGTTTCTCCGCTGCTTGGAGTGGGGTGTGTCCTCAGCATCTGTATTGCCTCAGTCCCAGAGAACTAACCTGTCCCAGGTCCTAGCTCTTCCCACCACAAATTGGATAAAATATCTGATAATGTGGTCATGTCAAAGCTTGGACATCTTGTTCCATTTTGGCAAAACTCTGAAGGACCACTATGCTTCCAGAATACACTGGGAAGTTGGCCAGAGTTGATGGTACTCTACCTCATTCTGGCCTCTCTCTGCCTGGTTACTCATCTATGATACTGTTACCAAGACACTGTGTGTATTTGTTCATGGATGTGTGTGTACATATATGTGTTCATGTGTGCAGAGACTAATATACATGTGCATGCTAATATATAAGTATGGAGGTTAGGATGATAACTTCATGTGTTCTTTCTTATCAGGCAAACTTTCTGCCTTTAGAAAGGGCCCTCATTGGCCTGGTACTTGGAATATAGACTATACTTGTTGCCAGTAAAGCTCTAAGAACCTGTTTAACAGATTCCAGGCATACCACAATGTCCAGATTGGAGAGGAGAGGATACTAGGGATCAAAACCAAATCCCCATGCTTACAAGGCAATCACTTTACTAACTGAGCCAGCTCCATCCCAAGGGCACAGTTCAGTGTACATTCTCATTCATCATCATCATCTTTATCATCATCTTCATCATCTTCATCATCATTTTATTTACATTTCAAATATTGTCTCCCTTCCCAGTCTCCTCTTTGCAAATCTTCCACACCATTCCCCATCCCTTTGCCTTTAAGAGGGTGCTCCCCTACCCACCCACACTTGCTTTACTCCACTAGCATCACTCTTCTCTGAAGCAAAAAAGCCTCCACAAGACTAAGGGCCTCCCCTCCAGTTTAAGCTAGGCAAGGCATTCCTCTGCTACATCTATCTGTAGCTGGAGCCATGGACCAACCAACTCATGTATACTCCTTACTTGGTGATTTAGTCCCTGGGAGGTCTGAGGGGTCTGATGAGTTGATATTGTTGTTCTTCCTATGGGGATGCAATCTCCTTCAGTCCCTTCAGTTCCTCCAGTCCTTCCCCTAACTCTTTGATTGGGTTCCCCATCAGTCTAAAAGTTGAGTGTGACTGTCTGCATCTGTCTTAGATACTGGTAGAGCTTCTCAGAGGACAACTACACCTGGCTCCTGTCTGCAAGCACATCTTGGCATCAGTAGCAGTGTTGGGGTTTGGTGTCTAGGGATAGTATGGATACTAAGATGGGGCAGTCTCTGATGGCCTTTCCTTCAGTCTCTGCTCCATTTTTTTTTTTTGTCCCCATGTTTTCTTTAGACAGGGACAATTGTGGTTTAAACATTTTGAGATCAGTGGGTGGACACATCCTTCAACTTGGAGTCATGTGTATCTACAGGAGGTGGACTGTTCAAGATATTGGGTATTTTGGCTAATGTCATCCACACTGAGTCCTGAGAGCCTCTGGCATCTGGGACTTTCTAGTGGGTCCCACCTCTTCCCCACTCTCCACTGCTACAAATTTCTATTTAGTTTCCTGGGTCTCTGGACTTCTCTTCTCATACCTGATCCGGCCCCGACCCTTTCCTTCCACATCTCCTTTCCCACACAGACCCCTCCCTCCATCTGCCTTCTTTGATTATTTTGTCCCTCCTTCTAATTGGGATTGAAGCCAATACACTTTCCTTTCTTCCTTATTAAGCTTCACATGGTCTACGTGTTGGGTATTCTGGGCTTTTGGGTTATATCCACTTATCAGTGAGTACATACCATGTATCCTTTTGGGTATGGGTTACCTCACTAAGGATATTATTTTCAAGTTCCATTTATTTGCATGCAAAATTCATGAAATCATCATTTTTAATAGCTAAGTAGTATTTCATTGTGTAAATGTACCACATTTTCTGTATTTATTCCTCTGTTGAAGGGCATTTGGGTTGTTTCCAGCTTTGGGCTATTATAAATAAGGCTGCTATGAACATAGTAGAACATGTGTCCTTGTTATATGTTGAAACATCTTTTGGGTACATGCCCAGGAGTGGTATAGCTGGGTCTTTAGATAAAACTATTTACAATTTTCTGAGAAACAACCAGATTGATTTCCAAAGTGCTTGTATCAGCTAACAATCCCACCAGCAATGGAGGAATGTTCCTCTTCTACAGTCTCACCCGCACCTGCTGTTACCTGAGGTTGTGGTCTTAGCCATTCTGATTGGTGTAAGGTGGAATCTCAGGGTCATTTTGATTGACTACTAAGGATGTTTAACATTTCTTTAGGTGTTTTTCAGCCACTGGTGATTTCTCAGTTGAGAATTCTTGGTTTAGGTCTACACCCCATTTATTTTAGGACAAATCGGCAGCCTACAGTCTGGGGAAAGATATTTACCAACCTGATATCCAACAGAGGGCTAATATCCAAAATACACAAAGAAATCCAGAAAAACAAATCACACAATTTTAAAAAATGGTGTACAGAACTAAAAAAAGAATTCAGTGCACATTCTCAGCACCAAAGGTCTGTTTCTGGGCAAGCCAGGTTGCCGCAGTCAGGGAAGGTGAACTGGACTGAATCACATTCTTCTTCATTTCCCAGAGGTCTTATGACTTCACTCGATATTGTTTCCTCCTTGGAAGCTGAAACCCTTCCTGAATTAAGTATCAACTTTTCTTTCTGTTTCATTTCCTTATTTTTTTTTTAATCCTCATTCCCAAAGACCCCTTCTTTTCTTTCATTCTTTTCAAGCATAGGACCAAAAGCCAGGAGATACAGATGTATTAGATGAAGTCAGTTGGGGTAGCAGTGAGCAGGATAAAGGGAAATCATGTTTTCTTCTGCATCTATGGTATGGTGGGAGCTCCAGGACTGAGGTTGTGTAGAAATAGTATGTTTAATAGAAAGTTCTTGGAACTACACTGTGCTTGCTTTCAATCAACCTGCTTTCTCCTGAGTTGATAATGTCATCATAGAAGCAGTATGAGCTACTTTTCTGGTTGCTGTGATGAAAAAGCAGAGAAGAAGCAACTTAAAGAATGAAAGGTTTATCTGAGCCAGAGTTTGAAGAGGTGGAGTTCATAGTGTAGGTAATGTCATCATGTGTGTGCTGTGAGCAGATTCCACAGTGAGGAAGCAGAAAGGGATGGGGGGAATGCTAGCCCTCACATAACTTTAATCTCTTTTTCTTTGACTCAGCACATGGTCTCAGTCCAGGGCATGTTATCATTCATCCTCATGGTGGGTTTTCCCTCCTCATTCAAACTTCTCCATCCTTAAAGGCACACCCAAAGGATGAGTCTAAATTCATTCCGTGTGAGAATGATGATTAATTATCACAAATTTTCCTTCTGTCAATTGACATCCAAACATAACAGCTTCAGTTTTATATTTTATTTTGACTTTTAATTCATGTGCACACTGTGTGCCTGTGCACATGAATGCATCCCCTTGAACTTTTTTCTAGAACTTTGGTGTAAGCCTCTGTGAAGGTATCATGTTTTCACTAGTTTTAACTGCAAAACCAGCTATCCTGTGATTGAGACAGCCAGGTTCTTTTTCGAGTTTGAGATGTCCTGTGTTCCAATTCTCTCATAACAGAAGTGACATCTGGACACCTTAGTGGCCAGATGTGGGGAAACACCTTCCAGTGCTGCTGTTCTCCAGCAGGGTACCTCTCCAACTGCACTCACACTGCATGTTTTCTTCTTTCAAATCTACTTGCGTATTCACACTTTGAAACTTTCCAAGGGTGGTGTGTTGTCCTTGGGGCAACTTACTTATTGTTACGGTGCACAGACCAAAGTTTCTCTTTAATGAGATTCATCTTTTAAAATAATAATTTCAGCAGCTCTCTTCCTGGCTATCTTGTCTGCAATTAAGCATTTTCTTATGGTCTTCTATTCAGAAGGCAAAACTTACTCTCCTTTATTCATATTTTTATTGGTTATTTTATTTATTTACGTTTTAAATGTTATATCCTTTCCCAATTTTCCCTCCACAAACCCTCCATTTTTCTCCCCTGACTCTATGAGGGTACTCCTCTACCCGCTCACCCACTCCCACCTCAGAGCCCTAGCCCCCCTACACTGGATCATCTAGCCTCTAGAGGACCAAAGGGTTCGCCTCCCATTGATGTCAGATAAGGCCATCCTCTGCTGCATATCCAGCTGGGGTCATGGGTCCCCCAGTGTGTACTCTTTGGTTGGTGGTTTACTTCCTGGGAGCTCTGAAGGTTCCGGTTGATTGATATTGTTGTTCTTCCTATGGAGTTGCAAACCTCGTCAGGTCCTTTGGTCCTTGCCAACTTCTCCATTCAGGTCCCCACGTTCAGACTGATTTCTGGATGCATACATCCACATCTGTATTGGTCAGGCTCTGGTCGAGCCTCTCAGGGAACAGTTATTCCAGGCTCCTGTCAGCAAGCTGTTCTTGGCATCAGCAATAGTGTCTGGGTTTGGTGTCTGCTGATTGGATGAATCCCCAGGTAGGGCAGTTTCTGGATGGCCTTTCCTTCAGTCTCTGCTCCACTCTTTGTCCCTGAATTTCCTGTTGACAGGAGAAATTCTGAATTATTTTTTCTGAGGTGGGTGGGTGACCCCTTTGTGTGAGTGGCCCCATCCCTCAACCGGGGGAGGTGCCTATCCACTGAGGATGATCGTTACAGATTCCATCTCACCTTGGTTGGATATTTCTGCTAATGTTCTCCCTGTTGGATCCTGGGAACCTCTTGGGTCCCTGTTATCTGGAATTTTCTACTGGTTACCCCTAGTTTCCCCTCTCCAACTGCTAAATATGTTTCAAGTTCCTGACCCTCTGTCCTTCTCCCCAATCGCCTCCAATAATTCTTCCAAGATTATTTTCTTCCCCCTTCAGTATACACTTGACTTCATATGGTGTGTGAGTTGTATCGTGGGTATTTCGAGCCTTTTTTTTTTTTTTTTTTTTTTTTTTGGCTAATATCCACTTATCCACTTATCAGTGTGTTCTTTTGTAACTGGGTTACCTCACTCAGGATATTTTTCAAGTTCCATCCATTTGCCTAAGAATTTTATGAAGTCATTGTTTGTAATAGCTGAGTACTCCATTGTGCATATGTACGATGTTTTATGTATTCATTCCTTTGGTGTGGGATATCTGGAGTGGTTTCTAGCTTCTCGCTATTAAAATTAAATCTGCTATGAACATAGTTAAATGTGTCCTTGTTATATGTTGGAACATCTTTTGCATATATGCCCAGAAGTGGCATAGCTGGGTCCCCAGGAAGTACTATGTCCAGTTTTCTGAGGAACTTCCACAATTATTTCCAGAGTGGTTGTACCAGTTTGCAATCCTACCAACAATGGAGGAGAGTTCCTCTTCCATCACATCCTTGCCAGCATCTGCTGTCACCTGAGTTTTTGATCTTAGCCATTCTGACTAGTGTGAGGTGGAATCTTAGGGTCTTTTTGATTTGCATATCCCTGATGGCTAAGGATGTTGAATATTTCTTTAAATGCTTCTCAGCCATTCAAGATTCCTAGGTTGGGAATTCTGTTTAGCTCTGTACTCCATTTTTAATAGGATTGTTTGGTTCTCTGGAATCTAACGTCTTGAGTTCTTTGTATATTTTGGATGTTAACTCTCTATCAGATGTAGGTTTGCTTATCTCATAAAGTGTTGCTTCACAGAGGCTGGGCATGTGTTTGGTGTTTATTCTAACAGATGTTGTAAACATGTTTTTTTCCTCAGTGGCTGAAGCCAACCTTTTTTTTCACGATTAGTTAATTTTAAAGGATTGGGGTGAATGGGAAATGAAAGACAGTGGGAGGAGGTCAGCCACTAAGTCACTTAAGCTCTGAGAATTCATCAGGGCCTTTGCGGAAACTAAGGCTTCACAAGGTGGGAAGAACTAAAACATTAGCATAAAAGTCTTCAAAGGTGGAGGACATATGAAGATTTGAATTTTCTGGGGTATCACAAGTCAATAAAAAAGACTAATATTTAATGTTTCACACAAATACTATTTATGACAATAGAATAGGTTTATGATTGATTGAACTATATTGACAGTTCATCCTCATCCTAAGTACGTATTCCACTTTCAGTCCTGAATATTATACAGATTTGAGATAATTCCCTTGAAATTTTTCTGCCTTAAAGTATCTTAAAAATAATTTGAAATGTTTATAAATCACTTTAACTTAGAATCGAGCATTAAAATATATGTGCAATACAAGTTAACAACACATCTGTTCTAAGACACTACAATGTATTAATGATGTGTCTTTAAATAATTACAGTGATATTAACCTTCTGTTTTCTCTACTTTTCATTTAGATGAAATTGTTCCTTGTACTTTGCTTTCTTTGTATTATATAGCTTGTGTTTGGTTATGAGGATAGTTTGTAACAAATGATAGACCGTTGGCTAGTTTAATGGATAAAATGGGAAAGCAGAACATGTAAAAGTTTAAGAAACACTTTCAGAGTTAGATATGTTTCTTTACAGAGTCTAACTGAGCACAAACTCCTTAAAAATTTTGAGGAGTCTACTAATTGATACACAGGGTTTCCCCACTCAAATAAACAGAAAACCCATGTAACCTAGCAGCGAATTGAAGTACAAAAAGAAATCCAAATTAGGACACCCAAGGTTCATAATAAAACATGGGCATTAAAATACAGTTCTTCACGTTGGATGTTGGCAAAAAAAAATTATTCAATTCTTCCTGAAAATAGAAAGCACAAATGAAGCCTGGGGAGAAGTCTGGCTATGAACTTGTTCTTGAATTTCTCACTCAGCACTCTTCAACTTGTCAACATACTTGACACACTAGGTGTGGTTGCAATTGGAGAGAATCCGAAGCCATGCTTGCTAGGATTAGCTTTCTCACAGAACACCTCCAGGGAGAGCCCACACACAAGATCCTCACTGTGTTACACAGCAAAAAGGAGATTTGTGTCCTTTTGAGAACTTTATGTGCTCTGGCTTCTGGGCAGCATTTATCAGGAGTAGGGTCTTCAGTACAAACATGACATAGGAGTCTCTGTGGAGATACATAGTTTCCCCAAAGCAGTATTTTCCCACAGCAGCATAGGGGTGAAAACACTTTCTTGTCTCCACAGAAATTGGCTCCTTCTCTGACTGTGGCTTGGTCACTGATCTATGCAGGGGTACTTAAATGTACATTTGGGGGCAGTGGTCTATAAGGAGGGCAGTACAGCCACAGTGAGGTTTCCCAGGAGCAGACTCAATGGCATTCACCCAGTGCTCTTAACCTGCTTCTAAAGTTGGTAAAGCAGTAACTTCTTCCTATGTCAGTGACTTGCTGTGCACATATCTGCAGCAGTCATCGTGAATACAGTACTCTCTGATAATATTTCCATAATACACTATATGGACTATTAGGTTATCAAGGTAGCAACAGCTGTTTTTTTTCTAACAAAACCCATGCAGCAAATACCTTCAGGCAACCTGTTTCATGTACCCAATGCCCTTCTCACCCCCAGGATAGGGTTGGGAGGGTCCACTACCAACATGCTGCTGATTGGCTTCCTTGCTTTCTTATCTTGGCAATAAATGAGGACAATACCATCAATAAACAGTCTGTGGGGCTCATTGGGCAGCGCAAACTTGTGTGTTAGTATATTTATTACTTGCAAGTGACATAGTACTGCAACAGATTCTTTATAGGTCTGTTAAAATTAACAGATCAGACTGAATAATGTGAGACTAGAGTGTTGGGAAGTGTAAGTATTCTTATGTTGAAACTGGTTTGCAGTCTGGAAATAAACAATGCATATCAAGGACTATCTCTATGATGAGGATAAAAAATTGTAGAAGACCATAAGGTTCAGGAGGTACATAAAAATAACTGGTGTAAGCCAATAATAGAAAAGGAGAAAAAGAAGAGACAGCAGATTAGTCGTGAAAACACACAAAAAAATTCTGTCATGGCTAATCTTCTCAATATTTTTGGCTTTGGAATCACCTAGAAACACACCTCTGGACATGCCTATTAGAGTGTCTCATTAACTAATGGAAAAGTCTTATCCTGAATGTGAACAGCACAGTCCACTGGACCATGGCTAAGGGCTGAATAAAATAGTCATGCTCAATCCTTACCCACCAAGAACACATTGACAAATTCCTGGTTGTACCCTGTATTACATGTACTGTCTGCTCATTGTTTAAAAAAAAATCTTTACACACCAAGAAAACTTTGACTATTTCCAGGTTGCATCTTGTTTTACATGTACTTTTTGCTCATTGTAACTGGTGGGATCTTGATCACACTATCAAACCTTTAAAAAAAAAGTACTGACAAAAATGTATTATATACTTTTATGCAAAAAAATGCTTAAAATAAAGAAGCAAAGTGAGCCGGGTATCAGTATCCATCTCTTTCTGCTTCCCAGCAGGTGCAAGGTGGCGAGTCCTTAAGTTCCCACTGCCATGCCTCACTCCCTGCACTGAACTGGATCCCCAAAACTTGGAGCCAAAAGGAAATCTTTTCATTTTTAACATTAATTATGCAATGAATGAAATGCATAAGTGTTTATATTTTATAAGTGTCGGACAATGTTCATTATAAAAGTCTTTCTCATCTTGAATTAGACACATACTTAAATATTTGTTTTCCAGGTATTTTAAATGGTATAATTTCTCTTTATGTGATTACATTGTTGATATATATATATATATATATATATATATATATATATATATATATATATATATATATGCTACCATTCTCTGTTGATTTTTGTATCCTGCAACTTTACTGTGTTTATTAGGCCTAAGCATTTTTAAGAAGGCTATATAGGCTCATTTAAAACGTCAGAATTATGTCATATGCAAATACAGTTTGACTACCTCTGTTCCTAATTCATCCACTTTATGCCTTTCTCTGTTCTAATTACTATAGCTAAGGTGAGAACTGTGTCAAATAAGAGAGAGGAGACTACACATACTTGTTTCATTCCTGAGTCTAAAGGAAACACTGTGTCCTGGTTTAATGTCATGTTGGCTACAGGGTTATCAATAGCCTTCATTATGCTCTTTTATCCCTAAAGTCACCAGAACTTCTTTTATATAAAAGTGTGTTGATTTGTCAAGTACCTCAGCATCAATTGAAACACCTATGTGGATTCTGTCACTAGGATTATTTATATGATGTGTTCCATTTTTTTTGATGCGTTTTGAACCAACATTGACTTCCTGGGATAAAGCCCATTTAGTCATATTTTTAACAGGTCTGTGAAGTTATTTAAGTTATTTATACCTTTAGGGATCAATTTGGGTAAATAATGCACATTTAGAAACTATTTTATCTCGTCTGGATTATCCAGTGTTTTTAGTGTTATATGTTTTCCTAGTAATATCTAATAATGTTTTATGTTTCACTAAAGTCTGTTAAAATGATAACCCTTCATTTCTAATTTTATTGTCCCTCTGCCACCTTTCTTTTTGTCAGTTTAGGTAAAGGTTTATTAATTTTATTAACATGTTAAAGAATCAAATCTGTTTGGCTGATTTTTGTGCATCATTATTTTAATTTCATTTCATTAATTGCTTCCTAATCATTATTATTTCTGTCTGTGTACAATATTTCAGACTGGATGTGTGCTGTATTTTGAGAGCCTTGTGGGGAATTATTAGGTTACTTATTTGGTATTTTCTAAGTTTTTGTTAAAGACATTTTTAACTATATTCTTCTCTCTTAGAACTGCCTTAGCTGTGCCCTAGAGGCTCTGATGAGGATGTGTTTTCATTAGAATTTTAAAAATTTTCTCTCTGATGTTTTGGGTGACGCACTATCACCCAAACACTGAGCATGCTTTCAGTTTAGAATTTCTATCTTAATATAAGAGTAAAGCACTGAAGTCTCCCACTGGTATTTTATGAAGACTTATGAGGTCTTTTATGCATTTTAGCTTTATGAAATTAAGAACTTGCTCCAGTATTTGACACATAAATATTTACAATAGTTATATTTTCTTAATGAAATTTTCATTGTATTAAAATATAGTCTCTTATAATTTTGATTAGTTTGGGTTTGAAGTTTATTTTGTCTGAAATGAGGATAGTTATATTATTTGTAAAAATTTATTTACAATTGTTTTGTGGTAGTTTATCCTTTAATATTGTTTGTGGATATTCTTAGTAGGTAAGTGTGTTTCTTGCAGAGAATATTCAGTTGATTCTTGCTTGTTTGATTGTTTGTTTTCTAATTTGTATCTTTTTAACTTGTCAGTTGAGGCCTTAAAGTTTTTATAGATAAGGGGTTACTATTTCCTATAAATTTGTTGTGTGATATTCTTGTTTTGATAGATTATTGGCATTTTTTCCTCTTCTCCCTTTTGAGGATGTGTGGCATACCCATACTGACATGGTTAATTCTTTCACAAGTCTCATTGTTTATTTTTGTTTACTTAAAATATATACACACATATTTTCATAAATAAAGCTATTTTTAGGGCTGTAAAGATAGCGCAGGTGTGGCTTGTTGTTTTTGTATTGAATCCAGATTATGTCCCAGTACTAACAAGGTGCCAAACAACCACCCCTAATTCTATTGCTGTACTATCAGATGCCTTCTTCTGAACACCATAGGCAAGGGCATGTGTTTGATGCAATGCATATATGCAGGTGAGATGTAAATAAATTATGTTAAGTAGCTAGTTCTCTTATTCTTTCTATTAAAACCTTTCTCTCATGCTGTCTTGGTAATTTCATTAATTTGTGTTTATATTAAAATATTATTTCTTTATCAGGTTTGAAAACAGCTTTGTAGATAGGGTATGGCATTTTTGCCTCAGAGTTACTTACTTTCAGGGCTTAAAATATTCATTCCATGTTCTGTACTTTATATTTACTAATAAAAAGTATGATTTCTGATATTTATACTTTTATATGTGAGTTGATGATGCATAAATGCACATACACACATTGATTTTAGGATCTTATTTTATAATTTTAACATTTTTACTATAATATGTGATTCTCTTCTGGTCATGTGTATTTGGAGTACTACCTCTTGTGTTTGTATGGCTACTTGAAATTTCTGTAAATGTGAAAAGTTTTCTGAAATAATATCATTAAATAGCTTCCCTATTACGTTTGAGTTTTACTTCTGCTCTTTCTCCTATGAATTTTCAGGTCTGGCCTATTTAATGGATCCCATACTGTTTGGAAACATTATTCATGGACCTTAATTACTTTTGTTTGTATATATCTGTATTGTTGTTTCAAATCTGTTCTCCATCCCTGAAATTCAATCTTCTGTATGGTCCTGTTTGTTAATGTTATACATTGTCACTTTGATTTGATTAACAATATTTTTCAAATATTTATGGTTTTTTTCTGTGTTTTAATCTCTTTGATTAATTTTTTTCAATTTTTTGAACTGATGTTTCCAATTTTCTGTTAAGTTCACTTTGAAAAGTATCATATCAAGTCTTGAATGAATCTTAATTTGTGAATCTGTTAGCATTTCTATATGATAATTAATTCTTAGATATTTCAGCTATATCTATAGTTTTTAATACCCTTACAGAGAATGTGGTCAGTTGATGGTGGGTCATTGATGGTGACTGTGTCACATTCTTTATGTTTCTGTGCTATATTTTTACACATCTCCTGGAGCAGGTTTCCTTTGAATTCCTCTTTGTAAGAGCCTCTGAGATGTTTTTATTTCTGTGAAACACAGAAATATTTGCACAGAGGAACACTTACACAAATTCAGCTATGGGGACTGGTGCAACTTAATGTTGATTGAAAAATCTCCCATGTGAAGCTTCTCGGCTGGGTTTCAATAGAACCAAAGATAAGGTTGTATGATAGGAACTACAACAACCACAAGGGAGTCAAAATCTTGGTCACCTCTTAGAGTCTATAAACCACCCATAGACAGGGTACCAAACTGAGACACACACAAACCTATCTAATATCTGACCTCTGTGGCCACATCACTACAGATTCTGGATACTGGAATGATACCTGGAACCTCAAAAGATTAAGATTCCACATCCACACTGAGCTGGTACTCTCTACTCTCAAAGAAGCCTTTGAACCCTGTCTAAATCTAATTTGAAATGCCCATAGACCCACAGGTAGGGTGTGTTTCTGACCTACTGGGGGCCAAACAAGGAAAACTGACTGTCCTTCATCCAGAAGCTATTAACTGTCCATAGCTCCTCAAGGATGGGGTTTCATGAGCTTTCCCCCCTCCATCCTAAAATGTTGACTAGTTAGATTTTGTTTAGGTGTTGCTTTTAACAAAATCTCAGTCATTTGATTTTACCAATGAAACCTCAAGAGCCTGATGCTGGGATGGAAGCCTACTAACTCAGAGAGACAGAGAAAACACCCAGCTGAAGTTCCTCCTCAGCTGAAGTCTCAACAGGAAAAACATTTTCCTTCTCCATGCTGTCCCAAAAGTACCACAAGCTAAATGTCCCTCCCCTCTATTTTCTGTGCATCTCTCTCCATCTGTCCTTCTGAATTCCCCATATTCTTCATGATTTTTTTTCCTATGTGCACTCCATGTTAACTCGTTGCTTGCTCCACCTTTTGACCTAGAATTGACTTTATTTAATTCTGTTCACAATAAACAGAAAGCTCATGGATTAAAGGTATGTACTAGAACTGAGACAAACCATAAACAAACAAACCAAAAGCCAAAACACATTTTCCAATAAATAAACAACGCAATCTTGGGGTTAACAGTGTGATCAAATATTCTGCAACATGCAGGAGTTATGTAGGCCACCATACTTACTGTTTTCAGTTCATAAATGAAGTCTTTTTGTCATGCCTGAATGTTACTGTTTTCCTGTAGTCACCCTATTCCTCTGGCTTTGCAATTTGTTTATCCCTTCTTCCATGATGGCCCCTGAGCCTTGGTGTGTGATAATAGGTTATATAATGACATAATAATATAATAATAAAATGTCCCATTTGTGGTTGAGCACTCTACTGATGTACTCCCAGGCCCAGGCCACCTCTGGGCAGATGAGAAGCAAGGCAAACTCTCCCTCATCCTTACACCCTCAGTGCTGGCTCACATATAACCCTCCCCACCCTCAACCAGGGCCAGCTCAGCTGTGCTTTCCAGGTGAGACTCCAAACCTGATCTAAGGAGTATTGCAGCCAATGAGAGTCAGAACCATTTATCTCATTGTCATGGCCCTGGGGCCCATTTTCTCATCTGCTAAAGTTGGAAAGGTTCAAGGAGGAGGGCATGTCTCCCTTGCCCACACCATCATGTAGTGGATATGTGCCAGGCACCCTTGGGGCCAGCTTACCTGCAACCCCTATAACCAGAGCCAGATCTACTGTGTTTCCTGAGTAGGGTGTTGGGTCCTTTCCTGAATGCCACAGCTATTGGGGTGCAGAGCTATCTCTCCTGCTGTGACGCCTTGAGCCAGCTTTTCCAAGATACCCAGGTAAGGGGTGGGGACAACTCTGTACAGTTGTCAGATATGAGCATGGCCCCAGACTAGGGATGTCCACCTGGAATTTAGTAGTAACTTACTATCACTGCTGCAGACACATGGAAACAGATATGACCCTCTGTGGCACCATGGCCTTAGGTGGCATCAACAGCTACTCAGATCAAGCTGTTCCTCCCTACCCCTGAGTCTTCTGTTCTGCTTCTCCTCATTGTGTTTACATCCTTTTGCTTCTTATTCTCTTCTCTCTACCACTTGTTCCTTTTAGTGGTACCTGGAGCCTCTGGGTATCTGGGGTTATCTCAGGAATGCTATGACCCACCAGTGCCATGTAGCAGTGGGCAGGATTTGTGTTTGGCATGGTCTGCCTGACCATGGATGCATAGCATCCAGTTGGGGGCTGGGGAACAGGAGTCATCTCATGCTTGCTCTGCCCACCAGGACTGTGTGGTAGTACAGATCCAGGGTTGATCTCAGGGGTGTTTTGCCTAAATGTTAATTTTTACTGTCAGTCTAAGACTTGGTTTTATTCTATAGTTTAGAAATGGAATATATGAAGTCTGCACCTTGAATTAAATGTTTCTATGGGTACTCACAAAACGTATATTATCTTGGTTTCAGTACTCAAAAGAAGTTGATCCTGAAGTAATGGTTATTTATACTGGCTTATTTATGACCAGGTTTCTTATGATCAGAGTAGAGCACCGAGGAGGTGAGTCTCCAGGAGCAAATCGTTTACTATGTAGTTGAAATCTGGGAACCTGATAGAAGAAATGATTCTGAGTAATCTACAGTGCAAAGAAGCTGTGGGTTTATACATCCTTGCAGTCACTGTTGAGGGCTTCTTCTGAGTTTGGAAGTGCAGTTTATTTCTAAATGCTCCTACACAATCTGAGTTCAGGAAGAACAGTTTCTATCACCAAATTGGGCAAAAATATTATGGGTGCTTCAACTTGGAAATAAAAAATTTTGGGTGCAAAATTATATAAGTTCAGTTTGATTTAATAGAACATTGAGAATAACTTTAAGAAGAAAAAATATAAAGGACAAGATAACAGTCTCAAGACTTCATTTTCCTTTAGTGTTTCATCATCTAAAATGTTCGACTGCTTACTATTATACTGAGTAGTGTTTTGAACCTTTTTCTATGGCAGTTAGATGCTTTATTACTAGGATTTTAGTTTGGCCTGGCTTTGATAGAGAATTTTAATATGAAGCTATGAAAGTAGAATCTTATTTTGCTCTCAAAATTAAATATGTCAAATTTGTTTTTATTCAGGGTAAAAATAGGGCTCAATAGTAAGGGACTCAAAATATTGTCATCTCGTTGTTCTGTTAAACATAGCTCCTGCTCTCAAAATCACCACAGGGTATTGTTGCTCGAGTTTTATCATCTCTGATATCACATTATTGCCTAAAAGAGAGATGCAGTTTTCCAGAGGACCAGTAGGCACTTCTAAGAAGTTGCATACCTTACTTCATTTTGAGCACCATTAAAAAGGACTTGCACATGTGACCACACTTAGCTGCAAGGGAGGCTGGTAAAGTACTTTACTTCAAGCAGCCACATACCAACAAAAATAGATGCACTGTTCCTGAAAAAAGTAGAAAAAACAATAATTTTTCTTTATAAGTCATAAAAAAGAATGTAATTTTTTTAAATCTAAAATCTGAGTAGCTTCTAACAGAAAGCTTTAACTTAAAATATATAGTCATTATTTTGGTGAATGATAAACCAATATTTTCTGTTCTGTCTCCCTGAACTCATACTTTGATTAACAAATAAATAAAACAATAAAGTAAAACTCTTGCTGATAAGTAACACAGTTTTATTCCAGATAAGTGATGTGGGTTTAATATATAGTTGTAAAAACATAGAACATAAAATCCTGCAAGGGGTTCTTCTTTTTATATCAGGTATGTTATGTATATATTTGACCTTTGTGGATAGAAGGTGAGTATATAGGGAAAATTAAAAACATACAACCATGTCTGTATTTTATTCTCATTGGTATGGCCTCCAACTCAATTTTGTTGGCTACCAAATCTCAAGTACTTTTGAGATTATCACTCAAGTGATAAACATTTTCAGGTCCAACAACAACCACAGAAAAATGAAGAAAGTATTTTTGAAAGGCAGTGGGAGAAATATTTTCAAGGTCATTTCTGAGAGGGGGGGAGACAGAGAGAGGGAAGGGGAAAGAGAGAGAAAGGGAGAGAGAGAGAGAAGGAGAGAGGGAGAGGGGGGGGAACCCAAAGAGAGAAACATAGCTGGTGTTGTTTTCAGTTAGGAATCCAGAAGCAGATTTCATGGTTAAAAATAAAAGCATAGGTCTCTTAAAAAATATGGGTAAAAACAAAAAGATCTGTGAACCTCCTTGGATGATTGTGATGGAAAATCAGAGGCACAGCTTTTGCACGATGATTGGCCAGGCTTTCTGGAAACCAGAAATGGAATCCATCTGGACATTTGCTAAAGGAGACCAGATGGAGCTGTACCATGTGACACTGAACAGTTCTTTCTGCCATGCACCAATCACCCTCCTCACAAGAATATCACTGCAAACCCAAGACACCGTTTTTCTTTTATGACTTAGCTTCAAATTTATTATGCCTTAGATTTCTCATCAGAAGAGAAGCTTTTAAAAACCATTCTCATTTCTCTTCTTTATGTTTAAATTTCAGATTCCTAAAACAAGGAGACGCTGGGTAGCATAACCTGGTACTTGAGAAGGCTCTGGAGAAATTCATTAAAGACTCATTTGCAAGCACCATGAAGTTAACATTTGTCAATAATTAGAAATAACAGTCTTTCTGATGTGAATCACGCTAAACAATGCAAGTGACCAGATGACCACAACACATAACGTATCATTTGTAAAATACAAAATTTAGCTTCACCATGTCTACTGTTTTTCACAAATTATTGTCCTCATAATTTTGAGTTTATACTTATGCAGTCTTTAGGACTAGTTAATATTTTCATTTCACTATTCTGTTGTTTGGCTGCTGTTTTCATTTTATCCTTAATATTGATCAAATTGTTCCTATTTCCTAGACAGTCATCCCCATCCACCACTGCATTCTCATTAAATAAATTACCCTATCATCCTCTTGCGTATGTCTCCAAATTTGTTCCCCTCAAGTCTTAGGAAAGAATTTCTTTATCTTCTGTTCATCCTAAGAAGTTTATTCCAGATTCGACTCCAGATTCACTTTTTCAAGAACCTTTCCAGTCCTTCAAAACATTCCTCTGATGCTAATCAAGTGTTGTGCATTAAGTTTAAAAATGTGTTTAGTAGAGTTGCAATGTGCAACCTGTGAAATTCTATCACTTAATTTTGAAGTTAGAAAGGCACAGGATAATGCTACACATAAAAAGTCATAAGCCATAGTTTGTAGGCAGCAGAGGTTTGCTTTTTCCATCCAGTCTTCCAGGATCATTTGCCGGGTAGGACACTGTCTCCTTCATCCATGCTTTGCCCTGGTCTCCTTCATGTCTTAAGCATCATAATCTCACTTCTCCATCAGTAGATTCTCTGTGGTTCCAGTGCCACCTTTTTATGGATGGACATCTTTAGGTCATGTGGACTAAAAACTTCTGGAGGAGACTTTTAATCTTTTCTGAAAAGTTCCTCAAATTTCTGCAAAGTATCCTATCAACCCAATTTGTAGACATGTTTGTGGTTAAGGAGGGGAAAAGAGAAAGCAAAATATCCACAGTACTTCAGTCACATGTAACGAATGGTTGTATGGATAGAATTCTGTGTGCTCACAAACTTCTAATTTTTTCTATATTCACTGTCTAGGGTTAGTAAACCTGCTTTTACCCCATTATCCATTGCTAGGGAATACAAAGAGTTAAGTAAGCATATATACCTTATAAGTGTCTATTCTATGGCTTTATTGGCACTATGGCTGAGGGCAATTCCAGCCTATGCAGTGTATGCATATTTTATTTCGTTTTATATTCATTTTTCTTACTATAATATGTCTATTACTCACAGGGGAAACCATGACCTTAGCAAGGATGCATTCGATAACTCATCACTTTCATGCTTTCAGAGAACCAAACAGCTACTAGATGCACATTGCTATGCTGGGAGTAGAATGAAAGAAATAGAATGGTAAAGGACAAGTAAAATTGAACATCACTAAAATGCGGGATACACAGTGATGTCTACTTTAATAAACAGCATATGCTATGGAACATACAATTGTGCAACGTGAAGTGGAATTACATAGCTCTATGTGAGCCTCGTGATATGAGTGTTTAATGTAGTAAAAAATGGGAACATTTTAGAGAACTGTGAATACAGAGATCTAGAAAATGGGCATTGAATAGACAAAGCCATGCAAGGGGAAGACTGCAGAAGACAACAAACCTCTAGTGGTGGGAGCAAATGAAGCTTTAAGAGGCATTGGATGTAAGGCTGGAAGGGAATGCGAGTCTGAAAGATTGAATGCGAAATAGAGGGTTGTTTAAGGTGACTGGATATATGGAGAGCAGACAGAATCTAGATCATGTAAAAAATCCCCCAGGCTGCTAGGGGAGTGTTGACTGTATTATGAGTGAAGGGAAGTCATCAAAAATGATTAATCAAGTGCAAAAGAACTTTGCTTTGATATACTGAGTGGGGAGTGTGGAAGGAAGACCAGAATGCACGCAGGACAGCTAAGAAGTTCATGGAAAAGTCCAACTGAGAGATTCATTGCTCTGGGAAAGGGTCATGCAGAGAGGGAAAGGAACATACTGGAGAAATACTTAGACTTTATTTTCAGACTTTCTAAAAGTTTGAATATAAAGAAGAAGCAACAGTCAAGGATAATTTTAGGGTTTCTATCTTGGAGAGCCTGGTGGATGTGGTTTTACAGGACGTGGCTTATACGGAGGATGTAGGACATGTTGGTGGATTCTATTTTTTTCCCCTCTTCTGCTGAGAAAATTTATTTTACTCTGTATTAATCTCAATGCCAAATGTAGCAAGTCCTAAGTCAAATTAAATGCAAAGCATTGTTGTGAGGAAGCAAACACACACAAAAAAAAAGTAAAGGATGTTATGTGAAATAAAACACAAGAGAAATTCAAAGTGAATGGATAGAAATTCAATAAATGCTAAAAGGAACCAATGGTCATTCTACTGGAGGACTCCAAAAAATGGTTTTAAACAAAGTTTTGAGTTCTTTGACTTGTTGCTGATGAACATTAAAAAATGCACATGCTAAAATCATCCCCTGCAATCACTGAGTCACCTCTGTCCTGCACTTTAGCCAGAGTTAACTCTAGAGACCAAAAATACTCAGATTTCTCCAAGGGCTGCAGTGATGAGGTCAATGATAAAGCAGTCTGGCAAAGCACTACAGCTGTGTGTGTGTGTGTGTGTGTGTGTGTGTGTGTGTGTGTGTCTGTCTGTCTGTGTCTGTCTGTCTGTCTGTTTATACAGAACTGTTATGTATGTATGCATGTATATGTGGGTTCATACATTCATGAATGTATATGCCAGAATGCCAGAAGATATCTGATATCTCTCTTGCCCCGAGAGAGTGTCACACTAAACCTGAGTGTGCTTTTTTTCCCAGCTAGGCTTGTGTCCATCAAGACACTACCATCCTGCCATCACCAATCCTACCCATGATCTCTGGATTTACAGCTATGCAGAGTGCATCAGGGTTTTACATGGGTTCTAATGGTGTGTGCTCAGGTTCTCATGCTGGAACAGGAAGCACTCATGGCAACTGAGTTTTTCCAAAGTTCTACCACTTGAATGTATCCATTTCTCTAAGTTTATTTATTCTGTCTGATCCTTTTACAATTTCCCACTTCTGACTCATATCTCAGTTTCTTTTTATTTCTATATTTTAATTAGATCATTGATACACACAGCCTTTGGCCTCCAAGTGCAAATAGTAATTTCTATGCCACACTATACCCAAAACCTCATAGACTATTATAACAAGACAAAATAAATTGTGAAATCATACAAGATTATGGTCCTTGTTCAAATAAAGGTCGTGATGAAACACCACTATAAATATTAGCTTAAAATGTATCCCACAGCTAAAAAAAGGACTAGATGGATGGCTGTGGGTGCAAATGCCAAATGCTCCTTATTTTTATTAGTGACTTGTGGTAGAATAGAGCACACATTTGATTACATTCATTCATACTGCCAAGTTGGCAGTAACAGCAAACATTTTGAAGAGCTATAATATAATACATCATATACAGCCGGACAGAGACTAGATAACTATTTAGTGATTGATGGATTCAAATCAACTACAATCATTGTAGGCATTCTTCCCAGATATTGTGTTAAACCTTTCTATTATCTTGGGCTCCAAGTCTGAACCCCTCTTTTAGATTTGACCTCATGTCCAAGTTCTTTAAATTCAAAGACATGGTTTTGGCTCCTTCTCTTTGTTGTACTTTCTCCACCAACGGATTTCCTGTGACAGCAGTTGGTTCTAAGATCTACACTTCTCTTTCTACAAGTCTTCTGAACTGAAGATTTTTTCACCATTTCCTCCTTTTGTTTGGGTGGAAACATTCTCAAGCATGCCTGCTTTTCATGGTTTGTATGTCTTCTTGTACATTAAAATTTATCTCTGAGGAACAATAACCTCCTCTGCCTACATGTTACAGCCTCAAAGAGTAGCACAGGTTTGAACATGGGAGAACCACAGCCATTCCAACCTCCACTTCAATAAGTCAAAAGATGATTACAGAATGCCCTTTTCTATGTGTCCTAGATTATGGAAAATAAATAGAAACAGATTACCAAAGAAAGGCTTCTTACTACAAAGCTGAGTGTTTACCAGAGTAAGAAGTCTTCAGAAGAATGAGACAATATATAGTTGCTTTCTCTTTTGTACTTAACATTGTTGGGACAGCATTTCTTGCAGAGCCTGCAGCTCATAACTTGGCTACATTTGCTGGCTAGTGAGGCCTCATGATAAATTTGTAACTTGTCTCCACTTCTTCCTAGGCCTAAAACTACAGTCTGGCTGTTTGCATGGATTCTGGTATTGCAAGCCCAGGTTTCATGCTTGCATAGTGGGCAATTTAGAGAATGAGAGTTCTCTTAGCACATTGGCTTGTTTTTTGAAACTTGAAGCCAAGGTAAAACACTTATTTTTGAGTATTATTAGTTTTTTATATCAACATAAATTTAACACTTGTTTTGGTACAAACTATTGTAAAAGCCAATCACTTCAATTTCAAAATTACCTTTAAAGTAATTGTTTATTTTCTCCTTCTCAAATTGAGAAATAATTCCTCAAATATGTTAAGAAAGTTACCCAAAGTCACACAACCAGTGAGAGACTGATAGTTATGTTATCTTGCAAAATTTTGTTCTAGAGTTTTCCTATTAAACTAAGAAAGCACTTCTTCAACTCCATCAGGATTTGAAATGAATTAAATATAGCCTGGAGAAGCAGGTCAGATGGTGGTGTGCTTGCCTAACCCACATTAAGCTCTGGTTTAAATCCCCAGTACTGCGTAATACTGGACGTAGTAATCCTCTAATCCCAGTACTGGGGAGGTGAAGAAGGGAAGACCAGAAGTTTAAAATCATATTGATTATGTACTGTAGAGGAGTGGTTCTGATACTTTGATTTAATCGGGAATCTCTATTTACTGATGCTGAAAGTCCTTGACCCCAATTGGTTTTTGATCTATCAATAAAGATGCCAGTGACCAATAGCTGGACAGAAAGAAAGAGGCAGGACTTCCGGGTTATCCCAGGGTAGTAAAGGTGAGAGGGCAGAAGGAAGAGAATCCAGATTCTTGGGAAAGAGATGGAACAGACTCAGAGCTGCAGGGGACATCTTCCAAAAAGTAGGAGGAAAAAGAAAGCGGCCCACAGAAGGGCAGCCCAAAACTATCTTGGGCAGCAAGACCGAGTGGCTTTAGAGAAGGTAACTGGGCAACTAAGTTGAGGGTAAATTTAGAGGTTTTGAGTTAGAGGTAAAGGAAAGGCCATGCAAGCCACAGAAGGCTCAGAAGACCCCAACCACAGAATCAATAAGGTAGGTTAAACATGAGCTAATGTGTGTTTGTCTTTTATCTGTAGATCCAAGATATTCCCTGGGTGGTGTGTGCCTGGGTTCTCTGGAAACCCAAAGCAGAGTAGACAAAATGACATGCTACGATGTATTGAGTTCAAGCCTAGCCTGGAATATAGGAGACCTTGTCTCAGTAATAGATAAGTAAATATTAAAAAGGAAAAAAGGAAAGGATGAATGGAAAAATAGAATGAAAGAAGAAAGGAAGAAGAAAGAAAAGATGGAAGACAGAAAGAAGAAAAAGATTAAACACAATAAGAAATTTGGGTTCATAGGAGATGGTTACATTCTCCTTTTACAAATGTTTCAATACCCTACAAATGTATAGTTTGAATATAAGCTGTATAATGCAAAATATTCTTTTAAAAATAAAGTGTGAAGTCTGTTTTGACTAATGCTGTTTTGCCATCCATATGAGACAGTTTATGAAAAAACCATACTGAGTGTTTTATTTCCTTTATTCTTGGAAAATAAATTAACATCTGTTATTCCAAATAGAGTTTAAGTCAGTCATGATGCTTTTCAACAAATACATTCTGGAAGATTGTTAAATTATGCTTATTTTGAAGACCTCAGAAAATTAGAGTAAGTAGCTGGCAATGCCTACAGAGCTCTGCTTTCTCGGTATCCATTTCCACAAACCCACTGCCTTTCAAGAACCCCTCACATGAATACAATGAAAAGCAGTAAAAGACTGCTCCAGTCAGAAGTTAGCGGCCAGGCAATGGTGTCACAGCTTTAATCCCAACACACAAGAGGCAGACACTGTGGATTTCTGGGAGTCTGAGGTTAGCCTGGTCTACAGACTGAGTTCCAGGACAATTAGGGCTACACAGAGAAACCCTGTCTTGAAACACAAACAGAAAAGAATGAAGTCATGCTGGTCATAATGTCATATTCATGAGATTTGGTTTTCTAGAAAAATAGATTATTTGAATAATTCCATTTATTTTGAAAAACATTCAAAATGGTTATTGAGATATGTACCTTCAGTTCTTAAGCAAAGTAGCTCTTCTTTTAGCCCATTGCTATACAAAATGTAATAGTTGAGAGACATTGAAATATCCAACCAAAATATATCAAATTTGACTTAGTAATATAGTAATCATACCCTAATACAGCTTGCTCAGTACCTGTTTTATATGAGTATGTCCTACAATGTGATAACAGATACATGTATCTGTAAATATACAAATGTACTGGATTATACACTTTTTATTAATGAATTGTGTTATGTGTGAGACATAGTTCAAAGAGGCTGTTTGAAACACACTAGATAACCCCAAAGTAAAGTTTTATAGTGAGAAAAATATGCATTCAACAATTAAAAGTTAGGAGCTCTGAGTGTGTGCAGAAGAAAACAGTTCGACATTTTAGAATCTAAAATGATACGGACCATGAGGTTTAGAGAGAGTAGAGATCCAGCTCTGCATGCTTATGGCAATCACAATCATCAGTGCCATTTTGTCCACCATGTAACCTTTGTACACATTCCCCATTTAAAAAATGTCATTAGGATAGTCCACCAAGTATCTTGGCTAACCAGTCACGATATACCCATGTCCCTCAAATAATGTTGGGCACAGTAACCATTTTAGGAATGACAGGTATGTTCTACTTGGCTGAAAGTCACCTCCATCTGTCTTATCACGTGCAGCCTGCTGTGATGCGCAGGAGTAAAGTCCCCTAGTTACACTACTGCCCAGGGAACATGTCTGCCCACAAATCCAGAACAATTGCACTTAATACTTAATTAGATTGGCTCAGTTTGTTCTTGGACACTTTCCACTTTTAGTGGTCCATTTTCAAACCCAGGACTGTGTTTTTCCAAAGAATCAATTTCTAACATGAAAATATCCGTATAAATTATTTTAATTATTAAGTAGATAAAATTGAAAAGTTAAGTAAACAAATAATAACAAAGTTCAAGTAACAGAATGTTTAACACTTTATGCTTTCAAACTGTTATTTTAGACAAATACCTTAAAAATCACCAGATATTATCAGGTATTAGATATTGAAGAAGCTGTAAGTAATATTTTAATCATAAATAAAACAAAAGTCAATTAATTAAAAATTATAGACATAGCACATGGAAAAATTGTATCCTCTTATAGATGATTTTTTAATGAAACTCAAAGATTTAGAATTAGGGTAATTAATGATAATTTAAATACCAACTACAAGACCATATAGAAGACATTTTAAAATAGTATTCTGTAGTGACAATATTGACATCTTTTAAAAACATAAAAATATTATAAGAATATGTTTTTTTTTTAATCCTAGTTGTGGGATATAGGGCTGCTTCTGACTGTCTACAACAGCTGACTATGATTTGCCTCAAGCTCTAGAAGGGGTATGATTTTGTAAGCTGCAGATAGTTTCTGTGATTATGTGATCTTTGAAATTCTGGGGACATTTCAGAGAACATATAAATGCTAGGAACTCAAGAGGGGTATGGAGTGTTGGTTAGTTGCTATTGGTTGCTGCTTGGTCATGGTTTGTTAAGTAGTCATGAGCAAAGAAGAAACAAGAAGAATTAGATATCCTGACAGTGAAGTTCTAACTCACCCCAGGGAATTCAGTGCCCCTCATCTGTAGGAAGTAGTCTAATGATAATGCTGCCCCCTTGGCAATCCCTGACTTTATTCAGTGTCTCTTTCCTCTCACCCTTCTTTTTTCTCCTGTCTAGTGTTGGAGAATTGAAAAGGTGGAAGAAATAGGGTGGAGAAGAGTGGGAAAAAAACTTATTCCAAAAGTAGCCAAAGATAGCTATAGTTCTCAAAGTCTAATTCATATTAATAAATCTATAAATAAGAATAAGTATGTAAATATATAAAATACCCAAGTTAGGAAGACTAAAATGATCATAAAACCAATCTTAAAAATCACAAAAATACATCTTTTAATGAATTTAAATTTTTTAATAAATTTTTATTTATTCAGTTTGTATACTGGTCACTGGACTTTCTCCCAGTCATCCCACAACCTTCCCACTCTCCCTCCCCTTCTTCTCTGAGAGGGTGAGCCTACCCCTTCAAGTATCCACAGACCCTAGAACATGAAGTCTTTTTTGGGCTAGGCACAGCCTCTTACCACTAAGACCAGACAAGGCAGCCCAGCTAGAAGAACATATCCCATAGACAGGTAACAGCTTTTTTTTGGGGATAGCCCAGGCTCCAGTTGTTTGGGACTCACATGAAGATCAAGCTGCACATCTGCTATATATGTGTGGTGGTGGGAATGGGTTCTAAGTGCAATGAGAGTATGCTCTTTGTTTGGTGGTTTAGTCTCTGAGAGCCCCAAGGGTCCAGATTAGTTGATTCTGTTGGTCTTCCTGTAAAATACCTATCTCCTTTGAAGCTGGCAAACCTTCCCTGAACTCTTCTGAAAGAGTCTCAAAGCTCTGTCAACTGTTTGTCTGTGGGTATCTGTATCCATATGAGCCAGCTACTGGGTGGAGCTTCTCAGAGGCTAGACTGTTGTCTGCAAGCATAAGAGCTTGAAATCAATAGTGTCAGGGACTGGATCTTGTCCATAGATGGGTATCAAGTTGGGCCAGTTATTAGTTGGCCATTCCCTCGGTCTCTGCTCCATTTCTCATCCCTGCATGTCTTGTATTCAGGATAAGTTTTGAGTGGAAAGTTTTGTGGGTGGGTTTGTGTCTCTATTGCTCCACTGTGGTTCCTGCCTGGCAACAGGAGGTGGCCTCTTCAGGTTTCATATTTCCAATGATGTGAGTAACAGTTATGGTCAACCCCATTGATTCTTGAGAGCGTCCATTCCCTAACCCAGGTCTCTGTTATGTCCTGGAGATCCCCCCATCTCTCCACTCCAACCCCTGTCAGTCAGTTGCAGACTTACATTCATACTCAGGGTCATCTGGGCATCTTTCCTGCTCCTCCCAATACCTGATCTAGAACCCCAGTTCCCCTCTACATCCCCTCTCCCACCCAAGTCCTCCATCTATCTGTCTGCTATGACTATATTATTCCCCCTTCTACGTGAGATTCGAGTGTCCTATCTTAGGCCTTTCTTCTTACTTAGCTTCTTTCAGTCTGTGGAGTGTAGCATCACTATCCTGTATTTTGTGGTAAATAGCCACTTATTAAGTGAGTAAATACCATGCATGTCCTTTGGGTACTGGGTTACTCACTCAGGATGACATTCTCAAGTTCCATCATTTGCCTGAAAAATTCTTGATATCTTTGTTTTAATGGCTGAACAATATTCCATTGTGTAGATGTGCCACATTTTCTTTATCCATTCTTCAGCTGATGGACATCTGTTGTTTCCAGTTTCTGACTATTACAAACAAGGCTGTGATAAACATAGTTGGGCAAGTGTCTTTGTGGGATGTTGAAACATCTTTTGGGTATAGCTGAATCTTGAGGTATAAATATTCCCAGGTTTCTGAGAAATCACCAAGTTAATTTTCACAGTAGTTGTACAAATTTGCACGCCCACCAGAAATAGAGGAGTGTTCCTCTTGTTCCACATCCTTGCCAACATGTGCTATTACTTGTGTGTTTGGTCTTAGCCATTGTGATTACTTTCATTATTACTATTTTCAACATGAAAATTTAAACATAGAAAAATAATACAAACTTGCAAATGATTTTCAAATTTGATCTTTCTGTGAGAGAGAGAAACACAGAGAGAGAAAGAAATAGATACATAGAGAGACAGAAAAATTATTATCTGACTTTTAGGGGAAAGTAGAAAGAGACACACAATGTTTTAAAAATTATATCAGGGAAAGAATCACAGATCCAGAGTTAGCTGTAAAGAATGTTGCTAAGATTGTACATCATGGTGGATGGATTTAAAAAAAACAAACATGAAGAATGTCCTAATTATGAGGTTGGTTTTAATTTTCTCTGTAATAATCTTTAAAAAAATAAGATATCCTAACATCTTGTAAAAGAAATGTTGATTCCACTAGACTCACAAGTGCCACAGGGGCACTATTTACACAAGGCAAATGTCAAAGGTGGGTTAGTTACCAGGCCAGTAGAACTTGGATTTTCCTGGCTGGGTTGTAGAAATGCTTCTCATTTATTCAGTTAATTGTGGTCTCCGGCCGAGTAAAGCTTAAATGTGGTAAAGGTGGACACACAAGTAGAAATAGATCTTTAGTTTAACAAGGTAGGAAAAAAGAAACAATAAAGTTGGCTATATTAGCCCTGGCCTGCTTCTATGTGTATTGTTTGTCTTTCCTTGGCCCTAGAGTTTCTTCTACCAGGATGTAGGGGTAAATGGAGGTTTGTTTCTGCAGAGTGCAGTGGCAGTACCGACAAGACTAGAATCTTTCTATTCTTCCCTTCATGAATTGGTTGAAGGTTTCATCATCCAGCTCCCCTCTGCCACAGGAGTCCCAGTTATTACTGAGACCTGCATCCCTTGTGTTCCCATGTCACTACTTCCTCCTTCTGTACCTCCAGGCTAGCAAGCAGTGGAATCATCTTCCTGCTGAGGTTAAACTGAATGATATTTTTTATTATCCCATTATATCATGACTTCTATAGTCAACAACCACCAAACCACCCCAAAGCCAATTCCCAAGTCTCATTTCCTAGCAGAACATCTGCTGCATCCGTGCCTTCCTCTCTGCTTCCAACAGATCACTCACATCTTGTCTTTCCACTTTCCTCATCCTGTTTTCTCAGCCACCAACTCCACCAAGCATTTCCTTGGCAACCCTATAGTCAAGCTTTCCAGAGAAGCAAGTAGGCCAGCAAAGCCAGTAGGCTAGCTTCAGAGTTTCACATACTTTCTGTCATCAAAATCCAGTCCCCTGGTCTCAACCCATCTTGAAGCAGAATACCTCCTCAATATTTGTTGCCATTCTTTGGGGACTAAGAAGATTATGGTGGAATATCCTGCTTTCCTGCCCCCTGTGGATTCCCTCAAACTCTCCAGCCCAGATATATTCCTAAATGTCATGTCTCAATGATTAGAAACATATTTAACTTGGAAACCACAGTGTCCACACCTATCAAGATCCCATAAGAACTAGAATCAAGTGCCATAGTTTATGTTTTCCATTCTAGTGAAATACCATGAACAGAAGTGTTGGGAGGGGAAGAGTTTGTTAGGCTTATACTTTTACACCACTTGTAATCATTGAAGGAAGTCAGGACAGGCACTCAAATAGGGCAGGAACCTGGAGGCAGGAGCTGATGCAAAGGCTATGGAGGAGTGCTGTTTACTGGTTTGCTCTTCAAGCCTACTTAAGAAAGACTAGAACCGGCTTAATAGAATAGAACTCAGGGTTACCAGCTCAATGATGGCACCACCCACAGTGGTAATTTTAGTATACCTTGGTTTTATTTGGAAGTCCATGGTCCACTTGGACTTGAACTTTGTGCAAGGTGATAAGAACGTATCAATTTTCATTCTTATAAATGCTGACCTCCTGTTGGACCAGCAACATTTGTTGAAAATGTTGTCTTTTTTCGACTGGATGGTTTTAACTCCTTTGTCAAAGATCAAGTGACCATAGGTGTGTGGGTTCATTTCCGAGTCTTCAATTCTATTCCTGTCTTCAAATCTATTCTGATCTACCTGCCTGTCTCTGTACCAATAACATGCAGGTTTTATCAAGATTCCTCTGCATACAGCTTGAGGTCAGGGATGGTGATTCCCCCAGAAGTTCTTTTATTGTTAAGAATAGTTTTGCTATCCTAGGCTTTTGTTATTCTAAATGAATTTGAAAATTGCTCTTTCTAACTCTATAAAGAATTGAGTGGGAATTTTGATGGGCATTGCATTGAAACCATCCAATGGAAAGAAGACAGCATTTTCAACAAATGTTGCTGGTTCAATGGAGGTCAGCATTTAGAAGAATGCAAATTGATCCATTCTTATCAGCTTGTACAAAACTCAAGTCCAAGTGGATCAAAGACCTCCACATAAAACCTGATACACTGAAACTAAAGAAAAGAAAGTGAGTAAGAGCCTTGAACACATAGGCATGGGGGAAAATTTCCTGAACAGAACACCAATGGCTTATGCTCTAAGATCAAGAATCAACAAATGTGACCTCATAAAATTGAAAAATGTCTCTAAGGCAAAGGATATTGTAAATAGGACAAAATGGCAACCAACAGATTGGGGAACGATATTTACATCCGATAAAGGGCTAATATTTAATATGTACAAAGAACTCACAAAGTTAGACTCTAAAGAATCAAATAATCCTATTAAAATGAGGTACAGAGCTAAACAAAGAATTCTCAACTGAGGAATATCAAATGGCAGGGAAGCATCTAAAGAAATGTTCAACAGCCCTAGTCACCAGGGAAATGCAAATAAAAACAACCCCGAGAGTCTACCTCACACCAGTCAGAATGGCTATGACCAAAAACTTGCTATGCTGGCAAGGATATGGAGAAAGATGAACACCCTCAATTATTGGTGGTATTATAGGCTAGAACAACCACTCTGGAAATCAGTTTGGTAGTTCCTCAGAAAATTGGACATAGTATTACCTAAGGATACAGCTATACCAGTCTTGGACATATACTCAAAAGATGCTCCAACATATAACAAGGACACATGCTCTACCATGTTCATAGCAGCGTTATTTATAATAGCCAGAAACTGGAAGGAACCCAGATTTCCTTCAACAGAGGAATGGATACACAAATTTTGGTACATTTACACAATGGAGTGCTACTCAACTATTAAAAACAATGACTTTATGTAATTCCTAGGCTAATGGATAGAACCAGAAGCTATCATTTTGAGTGAGGTAACCCAGTCACAAAAGAACACACATGGTATGCACTCACCGATAAGCAGTTACTAGCCCAAAAAGCTCAGAATACCCAAGAAACAATTTACAGACCTTATGTAGCTCAAAAAGGAAAAAATAAAGCCAGAATGTAGATGCCTCAGTCCTACTTAGAAGGGAGAACAAAACACTCAGGGGAGGAAATAAAGGGACAAATAGAGGAGCAGGTATTAAAGAAAGATCACTCAGAGACTACCTTACCTGAGGATCCACCCCTTATGCAGCCACCAAACTCAAGCACTATTGCTGATGCCAAGAAGTGCTTACTGGCAGGAGCCAGATATGGATGCCTCCGCATAGGCTCTGCCAGAGTCACACAGATACAGGATGAGGATGCTTGCAGCTAACCATCGACTGAACACGGGGACCCCAATGTATGAGGTAGAGAAAGGACTGAAGGGGCTGAAAGGGTTTGCAACCCCATGAGTAGAACAACATTATTAACCAACCAAACCCTCTAGAGCTCCCAGGGGCTAAAACACTAACCAATGAGCACACATGGAGAGACCCATGGCTCCAGTTGCATATGTATCAGAGGATAGAATTGTCTGGCTTCAGTGGGAAAAGAGGCCTTTGGTCCAGTGAATGCACATTTTCCCAGAGTAGGGGAATGCCAGGGTGGGGAGATGGGAGGGAGTGTGTGGGTGAGGGAATACTCTTATAGAGGCAGTGTGGGGGATGGGATAGGGAGATTCCAGAGGAGAAACCAGGAAAGGCAGTAACATTTGAAATGTAAGTAAAGCCTGTTTTGTTTCTAAGGAGAGACGGAAAGGTGGTGGCTCTAAATGGGAATGGGGGTAGGAAGTAGAAGGAGAAGAGGAAGAGAAAATCTTCAGGATGCTTTCTCCTGCAGAAGATGAGAACAAATACACAAACCACAGCCAGACATTAGGCAAAGACAGACCTTGGAACCTTGAGCCAAAAAGGGATGTCTTCATCAAATCCCTCTCTCAAGGATCAGGGATCCCCAAGGAAGAGGAGGCAGAAACAATATAAGAGCCAGAGAGGATGGAGGACACCAAGGAGTCAGAGTCCTCTCAATCAGCTGAGCCAAGCTCATAGGGAATTACAGAAAGCAAGGTAGGATGCAGGAGGCCAGCACCTTTCCATACCTGGTCTTCTATATACACTGTGGCTTACAGTCCAGAACGGTTATGGTATCCCTGACTGTGGATGAGTGGGTCTCTGAATCTTTTGTCTGCTCCTGGGGTCCTTTTCCCGCTGTACATTTTTCTTGTCCAACTCTGATATGTAGATATTCCTTGTCCGACTTTGATGTGATAGTCTTTGTTTTCATCTTATTATATTTTATTTTGGTACATATATTATTATTTCTTGGAAAGTTGTTCTTTCCTAATGAGACAGAAAGGAAGTGAGTGGCCATTTGGGAGAGAAGGTGGCTAGGAGCTGGAAGGAGGGAGGGAAAACTATAATCAAAATAGGTTGTATAAGAAAAGAATCTATTTCCAATAAAAGGGGGAAACGAAACAATAGAAATAGGTGGGTTATGACTATTGTATTCAATAGACATAAGATTGTTCTGTCAAATAGATGAACTATTTCTAAAGAGAAACTTTTTAATCTATGAGCTCACCTGTTCATTGGCAGCTAACCAACCATCCTTGATGTGTCATTGGTTCATGGAAAGTACCTTATCCTGGCTGGAAAACTAAGAATAATCAGACTTTCTTACAACTAAGGTTTTGCTGTGATACTTGTACCAATCAATAAAAATGCCCCTGAGATATGTAGATGCAAAAAAAAAAATAAAAAAATAAAAGTGAATTTGTAGGTGTTGTGGATTGGTTCTAATGTTATTCGTGTTAATTCGGCTCCTGAAATCAGGTGGGAACCCACTCATCTGTGCTGAGGATCCCTGCCCCCAGTTGGCTCTGGTTGGGAAATAAGGTTGACAGAGGGCAGTGTCTGGGCAGGGAGACAGAGGCAGGACTTTTAGGGTTTCTGGGAAGGAAACAAGGGGGAGAAGAAGAGGCATTCTGCCATGACAAGCACATGGGAGATAGACTACACCAGGAAGGTTCAGAAGGGAGAGACAGCTGAAATGTAGGTGGGCTGCCCAGAAGGGTCCAGGGCAACAGGATAAAATTTAGTTTTAGTAAATGTCAGCTCAGAAATATCAGACGGGAGTGAGTTAGCCACGTGGAAGTTCAGGGGTGGCTCAGCCATTGAGCTAATTAAGGCATATTAAAAATAAGCTGGAGTGTGTGTTTTTCATTCATGAATCCAAAACACTTGGGTAGGTGTAGAGAAGGCATGCACACCCGCTGTGACCATAGAACAGATTAATAAAGTAACACTACACATAAGGACATCCCAAAGAAGTATTGGACACATGATGACAATTACTGTGTGATACTGTGGATATGCACTAGATTTTAAAAAATAAATAGATAAACAGCAAATGCTGGTCTGGTCTTCAGGAGCTGGGAAATATAAATAATGGCAAAGGAACTATTGCGAACTATGGTTTGATAATTGCTTTGCAGAATATCATCCAATCAGTTGTTAAAAAGGTGGAAACAGGCTGAATGAATCACTGTACCTGGTATGACATGTAGAGCATCCCTGCCTAGGTTAGGATGTACATGTCACCTGAAATAATATCCCATATAGAAAAGGAAAATAGTCCAAAGATTCACTCCAAAAATGCATGAAAACTTATATCAAAAAATGAGATAACAAAATGAAATATAAGGGTTAATACCCAATAAAATGCCACTGAAAGACAAAACAGGTTTTTTTTTTATATATATAATAAATTGGAAATTCCATGCATTTACATTTCAGATGTTATCCCTTTCCCACAACCCCATCTCCCCTCCCCCTTCCATTGCCTCCATGAAGGTGCTCCTTCTCCCAACCACCCTCTCCCACCCCAGCACCCCACTGCTCCCCCACACTGGGAAAAGGAGCCCCTGTTGCACCAGAGGCCTCTCCTCCCATTGATGCCAGAAAACGCCATCCTCTGCAGAGGTATTTTTAATACTAATAAAAATTATTCTATCTATAGGGGGCCATAGGGATCTTCTTTTAGAACAGTGGTCTTTATTTTTAAATTAAGACATAATTATATAATTTTCCCACTTCCCATTTCTCCATCCAACTCCCATATACTTCTCTTCACTCTCTCTTGAAATTATGTCCCCCCCCCCTTTTTAGTTGTTATTACCCAGGCCCTGTTGGTACAGCTATAAAAAATTCCTGGCCCTCAATGCTTAGAGAACATCAAGAAATAGGGAATGGGAAAATGGTAAGAGCCAGAGGACCAAGAAGTCTGATGTGAGAAATGACAGGGAGGCTTCATGCCTAAACCTGAAAAACTGCACTACCAACAGATAGGCTATCATGGGAGGGGGGCTGCTGTCCTCCACACAGCTGGGAGATTGTTCTGACGAGAGAAGGACGATATGCAGTAAGAATATACACAGACATAGGTACAGAGAGGTTGGGGTCAGGTGTGCCATGTACACTCTGAGGGAAGGCACTAAATGCACAACTCAGGAAGTCTGTGTTTATTCTGTGCCTCTGAATCATGGAAGCAGTACACTCTACAAGTGAATAAGGAGGCAGGTTAGTGAAATACTGTTCACAAGAAGACAAGACGGTTTAACTAATCTTAGTAGGAGGTCTCTGTAGGGGAGCAGTCCTGAGCTCTAGCGATCCAAGAGAAGGAAGCCTTGGTTGATAGTTCCTACATCTCTATCACCATTTGCAATCAGATTAGAGAAAGGTTTTATCTGAGGGTTTTTCTTTTCTTTTCTTTTTTAAAAAAAATTTTATACTCAAGATTTTATTTCTCTCCCATCCACCCTTTGAATGTTCCACATTCCATACCTCCTCCTCACCCCCTGTCTCCATGAGGATGTCCCCACCGCACACATCCTTCTGACCCTGCCAGACCTCTAAACTCCTTGGGGCCTCCAGTCTCTTGAGGGTTAGGTGCATCTTCTCTGACTGAACTCAGACCTAAAAGTCCTCTGTTGTATATGTGTTGGGGGTCTCATATCAGCTGCTGTATGGTGCCTGGTTGGTCATCCAATGTCAGAGAGATATAGGAGGTCCAGGTTGAGACTGCTGGTCCAATTTCAGGGTTTCCCTCCTTTTCAGCTTCCTCCAGCTTTTTCCTAATTCAACCACAGGCATCAACAGCTTCTGTTGATTGGTTGGGTGCAAATACCTGTATCTGACTCTGTTAGCTGCTTGTTGGGTCTTTCAGAGGGCAGTCATGATAGGTCCCTTTTTGTGAGTATTCCATAGCCTCAGTAATGGTATCAGGCCTTGGTGCCTCCCCTTGAGCAGGATCGCCTTTTGGGCTTGTCCCTGAACCTTCTTTATCTCAGGCTCTTCTCCATTTCCATCCCTGTACTTCTTGCAGACAGGAACAATTATGGGTCAGAGTTTTGACTTGCAGGATAGCAACCCATCCCTCACTTGATGCCCTATCTTTCTTTTGGAGATAGGCTCTACAAGCTCCCTCTCCCCACTATATGACATTTCATCTAGTGTTACCCCCACTTTGAGTTCCTGAGGGTCTTTCACCCCACAGGTCTCTGGTGCATTCTGGAGGATCCTCCCAACATCTTATCTCCTGACGTTGCCTGTTTCTATTCTTTAGTCTGGCCTTCAGGGCTTCAGTGCTTTTCCCCCACCCAACACTAGATCATGTTCCACTCTCCTTGCCCCACCATCCCTTTCCCTCCTAAGTTCCTTCTTCCCTCTCCCCCTTGTGGTTGCTTTCTGCTGCCTTCCAAATGGGACTGGGGCATCCTCACTTGGACCCTTCAGCTTGTTGATCTTTGTGAGTTCTATGGGCTATATCTTGGGTATTTGTCCTCTTAATTTTTATTTTTTTATTTTTGGCTAATATCCACATATTAGTGAGTACATACTGTGCATTTCCTTTTGAGTCTGAATTATCTCACTCAGAATGATATTTTCTAGTTCCATCCATTTGCCTGTAAAACTCAGGATTTCCTCATTCCTAATGGCAGAGTAGAATTCCATTGTGTAAATGAACCACATTTTCTGTATGATTCTTCTGTTGCAGGCTATCTGGACTGTTTCCAGCTTCTGGCTATCACAAATAAGGCCACTATTAACAACAGGCTGAGAAAGAAATTACGGAAACAATCCCTTTCACAATAGCCACAAATAATATAAAATATCTTTGGGTAACTAACCAAACAGATTAAAGATCTGTATGACACTAATTTCAAGTCTCTCAAGAAAGAAATCAAAGAAGACCTCAGAAAATAGAGAGATCTCCCATGCTCATGGATTGGCAGAATTAACATAGTAAAAATGGCCATGCTACCAAAGGCGATCTACAGATTCAATGCAATCTCCATCAAAATCCTAACACAATTCTTCAAAGACATGAAAAAAGCAATTCTCAAATTCATTTGGAAAAGCAAAATACCCAGAATAGTGAAAACAATTTTTAACAATAAAGGAACAGCCTGGGGAGTCACCATCCCTAACCGCAAGCTCTGCTACAGAGCTATAGTGCTAAAAACTGCATGGCATTGGTACAGAGACAGACAGGTTGATCAATGGAATAGGATTAAAGACCCCAAAATAAAACCATAGACTTATGCACACTTGATCTTTGACAAAAAAGGCCAAAATTTTACAAAAGAAAAATAAAGCATCTTTAATAAATAGTGCTGGTCTAACTGGCTGTCTGTATGTACTTTATGCTTATGATAACTAGTGGGATTTCAATACATGCTATCAAACCTCTAAAAGAATTACCAAAATGCTTTTAAAATCTGTACATGTATCTCTCTTCTTTAAATAAAGTTGTAAGAAAAAATGAAAATAGTTCCACATTTGTCACCCTGCACAAAGCTCAAGTCTAAGTGGATCAAGGATCTGAACATAAAACCAGACATACTGAATCTAATAGAAGAGAAAGTAGGAAAGAGCCTTGTACTCATTGGCACAGGGGGAAAATTTCTAAACAGAGCCACAATGGGTCATCCTCTAACATCAAGAATTGATGAATGGGACCTCATGAAACTGGAAAGCTTCTGTAAGGCCAAGGACTTAGTCAATAAGACAAATCAGCAACCTACAGACTGGAAAAAAAAATCTTCACTAACCTCACATCTATTAGAGGCTAATATCCAAAATATGTAAAGGTTTTGTCATTGTTATGAGCCTCCTCCAAGGCAGGCTTTGACACTCCTAAAGTCCTGAGACATTAGGGTCCTTGACATAACTACTCATGGCAGCCTTGCAAATTCACACAGGATTTCATCAGTTCCTTACTCATGGGTTCAGGATTCCATTCATCCCTCACACCCCAACTCAAAGTTCCCTTAACTCCTCACAGGGAAATCTCACATGGCCCCATCCATAAAGAACTATAAGTAAGGAAGAGTGAGAAGAGGAGAGACAGTCCTCCCCAGGGATAAGCCGCCTAATTGGCCGTACAATGAATGGCAAGTGGTCAGCCCTAAAATCAGAATAAAGACTTTTAAATTCATATTTTCTTTGTAATTGAGTGGGTGGCCTAGTCTTTCAGATAGCTCCAGAACCCATACTGCTTCTTATACCTTTGAGTCCTCCTCTCCCATTTCAAAGAGGGCCAACTTGAACATTTGCAAAGTCCTTGCATATACATTTTATGGCTAGATTATAAAATATTGCAGCTTCCATATTGCTCATATTGCTCTCATTGATTATGGTTCTCAGCAAAGTAGGATATCTGTTCTTCAGATACTCTCACACGTCCATGAGATAGCCCAGGTGCTGAGAAGCAGAGGACTTATCTTATACCAACTTGCTAGTCAAATATACAGCCATTTTTAGATGTATTTTCTGTGCACACCCAATCCGTTGCTCACACACAACTGACAATTTGATTCAACCATGTGGGAGAGCCAAGCTGTGGGAGACCAGCAAAAGCCTCAAACTTCTTCATATGTAGAAGCTAAAAACTATGAATATTTGTTTTCTTTTTAAAGAATTGAGAGTGATTTGTTGAATAGAAAATCTATGTTCTGCTGGGTAGTTTTTACATAGTAATTATAATGGGAATCTCTTAAATCTTTATCAAATATTTACATATTTTATCAAATAGTATTGTCAAGTGAATTAATTTCTGATACCATGGTTGGATTTTTTTCCTTCTACATGAATATAGTTACATGTATTTAGTTTTACAAGCATTGTGGTTTTCCTTTTGACTTGAATATTTAAACATACCTAAAGCAATTTTTTTTTTTTACTTTTTACATCCCTGTTAATTTTGAAAGGAATGCAAGATAAAGGACTATGAAAAGATTATCTAAAGGAAAAACTGTCTTATATCCAGCAGGACAAGGGAAGACACTAAATGCAGGCAGTGAGTGGATCTGTCTTCTGTGGCTCCTAAGGATGTACAGTCTTGTTTTGAATAGCAGATGTGGAGCTCACCACTTATTCTGTAACTCAGGGGAGCCACTGGAGTATTCAGGAATGACCACGTTATTAAGGAAAAGAAAACTGAATAGATGTAAATTTGCCATGGTTTAAGGCTGAGGTGGATTAGCAGTTTTATCTAAAAACTAGACTTGTGGGATTTTTTTTTTAGGACTAACTACCCTGCTGAGAGTTACTTTTATTTCCTCTCATCTTTTATGTACATATAAAAGCAGAAATAAATAGTTCAACCAGAAATACCGGAGAGTAAAATCTTACATGTCCTATAATAACCGGATGCCTTTCTATTTTTGAGTAACACAAGAGTAAGACTAAAGTCTAAAGTCATGTGGAAGTTAGACACTACTAACAAAGTTTTCCATTCTTATTTATAGGAGCACATGTTTTCTTTCTTTAAAATTTTTCTTTTTATAACTATTTTGTATCTCTACCGGGTCTCTTTTATTTCATTAATTAAACTTTTGCTTAAGCTTTGTCACAAAAACATTGTACAGAACCATCTCATGTTGTTGAAGCATATCAGCCTGAAGTTTAAATGACAGAGCTTTACAAACAGCTTCATTCAAGAAAATATTTGGAAGGTATGTGAGCACTCTTACTATAAAATATAACACATTTATAAATTACACATAAATACGTATTTAAATATATGTAATATTATATATAATATATAATACCATAATTGTAATATGATTATATATAATTATGTTTCGTATTATATATAATATATATCTAACTATATGTTAGTGGGGAGGGTCATAAATCTACATTCCAAGAATTTAGAATTGTTTCTGTTGCTTTTTTGTTTTTTAGGTTCTCCACTCTTCAGAGCTTTCACTGTTCTCGTGTTTTGTGTCATCTGTCTCAGTTTTATTTGTGGTTGTAGGACTGAAAGCTAGAGGAAGGAAATAGAAGAAGAGATAATGAACTTTGGACTTGGCTCTCAGTTCAAGGCGTTTGCAGCTCTATCTTCATGGGAAGCAGTGAGTGATGTCTGTGCTTTCAGCCTGAACTGATGCTGGGGAGTAAGAGGGGTCCTGCTCCTCTTCTTTCAGTTGTTCAGTTCTTTCCTGTTTCTTGAACAACTGGCTTTATTACTATTACTAGTTCTATGATGTGTTATTGATATATTTAAATTTTCCTGTCATATAATGTGGCAGAACATTCCCCTAATGAATAGAGATTTTAGGGGATCCTCATTGGGTGAGGAGTAGGCGGGACTTCTGGGTCTGAGAGAGGAAGAGGGGAGGGAGGAGAAACAGACTTGGCTTTTGGACCAGAAAGGAGACAAGATGGGACCTATAGGAGAGAAGAGGAGCAAGGACCACATAGTCCTTGGTGCCATATGTATTGGGGATTTCTTAGATAGATGATTAAATAATAAGAAGGGTGTGTTTGTCCCATCTATGAGTGTAGCTTGTGTTTATATCAATTGAGTTTTGAGTTCATAGTGCGGGCATTTTGTGGGTTGAGAATTTACTGATATAAATCTGACTGGTAAATTACAAGACTCTAGAGTTTTGATTCTACGGGGTCCTGGGAATTTGTGACAGCTAACCACAGGGATGGATGGCTGGAATGTGGCCAGAATCCACAGCAGCAGAACCCCAAGTTGGGCTGTCACTGCATGGAGACCATGCAGATCCTGGGGCAGCCCATGGAAGCAGTGAGACCTCCAGGACAGAGAGTAGACGGTGTTAGTGTGGGATGGTGCATTTTTAATATTTCCCACTACAATATAACATTAACAAACATTGGCAGAAGGGGATGAGAAGAATTTTAAGAGAGGTAGGCATCCTGATGAAAATATTCTTGAAAATCAATGCCAAAAGAAAGGGATCAATACTGCATGGAGGTCACGACTTCTTCAGTACTTCCTGTTTCTCCATTCCGGTAATCTTTAAGTGGTGAATTCTTTGTGAAATTACCAATTTCTAGCTTAGAGAGGGGACGTTAAACAACTTCAACAAAATCAATAGCTGCTGATTGTCCCTGTGTGTGATTCAAAAGCTCATTTCCTTTAAAATGTTTCTTTGTATCAGTGAATAATTACACCACTTCTTGGTCACCTGAAAAATTACTTCACCTCTAATCCCCACTTATAGGTCACAGACTTCGTGACAATCTGTACTCTCAGAGACTGTCACCATTTTGACAACAATGAAAGACACTGTTATATCTTGCTTATACCCCATGTTACTGAGATCATGATTTGTAGAGAATGAGAGATAATTTATCCTTTACTTTTTGATATAAGGAACTAAGAACTTCAGAAGTCTGGTTCATAGAAATAAAAAAGAGTCCATTAATTTGAAAGAGATAAAAAGTGTGTAAGTGTGTGGGGAGGGGTTGAAAGGAAGAAAGGAACAGGGGAAATGATTATACCATAATCACAAAGAATAATTTAGAAATCCTGTGAATGTTGGTTGAATGATCTTTGTCTCTGTGTCTCTTTCTGTCTCCCCCCATACATACATATATTCATTTTTATCTTCTTTCATGGTTTTATTATGACAATAATGGTCATGTACATATTTCCTGGGACATATGGGAAAAACTGTTATGCATTTCTGGGCCACACAGCATAATTTTTTTCTACTTTTAATAAAAATTATTTTAAAATTGTTGTACAAGCTTATAATCTTGTAAGCAATTGACTTAATGTACCGGTTGTCCCATGAGCTCTCCAACACTTGCTACTCTGACTGGACAGCTTCAAGTCTTTTGCGCTCTGAGGTTGTTTTTGCCTCACTTCTGTTGCAGTGATAAAATATCCAAATGAAAAGCAGCTTAGGGGAGAAAGGATGTCTGCAGCCTACAGCTCCAGTGCAGAGCCCATCACTGAAGGGGAGCAACGGCCAGAGAATCAGCCGCCAATCTCATCACATCTATGACCCATAGCAGAGAGATGCAGATGCATGCAGGCATGCAGGCCTTTCTGCTCTCTTCTTGTTTGTCTGCTCTTATCTTATCCCATTAAGGACACTCTGCCAAGGAAATAGAACCAATCACAATAGTATGGGTCTTTCTACATCAATTCACAATCAAAAGTTCCCCACAGGTGTGCCAGCAGATAAATCTAAATACACATAGCTTCTCATTAAGACTCTTTCCACACATCATTCTGAATTAGGAGTTATAAGCTTAAGGGCCATGACCCCTTTGGGGGTCAAATGAGTCTTCCACAGGGATCACATACCAAATATCCTGTACAATTTATATTTACATTACAATTCACAACAGTTGCAAAATTACAGGTGTAAAGTAGTAAAAAAATATAATTTAATGCCTGGATCTTGTCAAGTTGACAAGAGCCTCACAGAGTTAAATCTCAGACTCAGCTTAAGGCTGATGTATGTCTTGAATTAGGACTTCCACATCATAGCAGAGCCAACCTTTCCAGATGCCTTCTGGGTTTATTTTGAATTCAGGAAAAGTCTAGCTTATTTCAATGACGTATTTGTGAAAGTCAGCCCACTTTGAATCATCTCTTTTGATTAGCACAAAGTCGGTTGATTTTAAACTTTAGTCTTCAAAATCCTTTCCCTTTTGTTCTATGGCACAGCCTACTGATGGGTAGGGTGTCATATTTTCTCCACATTGATACCCTCAAAGGGGAAGGGATGAAGTATAGTAAATTGGAATGTTTGAGGATCATCTTAAACATCTGCCACTGTTTATAAGATCTGTCTCAAATGTTCTGTTGTATGACTTCTCATTGTTAGGTCAATGTGCCCATTTTTAGTAATACCAGAAATGCTGCATCCATTTAGATGTCTCATATTAAAGGGGAAATGTCCTAGTCTTTTATCTGTTACTATAATAGATTATCTGAGACTGAGTGGTTTATAAAATACACCTTGGTTTTTGCTTGTTGTTGGCTTATGGTTATAGATTCAGGTTACGTCAATTTGGCACCTGGATCAGATGAGAGCTTTGTACTCCGATTGATAGTTGAAAGTGGATGATATTATGACAAGGGATATATATATACACAAATGAATGACAGTAAGATATTGGGTTGTTTTTATCATAAGCCTTTGTGAAGTGGTTCATGAAAATGCCTTGAGAGGGGTTATAACTTCAGACTAGAGGAGCACTGGAATTGTCTAAGTAGAGTGGGAATCTGGACAGCAGAGACTGGATTAAAGTTTAAGGGGATGGAAGAAACTATTAAGGATTGGGCCAAAGGCTATTTAGAAATATACTCATTCACTGAAATTTTAAATGAGACTGAATTAAGACACAAGAGGTGGAATTTGTTTAGTGGGAAACATTTCACAACCTCAGAGTCTACCTGCTCCTGTGAGACATATCTGTGATAGAAAGGGAGATGGAAAAATTGAGGAAGCAGGTAATAAAGAGTATGCAGCTGTGAACATGCATGTGTTTAAAGCTCCAAACAGAGCCTCAGAGGCAGTGAACTAAATTCCTTCAAAAGAAGCGGAGGCCTTTGCGGTGGGACAATAGATGTGGTGCCTTAGGGACAAGACTGTCAGTGTCCCAGAGTGTACAAGTCCAAACTCATATTAAAACTCTATTTGAAATAGGAGCCCAATTTTGGGGCACTTCTCTCATCAAATAGAACTGCTTAAAGGATGTTTTCTTTACTTCTGCCACACAGACACCGCAAGGCCACCAAAGCCACCATCCAAAAGGGTCCAACTCCATCATGAGTTGACAACAGAGTCTGGCATTGTCCATGTGGTACTTTTTCATAACTCAGAGAAAATGTTCCTATTAGTTCAGTTACTGTGTAGTGGGGACAGGTTCTTGGTACAGAGATCTCAAGCCTTGGAGAATCAAGTTTTGAGGGTCAAGCCGAAGTTTGAGCAAAGCTGCTAGGATATTAAACATGCCATGGACATGGAAAGGCCATGTGTACTACATGTACCAAAGGGATATTGATGATGTTCCCAAGCATGCTGTAGTTCATACGATGTTACCACTTGTTACGGATGCTTCACATTAATTGTAACAATACCTGTCTGCCTGTTTGGGTGTTTTTGTTTGTTTGTTTTGTTCTAATAGAATGGAAACGTTTACTCTGTGCTACTGTATCCTGGCAATGCTTAATGCACCTTTTGATTACATAGGTGCACATCGCTAAGAAATTGCCTTGGGGATTTTGAACAGTGTTGGTAAGATTCTCAACAAGTGTTAAGATGATAAGGATGCTTGAGGTTGTGACTAAATGAATTTTTCTTTTGTTATTGATCAATTTTATTACCTGATAATTTTATGTATGTACATAGTATATTCTGATTACTGTCTTCCTTATACTCTTTCTTATCTCCCTTTTCCCTTTCAGCCCCTGACCTTATTCCTTCCAGTCCCATCTTAGAATCATGACCTTAGGTTTTGTGAGTTATTTTACTTAACCAGGATTATCTGTTTGATTACTGTGTTGGAACTATTCACTGTTCCATGGTGAGGTTATCAGTGTGTGTGCAACCAAAACAATGGTTCTTCGCTCCTAAATGCATAGGTAGAAAACAGTTCAGCAGTTAGGTGTAGGGCCCCCTCATTCACTAGCCTCATTGTTATCAATGTCTGACTTTTGACAGCCCAATTCTTATGCAGACCTAGTACAGATGTCCTAGTACTGTAAGTTCATGATTTCAATAACCGTTTGTTGCTCCAAAGAAGACTTTTTCAGCTCTTCTCTTCGTCAAACATTCTTACCACCCATTTTTCTACAGTGTTACCTCAACCTTAGGGAGAATGGTATGAATATTTGACTTGGTTCTGAATCTCCCCATTCACTATTTGTTCTCTAAGAAGACACTCGTCTCTGACTGCAGCTGAGACTCGCATTTGTCTGTTGGTATCAACAGATATTGAGGGAGCAGCTGGACTGTGTGTAAATTTAGCTAAACAACAGAAGTGACAGGATGTGTTTTTAAAATGAGCAGACAATAAGCTCGTGTGTACATTATTATGGTTTGAATCTGAGATGTGCCCCATAAGCCCATGTGCTTGAAAACTTAACCTCTTAAGGTTGGCACAGCTTTTGGAGTTTATAGAACTCTATTGGCAGAGGTAGATCTTTGAGGGAAGGCCTTTGATAGTTACAACCTAGCTCTGTTTCTGATTCAGTTCCCTCTGCTTCCTAGTCATCATATATGACCAAATGCTACACACCCTGTTGACATAGGCTGAGCCCTGTCTGCAGTCATATACTTATCACCATATTGAAAAGAAGACCCTTAAAGCCATGGGTCAAAGTAAGCTCTTCCTCTTTTAGATTGCTTCTCTCAGGAAGTTTGTCATAGTGTTGAGAAAAGCACTAATACAGTGACTTTAACATTGACCACTTACTGAAGATGCCCCTTCTCAATTATTTCTGCAGTGTAATCATATAGTTTCTTCCTCCTTAAACCATAGCTATGTTAAAAGAGATACTTTAAGATTATACAAGCATTTTTTCAAACATCAATCCATTCATTTTAGTATATACTGGTAAATTTTACCTGAAAGAATGATTATTTGGATAATGGTGATATTTTCTTCATTTTTTTATATTTATTAATTACAGTTCTATATTATTTAATGTATAGCCATATAATGAATGTTTGATACAGAATGTTTTATGTAAAATATGTCTAATATTACTAGTATTATAAACTATAAAGAAGAAGTACATAGCATCTTATATAATAAGGGAATTTTTTTCTATTTATGATTTAACAGTCATTTTTATTAGTAGTAACTATGTTAGCATGTAACTATACATACTTTTTATTTTAAGAGATTATAATACAATATTTTATATCAACTTGCTGTTACTACAACCTCAATTCTCTTAGCTAAAATAAACATTTAACTTTTCCTAAATGGTATAGGTCATTACAGGAATAATTAATTTACTTCTCCTTGGATTATAATTGTTTCTTTTTCTGGGTTAGAACAGATACTGGGTTGTAAGTGGTCTGTAACCAATGGCTTTTACACAGGCTTTCTGTTGAAAATATTTTTTCATACAACATATTTGTCCATGGTTTCGACTTCCTCATCTCTTCCCAGACCCTCCTCAGTTCCCCACCCATCCGGCACCAAACCTTCTTTCTCCCTTTCTTTTGGAAACAGACAAATAAAAACAAACAAACAAATGTGACAGTGTTTCCTTTCAGAACTCTGACATTAAAAATGATCATAACAGTGCTGTACTTCAAGAAAGTGCTTGCAGAAGAATGAGTTGGGTTAAGAAGGTGACAGAGCCACCTGGATAGGAATTACAGTTACCTAGTGCAGCAGCAAAGTGATGTAAAAATACTATAACTCCTAAAATAAAAGAAGTATGTATAATTCCATGCTACCATAAGGAGTTAATAATACTGATAATGAATGACAAAACCCTCACTACATAAGATACTGTGTACTTGCTCTTTATGCTTACTTCTCCACCCATCCAACTCCAAGCGTTCTTTCTTTCTCTGTGTAGGAAACAGACAAACAAACAAATCTACCAGAATTTAAAAAGGAAAAGAAAGACACAAGGAACAGATGTATACAGGAATGCAGGCAGATAGACAGTCAAACACACACACAAACACACCCCCACACACACAAAATTAGGAACATAATATATAAGCATGAGTCCAGTAAGGTAAAAGAGGCTAAAACAGAGCAAAATGAGACAAACCAACCAATCAAACAAACAACAAAGAATATCTCCAAACTACTACTGAGTTTTGTTGGCCTTCTAAGTTCTACAGACAACTTGGCTCCATAGATCTCCCAATAGCCTCCTAAGGCTAACACAGAAAATTAGGAAGGAACGTCACTGGTGACAGTGAAAGATCAGAAGCAGACGCTTCCTGTGCAATCCCAGCATGCATTGTGCTTGTGTCACATTCCTAGTTTACAAATGGCCAAAGTGAGTTTCTAGTAAGCCCTTTGTGTGAGGGTTAGGCATGGGGCTTGACCTTAAATGTGGTTTACATTAGGAAGTGGACAAGAGCTCTCATATCTAACCAAGAAGCTCTCTTCAATTGATAGCCACTTGCAAAAGAGAACAGTTTTCTCCAGTGAAGTCTCGCTGGGTGTAAAAACTAATAGTCATTTGCTTATAGAATCAACAATTGAAGCATCTTTTTCTGAGAAGATGTGTATTTCAAAACAGTTAATTATTTAATTTGTGAACAAAAATTAATTTTCAAACATGTTTTTATATCTCCCCTTAAACAACTGCTCAAAAAGAAACTAACTTAGACAAGAACCCACAGCAGTGTGCACAGTGCTAAAGGCGTGAATGTGTGTGAACCTTGTCCTTTAGCTCTTAGTAACCCTCTCACAGGGAGAAACTAAGGATCTCCTAGGACTACAAATTAATTAGACCATTTCAGAAGCATCTTACAATTATATATTGTGAAGTTTCAAAAGGCATTAAGAGTACATTAGAATGAAGTCTGTAAGGAGCTTGTAAAGTATTCATTGTATAAGTGAGGTCATATGTTTGTTTTGTTTTGTTTTTAATTATGAGAAATAATCAGCATTAGCAGTTTTGTCTTCTGGTGGGAGCTGTTTTCCTACAGAGCTGTTTGTCAAGTCCGTTGATGTTCTTTTACTTCAGGCATATACTGTGGAGGAAACTCAGCTGCCTTATTTATCAAGCATAGTGTGTGTGTGTAAGAGAGAATATGTGTGAAAGAGTGTGGGTGAGTATATGTATGTGTTCGTATTTATGGTGTGTGTATGTGTGTGTGAAAGAGTGCATGTGTATGTTTGTGTATGTGAGTATGTGTATGTGTATGTATGTGAGTGTGAGTGTCTGTGTGTGTGTGTGTGTGTGTGCATGCATGTTCAGAGAAAACAAATCTCCATTTCTGACATGAGCATTTGGGATTGAATCCATGATGCCATGAAAGTGAAGCACGTGCTCCACCCCTCTGTGCAAGCCTGGGATAAATAACATTGTACTTCGGCTCTGCCTTCACTTTGTCTGCATTGAACTGGCAGACCATCTTGTACGATCCGTTTTCACCTACGAGATTCCTCCAGCATCCAAACGCATTTTTGTCTTGTAAGTCTAATCTCTTTTCCTGGCATGAAACCATATGATGGTGATGAGTTTAGTAATCCCATGGCTCTTAAGCAGTGCCAGAAAAGGATTTGTGTGTTTTTCTATTTGCATCCTTTTCTAGGACATGAGATTATTTGACTACCTCAAATCCTTGAAAATCAATTCCAACCTTAAGTAAAAGGACTTAAAATGTTTGTGGCAACCCTGATCTCACAAATAAGTCATCTGTGTCCAGCTTCAAATGGCACTGTGACTCTGATTATTTTTTTTTTTCTGCTACTGTGGTCTGTACCTCAGTTCTCGCTGCTAGATCCATATTGTTCTCTGTCTCAGGAACCTGCTTCCAAAGTCTCTCTAGGGTATCACGGAATCCTACATGCAAGACTACCCTTACATTGTCTCCACCAAAGGCAGGAAGGCAGAATATTCATGTCCGATTGTCTTTGTTTGTTTCTCAGTTTATATCCTGACTGTTATTTTTAAGCCAGTTTTCTGGTTTCTACATAAAAAAAAATTCTACTTTACTAGGATCTTCTCTTCTAAATAAGCTACGCTGCCACTAGGCCTCCGATGTGCTCTGATTGATTAATATGCTCCAAGGAAGACACTGCTTCTAAATCGGTCATTAGTTAAAGAGACATGAGGAGAAGTTAAAATGGTGAATGTTACATGTGCACAGGCTTGCTTCCCTTAGTTTACATTAGTCACATGTAATGTATGTTCACAGGAAAGCTGAGTGCCACAAAGGTATCAAAGCTGTACAGGGAAGGAATAAATAGTCAATGCCTTAAGGGAGAGGTCCAGCAACAGCCCATGTTGGACCTTTATTTGCTGGAATGTGTTTCAGTTAACAGGTGTTAGTTTAAGCAATTTTGCAGATAAGTTTTGGCATATTAAAATAAATGTGGATGTGAATAAGAGATCTAAATGCTTTCTTTTGGAGAAACTTAGATCGAAGATAACACAAGTAGACAGAAAACTATCGATGGGGTCATAGCATTGCTCCTATTCATTTGGTGCACGCTGATAAACAGGGATCTAGCTCTAGTTGGATTCATTTGTTTCTGGTGGATTAAGTTTAGCCACATTCCTGTGGCCAACTTCCAGCAAGTCTTTCCCTGTTTGGATGAAGCTGCTTTACTTAACTGAAAAGAAGAGGGGGAGGGAAATGTACTGCAAAACAGCTGATCGTTGACTTGAAATGCAAATATAGCTCCCCAAATGGTAATATGTAAATGAATCAACACACTGAACTAAGGGCATGAAAGGACTGCTCTGAAAAGTACTATTGAAGAAATTTCAGGACATGTAATTGCTTCTTTCTTTTATATTCCTCCTACTTTGCACATCACAGCTAAATCTCTCTTCCTGGTGAACTGTATTCAGGTCTGTAGCACCCACTTACTCTGTTGATTTAGGGATACAGTTCTATACTGAATTTTACCACCATTTATATATCTTCTTTTCATCTTGTCTTCCAGAGACCAGGAATCACTCAAAAGAGCAGGAATAGTAATAATATCAATAGCCAATATATTAATTAACCTATACTAGACAGCACAAGTGCTGTTCAGGCACTGTACCTATACATATAATACTTTTACCTCTGTTTTTCCCTGTTTTACATAGAAGAAAATTCAGAATTAAATAAAATGGATGGCAATGCATAGGTAGGGATTATAAGTAGACACATAATGTCCATTCTCCACTTTTCCCCCATGCACTAGCACTGCAGCTTGATTTGGAGTACCATATAGTCAGTCAACATTCCTGCCTCTCTTGAATCTGATGAGCCAGAGGCAACAATGTAGCCAACCACAGGCAAAGAGTGTTGCAGAGCTTGAAGAAGGACAAAGAGAGCTGAGGAGAAGAGAGTAGCATCTTACTAGATCAAGTTACTGGACATTTGACAATTTTCTCTTCTCTAGTCTCAGCACTGATGACTTACCATTCCAGCAGCCATCCTGAATTACTAGGTGACCTGGAAAAATCAAGGTCATATACCTATGTCACATAGTGCAAAAGTAAGAAGAAGCTGCATGCTAGTGAAATTGAAGTAGCCCTCTTCCTTGCTTTCTGGATTTTTTTTCCCTCTCAGTCTGCTCTTGCTATATCTGACATGCTTGCCATCACCAATAAAAGGCATTAGCCAGATTCACTCTTATACAACTCAGCTCTGACTACGATAGCACCTAACCTATAGGTTGTAGGCAGCATATCAGTTTAGTTCACTAAAAGAATAGGCATATGTTATACTAAGATCCTGGGATGCTCTTGCATGATCCTCTTCTGAAGACAGAAGGCATAAATATAATGACATCTCTAGGAACACTCTGAAGGTGGAAGGATATGGGCTGAATGCTATAGGCATTTTCCAACATGCTTTTTCCCTTCTTAGTATTTGAGGTGTCCATATTTTTCTCTTTTGAAATCCATATAGGTAAAGTAAGCATTATCACCCATGCATTCACTTGGGGACTATTTATAACAATAATAAGCACAAGAGTCAGAAAAAAAATGACACACAGTATTTGCTATGGAAGAACCAAGAGGTGAAAAAATAAAAATTATGCAAAGCACTATGTAAAAGTAAGTATTATGTTAAGCATTAAGAGAAAATACCAGAAGATGTTTCTATCCCCACCAGGAACCCCAATGTGTGCTTTTATGTCAGGAAGAAATTATAGTAATAGAAGGCTGATGCATGTGTATGCCACTGGTTGGGTAGAACTTCACATACACTCTACCACTGAACCCATCATCCACTCCTTGACTGATACACATCTGAGAAAGTTCTTCATTAGGCTTAAGAATGTGCAAAGCTTTCTATGGCCATGCCCGGTCTTTTGTTGTCTACAGCCTCAGCTGACAACATTTCCTTCTGCTCTGCTATTATGCCATTCTCTGAAGCCCAACCATTTCTTTCTTAAATAGTATTGTACTCTTTAAAAAAAACTGGAGAAAAGGCTGTGAATGTTAGCAGTTGAACATGCATGGGAACTTTGATTCATACCCAAGATGTGCTTTGAAATCTAAGCCAGGAGCTAGAACAGAACTCATAATCCTGATAATTATTTGTGGAAGACATTGAAAATTCAGGTTGGCAAAATCTGATCACATCTAAGGATGTTTATTTTTCACTATTCTCTGTTTAATGATACAACCAGAAGTAGGTGTATTATTGTTGTACCCCCTCACATGAGAGAGAGAGAGAGAGAGAGAGAGAGAGAGAGAGAGAGAGAGAGAGACAGACAGACAGACAGACAGACAGAGAGATGGGGGGATGACAGAAAGGTTACTTAAAAGAAGAACTTCAGATAGAGGTCCATCACAAGTTGAAGAATTGATAGCTGGGTGAGATACAACTACTTATTTTAAGGATGTGGTCTTGTGGGTGTAAAATGCTACAGAGGATGATCACACACTCAAGAAAAATAGGTAGCACTAAGTAAACTTGATGGTTATCTCTTCTTTTTAAAGGTATTAGATCACAAAGCTGGGTATGTGTGGAACCATGAAAGACAACCTGGTTCCTGGTTGAGCTAAGGCTAGAAAGCCCGGTGACCCTGAAGGGATTGTAGGTGTTTTGCCTGACTCCTGGGAAACCAGGCTCCTGTCACTATCCACAGCCTTCCATAGATTTATGGCCATCAGTCACATAGGGGCAATGCACAAAGTCCCTCCATAGATGAGGACTTGACCACAGGTCATGTAGGCTCAAGACACATATTCAGTATGAGGTAATTAAAGTTCTGGAGGCTTAGCTAATACCCTTTCCTTCCCAGACACTCTGTCTTGCAAAAGGTATGTAATCTCATGCCTACCCTGAGAAGTGGGGTTTGGTTTTACTCATCCACCTTCCGCCATGACAATAAATGCCTTAAAACCATGGACTGTCTCTTTTTATTGGGATCTGACATGGGGAGCTGTGGAGAAGGCCTTCGCCTACAGAGTCATAGTCTAATCTCCCATAGAAGGCCTCTCTGTGCTCCCAGCCACAGCCACCACCAAGCCAAACTAAGCCTGCTGAAGTCAAGCTAAAGACTCCCCTCTGATCCCTGCTGGACCAACAGGAGCTTCCCATATTTAAGCCCCCACAGGCCCCAGGCTAGATCTAGCCTGCGGGCCTCCACTCTGCTCTTAGTTCTTCCCCGGCATCCAGAGGTGCCTGGGTATCTGAGATCCTGACAACCAGATAGCCGCGGCCTACTTGCAGGCCTGGTGACCCACAAGCCAGCTCTAGCTGTGTCCTGTGCCTCAGACCGAGCTTCCCCACCCCTGGAATGGTATCCTGGGACTACCCTAAGGCCCAACACTCACCTTGAGACAGTGTGGGGTAAGCATGGTCAAACTTCCTACATCCTGCCTCCCCAAGTGGCCGAACCCTGTGGCAGACACAGGACCCCAGTAACCCTACAGGGATATATCGAATAAAGGAGGAATGGTCCCACACAGAGAGCTCCTTACTCCCATTCCTGGGAAGGTCTAAGAGTGGAGTCTAACAGAGAGGTAAGTTCCCAAAGAACAGGTTTCCTGTGGGGTACACAATACAGGAGAGAGATACCTGGTGAAGGCAGATGTCCCACCCAGTGAAGTTTGGAACAGACTCACAGCCAGAACAAGTGCAATGCCTGAGGTCAGATACATTGAGGTCCTCGTAACTCAACTCATGGCTAATTTCCATCCCTGTCCTGTGAAAATATGCTTTTGTAAAAGTCCCACCTGCTCTACAATATGCCTGGTTTACAGATACTATCTCCAGTGACCCTGCTACCTTCTTCTGCCTACAGAAAAGTCATACCCTACCGTAGGTCACCAGCTGCGGGCAAGGGTACACAGACATTCGAGCTGTACATTGGTAGAGGTGATACTTACAGCAGCCTGAGTGGACACACACCAACTCGCAGATGATGGATGTCCAAAGGCACTCACCCCACGTTTCCTTTGCACCCAGGGAATGTTAGTATCTTTTCCAGATTTGTTGTTTGCACCATTTCTTTGACTCTTTTAGAAAATGGCTGTGTTATGTGTTCTGTAACTGATTCAAACTCTAGATGAGCATTAGCTTATGAGGAGATAATAGAGCTTTAAATTTTATGGTCAAGACACAAAAATCCAAAGGTGGAAGCTGCTGCTGCCCTACCTTGTTGGCCCCACAAATGATAGCCATGATTTCTCACCAGCCTTTTTCAGTTTCTGTTGGCTGCTTTATAAATACAGTAACTTCCATATCTGGCTTGGTGTTTTTAGCTACTGACATAGATCCTGCCTAGAGCACACACACATAACAAATGCTAAGGAATGACTTCATGAATGGATAATAGGCATAGCTGTGGACACAGTGCTTCTTTCCTGTAATAACGAAACGATTTTTAAAAAATGCATAGGTGTTCCAGGCAGCAAATTCAAACTTGCAAAAGTCATAAAAAAAGTGAACGATGTAACATATGTGTGTTATCTCATACATATAATCGCATATGTCACTTGACATATGTAAACATATATATGAACATATGTGTGTGTGAAATTATGAAATGGATGGAAGTAGAGGGCACTGTGGACAGGAGGAGAGCAGGAAGCTACTCCTAGAGACTGTTTGGAATGTGGGAGAAAGGAGAGAAGGGAACAATGGAGAATGATAGACGGGTAAACATGAAACCACATCTTATGGATGTATGGGGTGTTATAGCAGAATCTCTCTTACACTGAACAGTTAAAAAAATTATCAGAGTACAGTGCCAAACACCCATAATCCCAACACAAGGAAGTCTGAGGTAGGAACGCTGCTGCAAGGTTCACATCAACCCTGGTGACCTGGTGAGTTCAAGGGCACCACAAAGTACATGGCTCCTTGTATTACCTGGTAAGGTCTTGATTCCATAAACAATCACGTAAACAGATCAACAAGTTCACCAAAACACAGGTGGGGCTGGAAAGAGTCAGAAGCTCCAAACACTGATAGGCTGGGGGTGTGGGGTAAGCCAGGGGGGAGTGTGCCAGGGGAAGAGTGTAACAGGGGGGAATGTGACAGAGACTGGGAAGCTTCTTGTCAGCACTTCAGTCCAGCTATCATCATGTCCTGTAGAGGAACTCTAAAACATGGACCCATCAGACCTCTCTCAGCTGCCATGCCAGAAACAAAGCAAAGCAAACAACAAAACAACCAAGAAAAAAACCAAAACCAACCAAACAAATAAACAAAACCAAAACAGCAAAACCAAAGCCAGCTCTCCTACAAACTCCTGGCAATCACTAGCTAAGGGCTGAAGGTAGCAACTGAGTGCTTTCCAAATCCAGGAGACCCCAGGAGCTGTAGTAGGAGTATGGTAGTAACAGACAGGCACAATGCCATAGTAAAATCCCACGCCTACCCACTTCTCTGTAAATTTACTCCAAACAGAAGCTAACCAACAGAATGCCCCCCAAGTGGCTTTCTCCCTCATTTTGGGTTACACACCTGTCCAGGGGCTCTGTTTACCACCTTGGATATTCTCTCCAAAGACATTATCCATATAATTAAGCAATTACTTCTTAAGTAAATGACAGGAGAGAGGCATTATGCTGAGCTAAAGAGTGAAGGGCTGAAAAGGCAGCAACTGATTACTCAGTTACCGCTGAGATGGGTTGATTTTTACCTGCCCCAGCTCTCAAAGAGGTCCTTTCCATCCTCTCAGCTCTGGTGCCATCGCAGACCAAGTGGGCATCTGGTAGATGTTTACGTGCTTTGTGAATGACACTTTGCAGACGTTATTTGGCGAGCACTGGGAACAATTACAAATTAAGCATGTTATTTGGATAGTACCTAGAAGCAAAGGTCTCTACAGCTCTGCCCTGGGGCATGGGGGTAAGGTAGTAATGCTTGTCTAATTGTCACTAGCTGAGACATTTCCTCCATGGGTCAGATGTGATTACTACATTAGAAAATAACTTAAGTATCGGTCTAGTGCAAAAGTATCTTATCATTTTATGTTGATATAGAAGCAGCAATAACTGGCTGGCACAGTGGAAGACGCTGTGCGCTTCCTTGTAGCTTGTTATTTCCTGGTAAACTGGAACCGAGCCGATGTTGAGGTCAGAACCACTGCAGCTGAGCAGATGGATTAAAGCTGAAGATGGAGCCCTTTAGTTCTTAACATCATTCCCAATATGGCCATTAAGGATCCCCATCCCTGTAAGCCCAGTCCAGAGCAGAATGAATCAGTTCCTCACTCTTTGGGGGGAGTCAAGGGGAATGCAATGTATGGATTCGTGGAGGCTTTTGCACATTTTGTGTAGCCACGCCTGAGTTCTTCCTAAGAAAGCCTGGAATTTGTACTTATAAAAACAACAAAATTGTTAAAAAAACAAGTTTTAAAATACAGGGGTGAGAATTTCTACATGTTCATCTAGGGAATTTATTAGGAGTCACAAGTTCAAAGACATCCAAGAAGAAAGGAAACTGTAACCATTCAGCTAATTAACTGCCTTTGTATCCACAAGGACTCTGGAAATAGTTTGTGCAAGATGAAGTTGGTTCAGGTTCACTAGTGTGATCAAGGGAGCCACCTTTTGGGCATCGCTGACAATTACATCGCAGTTAATTATTTTTGTGTTCTTTCTCTGTGGCTGCCTACAGAATTCACACAGAACAGGAGTCACCAGGTTTCTTGAAGTAGAATAAGACATGGGTCTTTGAATTTTTATCAGGCTCTGACACCGACTGAAGTTTGTAGATTAATCATGACCCACAGATTTTCGCATCTTTAGAAATTATTTTATGCTGAAAACATCAGAAGAAAAGTTAAACTCTTCTTCATTCCCAAAAGTTTTGATATCACAATCATAAAGGCATTGTGATGAGAAAGGTTAAAAACAAAACTAAAGCACACAATCATCATCCTTGTTTGCTGCTCCCATTCCTTTTTTAATTCAAAACTATTACTTGGGAAAATCCAGCAACAGATAACGTTTGTGGTTTTACCTGTGTTTGATCTCTATGATGAAATGCCATGCGATCCAATTCTATCATACCTGGGAACTATCATCAAGAACAAAATCACCCTTGTGAGCAGTGTGTGCACTACCCACCTGGTAGGTATCAACCCCATAGTGGCAGTGTTGTAGAGCTTGTTTGAAAGGCAGACATACCATTTCTACATAACTTTTTGTTATTTATATATGTTAACATATAGTAACATATATATTATTTAATCTTTTCTTACACTCCAGCTTTTGTTTTCCCTCCTGGTCCACCCTCTTTCTGTTCCACTCTCCATCTATGAGGATGTCACCAACACCCCACCAAGCCTCCCTATTCTCTGGGGCTTCCAGTCTCTTGAGAGTTAGGTGCATCTTCTCTGATTGAGTCCAGACCTGGCAGTCTTCTGCTGTATATGTGTTGGGGGCTTTATATCACCTGGTGTATGCCACTTGGTTGGTAGCTCAGTGTCAGAGAGATCTCAGGGGTCCAGATTAGTTGAGACTGCTGGTCCTACAATGTCTCCCTGCTCCTCAGCTTCTTCCAGATTTCCCTAATTCAACCATGGCAGTCAGCAGCTTCTGCCCACTGGTTGGATGTAAATATCTGCATCTGACTCATAGTTACTTGTTGGGTCTCTTGGAGGACAGTCATTATAGTCCCCATTTTATGAGCACACCATAGCCTCAGTAATATTGTCAGGCCTTGGACCCTCCCCTTGAGCTGGATCCAAATTTGAGCCTGTCATTCAAATAAAAGGGTCTCCTTTTATTATGGCACATTATTATAGTTGTTTCATGTTATTATTAGTTATTAATATCCCATCATACCTAATTTATGTTAAACATCATAATAGATAGGTTTGAATAGGAAGCAATGTAATATAGAAAGTTTGAAACTATGGATATTTTAGCAAGAGGTAACTATTATATTTCAAAACTTAAATGGAAAAGATTCAATTTTGGTCTAGTATAAATGTGACACTTCATTTTGTTTTAAGGCCACACTAATTACCCAATAAATGCTCATGGGAAAACAGAAAATTATTCTCAGAGTTATGGTTTAAGTACTTATATAGATTATCATTTCTAGTCGTTCTGGAACAGTAAAAACTCATATGTGGTGACAGGAAAGACAGGTCTCACTTCTTAGCCTTTGGCTAAGATTAAAATCGGCTAAGAAGATGCACAAGGGACCTTTCAAAGATGATGTGAATGTTCTAACAGGGTTATTGTCCCAAGATCTAAAGGTACTGAATTTGATACTTGCAAGCTGTGCTTTGCTCTTAGGCAAGGTGGATGGTTGAATTCTCTGGTGCTGGAATTACAGACTTTCTCAATCCTTGGGATGATTTCTCAAGCTTCTCAATTAAACTCCACCGGAATCCAGGACAAAGCAGATTTTGTTCCATGGATAAATCAGAAGTTGTTCCAAGACAACGGGAAAGCCCGTGTACTGGACTTGATCATTTCAGGATACATCTATGAAAAGAAGTCTTTAATGATGACTATAATAATGTCAGGCAACTGTTGAACACACTGTACTGGCTAGCTGAAGTCGCTCAAAAGCCCAGTGGTGCCGCAATCACATGAAACACTTCAGACAAACAACATCAGTCCCTGAACCCCACTCATAGGTCCTGAATGTACAGATCTACAAGAGGTCCAGGAAAGTCTAGTACACGCCAGGATCCATGGAGAACACTTTCTCAAAGCCCATCCACAGGAGCATCACTAGCAAACACCACAGAAGTGTGTGTTTGTGTTTGTGTGTGTATGTGTGTGTATATGTGCCCTCGTCCACACCCATGCATGTGCACACACATACACATACAAAATGCACATACATATTTATGCAAGTGTGTGCACAGATATGTCATATGTAAGCATATTATCATCACCATTTTTCGATGAAAATTTCTAGGAATTTCCTTAAGGTATCTGATGTAGAAGTTTGCACTGGAATCAGCCATGCACATCTCAACAAGTCATGTGGATAATTCTAGTATGATGTACAGTTTTCCCACTGACTTAAAATTTTTTATGGTGTTTTTGGATCCAGTACTCCTCAACTTAGCCTTACAGTCCCATGGTTTTGAAGATTATCCTTTTATACTGGTATTCGTTTTTCTCGTACGTAGATATACATGTCAGCATGAATAGTAGATGAATAGCTCACTGTTGTGTAATTCCTTCTCACTTTCTAAAATCCTCTAAACAGTCATCTCCCCTGCAGCTTATTACTTTCCTTTCATCGCCTATACGTTTGGTGCTGAATCGACTTTAACGCTATCTTCCTGCTCCTCAATATCCCCTCATTGTACTGCAGAGCTTTGCTACATATTTCCCAGCAGAGCTTGGCCCAGTGAGAAACCTCAGACTCCTCATTTCTTCTTGCAGCCCGCACCAACTGACACCTCATCAGTCAGTGCGGATGGGAAATGGCCTCCATCTTTCCAGCTATTGTTAACGAAGATTATGTCCAGGGGAAATATATCATCTGTCATCTCTGATTTATTTTATCTTCTCACACTGGTGATTTGGTAGTTATTTCAGCTGCCCGATGCAATTACTCAAAGGCTTCAAGGTTATTTGTTTTGTAAACAAGAGTTTCCTCTAGGTCTTTGTAAATTTTATGATAAACTTGATTATCAGAATGGTGCTAGAAGTTAGGTGTTGCCCTTGATTCTTGTCTGCCTGCACTCACTGATCTAGGCATCTCTTAAAGCTTGGATTTTCTTACCTTTAACCTCCCAGAAGGTTGGATTTTATCTCCTCTTTCCTAAGAGCTTTAGCAGGGTTTCTGTTCTATTTTGAATTTATTAATTCTCTTATGTCTCTTCACATTAAGCATCTCATCTCTGAAGATTCCTTGGATATATTTGTATTATTTTCTAGGACTCTTGCTTTCTAATTCGTTGTTCTGTTTCATGTGCTATTTTTTTCTTTATGTCTTATATGCCACAGTTCTTCACATTCAAAAGTACAAAAGTAAACACGGGTCCTTAGTACTCTGTTCACTAGTCTATCCAGTATTAGAAAAGATGGCTCAAATCTGTACTTCCTCAGAGACATTTAAATCCCATCCTGATCCACACCCTTCCAAAGGTCTCTGATGCTTGCATGATCTTTTCACATTGAAAAAAATAAATTAAGATATTTTAAGTTCTGTTAAACACTGTGCTGTCCATTATTATCGTTCCATCTTAGTGAAGAATATTATTATCCTTAAGAATATTATTATCCTTAACTAACTATTATTAGTTAACAATTAGTTATGGATTAAAGAGTCCTTATCATGAAAATCATAAATCGCCTAGTATTTCCAGAGACTGTAGTTTGCAGAATCCAGAATCTGTGAGTTCTAGCTTCCTTGGAGAAGGCAAATGTCATCACCGAGTGTGAGATGTCTCTTCTGCGCTTCTTTCTTTGCTGCCACTTGGCTTCCAGGGAGCTGAACAGCCTCCTCTGCTGATGTAATCCAGTTGTCAAGTTGCTTCTTCCTTGGGCTCTACGTCCTATAATTTCCACTAAGTTTTCCCTCCTTGGTCTTATTCCCGCTTCATGTCAATTCTCAGAAGTCACTTCCCAGACTCCTGTGCTCTTTCTGCCTTATTCCTCCTAGACTGTGTAAGAATTTTCTTCTCAACAGGAACCAGAAACATGGAGCCTAAGGACCAACCTACCAGCTATTTTCTGGATAAAATTATGCAAGAATGTAGCTATGTCTGTTCATTTAAATATTGTTATGACCACTCATGCCAGCATTTCGTAGTTAGGAAAGAGACTGTGTGGCCCAAGGAAAATAGTTGCTGACTGCCACTGTACACACGTGATTTGCAAATTTCTGCTCTGAAATTTTACTAATGACAAGTGCAACTCTTGGTGCTAATAATAAAAGTGACAAGTGACCCCTGCCAGGTCACTCTTGGGTTCAGTATCAACACTTTGTCTTCAGGTACACATTTCCTCTGTGGTTTCAATGACAGGATGTCAATTGAGAAACAGTTTGTTCTTGTTCTCCTTGAAAGCCTAACAAAACTTTTTCTCCTTAAGGTATCAAAGCCCCATTTCCTCTAGGAAAACAAGCCCTGGCTTTATCTGTGAACAGCAGTGACATGCTTAAAAGAACTGCATTATTAGGCGGACACCAAAAAGGATGAGAATTTAAAGCATGTAATTTTTAATTTTCCACATTTTTGCACCTTTCAAAGCACATTTTGTTCTGAGGATATATAAAAAGAGACTAAGAAAGTTCTGATACAAAACTAAAATATAAAACTCCCCAAAACATCAAAATGAAGTATATTTCTCTCACAATGCACTGCATTGTAAAACTGGTCCTAAGTGGTTCTCAGGTTTCCTAATATGTAGCCCTGTATACAGTTCTTCACGTTGTAGTAACCTTCAACCATAAAATTACTTTTATCATTTCTACCTAACTGTAACTTTGCTACTATAATAAATTGTAATAAGGCAACAACAACAAGAAAAGCAAAAAAAAAAAAAAAAAAAAAAATGGTCTTAATTCTCTGAGCCTTTCTGACCCACACCCTCTCCAAGGTGACAGAAGCTTTTCTTCTGCAAGATTCTCTCCATGCTAGTGACTCTGCCACAGCCCTGGGGTTGATGTTGACTGACAGAACACAGCAAACCTAAAATGTCAGTTCTGAACCTTGGCCCTAACAATCTTAGGTCCTGGTCATGACTAGAGAAGCAAGCCTGCAACAGCTGGTCAGACATTCGGAACATATAAGAAGAAAGCTGGATTTTTCAGATCAGAGCCATCTTAAACCACCCAAACACAGGCTGGTCTGCCAGTAGACCAGATTCCCAAAAAGAATCACAGGCCAAAACATGGAGACCATCTATTCAACTTGCAGACATAACAAACAGATTACATATTACACAGCTTGTTAATAAATAACCCTTTCAGGAGACCTGTTGAATATACACAGAGCCAGTCGGGATAAAATGTGATTATCTACTGTATGTTGATGCTGCTGTTCACACTTCTTGTCTTTCTTATGCTCTTCCTAAAGCAGTGATAGTTGTATAATGACCCCTTAGATAATCATGTATCCTATCCACTTCCCCCAAATCTTTCATTTCAATGTTTCCTCTACTCAAGCTAAAATGGAACTTATTAATAGAAGACTCAATCTTTTTCCTCCTAGGGTACCTCTGTGTGCTAAGCTTATGGATGATATTAACTGGGACAACTATAACAAAGTACTGCAGATGAGGTGAATTAAACAACTGAATTTATTTTGTAAATGTGACAGGTTAAAATCATGGTAGAATCAAGTTTGATTATCTCCAAAGTGTCTCTTATCTACTTGCTGGATGGCTTAAGTATGTTCATCCTTCCGTGGGTGTCTATGCTGAAATTTAACAATTCCAGTCATTTGAGATCAGAGACCAAACTAATGTCACATTCATTTTAACACCTTTTAACATCCTAGCCCCAAGAACAATTGCATTCTCAGGTTAATAACATTAGAGGTTAGAAGTTCAGATTATGAATTTTTGGGGGATGAGGCCACAATTTGATCCAAAAAAAAAAAAAAAAAGAGCTTTAGTGAAAACCTTTCAGGAAAATAAATGAGGACAGAGAAAGCTTCTGAGTAGAAAGGCTTTCAAAGCCAAAGGCAATCAATGTGGGTTGAGAATATATGACTAGAGACCTCTGTTGCCCAATACAGAGCTGAGTGTCTGACCCCCTTGTTGTTATTAGGAAGTTTTCCCTATTCTTACAGTTGGAACTCTTATAGGTTAACAGTGGAATAAGAGACAAAGCTGGGATTCTAGACTAACCACAACAAAAAATAAAGGTCATACTCCTGCCTCTTGAAAATGGTAGCAAAAAAATAGGATCCACACAGAGCTAAGTAATTAGAGGCTGCTTCTGAATCTTACCCAGGAGGAAAATGTGGAGCCTGGAAGAACTCTGAGAACCCTGAGGATCATAAGTGAAGTCAGATGGGGAAACAGCACCAGAGTATAATTTGCAAAAACATCAAAAGTGCAATGTTCTCATGAGTATTAACAGCGTTCATGTCTGCCGTAGCAGCATCCAGAAATGACAGGGTGGTAACTCTGGGCTGAAGGAGAGTGGAAATGGCTTGAACCATGCATTCTCCATAAAAGAAGGAATGTCAAAAGAAGCTTCTTAATTAAAACAAAGCTGATTAATGACAACAGGGTCACAAAAGATTACGGGGAAGAGGCCATCTGGAGCTTCCCAGTCTCTAGAAGTTAATATTTAACTTTCATGAAGTTTGCCCTAGCCAAAAGTAAACAGTGAATCAAATGAGTTGTGTTATGCTAAAGATTTTATGTTTAATATAGTAGCTAACTGTAATGTGGCTTTTAAAATTTCAAACTGAATTGGTTAAATTGATATATGCTAAACATCCAGTTCTTTCTGAAGTATTAGTCATATTTAAAATGTTCAAAAGGTACTTGTGGGTGGTGAATGCCAAGTAGCTCACACATTGACACATTGAACATTTTCATTGTCACAGGATGCTCTGTTGTTGGACCACACAGTACTAGAACATCAGATGAACCACGGGCAGTTTGTTTAAAAAAAAAAAAAATGCTCTAGCAGGGAACATAAAAGTGGTTCTGGGAAATTATCCCTAATTGTAGGAGCTATGGCTGGCAGGAACTGAGAATTTTGTCAGACAACTCTGGACACTGCGCTTGTGTAGTGAAATGGGCAGATGATTGCTTTAGTAAGGTTGAATTCTTCCTCAGTTTCTTTGGCTAAATATCAACATGACCTGGTACAGTCTCAAAGCATCCTAATACACGTGACTAAATGCCATGTGGTCTTGATACTGCCCTTATATAGCTCTTACTTTATAAATGGCTTCCCACAGTGAATCTGTCTCAAAACTAATTTTGAAAACATATAGATCCTTTCACAAATTTAAACTGGCTCCAACAATGTAATAACATGGTATAATCTATTTAACTCTATCCAGAGGAATATAAGTAGATCCAAAGGAAACAAAATATAGTTGTATAATTTAGCATTAGTTTGTCCATTAAAAGGAACAAATTCTCTATGATTGTAGAAAATGTACATGCTGTCTTTTACTGTCGAAAATCAAGCTTTCGTTCTGATTACTCTATAGAGTTGTATCTTGAAATATTTTCTCGTATGTTGGAAATATTTTATTGCCCTACATTTTTCCATATGTAGAAGATATTGCAACATTTTTCTCTCAGTAAAAATAATAAACTTTCAAGTGTTAAAACATTGAAGAATTATAATCCTTAGGAACATAATTGATAAAAAGCATTATAAAGATGTTAAAATGTTGATAACTAAATATTATACATCAGTGTAAATTTTTGTTGTGAGTATACCTCTTAATGAGATAAGTAATTTTCCCAGATCATCTATTTGTGAGTACATAAAATACTTCTTTATTGAAAAAAGCATGAGTTTGATCATGAGTTCAAATCTTAGTATTTAAAAAATGTATAGTTACTATAAACGCTGTTAAATAAAGTACATAAAATCTTAATATGACATTCAATTATATGAAAAGTCCTATTACGGATCAAAATCAAAGTCATACCATCATTTATAACAAAACTCTTGAGCTTAGTGTTGTTAAGCATTTGTCCTGGGTTTAAGCTCCAGGACCCCCCAAAATGAAATAAAACTGAAACTTATTAAGTCTAACCGACAACCGACTTCATCAAAACTTCCTTCAGTTTTACTAACTACTCATGTCAGGAAAACCCCAACTTGCAAATTCTATTCTAGTCATTGTGACAATTCAGTATTCTAGTTTCTAAGGGGAATACCAAAACAGTCAAGAAAACTAAGAGAATTCTGAGTAAGATGGCAGAATAAGGGTCCTGTGTGAATGAGTGGGTGAGGATACTTAAGCAAGTGCAGAAATCAACAAAAGCCATCACTCAGTCACCTGTTCCTGCCACTTCCCTGACTCACCAACTGATCAGAAGTAGTTAATCTCCCCAGTGATCTTCCCGCTAGATCTGACATGGTACCACACTGCAGACACCAGGCTACGTTCACCACAGGAGATACAGCTGTTGTGACCATGAGGAGGGCTACACTTAAGTGCCTTTCTGTGTATAGTGAAACACCCACAGGAGGAGTTTTACCATTTTCAACAAAGACTCCCTGGTTTTATCCACTGTAGCCACCAAAACTAGATACCCCAGCAGTAGTGACGACCATGGTGGGTTAAATAACTCCTACTGACTTCACAGTAGTGAACACAAAACAAACTTGACTGATCTGTGGCTGCCTCAAAATAATCACAGAAGCCACAACTGGGCTAAAAATACCTCAGCTACCTGAAAGAGTACAACAGATTCAATTGGGTCCAGCTGTGCTTGGTGTATAGATTGATGTATTTCAAGTGCTGAAAGGTCACAGTTGCCAATACAGACTACTGTGCACAGGGAGACTCTCATAATTGAAGGTGAAAGAAAACACTTTCCTTGATGAATGTTGTTAAAAGGGGGAGGCAAAGAGCAACGTAGCAGTCAGCAGGGCCTGAAGGGAATATCTGAGACCAAAAGGTTCATTCAATGGTGCGCGAACACTAGTTAAACAAAGGGAACTCAGAAAGCTCCAAACACCATGAGATCAACAAATTGCAGGAGTTACTAACATACACATTTCAGTAACTCTGAACATTAATGGACTCAACTGCTTAGTCAAAAGACACAGACTAGCATATTAAACTAGAAAACAAGATACACCTTTTTGTACTACCTCTAAGGAACATTCCTCATTATTGAAGATCTGTGCTCTCTCAGGGTAAAAATTTGGGAAAAGCTATTACAACCAAGCCAAATCAGAAAAAAAAGAAAAAAGAAAAAGCAGGCATTTCTATTTAAATATCTGACAAAAACAAAAGTTAAAAGAACTAGTTAGAAAGGAAAAAGGACATTTAAACTGATCAAGCGAACAACCCATCAAGAGGAAATTATAATTCTAAGGTGAACACAGTTTCATAAAACAGAACTACTAGGTAAAAAGTCATAAAAAGATTTATCCCACACAGAAATAATAGGTAACCATATTCTCAAGAACAGACAGGTCATCTGATTAAAGAAACATTACATAAATAAACATTAACATTAAAAGACATCATGGACAAATGAATTAAGCAAACTTTCGTAAAGCATGCCACACAAAACTATTAAAGACAAATTCGCAGCAATCTATAGTTCTTACACTACAGTTGGTTCTTTATTAGATCACAAGGCAAGTCCCAACACATAGAGAATGTTGAAATAATGATGTGTATTTTATTTGACCTCAATGAGATTAAAGATAGAGATGATTGCCAAAAGAAGTTACAGAAAATACATAAATTCATAGAGATTAACCAGTATGCCACTGATACTTGAACAGATTATAGAAGAAATCAAAAAAGAAAATATAAAATCCCTAAAAATAAATGCAAATCAAATACAAAGTAAACCATACCTATAGAATACAACAAAGACAGTCCTAAAGTAGAGTGACTGAAAGGCCAGCGACATCTCAAACAAATAACTTAATGATGTTATAACCTTAGCCCTTAGGAAAAGAAGCAAACAAGCAAACAAATAAACAAAGAGCCAGAAATAAATAAGAGCAGAGCAGAAATTAGTAAAATACATGTAAAAAATCATTGAAAGAGAAAATTTGTTATTTAAGAAATAAACAAGATTGACTTTTAAGCATTTGATTAGAATGTAATTTAATCCCAGTGTTTTTTTGGAAATTGTGCCACATAAACCCTACAAAAAAAGTTCTATTACCAGACATGAGAAATTTCCTTTTGAATGGTTGGTGTCTTTGTCAGGGTTTCTATTCCTGCACAAAAACATCATGACCAAGAAGCAAGCTGGGGAGGAAAGGGTTTATTCAGCTTACACTTCCACATTGCTCTTCATCACCAAAGGAAGTCAGGACTGGAACCCAAGCAGGTCAGGAAGCAGGAGCTGATGCAGAGGCCATGGAGGGATAATATTTACTGGCTTGCATCCCCTGGCTTGCTCAGCCTGCTTTCTTATAGAACCCAGGTCTACCAGCCCAGGGATGGCTCCACCCACAATGGGCTGGGCCCTCCCCCCTTGATCACTAGTTGAGAAAATGCCTTACAGATGGATCTCATGGAGGCATTTTCTCAACTGAGGCTCCTTCCTCTGTGATAACTCCAGCTTGCGTCAAGTTGACACAAAACCAGCTAGTACAGTTGATCAAGGTGGTTCAAGGGACCCTCCCAAAGCAATACATAATTATATATTGATATCTTTTGGGTGCCTCTCAAGTTGAGAGTAAAGACTCTGCTGCTGAAGATACTGCAGACTGAGGACACAGTACTCAGATAATTTGAGCTGGATCTAAGGAAAAACTTCTCCTCCTTGCAATCTAGTTTCTATAGTACCAGAAAATGTAATGCAAATTGCCAAGAGAATGAATGAATAGTCTCACCCAGCTGCAACAGCTACGAATCAGAACAATGGCCAGAATGGCAAGATGTCCATAAAGATGCAATAAGTTGGGTGCATTGGAGGTGCTAACCAAGGGGTGTCTAATTGGATGTAAGGTCCAGTCAGTATGGGAAAAAAAAATCATCCTTGGAACTAGAAATAGAGCCAAAATATCACTCACTATAGCCAGTGAGGTGATAGATCTTAGAAAAGAATCTGCTACTGCCATTTTGCTGGGCCAATATAATTCCCAATTTAATTCTAAATATTATCCATATACCCACATGTAGTGATAAAGCCTCAGCAAAGGAAAATTTCTGTTGATTGTTGCTCAGGACAGTCAGATGACTTTCCAACTCACAGAGTATGAAGACATTTGGTATTACTGCATTAGAGTCAATGTGATTTAGATCTATTAGCAGAGTCCAATTCAAGTGACAGATAACAGTGTAGCATTATTTAATCAGATATGTTGTGATATACATGGAAATGGGCTTCATCTACTTAAAACATCTTTAAAAAATGTCTTGGCAATTTATGAAAACGAGATGACTGTATGCTTTTCTCATTTCTTTTGTAATTATTCAATGATAAATATATTTGAGAGGTTAGAATATACTAGAATACTTCATACATATTCTATTTTATACACATTTCATATTTGTTTGAAATATATTTATTTTAACATTCCTGCATGTATGCCTGTTTTATATTTTCTCTTGTTTTGGAGAAAAATGAAATATAACTTGAACTACAAATTTTTTGAAATTTTATGCTATAAATTATGATCAAACACTATGTAAGCAATTGAAAAGCATAAACTTTTTTGAAAAATAACTAGTTTGATAGCCAGTACAGAATTCAATTTAATTTTTAATTGGCAGAAAAGGAATGTGACATTTATAAGATTATATCAGATAAGGTTACTCTAATCAAGATAAATGCTAATGATATTATCTGACAATAAAGGCTGTGATAATTATAATTAATAGCAACAAATATAAAAGAAGTCTCCTGAAATTTTCTCTAATTTTTGTCCAGCACAAGAAAATAATTGTAGCAAACAGTCCAGTGCCAAACCTCCATTTTTCATGTACCCAGAGGAATTGCCCTTCCTTTTCCAGGCACAAACCAGACAATGAACAAAGTCATTGATTACACAGACTGGAATTCCTTACAAGAATTTGTTGTCATAGCTTTCAGAACTTGCTATGACCTCCACACTTGCTTTTCAGGGAGTCCATCTGAGAGTTTCCTGTCGAACTGGGGAATTCAGAAGGGTGGGCTGTTCCTTCTCACCTCATCACCCAATACTGTGTGAGTTTCCCACACACACGTAGCAGGTGTACAGCTTAGTCTTCACGTGGGTCTCAAAGAGCTGGAGTGGGGGTCATCTCTAAGGCTGTGGCCTGTATGTGGCATGTGTGCTACAAGGTGCACTGCCTTGTGTGGCCTTGGGGGCAGAGAAAGTGCCAAGCCTTTCAGAGACTTGAAATGCCAGACTAGGGAGATACCCAGCGGGACCAACCTGCTCAGAGGAGAAGGGGGAGGTTGGAGGGGGAAGGATTGTGGGGGAGGGGTGACCGGAGATGGGCAGTGAGTGGGATGTAAAGCAAATGAGTAAAATAATAATAATACAATTAATTTTTTAAAAGAATACTTAGACTAAACTGTATGAAGGCAGTACCTACTGAGAAAATAAAAATTCTTTTCAGTGCGCATATTGTATTTATTAGGGGCATACATTAAAATATATATCAAGGAAAAGGACTAAAACTGAAAAGCCAGATGAGTTTTTCAAGAAGGAGCATAGGTGGTTTACTATGATAACTTCTGGGCCTGCTGTAGGGAGGCAAAATCAGTGAGGCAAGGACGAGGAAATATTTTGATAATGGCAAAACTCTATGCAATTGTGAGCAGGAGAAATAACAGTAAACCGTTAATAATTGAGACAAAAAACTACTTAATTGCAGTGCTTTTATCAAAAATTTCTGGTGATACTAAATAGGGATAAGAAGTTATTTACAATTAAACAAGCAAATTAAGGAGGAAAAATTAAAAAAAGGTATTCTGAGTCTATAAATTCTAATATCTACATAGAGTGAATAAATCTTTAGAGAAATGAAACATTTGAAAAAATGATTAAATTAGAAATAATTGAATGGAGCAGTATGAGCTAACGAAGTGAAAGATGTTATCAAAGATGTCTTTCTCTCAAAACATTCATGCTCAGAAAGATCCATTGCTGTTGTTTAACACTTTCTTTGGAGATTGCCAAAAGAGAAAATGCTGCCTGTCTGCGACTAAGAAAACGCGAGATTTAAAAATGACTGCAACATGCAGGCAGCATTGAATGAATGCTAAAAGCAAATTTATGTGAGCGAATTTACGATGGAAGAAGGTCAGTCTGCTGTTGTGTGGTGCCTGCACCAAGAAAAGTTTAAACTGAAACAAAGGAGACAAGCTATGAGAACATTCTAATAGTCATGGAGAGAGGCTCCTTCAGACCTTTCTAAACCTCTTTCATTTGGGTCCCCGTGTTCAGTCTGATGGTTAGCTGCAGGCATCCTCATCTGTATCTGTGTGACTCTGGCAGAGCCTCTACAGGGACATCCATATCTGGCTTCTGCCAATAAGCAATTCTTTGCATCAGCAATAGTACTTGAGTTTGGTGGCTGCATATGGGATGGATCCCCAGGAGAGGCAGTCTCTGAATGATCTTTTCTTCAATCCATGCTCTTCTATTTGTCCCTTTATTTCCTCCCGTGAGTGTTTTGTTCTCCCTTCTAAGAAAGAATGAGGCATCCAAATCTGGTCTTAGAAAAATTTTTAATGAGTAGATATATATTTTTTTCAAGATGAAAAACTGGAAAGGGTATATATAGGAATTGAGTGCTTGTAACACAGAGAGAAAATTAAGTGAGGTAAAACCATTTGAACTATCAGATCAAGCCAGGTGGCCATCTCAACTTCTCAACAGAATGACCAACAACTTTCAAAAAGTTACCTTATGTTATTTTCTTATTCGTATCATGCATGAAGTCATGATTATCTCCAGACTCACACAAAAATATGATCTCTAATATAGAAGTTGGACAATGACAATCATCTCCTTTCCCTACTTCAGAGCTTCCTAATTGGTAAGATGACCATAAAGAACATGAGAAAACCTAAATCTATGTGTCTCATAGTATTTGATTTATGACCAAGTGTGAGGGGCTTGTTTTATTATTATCTGAAATAATATGCTTCCCCATTTCTTTACTCTTATTTATCTCTTCTTCCTTCCTTGGCATTGTCCTTATTCCTTCTCAAAAGAAAGTCACTTTTACTTATTCTTAAATTTATAATGTTGACAGACAACAGAGCCTCTCACTGAATTATGAACTGGTAAAAAATTTTAAATATACTCAGATTGTGTGTGTGTGTGTGTGTTTGTGTAATGTAGTGTAGTGTAGTATTCACATTTCACTGTTGCTACTTTGGGATAATACGATCTGGAGGAAAAGGCTTTGCCACCACTGCATATTCAGTTTGTGTTTGGGCATTTACCAGCAAGATACAGTGTTCTTATAACTTTAAAATGTCTGATGCACCACGAAAATTGCTGTCAACATCTATCCAACCCTCACACATGTCTTAAAAGTGTCTTTCCCAAACATGTCCACAGTAATTTCCAGGTTTATCATCACAGATTATCTTTGAGGTCTAAAAAAACTTGCCTGGGAAATTTTTTAAGACTGTCTGTCTGATAACCATCAAAACTTCAAAGGAAATTAATTAACCTTGACATTATTTCTAAGGCCTGCCTGCCCCTATCAGAATCTTTGTTTGTCTTAACACTCTGCAGGTTTTGATAGATGTTTCATGCTAATGAATGGTACTGCTGAATTATACTTGACTAAAATCTTGCTAGACACTGTACTCAAAAGAGCTGAAAGCATAAATCTCTTGTGAAATTGTCTTGGGCATTCTTTGACCTAAGAAAACAAACATGGACCAAAATTGTGCTTGCAGTTAGAATTAGTAACAATAGCTTATGTGCTTGTATTCTGTTTTGCTTTGTATAGCTACTTTATTAATCTGCATTTCAGTTTTTCTCTGGTCCCAGGTATTTACAAGGAATAGTACCATTTAAAAAATCTTGGGGATGTTTTTACTTTCAGGTTACAAAGACAAGTCACTGATGAAAATAGTAAGATGCAGATGTTTTGCTCACACCAAAGCCATAGGGACTAAACAAATACAAAATATGTCCCAGTTTTGTTTTGCAGCAACCTTCTTTACTCTGATTAGAAGAGATGTCCAAACCTTTTAACATTTAAGATAAACTAGAATAATTTCAGGTCCACATGTACATGACTAGAGGGAAAAATCCCCTCTGTGGTAGGTGGGAAAACAAGCTATACCACTTAGAGATAGATAATGATCATAAGGAATGGGGAATTCAAAATCAAAGTACTTACCTTGAAATTAGTTCTATTTCTAAGAATTCTTTAATTTAAACAAAGACACTTAGGTAAATCTCGGTGGATAAAGGGTGTGTCTTGCACCGGGAGGATCTGAACCTACATAAAATCCAGGGGTGATAGCACACACTCTTCTAATCCCAGCACTGTGGAGACTGAAGCAGGCAGATCGCTGGGGCTCCCTGGTCACCCAGTCTGGTGACTTCTAGGCCAGTTATTGAAACCTTTGATAAATAGGTGGATAGATAGATAGATAGATAGATAGATAGATAATAGATAAATAGAAAGAAAGATAGATGATAGATAGATAGATAGAAAGATAGATAATAGATAAATAGAAAGAAAGATAGATGATAGATAGATAGATAGATACATAGATAGATACATACATAGATAGATAGATAGATACATAGATAGATACATAGATAGATACATAGATAGATAGAAAAGGTACCTGAAGAACAACACCTGAATCTATCCTCTGGCCTCCAGACACTTGCATGTGCAATCTCCCCTATCTATACATGCATACATACATGCATACATACATAAATACATACATCCATACATCTAATATACATAGGAACATTAGCAAAATGCACACACATGAATAGGAACAAATGTTTATCAAAGTATTTAAATTTTATTTTAGCTGAGCCATCTCAAAGTGTTGGATTGTTCTTTATTTCTTGACTTTGCTTTTTTTTTTTTTTTCTTAAGCCCCTTGATACCTCATTGTATCTTCCCAGTGACTTAAGGGAATTATAATGTAAAAGTAAGTGGCGATTCTCCAAGTCTCTGCTTCTGTCTTCCCCAATCCTGATTCTGAAGCAAAGGTTTCCAAGTCATCTTGCTAATTGATACATGTAAGTGAAGATGACATTAGGACTACAGATGTGTTCCCTAGAGGGTGGACACCAGTGACATTGCACACAACCTGCCTTGAGCGCTCACCTACTCTGCATCTGCAAAAAAACAGACTTTCCCCCTGGGGAACCAGTTCTTCCTGCCAAAGATGAGTCAACCCTGACTCAGTTATACAACAAAGCAGGGGGCTGATTTGAACCTCAGATTAGAAATAGTTGCTGGTTGGCTTCTGTACTATCACATAATCTAACTGTAAAGAAGAAGAATGTTCAGTGAGTCAACAGCCACAGCACAGAGGGGCTAGTGGTTAGTGACTACATTAAGCCTTTCTGCTCCTAGCCATGATGAACTTGCTCTGTGCAAGTCCTGCCATTGTGGGAGATGAAGCTGTTGGGTTATGAAAACACACTCTAGGTCTGGTAACACTTGAAAGGGAGGGACAAGCCGATGAAAAGAGACAATGTGCACAAGACACTGCTCCTCCTAGGCATCTGCATCTTGCCAGGCTAATTCTTCTTAGGCATCCTTTGTTTACCACCTAGTTCATTGCCACCACTTATAAAATTGTAAAAGGAGATTATATGGCTTCTCTTCCTGAAATTTACAATAAAATATGCAACCAGATGTTTTCTCCCAGATATTCATGTCCTGATTTAGATCACTGGATCTGGAACAGAAAGAGGGGCAAAAAAGAAGAAGATGTATAGAGAAGGAGGGAGAGAAAGAGGGGAAGGGAGGAAGGGAGGGAGAGGGAGGAAGGGGGAGAGAGAGAAACAGGGGGGGAGAGAGGGACAGGGACAGTAAGAGGGAGAAATTGAGAGGAGGAGAAAGAGAGAAAGAAAGAAAGATAGGGCAAGAGAGGAGAAGAGAGGCGAGAGGTAGAGGGAGTGAGAGGGGAAGACAGGAAGGAGAGATGGGGAGAGAGGGAGGGAGAGAGAACAAGAGAGCCCTGGTTCATGGCATCATTTCCACTTTTCATTGTTCTATAAAACTCATGTCATCTACTTACATCTTTGTGACAACCAAGTCATTATTCTAAAGCCAGTTCTTTATTTTGTAAATTAATAACCAGATTATTTGATCTTGGAATAATCGGAATTCAAGACCAATAGGTTCAATATTGAACTCTCCAAAATACCAAGAATGTAAGTTTTCTTGCTTAACTAAAGTGTGTGCCCACACTAAGTTCTAAATGTGAGTCACTAGGAGAAAACATCACTACAGCACACAAGAATGGCAGATATTCCCCCACAGCATTTACCAGACATGTTTTCACATACATCAGTCATCTGTCTCTCCTGATGGCAGTGATGGTATCACCACAGTCACCTGATAGCTCAGATGGGTGGTTTGAGGAGTTATCCACTTCTAGAACTAAAAACCCAAGGTTGGCAGAGTGGAGATTTGTCCCAAGGCCTTACCGTGCCATGTGATCTTCAGGAGGGTTTCTCATTGGCCTAAACCAAGGGAGCAGAAGAAGGGAGAGAATGCACTTAATTCAGAGGCATCAGCCTCCCGGGTACCAAATAGTAACTAAGGAGGCTGAGAATGTGCAGGAACCAAAGAAAACAGCCAACACACCCAACATCCTTGAGCATGAACAATGACCCGACTCCTGCAAGATCTGAGCTCAAAAATACAATCTGGTTTACTCAGTATAGATTCATTGCTACGCTAGTAAGTTATGAAGTATATGAAGAAATCAGTATATAAAAGCAAACATCAATCCTGAGAGATATATGATTTGTATAAGCAGCCACATAAACTCCACTTACAAGTTCCTGTTTGCTGTAATTGCTGAAATAAAGAGATTAAATTAGATTTCTAGATCACTGCTGCCATTATATGGATTCTGTCTTCATAGTCATTTTTAATCTAGAGTGACCTGTTTTGAAAAACATGCCACATCAAATTCTTCTTAAAAGAGCAATATAAATTCAGAAATGGAGATGTAAAAGATTTTCATTGTGAGAAAACCAATTAAATCAACCTGCAATAATTGCAAAAAAACCCCATATATCTGTATACATTTTCATGCATATAGTCATAATATATAGGTCCATATATGTACATATACACATATACACCATTGTGAATCTATGTGTATATGTGTGTTTATGTATTGCGCAGTATGTCACAATCATTTAAGGATTAACTGACTGAGTAAATCATTCACAAAATGACTTTCAGAAAATTCAACTAGACTTCAGTCATTAGTTTATTAATTTCACAAAATGTTATAGAGATTCTGTGAGTTCAGCAAACTCAAAATCTATCAGATAATACCACAGTTCTCTGGGAGATTTCAGATCAGTGACTCCAGATGCTATAGATGAAAAGGTAAATACTCTTGTTGCTAAGAGACAGAAGTTGTGACAGACAATAGGTGCAAGTAAAATGAAAGGGTAGAAGTTCATTTAACTATTTCCTCCCCAAATAACCAATATCAGGAAACTGAAGTAACATTTACAAAGTGCTTAGAAAACAAATGTGACTCTAAGATTTTATAACCCCAAGTTGCCTCTCAAATATAAACACAAAATCATTGTACTGGGTTTCACATCACTGTGACAAAATGCCCAAGACAAGCAATTTTTAAAACAAAAAGATAAATTTTTAGAGGCTGTAGTCCATGGTCACTTGGCCCCATTGCTGGAGCCCATGACAAAGCAGAACATGGTGTCAGAGAGTGCTTAGCAGAACAGAGCTAGAAAACACAGAACGGAAGAGAGGAAGAACTGAAGGCCTGGCCCAGATAGAACACTCCTCACTGATCTCTTTCCTCCAACTGGTCCCCTGATCCTAAACTTTCTAACACCTTCTAATAGAGCGTCATTGACCAAAAGGAAAACCTTCAAGGTCTGAGCTTTGGAGGAAACATTTAAGATTCAAGCCATAACACAAACAGCCCAAGCACTGTGTTCACATATGTACTTGGGCATGTTCTCAGAAAAGGAACTCTTGAGGATAAGATCCAGTCAACGTAAGGCCATTAAAAACAAAAATAAAAACAAAGTGGGATATGGCCATGATCCATATGTTCCCAAGGCTTCCCAGTTAGAGGTAAGAGAATCCTAAGCATGGGACAAAAATATCAAACAACAGTAATAATGAAACAACTTGGAAGATTTAAATGTGATAGTTAATAGTGAATATTGAAGGTGTTATGAGATTACTGGCTAATATTCCTAGTACAAAAGAACATTACAAACATGAAATTAATAAATATAACTCAAAAGCTATAGATGAGAATATGCTGATGTTCTCAAATCAGGACATATTGATTATATCTGAAAACCATGACTCCTTTAAAAAAAATTCAATGATATTTGGTACAATTCTCTCAAAAGCTAAAGGAAAATGGTAATTTTTTTTACCTGATCTCCAAAACCTTCTCCCTATTAAACATCTGCTTCCTGAACTGGGAAGAGCCTTACACAAATGACTCCATCTCGTGTTCACAGCCCTTAGTAGATTACAAAATGCCCTCATGTCATTGCTGAATCACTAACCATATGGCACTGTGGTGGCTTGCCCTTATTCCTGTAAAAAAACAACTTCTTCCTCAGCCCCCTGTGTTCCCATGGTTTTGAGCCATGCTGGATGCCTCAGTGGGATTTCTCTGGATTCTGAGTTTGGTTCTTCTGAGCTAACCAGATAGAGGGAGGGGAAGATGGGAGGTTATTAGGGGCCACCTCTTTCTCCCTTTCGGACACAGAAATGATTCCATCTTGATACAACATTTAGTTGGTGTTGGAACACTAATCAATATGTTTTTCTTATATTTTAACCCTTAGATCCACATCTTAAAGACCAATAGCCTATGTGATGGCTCACAGGCCATGGTTTTGTGTGTTTTGTTTAAATGGTTAACTTACAGAAGAAACACCTGACTGACCTGTCTGTTGTCCTTTGATAGGAAAGAAGTTAGTCGCAGGGTTTATCACTCTGGTTCAGTTAGAAACAAGATCAGAGTGGATTAAATAATAAACCTCAAAACACTTTAAAATCTAGTCGATAAAATATTAGATTGCTGTTATACACAGAACCAGCCATTGACTAACAGTGCAGAAGAGAAGGAAGGACCAGAAACTGAAGGCAGACTGCAGAGCAAAGAATCAAGACTGCTGTATGTGGGCTTATAAAGTATCACATGCAAAGGACTCAGGAGATGATGGAGAGAGGCAAAGTTGGATGAAGGCTGAGAGTGATTAGGGACCTCAGTCTAACAGCATGCTACTCAAAAGGATCTGAGGACCTGCGGCACCTCCAGGCAGAAGATTCTATCTGTGCAGAGCAAACGGTTGAAACATGGTAGAGCCCCATTCAGGTGCCTTTCAGTGAGGCTCAATCCCTTTCTCTGGTTAGTATGACTATTAGAGAGATACCAGTTGCTTCTAGTCGCCTCTCTACGTACCAAGGAACAAGTTCACAGTCAGTGACTGACCAAAGAGATGCACTTCATGCTTCATTGTCCCCAAGAAGAATCTGCCAAGGTTTTCCCAAGACCACATCCCCGCCATCTTGCTTTGGCCCCTTTCTGGATCCTTCCTCACTACAGCACACATGGATCCTGTGTCAAGCCAAATCTTTATATGCTACAGTTTGATAGTCTGTGTCAAGCGCTCTTCTCTTCCCTTGTCTTTCAAATAGTTATCAATCTCTTCCTTGCAATCTATTGATTTGTGACCAAACATGAGGAGGCCACGCTGGAGGCTAAAAAGATTCAGAACATCCTTGACTCGAATTTCATCAGGTTGATCAGACTCACTGCTCTGCCAGAATGCCTACATTTTCTATAAGTGCAATCTGAAAGTGAGCAGTGTATTCACAGAGTTCTTCCAATGCCCCATTGTTATAAGCGCATACTAAGTACATCCTCTAATTCTGTTTTAAAAGAAGATAATAATATATAACTCTTGGGGTCACATGCAAGTGTATATACAATATATATGTATATTAAGTGTGCACAGCATTATATATATATATCACATTCCTGAATGCAGAAACAATTTTTAAGGAAATAAAAGCAAACTACATTGCTTAACTGGCCAATGCTATTGGGTTGTTAATTTTATGTGTTTCCTAAGACAACACATTTATTTACACTAAGCCCTTGGCAGGAAAATTAATAAGATTGTTATCTGCATAAATTACTATGTCAGAGACAAGGTGGTATAAGAACACTTTGTTTATTTTGAAATGTGGTTTTAATAATGGAGAGCTACTAAGCTAACTGCAAAGTAGCTTTATCACAAAGGTACTCAGCAGAACAAGTGCAGAGGTATGAAAACCTAAGGTGAATCGTCACAGAAGCTATAAAATCACTACAGGGGAAAAAAAAAAATCAGCAATAGAATGAGCCAGTAGGTGGCGCTGTTGCTGTGTGTAATGCACAGAAGGAAAAAATATAAACGGAAGCGGGGCGGGGTGGGGGGGAGCAAGGGCCTGTGGGAAAAACAAACACTGCCAGAACACAGTGGAAAATAACCCCAACTTCTACAGTGTCCCAAGGCTTACAGGGTCGTTTCTGACTTTCTTCTGTCTGAGTTTCATCACATCTCACTGCCTCATGGGATTGAATGAGGACCTCAGCCTTTGTGTTTGGACACAAGGCTATGGCCAATGGGCTGTTTTCACATGCAGGCTGCAAGTTTCCACAGAGCTCTGGCATTTCTCTAATGTAAGCAGAGACTCTCCCCAAAAGTCAAAAAGTCTTTGAATATGAAAAGGTGCATAAAACTCATTAGAATGTATCTAAGTTCTACAACTTGAGGGCGGGTATTATCCCATATTTATCTGTAGCTTGGTCAATATTGTGTGTGGGTGTGCGTGTGTGTGCGTGTGTGTGTGTGTGTGTGTGTGTGTGTGTGTGTGTGTGTGTGTGTGTGTGCAGATGTGTGTGCGTGTGCTGAAATATGTGTATGTGTTGAAATAGTTATTTTCTTCCTAAAGTAATGTGCTTTTGCAACATTCAAAATAGCTCTCAGAAGCCATACCAGCTATGTGAAGAGAAAGGGGCTCATGTAGCTAACTGAAACCCTTCCGTGTTCCGGCTCTTTTCAGGAGCACGGAAGTTGAGACTTTCTCCTTTCTCTGGATAGGATTTATTGTCTAGTATCTCTTTTGTAATGTAAGTTTTCATGGTTCAGAAAGAAGTCCCGGTGTAGACAGCAAGGAAGTCAGAACTTCAACCCAGCGGATCTGCGTTGTACTAGTAATTGGTCGTTACAAATTGTTCTAGACTCCAATGGTCTCCCAAGGAGACACAGACCTGAAATAGCTAATTTATGAAACATCTTCCAATTACTGCTACCTTCAAGGAATCGCAGACAAAGTTAAAATAAGTTGCAAGACCAACTGAAAAGGGAGGAGCAGAGAAGATGCGCCCCTGTGATGATAACTTACACGATTTAAACACCTAAGGCTCGTTTGCCAGACTTTGTATTCATTGGTTCATTTTTATCTCTGCAATGACCGCATGTGGCAGATGCTGTCCCCGCCCCTTTATTCCAACAGGAGACACTGACATTGAGAAACAGTAAAGAGCTCCCGAGGACGACAAACTAATAAGCTACCCGGAATTTAAATGCAGACGGGCAGAAAGATGCATGCGTTCACCACGTACCCGGAATGTAAATGCGGACGGGCTGAAGAACGCACACATTCATCACGTGGCTCTCAAAGACAACAGCAAACATTAAATGCAGAGTTCGAGTTATGAAAGATGTGACTGAATTCACAATCTCGGTCTTCATGGCTCCCCGAAGATCTCTCTTGCACCACATCCGCTCTCGTTTTCGGTGATGGCTGACTTGCCAAAACTGGATCACCCGTTAAAAGCCAGTGCTGTGTCAACGGTGCCAGACTAGCTAGATAACTTAGGCTATAATATAAAACTAGGCTCAATATATTAATACTGTAAAAATACAACCAAATAGAATATCACCTAACATTTATGGAGAAAACAGGTGTCAATGCAAGTGAACTGTGTCTTGACCTTGCCTGGAAGTAGTACTTTAGGGAAGAAGTCTTCTCGGGGTGTATCCCTGACTTGAAAAAGCACAAAGCAGAACTGAGGGGCTGCTGAGTCCAAGGTGAAATCGCTCCACAGCATGGATCAGGTCAAGCCGTCTACTTTGTAGCAGAGAAATCCAAGCCTCGTTCTACCACGGTGCATTGCAGTTCTCTTCAAGCATATTTCCCAGCCTTTAAAGATTGATGGAGGGCAGAGAGGCCTCCGAGCGTCCAGGTACACATAAATCAAGGCAGGGCATCATTTGCTTCTGAAAAGCTCTGAGTCGTGGGTGGAAGCAGACGGATTTATAGTGAGCCTTGTGAAATCTGATCTGGAAATCGAGGGATATTAAATGTATGATTTGGCTGCTATAACCCACTGCAGCCATTTTAAATGGACTGAATCCTCGATTGCTACTGGTTTAATCTGTTTTTAAATAAGGGAAATCTGTATCCTGAGGTAAGGATTAAAATGAAGGTTTGAAAAAAATTTTTTTTTGAAAATCAAAACGAGATCTAATTTACATATAGGAATAGGAGCTCATCCATCTGTAAAATTTCAGACACTGAACCTCTTGATGTGTTAGAGCTGTGCTGTCTAGCACAGCTAGTACTAAATCTAAAATGGTTATACAAGTACATGTTATATACATGTTATACACGTTTACATTAGAAGAGCTTCCATGACTCTTTCTCAGTCACAAATCGATTTGTGACAGAAATCGTCCTAGTTGTCACAAAGTGAAGTACAAAAGGTAAGGGTTACCAACTGTACCTTGATTTCCAGGTTGGCTAGACACAGACTGTTAAATCGCATGATTTACCAAAATGTTTGCCGAGCCCGCCTCTCTCTGTGCTTTGCTTCCATCTTTGTCTGACCTTGGTAGTTCCTGAAGTTGTAACGTCTCCCCTTTTCCAACCTCTTTCCTATGAAGCTTTATCCTTTTGCATGTTCAGGTGTGAGGGCACACTCAAGGATCTGAAGTTGATAGCACATGTCCTCCATGATAACTCTCCATTTTTATTTCCTAAGGCAGCATCTGTTAGGGAAACCAAACCTCACCAACTAGGGTAGCTTAGCTAACCAGATTGCCCTGAATTTTGGGCCTCATGAATGCTGAAATGCAGATTTTGTGTGAGTCTAGGGACCCCAACTCTGTCCCTCACACATGCATAACAAGTATGCCATCCACTGAGCCATCTCTTCAGCCTGAAAGGTCTATCTTTATAAATAAATAAGTTCTTTAATTAAAACTTCTCGGCAGGTACTTTAATGACTGGGGGGGAATGGAACTGGGTTCTGTAGGCCTTCCTATGAAACTATCAATAGAAAGCAATGCTTTGACCAGAGGGATGCTGAGATAGTGGGAAAATGGAGATGTGACGCAGTTTCTCTGTAAAATCACCCATCAGAGAAGAACAACTAACTCAGAGTGAAGTTGCATGACTCTCTTGTCCATCTCTCTGAAAAATGCATAGGTAGGGATTTTATTAACCTAATTTTTTTTTCTGTTCTGATCAGTTGTTCCTTAGAAAAGGGGAAAGAGAAAGGACCACTTAACAAGGTTCTGTTGGTGGTGGTTTTTGAGACACTGTTTCTCTGTGCGACAGAGCCCTGGGCTGTCCTTTAACTCAGAGAGGTCCACCTGAGTGCTGGGGTTAAAAGCATATGCCACCACCCCTGGCCCTTCTTTTACTTAGTCTTTTTTCTATGTGTGTGCACATCTACATGTGTGCTCTCCCATGTGCATGCCGATGCTTGGGGACATCAAACGATAGGGCCAGGTGCCTTGGAGCTGGAGTTAGAACAACCCACCTCACAAGAGTGCTGGAAAACAACAAACTCTTAACAGAACTGGAGAAAAAAATCTCCTCTTGATCTGACCTCTAAAATGTATTTTTCCACTCGCAAGGACACACTGAATTAATATTCTTTCAGTTAGTGAAATAGTAATCTAATTTGCTATAACTAATGTGTTTGAAGAATGTTAGCATGCATTTGATTTTATTAAATGCTTTGTGAGGATTTAGCTGTATTTCATTTTTATTAGATGCTTTATTTATTTAAATTTCAAATGTTATTTCCTTTTCCCAGTTCCTCTGGAAACCCCCTATCCTATCCACCCTCCCCCTGCTTTATTTTCTAGTTCCATCCATTTGCCTGAGAATTTCATGAAGGCATTGTTTTTAATAGCTGAGTAGTAGGCCATTGTGTAAATTTCCAAATTTTCTGGATCCTTTTCTTTTGTTGAAGGACATCTGGCTCTTTCCAGCTTTGAGCTATTATAAGTAAGGCTGCTATAAAATTGCAAAGCTTCTTTAAGGCAAAGGACATGGTCAATAGGACAAAATGGCAACCAACAGATTAGGAAAAGATCTTTACCAATCCTATATTTGATAGAGGGCTAATATCCAATATATACAAAGAACTCAAGAAGTTAGACTTCAGAGAACCAAATAACCCTATTAAAAATGGGGTACAGAGCTAAACAAAGAATTCTCAACTGAGAAATTTTGAGTGGCCAAGAAGCACCTAAAGAAATGCTCAACATCCTTAGTCATCAGGGAAATGCAAATCAAAATGACCCTGAGATCCACTTCACACCAGTAAGAATGACTAAGATCAAAAACTCCGGTGTTAGCAGATGCTGGTGAGGATGTGGAGAAAAAGGAACACTCCTCCATTGTTGGTGGGACTGCAATCTGGTACAACCACTCTGGAAATCAGTGTGGAGGTTCCTCAGAAAATTGGACATAGTGTTATCAGAGAACCCAGCTCCACTACTCCTGGGCATATACCCGAAAAACACTCCCACATATGACAAGGACATATGCTCAACCATGATCATAGGAGCCTTATTTATATTTCATTTTTTAATAATGGCAATGAGAAAATCTGAATTCTATTCCTGCCCTTCCTTCTCAAGCAACCTTCCAAAGCCAGGGAGCAGAGTTTAGATGAAAGCCACACACAAGGGCATTCAATGCTGATGGATGCGTGTCATTTTCCCCCTCTCTTTCAGTTCTGGGGATTGAAACCAGGCCCCACACATGCTAGACAAGCACTTAGCCTTCAGCCTGAGCTCTGAAGTTTGTTTTGATGCTTCTTTACTTGAGGTGGGCTGCTTTGATAAGGTAAGAAATCACGGCCAAGGTTATCTCTTTGCTACAATGGGGAATATATATTCTTCTTAAGCAAAAGGCCAACTGACCTGTGCTAGTGATCCTGACACCACCATCTACCAGATAGTTTTCCGTTCCTAGTCTAATATGCAAACCTACCCAATCAATCTGAAACATGTTATAAGCTTATAAATGTATAATAGACCAATGCAATACATTTATAATTCACAATCTTAACTTCTCATCAATAATACACATGTCTTCAATTACCATTCCTTTTCATTCTCCATATGTTAGGTAAATTTACATTTTTTAAAAAATATCCATTTTATGTATATGAGTGCTCGATCTGCATGCACACATATATGCCAGAAGAGGACGACAGATCACTTCATGGATGTTGGTGAGTCAGCATGTGGTTCCTGGTAAAGAAACTCTGGATCTTTGGAAGAGCAGCCATTCTTAACCATTTCGCCATCTCTCTCTCTCTCTCTCTCTCTCTCTCTCTCTCTCTCTCTACCTTGTCTATTTACATTTTATTTAAATTACCGTTGTGTCTTTCTTCTGTGTTTTGTCTCATGAATTCCTGAACAGTGCACTCCTTAAGACTATAGAATCTGCATTTGTGCATAGCACATTTTATTTATATTTCATTAAAAATTCATGTAGGAAAAAATGACATTGGCAACATGTATTGTATCCTTAATAATTTACAGTTAAAACATTCTGGCTTTAATTCTTCTGCAAGTGATATTAAAATATTCTAGACCAGTATGACCTTGTAGAAACACAATGTAGACTATATATAAGATTTATAGAAGGCATGTCCTTAAAAGGAAGTGAAAGTTGATTTTAGCTACATAGTAAAATCATATACCACATACACATTTTTAGTGTCATCAAGCGCAATTATAAATAATTTCATGGTATTTTTGTCAAACCATATTTTGCATTTAGCAATATGGACTGTGTAGATTTCAAGCACTCAGTGGGTGCAGAGACTAGTGACATATAGCTGACTGTCTGACCTAGATGAAAGGCTGACTAATAGAACTCGATGTCTGGCAGACTGCTGGTTCCCTGCCATGAAAGTGAAAATTGCAACACTTTCTGTTGTCCATTCTGTCTTATAAATTCTCTAATTATATGTGTCCATTTCTGTTATTAACCACCTTCATTCCTTTTAAGTCTATGCCTAGTGTTTATTTTGTATTAGAGAGTATTCCTTGAATTAAAACTATGTAAATTATAAAAGTTAATATTATTTAGCTTTCTCAACCTCCCCAGCTATGCCTCCAATGTTGGCTGCATTGCTACATTTACATTGTTTAGTTTATAGCCTAAATATTCTGTTCTATCATCATTATATATTAGGATGTCTTGTGTTGTTTTTAAGGCTCTAGACTTGTACAACTAGTAACAGAGAAAATCCATGGCTCAGTGTATAAGAGTGCTTTCCACCCAGGCTGGTGACCTTAATTCTATTCTTAGGACCCAGATGACAGAAGGCAAGAACCAACTTCCACAAGTTGTCATCTGACCTCTATGTGTGCATCCTGGTATGCAGACAACACCCTGGACACATGTACATATACATGAATGAATGAATAAATCTAGATCAGTATTCCGGAGAGTCGGAGATTGGAAAAGGTTACTGGAAAACCAGGCTGTGTAACTGAAGCATTTGGAAGTAGGCACATGTACTCTTATTCTATGATCCTTGGAGAAAGATTCTCCATAATCAGGATGAATGAATTCTTGTTTCCCGTGTGGCGTCATTTTTGCCGAATTGCACTTCAGTTCAGTTTGCTTCATTTGAGAATCATTCTTGCTACACAACTTTACATGTCCCTCGGTGTTTAGTTTGCCTTATTAAGGTGTCCAGGTTATTATTAAGGTTGCCTTATTAACGTTGCCATCATATTTTCATGGTATTATGTTTATAAATCATTCAAACAAGTACATGTACATGCCTTTCTTCTTGGCTCTTGTCTGGAGTAGCCCTCTAACTTGCTTTCTAATTTGAATTTATTGCCTCTTATATCTGCACTGATCTCTGATTCCACAATCAATTTAATTTTATGGGTATATTGGTCAAGGTCAACTTTTCTTATATTCCCAGGAAGTGAAGATATTTCACTCCTGAGTAATTTGAGGAAAAACGGTACACGTAAGAGAAATAAAACTTTCTGAATCTTTGGATTATAAACATGGGTTTATTTTCCCTCTACACTGGATCAGTACATTTTTGTTTTCTAAGAAATATAGAATTCTATATAGAATTCTTGAAAATGCATGTTAGCAAGTTCCATTGCTCAGAAGTTTACAATTTAAGCAAATCACACAGGGAATAAAATGAACCCTGTGTTCTTCCCCTTTATAGGACTGGTGATTGGGCAACAGTCCGGACTTGACTTTTAGCCACTATTTCATACTTGTATTGTTGGGAAATCCAAAGTTTCATCATGTTAAGTCTCCTTTGGCAAACACTTGGAGAAATCACAAATTCCATTGGCATATTCTGAAATGTCCTTTTCCTGATCACATTTTTCAAAGATTTAATTGCCTAGTGAGGGCATCGGGAACTGGAAGAGACAGCCTGTGATCAAGAGGAAATGCAGACATGTTGGTGAAGCTGATCATTTTCTTTGTGGATCTCATGCTAGCTTCAGCTGTTGTTGGTACCCTATACGCTGTCTACTTGACAGTAGCCACGGGTGCTTTTATCTTAGCCATTTTTTACATTTTCAAAGGAGAGATGGGAAAAACCTACGACCTCAACAAGGACAGAGGCTGGGTGCTGGAGTCTAGCGGTACTGCCAAGAAACCACTGGCTCGCCATGGGAAGATCCTTGCTGGACATTTCTCAGCCTTCCAGCCCACAGAGCCTCCCTTCTGAAGAGTCGCAGTGCAGCGGAAGAGCCAAGTGGGAGGGCTTCCGGGATGCCGTCAACAACTCAAATTTACTTATTCAGGTGAGGCTGACAGATGTTCACCTAATTTCTCCTTGATGTGAGAAAAGTAACATGTATGTTTGGGGTAAAAGAAAAAAAAAAAACACTTTCTTGTTTGAAAGTTTTGCCATCCATTTCTCAGACGTAGAGCAGTGGCAGCCTCTGTCGCAGTAGCAGATTTTAGCTGTCAACCTCGCTTACCGAGGGAAACCAGTGTCACTGCCTATATCAAGTGCTGACCAGACAGAGGGGAAAAAGAAGAGATTTCCACCTTCTCTAGCAATTTGGATAAAATGTTTGACAGAGACTAAAGTTTAAGGACATTGCTGCTTTGACCAGATTTGGGATTCTTTCCCCTTGATTCCAAGCAGCAAAGAAAAGCAATGCACTCCGTGGGTTCTACGCTTTCAGAATGGCCTTTACGGCATGTTTGCTAGCTTTGGTGGCTGGAAACAGTGGTCACTGTAGAGAAAACATCAGTGTGGTGGAATGACACTTCAAATGCTGACATGTTACTGACTTAGAATTCTGTTTTTCCTCCTCTACTTCACGGCTTTGGCTCTGTGAAAGCAAGCGGGTTGATTTTGTCTCCCGTTCTGTTTGATAAGTATGTACTCTAAGTGCCTTGGGTTTGAGTTTTTGTGGGTAAGTTGTATTTTATGTACATACTCATAATTTTAGTTGTAGAAGACTCTGCTTAGTTGAGTTCATTTGTCAGCATGTAACTTTTTAACACCAGTTCTTAGCTCTCTTATCTCAGCCTTTTTATATCTTTTGGACTTTCTCATACTCTAACTTTTCCCAGACATTTCTTTCCAACAAAATTAGAAGTTTACAACAGATTGAGAAACTCTAACACTTAGGTAAACACTTTACATTAAAGAAATAGCAAAATCAGAGTCTGTAAAAAAAAAAAGAAAGAAAGAACTAGGAATGTCATTCTGCAGTCAATAAATGTCTAAAATCACAGAAATCAGTAAATCCTATCCAGTGTGACATATTCCTATCTAGTGTGATATAACACTGTCCACTCTCCAGTGAAGTCCAATAGCACCTCCACAGAATAAAGCTGTGTAACATTTGATTGACTGAGGACAGGATCTTGCAATGAATCTTAAAATGATCCTCACCACATGGTTTCGACCTTTATGCACAGATATCGAAGGGGCTGATCTAACTGCCAGGAAGAGGGGATGCTGCTAAACTATGCCTCAAAGTGGTAACTCTAAGTGCTACCGTGTACTTTATAACCCAGAAATATAACAAGTTTGACTGTTGTGCAGATATCATTCAAGAAGGCTGCAGTCAGCTCTACACTTTGGAACTCTGCCCATTCATACCATGACATATCCAAGAGGACCAGAGAAGCAAGGGATAGCTCATATCTTTGATTCTGGGAGGAAAGAAGAAGTAATTCCAAATGTGAGGGTTTATCTGAGGTCACAGACTCTAGGAAAGAAAAAGTAGGGGCTTCAGAGGTAGGAATATGACTACAGAAAGGGCAAGAACAGGAGGCCACATGTCAACTCTGAGAGTGGCAAAACTGCATGGAGCAGAGGAAAGAGTTGCATTAAATTAGAGGAATTTCTGGGCACCTAAAAAGAGTCAGCTGTCACTTTGGTAACATTCAGAGCGAATGGCTATGGCTGCAACCCAATAAAAGCTCCTTGTTTGATCTTTGCTACGTGTTCACATTGGAAAGGATAAAGTTGATGGAAATACAGAAACGACATCAAAATTGGTCCTTACTTTGACTCTGTTGAGGTTGTCCTTCAAGTTGCATCATTCCTGTTTTATATCCCCTGATCAGATCCCCAGAGAGCCAACTATCTTTGGATCTACTTCACTGAATATCCTTCTGAAACAGACAACTAACTGCCCTTTGGCCTCTATATGGATTTTGAAAACATAAATACTAAATTCAGTTAGGTGATGACTCATTCTTGAGACTTTTTATGTAGCACTGATTCATCCAGGGGCTCTCTAGAGCCTTCCACCCTTTTGGTTTAAACAGACATAGACAGTTGTCTAGTATACTTTTCATCCAGCAAAGAAACATCTTTTGCCAAAGTCCTGAGAAGGAACTGCCCAGTTTCTCCAGGGACATTTGGATGAGAGTCTGTTTCTTACAAGGCAGCCGGTTCTAGAGAAGTTCTTTGTAATATCCAGTGGAAATCTGAGTTCCAACACTCTTGAGTCTTTGCCCCATTTCTGTTCTGTTAAGCAATCCAAAAACAAATTACAGCACTGCAATCCCAGATTCTGAAAAGAAAATAGCATTTCTCTTTATGGATTTTCCTTTTAGTGCTTAAAGCATGAACAAGCTGCCTCTTTCTGCACAAATAGGACTGGTTAAGATTATAATGGTTGGGTTATGATCACTTCAGGGTTTGTTTGTTTGTTTGTTTATTTTTAGTGTCAAATTGAAGAGAGGCTCTTGATGTGTCCTTTCTGACTTCTTGTACATACTGCTTAATCAAGAATTTTGAAAAGCCTTCCCTCCAAGCTTCGTCAAGCCCATTTTTGCCCTGAAGAACAGCATTTTATTAGCACATCTGACACAATCAAAAAGTAACCCCAGTGCCCCGACCCACTTGCACTTCCCACAGAAAACCTAATTTAACCCGAATGACTCCCACAGATGTCCAATAATTTTCTAGTGAATACTGTAAATTGGAAGAACAAGAGAGTCTGGGCATTCTGGACAAATGCCAGTCTTATCACTATAGTATTTCGTGGAAACAGTAGCAACAGTACAGCAGTGAGCCTTGCTTCCTGTATAAAATGAAACTTCAAAGACAGCTGCAAGTGGAGAAAACAGAGTGTTGTCCAGCCTGAGTCAGTAAGATACACTAAGGCAGAACTGTGGTAGGAAGGAATGGCTCCCAAGGGCAGGATCCTTGGGCTTCTTCATTACTTTGGGGGAAGTCAGTGCAGAAACCTAAAGGTTCTGTGATTGGTCGAGAGAGAGAGAGAGAGAGAGAGAGAGAGAGAGAGAGAGAGAGAGAGCGATTGAGAGAGAGAGAGAGAGAGAGAGAGAGAGAGAGAGAGAGAGAATTTAAGAAGACAAAAAGGGAGTCTTCAGCCCCGAAGTGCATACTTATACATCTTTGTTTTTGGCTATGCCTCTGGTGACCTTTGTAACAATGTATACACCTTTAGATTTGATAATCTCATTAAGATCTTGACATTACTCGCTGACAGCCTGTATAGACTTGCCATCTCCCTGGGTCTTCATTGCTCAGTCATCGGAGGAAGGTATGGGCAATTAATCCCTTTAATGTCTCAATGCTACACATTTCAACAAGCAAAATGAACTTTAAAATACGGAGCCCAGTCACCCCACATGGAGGTTTACAGAGAGTCTTCTTTTGCATCTTTACATAGGCTTTGCTAAAACTTATGGGAAGTATGAGACACGGGAGCCCCAGGGACATGGGAGCTGTTTCTAGGAGCATTTATAGAATTCAGGAAGATTCTTCAGACACAGTCATGGTAGTAATCTAGTATCCATGATCAGTTCCCTTGTACTACCCATCAGTTTAGATGTAACACAGCATCGCAGGTACTCATTGCCTCATTTTTCAGAAAGGCAGTCCAAACTAAAGCCACACGCTTCTATTCTACACACAAGCATGGCATCTTATGCACTCACTGTTGGTCCCTGGCACTTTATTTTTTAAGGATCCCAATTCATATGCCTTAGTCAAACCAGGAACATAAACCTGATCTGCCAATTACCTGGGAGGCTAAAACTGGAAGATGTACAACTTTAAGGCCTGTTTTAGAAGAGGGCATTCAAGGTTGGGATGGGATTGCAGCCTCTTAGTTTGGTGCCGAGCACTATCCACAGTAGTGTGGACCACACAGCTTAGCACTTTCTGGCCCAAAGTTTGTTACTTTGGGTATATACTGAGAATGTCTTGAAGACTCACTAAATTAAGCAGTATAGGCCAAACAAAGACCTCTTGTTCTTTGGCTTCAAATCACTTCTACTATGTTTCCATATGAAAGGTCATATGAGCACAAGGGAGTGAGATACTTAGAATTGAATCAACTAACTAAGCAAAGATGTATTTTTTTTCCTTAAAAATTATAGAGTGAGTTTCAATAAACTTCCAATTCAACAGTTTTGTTTTTATCTGCTTTTAGTATCTTGTGTTCTGAATGACAAAATTAATTCAGCCTGTCCAATTGATTAACATTGCAAATCATATTTTATGTCATACAAGACAGATTTTGTTAAAAGCAAATGAATAGCTTTGGCAGTGATTTCTTGGATAGGATACTACAAGTATAGGCTAAAGATGTAAAAATATATAAAGTAGACCTCCTTAAATTAAAAACTTCTGTGCATCAAAAGACATAATTAAGAGTAAGAAGATGACCCCCACAATGAAGAAGAATATCTTTCAATTGTCTATCTGACAATGGTTTGTCTCCAAAATGCATTAAACCTTACTAATAACAACCCAAACGAATAATGTGACAAAGATTTTAGTAAACATTTCCCCAGAAGAATGCACAGATAGCCAATATACACATAAAATGATGTTCCATGACTATTAGTCATGATGGAAATGCAAATCCAAACCATAATAAGATATTGTCCATAACATTAAAAAAGTTACAATTTAAAATGATGAAAATGGGGCTGGAGACATGACTTAGCGGTTAAGAACACTGACTGCTCTTCCAGAGGTGCTGGGTTCAAATCCCAGCAACCATTTGGTGGCTCACAACCATCTGTAATGGGATCTGATGTCCTCTTCTGGTGTGTCTGAAGACAGCTACAGTGCATTCATATAAGTAAAAATAAATCTTAAAAAAAAGACTTCTGCTAAAATGATGAAAATAAGAGATGTTCATAAGTAACAGGGAAGAATGGAATACGTGTACTGTTGGTGGGAACATAGACTAATGCAGCCCGTATGACCCCTCAAAGTAACAAAAATATAATTGTCATGTGATCCAGCAGTCCCAATTCTGATTGCATACTAAAAATAATTTTAAAGCTCGGTTTTAAAGAGTTTTCTCACCCATGTTCGTAACTCACAATAGCCAATGGGTAACAGTAATTCGCATGTGTATAGACAGATGAATGTACAGATAAACTATAGTGCATAGATTCAGTGAAATACTATTCAACCTTAAAAAATTAACCTTATGCATACTAAAATATGAATCAGTTTTGAGTATCTTAACAAAGTCTCACTAAAGAAAATAAAGTCCAATCACAACAAGACAAATTATTTTATGTAGTTCCACTTATGCAACGTCTCTAGAGTTGTCAGAACCATAGAAATAAAGTGGAATGATGGTTGCCTATGACTCAGAAAAAGGTACATGTCTCTAAGTCTTGCATACCACAAAGAGGTCTGGAGAGGAATGCTAGTAATAGCACGGCAGTGTGATGTAGTTTACGGTCACCGCATGCCACTCTTAAGCACAGAACTTAATGTCCTCTAACTTAACATAATTAAAATCATAATAAAAAGAAAATAGATAAATTAGATTCCTGTCACAAATTTATTTTGTTTCTGAAATAGCATAGACTAATATATGAATCAAAATACTTTTAATTTTTGTATGACTAAAAAAAACTATGCTAGAGGGAGTCTCATAGTAAAGAAAAAAATTAGCTTTTTAAAAATCGAACATAGCATTGTGTCCAATCATATTGAGTCTGTGTCAAGAACTTTTAAGAGACAATTATTCCAACTGGGGCAAAAACCTGTTATGCCAGATTTGGGGATCCAAGTAGTTGTAATGGGTGGGCAGGTTTTTTACCCTGTGGCAATTTAGCTTATTTTGGCACTGATGAGCGTAAGGTGTCTCTTCACTGACTGTTGGCTTCTGATGACAAAGACTTCATTACTAAGTCCCATGATAAAAATCCTGTAAATACTAAAGGGTCTTCAGGGGCTTGAAACCAATTTATAGCACAAGATGGTGCACAGCAGCTAGATTTGCTTTTAAAAATTTGAGTCAGAACTTCATTTGCTATTTCAATGCAGCCGATGCTTAAGGAAGCATTCAATTACTGTAAAGAGAACAGAGCTATGGCATGAGGCTGTGATGTAAAGACACCTGGTCAAAGGCACTAGAATGAAGACCATTTCATCAAAAATTGCCACAGAGTGTTCTTCTAGAAACAGGTGATAAGTTGTGTTATCTTGAAAATATATACGCAATAAGTTATACTATACAAACACACACACATATTCACTATTAATACTAACTGTTAACTTGAGTGGACTTGAAATTTACATGTGTCTGTAAGGGCCTTTGTAGAGATGGCTACATAATGAAAAACTGTCCCGAATTCATGTATTGTTTAATTCATTGATGTATTCAAGATTTCAATCCCTACTTAGAGGAAATGGATTAGGAAGAGGTGTCCTTGGGTGTGATACTTTGTCCTTGCCCTGTGCACCATGGTGTAAGTTTCTTCACCATGACCCCACCATCATAAGAAACCCTCTTAAACAGTGAGAAGAGAGCTTTCCTTCCTTAAGCTGTTTTTGTTGGTGATTTGGGCCAGTAATGATAGAACTAACATAGAACCATATTCACCAAGATTTAAATTTATACTTCTCTTTTAACCTGAATCCACTGAGGTAAATTTCCAACTTTGACTTCTTCAGATGACCACATTAGTTCTCCATATGACTGTATGAAAGCTCATATTCTTATCTTCACACTGAAATCAAGGTTCTGCCCTACTGTGAGAGAGAAGCCAGGGCAAAATTTTGTACAAATAATTTCCCCCTGTCGCTTACACTAATGCCAGCACAGTCTTGGCAAGCATAGTATAGATATTTGTGTGCATTCTCCTTAAGTACTTGTATCTTGGCTTTTGCCAACTTTATCACCAGGGAATCCATCATGGGTTGCTACAAACCAGATGATTTAAACTCTAAGGTACAAGTTAGACCAGTGTGTAGAGACCTAGTGTCTCTTCCTACTACCGTGGACTACCTTGGGTATAGTCTTGTCATACCTAAATGTGACAGTACATTGTTCTTTGTTCTATGAGAAGAATAGAGAACTGTCTATAGCCTTTTTAAGTAAAAGTACATTCCCATATTGCTTTCCATTCCCCTGGCCAAAGCAAATCTCAGCATAGTGAATGATCAGCTGGGTAAAGAAGTGTCCTCCAACTGTAAGAATCAAAATGAAGGCGCTATTTGTTGAACAATGATTTTGAATAACTCTAATGACTAATAAGAGAATCAAACTTTATTGCCAGTAGATTATATATAAGCCTGCTTAATATTATTAACTTGCTTTCATTTATGGGAAGTAAACATAATACAATTATACTGAACATTGCTAGGATGAATTTTAGTAGAACTTGAAATCTACTTACTCAAGGCTTTGAGACTTTTCCTTAATTCCCATGAAAGAAACTGGTCTGCTTGCTAGGCAGGAATTAGAACAACAACAAATAAAAACAAAATTAATGCTTTGAAGCTGGATCTTCCCATTTGCAGCATTTTCAAGGACAGAGATTCTTTCATTATGTGTCCTGTTGGTCCGTCAGTCTGTTCCTCTACCTACATCACCTAGGATACGACATAGCATCCTGGAAGACACAAGAGCCTTGGTGACAGAATATGTTTTTTATTAGAAATATCCTGGGTCTACCACTGGTTAGTTCTGAACTTTAACAACTTCTGTAAACTAACAAGTAAAAAATATATTAGTAAAACATGCCTGAATGAACTAGGAGGTTGCTGTATTGATTAAATGAAATATATATAAAATAAGCATTAATCAGAATACATACAAATTGACATAAATTTCTTGGACTATAGTTACCAATTTTTTATTTCTCGATTACTATCTTTCTTTGCTTATTTTAATTTGTTTTTAATAATGAGTTACCATTAGGATATATGTATTCTTTTATAGATAAGTGGTGAGTAATATTTCTATGTTAAATATCTGTCCATTGGGACTAATAAGTGAAATAGATTAAAATAAATATGACAATTTGTATAATTATCTAAATTCAGTTGCAATAATTTGAGCTGTCTAATTTTCAAAACTTTCATTTTTTATAATGCCAGCTAATAGATATTAATGATAAAGAAGATAATATAAGAAATCACACAATCAAGTATCTCAATAACAACCTCAAGACTTGCTAAGATCAAATTAAATAGAGCTTTTAAAGTAAGAATTGGCTAAATCCTCAGTTTATGTGTAAATGGTTTGCTGAATAAGAGAAAGAATGACTGACAGGTAGTATGGAAATGGTTTAGCCTGAGCTTTGATATCTAACGGTTCCCCTGCAGAACATCTTTATAAACGACTGTGATTTCTCATGTTTGTTCATCTCAATGAGTCCAAAATGAACAAACCACAGATTTCTGTGCAAATGTGATTTATGCCTCTGAAACAGGCCTGGTGAATTTAAACACACACACACACACACACACACACACACACACACACACATACACACACACACACTGGAAAACACTATTTTTCCCTAGAGGACAGGCGCTTGGCAGCTTGAGTTATTTAACTGGGCAATGTTTGCTATGTTGTGGGGAAATGACATAGCTGACCTCATGTAACAGATATTGTGTTTATGCGCCCACAAATCAAAGGCATATAAATTGATCATTAAAAAGAAAATGAACACTTTCTGAAAATGGATTTTACACCAATAAAACCTATCAAGTGCTGTATGCCTGAAACGTTCCCTAAGATATACTAGTATTACATGAAAAACAATGTAAATAAATATACAATTTCTCCAATAATGGGTTTAGTCTAAGGTATCGACTTGCAACATTTATAAGCCCCTATGCACACACTTTTAGTAGGTATAGTGTGCAGAAATCATGAATGTTTAGTGTTTGGGGGAGATAATGTTTATTATAATTTTATTGTAATTAATTATATTTTTTCTTTTTAAAACCATTTTTAAATTCATTTATATTTTGACAACATTTTTCTCCTAAGTCACTCCAAATTATTTTCTCCTCCTACCCACTGAACCTTAAGTTCTTTCTTAAAAAAGAATCAAAAACTTTTCTTGGGCAACCTACTGGTTCTATATATGTGTATCTATCTATCTATCTATCTATCTATCTACATATGTGTGTATATATATATATATATATATATATATATATACACACACATATATACATATATACATATACACACACACATATATACATACACACATATATACATACATACATATATATATAGTGATAAAAGACTTTTAATTATATTCTTTTATACTCATGGTCAATGCTTTTTCAGCCATCATCTTCCTCCTGCCACAGATGGGAACAAATTTCAGGCTTACAGCCAGACATGTCACAGAGAGTGAGAGACCTTGGAGCACTAAATATTAGGCATTTTACCTCCAAAATTATGAGGTAACCAAACTTCTTTTGAAATATTCTGCTTCCCATATTTTCTTATAGCAAAGGAAAATGCACCAAGACATTTTATATGGACACACATGGTGTAAAATAATGACAGCTATAAATAGAGTGTGAAGATGAAGATTAAGAAGTCGTGATAGGTGTGGTGGTACACAGACTGGTATAAAACGACTTAGAGACCCAGTAAAGTTGATCAAGAATTAGAGATCACTCAACCTAAAGAGAGAGACAGGTGGCAAAAGATCAGGATAAGGCTAAAGCCAGAAGAAACAGGAGCATGTGACTCAGCACAGTTCTGTGACATGAAAGTAGGGACACCACTGAGCAGACACATGTGTCTGTGGTGACCAATCATTTTCAGGTACACCCACTGACATCACTCAGAATTTCTGGTAGTTCTAAAGTATAACACACACACACACACACACACCCAGAGAGAGAGAGAGAGAGAGAGAGAGAGAGAGAAAGAGAGAGAGAGGAAGTGGCACACTTAGATGAAGAGCTAGGCTGTTAAAGATGGCAGTGAGGAGGATTAGCTTTCTCCAGGAGCCTCTAAATGCTTATCCAAATCCACATCCGGTGGTTGGCTCTAAAGACAAACACACAAGCATCACTAAATGGACCCAACAACCTGCATTTGTATATTTCTTTGCATGTCTAAGTAAGTAACAAAAATAATTGAAGAATAAGAACTTGAAGAAAGGATGGTGACATGGGAAGGGTTTGGGGGACAAGAGGGAGGGAAAGGATGCAACTACATTTTAATCCAAACTTTTAAATGTTAAAGTGTTTACTTATATCTGAGGAAACACTCAGATCAGGGCTATTTAACCTAGTTGGAGGTGAGAGATGTTTGTCTGACTGTTCACCAGTTTGGGCATGCATTTTGTTCCCTCTGTAAGGACAGACTAGAAAGGGTAGGCTACTCATTCGGAGAGAAATGAAGGAAATTCAAATATAATTTGTTTTCTCTTTGATATTTAGAAATATATTTTAAATAGCCACGCGGTCTATCTGTAACTGGACACTGGAGAACAAAAGACGGTCGCCATCTTGTTTCCAGCAAGCCCACATCCCTTTCCACTGGAGAACAAAAGACGGTCGCCATCTTGTTTCCAGCGAGCCCGCATCCCTTCCTGCCTTTCCCATTGTTTTGCATCATTTACTCAGCCCTTGGCTTAGTGAACCTGAGACCAAGAAATAAACCCAGCCTTGTACAGCACCTTCTTCCCTAATGAGGTGACCCTCCATAGTGACAGTCCTCCAGACTAGCAATGGTAAAACCAGCCCCCCACAGTGAATTAACAGTTTTCCTTTTATAGCACTGCATCAGTTTTGTAGTGTGATTGTTTAATGCCCTTGTCCCCGCCTCCCACAAACACATGTTGGCCAGGCACACATTCACTCTTTAGGATTCTACAGCATCTCCTATATCCATATTTTAAAATACTTTTTAAAAAAAGAAAGTCATTTAAAGTTAAATGCATGAATATTTTACCCAAAGTATAAACATATAACATTACGAACCCTCTATGTTTAACATTGCGTTGCAATATAGGTCATCACAAGTCCCAATCTTGTTAGACACCCTCTGAGTTTCAACTGATGGAAAATTGTCGATGATCAATGTGATATCTTAATGAAGGGAGTGATGTTCTATTATGTGTTAAGTAGAATTCACATAGCACTTGGATGGAGACAAGCTTGCTGCTATTCCAATAAGCAGTGAGAGAAACAGAATCACATAATGTTGGAAAAGAGTGAGTCGCCCTGGTATCTCTGTTGCCATGGCAACTAATGCAGCTTTCCTGTAAAAAGATGAGCCAACTGAAATTAGGAATTCCTCACCATTACTCACGTAAAATGTATCACTTTACATGATACTTTGTATGTAATACAGAGGGTCTTCTTCTCCTTTCTGAATACATAAGCAAGTGGCCTTTCCACATCAGAACTGCACCGTGGTTTGCACATTTGTCTTTGCAGGCAGTAGTCCTGTCCCAGTGCATCCACCATGTAGCAGATACATCAGACACAGATAGGTGTGATTTTTTAAAAAGGGTGAATGTGTCATCTCTTCCTTACCACAATGCCCTGACTGACCCTCTCTGTGACCCCATGGATGTTATTCATAGTTTATTTGTGAAAGAAAACCTCCCATGGTCTTCTAGAGAATTAATTGTTCTTAGCTTTCCGGGCAGAAATGGTTTCTCAGTTAATCTCAGTTTTAGATTTGTCTATTGCTTTGAAACGGAGAGATAAAATTATCTTCTCATTATAACGAATACGGAACCAAATAAAGGGTGTCTCCTGATCATGAGCATGGTGTGCTGAGATCACAGCTCAACTCAAGAGGGCTGCAACCTGCCACTTAGGGTTTTTCATTGATGAGCATGAGGAAGTTTGGGGCCTGTTTGAGGCTGATAGGGATGGGCTTAGGTCTCACAGTTCCCATGATTCTCACACTAGGATTCCTGATGTGATCTCTCTCCAAGTTTCCATGCACAGCTGCAGCAGGGAGCCCAGAGGAAGCATGCCAATTCCACATCAGTGTTTAAAAGTGAGCGTAAGTGAGGAAGATGTACCAAAGACTTGACCCACATTAGCTGTCCCTTCACCATTAATTAAAATCACAAGACATGTGGAGGAAGAAATGCCCTAGACCTCCCACATTTGGAAGATACTCTGTTTCCCAGGAAAAATAAGGAACTGACTACGTCATTTGAATCATGGCCCGGGCTCGGCATTCTTGTTCCCAATTTAAATAGCTTATTTCATAATCTTTGTCAGAAAGCAAAGACCCCATAGTGGGGCAAATCCAACCTACAAAGCAACCATGTCCCCACAACAGTGTCACAGTGGCCTTCTGACATACTATGTATTTACCCATACTGTGTCTCACAGATCCAAGAGCACACAGTCAGTATAGATGTGCCATCCATTTGAGAGGTGAGCACAAAGTGGGATTCTGTAATGTCCTGGTAAGTGGTCCGTACATGCCTTTCCCTTACAAAGCCATACCTGCTGCTCATGCGCAGGCCTACTAATCACAAAGCCACAATTCTGTTTGTCTTCGTATCCTTCTATCCTAGAGAAGAGACAGAAACTCTGGGAGACTTCTAAAAATTGCAGTTGTGAGAAATGTTCGGAATGTAATAAATAAATAAATAAATAATAAATAAATGGCAGCCAAACATGGGAGCAGAAGCTTAATATCCCAACAAATTGGTGGCTCTGGCAAGGGGCATGAGGAACTTGAGGACAGCCGTAACCAACCAAAATGGATATGGTAAAAGCAGAGACACAAAGTAATGGAGCCTGCCACTAGTGTTGCTGTTTTTAAGAAACCCGTGAGCAATTTGCTGTAAGTGTTTGAAGCTGATAAGCATCCTATTTGTATGAGATAAATAATATGTGAGCGGCTGTTACAGAAAATAGCACATTTTCAATGCTTGGAGCATAAAGTTCAGTTAGAGAAGGCATGAGATATGGCGTTCTTATTCTCCTGGTTAGATTTTTCTAGGTCACTCAAACTGCTGTCTACACATGAGTAACAATAAAATTCTCGTTTAAAAACAAACAATCACAAGCCTGAAGTGCCCACCCGTTATGGGTAGGAGGACAGTCCTAATACTCCAAAGTTTCTCATTTTAGGACATCACAGCCTTGGAAAAGTAGAGGCTATTAGTGACATTATACCACACTTGCTGAAATGTCTTTGGAGCTTCACATACCTAGAACTATCAAAGTCTTCTCATGATATTGCAAACTGTTCCTTCAAAATGTCTTAGCCAGCAGAACTCAAGTTCCGCCATCATTGTAGAAAAGAAAAGAAAAATTAATGGTCATCTCCTTTGCTGATCTCAGCATGGTCCCGGAAGACCATCCTTGACTACTCACTGATGAAGAGCAGTGTAAATCTGCTTCTCCGGCCGTGATTTCTCTTGCCTCCCTAACATGTTGGAAAGCATATAACTTGTCTCATTAATCACATTATCTTTTGCTTGCGTAGACTTTCCTTCTCTTTGCACTGTTCTGGAGTGCAATCAGTTGCGTATTAGCAACCCGGGGTTTCTCAGAAATCCTTGCAGTATGTTGTGGCATGCAGGAGCCTTTCCTACAATCATTGAGTCCTCACAAAATGTATATCAACAGCTGTAAGCACCATGGAGGACAAAGAAAGATAAAAACCGACGAAGAAGTGACAGCTGTTAGGAACTGGAAGAGTCATTAGGGTTTCAGAATGTACAGTAAGGATATCAAAATTTAGATATATAAGTATTTGCTCATATCAGTGGTTTAGCAGAAGAATATTATCCTCCCCACACTTTTTTTTTTTTTAACTTAAAAACTTCTGGTCGCTTTAAGCCAAGATGTTGGTACTAGAATCTGAACTGGGGAGACATAGGAAAAGTGAATGGAAACAGAGTGGAGATGTGTGGTCGTGGGTAGCAAAGGTTCCCTCAAGTTGAACTTGGGTGTGCACAGGGAAAGACTCCTTTGCACAGGTCCTCCCTCGGGTGCTGAAATGGAGGACTGGACAGATAAATTATAAATAGTGTGTTATGCAATCCAGCTGCAGCACAAATTAATACAGCTCAGTCCTCCTGGGGCAGCTCTGCGCAGTGGCATAGAACACACCTCTAAAGTATTAGCCACGGAGCTGGAAGCAGGCCAGCCATGGTTTGCCTGCCACAAGCAGGTGCTGCTCTTGCAAAGGACCCAGGTTCAACTCCCAGAACCCACTTGACTGCTCACAATCCTCTGTCACTTCAGTTCTATGCCACCCAAAACCCTCTTCCAGCCTCCCCAGGAACTAGAAATGCATTTGGTACATATATGTTCAGGCCGGCAAAATATTCATATGCATAAAATAAATGACTATTATTTTCATAAAACAGATTTCTAAAGTATCAGTGAAGACAGAGGAGAACAGTTAATAGGCCATCTGTATTCTTGCTTCAAGAGTTTCCTAGCCAGTGTTTTTCTGATGCAGCTTGAGAATTGGACACACAGCTGAGGAGAGAAAGACAGCTCAGGGGTGAAAATCACTAACTGTTCTTTCCGAGGGCCAAGGTTCAGGTCCCAGCATCCACATGATGATTCAAAATTGCTCGTGAATTCACTTGTAGGGGTTATGTCACTCCCTTCTGGCTCTCCAGGCACTGGCTGCATGTGCATGGTACACATGTGAGCAGATATTAACACACCTACACATGAATAAAAACGAATAATTAGAAAAGAACACCTACGTGGCTTATAGAAAGCAATAGACTGAAACCCCAGGAAAGAAGAGAGATCTGTGCATGTGTGCACTTCGATAAAGTGCCACCCATCAGTAATACTTTCACAAAGATGGTGGTTGTAAAATGGTGGCCTAGAAAATGTGAACTAGGGCCCAAGAAGTGTATACACTGGCTCTTCGGAGCACACGAGACTAATGCAGATCCATTTGGGCTGAAAATCACTAGCTCGGAGTTGTGCATACATCTGGATGAGTCAGGGAAGGGCTCCCCTAGACCAACCAAAGTGAAGTCATGGCTGTAAGGTTCTGATGGAACTACTTAGAGAGATAACGGGTCGAGAGCATAAGGTACTGTTGTTGCCTTGGACCACACTGTACCTTTCTATGTGTCAATCACAGACCAGCATGTACGGGGGTGTATCGAGCGTCTTTCTATATGTGTCTGATATTCAGCTGCCGCTTATTTTAACTTGGGAGATCTGACAAAGCAACACCATCTGCCAGCCATTTTATTTACATGCAAGTTAAGTTACTTTATTGCCTTAGGTGCTCTGCTTTTATGTGCTTATGGGAAGGTTCTTTCAAGTTCAGTCTTGAGATAAGGCACCAGTACAATTGTGTTATTAGTCAGAGCATGGTAAGACTTGCTGCAAAGCAGTAGGGAGTGAGGCAGCCATAAGATATATGATTGTAAAAACAACAATAAAAATAATAGTAAACACATATTTATTTTTGTGGTGCTGGGGGTTGAACTCAGTATGAGCTTTAGGACTGAGCCACACCCTTAGCAGAGGCACCCAGTAAAAGGAGTGGAGCAGCAGGTTGCTGCTGGCCCAATGTTTCTCCGAGTGTGCCCCACTGAGTCCCAGAGAAGCTAGGCTGTTTGTTTACTGGTTCCAGTTAATTCACTGGTAGAAGACTGGTATTGGCACCATTAAAGCCCTTTGCATTTGTAGGTGGCCATGCAGGTGGCAGAGCGATCGATCGCCTCTCTATGGAAAAAGCCTCCAGGTGGAGTCACAGCTGGAAAGAAATGAGCAGCTGCCGTGAATCCAGACACTGGTTAAGAAGATAGCTGGGCATCAAGAGCATCTCCTGTCCGCTCAGAGAGAGCCTGTCACAGGGTGAATCTCTTCAAACAGTGAAAACAGCAACTTTTCCCTGGCATCCACATAAAAAGTTTGTTCCTAAAGACAAAGTTAACTATGAAACAGATTTTTTAAAAATAAACTTTGTAAACCCAAACTTCCCACTGACATCACGTCTTCTTAATGAAAGACCCTGTACTGCTGTTGGAGAATAAACCTGGAAAGAAACCAACAGGCTTATTGCTCCGGCAATTGAAGTATGTAAAATAACAACTGTTTGGCTTGGTTCCCATAATGAACACATGGAAACAGTTCAATTTTTTTTATTATTACTTTTTGCACTAATCACTGCTCTGGACAATTACCAATTTGGAAACATTCAAAGATGAATTCTTTCTGATGAACAAAAATAGACACCAAAGATTGAAAATGTGAATTTTGCCAGGGATAAAGGCTGGGAGGACACAGAAAGACTCAAGGGAAAATCTCTTCCATGGAGTCACAAATGCAGCAAGACCTCACTTGGTCATTTTCCGTCAACAGAATGGAAGCAATATACCTCTCCTGTGCCGGGACAATTCCATCCCTTTCCTAAGGTAACTTGTTTGAACAGATACTATAACCTAATTTTCCTGTGGGTTAGACTGCTGACAAAGTTGGCCATTCATTGCATGGATGCTACCAGCCTGAGTCCTGGAATGAACTGGAACAGCGTTTCTTGAAGAAGTAAAGAAATATCTTCTTCTCCACATTGCTCAAGGTCACTGAATCATCTCTCTCTAGTTGGAAATGAACTTTAAATGCGCCCAAACGTATAGAAATATGAGTGCACAATCAGACTACATAAGTATGATTATAGATTTCTTAAAGCAAGCAGTGCTAAAACTTACAATAAGAAGAATGAAGCCATATGCTGTCCTAAAATAAAATATATATGGCCATGGAAGGAGGAATTTGAGGGTGTTAAAATTTTAATGACATTGAGAAAACTTACATATAATGTTTTTTGTGTGTTATATGGATGGTTATGTACACATGTTTGTAAGTCCACATATAAAGTATTTAGTATTTTTAAGTATTTGTTTTCCTGAGGAGAAAGATCAAGAAGGATTACAATAATGACAATATATCTTACTTTACTTCCTATGTTCTTATAATTATTGAACTTTTACCTAATTATTACCTGTATATAACAATAAAAGAGAATAAATTTGAAACAAAAATTATTTCCAAAAGGGAAAGTTTATACTCCAAAAGGAAATGCACTATATTTGGTCAGAATGTATTTATTAAGGTAATATTTTCTCATAGTTACTATAATGAGTTAACATTCCATTATTCAGAATGTCAGAAGACATCACTGGGAAGCTGTTGAAATACACATCATGAGGACCCACCTAAGACCAGCCAAAGTGTGTAGTTAGCTAACATGACCCCAAGTGAATCTCGGGCTTGTTACAGATACATTCCTCTAAAACAGAAAGGAACTTGTTTTGTGTTTCGATCACTGAAAAATAAACCATTTTAAGAGGAAAATGTTTCACTTAAAAAGTTTCTTAGTATTTGGGAAAAACCACTTAAATATTTTTCAAATATAAAAGATAATGTGTGGAAATAAGCTTTTCAAAATATTAGCTTTTAAAATGTGAAATAGAAATCCAAAAGTTTTCAGTAAGTAAAGAAATAAAAAGAAATGTCATTTACCTATTTTAAGAAAGTTGAAGTAATTTTTGTAAATCGTGGTATTTCTTCTTCTATGTTCCCACTTCCTACATGGAGAGTCAGCCAAGTCCAGATGTCTTGAGTCCTTATTCCCAGGGAACTCAATCAAGAACAACATGGAGAAGAGGCCACATATGGTATGAGCTGACACTCCACAGAAGGTGTAACTTCCTGTTTCCAATAACTCAAGACCAATCCCATCACCCCTTTCAAGGTCTCAGAACAATCTCACCTGATCTCCTAAGAGCATCCCTCAGTGGAAACTCCCTGAACAAGGTGTGACTCTGTTTCTAACAATTCCTTACTGCAAGAGCTGCATGACCTTTGGTTCTCTGCCTACTGTCATTAACATAAGGAAGTGCTCCTGTTGTCCTGGCAACCAGAAGGCACACACCACTCTTCCTGTTGCTTGTAATCCTGGTTTAGTTTCTGTTGCCTTTTTAGAACTTCAAACTTTGTGGTCAAATGAATACGACTAGTCTCCCTCTGTCTCTGTTGTCTCTCTTATTTTCAATTATTACATACATTTATTGTGTATTGTACTGTGTAATATGAGGACATTTTCATACAGGTCTACACTGCATGTTGATTTTATCCTCTCTACTTCCCTCTCCCCAATTAGTCCTCTCTGTTTCACTCACATTTTGCTTCTATATTCATGTTATACAGGCGTGCGCGCGTGCGCGCGCGCACACACACACACACACACACACACACACACACACACACACACGAAACCAAACGTATTTTCTGAGATTGGCCTAATTTTTACTCACAACATTAGCTCAGTAACTAGCTTACCCTTTGATGTGCCTTTCCAGGTATTCTATTCCCAAGACATCTCATGTTTGAACTTTCCCCACCTGTCTCTCCTTCTTTTGTTCCAGCTTAAACTAACCCCAATGCCCTTTATTGTTGTTGCTATTAATGGTAAGGTACATGGAATTAAACTACGTGCCCAATCCTGTATCTTTATCCTTGTCCTGTTTTGCTTTGCTTTCGGTCTAGGCTGCATGCTGCAATCCTCTCGATTGTTCTAAAAAAATACTAACATTTGAGTTCCACGTCCTAAGAGTCAACGTAATTGGCTTGATAGGCAGCCTGGGCAGAGCAATGTTAAAACCTTATTGAGTGGTTCTAATGTAGACCAAGTTGGAAAACACACTGGGTCACATTTTCCAAGTAGACCTATTAGTTTTGTTTTTCTTTTATTGGATTTTTTTTAAAAATTTGCATTTCAAATGTTATCCCCTTTCCTGGATTCCCCTCCAGAAACCCTCTATCCCATCTCCCTCTCCCATGCTTTTATATGAGGGTGCTTCCACACCCACCTACCCACTCCCTTTTGCTTCCCTGCTCTAGCATTCTCCTACATTGGGGCATCAGGCATTCACAGAACCAAGGACCACTACTCCCATTGATGCCCAACAATGCCATCCTCTATTACATATGTGGCTGGAGCAATGGGTACCTCCATGTGTACTCTTTGGTTGGTGGTTTAGTCACTGTAAACTATGGGGTGTCTGGTTGGTTGATAATGTTGTTCTTCCTGTTGGGGCTGCAAAGTCCTTCAGCTCTTTTAGTCCTTCCTCTAACTCCTCCATTGGGGACCCGGTTCTCAGTCCAATGGTTGGCTGTGAGCACCCATCTCTGTATTTGTTGTTTTTCTAAACATTTAACAAAGGCAACTTAGGAATGAACCCCTTCCCTTAGAGGTTCTTTGCCAATCTTTTCAGCCCTTCTTCCTTCTGCTCCATTTTCCTTCTGTTATTATCTTCCAGTGCTCTGGGTATGTGTCACAGAGATGCTGAAACTCTCTAGGCTGTGCTGGAAGTGGGGGAAAGACTAACTGTATGTTGTCTCCAGCAGTGTCTCCAATATCTCTTGTTCCTGTGAGAGAATCTTTTCTACCTTCAAGCTCCCAGGTATAATCCAGCCCATAGAGTTCATCACTATAGCTTCTTTCCAATCCAGCACACGGATGAATAGGCTTCTGCCATAGCAAAACTCTGGAGTGTCTTAACATTCAATATAGCATATCAATTAATCCACCATTCCTGTAACTAGTGCTCAGTAAAATTTCATCTTTATAAATTATTTAGAAAGGAAGCTGAGGAAGTAGCCCAGTCAACAAAATACTCCTCACTTCAAGCAGGAGTACCTGAGTTTAGATGACCAGAAAATGTACTCATACAAAGCCAGGCATAATAGTGAAAAGCTGTAATTCTATCTTGGGGGTTCAATGAGACATATGGATCCCCAAATTTCATTAGCCTGCCAGCTAGCAAGCCCAGCAGAATCAATGAGCCTCAAGTTTAGTGAAAGACAATGTCTAAAAAAAAGTAATTAAGTTTAATTAAAATTTAATTAATTAAGAATGGTCATGAAAAGATAGATGATGGCAGCCTTTGGCCTCCACCAGATGTGCATGTGCACCAACATACATGCATTAACCCACATTAACAAGTATATGAAACTCACACAAGTGATACAAGATACAAATAACCAAAACCTGTAGGGTTGTTTCTGTGGCAACAATGTCTTACTATTATATTGCTGTAATAGATACCATGCCCAAGGCAATTTATAAAAGTTTATTTGGGGCTTACAGTTTCAGAGTGTGAGTCCATGACCATCGTGGTGGGGAGGATGGAGCAGAAGGTAGGTATAGCACCAGAGCAGAAACTGAGAGTCCATACCTTGATGCACAGCCATGAGACAGAGAAACCTAAGATAGAATCATGTGGACTTTTGAAAGCACAAAGCCTATGGCCCCAGTGGTATACCTCCTCCATCAAAGCCATACTTTCTAATCATTCCCAGACTGTTCCACCCACTGGCAACTAATTTAGATATAGGAGCCAATGTGGGCCATTCTCATTCACACCTTCACAAAACCCATTTCCTAAAATTCCTAACAAACACACACATGGCATATGGTTTCCTTGATGCAAAATCTAAGGTTCCTTCCTCTTCTGTAACTATGGCTGACCTTCAAGAACAATAGTTGAGATGGGTAGCATCCATTTTCTTGGATGGAACAAGGGCTGTACCTCATCTTGAGGTATGAGTATCAGCCATTCACTCATGAGCTGCTGTGTAGAGTGACCCCTTTCATACCGAAGGTAAAGAGAAGTGATCCTCCAGCAGTCTGTCACTGCAGAGGGGTGCTGTGTTCTCAATTCGGACTTTGGAATGAATTCTTCAGATCCTTACCATCCTAAGTGTAGTTTGTAAATCAACGACTCAACATCACCTGAGAATTTTGAGAAAACCAGAATTCTGAGAAATTCTCCAGAATTTATTTATTTTTTTTTAAAGTTGACATGTCTCATTTTATAAAATTCATCCTTTCAGAGGATTCAATGGGAGTTTCTTGACGTGGCAACATGAGAGAATGTTATCAGTAATTCCAGAATATTGTCAGAGTTCCAAAAAGAAAACCATGAATCTGTAGAATCATTTGACACTTCATCAACTCCTAGGTAACTGTAAATTTATTAGCTATTCTGGATGTGCCATATAAATGTATATAAATTTCATGTAACAGAAATCCTAAATTATTCTATTTACTTATGTAGTAGAACGCTATTGGTACTTCATTTTTTACTAGATATCCCTTATGACTTTACCACGTTTTCTTTGTTCATTTCTTAGCTGCTGGGCATTTGGGTTATATTGACATAGTTGATTGATATAAATAATTCCTGTTATGAACACTCATGAAGAAGATTTTGTGCACATATTTAAAATATGTTGTGCACATTCCTAGGATGAAACTGCTTGGCATTACTTTGATCCTATGCTTAAGTTTTGTGACAGTATTCTGAGGGGGCTGTACTGAAAAGTAAGGGGTGGTAATTTCCCCTCCAGGAGAAAGAATGCTTCAATCTTATCTAGCCACAGTTCCTGGAATGTCTCCAGGGCACCAAGAAGCCCTTTCTCCCAGGAAAAAATGGTCCAACTTTATCTAGACACCCACTCCTCTTCTAACACAGCTTAGCCACTGGAGTGTAGGCCAAGAACCCCAACAAAGCCCAAGTCAACAGCAGCCAATCACCTTAAATGTCAAATGACCCCACCAATGCTTGCATGCCTAATCATGACTGCTATAGCCCACCCTTTATAAAATGTATAAAAACTGTACTAACGGAAGTTCAAGGTTGCCTCTCCTCTGGATGTCGGCTGCCCCAGTGCACTAGACTAATAAACCTCTTGCTTTTACATTGATCTCTGACTTCTCATCTCATTCATGGGCACCTCAAATAGATAAGAATCAATTAGGGTCATACAGTACGACTGTTGCTCTCAGCAGTAAATAGGTTCTGCTTTCTCAATATTCTCTTCAACACTTGGCACAAGCTTTTTGGCATCACCACCATAGCTTTCTTAATGTTTTTTTATTACTGTGATTAAAACACCATGACAAATGAACTTACAAAATAAAACAGTTAATTAGGCTTACAGTTCTAGATGGTTAAATCCATGACATCAAAGCAAAGGCGTAGTGACAGGAACAGTTGAAATCTTATACCTTGGTCACTAAAATGGAGACAGAAAGAACACAGAGAGATCACTGGGACAGCCTAAGGAGTTTTGAAACCTCAAAGCCTGGTCGAATTGCCATACCTTCAAGTAGACCACACCTTCTCATCCTTCCCCAAACACGTCCACCAACTGGAACCAAGTATTTGAAAATTTTAACCTAAGAGTTCCATTCTCAATCAAATCATCAAATAAGCTAATCAGAAATGTGACATCATTATAGCTTGAGCTGGTGTTTTCCAAGTACCTAATGATTCAAATCTCTTTTCAAATTTATTGTTTATTTTTATATATTATTTACAAACATATAAATGACTGTATTTAGTTATCTTGTTGTGTTATAGGTCATTATATTTTCCAAATACTATAATTCTACCAGACATATGATATGCAAATATTTTTTCACATTCTGTAGTTTGTCCTTTTTGCTTTCCTGATAGCACTATGAGTGGCATGGAAGTTTTATTTCATAATATTCAGTTTTTCTATTTCCCCTTTGTTTGTTTATATACCAGGTGTCATGCCTAAGAAGTCATACCTAATGGAAAGGTCATGAAACTTTATTTCTATGGTCTTTTTTAAAAGTATTTTTTAACCTTTTCATATAACAAGAAACTATCATGTTTTTCTTTTCCCAAAACCTCTCATCCCCTCTACCTCCCTTCTCCCTACATGTTTATTTTCTCCTTGTGTCTTTCTGTCTCTCCGTCTGTCTCTTTGTCTCTCTGTCTTTTCTCTCTCTCTCTCTCTCTCTCTCTCTCTCTCTCTCTCTCTCTCTCTCTCTCTCTCTTCTCTGGCCCTCACTTTCTGCAAAGAAGGAATAAAAATTTAAAATCAGAACAAATGGAAACAAAGTTTTATAATTTTATCTTAATATGGAATTCTAATACAAAAATAACATGAGTTGCTTTTTAAATGGTATGATGCAGATGCCAAGTCCTTTTGCATCCTTTTGCAAAAGCATCATTTATTGAACAGCCTAATTTGCCCCATTACATTGTCCTGATAACAGGGTCACAAATCTAAGCCTATGAGTTTACTTTTAAACTGTCAATTCTACTCCATTGGTTGTTTTGTCTATTTTTATGCCATAGCAATTTCTTTACTATAACTTTGTAGTAAGGTTTAAAATCAGAGGGATTAGTTCTCTAATTGTGTTCTTTTTCAAAAGATCTCTCATGCACATGGATTGGAAGGATCAACATTGTAAAAATGGCCATCTTGCAAACAGCAATCTACAGATTCAATGCGATCCCCACCAAAATTCCTACTTAATTCTTCATAGAGTTGGAAAGAGAAATTTCCAAATTCATCTGGAATAACAAAACACCTAAAATAGCAAAATCTATTCTCAACAAGAAAACTTCTGTGGGAATCACCACCCCTGACCTCAAGCTATATTACATAGCAATTGTGTTTAAAACCACATGGTACTGGTACAGAGATAGGTAGGTAGATCAATGGAACAGAATAGAAGATCCAGAAATGAACCCTCACATATATGGTCACTTGATCTTTGACAAAGGAACTAAAAACATTCAATAGAAAAAGGACAGCTCTTCAACAAATGGTGCTGATTCTACTGATACTCAGCATGCAGAAGAATGCAAATTTTCATGCATACTATCAAACCTTTAAAAAAATCAAGTACTGACAAAACTATATTCATATAGTTTTATGCAAAAATGATTTTAAAATCTGTACATTTATCTGTTTTTTTTTTTTAAAAATAAAGTTGTGTTTAATTAAAAAAAAGAACAAGAAGGAGAGAGAAATGGGGCCATTCTTCAAGTGGAAGGAAGTTTCAGACTATCTTTTTTATTTTATTTTTTTTACAATTTTGAAAACTGAGAAAAGGTCAGTTGTTTGTGAGATGTTGCAATGAAATAAAAATCGTCATTTATTTTAAAAAATAAAAAAATTAAAAACAGTAATACTTTTCTTTTCAATAACATCTCTCTATAAAAATGTCAAGTGGTTTTATCATGAGTTATTTAGCAAAGAAAAAAAATTTTCAGAGCAACAATCATTTTTCTGCTTGGTTTTATGTCATGCAAACAATGTCATGGATGTTACTGGTGAAGATGGACAGGGTAATCAAGAAAATGACGGAGTATGCAAAAACACCCAGACTATCCCAGGAGTATTTTCTATCGCAAGCTCAGTTATTCACTAAGTTAGCAGCATTTGAGATGTCTTTACATTGAGAAAAGAAACAAAAACAAACAAATCAGCAAGTTGATAGTCCATGATTATACCTACATGCAGCCTCTACCCAAAGCATTGCTTTAAATAATATAAAATGAAACAAAAATCAAATATAGTTACAAGATATAAATATAGGTATATAAATCCTTTTAGAATGATACCAGTTCACTTCGATTTTTCCCTACAGGAATTTAAATGAAAGAAATTCTTTTCTATAACTGGAGTAAGACAACAATACTGATTTCACAGCTGAGCTTTGCCTTATCAAAACATTTTAGATTTGCTGTAGAGACATGTGGGCTATTAAAAGAAAGTGGGGAAAAGAGAGTTAACAGTTAATAAAGATCCATCTCATTTCAAGTCAACCATAAACTTGGATCAGTACACTAAAAAGGAGCAAGTGTTACGAAGTATGAAAATACAGTGCTTGAATTTTATTTATTTAAGTCTTCACAGAGCTGAGAAAGTTCTCCGAAAAATTTTAATTACTTAATTGAATATTTAATATACTTTAATTATTGCAACCAGAGAGAAGCACCAGCTAAAATGCATACCTAATCAGCTTGAGATTAGGCAAATGTTTATTTTGTTTCAGGAAGATCTCATTTTTAAAACAATCTTAATTTCATACTTTTCTAGGTATATGTTTATATTATGGGAATTATAGTAAATAAATCATTTTAGAGTTATACCAGATTATATTGCCTTTTTCCACAGGAATTCTAATAAGAGAAATTATTTTCTGTAATTGCAGTAAGTTAACAGTTAATATTAATTTCACAGTTTAGCTTTGCCTAACCAAAACATTGTAGATTTACTGTACAGACATGTAGGATAGTAAAAGAAAGCTGGAAAAGAAATAGGAATCAATTAATATAGACATTTATATTACAGGTCAACTACAATCTCTGGATGGATATTCAAATCATACTTACATTATACAGAATACACAGAGACATCAAGAATTATTTAAATAAATGAGCTAAATGAAGATAAACATTTGATACAATACCAAAAATGGTTGTTTTTTTTTTTTTAATCATTAAGAGAATTATCTCAAAACTGTTTAAAACAATGAGCGTTTCAGTTAGTTCGGGATCACTGAAGACGCATGTTCTTAGAATTTGTTCTGTTAATTTGGGCTGACTGACTTTTGTGCTGAAACTTACCCTCGCAGGACCAGATTATGCTTGCACACTTCCTAATGAGATGTGACAAAGATTATTTCCAGCCAAATCCTGAGAACATTGTAACATAGCCCCAGACCTTAGCAACATTGACTCCATGATGGAAGCACCATTCAGGTTGTAAAACTCAGGCCATAGTCCATACCACCTGCCAAACTAAAACAGTAGCCTATTCATAGAAGTTCATATAGTTCTGGGAAAGTTTCACAATGTGCTACCTTTGCTTCTTGGCTTCTGTAATTCCACTTCTGGCCAACTGTTTTGTTAACTGAAATATGTCAATCCAGAGCATGTTTGTGTGTGTGTGTGTGTGTGTGTGTGTGTGTGTGTGTGCGTGTGTGTGTGTGTTTAAACATTCACCTTGAAAGGGGTTCAGTGCTGTATTAGGATCCTGAATGCCCACTTCAGTCACTGTCTGGCTAATAAAGACTTTCTGTTACCTTAAACCCATATACTAACAGTCTTCTCCGACATAAATACCAAAACAACATGGTCATCTTTTTACTAACACATAGCTACCATTTTTCTTGGTGTTGAAAGAATTAAAATTTTTCATGTGCAATCTATAGTAGGCATATGAAGTCTATCATGGTGGTTGGTTTTGATGTTCATTTTACCACAAATTAGAATAACCTGAATAGAGAACACACCTGAAAAAATTATCCTCATTGTTTTGATGATTATGTCCAGAGATGTAGCCCACTGTGGACAGCACCTTCCCGTAGTGGTCTTGATAAAAGAGGCATGGCAAAAGAAACTTTGCCTCAACTCTTACAATTTTCCTGTTACAACTCTGTTAATTTACTCTGTTGTTGCTGCTGCTGCTGCTGAATACAATGATGATGATGACAATAATGATAATGATGATTCCTTCTCTAAAATATCAGCACAAGCACTTTCATGCTTTCATCCTGGACAAGGGACTAGCAGTTCTCTAGGAACCTTCTGGATTTCTGTTGCCAGCTTGAGACTGGTGGACTGAGAAGCTACCAGCTGTTGAGACCCCCCAGCCAAATAAAGAGACAGTCATTGTGGGACTACTCCCACAGCTGAGATACCCAGCCTCCAAGACTGAATAACTACTGGGCTTCTTAGCTCTCAGATGTAATTTTGCAGTTGGTATTATTAAATTCCTATTGACAGACATGAAATTTTTATTAAATTTTGATTTACTAAATTTTTGTATGTTAATCCCATTGGTTCTATTCCTCTAGAGAACTCTAACAGATCAATGAAGTCCAAGAACTATCAGTATTTGCATGTGTGCTGGTTTGAAAGAAAATGGCTCCCATAGGTTCAAAGGGAGTATGAGCATGTAGGATATTCACCTTGGTGTTCAGTCTTACTTTCTGCTATCTATACATCTGGTTGTCTATAGAACTCTCGGCTCCTTCTCCAGCACAATGTCTACTTGCATGCCCCATGCTTCCCACCATGACAATAATGACCTAAACTCCTGAAACTGTAGGTCAGATCCGATGAAGCATTTTTCTTTATATGAGTTGCCATGGTCATGGTGTCTCTTCATAGTAACAGAATCCCAAAGTAAGACAGCATGGAACCTATCAACTGCTAATGATGGTCAGAGATGTCAGTGGAATACCTAAACCGTAATGTCTTTCTTAATGAAGTCAACAGTTGGTTCTACCCAGGAGCTGGGCAGGCAGGGAGAGCCAGATATTAAAATAAATACAGATGTGCAAACTTCAAGACTAACTCGTGCTTTTTTTTTTTTAGATGTTATTAAACCTGACTCAATAGCATTTCTGACCTAAGACTACAAACCACAGATGTGTTTGTTTCTTTATATAAACTTTATGGGCTCCTATTGTTTCGCTGCTTCTTTGCTAGCCTGGCTCACAGCTTCTCCTCATTAGCTAATCTCAACGATTCCCTTTGGAAATCCAAGAATCTTTATAGATTCCCATTTGTTTCTCCCTAAGAGGATGAAAGAATAAATGGGAAGTGGCTGGCCTTGCTCACTCATAATGTCTGTTGGCTTAGAACTTGCAGGGAGCCTCTTGTCTTTGGAAATCTCTACATGAGAAGCAGCCTGCATATCTGTGATCTGGAACACTTTACACAGAGATAGTAACTGTTTCTCATCTGGAGTTGCTCTTTCAGAACTCTGCTTTCCTGTTATAGGCTAATTGTATTTAAGAAGAGTTCAAGAGCCCAACTGAAACAATCTTGGCCATCTCTACTCTCCCCTTCTCAACCACATTCTCCATTTATAATTCCTGCAGCATAGTTTGGAATGGGAGAGTGACAGATCAGGCTTTTCATAACAAATCTTTATGGAGTATATTTGAGATCAGCTGGACTGTGGGATGATCTTGAGAAAGTAAAACCTGACATCTCCAGCATCATTTGTAAGTGGATGCACAGATACCTTCTTGGAAACTGGGTGCTCTACTCTAGCCTGTTTACAGGCCTTGGCCTCCCAGGTCCTCAGAATCAAAATTTACATTTTAACTAAGATCTCCAAATATTTAATAAGTCCTTCAAAGTACCATCTTGCCTGTTTTTGAGCTGTCAGTGCTCACAGAATCTAATTAAAATAAAATTTAAAGAAATAATTAAAATCAAGTGTATTCTCAGCTGAAAACCCAGACCTATATCCTAAAAGAAGCTCCTGGTTGCTAGGCAAAATTAGTACCAATAGTGCCGATCTAAATACATCCTGGTTATTTTCCAAAAACTTAGATAATTAAGTGGAAATCTTTCAAATTTTAAGGAAGAAGCAATCTTTCACATATAAAATACAATAAAAATTTCATCAACTTTCCAATAAGAGTACAATACCTATTCAGTGGAAGGAAATGGGTGTTGGTTGAGGGTAGTAGGAAACATTTATAGTGCTCAGGAAAATAAAGAAAACCTGACACCAGAAATTCAAATCATAACTACAATACACATTGATGATGTGATAAATGAAATAAACATTCACAGATTGCAAGAATTCAGAGAATATAACCTTCAAGCCTCCAGCTGAGGTAAATTTTTGAGACACAACTTTCATCACAAGCAATTGATCCAGACTGTTAATGGCCTAAAATCCTAAAATGAAAAGAAGAAGGTATTGTTGGACACGATGACACATGCTTGTACCTCACTTAAGACTGAAGACCTAGCCTCTTTGGGGGCTGTCTTAGGTTTTTACTGCTGTGAACAGACATTATGGCCAAGGCAACTCTTATAAGGACATCATTTAATTGGGGCTGCCTTACAGGTTCGGAGGTTCAGTCCATTGTCATTAAGGTGGGAGCATGGCAGCATCTAGGCAGGCATGGTGCAGGAGGAGCTGAGAGTTCTACATCTTCAACCAAAGGAAGCCAGGAACTAACTGGGCATACTCAACCAGCTAGAAGGAAGTCTCTAAGCCCATCCCCATGGTGTCACACTTCCTCCAACAAGGCTGTACCTTCTAATAGTACCACTTCCTAGGCCAAGCATATGCAAACCATCACAGAGGCTAAGTCAGGAGGCTCATTTGAACTTAGTAAGGTTTAGACCAGGCTGTAAAACTTGACAGTATTTCTGAAAGTCAGGATGGCTCTGGGTTTCTCCTGATGAGATTAAAGTTGGTGACCTCATGAACGGCAAGACTGCAGCTGGAAGATCTTCTCCCTAGATGTCAAGACGTGGCTGTGGTCATTCAGTTCCTCACTGCCCTCAGATCAAATATTCCAAGGGTTAGAAGCTGTGGTGACTTCTGGGACCTCATCTCTGATATCCCACTGTCCTATCCACTGCAATATATTAGAAACAATAAGCAAGACGGGTTGAGTGTGAAAGACAATGTAGAGTTAGAAGACAATATAAAGAACTCACATCATCACAATGTGAATTATTGCTGTTTTCTCAGAAGCACAATTTTCTCCCTTTTCTCACATTTCTATGGACAGCCTAAATGTGCCTGGAATAGCCAGACTTGAGTACCGATCACCATGATTCTACTGGAGAACAGAAGATCTGCTATGTATCGATGATACTCGAAAGCCAGGGCTCTTGGGGGTCAAGAAACAGCAGCAGATAAAAAATTCAATGGCATGACTGAGCATTCTTATTTCAGAGGACTTAATATATTATGAACTGAACCAATTTAAAAAAATAGTCAAGCACAGAGGAAAATGGAATAATACAATAAAGTTGATTAAACGTATGCCTTCCATTTCCCGCATAATGTACTTGTTTATATATTTTATGAATTCTTTCTTAAAATCAGCAAATAATTCTGCTAGCTGATCATCCTTTATTATAGTAGTTTGAATATGCTTTGTCCAGGGAGTCACTATTAGGAGATATGAACTTGTTGGAGTAGGTGTGGCCTTGTTAAAGGAAGTGTGTCACTGTGGGGGTGGGCTTTGTGGCCCTCTTTCAAGCCATGTGGGAGACAGTGCCTTTGGAACTCTCAGCTTCTCCAGTGCCATGCCTACTTGAATGGAGCCATACTTCCTGCCTTGATGATATGGACTGACCCTCAGAACCTGTAGGCAGCCCCAATTCAATGCTGTCCTTTATAAGAGTTGCCTGAGTCATGGTGTCTCTTTATAGCAATGGAACTCTAACTAAGACATATATCAAATGTAAATTATTTCAAAATTATCAACAGCTTCATTAATTAGAAATGAAGCCACATACTTCATCTTGGCATCAAGGAGAACACCACAAGTAACATTACTATTAAGTATAAAGCAATTAAAAGACTACTTAATACTAAAGACCAGGTGACATGTCCTGGTCAAGGCAAAACATATAGCCTTTAGGGTCTATATTAATAAAATGTGTCAGAGATAAAACAGTTCCTAGCCAAAAACCTTGTTCTTTTAAGAAATAGCATAAAATGAATGCTTCTGTTAAGAGATAATACAAGAAGATAGCTGAATTTAATGAAATTAAAAATAACAAAATGCAATAGAGAAGATATATAGTTCCTTCTTTGTATTTTAATAAAATGCTGTCAGAGATAAAAGTTTCTATCCCCCCAAATAATTGTTTTGTAAAAGCATAAAAAAGAGACAGTTAAATTCGATGAAATTAAAAATAACATTAGAGAAGATATATAATGAAAGTTCCTTCTTGGATCTATAATAGATCTATGGTAGAGCAGAACGGTCTCTGTGGTTCTGAGTAAGGAGAAAGGCTTTGCCTATAATTAGGAAGGTGGGAGTCACAATCACACCATCTGAGAAGCTACGAGGACTATGAAAGAATGTTTCTCAGTCATATGTCAGTCCGTTTGAAAACTTGCACAAACTCTTATGAATTCCTGGCAGTGATTCTTTTCGTGCATAAAAATCTCAAATAGATAAGTACCTAGGCATGAACTGGACATGGTGATTAAATAATAACATTAGAAATGCAGACCAAATTATTCCCTAGTTAGATATTCTGTCTGTCTTTAAGTCATAAGTAATCCCACTTGATCTATTTCAGAATGCAAAAAAAAAAAAAAAAAAAAAAAAAAAGAGAGAGAGCAAAGTTAGGAATAAATGAGACTATTCAGAGGAATGGAGACTCAAACTGTGAAAATGTGCTCAGCACGAGCTTTAGAGATATTTATTCCCCATGAGATCCTAGAATAGTTTTTCTCTAAGCCTGGAAAGAGTAGGTTCTTATCTGAATATAATTACCTACCAATTGTTCATATTCTAAAGGAATCCTTCTTCAACTCTCATTCAAGACAAGGCTCAGAACTGCTGAGACGTAAGAATCAAGGTAAAGCTGCCAGTGTAAGTGTAACGTGGTGCTTTATGTTTTCCACAGATTTATTCCTCACTTCAAAGCTGTTGGACATGCGTTTATTTATCATTTGAAAAGATACAAAGCATCTGTTGTTGTTATGTGATCTTTTTTATACACAACAAACAGTTTTAAATAAATCCCTTGTCCTTCTTCATAATACAGTGGCACATACTGTAACAGGGGAAACATGGAAGCAAGAGTAACATAAAACATTCTAAATATTAGGTTTTAGAAGAGACAAATACGTTCCTGTAAAAAACTGTGAAAAGAACACGGCAACACTAAGAAACTTTTGACAGCTTTACCTTGGTCCTGTGTCAACAAACTTAAAACTTGGGAATTTTGGCAACTTTAGATATTTTATTTCTAATTAACTATGCACCGCCCACTGGCATGCCTTATGAGTTACCAGTAATCTTCTAATTTGAATTAATTAACAGGCTATGCCTCAACTACTTAAAGGATTCCTTCCAGGCCAGAAATAAAGTTTCTGGTAGCAAATGCAGTTCACTCCTGGAGATTTAATGACAAGTTTTATAATCACATGTGAAATAATCCAATAGAATCACTTTTAATAATCAGATGTTTGGGGCTATGTTGGGGATCAATGATAGCTGCTTATTTTCAATCAGATTGAATAGTTTTAATTTGAGGATAAAAATATTACTTAACAGCAGATAAAGATACAAGAAGTTAAGTTAATGAAGGATGTAGCCAGGATCTGATTTGTATCCACACTTTATTTTGGGTAGAAGCTTAAATGTTCCATTCTGTCAGCTTCCAGTCAGTAGTTCTGATGTAATTACTATTCTATTCTCTTCCATATTCTAAATGTGATCCCTCCAAAATGTACCAGATTCACAACTTCCTGGATTTCAGAATTAAACCTGGCTACCACTGTCATCAACTGTGTCACCAAGATAAGAACAAGTTTTCATCTTGCCCTTGTGTGCAGTCTATGATTCTAGAAGTTTGCTTCAATGCCAGTTACTAAAAATACCTTGACTATTCACCAATCGTTGTGCTTACTTAACGGGAACACAAAATAGTAATACAGTGGGAATGCGTACTACTGTTAAAGCACTGTGTTGTGTGTGTGTGTGGGGGGGGGTGTTGTTGTTGTTGTTGTCTGTTGTTGTTGTTGAAACAAGGGGATCATGAGTTCAGGCTAGCCTCACACTTACTATATGGCCTAGCCTCCTGCCTGAAGCCCCCAAGAGTATAGGGATCATAGACATGAGTTGCCCCAGCCATCTAATTCCTCCATTTTAATAAAATTTGTACATGGGATTCTATCATAAATACCCTTTATTAAGGGAACCATTCACAGGAAGAAACACATTTCTGGATGCTATGAAACATTAAATACCAAATTCAGACAGAGGACAGAGAGAAAGGGCACAGTATCAGGAAGAAATATAAAACCCGGCCCTTACCTTCCTTTCTCTCTTTCTACCCCTTTCTCGCGTCTTTTTTTTTTTTTTTTTTTTTTTTTTTTTTTTTTTTTCACATTCTTTTCCAGCTCTCATTTTCTTCAGTCACATGCACATTATGGTCTTCACAGTGCCATACGATCTATATGTCCTTCAGTATTTTCCTGCGAAATGGTCCTTAAAATAGTTTAAAACAACATCTCTGTGTTGATGAGTGTCAGGAACCATTAAGCTTTTGATTAGAAACGTCTCCAAGTTATTTATTTCTAACGATGAATGCTTGAATGCTGTGTTGATCGGTAAAGGATGCCTGCTGTTCTTGCAGAGGACCTATGAGTTTGGTTCCTTCCTATTCCAAGGATTGCTTCTGCCCTCTTCTGATGTTCAGGGACATTTCCTGCACTTGGTGACTTAGATATCTGCCCTGCCCGGCAAACCCTCATACAGGGTTTTCATTTACATAAAATTTCAAAATTTGCCTCTAGAAAGATAGGAAGATAACTGTTAAGTAAAATTATTTCCATACTTATTTTCACTTATTTAATAAATAATTTTGGGAATGAATACTCAAAAAAATCATTTCTGTTCGTACAATTTACAGCATTTTCCCACTTTCACTTAATTTTACTCAGTAAACTATTGTGTATTTGATTATTACTATTTACCACATGCAGTTTCACCCTTTCTATTTATATTTTGATTGAGGGCAGAAGGTGACAAACAGAATGAAGGGACACGGAGTCCTTTTGTGCCATTCCCTGCCTGCCCTGAATCCTGGTAAAAGCCAAGCCTCCGCTGCGACCCACGAGGGGCGGGGCCTAGGCAAGCTCCGCCCAGAAGAGCACTTGCCTGGTTGCCCTGGCAGCAGGCTGTGCGTGGGTGAAGCTCACAGTGGGCGCAGCCTGGTGGACCGCACCTCACCCCCTATGGTCACCCTGCTGCAAGCTGGCAGACACACACACAACCCTTCTTTGCTGCCCGCGCGCGCAGGCTGGCCTGCTCTGCCAGAAGGGTGATTTACTGGGCCCTAAGGCCTTGGCTAGAGCCAGTCCCAGGTGACAGAGATCGGAAGCCGAGAGGCCCTGACAAGACCAGGGACACAAGTGCTCAGGGAGATCTGGCTCCTGATCGCCTCTAGGACCAAAAGGTAAAACTGGTGCCCTATCCTCTTCTAGGGAATGATAATTCTACTTGCCCTTCTCATCTCTAGATTTTTTTCTGGAAAACAAAAACCAAAACTGAAGGCCCAGTAGAAAAGCCCACAAATGTTAAATGTTACCTCTGGACAGGCTGAAAGGAAACGCAGAGGTGATGCTTATAGGACTTGTCTAACTATTTTGCAGGAATTCTCGTGTATCCCCAGTTCAGAGATGAAATCACCGAATAGACTCTTGGAGTTAACCCGTCCAAGTGTGCAGCCCCGTAGGTGAAAAGGCTGCAGAGGAGAAGCGACCATAGCAGATTCCCCTCTGCTACACTCCTCTGTCAAGAGCAGCTTCATCCATTTCTTGAACGGTCCACCTTGTGGGCCTTGTGGAGAATTTGAAGACATAAAAATGTGCCTAGAAAGCCACCCAAAAGCACTCAAGATGAGGGAAGGGTGGAGTATATAACTGGAGGATGTTCAGACTCCAAATAAAACACTCAAGCCAAGATATTGTAACTATGTCTTCCAGCTCATGCCCAACAGACTGGGAGCTGGGGAACCATCCTCAGAGCTTGATTAAGTCTTGATGCTTGTTTTTCGTTGTTTTGTTTTGTTTTGTTTTGTTTTTGAGGATGTGTTTTTGTTTTAATGAATAGAATCACCATTCGTGTAAACTGTTTGCAGGCATCTTGTCCTGTCCCAGACAGATGTGTATATAGGGGTAACATGAGACTGTACTACAAGTAAGCTGTGAAGGAATCTGAAATGACTGTCAGCCAACCATGATGCAAAGGCAGCTGGGGACCCTTGGGCTGACTTGGAGCCTGTTCATACAGAAGTTTGAACAAACAACACTGGTGTCCTGAGTCTGCCCCATGCTAGAGATAGACCTGAAGGGAAGAGACAGACTATAGCAAGAAAGCATTGATCTCAGCAGCAAGGGGGTAGGGAGGGGGAGTCCAGAAGACAGGACAGGGGGAAAGCTTGGCATTGTGGATTTCATATCAGTGACAGTTCTTGACTCTGTTACAGCTACCCCGTGACTGCTTAAGACCTCATAACCCACCACAGACCTGGGTCAGACATCTCTCCTGACAGCTCAAAATTGGATATCAGCTTGTCTGCCCTCTCAGCATGCCAGTGCCTGACTAGCGTGGAGCCTACCATGAGCAGCCCATTTCAGAGACAGGTATCTAGTGGCTCAAACCAAAAACCTGGGGTTTTCTTTCATGCTTCCTCTTCAGTTCTTTTAACTTTTAAGTGTTAAGAAAATTACTGAATGAGTAATTAAGAAAATTACTCATTATAGTAATGCCTCATATAATTCAGGTTATAGGGGTAGAGAAATAGCTGTATTATAAATCTTATATGATGAGCATATTGTAATTGGAAAGATACATAAATTACAAATTAAATTATCAATCTCTAAATCTCTCTCTCTCTCTCTCTCTCTCTCTCTCTCTCTCTCTGAGGCAGGGTTTCTCTGAATAGCACAGGCTGTCCTGGGAACTGCTGTATAGACTAGGCTGTACATTTTATATGTGCTCATATTATTACAGACAAAATAAGACAAGGTCTGCAAAGACATAATAGATTCAAGTCAGGACATACATGCTAGATTGTGGCTGCACTTTATTTTGAACTGGATAAAAAGCCAAGCTTAGAAGACAACGATATGGATAGATACGGCATGGAGTATAGCCTTATTGGTAGCCCCTGGGTGACACAACTTTAAGGGTCAAAAGCATGTGTGAATCAATCTGATGTACATTTTGAAAGGATTTTTTCTTGCTGTTTAGACACTGGGATGAATAGGGCTGATGCTGGAGTAGCAGTGGACCAATGAGGAGCCTGAGAGTGATTTGTCTGAGGGTCATAGTGATGTCAAGATATACACTCTGAGCAGAGCTCATGGGGTTTGCTAAGGTGTTTTGAGGGAGGGGTTCTGTGAAGAAAAACAAACAAAAAGAATGAACTGTAACTCAGGTTACGTTTAACGTAATACCATTATCAGAAGCTGGAAGAAATGGAGAAGATCAGGATAATATCATACATTCTGCAATGGTCAAGCTACTTTTAAAAATTAATTTATTCCTTGGGAAATTCTGTATGTATCCAGAATATCTGTCTGTATACACACTCTATTTTACCCCTCAGTTACCACTGGATATTCCCTAACATGCCCCCACTTCACATCATCCTTTTTACTTAATTTTTTTTTTAGTGTCCCACCTTGTCCAGTAAGTGCTACTAGTATATGCAGGAGAGTAGGACCATCTGCTGAAGCATAGAAAACCTATCAGTGCTCATAAAGTGAAAGAAAAATGCTCTTTCTCTCCCAGCACCTATCAGTTGCTCAGTGTTAGTGAATCCTTTACATACAGATGGATAATAGTTTTTGTTCACTCTGGGGAGCGCTCATGGGAGCTATGAAAACCTAAGAGTGAAGAATCAGTAGCTTAAACTAAGGATGAAGGTCAGGGGATGGCACTAGTCACGGAGTTCCCAAGGGTAAAAGAATGTCCTCTGACCTATCAAGACAGTCCAACAATGAGATGTCAAACATCAAAAGGAGAGTCATCAAAGAACACAGTAGAAGGGTGGGCAATGGTGTAAAAGAAGAAACAGGCAGAGACACTGCTTGCCTACGGTGACATGAAGAAGGAACAAGGGATCAATAGTTCACTGCACTGCCCTAGAGCACTATAGGTGAAGGCACTAGTTTGTGGTTCCGGAAAAAATGGGCATACTTGCTGATTTTGTCGTAAAATAGAATCAAATGGAACATTCCATTGCAGATGTTATCTGGAGAATGGAATGTAGGGGCTGTTGTGAAGGCAGTAAGACATATGGCTCTCTGCCTGGTACCAGGCTAAGACATGCAGGAAAAGAATAGATAGATTTCTCCAGCATGAAGTGGGGGTGGGGTGAGACCCAGGGTACATACAGCTCATGCCACCAGCTGTCTTCATCTTTTGAGTGTATGCTTTCTTTAAGGGTCCCAACAAGACTGCTTGGTAGCTTCAACAATGACAGCCTTTCCATATGGTTCCGATAGAGCCTCCAGGATGCTGACTGGCGGCACATCCTAAGTGTATACAGTAGAGCAATTCAGTGTATCTGAAGACAGATCATTCACGGGCGTGGGCCGTGCCTTGGTTTCAGACTAAGTCCTGCTCTAGGGGCAGAAAGAAAGCCCCATTCAAACTACTTAGAGTTGATTCCTCATATTTTAATGAGAGAGACTTTTGGCCAGGAAAAATACAAATATCTATAAGCAAGGTTTACTGTTTATCCAAATGATTGTCTTTCTATAAAATTATGAGTAAATTATGTTAGAGTACCCAATTTAGCCTTGACAATACTTATGCAAATTTTAGCTGTCTCCTCAATGTAGCTGCCTTATCTTCACTTAAGATGATGTAAGAGTTATCAGGAATCCTTGCAAGAGTCACAATGGTAGCAAAATGATCTGGGGGAGGTAAAATAAAACTCATGTCATCACAACTGAGCTGGTGCTGGAACAAAACTTATGGAGTCTGACACTAGGCCAGTTTATTTTATACATATTTAAATCCAGCACAATTTGGGGGGAAATTTTTTCTGGTAAGAACAATTATGCAAATCCCATGGGTACAATACAATTTAAGGTGTGACTATATCAAAACTCTTTTGCAAAGTACATGTGCCCTCGACCATAAAGATGGGCTCTATAGCCTAAGGGCCTAGGATCGGTTGAGGTCCCTGACTGAAATAACACAGAGATCTATAAAGCATATGTGATGTCTCCCCTAAAGGCTGGGTTCGGTTGACTGAGAAACAAAGGTAAGTTCTAGGGAGAGAAGAGTCTGGGATGAAAGTTCTGGGGATTTGGATGAGGTCTGGCTCTACAGATAGCAAAAAATCACCCGATGATTAGCAACATTCACTTCCAGCCTTCTGGATGGAAAGTGGGTATTTATTTCCTCTTAGTGGGCATTCATGCCCTCATTGCGACCACCTTGCATGATAAGATTCCTAGTTTCCCTGGTGCTTCTCCGTGAGCACTCATTCCTTCTGCAGCCTCCCACTGTTGGTGCCTCACATAGCCCAGTTTTTCATGTTCTTAATGAACATGGCTAGACGATGTATATGCTTCTGTATAGGGGAAATACTGCTGTGGGCCACAGATGGGAGCCCATATCCTTCTGTTGCCAATTCAATTGTAAATGCTAGGGCAACTCAGGTTAAATGTGACAGTAAGGGAAATGCCGAATAAATTAGGACTCATTTCTCTGGGAAAACTGAACTATCTTAAAATGTTATTTCAGTGGAATGTTTTGAAGTTATATATGACATCTTTCTGGAAGCAGTTGCACTAAATTATATTATATACATTTAAAAGCCTCTCCCTTGAGCTTTAAAATATTGAAAATTAATAAAAATATCAGTAACGATGAAACTTTTTATGTTCTCCCTTTTCTGCTCTATAGTTTCTGTCTTAGTCCAGATAGCTTTTGAAAGCAGTCAGCATCAAACATGGCGTTAGCAGACAAGAGACTCGAGAACTTACAGATCTACCGAGTTCTTCAGTGTGTCCGAAACAAAGACAAGAAGCAGATAGAGAAGCTGACCAGACTGGGGTACCCTGAGCTAATCAACTTCACGGACCCCGTTGATGGACTGAGTGCTCTGCACTTAGCCTCCATCTCTAATGACACAGACATGGTGAGCTTTCTCCTTGGACTTGGCGCCCATCCTGATGTGCAAGACCACATGGGCTGTACTCCGACCATGAGAGCCGCAGAGCTGGGCCATGAGCTGTCAATGGAAATTTTAGCCAAAGCCAAAGCTGATATGACAATAGTGGATAATGAAGGAAAAGGTAAAATTCCCGCACTCTGTCTCATTCTGCGAAGAGGATGCTCACTTTGTAGCTAGAAAGCAAGAAGCGATTTAATTTGTTGTTTGATTCACAGCCTTTGAAATAAATTAAGATCTTAAGGAAAAGATTCAGTTCCCATTGCTCCACCTAAATTTATGGCCTCTACATAATCTAACACATCTTGGGAATATTACAGGAAAACAAGTTTTGAAAGCCCACTCATACAAAGACAATTAGATTAATCTGTATTTGGTCATTTGTTCTTTCTGTTCCTTCCTCCCTTCTTTCCTTCCTCCTCCTCCATATCCTCCTCCACATCCTCTTCCCCCTCCACATCCTCCTCCTCCTCCATATCCTCCTCCTCCTCCACATCCTCCTCCACATCCTCCTCCTCCTCATCCTCCTCCTCCTCCACATCCTCCTTCTCCTCCTCCACATCCTCCTTCTCCTCCTCCACATCCTCCTCCACATCCTCCTCCACATCCTCCTCCTCCACATCCTCCTCCTCCTCCTCCACATCCTCCTCCTCCTCCACATCCTCCTCCACATCCTCCTCCTCCTCCACATCCTCCTCCTCCTCCACATCCTCCTCCACATCCTCCTCCTCTTCCACATCCTCCTCCTCCACATTCTCCTCCTCCTCCTCATCCTCCACATCCTCCACATCCTCCTCCATATCCTCCTCCCCCTTCTGCTTGCTGCGGTTTTGTAATTTTTGAAACTGAGTCTCAGCTCAGTCTAGTCTTGAATCTTCTTGCATGAACCTTCTAGATCCCAGATAACGAGATTACAGGTATAACCTCTCTCTGGTTTGGTAGATTATTTCGAGTGAGGTCAGCTTTCAACTTTACACAAGGAAACATTATTATACTCACTTATGGTAAAGTGTAAAATCTTGTTTACAAAGAAGCATTCCTTTTAGAACATGGTAGTGTTAAACTTACTTAGGACTCTAGATGAATTTTGTCCTGTCTGGTCCCAAGGTTAGGGTAGAAAGGATTGCATTTAAGAGCCTGAGAAAACTAAGGTAGATTTGCTAAAACTCCAACTTTTATAAGGTACAATTTAATGCATTTGGAAGTATAACTTGAAATGTTACACATGACTTTTGAGAATTATTGCACATGTAATTCTGTTGAAAAGCCATCAATCACTGGTGATTTTTGCCTCATTGAGTTCCATGGCAGAGTTAAGGCAGCCCCATGAAAATTAACAAGTTAATTATAAACAGACTCCATATAAAATGGTAGGTGCAGTCAGTTGTCCCAGAGGATAGCACAACCTTGACACTAACATACACTGATGGAATGAATCCCATTTTACATTGCTAATATTTTCTGCCACTGACTACCAACTTGATATCTTCCACACAGCGTGCACTCCAACCACACAAGAAAATAATCTTAAGAAGCATTTAGAGGCCAAGTATGGTTTAACGTTTTAAATACTGACAGTGCAGTAGAATGGACGGGCATAGCAGCCCATGCCTGTAATCACAGCACCTGAGATGCAGACACAAGAGGATCATACGGGTTTGAGGACAGCCTGGTCTACATAGTGACTTTCAGTTCATCCAGGGCTACACAGTGAGAAACTCCCTCTTAAAGTTTCACAAAATGTCATTTTTTTAGCTGGCATCCATGACCTATGGAATCATCTAATTCATTGGCCAGCCACTGAATAAAACAAATTGAGACATCCTCCTCTGTTCCTGCTGAGAGAAAGTAAAATATTTGTAAATATTTATTCGGCCATGAAGCAGTTTTCCCACATAGCATCAAGCATACTTTAAGTTGTATAGAGTAAACTTGGAAAGACAATATAATGAAGAAAAGTTTATTTTGTTAAATGGTAACCAAGATATAAATCAAACAGAATACATCCAAAGGAGACACATAGTTTACGAATCTAAAATTGTAAAGTTTTTTTTTAAGTCAAAGAAAAATAAGAACAAGGTCATGTAGATATTTGTACCAAGTGCAACAGCTACTTGAGTGATACTTACGGCCATTTGAATTACTATGAAGCTAATAAAGGTCTGAAAAAGTAAAAATATGGGGAAAAATAATTTAAGTCACATGGGGAAAAACAAAATATGAAATAAAATAAATGCATTGTGTTTTTTCACATGTTGCCTTGAAAGTTGATTCATGGCTAACAGAAGACCCCTGTCTTTTCCCTTGGAGAGAGCTCAGTTTGGCTTGCACAGCCTCAGCTAGGGGGCAGCACTGTGCTTACTCCAGGATTCTCTAACATTGACTGACTGCATGTTATTTCTACAAGACAAGAAAACATGGAATATTTAAATGAGACATTAGAAGGACCTGACATGTGCTGTAGGCTTTGAGCTCAAGGGTACAAAAGCCTTCCTTACAAAATATGCACTTCATAAACACCTTGGTGTTTTTGTAATAAATGTAGTGTGGTATTACATTCAGAGTTTGATTTGGAATAGTTCTCTGTTACATTGTCTTGGTCATCTCTAAGCTCATTTTTAACCAGCATCCTCATGGATGCTGAGGATTATAATGCATTTACAGTATTTCTCTTCTCACCTCTTCCCAAACCCTCCCCTATATCCTTTCCCACCCTCCTTTTCATGGCTCCACTATTCCACAGCTGTTATTTCATGCATATATGTGTATGTATATACATATATATTCCAAAATATAACCTTTTGGGTTCATATAATGCTACCTGTATGAGTGTTCTCAGAACTGACCATATGGTGTGGGACAGCTAATCAGTGTGCTCCTCCCTGGGGAGGACTTCCTCTCCTGCCCTCAGCTGGCTTCAGATGCAGTTGTTTCCGTAAGGCTAAGGCCTTGTGGACTTTTCCCCCATCCTTTTTTGGCATGTCCACCGGGATCATCTTTGTTCAGTAAATGTGTGGGCAGTCATGGTGAGACGTTGTGGGTGTAGCTGTTGATATTACTAAGAGACACAATTTCACAGCAAACTCTCTGAACCTCTCTCTGGCTCTCAGCAATTACTTCCTATACATAAAACCTTTTAATTTTTCTCTTTTTAACTATGTCTTCAACTGACTCTTCATCAGGATATTCATCCTTCCCTCTCTCCTCCCCTCCCTTCTTACCTCATCTCCCTCCATTCCTCCCTTCTTACTTCTCCTGCAGTTTGGTGAAAAGCCCAGGTCCTTGGGTAACATGATAAGTCTTTTATCTTTAGCCCCTTCACTGTAGTTCTAAATTTCTCAGTAAACCTATTTTAGATGTGTCTTCTTATATGACAGATATTTAAGGTTTTTTAATATAACTTTATTTCTAATAGCAAAAATTTATGTGTCTAAGTGTCCATAAATTAGGCCTCAGAACTGTCATTTTATTTTATATTAAAAAGTCATAACTTCTCAGCAGTTTCATAGTACTGATGTGTAATGGATCTAATATGTAAATAAATACAAAAGTTTTTTTTGTGTTCTATGTGCTCCAGCCATTTTATATTTTAGAGTTTTTAATTTTCTAAAACTAGTAGTCTTTTAGCTTCCTCAAAGGCTAACTAGATAGCTTTCTGCCTCCTTGGGCCTGTGTGTTGTCAGCACCATCACCTGTATTGTCCGTTATGATCATGTAGCGCTCGAGTGAATCCTTATATCTTAGTTGATATTGTTTGCTTGGTCTCCTTACAGTCTTTAAGTATCGTGATTTTCAGTAAAAGATGGAAAAATACCGTATGCTTGTTATCTTCTCTTCCCCTCTCCCTTCCCAATGAAATAATCTATCTACCCAGAATTCCTCCAGAAGGTTATCTTTGGTTCTGTGGTTGAAGAAATTGCAGAGATTCTCGTTCAGTGTTGATCCTATTGTTAGGCTTATATTTTATATGACGTATTTTAGCCTACTCATTTGAACTTCTCTTATATGCTTAGTCTGCTGTGTGTGTGTGTGTGTGTGTGTGTGTGTTGATTTTATATTTGATCAGCAGCTTGACATGGTATAATTCTTTTGTTTTCTTCTCTGTGATATTATAAATTCATATGGTCACTTTTTAAATGACCTTCTTGCTTGTAATATTCCCATGGAAATCTCAGGAATAACCTGACTTTCGCTTTAGAAAGGAGATGGGATTTTGGGCAGAAGACCTTCTTCACCTGGCTTTACCTCCCATTGGTTGTTCTTAAGCAAGTTTTCCTTTTGATCTTTAGATTCAGTTTTTTCATTGGCAAAATAGTCATTGGAGCACTACAATTTTTCCTTTGTATTTTATCTTTCCTTTTTTAAAAATTGGATATTTTCTTTACTTGGATTTCAAATGCTGTCCCCTTTCCTGGTTTCCTTTCTCAATTTCCCTATTCCATATTCCCCCTGCCTCTATGAGAGAGTTCCCCCACCCACCTACTTCCTCCCATCTCCAGGCCCTGGCATTCTCTACACTGGGGCATTGAACCTTCACAGAGCCAAAGCCTCTCCTCTCCTTGATGCTGTGTGGACTCATCTTTGTTTGGCGTTGTGTCAGCTCTTAGGATTTTGTATGACCATAGTTGGGGCAGGCTCAATCTTGAATGTGTTCTCTTAGGTCCTGCTGGCTCAGTCCCATCTTTTTTTTGTCTGTCTTCTATTTTCTTTGGTCCTCTTTGGTGTATGTATGTCTTTCATTTTTATTTGTGAATGAATTATATTTAATTTCTTTTCTAATAAAAAAAATAAGCCAGCCCATCATTTTTTATTAATGTGATGTTTTTCCCTGAATATTTTTAACTGCCTTTTATGATCCACTTTCCTATCTTTCTGGTGGTGTATTTTTAGAGGTCTCTTTGGGGGCTGTATTCACTTTTGAAAGAAGCCATGTTGGGGCACAAGGTCATTACAAAGTCAATTTAGAGCTTTAACTGTTATTTATCTACAACTTGCATAGCATCTCCTTGTTAAGGTTGTAAGAATAGTTGGTATATAGTACATGTTTAACACAGAGTATGGTAATATGTAGCGTATCCTCTATGTCCAGGTGTACATGTTTAGCATTTTCTTCTTGGGGGAGGAAACAAAGTGATTTAGCAAAACAGCAAAACAGCATTGGTTTTTCTTCTTACTGCTATAAAACAGAGAGCCTGCTCCCATTAAACTGGTTCAAATGGAACTCAGGATATCCAAGAAAGTTCCTGGCACACAGAGCCCTGAAGATTTGAACAGTCACATGAGGTGTGGACCATAAGTTACCAAACCCCAGAGCCAACAAGGACTCCATACCAGACCTCCAATTCTCCCTTAGCATAAGTCCTGTAAGATGTAGCTGTAGCTGTTTCCCCTCCCCCTTTTTTCTCTTTTTTTTTTATTAGATATTCTGTATTTACATTTGAGATGTTATCACTTTATCCTGCCCTTCTCCCATCCCCCCTCACACTCCAGTTGCCTTAACAAAGGTGCATTCCCTTTTGTAGCTGTTTTCTAACTCCATCAATGACATGTCTCATAGGCTTTTAAATTCTGATGGTTTTTTTTTTTTTTTTTTTTTTTTTTTTTTTTTTTTTTTGGCCAGGTTCAAATATAGGTAGATTTTTTTTTCTTTTTGAAATTTTATTCTAATTAAATTTAATTACAATGTTTCTCCCTTCCCCTTTCTTCCCTCAAACCCTCTCATATACTATTCCCCACTCTCCTTCAAATTCATGGTCTCCTTTTCATTAGTTATTAATACATGGATATATGTATTTGTATGTATCTATATATTCCTAAATATAACCTATGTCCATATAATGTTATGTATGCACGTTTTCACGGCTGCCATTTGTTCCTGGACGAGGAATAGTCACGGCAGGACTGTTTTTCTGCAGGCGTTCTGTTTTACTGCATCTTGCCCACTAAGCGGCACTATCGATGTTCTCTGATTGCCTTGGACCATGGTGCAGATGTCAACAATATCACCTACGAAGGGAAGCCAGTGTTCCTCAAAGCTTGTGAGGAAGCACATGATGTGAAGGATATGTGCATGACATTTTTGGAGAAAGGAGCCAATCCTAATGCTATGAACACAGTATGACTATTCCTATGATTAATATCTTTTTATTTTACTATATTACAAATCAAGTAGTTGTTTTATTGTTGTTGTTGTTGTTCTGCACTTTCTCAGACTAGTACATGCCTTTAGTTCCTGTACTTGTGAAGCAGAAACAGGCAGATCTCTGTGAGTTCGAGACCAGCATGCTAGGCCTTCCACACAAATGAGACCCTGTCTCAGAAAAAAACAAGAAGGAAAAAGGCATGCATGTTGGGAGCAGGGAGGAGACATAGTAAACCTGTCCTGTTAGCTCATAGACTGTTCATCTCTTTGGATAAAGTACTGAAGATGATACACTTTTGTTCTCTTCACACCAGTACCTTTCTATACTTTATTTGTTAATTGTGTTTGGAAATCAGTTCTTGTTACCCATAGTTTGGAAATATCACTATAGCAAGTAGAAAAAGTATCACTGCCATCTAATAAAATACATCTCCATAGAAAGAAAAATCTGTCTCCCCCTATCTATATATTGATATATAATGATGACTCTCTTCAGCTGGCTAATCTGGAGTTCCCAATTTTTGTAATTATGTTTTCAAGACATCCAGACATAGATTTTCTTCTCATTAGACAAGAAGTTCTGCCTAGTTTTTGCCTGCTGCTCCTTCCCTCCCTCTCCCTTTCATTTTATTCTCTGCCCTCCATGGCTCTCCCCTTTGCATGACATTCCTAGAGGGGAAAGCAGAGCAACCTGGGTTCTAGCTTAAAAATTCCATGTCAGTCAGTCACACACAGTCCTCTTTTTAAAGAGAAATCAACAAAACACAGACCATGAAACTTCTTAGCATACAACTAAGATCCAGGGAACTCAGCCTACATTTGTATTGACTGTGGCTTATGCAGAAAAGTGTAACAGTCTCTGATCTGTCTTGTGTCCAGTCCACAGGGCGCACAGCTTTGATGGAATCGTCACGAGAAGGGGTGCTGGAAATAGTTCGAGGCATATTGGAAAGAGGAGGTGAAGTGAACACATTTGACAACAATAGACACCTCGCTGCTCATTTTGCTGCCAAAGGAGGCTTTTTTGATGTAATAATTGCTCTTTGCTTTAAATTTGTCTGTTAAAGCTGTCCTTTTTTTCCTTTCTGTGCTTCTTTTTCATGCAGGTTAAACTGAGGCAGGTATTTTTTTTTAAGATATCTATGTTGTTTTTATCTTATCTTCCCAAATATAAAACTTTAACTCTGACCTCATATCCTGGCTGTCTCATTACCAGTTTCATATATTTACTAACATTTCTATATATTTGCTCGATTATTAACTGGATATTACCAGTAATGTTTTCCTATATAGTTGACTATAACATGTAGAAATCTTGCCACTTAGGACTATGCTATATACTGCCTCTGACAGCTTCAGAACTCTTCAGGCCTCCTGTTATCTGCCCATGGGGAGGGCAGGGCCACCACATTCTTATCTCCCTTTTGCGTACCTGATTCTACCCCTTAACATTAAAGTCTAAACATTCCGACACCTCAGCAGCATAGCTCACAGATACTACGGCACTGCAGGAATTGTGTAAGAATCACTATCTTGTGTTGTGAAATTGTGCATCCCACCTAAAGATTCTTTACTCAATTTTCTGAGCTTTGGCACACTACCTTTGTTCGTGTCTTTTCTGTATGTTAAAGATGCATCTAACATTGAATCTGGAATGAGTACAAAATTTGCTTCTCTGTATGTGCCATGCTCTGATGCTTTCTGAAGTTACCTGCCACCAAGTGACAATTCCTGGCTGTTTCTGTCATCTGTATCAAGACTGAATTTTGGAACTTTTGGCAATGATGAAAACCTTCTAAACCTATGACTTTTGAATACTTTACATGTGGCCACAAAGACTAAAGACTTGGACTTAAAAACCTTCATTTCAGTTTGAATGTTCAACAGCCACAGGAGACAATCAACAGATAGGAGAACACGGGTCTGGCTGGCTGTCCATCTTGCCATAAATGAACATTCCCATTTCTCTTTTTATTTTGCAGATCCTGAAGCTCCTTTTTGCCTACAATGGAGACATGGGGTTGATTGGAATGGATGGAAACACGCCCCTTCATTTTGCTGCTATGGGTGGCTTTGCAGATTGCTGCAAATATCTAGCACAGCGAGGTAAAAATGGTCTGCCAGTTTTCTGTTTAATGCATGTTTTACCTGTGTCATAAATGATTAGCATACACAGCCTGGTTTCTTATCATCTACTTAATTTTTAGTCACTGATCCTCTCCCAAGGTAGGATGAAAATTGAATTTTTTTCATACAATTGCCCACTGAATTATAAATCTAGTAATAAGAGGAATTAAAGCCTAAATCAAAATGGATTTGTGTTCACTATTAAATGCTTATAACCCACTATTATTCTTATTTTAAGAGTCCCAACATCCCTCCACATAAAACCAGGTATACTGAAAATATTAGAAGAGAAAGTGGGGAGGAGCTTAGAAAACAGCCACAGAAAAAAAATTTCCTGAATAGAACAGCAATGGTTTATGCTCTAAAATCAAGAATCAACAAATGAGACTTCATGAAATTTCAAAGTTTCTTTAAGGCTAAGGACATTGTCAGGAAGACAAAATGGCAGCCAATAGATTGGGAAAAGATCTTTAACAGTCCTACATCTGACAGAGGGATAATATCCAATATATACAAAGAAGTCAAGAAGTTAGACCCTAGAGAATCAAATAATCTTATTAAAAATGGGGTACAGAGCTAAACAAAGAATTCTCAACAGACAAATGGCTGAGAAGCATTTAAAGAAATGCTTAACATCAATAGTCATCAGGGAAATGCAAATCAAAACAACCCTGAGATTCCACCTCATACCAGTCAGAATGGCTGAGATCAAAGTGACAGCAGATGCTGACAAGGATGTGGAGAAAGAGGAACACTTCTCCATTGTTTGTGCGATGGCAATCCAGAAAGGATACAACCACTTTGGAAATCAGTCTGGCAGTTCATCAGAAAATTGGACATAATGAGACCTGAAGACCCAGCTATGTCACTCCTAGGCTTATACCCAAAAGTCGCTCCAACCTACAACAAGGGAACATACTCCACCATGTTCTTAGCAGCCTTATTTATAATAGTCAGAAGCTGGAAATAACCCACATATCCTTCAACAGAGGAATGGATACAGATGTTGTGGTACATTTACACAATGGAGTACTACCCAGCTATTAGAAACAATGACTTCATGAAATACATAGGCAAATGGATAGAACTAGAGGCTATCATCCTGAGTGAGGTAACTCAGATACAAAAGAACACACATGGTGTGTACTCACTGATAAGTGGATAGTAGCTCCCAAAAGCTCTGAATACTCAAGAAAAAATTCACAGACCTTATGAAGCTCTAAGAGAAGGCAGGCCAGAATGTGGATGCCTCAGTCCTTCTTAGAAGAGAGAACAAAACACTCACAGGAGGAAATACAAGGTCAAATATACAAGCAGGGATTGAAGAAAAGATCATTCAGAGACTGCCTTCAAACTCAAGTATTATTGCTGATGCCAAGAAATACTGGTAGGATCAAAGGCTCTGCCAGAATCATACAGATACAGTTGAGGATGCTTGCAGATAACTATCTGGATGAACACGGAGACACCAGTGAAAAGGCTAGAGAAAGGACTGAAGGAGCTCAAAGGGTTTGCAACCTGATGGGAAGAACAACTTATCAACCAACCAAACCTTCCATAACTCCCAGGGACTAAAACACCAACCATTGAGCACACATGGAGAGACCCATGGCTCCAGTTGCATATGTAGCAAAGGATGGCATTGTCTGGCATCAATGGGAGAAGAGGCCTTTGGTCCAGTGAAGGTGCATTTTCCCAGTATAGGGAATGCCAAGGCATTGAGGTGGAGAGGGTGATTTGGAGAGGGAGCACCTTCATGGAAGCAAGTGGACGGGGAGGGGGGATACAAGCTAGGGATGGGGGAAAACATTTGAAATGTAAATGCAGAGAATATCCAATAAAATAATGTAAAACAAACAAATGGTCCCAACCTCAATCTCGAGAAAAATAAATATTGAAAATAATTTTATCTTACCTAAAGTGCATGTCAAATTTGAAACAAATATTTCCGAGGGATTCATAGTTATAAGCGAAATAAAATAAAGCAAAAAGATGTATGACAAACATAAAATGTAAACAAACATAATGTGTAGATCTTCTCACCATTGAGAAACATAAGTTATCTAAGCAGACTACAGCTTAGCAAATTTGTTACAGTGAAATACTAAGTCACTATGTTGAACAGCACAGAAGCACCCTGGTCAAGATACCCATGGATTGAGTGCACACCTGAACTCTATTTTCTGTAGAAATCCATTAGTGCTTTGTTGAATTTTATTTTTTCTAGTTTATAAAAACTAGGAAAAAAATCCATACAATTGTATTCTAAAAATATGTTTTTTTCCTGCCCTCTACATATAAACTTTAGAGTCATGAATGTACATGACTGACAGGCCCTTATAACTAATAGCATTGCTGACTTGATTTTACTTGTATAAGCTCAGAGCTCTCCCAGAAAGAAACTGTTATAACAAATAACCTAACTGTCATATGCAAGTTTTGCCCAGCAAACTGTCTAATTAGTCTTATTTTTAAATCTGTCACTCTCAACATTTTCTTCTGACATGTTTACTTTTAACACTGTAGATTTCTAAACGTCAGTAATGTCTCAAGACTGACTCAGTCAGCATCCTTAATATATTGAGTGATTTCTTGCTGGGACAAATGACAAAGTTTCCTAGGATAAAATGCTGGGATGTGGCCCTGAGAAGCAAAGGCCGAAGCTTGGGTGATGGGCAGTGGCCTGAGCTGGTGATACAGAGACCGTCTATCTTCCTGGGCGATTCCTAAGATGTTTCCGTAAAACAAATGTCTGAATGTGCTCTGAGATCAGTACAGTTCTTGGAAGTATCAGACAAGAACAGAGGGAACGCAAGTCTTACAACCACCAGGTTTGCTTACTAGCAGGGCAAGCTAAAGTGGGCCTAGAAATCTCTTAGCTTTCTAAGGGTTAGGGTTGGACATGCAAGAACTGCCTTGAAAGGTTTGGTGGATCTAGAATCCCAGGAAAGCATCAGCGTGTCTGTGGCATTACCATGCTGTGGATTTCTCCTGGGACTGTCCCATCTCCTTCTAATTAAATGACAGTTCTCCAAACCATCCAGGGTCAAACTTGCAAAAGCCATTATCACATACCCTTATGAGTTTTTTATTACTATTAATATTATTAACCTTAGTATAAATACAAATCTTTGACAATTCCAACAAAGAATGAATTGAAAACCAGAGCTGGTGTTTTTTTTTTTTTTCTTCTTTCATCTACTTCCTTTGAGGGAGAAGGGTTGCTTATATTTCTAGGTGACTGCTCTCCCCAACACATAGAAAAAGCATGCCTTGCACCCCCAGGTCTGGCAGAGCAAACACCATTGTCATCTGTTTTTCTTCTAAAAAATAAAGATTTCAAATCCCATCGTGTGTGTCTGCTTCTATTACATCATGGTGGCAAGAGAGCTGCCCAGCCCTCAGCTAGATTAAGGACCAGAAGACAGTCCTAATAGACAGACCTATTTATATAATATATTTTAATGTGTCACAACACATTGTAGCCTTCTTGGTAGTAATAAGCATTCCCTGATATAATTAGAAATGCGCAGACTTTTAAATTTTTTTATCTTTAAGGAGTTAAAGTAATGAATGTAATATTTATCCTGTATAGAAACACAAGTCTGAAATGTTTAGCTTTCATTAAAGAAATTCGTTCTTTTTTCAGCTGCTAAGATTCTTCCCATGACCTTAATGCAGAACAGCAAGTTAGAATAAGTTATCTTCAATTAATGGAGAAAACATGAAATATTGTTTCAGCATGTAAAAGCGTATTAAAAAAGAAGTAAGCTTCCTGCTATGGTCTGAACCGAAGGAGACCTGCCTAAGCTGTTTGGATTCCGAATATTCTTAGTAACCCTCTCTCTTTTTCCCTGTTAGCACAAGCTCCCCAGCAAATAGTCCACTGATACTTGTTTCAAACATCTTCATTTTAAGTTGTCTATCTCCAGGGATACTGGTGAGCAGATACATACTGTAAATTTGTGACTTTGAATGCACTCAAATGATGCTCTCAGGAAAATAAGTTGCTGATTGTTTTGGTAGTTACACATAGCTATGTATGTTCTTTATACATCAGTTTTAAGAATTAGCTTCTGACTACACGAAATGAAGGAAATAGCAGGGAGTGTTCGTTTGTGAGGCCACACAGATAACCTTGGCATACTCTTAACAGTGATGCTTCTTTGTTTTAGGATGCGACCTGAAATGGAAAAATTTGGAACATAAAACACCCCGAGCTGTGGCGAAAGATGGAGGCTTCAAAGCTGCTAGCAAAGAGATACGTCGAGCAGAGCGGACTGCTGCTAAACTTGCTAAGCCAGGAGCAAAAAATCCTAACCCACTCTGGGCCCTCCGGCTGCACGACTGGTCCATAGAACACGAGGTTGTCCTTCGTGATGCCTTTAGCTTCGTGGACAGGGGCGATGGTGTAGTTAGCAGAGATGACTTCGTGGTGACCCTGGAGGAGAGGCAAGAGTATGCCACCTCAGAGCAGTTGCTTTCCATCGCTCAAATGCACGAAAAAAGCAAAGGAGGCGGGATCAACATCAATGAGTTCTTTAAGGGTACCAGATACTTAAGCAAGGCTTACGTCTTGAGCTCTTTCGGGCCTAAGAAAAAGAAAAAGGGGTTGGGCAAAAAGCCAAGGAAAGGCAAGTTTGTTTTGCCTCTGCCCATCTGCACCATCCCGGAGAACGCCTTTCCAAGGCGGCCAGATGGGGGCCCACCCTACTACATGGTTGAGACCTACCAGAATGTCACTGACAGTAACAGGTTCAATCGGGACCATCCACCCGAGCACCCCATCCAGGACGATTCTGAGTGGTACATTGATGATCCGAATAAGGTCTTTGCAAATATTAATTTTATCACCAAAGCAGGAGAACTGGCCTCTCTGAAAAAGGCCTTCGAAGCAGGAATACCCGTGGATATGAAGGACAATACTTACAAGACCCCCCTAATGACAGCGTGTGCCAGCGGCAACGTTGATGTGGCCAAGTTTCTTATCGAAAGGGGGTATGCGTTTCAGGTTTTGGCTCTTTGCTTCAGGTTTGGTGTTTATTGGTCCCTTTGTAGTGAACAGCCCAATGCATCTGAAAAGAGGATGCAGGCAAAGGAGGGTATGGGATCATGGATGCACAGAGACAGTAGCCCACCAAGATAAACAGAGTGACAACCCACAGTTTTAATCTGGGGTGGTGATGTCTTCTAGTTGCCATTTCTTGCTTCTCAAGCTAGGGATTGGGCAACTTGGCTTTGCCTTGGGATCATACCTAATTGGTGAGCTGGTGTGGAGTCACTTTTTAATTTGCCTCTTATTTTTGTGGAGGATGAGGCAAATACAAGCAGAAAGACTACCACGGCAACAGAAAACATCCCTACCTCTCCAGTTCTCAAGAGAAGTGAACATCTTCATGTATGAAGATCTTTAAAACATGGTCTTTTCATTTATTTCTTAAAACCAAAACAACTTCTGGGTTTAATTGCTATTTCTGCCACCGTTGTATGACCAGAAGCAAGTTTAGAACACTTCCATGCCTTGGTTTCCCCAAGCTCTAATAGGCTCTAATAGGACCCAGCTCTAAGTTCATTGATGATTAAATAATTTTAAATATGCAGTGCTCTTATCAGCTCAATTATTGCACACACTCAAGGAAAGACATATGGTGTTGTTTCAGTTTTATATGGCAAAGATACTCATCTGCGTAATTCATATAAATAAAAATAGCTTTTGAGTAGTGAAGTTCTAATAAAAACTAAACTTTTATATAATACATCACAGTACTTAGATTTTAAAATAATGAATATTCATTTAAATTTCAGAACATGCAGAGAAAGTAGACATAAAGGAGAATAATTCACATTTTATCTTTTTGCCCAGCTTTTATCTTCATTGAAATAGATTTAGAACTTTATTGATTTTTTTAGGCTTTGCAAAAATGTAACTTCCACTTTCCAAGCTCAACAATATATAAAACAATATGTATTATATTTGCATAACACAATGTGTTGCATTCCCAAGTGGGAAGCTTCCTTAGGGGAGTATGGGCTTCACTGGAGAGCCTTGTAAGGCAGAGACCAGGCAATGAGAGTAAAGCAATAAAAGACCTAATGCCATCACATTGGGGGCTGGGGAACATAGACCTCAGAAAATGAGATGGGGAAAGGGACTGGGCAGAAGGGACAGAGCTCTTACTGTAGAGTAATGTGGCAGTGGCACCAACTGCTGCTCCTACTATATGCATGTATGTGTATATATACACATATATATACACACACAATCATATATATATAAATAATATATGTCTGTATTGTTAGTATATATTGTGCATATATTATATATTGTTTATATATTGTTATACATGTTTATTGCTTAGCTAAGGCTGCTCAATAATGCCAAACAAAAGTATTGGGGAGCATATAAAAGTATACCAACACTTAGAACACTTGCACAGTGACTCTTCACACAGCTCTTATGCCTGAGAATTTAATATTAAAATTGCATGAAATTTCTTACTTTGACTCTTTAGCTTCTGATGTTTGAAACCACCAGAATTCTTAACTATTGTATTTGTGTTATTTACATAGGGCAAACGTTAATGCAACAGATAATTTTCTATGGACGCCACTTCATTTTGCATGCCATGCTGGCCAGCAAGACATCGTCGAGCTTCTTGTTAAATCCGGGGCTGCAATAGATGCCACATCGATCAACAACTCCACTCCGTTAAGCAGAGCCATTGAAAGCTGTAGACTGGACACTGTAAAATACCTACTCGATATTGGGGCCAAATTCCAGATTGAAAACAGAAAAGGTACGCATCCGTGTTGCTGATGCTGGGGGCAAGAAAGGGGAACTGATTGTAAATTCCAATTGCTTTTGTGCTTATAGAGACATGAGCCTTTATTACATGGTGGGGAAATTTCTCTGATACCTAGCAGTTCCCAGTCATTGGTTTAAAGGCTCGTTTCTTTACGTTTGTAGTCTTAAAGGCTGGTAGTTTTGGAAAGTTAAAACAAAAACATTTGGAACCATGAAATACATGCCCAAAGGTTTTTTTTTCTTATTCACTAGGTAGAAGTGATGGAAAGTTTCTCTATCACATTGCTGAAGTTCTTTCTACAACCCTAATCGTTAGCGTATGCTTTAATCTGATGGTTGCTAAAGAACACCTTAGTACAATGCATATTAACCCCAAAATGACAGAAATATTTGATAATCTACATCTTTAAACATAGTATAAAATTAGTATATTTTTACTTACACACACTGAACTTAGAATACCATTATTAACTGTAATAATTTCCAGTGCATTTAAAAGTTTATTTTTGATGGAAAAACTAAATGAAAAAAATTAGAGTGTTTTAAAAATCCTTGCAGTTTTGTTTCTAATTTTTGATATTGTAATAAAGGTACATCATTTTCTCTTCCTTTTCCTACTTCTAAACCCTCCCTCTAAACCAACTCACCTCACCTTGTTCTCTTTCACAACCTCTTTTTCTTTGTTGCTACACACACACACACACACACACACACACACACATACACACACACCTAAACAAATAAACACAACCTGCCCAGTCCCTTTAATGTTACTTGTGTGTCTATGTTTTCAAGGCTGACCATTTGGTACTGGTTAACCAATGGGTGTGCTCTCTCCCGAGGAACACTATTGCTCTCACCCTCAGAATCCGCGTAGATATTTGTGTAGGACCCAGGCCTCCTGCTTTCTCTTGTCCAGTTAGTATGTCTAGTGGAGTCAGCCTTGTTCAAGTACTTATCCACATTTTAGTTCTGCAGTAGTTTCTTGTCCCTAGTCCTTAACACAGAGCATTTTTCAGGTCACACTTAGATTATCACAGTTAAAATCCTTATGCCATAATTACTGGCCATCTAGAGGTTGTAAACCTTGATGTACTTTTAATATTGGACAAACGCGTATCTTGAGGCCTTCATAGCTCTAGAACACACTTGGTCCAACACTATTTGGAGGTGTCTTTTTTCTTACTTTGGACTCATTACTGCTTTAGGCTCTGTACATCAGCAGCCTTTGAGTTGTCCCTGTATCACGGGTAGTATCATCACTGGTTTTAAGGCATTGGTATTTAGAATTGCCTGGTGATGTTGGAGGTAAAATAAAATAATACCTAAGAATAAGGCCACCTGCAGGATTTATGTTCTTGCAACATAGAAGGAAGGATAAGAAAAAAAATCAACACACACACACACATACACAATGTATGGTGGGGATGAGGGTGGAAATGACAACCAATTTAATATTCAAAATGTAATTTAATGCTTATCACTCACATGTTAGGATACGTGTTCAAAAGATTTAAGAAATAAGTTGTATTAGTAAATGACTCTTGAAATCTAGGTCTTGGTGGTGAGGTCCACTCTGCAGAATATGTATCATGTTCTGTGAATTTGCACTACCATATGGTAACATGCTGACATAATCTATCATTAAACTAGCTCATTGTGACTTTAGCTGTCTGCTTATCTTTGCCACAGGACATGCTGCTATGGATATAGCAAAGGCATATGCTGATTATCGGATCATTGGTATGATAAAAGAAAAACTAGATAACTTGCCTAAACCAACAGATAGTCAAAAAATGAAAGGCAAGCTTCCTAAACTGAAGACAGAAGGCACAGATGTTAAGAAAGAAGAGGTAAAGACAAAAAGAAGCTACCAAGTAGTAGCAGGACATGCCTGAGCTCTTGGGGCAGCAGTGGTGTTATGTTATGCTTGTGTACAAGGGAAAGTAGCATGGTATGTGAACCTTTGGCAGTAAATATAAAGACACGTCTAGCAAGAAAATTACTATTACTGAAGATTCTACACAGGATTTATCATAAACAGAATCCACAGGAAGTACAAATGATTCAATCAAATGATTAGGATACTGAAAAAGAACTGATGTTCAATTTGTGTCTCCATGGGCCCAGATTTTACAGAGTTGGTGAGATGCCCCAAACATAGAGGGAAAAGACAGTGAAGAAGAAATTGCTATTAGTAAGGATGGTCGGAGTGCATTCCCAAGCGGGAAGCTTCCTTAGGGGAATACGGGCTTAACTGGAGCCTTGTGAGGCAGAGACCAGGCAATGAGAGTAAAGCAATAAAAGACCTAATGCCATCACATTGGGGGCTGGGGAACGTAGACCTCAGAGAATGAGATGGGGAAAGGGACTGGGCAGAAGGGACAGAGCTCTGACTGTAGACTAATGTGGCAGTGGGGTCCTCACCAACTGCTGCTCCTACTGAACACACCATTATCATTTTTAGTAATATTCATATCATGAATAGCCATAGGTCATGGATAGGCACCTTAAAATCTTATGGTATCTGTCCCCAACAGGACGAAATAGGTGAAGTCCAACAAGGCATGCCTTGAGCTACAGTATTTATAACATTCTATCTTATCTCACATTTTATCAATTTCCTTCTCTATCAATTTACTCTACAAGTAAAATGTAGAGAAACAGGTATTCCTGGACATTTGATTTTAGCAACTTATTCTTTTAAAATGTTTGTCCAGGAAACGCTGTCCTCCCTTTACACTGTGCCAGCGGTGACAGAGGAGAAGAAGTCACACAGGGACAGCGTGGTTTACCTCAATTCCCTGATTACCAGCGGCTTCACCAAGAAAGTTGACATCACATTTATTCCTAAAAGGGTGAGCATTTTGAGAAAAGCCTCCATAACACATCAGAGAGCATACTGTCATTTGCTGACCCCACAGGCCATATGAAGAAATGTCAGTGTCCATGGCCTCTCAGTGGTGTTCCCTGGCCACACTACTCTTAGTGAGACCTACCAAATGTTAACTCCCAAAATCTGGCTCCATCTGTTGCTATGTCTACACTAGTATTTCCATTCTCCTCAAGGGACTGGAGTCTTCTTTAGTTAACAGTATTCCTTAGATCCATCCATATAGCCATCATATAGACTATATAACCTATAGACACTTGGTATTGTAACTTCTCAGAGCCTATTCCTTACCAAAACATCTGGGAAGCTTTCTACTGTCAAGGATGAATGAACCCACTAATCTCCCAGAATACCTGCCCTTAAACAGGTGGAGACATCTGTGGGAGAAAGAGTCATCTTTCCTGTACCCATCAAGCCATGCTGAATAAGTAGCCACTCTCTGCCTTCTGTTACAAAAACAACTTGACTTCTACATTAGACTTCCCAATTCCTTTGATCTTGTGTGTTGGTATCCATGGAACCAAGCAGCAGTTGGCCCCGAGATGACGTGAATTGAAGAGCACTTCTGACCTCTGTTCCTGGAAGGGTCTCACCAGAAATAGTGATGTTCACATAGCCACCAGGGTCATGAGATAGAGTAACACAAGGAGTACATTTTTGATGTGTATTTTATAGTTCTGGGTGAAACTATGAGAGGTCTTAGGGTGGAGCTGTAACTTGTGGACAGAGTGCTAATTTAGCATGTGCTTTCTTTAAAACAAAAATGTGTGAGAGTGTAAATTGTTGGCCCTCATGATAACAACTGCCTCAACTTTGACTGTCTGTTTAAGATTTGGAGTCCTGAAGCCACAACAGCCGAGCTGATCAGGAAGAGGGAACTTCGGAGGGAGAGGTTCACCTACGAGGTAGACTTTGAAGACTTCATGATGCCTTTCCAAAAGAACATCATGGAGAAAGCTCAGGCAATGGAGGCATTACTCAAGAACTAAGTCAGGGCTTTGCCTCCCTGGAGAAGTGCTCTGTGGCCCAGAGGCAGAGTTTGGAGAAAGTACGTATTTCCATCAAAGCCAAAGCAATTCACCCATTAAGACTTTGTTATTAAAGGCCAGTTCTTTCTGTAACAGCTATGAATATCCAGAGTTGTATCATGCAGTTCTCTTTCATGTTACAATGAATGGCAGGTTATCCGTATAAATTCCGAGGCCAAATGACAGTTGCAAATATTTCAAAAATTTATCAGATGTGCTCCACTGTGTTTATAAAAAATAATTCTAGTGCACATGAAAAGCCCTGGGATCAACCCCCAGAACCACACTTTAAAAGGAAAAGTAACAATCATGATTTTGAATGTAGACACACTACAAAAATTGAAAACTTAGCATAGGTGAACAGGCCTGTAATCTCAGCAGTATGGAGGCAGATGATTGCAAAGCAGATGTTGGACTCTTGCCTTCTGGTTGGGTGACTGAAGAGTATATGTTCTCTGAACCCTAGAGCCCTAGGATACAGTTAAGGTACACACACACACACACACACACACACACACACACACACACACACACACACCCTCCCAAATATACCTCTCTCTGTTTCTAGGTAGCTACAGGGCCCAAACTAATACTCAAAAACCATGGGAATAACCTGAGCTATTCTATCAAAAGATTTAATGATAAATTCCCATATCTTCTGCTTACTGTAAAATAAAAATTTCTGTACTTTGGAGAAATTGCAAAGAATTCGTTGAAATGGTGTTCATACAATAGCTGATAATTTGAGAAAAAATCAAATATTAAAAAACTATACAAGAATGACTAGAGATATCACACTCCCTTAATATGTTTGGAGAAAGGGAACCAAAGAATAAAGATGGATTTAAGAAATCCTGCATCAGAACTGATAAAGGAATTAGGGGAAAAACGAGCCTAGCATGAAACCTTCTATCTGCCCAGTGGGATTTAAGCTTAATGCCTGATTCCCTTTTAAAAATAAGACATCTTTGAAATGCTGCTATTTAAGAATACAGGGTAGTTGTTTTGCAAATATCCCTTGGTTTTTGTCATATTATTGTCCCAAGAACAGACTTAAACACTATGTTTGAAGCAACAATAGCAAGAATGTGACATGCACATGCTTCAGTTCCACTTTAACCAGAAGTCAGAACGTGGGAAGTTCATGTCACACAGCATACTGTGCCTTGTGTCTTGGGGAGTGTCTTTGAAAGTATGTAAGTTTATGAATTTGACTCACTATAATTAATATCCATGACTGATTCCTTATGGGATAAGTACTAATAATATTATGATATTTGAGATCATGTTTCCGTTCCTTAAATGTATGTCTTGCCTCTGATGGTTAAGACTTTCTCTTCTCCCTTAATCTTGGTAATTTAAGCAGAATGTACTCACGTATTTGTTTCCTACTTGAAAGGCTGTTCTGTGGAGACAACTCCAAATGTAAGTTGATTACTCATCTGCCATAAATTCCTCTTCTATCTTCAGTTTTTACAGCAGGAAAAACACCAGCAAATTTACTCCAGGTCTCTTTTCCAGCGAAGGTTTACAGCTCCAAATATGACGAAGATGCCACATGTAGCTGTGTAGATAAACATCACCACAAGCTTCCTACCTTCTGTTTTTCTTCTTGAAATCCTAATTTTCCAAACAAGTTGTTTGTGTCTCCCAAGTGCCCTTTCTCCTCCCCTTTTTCTGGTTTTTAAAATTGCTTTTAAATATTTCCATTTACATTATCTTAAATGCACACATGAAGTATAACATTGTGTAGATATATTAATAAATCTCAAATTATTGAACTGGAGAAGTGGCTCAGTGTTTGGGAGCTTGTGTCTCTTACAGACATCTTGAGTTCCATTTTCAGTATCCAGCTCAGGCAGCTTGCAGCTGTGTGTAATTCCTGTTCCAGGATCCACTGCCCTCTTCTGGCCAACAAAGTCACAGCACACACATGCTGTACTTAGCATTCATGTAGGTGAAACACTCAAATACAGAAATCTTTTAATTAAAAAAAAAATCTTAAATTCTAATGCCACTTAGTACCATGGGGCAACAAGAATATGGGCATATAAATACACTTAATTTTTCTGCTATTACTCTGCCGTTCTTTAGTCTTATTCACAAGTTCCAGGTGCTGAGCCTAAAGGTTCTCTCATCTATATCAGTTACTAACACCATTTGATTAGCTTGACTCTCCAATTGTCCCTTCTTATGCCAGCAGAAAGAATTACAATTCAACCACTAATAACAAATATGTCTCCTGATGTATCTACAGGATTCTGTTTCTTGAATGTGCAAGGAAATACTTATTCATTCGGGAACAAGAGAACTGAATGCCCTGTATCAGATCTTCATCTAAATATCATTGATGCGTAGACACCTTTGTAAACATAAACTGAGAAGAGACCAGTCCTAATTAATATTCTTTCTGTACATATGAAATACAAAATGCTTATTTTCTTTCTAATGGCTTAATTCATTTAAGATGGAACTGTGTTTGAAAGATATTTGAGTGGAGTTTAATGCTAAGACTAAACAGAGCAAAGTCGGAGTCCCTCCAATACTCTGAGAAAGAATATATCAACGTTGTTACCTCGAGTGTTTTAGGGACAGCAGCAGCAGCAACGGGAGCTGGGAGCTGGGTCTCACCTTCAAAAACTAGAGTAGAAAGGTGTGTGTGTGTGTGTGTGTGTGTGTGTGTGAGAGAGAGAGAGAGAGAGAAAGAGAGAGAGAGAGAGAGAGAGAGAGAGAGAGAGAGCGAGGGGGGGGACAGATTATACAACATCTCGGGCTTTTAATTATGCAATGTGTCAATGGAAATTTTCTAGTTGTTTCTGGGTTTGTGGGGCTTTGGGGCATAAATTGTATTTTAGCCTCCATTTTATTCTGACTTGTATTTTCTATTTTTATAACAATGAAAATGGTGTACTTTGTAATAAATGATTTTGTTCTTTTAAAAGCCCAAAGATTGATACACACAGGTCTAGAATATCAAAGTGTCTAGAGATTTTCCTAGTCAGGGACGCTGAGTCAAGAACTGAAGAGCAAGTAACCTGAGAAGGGACCACCCATGAGGCAGAGCAAGACACCGGATAGGCAAGAGAAAGAGGTCAAGCAGGGGAACTCCTGGGGATGGGAAGTGGGTGGTTAGAACATCAGCAAAAGATCTGGGTATCTGGATTTCTGAATCACCTTTAATCCCCACCAGCTAAGGGGTGAAGAAAAGTCGTTCTGTGCTAACAGCAGTTCCATGGGAGCCATGATAACTGTATTCTAGAGAGAATGAAGAAACTGTGCATAGTACATGGCCTGGTACAAGGTGCTTTTCAGATTTTACACCATGGATTTTACATGTGGGTAAAAGCACAAGCTTTCTCCACAGACTCAGATTTGAATCTTTATTTCTATTCGATGAGTACCAGTAGCCAGGGAGTGTCTGTTTCAGTTGTGTGACCTTAGATGGCAGCTTCACAGGAACCAGACAGATGAGTCAACAACCTTCAGGACAACCAGCCCTGTGCCCACATATATTGGTACTTAGTTATGGTTCACTGTTAACCATCAGGCAGAAAGGAAAACCAAAGTAGGCAAAAGGAAGAGACATGAAAAGCAAGGCAATGAAAGCTCACTAACCCACGCTCACCTCTGGCAAGATGAGTTAAATTCTTAGTTTAAGTGACTTAAACATGCACTTCTTTATGTAGCTTACTTTCTAGTAATCAGACATGGGGAAATCATACTTGCTATAAGACATCAGTACTAAGTCTAGTAGTGGCGGTTTCAGCAGATAGTGGCCCAAGAGTTTACTTTTAAAATTTTTGTATTTGGAAGTTGATTTCCTCTAGCATCTAAGTATTTTTATAGATTAAACTGGTTCATAGAAACAGAGACTGAGTCAAGATCTCTGGTTCAAGTAATTTGTAGACAGAAAGGTCTCAGATGAAACTGGCCATAGAGAGGGACAAGAAGAATCAGGAGAAAAAAAATTAAGGATGTGAGATCAAGAAGGAATTGGCTCTGGTCTGTGGCATGTGACACTAAGGAGGATGGCTTGTACCAGCAGAGGTTGTTCTATCCAGTAGAGAGGCTGGGTTGTTACCTCCAGTTTCAGACACTAGCTAGATCCTGGTTAGGAGAGAAACCTCACAACCATCAACTGGCTGGGTGATGAGGGACTCCTACCAGGAAAGATGAGAGTCACTCTTCATCATCACCTTTATCACGGAAGAAGGGCCTAATCAATCAACTAGGGCACACCAACATGCATGTCATTGAGAACATTTCCTGAGACCTCTAGATCATTTACATAGATTATTGGGAGGTGATTGGAAGATGGTTATGAGACTGTGTCCCTGAATGTGATGTCTGGCCCTGACACCTTCCCATTTCTGATTTCTCTCTGATTCTATTTGCAATGACATAAATATGGTCTCGTGCCATATGCCCCACCCCCATAACTGCAGTGTTCACCCTCACAGTGATCCCTGGACCATGGAGCCTGGGGGACTCAAGATCTAGTACACAACTGCAGAGAGCTTTGAGCTCCTTCTCTCATCAGCTGAACTCAGGATGGTCTAGCCGGCACAAGGTGGGAGGGTTAGCTGGCAAAGGGAACCTGGGTAGGATACTAGCAACAGCTTCAACCAATGTGAGCTCTGTATTGAAACATTTTAGGGCAGAAGGTAATTCTTTAAGGTCATTTTGCATATCATGCTTTCTCTTTCACATGAATTTGATTTCACATACTTGTCTTATTCACCACTAAGAATAAAACTGAACAATGAACAAGAACAGCAATGCAAACTCATCTGGCAGCTACTTAGAAGAACACAACTCAAAATCCCATCGCTAGTTTCTGTTTCTTCAAACTTCAGTATTATTAGACATTAGAAAGTATAAACATCAGAGACCAAAAGATGATTTCTTCCCCATGTTCTGGGATAAGATTACATCTACTAGGAGCAACTGAATTGGCTCTAGTAAAGTTAGTTTAGCAACTTATATTAAATTTTTAATTCAAGATATTCAATGTGGAGCCACAATGATGCCCACAAGACCCACTAAACTCATATCTTGTCCTGAAGGAAAGGGGTATAGGAAGGGAGAGGGGAAGCTAAGATACCTTACACACAGACACTAATTTCAAGATGCCAACTGAACTTTCTTGGGTTTTTGTTAACCATTTTCATGAATTGTATGATTTTTGTGACTTTCTGATTGTTTAACTTATAGATCCTAGGGGAAATTTACAAATGAAGGTAAACGGGACATGCATGCAGATCAAAGAAGCTCAGACAATAACATCCTCAGATCCTTTGGTAGTAATTACTACATCTCGCCATGTATGGATAACAAGGAAGAACTAAACATTCTGTTTGCATTCTGGAAGTCTTGGGGATTTCTTTTATCCCAAGTAAATCTTTAGTGTGCATGATGCCTGCGTATTTATTCGGGATTACTAATGCTGATACCTTTCCCTTTTGTCTTCGTAGGTAAGACTTTGAAGAGAAGCTGATACACAAATCTGATCCCCCTAGATTATAGTGATTTACCTGACGATTTGAAAAGCTCCCCGATCCTCTAAACTGAGAGAGTATTATGGTCTTTTGTTCCTGAGGCTTCAGTATCAAGCTCCTGACTAAGGAAGTGAAAGATACAACTTTCCTCATAGGAATTAATGAAATCAACCTATAAAATAAAATAAGCGACATACAAAGTATCCCGAAGATGTCTGAATGGATCCCCAGCCAAAGCAACACTGCACAGCTAAATAGTCAGCCAGAGGGGGGAATTCATCAAAATAGTACATCACAGGAATAGCTAGGCAGACCATACAATCCTACATAGGTAGGGACCTCTATATATCATACATGTACATCATCCTACACTTCTAAACCTTCTATGCTGTCAACAGCTAGCATTGTCATAATGTTGAGGCAGCCAGCAACCCTAACTCTGCACACATTTAACTTTATTCATTTACTTAGTACTATTTAGTGCTGGCAATGGAATCCCTAAGCATTTTCCTTGCTCTTTACAAGGAGTAACTGATCCAGGTTGTACTTCCCAGGTTTCTGTATCATCTGGTTTCCAGAAAGATTCAGAGAATGGAGATCCCGTGTGAGACAAAATGCCAAGGGATGTGTGGGAAATCCAGGATAATACTCTCTCCCCTGTTGCCTTCAGTACCATCACAGGCAATATCTGAGTCTATCTCTGTCTCACTTCACAGCTTCTATCTAACAGCCACACCATATTTCTACCAGATGATCCATCTCTTGTGTTCCATTAAGTACTATCCCCTGTCCTAACTCCTAGGGGTAGTACCAATGGATGTTATTCTTAGAATCTGGGCTACTTGGTGATGCAGATTTCCTCCCTAACCTCCTCTTCATAACGCACATCCTCGGATATACTCTCCTTTCAAAAGAACCCAGAGATGTCTCTTATTTACAAAGCATCAAACACTGGTAAGTCATCAGGCAATGGATTGCAAAACCATACTTGGAGACTACCCCAATAATTAAAGATTATAATGCTTAAAATATTTTGCAGTGTGGATTTCTATAAGGTTTAATATAGATGAAACATTTGATACAGTAGATGTGCTGGTTTGAATAGGTATGACCCCATAGACTCATGTTTACCTGGCCCATAGTGATGGCACTATTAGGAGGTGTGGCCTTGTTGGAGGCAGTGTTCCGCCGCAGGGGTGGGCTTTGAGATCTATGCTCAGCCCATGCCCAGTGTCTCTCACAGGCTCCATCTGCTGCCTGCAGATCAAGATGTAGGACTCTTGGCTCCACCAGCATCATGTCTGCCTGCACATTAGTGTGCTTCCTGCCATGATGACACTGGACTAAGGCTTTCAAACTGTAAGTCAGCCCCAATTAAATGTTTTTCTTTATGAGTTGAGGTGGTCATGCTATCCCTTCATAGCAATAAAACCCAAACTATAACAGTAGGACAATGCAGAAACAACCATAAAACAACATAAGATTTATAATCACAGCACTCTATGGTCTACCTTTAGTTATTAGGGATCGGTATATATGATACTCAAAATATGCGTGAGCTCAGGCATGTATTTATTGGAGCATCTTTTACAATCACTGACCATGAAGATAAGCACATACATTATTAAATATTGTTTGTTACTGTCATGAAGTACTGGAGTCAGGCTGGCTAAAGAAAAGTGTACTCTTTGGTTCATAGTTTTGCGTACTCAACATCTAAACAGCCTAGTACAGGCTGGGTAAAGAACATTATTGGCTCCTTTGCCTCATGGAAGATGTCAAAAGCAAAAGCTTATGGAAGTGGAGGTCACATTGCCAGACAGAAAGCCAGAAAGAAACTTGGTGAGGCGGTGCGCAGACTAGTATAATATTCTCATGAGAACTGACTAGGGTATCTATAGTTGATGGTTTTGTGTGTCAACTTGACACAAGTTAGACTCATCACACCAAAAAAGGAGCCTCAGTTGAGAAGATGCATCCATGAGATCCAGATGTAGGACATTTTCTTAATTAGTGATCATCCCATTATGGGCAGTAGTCCTGGGTTTTAGAAGACAGGCTGAGCAAGCGAGTCAGAGAAAGCAAGCCAGTAAGTAGCATCCTCCATGGCCTCTGCATCAGCTCCTGCCTGTATTTTTAACCTGACTTCCTCCAATGATGAACTATGATGTAGAAGTGTAAGCCAAATAAATCCTTTCCTCCACAACTTGCCTTTTTGTCATGGCTTTTTGTCACAGCAATAGAAACTCTTCAGACAGTATTCATAAATCTCTCTTCCCCTTGCAAGAACACCCCAAATGACCTCACTAGCCTCCACTTCTATAGGCTTCCTCCTGGAACATATTCAGTTTAGTAGCCTGTAAAAACAAGCAGGAGCTGCCAATCTATACCTCGAGGCAATTAGAAAAGCTAATGCTGGGGGAATTTCAGGGTGTTTTGCATATTTAAATAGAACATTGTCAAATCCCAGGATTTCAGACATGGTAGGACAGAACCATCAGCTTCTCCAGTAGAGCTACAAGACTCCACAACACACCACCTGTGGACTTGCAGTATATATGGTGAAAGCAGGGAATTTAGACAGTGAAATGTCTTATGAAGTGAGTTTCATAAGGATGAGGACTCACCAAGGCCCTCCTCGAAGAGAAGAACTGGATAGAAGGGGTGGCATCCTGTATAACAAAGCCATTCCAGAAAGAGAGATAGAGGAAAATATAAGTAAAAACTGTACCACCAGGGAAAAGGTGAGGCCAGGTTCTAGGAACCAGTTGGGGAAGTGATGTGTTTCCACTTTACTGTGAGTCGTTCCTCTGGCCTAGACTTTATGTTAATACACCACAGTTTTTTCATTGTGTCTAAGTCTCATTCATAGGTCATCTTCCACAAAACCATCAGCAATCTTTCAGTATGGAGTTTTATTAAAGCAGTGTTTCAAGCAGGAGACTGATCAAGTCTTGATCCTTACCATCTCTGGGAATGTCTCACTCCCAGGCTGTGGCTCTGTGCTCATGGCACAGCTTCGGTATTCCTTTTGTTCTTCCTTCCATGTGAGCTCTTGTCTCAGCAGCAAGGCAACCAAAGGGACCCAGTATTCCCTTCAAGAATCCCAAATGAAAATGCATTCACCTCCAGTAAAGCCAGTGCTTTGGGACTCTAGACATCATTACAGTCTCAGAGTGCAGCGTTGTTGGTGGTCAGATTGATTTTGCCATGTCATATCTACGGGATATGGTCCTGGTGCAATCACCAAGACTACTACTGAACAGGTATGTCCTTAAAAGACCAAAATAAACAAAACAACAACAACAAAAAGATGTATTTTACGCTCCCCCCCCCCTCAAAAAGCCATGGATGTTGGAAAATAAAAGGAACATTTTCTAACTACAAAACCCTGTCAAAACAAAATTTCTAAAACCACCTCCCAAACCTTTATCTTGACACATACTACCCCGGCAAGCTCCTTAGACCTCCAATTGGAATGGCTCTCATCTTTACGTCTTAGGCTTGTGTCTTTAAATCTCAGTCCCATCAACACATGACATTTGACATGCTTTAACATTTTCATTTATTTTAGCGTATAATTAATGAATTCCATTTTGACGCTTTGTACTGTACTGAACTCACACTAACCACCTGCTGCGTTCCCACATCGTCTTTCTCCTGCGGTAGTCACCGTTCTGTTTTCATGAATACGGGCTTGAATTTACAGTGGTGGTTGGAACACCAACTCTCACAGTCCACTCACTGTGTGTCCCCCTGTCAAGTTAACCCTCACTCTTTTCTGGTCCATTAAACAAATCTCCATCCATTCTAACACGAAACACAAATTCCCAGTCACAAGCCATTTCTCTCTGTACTCAGCTGTTGCAGTTCACCCCTGTTAAATTCCTTAAGTTTACTGTTTGAATTTGCTTCCCACTTCACCCATACCCTCCAGCCGTCACCATCATCTCTCCGTACAAAACTGATGAGGAGTCCCTACATTCTTTCCTTTTCTGTGTTTATTCACTGCTTCCAAATATTTCTGTTTCAGTGAATTAGTATATGTAAGTAAACACATACACACACACAATAATTCACTGAAACAGAAGTAGTTTGGAGATCTATCATCTATCTATCTCTATACCTCCCCCCATATATATATATATATATATATATATATATACACACACACACACACACACACACACACACACACACATATATATATATATATATATATATATATATATATATATATATATATATATATATATATATATAACTGCCATCCAAACCATGACTGCTGTATTTATGAATTCTTGTATCTGACATTATACCTGGTTTTTCTGCAGAACTCTGGGATTTTTCTTCCCCTTGGCGGGTACATACAATTTCAAGTCTTCTGCAAAACAGTTTCACTATTACTCTTGGTTCTACGTGTCCCTTACTCCATCTGATCTTACAGGTGAGTCTCAATTCCAGTCTTCTATATGAAAAATGCACTGATTATTCTGAATGTGCGGAAAGACTGCAGACCAGAAAGGAAAATCATTTTAATCTTTTTTGCAAAGACTTTGCAGGTCATTTTTGACAGTGTGGTGACAAAACTGGGAAAGGAAAGACGGTGCGTTCTCATGGCAGGTGTCAACCTTGAATGTTGTTCTGTAGCACAGACCCAGAGTCACAATCATATGAATTAGTTGGCAACCCTTTTTTGCCAGAGTTCCATAAAGCTTTTGGACTCCCTTCATTGGAAATGAACAATTAGGAATACACAAAAGACAATAGGTGATCATATTATTCAAGCTATTTTATAACAAATTTCTGGCAAATGGAGATAAATACTGCAAGGGTTTAAACAGGGAGGGAGGGGAAGAGTGAGACAGGGAACATATTGATTGGTTCAGTTGGAGTAATTGGGTTGGTGGTTTTCTATTTCATCCTTCAACTTAAAAACATCATCTAGGTTGGACCAAAATGTACTTAAATCCTTTATACTTTATTCTAAAATCAATAGTTCAGAAACACAATTCTTTTTTAGGCTTTTGGTTTAAAGAAAATTACTGGAACAGGGAGAGAGAAAAGGTGTTTTCCTTCTAGTCCAAACACTCTGGCTGACTCTGGTTTCTCCCTATTCAATCTCTTACCTCTACCTTGGAGTTACTGAAATTTTTTAAACGGGGACAAATGAAAAATTACAATGTAGACATTTATATAGAATTTCACCTAAAGATAAAACGTCATTTGTTCACTCATTTGTGCCTTGTAAAAAACATTAAAGGACTCACTATCAGCATCCTAGAGTCTGGGTCTGGTATCGTGAAGGATCTTGCCTCTACAATAAGAAGAAAGTACCTACATAACAGAGTAGTTATTATAAATTGGGATCAATGTGTTGTGATTAAAAGCACCAAGTGAGGTTTTAAATAGATAGTCAAGGAAGCCTTCACTGAAGAAATGCCCACATTGAAGGTGAAGTGGTAAAGACAGCCAGACTGAGCAGAGGGAAGAAAACGGCATTTATAAATGAAGAACAGACCCTTACAAAAGCCCTGAGGTGGTGACGTTTGATGAAGAGCAGGAGAAAGTCCGGGGAACTTAACGCAAAGATGGCGGCACCCAAAGAGCAATGGGGATAACGCTCATGAGACGTAGGTCTAACTTTGAGGACCTTTCAGAGAAGAACTTGGATTTTCTTCTAAATTTAATGTACCAGCATGAAGAATTAAAGCCAGCAGGTGACACTTCCAAGCCACTTAATTAAAACACTTCTCACGGACTTTAGGAAATGGAGGAGATGAAGAAAAGCCCCAAGGCTACTGAGGAGGGCTCTGTCTTCTCTGGAGGAAGTGAGGCAATATCTAGGACTAGCGGCTCTTGTTTGTCTGTCTCTGAATTACCCCTAAGGTTTCACTGTTAATCCTCACACTTCAGCTAGCACCCCTATTCTTTCATTGATCAGGACTGATCTGGGTAGCTAATAAGATGAGTCAAATATGATGTTGCCAAGGTAATCCATGAACGATAATTGCAATGCTGGTTTGCTGAGGCCAGCTGACATGTGGTGAGAACACAGATGCCACCTGGTTGGATGATTCCCTTTCGTAAGAACTGAGCCTTCCGCGGGCAGCCAGCACAAACACTCCAGCTGTATACATCAACCACACTGGAAGATCTAACCACTTGGGAGCCTTTCGGATAGCAATAGCCTTCAAAGCATCTTGTAAATTGGGCCTGCCGGTGCTAAGTAGAACAGTTCTCCGAGCAGGTAGTGGGGATGATTATAGGAAAGGCAGAAGAGAAGACCCAGGGACAAAGCTTAGCAATCTAGAGGGCTATAGGTCTATACCACACCAGCCCTGGATGTATTCCCTATAGGCTTTATATACTTTATATTATCATAGGAAACAAAGTCACAAGCTAGCAGAAACAGTGGCCGACATACATAAGATACTTGATCCCATCCAGAGACCTCCCAGTTTCTTCCATAAAGATTAATAGAATGTTCGATCTCTCGCCTTGAGCTTCAAGTGTGGCTCCTCTTATTGGTCCAAGTGTCAGCAGGCCAGGAAATCTGCAAGGGGACCATGACCTGGCTTGACTTTGCCAGACAGGCAGACTTTCACAGAAGCAGGTGAAAATAGCTCCCGCCAATCTTGAGTGTATTTTTCACAAGCAATCCCTGTCCAGAAGTATCTAGTAGAGCTGCAACCAAACTTTCCACCTATGGACACTATGAGAGATATACAAAACTCACTGTTTATGGCACTATGGTTCAGGGTAGTGTGATGCACCAAGAGATGACTAATTTTATTGTGGAGGCTCAGAGACGAGAATGAACTTGAAGAATACCACAGAGGCCCAGTACACAGGACATGGTGAAGATCTTGTTTTCTGAGTGTGATCAGGGCAATGCGATGGACAACCCTAGGTTTCTGGTTTATGAAGTTATAGACACAGAATAATACAGTGAGCAGGATAAAAGCATACCTAAGGAGTACACAAGAGAGACACACACTACGTACTCAGTTAAAGAACCAAGTATCCAAACATGCTTAGTAGAAAAATATGCGGTGAGTGACATACATTTGAGAGCTTTTGAATTGTTGGTGATATTTCAAACAATAGGAATACATTACAGTAATGAGACCAAGATGATGATTCTGGCACATGAACTGAAATCTGACATTTCCCATAATGTATAAATCAAATAAGATACTGGTACATGAAAGCAACGAGAAAAATGATTAGAGGAACTGGAAGAGAAGATGTGTTTAGTGATATGGCATTAAATTATCCCGAGGGTAAGGTCATTCTCCCTATGTGCTGCAGATATATGCATGTTTCACTCATGAATTATAGATAAAGCTATCATATTGCAAATTTACAAGGGATTGATATTCAGCAAGTATTTTGTATTAAGAGGAGGGTCTGGGTGTATATAATACATTGGTCAAAACCCAGAAAACTGAAGAGAATGTAAATAGAATGACCCTATAATGAGGGAGATGGTGCTACAACTAGACTTCTCATGCCACCAAGTAAAACCTCCAACACCAGGTATAGCTTTCATTCTGTTAAGACTGATCACAACAGAGGTGCCATGGAATTCTCCAAACATCACAGGCTATTGCCAAGACTATTTTGGTTGCTTTTCACAACCTAATGGCAAGACTCACATTCCTGAAGTCAATTATTAAATTATCAAATACAGAGAAAATAAATTAGAAGCTTCATTCCTACTAAATACCACTAATGGTGCTGGAAAGTTCTCTGCATACTACTGTGGATGAAAATAATCAATACCACACCACTGGTACAACAGTGGCACAATGTTATGGGTGTTACTATAACATTTTAATTGGATTTACAGTACATTCATGAAATAGAACCCCATATCTGACATTGTCAAAGTGGCCAAGAACCTGGGACAAGATAAGTAATGATCCTATAGGAAAGCACAATTATTCTTCTAAATGAATATAGCAATAAAATGGCTCCTAATGATATATTGCTGTTACTGTAGATCTGTGCCATCATTTCTCACCCATTAGAGAAGCTTCTTGAAGTAGACAGTAACAAACATAGAGGTCCACAACTGGACAATGTTGAGAGAGTTGGAGACTGGAGTACTCAATTATTAATGGGATGCTTTCATCAAAGCTCTGCCCTCCCAGATCTGTGTATCAGAGGAGGCTAAAAGATTCTTGTAGCCAGAGATGATAATGATTCCTAGAAAACAGTGTCTTCCAAACACAACAGGATTAATGGACATACAAACTCACAAATCTATTGTGGCATTCCACTGAAGACCTAGACAGGTCAGCAAGACAAAATCCCAGCACGAGGAAGTAGACGCAAAGTCCCACCCTTAACTAAGAGGCTATTAGCAACTTAGTTACTGGAGAAGTTACTGAAGTTACAACCACCATCTAAGGCAGTCCACATGCCCAGGAGAACTTGGACAACACTAAACAAAGCCAATGGTCTTTTTGTTTCACTGTATTTTGTTTGGGCAATTTTTGTCTTATTGGCCTTTGTGTTTGGGGATTTTTGCTTATTTGTTTTGGGTTTTCCTGGTTTGGGGGTTTTTGAGAGAGAGAAAAAACCATGAAGCTGATTGGGTAGGGATATGGTGAGGATTACAAGGCATTAGGAATGGGAAAAACATTCTCAAAATATATTGTATAAATTTTTAATAAAAACAAAATTATAGTTGATATTAATAATAATAATAAGTAAAGTGGAAAAGGGCAAATTTCAGCCAGTTTTGGCCCCTCTCCTCACATAAAAACAAAAACAAACAAACAAGCAAAATGCCAAATTGAGGAAATATTATAATATTGCTTTAAGGAATGTGAATGCTGTACAGTTCCATTAAAGTTTCAGCCAATGAAAGTTCCTCTTCCAAGTTCTTTTCCAGGATTTCCTATGGGAATATTTTAGTACTTGCCTTTAGGTACCAAAATCTCCACCTAGGTAGATCAGCACCAAACTGCCATCACATCTGCTATATGCAGAAAGTGTTATGTGATACACCAGGAACCCACTTGTACCCTGGATTGCAAACATTTCTCTATGCTATTCTGATTCCTGGAACCTGAATCAGTTGCGCTGGAGTAGAAGGGACAGGCCAAAAACATTTTCAAAAACTGCCCACATGCATGTAATAGTGGCCTGACCTGAGAGCTTTAGAACTTGATCAAGTCTAATGTTTAAAGTGACAAGGTTATTAAAAAGTCCTGTTTAGTAAATATGGAATCTGCTTTTAATAGGGGCATGCCCCTTCTGCTTGTGAGTCTCCAAGTACCAGATGACAGGCTAGCTTGAATTGGTGAGGATGTCCCTGAAAGTGATTCTTGCCTCTCTCAGGCTGGAGTGTTTAATTGCCATCGTGGTTAGACTCTTATGTCGGTGGTGCTCAGCCTTCCCAGTGCTGCAGCCCTTTAATACAGTTCCTCATATCGTGTTGGCCTACAACCATAAAATTATTTTTGTTGCTATTTCAGAACTTTAATTTTGCTATTGTTATAAATCATATGTAAATATCTGATATGCAGGATATCTAATATGTGAGCCTTATGAAAGAGTCATTGGACCTCTCAAAGAGGTTGGACCCATGGGTTGAGAAACACTATTCTAAGTTGTCATCGTTTCTGCTGCTAGCTACTTTTCTAACCAAGGAGAGCTAAAGCAAGGTTCAGAGCTGGGAACGGTGGACATAGACGTGTTAGATAATAAGCACACAAAGGTAAACTTAGAATGGCTGTAGCAAACCTTCTAATGACATTTTCAGTAACTATATGCACATAAATAATTAGCTCATCTTTTGCCAGTTACAGAAATCTTCATTATCAATAAATACTGAAGTGTGCTTACTTTCTGTAATAATATATCCAAGACATTTTTATTTTACAGAATAAAATCAAAATGAATAATATTCTAAAAGAGTTTCTTCCTTCTTTTCATCGTCAATATTCTCACTGAACCTGTAACTACACCTTTATAGATTGTGTAAGAATATATTGCTGTTTCACATGAAATCTTTTGCTGGATATGTAAATTTTTCATGTTTGCTGTATTATGTGCCAAAGAATAATATAATTGGCTACAGAAATAGACAGTTATATTCCATTAAAATCCAACTATATAATTCAAAGCTGGCTTTAGGTTCTGCTCCAAGGCCAACAAAACACTTGGCTTCCAAATAGTCTGAAATATGCTGTCCAATTTCATAAATTTCCAGAGTCACATTTTATTCCATATCAAAGGATAGACATCAAAATTTATATTAATTTATATGTTCTCCAAATAATAAAGTTAAATGTCTTGACAGTGAGATTTGATTGAGTTAACTAATCTCTTGATGAAATGGTTTGATTATTAAATAAAATGTGAATTATGTTATTTACTTTTTAGGAGCTATATAAAATTTGATTATAAATGAAACAGATTGTATAAGAGAAATAGCTTGCAATTCAGATGAAAAATGGTAAAAAAAAAAAAAGTCCATAATTCCAACTCTAGAAAAAAATCAGTTACTTTAATCCTTTTTCATTCCCCAAATATTTGTTTTAAAATCCATTATAATAAGTACAACATAATCTCTACTGCTGTCTAAACTTTGTTTCTGACTAAAGATGCCACATGCATGTGTGTCCTTACAGGAAATAATTTAAATATTAACATTATTAAGACAAAAATATATCCCATTGAAAAAATATCAGAAATAGTTGCTATTCGTGTCTTAGAACCTTCACTCTTTCAGGGTTCACCCCAAGGCCTGATCTGGAGAACAACCCTTAGAAGCACAATTGCCATCTTCCAGAGTGACAGATATTTAATCACATCACAGTTACAGTGGTTACATCATCATGTGTTGATAAAATGGGCAACCTCCATGTGTTACAGACTGAAAAGAGCCTGTTCAGCCCAAGAGTTCTAGACATGCAAGATGCAGAACAGAAACCATCTACACTGCACAGTTGTTAATTCAGGCTTCGGGGTAAGCAGGGCATTCAATGCAGCTGCACAAGAAACCAAACCTGGGGAAAAAGAGGGACTAAGGGACAGCAAGTTCTCAGGATGGCTCTCAGGGTTGGAGACAGTAAAAACTTGGAGGAAGAGAGCCTCCACCCAGAAAATAGTCCAGACTCAAGTGTTATTCTGCATGGCTGAAGAATTTGGATGACCTATGGAACAGAATGAAGCAGGATTTCACTACCTAGTAAGAACCCCAAACATTATGAAGAAGGAAGTGAACTAGTTTAGCAGCGGTGACATAATTAGGTATACACTTATGAAAGAGGGCTTGAGCTGGATGTAAAGGAACACACCTGTAATCCCAGCACTCAGGAAACTGAGGAAGGGGGATCTTTAATTCAAGCCCAGCATCTGCTATATAATGAGACCACCAAATGAAGGGAAAGAGAGACAGAATAGAAAGAAAGGAAAGAGAAAGAAACCAGCAGGACAAAAGGAAAGAAGGAAGAAAGGAAGAGTAGCGGAGTGAGTTCTCTTTGGCAGGAGGAAGAAATGAACGAAAGGTGAGCATTTGACAAAGCTGATGCTAGTAAAGAGACCAGCCAGAGCATTCATCCAGTGAGAGGCCGAGAGGGTCCAAATGAATCTGTGGCAACCTTATCATAGTAAGACTATCAAGGAGATGTAGAATATCCCTTATGTCCCACAAGCCACCTAGAATTTTCTTAGATGATGGTAACACGTCGAGTTATTTGGAAGACAATATCTCAATATATCCCTCAATCCCTCTTTTCAACCTTTCGATATGAGATTTTTAAAATTACAAAATTATTTTTGGATTATCCTCCAAGGGACCACTGAAAGACCAGAGACACTGTATTTGGAGTGGGAAAACAGGGTCCTGGGCTAACATCAAAATGAGAGCAGATGGCTCAGGACCATCACTTCTAAGACCCTTATTGGCCAATTGTCTGGTGCAAAATAACTAGCTAATCATTATTCTGAAAATGGCAGTTTCTCTGAGGTACAAATAGAAAAAAAGAATGTTCTGACCAACAGAGTTTGCATTTTCTAGTCATTTGTAGCCCATCACTGAGACAGTTACCAAACAGACACTAACTTGCTAAGTAATAAGAGGAACTGGATTAGAACTTTACAGATGCCAAGGGATGCTGAGGCTCAATCTAATGTTTTTCTTCTCCATTGGGTTCCTAACAGATTTATTTGCACAGTCTCCTTTTATCTAGTTGGACAACACGGAGGACTGTACAAACATTTTACAGCATTCATGACTGTTCACAACGCATCGCTTTTCTTCTGAATACCACATGCTTACCAGGTAGTACTTTCTCAGGCTCTTTTGAATTTCCCTGTAAGTTTGCTGACACTGAACTCACTCAACAAACAAATACATGAATAACTGGATGAAAGACCATTAATTGTATAAGTCTAGGTAAGAATCATATCAAGAGGAAAATAAAACTTGGAGGGTTGCTTTTACATCTTCCCTTCTGGTCTGCAACCCCATGGGAAGAACGAAATGATCAACTACCCAAACCCACCACAGCTTCCAGGGACTAAAACACCAACCATTGAGTTCCCTTGGAGAGACCAAGTGAACTGCTCCAGGCCCATATGAAGCAGAGGACAGCATTTTCTGGCATCAATGGCAGGAGAGGCCTTTGGTCCAGTGAAGACTCTTTTTCCCAGTGTAGGGGAATGTCACGGTTCTGAGGTGAGAGAGGGTGGTTGGGAGAAGGAGCATCTTTATGGAAGCAAGGGGAGGGGTATGGAATTGGGGGAATAGGATAACATCTGAAATGTAAATACAGAGAATATTCAATAAAAAAGAGAGATATAAAAAAATAAAAGTAGAATTAAACACCAAACAAATCTTTCCTTCTTTCTGCTGCAACTATGAATATATATATATGTTTGTGTGTAAAGAAATTCAACTAAGTAGATATAAATTTTCAAGTACAAGGTAGGAAAATCTAATGCTTATAATTTTGAGGTTGTTCTGGCTTTACTAGGTTCAATCTTAAAATACAACAATTTAAACACATTATTTTATTGATCTTTGTTGAGAGCCATATTTGGTTGGTTGATATACAAGAAACAAATTACTTGTAAGAGGTTATTGAAATGTAATATTGCAAACCAGGTACTTCACATTGCATTGGAAGGAAATAGACTTTCATTTTATGTAATAGGGACCGCCAAAGAAATAGAAATTGTGAAAACATCTGAGACATAGAAATACCCAAGTTCAAAGAAAGTGAAAATAACAAAGTATCTGCAAAAGAAAATGATTCTTTCAAAAGTCAGACATAGCATGTGAACCCTTGAGGAAGGCAGATGCTACTGTTGGAGAGTATAAACAAGGGAGACATCAAAAGGAATTGCAAATGGGAGGTGATGTTTTCTTCTTCATAAGATCAGGATTCTTTGACTTGAGCTGAGTTGGCTTCATAATTACCTAATGTCTTTAGTATTCTGTTTCTTGAACTGGTTCAAGAAAAATGATGCGTGCCTTCAATAATGTGGCAGAGAGATGCCGTCAGTAATGTGCTTGTTGTGGAAGCATGAAGGCTAAGATACTCAGGAATCTTGTGGGAAAATCCAGGTGCAGCAGCCTCTACGGATAATCACAGAGCTGGGGAAATGGAGACAGAAGATCACTGGGACTCCTGCAAGTAGTCAGGATTACTGACAGAGTCCAGGCTTAGTAAGAGACCTTGTCTCAAAAATAAGGTTGAGAATGTTACTTGATGTGTACCTCTGGCCTCCAATGTTACAGATATGGTTTCCTTACCATGAAGGCATTTCATCATTAAGTTGTTCATTTCTTTATTCCACATTCTTTCTATCTATCTATTTATCTGTCTATCTATCTATCTATCTATCTATCTATCTATCATCTATCATCTATCTATCTTACCATCTATCTATCTAGCCATCTATCTGTCAATCTATCTTCTTACCATCTATACACATGTGCACAAACATCATACACACTAGTGTACATATGTGAATATGTAGAACACAGATGATTAGATAGATATATAGATGATTAATAGAGAGGTAGATGATAGATAGATAGATAGATAGATAGATAGATAGATAGATAGATAGATAGATGATGGATGGATGGATGGATGGATGGATGGATGGATGGATGGATGGATGGATAGATGGATAGATAGATAGATAGATAGATAGATAGATAGATAGGATATGGAATAAAAAAATGAACAACTTAATGATGAAATAGCTGCATAGTAAGAAAACCAAATCTGTAACTTAAGGCTTTTGAATAAGATGCAGGTAGACCTAAGTTTAGTCCTAGAAATCCAAAGGTATCTCTTACCATCTATAGATGCATCTGAGGTTTCCTGGGTCACCAAGGGTATTTCCCACCTCAGAGACTACATTTTCCCAGTAACCTGGGGAGGAATGAGCAAATTCTAGCGTAGAAGATGAGAACTATCAAGTAGCACAGCTGGCAACTCAACTGAGAAATGTGGCTAATGTGTGGACACAAACTGAATGGACAGGACAGGCATGAAACGTGAAAAGCTACTAAATGGAAAACACAGGCTGCAGGATGGGACTAATCAATTTCATTCTGAATGAGACTGTGATTGCCAAGAACAAGTTCTCAAGCAAGCCAAGATTTAAATCTTGTTTTAAACTCAGAATTTAAACAGGCAAAAACATGCAGCGGACTTGAAAACATTCTTCCCTTTGTCACATGGCTGTCTTCTCCCCTTTGTCGAGGTTTTGCATCTTATGTAAGATTGTCTCCAACTACTTAGCAGTCTCAACTTATGTGGAGCACTAAAAAGCAACACACGCATCTTAAAGTCAGGAGATTAGATGACTCTGGTTTCTGAATCCTGATCATGGAAATACGGGCCATAACAGATGCTGCCAGAGAGCATCCATATGTATGTTGGCCAAGTCCCACTAACATTCTCTTCTGATTCCCTCCCCTTGTGCCTCACCAGAAATCCTCAACAAAGCATCCTGCAACTAACATCATATGGAAAATGTTGGCTGAGTGCCCCAAGTCCCCACCTCTTGACTGGGACAATCTTGAGGAATGAGAACATTTGCCAAGTAGCTGCAAAGCTCCCAAAACCCTGAGTCCTGGCTACCTCCAGCAGTCATCCTATTCATTGGCATACTCTGCTAATTGCTTTTCTCCCTTCCTGTGCCTCCTAAATCATCTCCTAACGAATAGCTCTTTATCTAGAGAAACCCAACTCGGTAGCCTTTTTTCAGTAGTGGAAAATGAAACACACATAAAAGGATCTAAGTTGAGTCCGAGCTATGACAGATGATGGCATGCAACGAGAACAGCTGCAATTAAAGGCTATACATAGGGACTCACTAATGAGGCAGTGTGTTCCCATGGCCTCCTAAGAATGGACATGACTTCCTGTGTGCTGACAGCAGGACTTGGTGTCGCTGTGGCACGTTTTACAAAGCCGGACAGTTTAATGGAAGCCACCTATCATCCGGCTCCTGAGCTGTTGCTCTTAGTAAATTCTAATGTTATATATAATATAGAAAATATATATACAAACTATGAACAATAAATTTTGTGAAAAGTGACTTTGTAATAGTATTTCGTTAGGAAATGTATTTTTTAAGTGTTGTATTACCTTATCACTTTATTTCTTTACTGCGTGTGTGTGTGTGTGTGTGTGTGTGTGTATGTGTGTGTGTGTGTTTTGCTTGTGCGTATTCAGGCTTAATGGAAAAGTCCTTTACCTTCTGAATCATTTTGTAGGTCCTTGTTACTTATTTTAAATAGAAATGTAATTATATAACATATCCTTTCCTCATATAAGAATACCTTAGTATTTGATCATTTAGGGCTTTAAGTCCCACAAAGCTTTGTGGATGGTAAACCACATTTTTTTTTCTGAACTAAACAGAAGTCAGTGGCACTATGTAAAAACTAACTACCATGAGCAAATGTGAACCTTCTTAGAAGCATAACACTTGGATTTTAAACAGTAAGATCTTTCTTCTTAAAAGAGCAAACACTCCTTTGTAGCGGAGAAGGAGAAATACACAATAGTCTCACCAACCTTAGGTGTGATATTTACTTTCTCTTTCTAGTATCCAAGCTGCTGAGTCTAAACTGGGTTCCTGCCAGGTTCTTATCACATCCCTTTAACAGTCTTCTTTAAAAAACAGGAAATTTAGACTTGAGGAAACAGGTACAGGAGGGGACCAGCCATGCTTGTGCAGCTGGATGCTGTGTCTTGTGGCAAAGGAGGACACGGATGTCATTGCCTTTGTTGGTAGTCATTTACTTTTGGGTGGTGCGCTTTACCCAGAAGTCAGTTTTCAAAATGCCTTTGTTTGCAAGCTTGTCTCCCACAACCCATCCTGATGGTGACAGAGATGAGGGGAAGGATCCTGCCTGACTGGCCTAGGCATTTCCAGCAATGCAGAATGCGCACACCCAGTTCCCTTGTCACGCTTACGAAAGCAAACGTGAGCAGGACCCTGCACAGCGCCACTGAATGCTCTATAGACATGGGTGGACTTTGCCTGTGCCAGGCTTCCTTCCCTCTCCCGCCCCCTCCATTTCTCACACTCCTCTACTGTCTCACTGGGACCCTCCTGCAGTAACTGTCAGGCCGTGACTATAATCATGGTGACTGGACCATGTTGACATAAATACCTAGTACTTGCCACGAGAGCATGGAAACCAGGGAAGAGATACACATTAGAAACTGTTTGTTGTCTTAGGGAACGGTCCTTGAGTGGAAAGTTTACAGAAAACTAAACTGCCTGTCAGAAACCTACCCTGAGTAAGAAAATCTGAAGCCACACTGAGCGTACTCAGGCTTTCCAATTTCGCCACTTTGAGTTTCCCACTGGAACGAATCTTTCTTGCTGCAGTCTGGCAGTGTGATGCATTACTGTGCAGTACAGTTTAATGTCTGCCCCTGGCTGTGGCTTACAAAGAAAAGAAACCCTTGTCCTGACATTACAATAAAAAAACGGATTCAACCTCTTCGTGTCCAAGGGCAATATTTTGGAATGTAAAAATCTTGAGTCCATGAGACTATGTGTCTGGGATTTGCCTTATCCCACTCATGTGTAACCTAGCAAGAAAGAAAACTTTCCTGAAGGAACCCAGTTCTTGAGCTATGATATGGCCATGGGTGAACTATTTTTCTGAAAGGAATTATAGACTCCAGGCATCGACTTACAACTCTAGAAAAACAGTGAGCCAAAACGTTCCATTTTGTCTTTAAGAGCCTCAAAGTTAGCAGTACCTCATCATAACATGTGTGGATCCACTTGAGAGTATTCTGTCAACTCGATTCTCAGAAGCATCATTGATGTCTACCCACATGCTCCATTTCTTCTCAAGTCTTTCCTAAGACCATCCAGAGTGTGGCCCTGACTCTACAAATCTTATCCTTCCTTCACTTCCTACCTTCCACAGGAAGCCTTTCCCAACAATTCCAGACCTCCTGTAGTGAATGTCTCATCACTCTAGCCCATTCTATTTTGTCCCTTTCCTTACTGTTGCAAGGTAAAACAAGGGTTACTTTTCTAAGACTTTGAGCTCCCCAGAGAAGCAATATCTTCAACGGCCACTATTTCCCTGATAGCTTTTGGTACAGTTGTGAGCATATGAAACGTGCCTATCTATCTAATGCACATTCACTTCTTTTGGTGTCTCACAGACTAACAAGAAATCTTTCCATCATTGAGCCCAAACCTTACCATTTATAGGGCAGGCTTGCTCTACATCTAGCTTCTTGAGTTACCCTTGGCCAGCTTTTTCCCAACAAGCAGAAGACCTCTTGCCCTCACCACCCTGAGCCCCAGGTTAATTCTCAGTGTTCTCCACAGACTCATGGAATTTTCCAGCAGAGCTGAGATCCTGTAAGACCCATAGTGGAATTTGTTGGGAAGTGCACACGGGGAGACTGCCTGTTCTTCATCCTGCTCTCAGTCTTCTGATGCGACGCTCCCTTTGAATCCTTGTCTCACATTCCGCTTTGAAATGAACCTGAACCGAGATAACATCCATTGAAAAGCATGAGGAATAAATGAAAGGTGATTTTTAGAGTATTTTTTCTGCTTGTTTCTTAAAGATTGATTGATTGATTGATTGATTGATTTATTATGCAGAGTGTTCTGCCTGCACATATACCTGAAGTTCACAAGAGCGTACCAGACCTCATTATAGATGGTTATGAGCCACCACATGGTTTTATGGTTGCTGGGAATTGAACCCAGGACCTCCAGAAAATCAGTCATTACTCTGAACCTCTGAATAAACTCTCCAGCCCTGCAAGGTGATTTTGAAACACTCCCTCTACAGAGAAATCTGGCAAGGAACCCAGATGGATTTCTAGAGGGTCCCATCATCTAATACAAACTGATTTTCCAAAGTGAAAGCAAGTAAAAACCCTGTATTCTAGGGAGCATCTTTGAAGTTCACTCACCCAAGGATCTAGAAAGGCACATGCTGGCAGCACAGCTACTATCCACAGCTCACTTGTCCTAAGTGAGATGAGCCACCTATTCCTGGGCCATCCAAAATCCACATTACCAAGGATCTTGGGATTTATTGATATGAAACAGAAGAGGAAATCTCTCTGTGTGTGTCTCTCTGTTTGTGTCTCTCTCTGTCTCTCTGTGTGTCTCTGTCTCTCTGTGTGTCTCTGTCTCTCTTTCTCTCTCTGTGTGTCTCTGTCTCTGTGTGTCTCTGTCTCTGTCTCTCTGTCTCTCTGTCTCTCTCTCTCTCTCTCTTTCTCTCACACACAGACACACACACACACACACACACACACACACACACACACAAACACACACACTAACCACTAAGGGTATTTTGCTAATTTTGATTGAACTTCAAAATTAGAAAAATATCTCTATTTTTAAAAAAGTTTGGAACAAATTCTATCTGAATAAAGTACCTGTATAGAGATGAAGAAAATATAAACTATCCAAATGCCAGGAGAGTGATTAGAATTATCAGTCACCCTCTGATAACTGGAAAGGCCGTTGAGTATTTCTGGGCATTGGTTACATAATTCTAGCTCTTTAACATTTAATACATCCTTCAGTTTGTCACTGGAGGAACACAATTGCTCAATGACATGTATAGAGATTTACAAGAACTGTTTGTGTGGTATTGTCCCAAGTTCTTGCTTGAATTTGCTTGCTTAAGTATCTACTTGTAGTCTCTTTGGGAGTTTCTGAATTCCATTACTTCTTTCTTTAAAGAAAATCTAATCTACTTGAGAAATAAGCTTATTAATCATAGGCCAACGAACACTAGTACTTTTTAAATAAGCATTTCTACAACCCACTTTTCAGACACCTAACCAGGCTAGCAAAATCCTAGTTCACAATAAATTGGCCTATTTCCAGCAGACACATCAGACCAATGCAAGATGTAAAATATCAGACCAGAGGTAACTTGTCCTTGTAGCCAAAGTGCTTTGGTGAGTTGAACAACAGAGCAAATGATCTTTGTCTATTCACTGATAGAAATCTAAAAGAAAGCCTTGTTCTAACTTAGTCTGTGTTCAGCCTGATATTCTGATGAAGACCATTCGCATGGACATATACATTTTATTGTCTTCAGCTGGAAAAAATATATGGCTAGGCTATGCACAATCAGTCCTTGGGACTTTGAACTTGAATGGAAAACATCTATCTTTTCAAAACAGGACATGTTAAGTGGAGAAGAAATTTGCAACTTTAAAAATATGTGAAGAAGTCTTTCTACTATAAATTCTGTGATCAGCATAATTTGTCAAAGGGTAGATCCTAATTCCAGGAAATGGGGTATATGGTATCTTACATTGTAAATGAGCTTCTGTAGATACTCTTCAATTAAGACTCTTAAGATATGTGGGGCAGATCCATAAAGGTAGAAATAGAACTTTAGAGAGTTGGGAAGAAAGATAAAACTCTTGGCCTGCTGACACGTTCATCTTAGCCTAATGTAGACCCATTCCAGGCTCCAACCTCCAGAGTTGGAAAATAAAAAGTAGAATGCATATATTAATCTACATTTTCACCAATTTGATCCAGCAGCAATAGATAAATAATAAAGTTATAATAATCACATAATTCCTGAAAGGAAATATAATAAGAAAAGAACATACTACAGCTAGGTTTGTGGCTAGGGTTTCTTTTCCTTCTTTTCTGTCATCTAAACTTAGCAGCCACCAACATTTTGCCTTATCAGATTTTGTTAGGCTTGGGAAGTGACTACAATATTCATTCTTTACATAGATATCAAGTCCAACCTGTAGCCACTGAACTCTTTCATTATCCATAATGGCATTTCAGCATGAATTTGCACAACTGATCTTAAAATGGCATCTGCAGATTAATAACTAATTTTATATGACTTTGTGTGGACTTTTCAACAGTATAATTTTAAGACATAAGGTCATAGGATAAAATGTATTTTACACAAGCTGAAGAATAGGAGACTCAAAGCCACCACCTATAAAGATGCATCCTAAAGATGAGAGGCTGTAACTCTTGGCTTCTTTCAGTCTCCCTGTTCTTTCCTTTCATCTCCGTAAAACAAACCAAATGACTTGTGAGCCTGAGAAATGTATATTGTAGATGATTCATTTGTAATGCAGCTGAGTGCAGAGAGGATTTTCTGTTTCTTTCTTTTGTTGGATTTTTTAAATTTACATTTCAAATGTTATCGCCTTTCCTGGTTTCCTATCTAGAAACCTTCTATCCCACCTTCCCTCTGCTTCTATGAAGGTACTCCCCCACCCACACACTTCCTCCCACCTCCCTGCCTAGTATGCTCCTACCCTGGGGCACCAAGCCTTCACAGGACCAAGGGCCTCTCTTCCCATTAATGCCCAACAAGCTACATATGCAGCTGGAGCCATGGGTAGTCTCTGCTCCACATTTTGTCTCCTTATTTCCTACTGTGAGTATTTTGGTTCCCCCTTCTAAGAAAGACTGAAGCATGCACACTTTGGTCTTCCTTCTCATGTTTCATATGGTCTGTGAAATGCATTTTGGGTATTCCAAGCTTTGGGGTTAATATCCATTTATTAGTGAGTGCATACTATCTGTGTTGTTTTTGATTGGGTTACCTCACTCAGGATGATATTTTCTGGTTCTATCCATTTGCCTAAGAATTTCATGAAGTCATTGTTTTTAACAGCTGACTAGTACTCCATTGTGTAAATATACCACAATTTCTGTATCCATTCCTCTGTTGAAGGACATCTGGGTTCTTTCCAGCTTCTGCCTATTATAATTAAGGCAGCAATGAACATAGTGGAGCATCTGTTTTTTTTATATGTTAGAGTATCTTTTGGGTATATGCCAAGCAGTGGTATAGCTGGCTCCTTAGGTAGTACTATGTTCAATTTTCTGAGAACAGCCAGACTGATTTCCAGAGTAGTTGTGTCAGCTTGCAATCCCACCAACATTAGAGGAGTGTTCATTTTTCTCCACATCCTTGCAAGAATCTGCTGTCACCTGAATTTTTCATCTTAGCCATTCTGACTGGTATGACGTAGAATCTAAGGGTTGTTTTGATTTGCATTTCCCTGATGACTAAGGATATTAAACATTTCTTTAGGTGCATCTTGGCCATTCGATATTCCTCAGTTGAGAATTCTCTGTTTGGCTCTGTACCCCAATTTTAACTGGACTATTGGATTCTCTGGAGTCTAACTTCTTGAGTTCTTTGTATATATTGGATACTAGCCCTATATCAGATGTAGGAGTGGTAGAGATCTTTTTCCAATATGATGGTTGCCATTTTGTCCTATACAAATTTTGTCTTTGCCGTACAGAAACTTTGAAATTTCATGAGGTCCTATTTATGGATTCTTGATTTTAGAGCATAAGCCATTGGTGTTAAGAAAATTTTCCCCTGGGTCCATGTGTTCTAGGCTCTTTCCCAATTTCTCTTCTATTAATTTCAGTGTATCTGGTTTTATATGAAGATCCTTGATTCACTTGGACTTGAGCTCTGTACAGGTCAATAAGAATGGATCCATTTGCATTCTCATACATGCTGACCTCTAAACCAGCACCATTTGTTGAAAATGCTGTCTTTTTCCCAGTGTATGACTTTGGATCCTTTGTCAAAGATCAAGTGACCCTAGGTGTGTTGGGTTTATTTCTGTATCTTCAGTTCTATTCTATTGATCTACCTGCCTGTCTTTGTACTAACACCATACAGTTTTTTTTTTTTTTTTTATCACTGTTGCTCTGTAATATAGCTTGAGGTTGGGCATTGTGTTTCCCCCAGAAATTCTATTATTGTTGAGAATAGTTTATACTATCCTAGGTTTATGTCATTCCAAATGAATTTGCAAATTTCTCTTTCTAATTCTATGAAGAAGTTTGAATTTTGATGGAGATTGCATTGAATATGTAGATTGCTTTTGGCAAGATGGCAATTTTTACTATATTAATCCTGCCAATCCATGAGCATGGGAGATCTTTCCATCTTCTGAGATCTTCTTCGGTTTTTTTCTTCAGAGATCTGAAGTTTTTGTCATACAGATCTTTCACTTGCTTGGTTAGAGTCACACCCAGCTATTTTATATTATTTATGACTATTGTTAAGGATGTCACTTCCCTAAATTTTTTTCTCAGCCTGTTTGTCCTTTGAGTAGAGGAATACTGCTGATTTGTTTGAGTTATTTTCATATCTAGGCACTTTGCTGAAGTTGTTTATCAGCTGTAAGAGTTCTCTGGTGGAGTTTTTGGGATCACTTAAGTATACTATTTTATCTGCAAATAACAATATTTTTTACTTCTTCCTTTCCAATTTGTATCCCTTTGATTTCCTTTTGCTGTCTAATTGCTCCGACCAGGACTTCCAGTATGAATAGGTAGGGAGAGAGTGGGAAACTTTGTCTAGTACCTGATTTTAGTGGAATTGCTTCAAATTTCTCTCCATTTAGTTTGATGTTGGCTACTGGTTTGCTGTATATGGCTTTTACTATGTCTAGGCATGAGCCTTGAATTTGTGATCTTTCCAAGACTTTTAACAGAAAGAGGTGTTGAATTTTGACAGTGCTTTCTCAGCATCTAATGAGATGATCATATGGTTTGTTTGTTTTTTAGTTTGTTTATATAGTGGATTACATTGATGGACTTCAGTATATTGAACTATCCCTTCATTCCTGGGATGAGGCCTACTTGATCATGATGAATGATTGCTTCTATGTATTCTTGGATTCAGTTTGCAAGAATTTTATTGAGTATTTTTACATTGATATTCATAAGGGAAATTGGTCTGAAGTTCTCTTTCTTTGTTGGGTCTTTGTGTGGTTTAGGTATAAGCATAATTGTGACTACATATACCAAATTGGGTATTGTTCCTTCCGGTTCTATTTTTTTGGATAGTTTGAAGAGCATTGGTGTTAGGTCTTTTTTGAAGGTCTGATAGAATTCTTCACTCAATCGATTAAGTCCTTTTAAAAGCTTCAAATTTCCAACCAGCCAGGGTGAGCATATCTTCATTTAGCAGTTGTTTCATTGTGTCAAAGGACCTTAAATGTCTTTTAAGAAATTCTGAAGGTTATTCTTAGCATGTGAAGTAGGCCCACTGGACTAGAACAGCCAGGTCATTTTAGGTTTGGGTGTACACGTGAACTTTAAAATTCATTGTCCATCAGCTGAAGCTGATTTTCAGGGTTCTGAACAAGCAAATTATGGAGATAATGGGAATCTCAGCAAAGATCTTACTAAACTGTGAGAAAAAGAAAGCAGTACAAAGTCATAGAGCATCTTCCTCTATCAGCCTCCTCTGTGTTTCATTTAGACATAGTCCCTGGTTGAGTCAGAAACTAAACATTTTGCCTAGGCTTGTCAGGAATCTTTCCAGATATTTTGTCATTATTCCCCAGTGCTAGACTCCCAGGCATACCTGGCCATGTCCAGCTTTTATACAGGTGCTGGGACTGTAATTTGGGCTTCATATATACAGAACAAGTGATCTTACTACATACTACACATTAAAGTTGTTCCAAGCACATATTTTTTAGAACTTCAGGATAGAATCAAATTTCAACTCAGTACTTAAGAAGCTCAACAGGGAATACTGAGAGTCTAAGGCCTCTCTAGGCTACAAAGATAGATAGATCCTGTCTCAAAATAAAAAAAAGTGAAACAAAAACACAAATAATAATTTATGATTCACAGCAGCCTCATTGAACTCAGAACAGACTTTTGGCCTATGGTCAAAACACTGGAAAGCTCTCAGATCAGATCTACAATGCTAAGGACATGTGAGATGGTTTCAACTGTGCATAGCTTTGCAATGATAGTCTTTTATGCAATCAGTTTTTACATTAACAGAACTAGCTGGAAGCTTTTCAGTGACAATCACTTATATCTTTATCAATACTGGCAGTGTAAAGAAGTAAAATGGCTATAGAAAGAGAAAAGCTTCATTTGAGAAGGTTCATGGAAACATCAGAGAAAGAATCAGCCTCACTGTTCAAGATCTCTTGAATAGAAAAAAAGGGAGGCCATGGGGCAGGGGTGGTGACTTGACCTTACAAAGTTTCAAATTAGACTTTTTTTTATAAATGGCATAAGATGGATTCAAATTGGCTCTGACAATTTAAAATATATTTTATTATTATTTGTGTACATGTGTGTTTATGTGTACATATACCTCATATTCAGATGCCAGTGAAAAATAGAAAAGGACATTAGATTTCTGGACCCAGAGTTAATTTCAGTTGTGAGCCACCCAGTGTTGGTACTGAAAGCCAAACTCAGATACTCTGGGAAAGTAGTGTAAATATACTCTTATCTGCTAAGAAATATCTTCAGCCTGTGTGTGTATGTTTGTAGGTATGTGTGTGTGACTATGTGCATGTACATATGTGTGTGTTAATCTCTTAGTACCAGCCACCCTTTTATCTAAGAACCTAAGAGTTTTCCCAACAGTAAAAAGATGCCTACTGGCTGTTACTGTGGCCGTATGCTCTGTCCTTTACTTTGCTACCAGAAAGACTATATTATATTCATAAAGGCTTCTGTCAAAATCCCAGGGTTATTCTTACTAGGTACTGCTTGGGGCTGTAGCTGAATTTCATTTGGAGTATAAGGTAGAATATGGAAAGTTAATTTGATTTTGGTGTTTAGAAGTGGGGTGTTTTGAGAGGTTATTAGGTTTAAAGATAGCTCTCACTAAATGTTAATGTCTATATAGGAAGAAGATGACCACATTCAGAGGTGTGTTTTTTATATCTGGCATGCCATATCTAGAAGAGCCTCTGAGCTTTATCAGCAAAAAGAGTATAACCAGATATGGTTCTTTGATCTTGACATGAGCCAAAATAAACCCACACCACAGCAGGTCACACTATAGTTCATTACGCAACTGATCCCTAGGCTTGACCCACTTGCCATTTTCAGGCACTCAGGCTTGGATTTTTCCATTCTGACCATGTGTAGTTGGTGGAAGAGAGTCATTCTTCCAAAAGAAAATTGGATTTCTATTGCTAAGAGAAGAAAAAAATGGATACTGGGAAGGAGAAACCTTTCCTGTGTCAATCAAGACTTTTGGCAACATGCAGATAGCTGATTTCACAGACATGAGCACTTAATTCAGATCATCCATTCAATAAGTGCTGAGAACCCCAGCTCCTCTCTCCATTGTTAATCGTGTGAGAATCCATGCCTTAGGACTGCCTAGCCTAAGGATCTGGGCTTCAAATTAAATACCTTTATCACACTTTTACCATGAAGGCTAAATTAAGTTAAAATTGGCGACATGCCAGCAGTAGATTCTAGCAGATAAGGGTATTTTAAAAAGTCAAATTTGCAAAACATGGTATTATATACCTTGTTCAGAGCATTGGATGATGTCTCAAATGATTTCACATATATCTCTTCCTGTCAAGGTGGTTTTTAGAGATACTTTTGAAACTGCTTATTGGATCAATAAATCTCATTTTAAGGGTAAAATAATGAATATGCTCTTGCCAAGAGACACACATGTCCTTAAATATGGCTTACCTGTACTGTAATTCCCCTATGTGAGTATGCTGCAAAAATGTGGTTAATTCACACCAAGCGTCTCCTGTTGAGGAAGCTTTGGCTAATGTACTGATGAAGGAACAGTCTGAGCATTTGGCTATCATGAGGAATCACCTCCACCCCCACCATACTCTTACTGTCACAACATTTGACTTTATAATGTTACTTGGGATTGTAATTATAGCCTGTGGAGTTTTGCTGAGGAAAGTCTCCTTGAAAATGAGGGTCACGTCTCTGAATGCCTCTGGTAGAAAAAGCAGAATTCAGTTCCTATTTGGGGAACAGAGACTCCCAGACACAGAATGATATAAGGATGGTAATTGCCTGCCCCAGGAAATATCAAACGGATGTGTTCTGGGAAGCTGTGTCTTTTGGTTCCCTTTGGTGTTGGATATGTTCAGTCAAGAAAATAAAGCAGCTTGCCCATAAAAGGTGACTTCAGGTACAACATATTCCACTTCCTCATAAGAACTAGTCTAAAACTACAGTTACATTGTTAAATAGGTACTGTTTGCCTAGATACATTTACTACCTAAAGGTGAACACATTCCATCCCAGCCCTAACCCAGATTCACATGATCTACCTCTGTCTCACTTACTTGGTTAATCAAGAAATGATAGCCAGTTTGACTCAGGATCCACATTACCCTCTTCTTCAATAGCATTACTGTTTTTTTAACTGGAAATCTTGCTTTGGCCAGTGGCATATGGGCAAAATTGCAATGTGCCAGCTCTACATGTGTAGGTAAGAGATGGCTCCCCCGTGTTTGTGTGCGCCTCTCCTGCATTTTTGCTACATCATTATTTTGTTCTGGAAGAACCTAAGTCCCCTAGAATATTAACTAGCCAAACAGCAAATTATGAACACAAAAATAAAATGCTTATTGCATCTCGTTGAGATTTGGGGTGGTTATGATACAGCATCATTGTGACAGTTGACTAATAACATGCCAGCCTGAGGGAAAAGATGCTGAGGACTTGTCTCTAGCTAATGAAATTTCTAATGAGGAAAGGCAGCATTCGTGATGTAATGAGGCTACTTCTAAATTAGGGTTAGTTTTTAATATTGAGTAAGATCAGGTTGTGGCCTGTTCTAAGTAACTCTGTATCATGTAAAATAGTGGATTCTGTTTTTCCTAGACTTGGGAGCATTTGACTCCACTTTAAATGCAAATGTATAAGCAGGTGACTCTGCACCTCTTTGTGTCTGTGGGGACCACTCTCCTTCCTGCTAAATCCACAAGCACAACCTGATGACAAACTCTACCCTATAAAATTCCTAAAGTAGATAGGGACCACATGAAAACGTGCATATACTAAAGCTGTATCAGACAAACCAGACTTGTATAAAGAGACTATTTTGCATATTATATACATGGCAGTTTAAAAAAAACGTATTGTCTATAGGAAAGGGTAGATTAGAAGGTGGGACATCTGGGAGGCAGAATGAATTCTGGGAAAGAGCCATGCATAGGAGATTCATCTGGGAAGTCAGACTCCTAGTGCCTGAACACCAATAATCAACTACATGGCAGAAGGTAGATTAGAATAATTGGGATAAATTAAGTTATGATCTAGTAAGAGAAAGGGCTAGCTATATATCCAAGGTATTTTGAGTCTGAGTCTTATTTCTGGGAGCATGGCACTGGAAAGAAGAATCAAACCTAACTTCTACAAACTTGTGACTTATTAAACACATCAAGACCATAAAACCCACAAAAAAAGGCATACCAAATACTTCAATGGCCATGATTGTCTTGTTCATGGTGTCTCTGCATAGCAATGAACCCTTACTATATACAATTAACTAAGATACCCAGTAATGTGTCCTTTGACTGCTTAGTGTATATGGCAAGGTACCAACAAGCAGAGAACCCATACCTGTTCCTGAGGCTTCAGCTCAGTTTCACACCAAATGCCGATATAACCTACTCAAATTACTGTGAGTCTACCTGTCCATTCATCAGCTTATTCTGTCTAGACCTGGTGCTGCACCTCACCTCTACAATGGGTACCAACTCTGAGTCCTCCTTCAAGCCTGAATCCTTTTGCCCTCCATGGCCTAGTTCTATCACTCTAGCAGCTTTCTAACTGCCTTCCTTAATATTTTATCCATCCACTGCAGTGGCTGCCTGCATCAATAACAGTTCACTATCTTCCCACTAGTATGACCCCTTTGGCTCTTTGAAATCTCTGGCATCCTCTCAGCACTTATGTAGCCATAACAGAACCCATGCATATGCAAGTAAATAAAGCTATTACTGTGTGTACTGTGTGGTATTTTCTTTGATCCAAGGGTTAATATCATGAACTAAAATTAGAACATAAAGATCTGAGTTTGCCAATAGTATGCTATCAAAAAGCAAGACTACTTTGAAACTGCACCCAACAAAACCCACATCCCTTATTGATTTGTTGTTTATTAAGTGAATTCTGACTTTGTAGAAAGCTGTAAACATACGCAGCTATGCCTCTGCTATAGCACGTGCAATTATGTGTTTTCAGTCCCAGATCTCTTCAGGAAAGGTAATGGCAAAGGAGAGTATACCTTACCTCCAGTAGACTTAACCCTTGGCATCCAGAGAAAGACTTGTCTGAGTACCCAGACTTATTGGAGACACAGCTGTCTATGCATGTTTTCTAGCTTTTGTTGCAAGCTCACTATAAACTAAAACACTGTGATAAAAAAAAGGCAGTTGTAGTCAAAGCTATGAATAAGAAAAGCTTTCAATTTTATAAATTCTATGTCATTTTTTACTTGGTGCATGGAGTGACAAGTGACCAAGCCTAGACCTAAACCTTTTTGGGTGGAGACCCTGGCAATGGTGGGACCTTTGTTGTAACCATTCCCCACTCCACCTTCCTTTCTTCCTTTAAATCCAGAATCTGAACAATAGCCTACTCTACTTCCTTAACTGTTTCTATGATGAAGTGTGGGTGCCTCTTGATTCTGTCCTACTTTGTAATGCTTGAGTACAGTTTTGTAAGGGACTCTTGGGACAGCTTTGTTGTCTTGGTGAGAAGAAAGGGGACATTGTTATGGCCCTTCTCCCATCATTTTTCTTCAAAACCAATGTTGACCTCTGTCTACTAGGGCCATCCTAATCACAGCAGGCAGGTGGTATGATACAGAGAATTCAACAGTCTATTCCATATGTATGGATGTATTTCACACAACAGTGTATGAAGGCAGAGAACAGAGATTTAAAGGACTGAGTCTTGGGATGTGATTACATAGAAAATCATCAGTGGTGACAATGGTTACCTCCTGTCTCTTATACTTGAGATTCATCAATGCATATTTCCTCTTATTCTTATAATAAAGTGTTCCAGTATTGAAAAATGAAAGGAGTTCTTGTACATATACTTATTTTTACAATGTGAGTTGGGTCTAGCCTAGGCTTTTTGCATCAGATAAAGATAGTGTCTATCTTCTGGACGCTAGAAGAACTGAAGTAGATAGAAATCCAAAGGCATCTTACCCTGGGGGCTATGGAAGGAAGTAAAGCTGAAACCTCAACGACAAGGAAAACTTTTTTAGGAATTAAGACTGGAGGAGCTTACATTAACTCTCTCTTCTCTGTGTTGAGTTAATTGACATAATGAAATCCACCCACCATTCTTAGCCTCTTCCATCAAACTTTTTCAGATTCCATTGAAAGCTACTTTCTCTGAATTCTTGGTGTCCATTGTTTATTTTGGTCTATGTTTTCCCTCTTAACTGATCTATCACATGTAATCCTGTTTGAGTTCATGTACACTGTGCCTGTCTTGTGAGGAAAATGTCTTAACAGTCGCTGTAGAATCTCTGGTGGAACCTTGTATTCTCTTAGCTTGCATTGTGTCTTTAGTACTACAAAATGAATACAGGCTGGCTTAATAACCTGCCCAACATCACACCCGTACCTGTGGGTATGTCTGAAAACCTAATTAAGGGCTGGTGACACAAATAGCTCTGCTACGGTTTCCTTCTACTGCAAAGCAAAAGCCTATAGAGAGAAATGACAGCGGACAGAGAGAAAGACAGCTCAAAGTCACCTCCAACAATGCCAGAAACTGTATAATTCATTCCCTCTTGGGAGCATGCCTATCAGAAGTCCTGATTAAAAAGGAAAAAAGCAGCAGAGAATCGATCATAGATTTGCATTTTACCCTGTTCCTCCTAATATGCTGCCTCCTAAACTTTTCACATTCTCCACAGACAAAACAAAAGAAAGGGGGCATCTCAGTCAGAAGATGTTACAACTCATCCTTAACAAGGGTAAAAAGAGGAGGAGGAGAAGTAGGCTGCCTTAGATTGCTCCCCAGAGGCAGGCATTGAAGCAAAGATTAAAGACCAAATAGCTTTTCTTGGAGACTATCTCAAGAAACAAGTAGGGGGGATGGAAAGGGGAGAAAAAGAAAAGCTACAAATACAGTGACCAATCCAGGCTTGGGAGTCACTGGAACTCAGTTGTGTGAGAAGCTCTATATAGAATATGCTCCTGGATTGTTCTTTCTGTGTGATTAGGAGCTGGAACCCTTCCACTAAGTCATTTATCATCAGATGACAGGTGTTCCTTGGGACATGTACACATTGGCTCTCCCAGACTGCCTCCCTCATGAGTGAACACATTCTTACTGTCAGAGAAGTCTAGGTGCTTGAAGAAAGAATCCATTGGCACACACAAGAATTCTGAATGTTGCCATTTATAGGCAGAGCATCAATAGTGTCTGATATACTGGACAATCAAGAAAAGAGAGGACCTGAGGGTTAAAGTGAGGGAGCAAGCCACAGAGCATTTCTACTAAGCTAGAGCTAGAACTTGAATAGGCCAAGTCAGTGAACAGAGGTGGACATTCCATTAAAAACAGCTTTGGCACTCTGTAGTGTTCTTCATACTCATTGTCATTTTCTTTAGATTTTTAGGATGTTCTCAAAAATAAAGAGCATTAAAATTAATATCAAACTTTATGCTCTATCTTGGAAGAAAATAAAATTCCAACTATACATTCTAAATTCATTTAAGCTTATGGTGAATAAAGAGTTTAATTTAAAAAAAAAAAAAAACAGTGTTTAGCATCCAAAGTTCAATGTCCTTATAAAAGGCAAGATCTGAAACTGACTATATAGCAGGGTTTCTACATTACATGCATGCACTGGGCCATTATCAGAAGAACAATGGTTTAAAGATTATTACATGTGTACTTACTTTTCTCTGCTTTTAAAAAAATTTTTAAAACATTATAGATCCTTTCTCATGAACATACATTGCTTATATAATTTGTTCATAATATCTTTGAGGAAAAAGTTACTCCTTTCTACTAATTATCTTAAAATGATTTGCTACTTTGACCCATAAGACCCTCAGTTGTTATCTTCTGTCTGGGCTATGAACAAAGATATCAACTTCCAGATTTATACCTTTAACTTTTCTCTCCTTATTCCCCCAGACAACCCTGGTAACATCTGAGGTCAGCCAAGAATCTACCAACCATCATTTAATCAATATATATATAAGATATCCATTGTGTGTCTAGTACTATCCTAGGCTCTAGACAAAACCAAGAATAGTTTCAGTGTTCCTGGAAGAAACATAGTAATAAAATAAAACCAACAAAAATGGCATCTTTCAGCAAGATTAAAGAACAGAAACTCATGGTTCTTTGAGATTCCTTACCTGGAGATTTGGATATAAAGAAGTGGGCTGCCTTTAGGATGTGAACTTCACCCTAACATCCAAAAGTTGCATAGGAGTTACCAAATGCATCTGATCAATAGGTTAGCAAACCAGGTCTAAAGATGTCTGTACAAAAGGATGTAGACATAATTTTGTAAAGCCACAATCAAGTGTTCTAAAATAAGAGAGGGGGACAAATATATTAGATTAAGACCTATAAGAAGACAAAGGAGTTCAGGGGTGGCCACCAATAAAACTCCAGCAGTAGGCAAGGGGTCCTGACATGAGCCCTGGGCTTAAGTAAATGAAGAATTAAACAGAGTAACCAGAATTATAAATAATTAAGCAGTCCTGGTCAAGGATTTATCTGGGAGTCTAGTATCTCATTTTGGGCTCTGCAAGATTTTCTGAAGAAGTCCTTATTGTTTTAGGGGACAGATTGGTTTTCATAAGAGAATTACTCCTGCTCTTAGTATCATTGGTAAATGCTGCCATTTGGGGAGTGATCTGTCCCATGAGGTTCTGCTCCTCCTAAATCCAAGTGGAATGCAAGTTTCAAACAATGATCGAAGACCCTTAGGAGCCTTTTGGGAGTCTAGAACAGGATACTGCCAAAGACTGGCATCACCACAAGACTTCAGTTATTCTTTGTGCCTTTAGCCTAGAAAAGGAATGAGAGAGGTTGGGTATCACCAGTTTCTAGCTAAGAAGTTCTAGAGTGGTTGACATGTGCATACCAGGACAGACAGGCAGCTGACTGAGGGTAAAGCAGAAAGATGCAAAATGAAGGCAGGGATGCTTTCTGTTGCTTTGTGAACACAAGTCAAAAGTCAAGGCCTTTTGGCAATGGAATTTCTAAATGATTTTTGTACATTTTCCTCTTAAGTTGGAGCTTCTCAACATCTATGCTCTCTTGAATGGAATTGTCATGTACGTATTGCATGTTAGCATATTCCCCTCACATACCCATGCCTTCCGCTTTTTCTACCCTCTCTCCTATTAGTCTCTTTTACTCTCTTGGATTTTTATCTACCCTCATACCATATACACATATAAGACTTTGTATATGTGTATAAAATTAGAAACATGCACAGCAAGTGTTTTCTTGAGACTGCCTTGACTCTCTCCACTTATATCCACTTTCCTCAGACACCATGGCTTCTCTCTTGTTATGCAAGCACGATACTCTCTTGGTTTTGTTTACAGGCCAGCATGGAGAGCCTATACCTCTCAAGCCTCAACCCTGCCGGTGTGTGCTACAACTAAGTTTCTATTCAGTTAGACTTTTACTCCAATGATAGGACAGTGTCTTGCCTGCAAAAATAGGCTACCAGTAAATAAACTGACCAACTGTTTATATAACTGCTAACAGAGAGACTTCCTTCTTTCTTGTGCGATGCTAAGAGCCCACTGAGAGCGTTCCCAGAAATGGAAGTCAGTAGCCCTAAGTATCACATTCCACCAAATGTTTGAGCCTCCACACTGGGAGCAGATTTGTTGGGACACTGAGGCCCTCTAGTGGCTATCCCTCTGGAACTCTAGTTCTTCCTAGCCTATTACAATTTCAACCAGCTCTTGGGTTATAAAAGAAAATTAAACAAATGGGTCTTTTGGCCTCTCCCTAAATATAGAAAGCTAATTTAGGGCTAGTTGGATTGTCACATCATGAAGTTCACCTGGCCTTTTTGCTGTCAGCCAGTTGCATTGTGTTTTAATGAGCTTGGAAGAACTTGTCTGCTTGTGCCTTCAAGGGCTGAATGTCTTCTCATCACAGAAATGCACAAAGCTTCTAACTGGCTTGTTTCTGCAGATGAGGTAGGTGTCCAGGCTGTTGACCATGATAGCTCTCCTTTGACTCCAGTCTTCAGAGGCATGCGGGGGCAGTGACAGAACCAGGAACTATTACTGCATCCTGTGGCTTTGGTAAGTGGCCGAGCTTAGAACACAGACTGAAACTGGTGCTGTCAGCCCATTTGTGAATCGATTTGCACAGCCCCATGGGAAGCTTTCCTAATATAATTAGCCAGCATTGTGGTTGTGCCACCTTCATCTGACCCCTGGGAGCTCTAAAGAAGCCCATCATACTCACCTGGCTTTCTTCCCAACCAGACAATTAGGCCATTGGCCAGGAGGAGGCAGAAGAAGAGGAAAAGCCTCCATTTCCAATCTGATGACATCTGCTATTTCCTGGGCTTAAGAGAAACATAGAGAATGGTTCTTTACTGGCCTTAGTATCTCATAGTTTACAAGCCTTATCTTTTTTTTTCATTGCACAAGTAAGGAAATAAACACACATTTATTAAGATCACACAACAAAATACACTAACTCTCTCTATAACCCACATTTTATCCAGACTTGCATCTTATCCCACTAAGCTTTGGGTTTCTGTCCCTTGACTCAGAGACTCATGTGACCATGCCTCCTGGACAGTAGTGTCTAGACATTATGTCTATTCAGAAATGGCTCAAACCAATTGAAATACTATGTCCAAGAGTCTACCTTGCCTGCAACCTGGAGCCTTCCCACTCAAAGTATAATACTGGAAATTGCAGTGTCTGGAATCATTCCCATATAGCCAGTGACAACTCCAAGGATGAATCCCATCCTCTGGGCATCTTGAGTACTAAGATGGCTAAAGTTCTTAATGCAAGCTTTGAGCCAAGAGAACTGAGAAGGATGTTGAGTGTGGCTTTTTTAGCTAGCTCCCAGGCATTGTCCATGACGTGAGCCACATCTATTTCAAAGTTGCCTAATCTATCTGTATGGATGTCCCTGAGAGACACTTGTGCTCAGCGGTGAGTTTAGGTCTGGTGTGCAACAAATAAGATTTGACAAACGATGCCTGGCAGTGGCTGAACCATGTCATAAAACTGCCCTTTAGATGGAAGTCCCTTTGGAGCACGGAGAGGGTACTGTGTCTACATGGGAAGACTTAGGGGTCAGCCTAAGAAATGCCAGAATGACAACATGAAGAGGAAGACAGTATTTCTGCAGAAATCCCCCAGGCCATCAGGAAGACCTCAAGGGCCCTAGCCCTGATAGTACCCACGAAGCATGCTGCTGAAATCTTAGTTCTGTCCACTGATTCAAAGTCGCACTTAGCCTGGCTCCTACAGAAAGATGGGGTTGGTTGGCTTCCTCATTATTTATAGTTGTTTTTCTCCTTTATGTTTCTTGTTCCCTTCACTTTGAGGAAAATTATCGAACACTATAGGCACTTTGTTTTCATGAATAAGGGTGTCATGTTTTTCAGAAAAGAGTGATACGGCTTTAAATCAGCAAAGCCTGGACTCTAAATGTGTGCCGAATCTCCGGGAAACACAGACTACAGGCCCCCACCTGAGGAAGTTGACATACAGAGGACATGGTGGGGCTGGCATAGGTGCATAGCTAGCAAGTCCTGGGGAGGTGGTACGGTGCTGCAGATCTAACCACAGCAAGGAGAATCTCTGCTCTAATCTGTCAGAATTTGCTTTCATTAGACACTTACCCTTTTATATATATATATATATATATATATATATATATATATATATATATATATATATATATATATAGAGAGAGAGAGAGAGAGAGAGAGAGAGAGAGAGAGAGAGAGAGCTTTTCATTTTTATAAAGCTTTCTTTAACCCTTGAATTCTGGGATCTGAGAATTAAATGCATATCAGAAGCCAAGAGATGGAAATATAGGCCAGTGATCTCTCACAGGGCCAGGTAATCAGCTGAGAAGCAAAGCCAGGACTGAGCATGCTGCCTCGCTCTAAGCTGTGCTGTTTGCTCGGCATTATACTGACTGGAAAGCTCCACACATTCTCTGGCTGAGGCATCTGCAGTATTCTTGGTGAGCCTTCCATCTTAGGCCAGCTTTGTGCTAGAGAACCTAACAGACACATATGTCACCAGCACAGTCTGTGAGAACATACAGGCCTCCTACCTAACAGCTCTGAGAAAAGAGGGCTTTGGAAAAAACCAGCAGCTGTGCTGGGCTCCTGGAGAAGAAACAGTGGGCAGCCAGCAGCCTAGGCAGGTGATTTGGCCCAGAGGCCCTGAATACAGGAATAAACCAAGACACTGCCAAAGCTGGCAACCTGCTTCTCCTGGCACCTTGGAGGAGGTCAATGAATGCTTCTGTGCCTGAAAAGGTTATTATGTTCAGGGAAAACAGTCATTCACATTGAAGAGAATAAACACACGTGAACAATGGATTTGGGATAGAGTTTAGTCAATTTCCACTGCATTGCAAATAACCCGGGGCTTTAAACGACAATCATTCATCACAGATCTTTGAGGAATGGGAGACATGTGTACAAGGAAGGTCTCTGCTGGGCTGTCATTTTGACCATGTTCACTAGCCAATGCAAACCCAAATCAAACCACCCCTGCTTGGGAGGACACACAATGTGGATGTGCACGACCAGTGCTTTGCGGCCATGTTTGTAGTTTGCCAGAGAACAGTTTACATAGTTCAGGGAGCTCTCAGATAAAGGGGAGCAAACACAGAATTCTTTTCCTACTTACTTGAAAAAAAATGAGAGAAAGACTGACAGGAGATGGGAAGCTGGGGTGCAGAAAGAAAGCAATCAGAGGAGGGGACAGGCAAGTTAGCTCGATGTCTAAACAATTTGATCTTACTGTCTGCAGGGATTTTCCAAGAGCTGGTGTGGACCAGGCTTTACTATTCATATTACCCGATTCAGAGAGGGGGCTGGGACATTGCTCTAGCAATTTTCTTCTAGACAGTGGCTCAAGGTTGCTCACGGGAGACACTAATGACCTGCCAATTCAGGCTCACAGTGTTCAGAGCTGCTCGAGTGGTAGGAAGTAGCACCTTGGCAAAGAACTGCTAGAACTGCTGTCCAGGCTACTGTACCCTGGCGTTGTTCAGGAAAGGGGATGGAAGAGCAGGAATCTGGAAGCTAGGGCATGCTCAGGTTTATGCACTGTGAAAGTGATAACAAGGAAACTAATGTAGAGCTTCCAGTTAAATTACTTCAGCCAAACACATTTCTTTCAGTCGGCTTGCATCCCTTTGGTCGATGCCTCTCTTCTCTTGCACGCAGAAGTTGGGATGCTAAATGCCACCGAATTGAACTGTTCTGCCCGTAGTTCAGGAAACAAAATGCCAAGCTATGTTCTTGGTTTGTCCTTGGGACTAACAATTACAATGTGAGTTGAAAGCGAGCAACTGTCCCCAGCACAGTGATGACGATTATTTCAGCCCTACCAAGGCCACCGCACGCTAAAGCTGCCATGGCAGCAGCATCACAAGCCACGGAGGACGCAGAGACAAAGCCCAGAGAGGCAGGCAGGGGCAGCTGTTTTTGTTGAGGACCAAGATTTACTGAGTCATCAGATGGCTGTGATGGTTAATTTTACTGTCAACTTCCAAAGACTTAGAATCGATTTAGTGCTATAGTAAAAATAGAGTAAACTTGAGAAAAAGGTTGTGACACAAAATGCTGGTGTTGGAATCACTGGCCATGAAAAACAAATGAGCTTACATCTAGGTATGAGTCCACTGAGCTGACCAGATGGGAGACTGCATAGGGCTTAGAGCCAGTGTCAGCTGGTTCTGGCTGGTTCCCACAAAATACCCCTTCCTGAGGAACATATACCTAGCATGGTTGCAATTCCATATTCTATTGTTTTGAATTTAGTTAATTGCAAGGAAGGATGTCTACAAAGCCTCTACCTGTTTCAAGAAAGAGATCACCCCAGACTGCTCTAAAGACAGAGGTAAATGTAAGGTAATGAAGAATAGTTGCTACATCTTTGTATCTGTGACAAGAAAACCACAATGTGATTGTGCAAACATAAAAATAAAGAGAACATAGTCTAAAGAATGGCTTCCAGAGACACCCAAGAGAGCAGTGCCCTTAAGGGTGGTCCAACTAGAAAGGCCAGCGTAAGTTGAGAGCCAGTAGATAGTCAGGGTCAATAGCAAATGGAGCAAGTTAAAGATAAACAGAGAGTTTCAAAGCATAACCACTATCCTAAACAAGAGAACTGCACCAAAACATGTCATCTCTTGGCTGGTCAAGGGGTCATGCATAAATCCTACAGACACTATATTGGCTCAACATGGGAGATTAGTCAATCTCAAAAGAAATTCCTTCAGTTTTTGAACAGTGTCTACCACAGTCCTGTAAAAAGTCCTTAAATGAACAAACAGCTTGACTGTCTTTTCTGTCTCTTCCAGAGAATTGCTTGCTTTCTGGAACTCTACTTTGTGTTTAAATAATCTTTCTTCTTTAGTCTTCTTTTCGATAATAAAAATTCCTTTTAAAACTCATGTTTCTGGGGCAGGAGAGATAGATCAGAGGTTAAGAGCACTGACTGCTCATCCAGATGTCCTGAGTTCAGTTTCCAGCACCCACATGGTGGCTCACAACCATCTGTAATGGGATCCATAACCTCTTCTTGTGTGTCTAAAGACAGCTACAGTGTACTTATATACATTAAATAAATAAATACTTAAAAAACAAAACAAAAACCCCTCATGCTTCTGGTTTCCCATGAATTTCACTTTTCAAATTCCCAAGATAAGGACCCAGAACAGAACCAATCTTCCGACTCAAGGACACCTGCTGTCTTCCATTCGCTGGGATACAAGCCAACGGATGTGCGTGGGAAAATGTTTCAAAGGAAGATCAACTGCCGATGGAAAATTCACCCTGGCTCCCAGCTTGAAGGAAAAGGTGTTGAGCAGAGCACCAACATTGAACTCTGCTTATCTGCAGGTGCAGAGTGATTCCTGCTGTCTCCTTCTCTCTGCTCCACTTGGTACCATCACACTGGAGCTAAGCCCCTCCCCTCCCCATCTGCTTTTGTTGGGTATTTTGTCATATTGATGAGAAAAGTAATGTGCTCATGAGACTTTTTGGAAGATGAGCATGAAAGAGAAGGAAACCTTCTAAAGACACACATGCACATGTACACACACTTGTACACACAACATATAGGCACACAACACACATACACACACACACACACACAAATTTAAATGTGTGGAGTGGAGCAGATGGAAAAATAACAAAGCTACAGGAGAGGTTTAGTCCTAGGTGTGTGTGGAATACAGATGGTATGGATGAGGTTGAAATCACATGTCCACACCATTTAACCTTTCACCAAAAGTAAAGAAATGAGACAATGCTGACAATGACCGTGTTTTCACAGCGGTTGTCTTGGTGCCCCCTCCATTTTGAATTTTGCCAAATGAAAGCCAGAAATGATGGGATCCTCCAATTGGTCAGGACAGGGAGGCTTTGAGGTACTTGAGTTATTCTTACTAAAAACACAAACAAACAAGCAAAACAGACACACACACACAACAATGACAACAACAAAATAAAACAAACAAAAAAGGTACACACAAAAGCCAGCACTATGGCACAAGGTTTTACAGAAAGGAAAGGTTGATCTCTACAGCCTGAGGCCCACAAGCTCTAATATGCCTCCCAGGTCAGTGGCTAGTGGGGAACTTTGTGAGAAATAATAAAAAACAGGTTCTTTGTTTCCTGAATGAAAAAAGGACAAAGTGTGTTTGACCAGGGATTGTGCTAGGGGAGGACTTAAGCTTCTGACCTCGGCCACCAGATAAGGCAGCTTGTGTACATTTGTGGAAAGCCAGTTCCAGATGGTAATAATCATTAATGAAGGGTCCTGTATTGGCTGCTTTTTTATTACTCTAATGAAATAGCACTGTGAAAGCAATTTAAGGAAGAAAGGCTCTGTTTCAGCTTACAGTTCTGTGGAGGTGGAGTCCTCATGGAAGGGAAAATCTGTCCTGAAGTCAGGAACAAGAAAACTAATCACACTGAACCTGAACACAGAAAGAAGACAGAGATGACAGAAAATAGCATGATAATGAACACACAAAGCACACCCCCTAGTGATGTACATAATGTTCCATAACGTTCCAAAACATTACCACGGACTGGGGACCAACTGTCCAAATACATGAGCCTATATCAAACATTTCTCATCAAACAGGCCTAGGGGCTTTTCTAGGAAGATAATGTTAGTTCAAGAATTAATGTCCTGTGGTCCCCAGGCCTTGGCTTGTTTCAACATTTCTAGGGATCATTTATGAGTTTTGAAATACTACCTCTTCCTGGTGATGAGATATCAGAAAATTATCCTCCGGAGTCTGGAATTAATCATGCTCCACTGTACCCAGCTTCTGTACTAAGGGCTGTGGATCAAACCCAGGTTCTCATACTTTTTCAGCAAGTACTCCAGCAAGGGAATCATTTCTGAACCCCTCAAGTATTTGTATGATGGTTTAGTTCAGTTCCCTTAACCCATATGCTGATTAGATGATGGGTTTTGGAGTCTCTGTTTGTAATTCTTTAAGTATTCTTTAACTTCCTGATGGATGTGTAGTTGGCAAGGATTTTCTTTTTCTGTTCTGTATACTGCCTTCACTCCAACAACTGTGTAAGGCTTTATATTTCATGTAATCCCAGTTGTCAACTTTTAGGATTATTTCCTGTGCTGTTTGAGCCACTTTTAGGAAGTTCCCATCTGTGCTTAAATCTCGAAATGTTTGCCTATGTTTTCTTCTTGTAGTTTCAAAGGTCTTTCTTTCATTTTGAATTGGTTTCTAAGCAAGATGAGAGATATGAGCCTAACTGCACTCTTTTATATGTAGAAATCCAGTTTTGTCAGCACTAAATGCTAAAGAGACACCTCTTTTTCAGTGTACTTGGCACCATGGTCAAAAATTGGGTGACTGTAGCTATGTGTTTATGTTTGGGCCCTATGGTCTAGTTCATTAGCTTTCATGTTTGTTTTCAGGCCAGTACCATTCTGTATCACAACACAGATTGAGGTCAGGCATTGTGGTACTTCTAGCTGTGCTTTTTGCATATGACTCCTTCTGCTTAGGATTTCCTTGGCTATTCGTGGTCTTATGTTTTTTTGTGTGAATTTTAGAATAGTTTGTCCTAGTTCTGTAAAAAAAAAAAATGTTATTAAATTTTTATGGCAATTCCATTGACATTGTAGATGGGATTTGGTAACATGGTCATTATCACAACTTTAATTTTACCAGTCTATGTACAGGGGAAATATTTCTATTTTTCTGTGTCTTCTTTGATTTTCTTTATTTCTTTCTCTGTATCTTAAAATTTTGCTGTAGAGGTCTTCCACAACTTTGGTTAGGTTTATTCCTAGGGTTGTGGAGGGAGTAGAGAGGAAAGGTTAAACTAATATGAATAAGATTTGTGCTGATATTCATGTTTCTTTGATGAAACTTGTTATCAATTTTAAAAATTATTCTAATGAAGTCTTTAGAGTTCTTTTTTTCTTACAAATTTATTTTTTTAAAAAGAGGAATACATATACAGATTTTTAAAGGCATTTTGGCATAACATTATATGAATATTTTTGTCAGTACTTAATTCTTTTAGAGGTTTGATAGCATGCATTGAAATCCCACTAGTAAGCATGAAGTACACGTAGGACAGAACATAACATGGAAACCGTTTTCTTATTGAGTTCTTTAATAGAGAAATAATTTGACTTCTTTGTTATTGCTGTTCCCTTTCTTACTCTGGTCTTCTTTTCCTTTTAATTGCTCTAGCTAAGACTTTAAGAACTATATTGATGGGAGTGAAAACAGTAGAGAGTACCTTTGCCTCATTTCATATTTTAAAAGACAAACTCAGATTTTTTCCATTGAGTGTGATGTTAGTGATATATATTTCATACACAGCCTTTATTCTGGTATGATGTGTTCCCCACTATGTCTAGCTTCTTCAAGGGTGTCTTAAATATTCATCATATATGTTATAAGTGTTTTGTTTGGATTTATGTATGTATACTATGGGTATACATGGTTACCTCAGAAGTTGGAAAATGGCATCAGATTCCCTGGAATAAAGTTATGGATGCTTCTCATGACACTGGAACAGAAGAGCAGTCTAGGACAGGATCCTTCCCATTTCCTCCTGTGCCTTGATCTGACCTATGCTACAACTCTCCATATACAGACCATGCTGGGAGAGAGCTGGTCCCCAGAAGTGCTGAAACACCTAAGAGCACAGGTAAGACTACCACTTCTGTTCTGTAAGTCCCACCTGGAGCCCTCAGGACACAGGAATAGAGGAGGAGTCTGGCATAGGACCCTTCCAGTTTCTGTTTGCACCCTGTGCTGACCCTGTGCCACAGGTATCTCTACCCAGACCCTCCTGGGAGAGAACTGCTCTCCCAGTAGTGCTGGCACACAGGCTTACAGAAGGGTCAAGGCACTATCAGAATTAGCAAGACCAGCTAACACCAGAGATAAGCTGTTGGCAAGAGGCAAGTCCAAGAAATCAAGGTCACGTAGCATCATCACAGGCCAGTTCCCCCTCCATAGCAAGTCCTGGATACCCCAACACACCAGAAAAGCAAGATTCTGATTTAAAGTCACCACTCATGATGAAGCGTCATAAATAACTCCCTTAAAGAAATACAGGACAACACAGGTAAACAGGTAGAAGCCCTTAGATAATTACAGGAAAACTCAAGCAAACCGGTGAAGGAATTGAACAAAACCACCCAGCATCCAAAAGTGAAAATATAAACAATAAAGAAATCATAAAGGAAAACAAACCTAGGAAAGAGATTAAGAGTCATAGATGCAAGCATCACCAACAAAATACAAGATGAAAGAAACAATATCAGGAGCAGAAGATACCATAAAAAACATTGACCCAATAGTCAAAGAAAGTGCAAAAAAAAAAAAAAAAAAAAAAAAACTTCAATCCAGGACACAATGAGAAGATCAAACCTGAGGATAATAGGTATAGGAGAGAGAGAAGATTCCCAACTTAAAGGGCCAGTAAATATCTTCAACAAAATTAAAGAAGAAAACTTCCCTAACCTAAAGAATGATATACCCATAAATATACAAGAAGCCTACAGAACTTTGAATAGATTAGACCAGAAAAGAAATTCCTCATATCACATAATAGTCAAAACAGCAAATGCACAAAACAAAGAAAGAATATAAAAAGCAGTAAGGGAAGAAAGGTCAAATAACGTACAAAGGCAGACTTATCAGAATCACACCAGATTTCTCAAAAGAGACTATGAAAGCTAGAAGATGCTGGGAAAATGTGATACAGATCCTAAGAGACCACAAATACCAGCCCAGGCTACTATAGCCAGCAAAACTTTCAATTACCATATATAGAGAAACCAAGATATTCCATGACAATGCAAAATTTATACAATATCTTTCCACAAATCCACCCTACAAAGGATAATAGATGGAACACTTCAAAACAAGGAGGGAAACCAACCCTTATAAAAAGCAAGAAAGTAATCTTCTTTCAACTAACCCAAAATAATTTCACAGCTAATAACAAACATAACAGGAAACAAAAATCACTGGTCCTTAATATCCCTCATCAATGGACTCAGTTCCCCAGTAAAAAGACACAGACTAACAGACTGGATACCTAAGGAAGACCCAACATTTTCCTGCTTACAGGAAATACACTTCAGTGACAAAGACAGAAACTACCTCAGAGTAAAAGGCCAGAAAACAATTTTCCAAGCAAATGGTCCCAAGAAACAAGCTGGAGTAGCCATTCTAATATCAAATAAAATTAACTTTCAACCAAAAGTTATCAAAAAAGATAAGGAAGGATACTTCATACTCCTCAAAAGAAAAATCCACCAAGATGTAATCTCAATTCTGATTATCTATGCTCCAAATGCAAGACCAACTACATTCATAAAAGAAACCTTACTAAAGTTCAAAGCAAACATTGCTCCTCACAATAATAGTGAAAGACTTTAACACCCCACTCTCATCAATGGACTGATCATGTAAACAGAAATTATGAACCAAATGGATTTAACAGGTATCGATAGACATTTCAACCTAAAACAAAAGAATATACCTTCTTCTCACTTCAGGGTACTTTCTCCAAAATTGACCATATGATCAACAAGGCCTCTATGTGGGCTTCAGTTATATCCACAGCATCATATTCACCCAAGCAAGTCACATGGCCAACTCTAACATAATAGACTAATTGACTTGTAGCAGGAGAGAAAAGGGTAATAAATAACTTACTGAAGATCACCAGAATGACCACATTGATATTTACCATGTGCTAAATATATTGTAAACGCACCATGCTCTTGGTATCCATTAGGCATTTATGTTAGAAAAAGCTTAATTTTCATAAATATAGTAAATCACAGAAGCAAGTAATACTACCCCAATAAATGAAACACACACTCTTACAGGAAAAGAAACATCGAACCTTGAGTATTTGGTCATAAGAAACCTTACATAAGCCAACTCAATATAACCTTTCAAAGAAAGCTGACAGATGCTGGGCAACTTGAAAACCCCTGGTAACTGGAGCTACATTTTCTATCTCTCAGAGACAGTGGAATTCTGGTCCCTTCTATCTACACAATTTTTTTTTCTGTAGAAATTCATCTTTTACATTTTGTTCATAGTATACATTGCTGCTACCCAAAATTTTATTATCTCAGCTAAATCTATGCATGGGATATCTTGGACTATATGTTTCCTCCTGGATTAAACATTTGTACTGAAGGATAATATAGGAGATGAGATTACTTTGTATCCCCGTATTGATCTTCTGAATGTAGCCATTTCTCTAAATTAGACTATGGACTAGAGAAGGCATAAAAATTATCTATACAGTGTTTCTGCTTACTTACAGAAACACTTGTGAATCATAACATTGTCAGTCTGTTAACTTAGTTATTGATATAAGCAGAACCTAACTTTTAAAAAGACTAAAACACCTTTAGATTGTTTTACAAAAGGGAGAGAACTAAAGCAAACACACAGAAGTGAATGTGGAAATATTTTTTGAATTGAAGCCATAAAATCCTGAGAATGTTTGATTACAGAAATTCAGCAGGACCCTGAATAAGGGGTGGCTGGAGAGTGGTCTGAAAGAGAGCAAGCGTTTCAGAGACAAATAAAAATATGGCCCAGGGAACCAGAGGTGCCATCGAGAGTTACTCATGGGAACTGACAGTATTTCCCTACCATTACCTGATGGCGCACAAAGGTGAACTTAGGCAAGCAGGCCTTGCATGCCCACTCATAACCAGACACATGAAGCCCGATTCCTCCTCTAATCACCTCACAAAATACAGACAGGGGCCTCCGACTAGGGTGTGATAGCAGATAGTCAGTTACAGTAAGAGAGTTTTCATTTGGCACGGAACACGGCCTAAACTTGTTTGAATTGTGGATATTGGTAAAACAAAACAAAACAAAAAGATAACTCACAGTGAAGGAATAAAATTACCATTCCAGTGAGAAGAATTACTCAGTAGAAAGTAACTTGCAGCTCATGTTCTGACTTAATTTTATTTGTATTATTGTTTACATCTTAAGGTTATTATTTGCAATTTGCTTCTTGTTGCAATTTTAGCTTCTGGTTAGGTACTTCATTCATTACTTTTCTATTACTGGGAGAAAACACAGTGACCAGGAAGAACATGGGAAGGTAAATGGGAAGAGCACGAGTAGAAAGTTGAATGACCATAGTTCCATCCATGTGATCCAATCTCCCATAAAAACACAATATTCTATGTTTACACACCACAAAGCTCACAAGATGTAGCACAGGTGAACAGGGCCAGAAACACCACAAGTCCATTACATATTTGCATTTGACTTAGTCTCTGGTCATTACAGGTCACATTTGTGACCTCCCCTAACATTCATTTTTACATCCCCATGGGACCCACAATTTAAGAAATTGGTTTTAAACAAACATAATTATTTGCTTCATGAAGCTTCTGTTTTGACCAAGTCCAACAGGAATAGCTTACTCAAGCTTTCTTGTTGTCAGTGGGAGAATTTAAAGTCCTGTTCATATATGGAAATCATTTATCAGCTAAGATGTCAACTGAACACTAGCACATGTGTCTGCACATGGCTGTGACTTTGTCTGGCATGATAGTCAGACTGTAAGGTGAACATCCTGAGAGAAAAGGTAGACACTTTGTAACTTGTATGAAGTGGCCTACAACGCACACAAGATCACTGCTCACACACACGACCAAGGAGACATGCATGAAGATTATCTAGAATCAAAAGCAGGAAAACCATCTTGCACTTTGGGTGAAGAATGACAAAATCTGTGAGCATTTATTAGAGTAGAAATGCTTATATGGTATTTTTTTTAATCTCCATTCATTCTTCCATTTCTCCATGGAGACCTTTCTGGAACATTTTTTCCAATTACTGTTAGATTTGTCACTTCTTTGTTGTTGTTTGGATTAGAATTAGAGCCTTATAGTATGTTTAAATCCCATGATTTTAAAATTAAATTGCACACTTAATTCAACATGCTTCAAAAACATTTCATAAAAGAGAATTTCTAAATAAAGGTAAATGGCCATTATGGTCTCTTCCAAACAGGCATTCACGGAAAAGTGGTGTTTTCCCAAATAATTTACAATCATGCATTGACCCTGAACAGGGAACTCAGATCTCCCTCTATAAAATAAGGCTAAATATTAAGGAGGCATAGTGCCCTTATCAATTCTAATGTTTTTCAAAAGCAAAATAAAAGAAAAAATAGTGAAAAAGCAGGGGATCATCAAAAGGAGAAGCCAAGTTGTCCCTTGTGTTTTCTTAATGGCAAAATAATAATAATAATAATTGAATAACAGAATGCTTTTACTGAGTTACCTTAACAGAAGAGGTCCTGCATGCTTTTTTACCAGTCTGCTATAATTAAAAGCACCAATAAACAGAGCCTTTCTATTTAGACTAAAAAGCAACAATTAAGCATGTCTGTTTATTAATAGGAGGTAGCTTCACATCTATGGCTCAAGGGGACACATTAACAATCTTAGGTCCAGTGCCCCCAATTTATTCTACAGGACAAAATAATACACTGTCAAGCTCCAATCTAAAAATGATCTTAAAAGTTTCAATACAAGATGTAAATGGGTAAATTATATGTCATTCTAGAAAGGAACTGAAATAGCCAAAGTCAAGAATTGACATATACCCTGGAAATCTAAGCATGTCTTCTCTATTTTTTAAAAAACTAATTTTTCCATTATTGAGCTATGTTTTGCCTTGGAAAACTATCAAAGCTGGCTCCCTTTTGCTTAGAAGGTATGAAAGAAAATGATGGATTTAAGAAATAAAGTAGAACTGATAGTGTGGTATATTTACACAATGAAGTACTACCCAGCTATTAGAAACAGCCACCAAACTCATATTGCTGATGCCAAGAAGTACTCGCTGGCAGGAACCAGACAGAGAGGCCTCCTCAGGAATTCTGCCAGAGTCACACAGATACAGCAGAGCATGTATAGGACTGAACACAGGGACCCCAAGGAAGGGAAAGGAAAAGACTGAAGGAGCTGGAAGGGATCACAACCTCATGGGAAGAACAATGTTGTTAACCAACCAAACCCTCAGAAACTCCCATAGACTAAAACACCAACCATTGAGCACACATTGAGAGACCTATGGCTTCAGTTGCATATGTTGCTGAAGATAGCAGTGTCTAGCATCAATGTGAGAAGAGACCTTGGGTCCAGGGACCACACATACCCAAAGTAGGGGAATGCCAAGGCAATGGGGTGGAGAGGGCAATTAGGAGGGAGTGCACATTCATGAAGACAAGTGCAGGGGAAGGGGGGAAGGGAGCAGGGTGGGGGAAGAGAATAACATTTTAATTGTAAATACAGAGAGTATCTAATTAAAAATGGAATAGAAAGAAATAGAGTAAAGAAGATAGAAAATATAAAATTCTTTCTCAAGATTTTTATTAGCACAAATCTATAAAGAACTCAACAAATTAGACATCAACAAACCAAATAACCAAATTAAAAATGGGTACAGAGCTAAACAGAGAAATTGTGACACAGAAATTTCTAGTGACCAAGAAGCACTTAACATAATGTTCAATGTCCTTAGTCATCAGGGAAATACAAATCAAAACGGCTCTGAGATTACACTGTATACCTGTCAGAATGGCTAAGATCAAGAACTCAAGTAACAGTACATTCTGGCAAAGATGTGGAGGAAACATTCCTCTATTCCTACTAGCAGTACAAACTTATAAACTACTTTGGAAATTAATTTGGTAGTTTCTCAGAAAATTTGGAATAGTTCTACCTTAAGACTCAAATAAACTACTTATGGGCATATACCCAAAAGACACCCCACTATACCACAAGGGCACTTGCCCAACTAAGTTCATAGCAGCTTTATTCATAATAGCCAGAAACTAGAAAAAACCTAGATGCCCATCAACTGATGAATGGATTAAGAAAATGTAGTACATCTACACAATGGAATAGTACTCAGCTGTTAAAAACAAAGACATTATGAATTTACAGGCAAATGGATGAAAGAAGAAAATATCATTCTGAGTTAGGTAACCCAGACCCAGAAAGACATGCATGGTATGTGCTTACTTATAATTGGACATTAGTCATAAAGTGCAGGATAACCAATACTACAATCCACAGACCAAAAGAAACTTTGTAATAAGAGGAGCCCAAGGGAAGATGAGTGAATCTCACTCATCTGAGGAAACAAAATAGTCATCAGAGGTGGGTGAACAGAGGGAAGTGGGAGGCAGGGTTGGGGGTAGAACTGAGGGAGCCTAGGAGGTCGAAGACACCACAAAACGACCTACAGATCAACTAATATGGGTCCATGGGTACTCACAGAAACTGAACCACTAACCAAAGAGCATGCAGGGGCTGGACCTAGGTACTCCACACATTTGTACTAGATGTGCACCTTGATCTTCATGTGGGTCCCCTAACAATTGCAGCAGAGGCTGTCTGAGTATGTTGCCTGCCACTGGGTGCCCTTCCCCTGCCTGGACTGCCTAGTTGGACTCAGTAGGAAAGGAGATGCTTAGTCCTGCTGGAACTGAATGTCTCAGGGCGGGGTAGTACCAAAAGTGGGGGAGGTAGGATTTGTAATGGTGGACTGAAAAGAGAGGAAGAAGGGAACTGTGATTGGAATGTAATATGAATTAAAAAAAATCAAATCAAGACACAGGCATTTAGTTTTTAATATGTTTGAGTTAGTAAGTCTTTCATTTCATCTATAGACAGATATTGAGTTTTCAGGGTTCATTCAGCTGCCTCCTCTTTTGCAGGAAAAATGCTTGAAGGCCATGAAGTCTATCTAGCCACAGAACTGGGCCATTTCAGAGCTAGAACTCTGCAGGTTTTGTGACTGCTAATGTAGCAATTATTGAATGAAAATATTTGGCCTTTTTGTTATATTCAATATAAAAGAAGCTGAGATCAATAATGTCTAAATAATAATAATAATAATAATAATAATAATAATAATAATAGATCTTCACAGGGTCGAGTATTTCAAGTTTCTCAAGATGGTGATATTTTTCTCATTTGGAAATGTGGATCTCTTCTGTTCCATGCAATTCTGAATTGTTTTTGAAGTTTCCAACCAAGTGGGTATCTAAAACTGCCTTGAACCATTGTAGCTTTGAAAATATGTGTATTCTCCTGGTATTTTTCACATGCCTGTGTCTCCAAGTGACTTACTAACTTCTTCAACATCCTTTTGGTGATGTGCTGGATATTTTCTGTCACATCCTTTCAACCTTTCTCCTCTCAACTCTGTGTCCAAGAGGCTGACTTGTATGTGTTCATTGATGATAACTAAGACTTCAATTTGAGCTTGGCTGTTGGAGACACACACACACACACACACACACACACACACACACACACACACACAAGACTTGGCAGAAGAAGAATAATGAACTGAAGTTTTTATTCTCCCTACTTTATTTTCTGGGGAGTGAAGGACAACTCTAAACTGTGGCAAATCTAGATTAGCCAAGCCCCAGGGATAGGAGTGGAAATCATGACTATTGGTTTAAGATCATCAGCTTTCAGGAGTTATTTTTATAATACACCTAAAGGGAAAGATTTAGAATAGCATTGTACCCAAAAATAGATACTAAAATGCCTCAGGAAGAACATGGATGTGATACCAAACATCAGCTGGGACAGAGTGGGTTGATTCAGTTCCAGATACAGAAGCAGATACAATGGTGAAGTCAGTTCCAGATGCAGATGCAGATGCAAATGGTGAGGTCCTTTATAGGTAAGAAATCCATATGTATGCATGGGAAGTAGGAGACTAGCTCATTGCAGGCATCGAAGCCCAACTGAAACTCTCCTATCCATTAAAGGGAACTCAATTAAGCTCCTATGACTGAAGGCTTAACTGTTGTTTATTTAAAACCAGATCAGATAGCATGGAATCTGAACAAAATTTAATCTTTCACCAGGGATTGAGTTTTAATTGCTTGTAGATGAGCATGGGAAATTCTGGTATCAACACAGACTGGGAAAGCTGAGATACCCATATAAAACCTGTTTTGTACCACTGTTCTTCCAAAAGAGTGGAAGAATGAATTAAATGCAAATTTGCAAGACAATGAGACATAAAGGTAGATTATAAGACTCATTGACACACAGTTAACCAGAGACACTATTCAGTAATAAATGCCAAAACAGAGAAACATTGCTGGGGATAGCAACAGAATGAATACATTGAAATGAATTAAAGAAAGCAACAAAATAGTAATAATAATAGAAAATCACTAAATTAAAAGAGTCCAAAAGAAGAAAAACAAATTCTGAGAGCCATGGTTAGATAGAAAGACAAGATTAAAACTGTCCATCCAGAATTGAGATAATGCACGGATAAACTTGATTTATTTTTAGCTATTTATTTACTGTTGATTATTGACAAATTTGATTTACTGTGTGCTGTTCTATCTACTTCCATAACAAAATAGAATCCAAATATCAAATTAGGAATAAAAATGAGGGAGGTGTCCTGTGACTGATATAAGGTAGTGTGCTTTTGAGCTACTTGGGAGAAAGCCAAATATAATAAACAAATTCTAAGAATTTTTATGCTCAGGTAAACATAAAAACTTGAAAGTTTCAGTCAGGAAGGCAAAGGGGAGAAAAGGAGAAGGAAGAGGATGATGGTGAGAAGAAGGGGCAGAAGGAAGAAAAAACTAAATAAAATACATGAAACCATATAACATAAAATAAGCCCAAACAAAACATAATCAAAATAAATTTAAAAGTTTTGGCCATTCCTGTGGAAAGATTTCAACATGGTTTTCAATGGCTGTACCTAAAACATAAGTATTCAAAAAGGTCAAAATTAGAAAAATGAAGAATGAATAGTAAGCTAATATTACTAATATTGTAATTTAAGTATCCAATGACATTTAATTCAGGCCAAACAACCCTAAAACTTGACATTAAGTTGTAACAAAAGGAACTGTATTTGTATTATTTACTGGAAATGTAAAGAAAAAAACTTAAAAGATTATAAGATAAAATTGAAAATTCTACCATTCTATTCTAGGTTCAAAAATATCTACATGAAAAGCCGGTGTAGTCAGAAGAAAATACCCATTTCTATTCTAAAAGCACACAAGCATTAAAGCTATTCTATAGCAAAAACCAGGATTCAAGGATGTACACTGATTTTACCCAAGGCCACAAAGTTTGTCTGAGTCAGATACAGGATAAAAACTCCCAGCTCCTATAGCTAGTCCATGCCTGCACAACCTTACGATAACCTAAAAAGGGAAAGTTCTGCATTTGTTGACATGCCCTGGCATCTTTAGACCCTTGGAATAATCCTAAGGAGACATCATGTCTGTCACTGTCATACTCTTGTTTTCTGGGTCCCGTTGCCTTTTAAATAAGCTTTTCTGTTTTTGTGTATCTTATTGCTCATTATCCATCTTTGATTCTATTTCAAGAAACACTTGGTCCCCTGGGTGGCTGTTCAAAGTTCTTACCCTTTCTATCTTTATTGCAATTTGGAACTGAATTGTTCTTCAAACTCCATATCCTAAGGGCATGGTCATGAGTCTGACACTGCTGAGGAATGATGTTAAGCCTTTAGTAGATAGTGTCTATTAACAGGAAGTGAGATTACAGGGGTATGGCTTAAAGACACAAGAATCCTGCCCTCTCTTTCATCTCTCTCACTCAGGGAATTCTACTACATTCTCTCACCATGACGCGCAGTCTTGCCTCATGCCACATTAGCAGGACAAACTGGATATGTATTAAAATCAATTTCAGATATACACATAGTCTGAAAGAGTGCTCAAATGGTGTTTATTTGAGAACTTGGTAGTGAAGTGAAAGTTCAGATTCTTGGAGTTGATGTAAAGCCTAAACTGTAATCTTTGCTCTCGAGTTTGCCTGGGGACCTTCCTGAGGCTAAAATTCTGCTGGAATTTTTTTTCTGTGTTCTATGCCTAGTTTCTCCCATGACCATATTCTCAATAGTTCCAGCTATACCTGAGCTCTTAACCTGAGGTTTGTATTTGTTATGTAACAGTTTCCTCTGAGACTGAAACATTGCATCCTTCGGGATGCTCTTCTAACAAGAAGCAGCTCCTTCATCTATCAGCTCAACTGGCATCAGGAAGTTCCTGAAACAGAGCAGACTTACTAGCTGCCTCTCCCTGCCAGAGTAAGCAATAAACGTTCTTCTCAAAAGAGCAAAGCTACAATACAAAGAAGACTCTGGTACCAGACCAGCTGCTAGAAATCAAGTGAGCTGCCTGCTTAGGTCAGAGTCACTTGAAAAGGACATTTTATAACCTATTAAGTTGTATATTGGTGATGCAGTATGTTCCAGGCACCCAAGCTTTTTTTTTTTTTTTTTTCTTTGCTGTTATCCATGCTAGGGTGGGCCTCGGTGATACAATTGTCATTGAGTCTTCTGATTCTCTAATTAAACTCTTACTATAATCCTATAAATTACCCCAATAAAAGTCATCATTCACCAAAATGAACTTTGAGGATTTCCATACTTTGGTTATCTGTAGTGGGCTTCCTATCTTCAGTGAGATGTGTGTAGCATCCCCCTAGGAAAAGTTTTTGTCACACAGGAGCATCTGAACAACACTAACACGAATCTTAAAAATGAAAGTAGGACATGGAGCTAGGAAAAGTGTAGTTTGGTGGCTGAGAATTTTTCCTATTCTATCTTTGGAGACTTCCAATTTTACTGGTACTAAAAATTGTGTGTATGGAATGCCTGCAAGCAAGGTAGAAATAAACCTTCTACTACAAAGGTAGACTTTTAACTGAATAGCCTTTTTTCCTCAGCAGAAACTCTCCATCTAGATCAACACTAGGCAACTCTGGAAAATTCTTAGTTTACAGGTCTTTAGTGTGTTATTTCTCTTATTACTCCTCCTTTTCTGCCTGTTTCTCCTCTTCATTTCTATCCTCTCTTCTTGATCCTCCTCCACTTTTATACATTTTTCATCCTCTCTCAAGATAAGTCTTTCATCCTGTGTGCCTTTGGCACTAAACAACCAAAGGAAACTTTTTCTGGGCTATAGGTAACCATGCAAACAACCACTTAGATTTCCCAATTGGTTTGGGGCACTTTTCTTATTTACTTTTTGCTTGTTTTGTTGTGGGATTTCATTGTGTAAATATTATATAGTTGAGCTAACCTCAAATTTATAGACTTATACCCCCTCACTCTAATGATTTATCATCATATCTGTGTGTGACACACATACACACACACATTCATATATATATATATATATATATATATATATATATATATATATATATATATATATATATATGATATCTGTCAGCATTCCCTTTGCTTGATAGGGTTCTCCCCTACTCAGCCATCACTCTTTCCCACAATTTATCCATTTTTTATCCTTTAAGCTTATATCCTTCTTTGTTGGGTCTTATATAGAAATTGATGTCCAGCCTACATTAAAAAAGATCCCATTTCCTATGTGGTTTATAAGGATAACCATATAGTAAAATACTTGCTATATCTTCAGTGCATGCTACATGCTGTTTTGCAGATAAAGACACCAAGGCTCTACTTTGAAGATTAACTTCCTTAGACTCTCATGACTAATACCTGCATAAGCCTCACCACAAACAGATGAAAGATCAGGTGAGTCAGACATGAGCTCAGATTCCCTAGGTAGAAAAAGAAGTCATAATCTTCCCTATTCTGAATTTACTGGGCCTTGTTCTAGCACTAGAGGATCTTGTTCTTCTCCACCTCTTCTCTAATTGGAAGAGAGCTTAAGGCAATAATGCCCATCCTTAGCCCACTTATTTCTCCTTCAGGTGATACCTGATCTTCAACATATTCTCAACCTCTTAACATGCCATTTCCCCAAAAAGACAGAGGTGAGGATTCCTCCCTGAACACGCATTTCTTAGGCTTTAAAGTCATGTCTTCCCTCTCTCAGCTGAACCTTATTTCCCAGAATTAGAACCAAGACAGGGAAAATCTGGAACTCATGGTTTATTGAGAAGGGGCACTTAAAAGCACATATAACAGAGGGGGAAGGAAAGAAAAATAGAAAATGTATGGCAAGAGTCATGTGAATATGTGTACTCAGGTAAAATCTAAACTTGTTCTCATCCAGAAAAGATGCTACAGTATGAATCATAAATCACAATGTCACCCCTGTGGTGCACACCTCAAGGCAAAGGAGGTGACATTTTTTCTCTGTCTCAGTTAATCATTGCATTGGTTTTTCTGGATGGGGAAGTGTATGGATTGGGATCTGCTAGGCATCAACTAAGGTCTGCTTGAGGTTCTCCATCAGCCTTTAAAAATCAACACTCAGTCAGATATCTATTACCATCAAAACTCTGGGCTCTAACAGAGAGTATGAGGTGGGAGAGAACATCAGATTTCAGTTTTTTTTTTTTTTTTTTTTTTTTTTTTTTTTTTTTTTACTAACCTCACCCCTTGATTTTGTCCTCTGCCTGTGCCCCACCATCCTTCATGACTAGAGTCCCTCATGCAAACTATCCAACCACCAACCACGGATACTGTATATTTTCATACAAGCAGGATCAACCACATGGGTTCCTAACCCTTTATTAGTCTTCTAAATCTTTGTTGACAGTTACCAAGACTCCCCAGGTGCAGTACAAAAGTCAACAAGGAAATAAAACAGCAGCTGGCTCTTCTGTGGGGATAAAACTCCCTGCTTGAGTAGCAGCTGGGTATGTGCCACAAACCTCAGGGCACTGCTAGTCCCAAGGGCTCAATGAAGCTTCCATTTTAATCTCTTTCCCTAGCTTGTCTGTGTATTAATCTCTTTCCCCAGCCTGTCTGTGTACACAACACTTCTCCACATCTTTCAGCTCCTTTGTACCACTATGCCTTAGGGAGCTATGGCAAAAATGAGCAATGATGCTTTTCTACCAACTCTGACAGCCTGGAAGGCAGACATTTCATCCAATTGCTTACTACTACCTCCAACCATCTCTTGGTAAAATTTCTACCATCTCTTTCCATTGTTTCCTTATTCTAAGGCTCATGTTACCTGATGTTAAACCCAAAATTATTTCCATTGCACAAACTTAACAGCTATTGTAGTAACCCCAATAAAACTCTCTGCCCTATCTTATCATAAACTAAAGAGTATTCAAAAGACACCATGCAGAGGGCCTGAGTCAAATGCACCCCCCCATTGTCACTCCTGCTTGCTCATTTTGAGTGTGATGTCTTGAACAACATGTTCATGGCACACAGGATAGCTATCCTATGAGAGTGAAAGTTAGATTTGGGTCTTATTTGTGAAACCTGGTTATAACAAGTCATTTCTGGGTGACCCAAGGAAGCAAGAGACTTAAGATCTCTTGCAAAAAATTTCTCTTGTCAAAGAATGGTAATTATTACAGAATTTTTGTGAGGGTAACAGTAAGCCATCTCTGCATTATGTCATCATAAAACATTAGTTCCAATTCATATACCATACAATGAAAAATCTTTTGGATGGTAAGCTCTAGGTGTCTTTACCTCTGATGTTCCATTCTTTTTTTTTTTAATTGAACAACTTTATTTTTAAAAACAAAGATAAATGTACAGATTTTAAAAGCAGTTTTGCATAAAAGTATATGAATACATTTCTGTCAGTACTTGTTTTTTTTTTTAAAGTACTGATAGTGTGCACTAAAATCTTACTAGTTACAATGAGCATAAAGTAAATGTAAAACAAGATGTATCCTGGAAATAGTAAAAGTTTTCTTGGTGTGTAAAGATTAAGCATAATGATTTTTCTTTTCTTTTTCTTTTTTTTTTTTTTTTTTTCGCCTTTGTTTTTCTTGAACTTCATATAGCCTGTAAGTTGTTTCTGGGGTGTTCAGAGATTTCTGGGGTTAGTATCCAATTATCAGTGACTGCATATTATGTCTGTTCTTTTGTGACTGGGTTACCTCACTCAGGATGATATTCTCTAGATGCATCCATTGTCTTAAGAATTTCATAAAGTCATTGTTTCTGATAGCTGAGTAGTACTCCATTGTGTAAATATACCACAAATTTTGAATCTATTCATCTACTGAGGACATCTGAATTCTTTCCAACTTCTAGCTATTATAAGTAGGGTTGCTATGAACATTGTGGTACAGGTGTCTTTGTTGTATGTTGGAGCGTCTCTGGGGTATATGCCCAGAAGTGGAATAGCTGAATCCTCAAGTAGTACTATGTCCAATTTTCTGAGGAATCGCCAGACTGATTTCCAGAATGGTTGTATCAGCTTACAACCCCACCAACAGTGGAGAAGTGTTTCTCTTTCTCTGAATCCTTGCCAGCATCTGCTGTCATCTGAATTTTTGGTCTTAGCCATTCTGACTGGTGTGAGGTGGAATCTCAGAGTTGTTTTGATTTGCATTTCCCTGATGTCTAAGGATGTTGAGCACTTCCTTAGATGCTTCTCGGTCATTCTATATTCCTCAATTGAGAACTTTTTCTTTAGCTCTGTACCCCATTTTTTTAATAGGGTTGTTTGATTCTCTGGTGTCTAGCTTCTTCAGTTCTTTGTATACCTTAGATATTAGGCCTCTATCAGATGTGGGGTTGGTAAAGATCTTTTTCCACTCTGTAGGCTGCTGTTTTGTTTTCTTGACAGTGTCCTTAGACTTACAGAAACTTTGCAATCTCATTAAGTTCCATTTGTCAATATTTGACCTTAGAGCATGAGCCATTGGTGTTCTGTTCAGGAAATTTTCTCCTGTGCCTATGTGTTCTAAGGTTTTCCCTACTTTCTCTTCTAATAGTTTCAGTGTACCTGGTTTAATATAGAGATCTTTGATCTACTTGCACTTGAGCATTGTACAAGGAGATAAGAAAGGGTCTATTTTCATTCTTCTGCAGGCTGAGTGCCAGTTGAGCAAACATCATTTGTTGAAGAGGTTGTCCTTTTTCCATTGAATGTTTACATCTCCTTTGTCAAAAATCAAGTGACCAACATGTGAGGGCTCATTTCTTGATCTTCTATTCTATCCCATTGATCCATGTGCCTATCTCTGTACCAGTACCATGCAGTTTTGAACACAATTGCCTTGTAATATAGCTTGAGGTCAGGGATAGTGATTCCCGCAGATGTTTTTTTGTTGTTGAGGATGGATTTCATCATTCTAGGTCTTTTGTTATATCAGATGAAATTGCACATCTCTCTTTCCAACTCAATGAAGAATTGGATTGGAATTTTGATGGGGATTGCATTGAATCTGTAGATTGCTTTTGGTAAGATGGCCATTTTTAAAATGTTGATCCTTCAAATCCATGAGCATGGGAGATTGTTCCATTTTCTGAGATCTTCCTCGATTTCCTTGCTTAGAGATTTGAAGTTCTTGTCACACAGGTCCTTCACTTGCATAGTTAGAGTCACATCAAGGTTTTTCATATTGTTTGTGATTATTGTGAAGGGTATTTTTTCCCCTAATTTCTTTCTCCACAGGTTTGTCCCTCCTAGAGGAAAGCTAATGATTTGTTTGAGTTAATTTTATATCCAGCCACTTTGCTGAACTTGTTTATCAGCTGTAGAAGTACTCTGGTGGAATTTTTGGGTTATTTACGTACACTATCATGTCATCTACAAACAGTAATGGTTTTACTTCTTCCTTTCCAATTTGTTAACCTTTGATTTCCTTTTGCTGTCTAATTGCTCTGGTCAGGATTTCTGGTACTATGTTGAATAGGTAGGGGGAGAGTGGGGAGCCTTGTCTAGTCCCTGATTTTAGTGGGATTGCTTCAAGTTTTCCACCATTAAGTTTGATGTTGGATGTTGGTTTGCTGTATATTGCTTTTATTATGTTTAGGTATGGGTCTTGAATTCCTGTTCTATCCAAGACTTTTAACATGAAGGGGTGTTGAATTTTGTCAAATGCTTTCTCTGCATCTAGTGAGATGATCATGTGGTTTTTTGTTTTGAGTTTGTTTCTATGGGGATTACCTTGATGGATTTCTGTATATTAAACCATCCCTGCATTCCAGGGATGAAGCCTACTTGATTGTGGTGAATGATTGTTTTGATGTGTTCTTGGATTCTGTTTGGAAGGATTTTGTTGAGTATTTTTGCATCAATGTTCATAAGTAAGAGTGGTCTGAAGTTCTCTTTCCTTGTAGGGTCTTTGTGTGGTTTAGGAACGAGGGTTATTGTGACCTCGAAAAAAATGAGTCATGTAGCGTTCCATCTGACTCTATTTTGTGGAATAATTTGAAGAGTATTGGTATTAGGTCATCAATAAATGTCTGATAGATTTCTGCACTGAACCCATCTGAACCTGGGCTTTTTTTGGTTGGGAAGCTTTTGATGACTGCTTCTATTTCTTTAGGTCTCATGGGATTGTTTAGATGATTTACCTGGTCCTGGTTTAACTTTAGCATCTGGTATCTGTCTAGGAATTCATCCATTTCCTCAAGATTTTCCAGCTTTGTTGAGTATAGGCTTTTGTAGTAGCATCTGATGATTTCTTGAATTTCCTCAGTTTCAGTTATTATGTCCCCACTTTCCTTTCTGATTTTGTCAATTTGGATACTCTCTCTTTGCCCTCTAGTTAGTCTGGCTAAGGGTTTATCAGTCTTGTTAATTTTCTCAAAGAACCTGCTCTTGGTTTTGTTGATACTTTGAATGGTTCTTTTTGTTTCTATTTGGTCAATTTCTGCTCTGAGTTTATTTCTTGCCATCTACTCCTCTTGGGTGTATCTGCTTCCTTTTCTTCTAGAGTTTTCAACTGTGCTGTCAAGTTGCTAGTGTATCCTCTCTCCAGTTTCTTTTTGGAAGCACTTAGAGCTATAAGTTTTTCTCTTAGTGATGTTTTCATTGCATCCCATAGGTTTGGGTATGTTCTGTTTTCATTTTCATTGAATTCTAGAAAATCCTTTATTTCTTCTTTGACCCTGTTATCATTTAATAGAGCATTGTTTACTTTCCATGTGTATATGGGCTTTTTGTTGTCTTTGTTGTTATTAAAGACCAGCCTTAGACAATGCTGACCTGAAAGGGTGCATGGGGGTATTTCAATCTTCTTATATCTATTGAGGCTTGTTTTGTGACCAATTATATGGTCAATTTTGGAGAAGGTGCAGTGTGGTGCTGAGAAGAAGTTGTATTCTTTTGTTTTAGGATGATATGTTCTGTAGATATCTATTAATTCCAGTTGGTTCATAACCTCTGCTCATTTCACTATGTGCTTGTTCTGTGTCTGTTTCCATGATCTGTCCATTAATAAGAGTATGGTATTGAGGTCTCCCACTATTATTTTGTGGGGTATAATTTTTTTCTTAGCTTTAGTAGGGTTTCTTTTATGAATATGGGTGCTCTTGTATTTGGAGCATAAATGTTAAGGATTGAGAGTTCCTCTTGACAAATTTTCCCTGTAATGAGTAAAAAGTGTCCTTCCTTAACTTTTTTGATAACTTTTGGTTGAAAATCTACTGTATTCAATATTAGAATAGCCACCCCAGCTTGCTTCTTGGGGCAGTTTGCTTGGAAGGTTTTTTCCCAAACTTCTACTCTGAGATAGTGCCTGTCTTTGTCTCTGAGATGAGTTTCCTGTATTCAGCAAAATGCTGGATTCTGTTTATGTATCCAGCCTGATAGCCTATGTCTTTTTATTGGGGAATTGAGTGCATTTATGTTAACAGATATTAGGAAATAATGGTTGCTGTTTCCTGCTATTTTTTCTTTTAGAGGTAGAATTGTGCCTGTGTGTCTTTCTTCTTTTGGTTTTCTTGCTTATGTATTATCTTGTTTTTACCTGGATGTAGTTTTCCTCCTTGTATTGGGTTTTCTACGGATAAATCATTGTACTGCTGGGTTTGTGGTCAGATATTGTGTAAATTTAGTGTTGTCCTGGAATATCTTGGTCTCTCCATCTATAGTGATTGAGAGTTTTGCCAGGTATAGCAGCTTGGGCTGACACTTTTGTTCTACTAGGGTCTGCATGATGTCTGTCCAGGCTCTTCTAGCTGTCATAGTCTCTGTTGAGAAGTTGGGTGTGACTCTCATTGGTCTGCCTTTATATGTTACATGACCTTTTCCCCTTACTGCTTTAAGTACTCTTTCTTTGCTTTGGGCACTTAACGTTTTGAATATTATGTGTCAGGAGAAATTTCTTTCCTGGGCCACTCTATTTGGATCTCTGTAGGCTTCTTTTATGCTCATGATCATCACATACTTAAGGGTAGGGAAGCTTTCTTCTATGATTTTGTTGAAAATATTTACTCTGCCCCTTAGTTGATATTCTTTGCCCTCTTCTATTCTTATTATCCTTAGGTTTGGTCTTCTCATTTTGCCCTGGATCTCCTGGATATTTTGGGCTAGGAGATTTTTGGCTTTTGCATCTGCTCTGACTGTTTTGTCTATATTTTCCATGTTGTCTTCAGTCTCTGAGATTCTCTCTTTCATCTCTTGTTGTCTGTTGGAAATGCTTGCATCTGTGACTCCTGATTTCTTTTTTAGGTTTTCTACCTCCAGGGTTGTCTCTTTTCGTGTTTTCTTTATTGTTTCCATTTCCCTTTTAAATTCCTTGTTCAATTCCTTCATCTCTTTGGTTCTGTTTTCCCCTAGTTCTTTGATTTCTTTGAGTGCTTTTCTTGTTTCCTCTTTAAAAGCTTCTATTTCTTTATGCTTTTCCTCCCATTCTTGTTTAAGGATCTCTATCATCATCTTGATGTATGATTTTGTGTCTGAGTTTTCTTTTTCTGGAGTGTTTGGCATTCCACTGTTTGCTGTGATGGAAGAGCTGGGTTCTGGTATTGCCAGGTTGTCTTGGTTTCTATTAGGTATGTTCTTTCTCTTTCCTTTTGCCATTTTGTTGTCTATGATTATACATGTTCTTGTTGTCAGTGATTGGTTCCCATCTCTCCTGTGTACCTTGCCTGTGTCTCTGGATCTCCACTGTTCCTGGTGACAGATGGCCTGAGCATTTGGTCCAAATGCATAGGCACTCAGGGATGGAAATCTAGTTCCTAATGCAGAGTTCCTGCTCCCCTGGACCAATGGGGTGGGGTGTGCTTTCTGAGTGCTCGGCCCAGACCTCTCTGCGCCCAGGCTACTCGCAGCGCAGACTCCCCAAGCCTGTGTCCCTGGATCTCTGCTGTTTCCGGTGGCAGATGGCCTCTGATGTTCCACTCTTGTTCATCAAAATCCTATTCATTAGGAAGATATGTAGTGAAAGAAGGAAACTGAAGAGATCCCATCAGAAATTCTACGTGGCATATTCTACAAATACTCAGAGAGGACTACTAAGTAGAAAGGAGTCTTGAAAATGTAGTCTAGTTATGTACCCAGAAAAAAAGGAGAAGTGGACAGGGAGCCAAATGAAGAATACTGGAGCCCACAAATAGGCTGAACTTTGTCTCCATACTGAAAAACAGAAGATTTAGAGTAACCACAGAGGGGGGAGAAGAAACCAAGAAAAAGCAGGTCTAGTTTCAAAGATTGGTGATGTCTAGGCAACCTCTCTCTTCTATTTCTGGTGTCTAAGAAGTATGCATGCCTGTTGAATACCCTGGAGAAGACAGTGTAGACAGAATTAAGACAGAAATAAAAGGAGCAGAGAAGTGTTTATTCCTGAGAAGAAGACAGTATGCCCAAAGAAAAGTCAGAGTTAGATTAAGAAGGTAGACAAGATATTGGTTATAAATGAGTAGAATTCACAAACAAAACAAAACCAAAAATCAGTGTTCAATATGTCCTTTAACCACAACAACAATCTTTCAGACCATAGAGAGCACAACCCTGGGTTAAAGTTAGTCCATAGGATCACCAAACCATGGAACAACTCAAGCAGTCAAAGAGAAGATCCAGATCTTGGCCATAGGTTAGAGTTAGGAATGTGAGATAAATGATGTTGAGACATCCATTATTAGGGTTCAACATAGCATAATATATTTGGAGAAGTGGTTATTTGCACATGCTTGCTCAAGACCAAAATAGCCTGGACTCTGTTGAATCGTTTTCTATGCCTCCCTACTACATCTCTATTTCTTGTGTGTGTGTGTGTGTGTGTGTGTGTGTGTGTGTGTGTGTGTGTATGTGTGTGTGTGTGTGTGTGTGCATGTTTAATTCTATCTGTAAACATTATATGGTTAAAGCTTACATTAATATGCTGGTGTCATTAGACTGTTGTAAGTAGCTTATCTAAAGTACTCAGTACTTCTGCTGATAGCACATTAATCCAATCTTGCAGCATATTATCACAATAACAACCTAAGCCAAGAAACAGTCCCTCTCCATCTTCATCTTACAGAAATAAGCAACGCGACCCTTTCCTCTCAACACACATGCATCCCCAGCCCCAACATGTCAGACTCATCCTTCTTCTGGGCCTCTATGTTTCTTCATTGAATTGACAGGGCTTTCTCTGCTCAGTTCTAACTAAGGTCAAGGGTATTTACCTATTTTTTCAATGCTTGATCGGTGTGCCTGCTCTGAAGTATACATAATTCTCTTTAAATAACTGAGTCATTTCCTTCTAGTCATAGCTCACAATAGATGGCTCAACATGGAGTGGGCGTGTGCTATTACCGGTCATTCTGTCCTTTGTGTATCTGTGATTGTGCCTTGCTAGACTTCTGGCTCTACTCCTGCTGTTCCCTCTGTCTTATGCCTTGCCTATAGATTTGTGTGTAGCTCACTCCTAGTAGATAGGACCTAAATCCCAGTACTTCCAAAAACTCTGTTTAGAATAGCTTTATTTTATATACAAGGTACCACTGTCACCTCCTCCACCTTCCTCTGCTTTGTTTCTGATCTCAGCATGTATCACTCTGTTACCGAGGAACTTATTTGTTGGCCCTCATTATCTCTCCATACCCTGTGTGGACAAACTGTATAAGGGAGTCATTTTGTGTTATTCACTGTGGTATGGCTGGGATCATTGGGCGCTTAATATTTGTTTGAATTGGGGCTGTGTTCTATCTGTCCTACTGCCATCTGTCCCTTAGCGATACCGGAATAAAAAGGTGACAGGCACAGAAAAGCTGGCATCAAGCAGGCTGTGCTCCTCATGATGGGATAACACAAAGATGCAGCAGCCTGTAGACTCAGCCTGTTTATTATGTACCACACAGGAGAGGGAAGTTAGTTAGTCTTGGTGAGAGATCTGTATAGGGGCGCAATCTGTATACCTCCACGAGGAGGAAACTGCAATTGCTCACTGTGGCACACACGACCTACCATCATGTGCACACAGACCAAAGGAACACTTGGCCAATTCTGAGCGTGTTTCCTAAGGGAAGGCTTTGTCATTCACACAGGTCTAAGCTAGAGTCTTCAACATAGTCATGCCCATGTCTACAGTTCATCTTCATTTGGGACTTCTGCTCTTTCCATAGTCATGAAAGGCTTCCTTGCTCCCAAATCTGCCCTTGTTGGTCTTTTGCTTGAGCATTTATCTCATGTTACTAAGTTTAGTCCCGCTCACTCCCAATACTAAAACCATACATTGATAGAGAACTACATATTGCCTATGTGCTTTGGAACAATATTCGTGGCTTTCTAACTTAGAATCTATATAATTTCAGGCTTCCAGAAACATTGGCTGTGCGTAGCTACTCTTGGGATTCTCTACTTTTCCAACAAAGTATATAAAGCTCCCAGGGGAGGTCAAACAACTTTTAATTAAACTGTAATTGATTTCAGTAAGAACCAAAAATGTCACAAGGTTTTCTTAGTCTCCTGCTAGCTTTGTAATAAAAGCAGACAGAATAGATTTCCACTCTGCTATTGTAATTCTTCCAGCAAGAGATGCTACACTTTCTACTCCACACGTCAAAGCTGTATCTGACTTGTTTGTTTTATGTAAACCAGTTACTGAGCACAGCAATTATATAATGTTGATGTTAATGTTACATATAACCTGAGTGTCTGTTGAGTGAACCCAGTGACCAGACATTGAAACATACTTGCTTTTAAACTTGGTAGAGTCTTCAACCAAGAGTTAGTGCTGCCAGAATAAGTGTGGGTAAAACCATTGGACTTCACTAGGAAGTAATAGGCTTAGAACAAAAATTGATTTGTGGATCTTACAATTTAGTATTTTCTACTTAGTAAAACCCACCATCTAAGAACAAGTCAATTTGATAAGAGGCAGCTTCACTCTTCCCTTATGTTAAAGATGAAGGCATTTAAGATGCAATAAACGGTGATAGGCCTTTCTCCTTCTCTCTCATGCAACCCCCTTTTCCCAACACCCTCACAGGCTTCCCTGAGAAGCCGTTAAAATCCACTTCAGTGTGTTGCTCCATTCCATTGTGCTGTGTCCCTGTTTACTAATTTAATAATGTGCTTAGTAATTGCCACAGGGACTGAGTGATTCCCCAAGAGTGAAGCCCTGGATTCTGTGTAGAAGATACATGTATATTTTCACTAGCTGGGACAGGACCCTTGTCAGACTTTACAATTAACACCAGAGCTCACCTGGAAGACTAACTGCAGGGGTAAGAATGGTAGATTGTTTCATAGTCCCTTCAGAGTGCCATGGTTTGTTTCTAAATTCATCATAAAGCTAATGTCTTTCAAGGCTCTGGCTGTTTCCATAGCATAAGCCTAAGCTGCCTCTCACTCTGAAGTATTGCAATATCCCCAGCGTTAAAAGGGATCACAGCTAGTCAAAATAGGTCAGCCTGACCAGATGGAGGCCATTGCATTTGCATGTGTTATCTAAGCCTCTTTTCCAGCACATGATCCTGAAGAAGCCAGTAGTCTTGCTATAGTATGATAATCTCGCCTTCTGAACATGTATTTCCATCAAGAGCAGGTCAGAATCAGAGCAGTAGGAGCAAGACAAGCTCAAAAGTGTGATTTCCCACGGAGATGTGGGACATGGTATGTAATACTCTTGCAAGACAACTAATGTTTGCAATCTTCAGGAGAGTGTTAAGAGTGCCACACACGAGTTTACCCTCCTCCTGAACACAAGCTTTGTGTTTCCATCTTTTGAACCAATTAGGGGCTCAGTTACTGCCTAGATCAACCCATAAACCTTGGTGGTAACACTGGTCATGTTTTGTCGCGCGCCCCACTTCCCGCTGGTAGGAATAGGCATGCAGCAACAGGATTCTTTTGCGAACAACCTTTATTGTACAACACTCTGAGGAGGGTACCTCCGTGGAAGCAAAATGCACTGCTTATATATGCCCAGGAGACTCGTGTCGCTACCTGATTGGTGCGCCCTCCAGTAACTCATTAGCATGCCCCGAGAGTGGGCTGTGACATCTGTGGCACTATGTCTCTTGAGCTCTGTTTGCTGAGTAATCGGCGGGAAGCTGGCGCCATGTTTGGGTGCGGCACAAACGGCTCTCAACAATGTTTCATCCAGGGAAAAATCCTGGGACTGATACATGGGCCTGTGTGTGTGTGTGTGTGTGTGTGTGTGTGTGTGTGTGTGTGTGTAGAACATGTCAGAGGGGCTTGGGGGAACTAGCTATTTCAGTCCTAGCTAAAATCTTCCCAGCCCAGGCACCATACACAAAGTGATAAAGCCTTGCAAACAACACAGTCCCACTGTAAACAGAGGCAGCCCCATTCAAGGTATCCAGAGGAACCCAAATGACATTAACCTTAGAACTAAGCCACTGTTTTCTAAAGATATTGGTTCTATCAATAAGTAAGCAGAACAGGGGGTATATTACACATAGTATAATACAGAGCTTGATGATTTTCCTATCTGCTAGGGATATGATTCTTGATGACAAGTACTTCTCTGAATACACAGAGAAAACCAGTGTTTCACAAGACATAATTTACTGGATGACCATGAGCTATGGTTTAAGGGATAGTGAATGTAGCCTTCCTCGAGAGATTTCTCCACTTTTAGCTTCTACCATAGTCATCCTTCTGATAAGATTTGCAACCTCAGAAATTTTTAGAACATTAGACATCTCCAATTCCAGTTTTCTAACACTCAAGATTTTTGAGAAGAGACTTCCAAAGATATTGGATGCAAAGAACTCCTGGTCCTAATTGGGTTGCAATTGCTGTGATAAAAACTGATGACCAAAACACTGGGAGAGGAAGAATTTATTTCAGCTTACAGCTTTCAGGTTACACTCCATCACCGAGGGAAGTTGGGAAAGGGATTCAAAGCAAAGTGAGAGCAGGAACTGAAGCAGAGTCCACGGAGAAAAGCTGCTCCTCGTGGAATGTTCAGCTTGCTTTCTTCTACCACCTAGGACCGCCTGAGCAGGGCTGGTACCTCCTTCCCTAGGCTGGGCCTCAGAAACATCAGTCATTATTCTAAAAATGCACTACAGACTTGCTTGTAGGCAACCTGAGAGAGGCGTTTTCTCAATTGCAGCTCTTCTTCCCAGATAACTCTAGCTTGTGTCCAGTCGACAGAAACACAACCAGGATGTCCTCTTGCTCTGTTCTCTAGGGCTGGTGTTCTTCTCATCTTCAGAAGTAAACCATGTGGCATAGTGGGCGAATCAGTGTAACATATCCCTGCACATGGAGCCAATGCTATACGAATCAACATGAAGTTGAGACAGCTGCAGGGAATGCTGGGGTGTATGTGCGCAGTCATCTTCGGGAGAGGACTGAGAAGGATGTTGTTCTCAAAGCCCTTGGAGCCACTCTGTGATGACGATGAAGAGGATCTGTGGATTCTGGAACCAAGTGGACAGAGACATGGTACAGCTGGGGGGGGGGGGCAGCAATGACCGGGATGATCTTGAACCTGAACCTATTCTTGAAGTTGAATATTCCTGGATTCACAAACTTAATGTTACAAAAGTGAGGGCCTTATGTTAGGCTTCTCTTGAACTTTTTATTTAAATTTTTTTTTCTGATGTTGCAAGAATTTTTGAGAAGAGCTGATATTAGTCCTGTTTGTCTACTGCTTTGGTCAGTATCATTACTGATAATGATATGGTGCTGGTGATGATGATGATGATGATGATAATGATGATAATGATGATGACGATAAGATAATAATGATGCTTTTTAACAAATACTGATCAGGTCCTGCAAAAGTTTTAAAGGCAGGATGCTCTGTATTCAAGTTTGACAAGAGTGTTAATCCTGACAATTTCCCTTCAGGGAATATACAAATCTTTTTTACAAGCTCTGATATAAAAGCTAATTTAATCATTTCCACGTTGGTTTAGGATGGACCATTATTATCCCCATTCACAAATTACAGAACAGAAATAGAGAATAAATAACATTCTTCAGGTTATATGACATAGAAAGCTGCAGTGCCTTCACCTATCCCTATACTGCCTCTGACACGGCAGAGCACCTTTTAATTAGCTCCTGTGTTCTTGACTCTGTCTTGTTACAGTGCCTCTGCTCATACAGTCTATAACCAAGAGGGTCCCTGATCAATGGAACGGGGAGAATTTCTGTCACTGGAGACTTAGCCCCACCAAGCAACTCTTCTTGCAGTCCAAGGTATTCAGCTGAATTATCGCTGCTTGATCCTTTCTGAGAATACAGAGATCAAAGGGAGGAAGGATTTTTCAACTCAAGTTGTCAGCCCGATTCTGACTCCAAAAATTCTCCTGATTATAAATATGACACCGTGCTTTAATCTTCAAAAGAAAAAAAATTAAATTGTAGCCGACTGTGACTCCCTATCTAAGGTGGGTAAAAGAAATATACTTTCTCAATAAATGTGAGTTATTGCCTATGCCTGACCTCTCCAGATAGCTCTGGACAGAATATGCAGCATAGATATGAGAGTCTTACTACTGGTCCATCACCCTGTAAGATCATTCTTCAGATGATCTATGCACTACTATCAATGTCAAGTACAGAGCCTTGCCTATCCTCAGAGCCTAGTATTCATTTTCCCTCAATGCCTTTCACTTCACTCTATGACAACACCGGGGTATAGGTTCACAGACCACCATGCTGCCTTTCCACCTGCTGTGGCAAAATACCTGATAGAAGCAACGTAAGGGTGGAAAAATTGAGTTTGGCCCGCTCTTGGAGAGGATAGTACTCTAGTACTATCTAGAGGATAGTACAGGCCACTACAGAGTTCACGGCAGCAGGGTTTACAATTGGGAAGCCTTTGGCATTCCACATACCTTTGTGCATCAGGAAACAAGTCAGATGGGTTGAAAAGCTCAAAGCCACCCCCCATAGCAACCTGCATCCTCAAGCTAGGCCTCATCTCCAAAAGATTCCCCAGCCTTTCCCCAATAGCTAGGCATGGAGTGTTCAAACCCTTGATATGTGCAGAAAATGTTACATTCAAACACAGCAAAATGCAGCCCTCCCCATTGTCTCCATTACTCTCCACCTTTCTTCCTTTGCTAAGTGTGCTATGCTCTTCCTTTGGGCGAAGAACAAAACATCAGAAATCTTAGGTCTCTTGCTTACCTCACCTTACCAAAATGCCATTACTCAGAAATTGGTAAAGGGAAATGGCCTTGTTAATAGTTTAAGCCATAACTAAGGTAAGAAACATGACTTAGTTCCTCTGCCTTTCCTGTGGTGGATGTTATAATTTATAGAAAAGATTAATCAAAAGCCAGGAAAGGTAGCCCTGTGTGTTTGGCAATGAGATAAATATCTGGCATCCTGATCTTGGGGACTTGTTCTCTGGCATAACAGTCCCAGGTTAGTCTTAACCACAGCATATTGCTTCTTAGGACCTACTGTTTGTTTTGTTTTGTTTTTCATTTATTATTTAGTTATTTATTCGCTTTGCACCCCAGTTGCAAAGGCTGCTATAGTGCTATTATGCAAATACCCTACTGCTGCTCCATGCATTTTTGTAGCATTTCCCATATTGCATGAGTCTCTGCCTCAATTAAAGTGGTCCAGGAAAAGAGAACTACAGAGGTTTTGGATATCCATGCATCATTTATTTTAATACCTCTTTAAATGCCTTCTTGAAAAATCTCTTAAATGTCCTGTCAATTTAGAAAATAGTGGATAATTTAATTAACCATTCAATTTCAAATTAAGTACAAAGAAAATTATGAGCCCCTTGCACAGCTCCCTAACAATATAAAAATGAGATCCTTGAGGTTGAGATCTCTTAGGAACAGGAGAAACATGACTGTGATGTGGTCAAGGAAAACAGCCCAGGAATTTGTAAATCTCTTGTGTTGCTTTTAAGAAAAACTTTTGAAACACAAATCCAAAGGAGATGTTAACAAAACTTGAAAGCACTTACTATGTGGATGAATGCTATTGCTTTAATATGCACTGAGAGACATTGATAATCAGCTCTCTCATTTTTAAACGATGGTTCTTATCCAGCCTGTAGGCTTGATGTTTAGAAAGAAAACATTTCAGTATTCTGTCATCTATTAACATCTGTTGCTCAGCCTACACAGTCAAATTCCTCATCAGATAGGCCATCTGTAGACTTCCAACACAACCTTTCCTATCTGTCTCTGTTTGAATCTATGGATGCTGCAGTAATTTCACAGAGAGACAGAAAGTGGGCCAAGAGTTTGAAGGCCACCCTGCAAGGTAGTATGGGAATTACAATAAGAATGAAGAAATTAGAAAGAAAAGGTCTTAACTATGTTTTACAAGGACTTCCTCATAAACCTCACACTGGCTCTGCCTGACTCCATGAAAGAGCTTGGAATCACAAGGCCTGAGAAGCTACGTGAGGATAAGAGAGCATCACACAGTTTTTTATTCTGTTATCAGTCAGGTACTGCAAGGGCTTATCTCCAGGTGTTGTGAAACACAACTTTTGAGTCTCTCCTCTACAATCTGGTATAGTAGTTCTGAAAACTGAGATCCAAAAGTTTGTATTTCTAACAAACTCAAAATCAATGTTGGTGTCTCTAAAAGACGACTTTTGAATGTTCTAGTCATTTATATGGTAAATGACAAGCACCATCTACATGCATATGTAGGATACACATAGTCCCCCGAAGGCTGAAATCCAGCTTGCACCACAAGAAGAGAGGGACGAGGCTGTGTGGTAAAGGGGACCAGTAATACATATGTAAGGGCTCCAATTTTAAGCTTGAAAATCAGGTTGGAGGAGTTCAATATAAGCCGAGAACATTAGATTGAGGAGAAACTCTTGTCCTGTCAGAACATCTGGGGTGTGGGATGGGGAAAAGTGAGACGGCTCCAAGCACAAGGCACATTTACAAGGCTGATGATGAAAAGGACTATTTGGGAAGCAAGAAGCCTTTGACTGTGAAATCAGTGCCAAGAAAAATGACCAGATCTAAACACATCCCAGGTTACTCTCAGGAGTCAGCACCTGAAATGACAATTGTTACCAAGGTCTTACCCTGGCTCCCCTTGGCTTCATTTCCTTTCAATCTCTGTTGGCAATGGTAGAGTGGTAGAGTTTATTACTGAGTAAAGCAGGGTACACTCTCAAGGGTGGAAAGTGGACTGTGACCAAAGGGATAGTGTAAAGCAAACTTTACTTAAATTCTCTGAACCAGGCAGCTTCTCCACAGCAGTGGACTTAGTGACTGTCTGGTTTGAGTCTTTGAGGGGGAATCATGGTACATGCTTGTTTTTGTCAGGTCTCCTGCCATACTCTAATCTCTACCATTAGGACTCCAAGTTTAAATAGTTATCAAGTAATATCCTTTCCGTATATTTAGGATTCAAGTCCCTACCCATGGCCAGGGGAAACCTCAAGTCCCATTCCAGTGACTAGTTATTAGAGTCCTGAAATTTCAGGTCTCTGTTTTATACTGATTTTTAATGGAAGAATCTAGCTCAAATGTTCTCCATCCATACCAATTCCTACTCAGTGCTCTTGGAATGCTATACGTGCTTCTGCCGGCACATACCCTTCCCAAGCCCTGAGTTTTGTGTAGAGTCTGTGATATGGCAGCATCTGAAAACTTCTGCTTTCTCTACCTACACAGCACACATCCTTCTCACCCTCTGGAGCATCAATTATCTCTTCTTCAAGGTGCTGGTGTTACTGGATACTTGCAAAAAATTTGTGTTCTCTGCAATAAAAATATTCAACCACTTGTGAGGTAGCTGATCAGATCACTTAAATCAAAACCCAGCGTGTTGCCACACAATCAATCAGAAGTCTGCAATGAGAGTCTTGAGTGTTTTAAGGCCAGCCTGGGCAATATAGTGAGTCTCTATCTAAAAACAAACAAATTACTTGGGTAAAAGATATTCAAGGAGAAGCCCATTTTACCTGAGTGTAAACACAACAACATTAGTGGTGGCCAATTGGTTGCTATAGCAATAGTCATGATGTTTCACTAAAATAACTATAATGGCTTCTTGATCAAGTATCACTGGACATCATGGGCCATTATGTACATCAAAATGACAGTGTAATACTATTTTTTAACACCACTTAGATGACTAAACAAATGTTTTTGAGATTTGAGATACTTATATATGGCTGAGAATGTAAACAGATACAAATATTTTTGAAGATTGCCCTAACAATTGTTTAAAAGTCAAGTATGCTACCTTCTTTCCATGTCTACATAGATAAAAGAGAGAAGTAATTGCATGTTCACAGAGGAAACTTGTATATGGGTGCTAATAGATCATTTATTATCTTCACAATGAGAAAGCAAACCATATGTCCATCAACTGAATAGTAATAAACAGCATATATTCTATATAAAAATGTGCCCACAAAAATGCAGCTTGACTAGGTTTAGAATCATCTAAGATACACATCTCTGGGTGTGTCTTTATGATTACCTCTGTAGAAGTTTAACTAAAGGGGGTAAGACCCACACTGAATCCCATAGGCTGAGCTTCAGGCTGAGCATAAAGCAGAAAAATGATCTAGGCATCAGATTTTCCCACTTTCTACTTCCTAACTGTGGATGCTAGTGACAAGCTGCCAAATGCTTCATTGCTCTCCCGTCCCTATGATGGGCTATGTTTCATAAAATGATAAACCAAAGCAAACCTTTCTTCTTTTAAGTTGCATCTTATTGGATATTTGATCATAGTCATGAGATAATAATACATGCTGGGTAATGAGATGAAAAGGGAAAGGAGGAGCTGAGAAATGACAGTAAATAAGTAATGGTTTATGGAAGGTAATAAAATGCTCAGGGATTAGACACTAGGGATGGTTACATGGGCTGTTACTATACTAATCTCTATTCAATTATATGCTTTAGCACATTTTGTGGTGTATGAATTATCTTAGTAAATATTTTTCAAACACTATATGTATTAAGTTATCAATATAGCATGTTTCGATCACAATAGTGTGTTCACTAGTCATCTTTTCATTACTATTATAAACCACCCGAGAAACTAGATGACATGGTTTGAATTATTGACATACTGGAGAAAGTAGAAGTGGTGGTTTAAAGAAGAATGGCACACATAGGATCATGTGTTTAAATGCTTAGGGAATGGCACTATTTGAAAGCACTAAGAGGTATGGCCTTGTTAGAGTAAGTGTATCACTGGGAGTGGGCTTTGATGTCTCAGAAGCCTACAACAGGTCCAGTGACTCCTCTCTTTCTGATGCCTGTGGATATGGATGTAGAAATCTCAGCTACTTCTCCAGCACCTTTTGTCTGCCTGTGTACCACCATGCTCCCCATTATGATGGAAATGAACTAAACTTCTGAAACTGTAAGTAAGCCCCAATTAAATGTGTGTGTGTGTGTGTGTGTGTGTGTGTGTGTGTGTGTGTGTGTGTGTGTGCTTTAAATAAGAGTTTCATGGACATGGTGTCTCCTCACAGCAGAAAAACAAGGACTAACACAGAAGTTGGTACTAGGGAACATGGTGTATTATGTGACAGGTCTTGACCATGTAGCTTTTGCTGGAATATAGACTTGGAACTTTGAATAAGAAAAGCCGTTGTATACATTAAGCAGGCTTAATGTGCCATCCTAGTAGGGAAGTAAAAGACAGTAATAAGAGCAATTTAAACAGTGATGCCCAATCATAATGTTTCAGAGAGGAAAGTAGGGACCGTTCTTGTGATACTTCAGCAAAGAATGTGGTTTCTTTCTGTTCTTGTCCGAAATATCTGCCTGAGGTTAAACTGAAGAGTTTCGGATTAGTGGCATTGGCAGAGGAAATTTCAAGACAATCTACCATTGACTCTGTGTTGTGGTTATAAATGATCATCCTTATGCAAACATATGACAGGAACATGATTAGCAAAGAAAAATACAAAATGTTCAGTTTGGGAGGAAAGGGGGCACCAGAGAGTGTAATGGAGCTAGGTTCTGTGCTCAAGAAAATAAAACCTTTTTTTTTTTTAATCCTGAAGCTAGAAATAGAATAAAAGGAATGGTGACCTCATGGCAAGACTCCACCCAGTGAAGCTTCCAGCTTGTGAAACGAAATTAAAGTTTAATATGTGATGGAAAACATGAAGAACAGAAAGTTGATGCAAATGTAGTTGAACAAGGGGGCCATGGTCCAGACCCAGAAAACAGCAGAACTTGTCAACCGTGGCCATGTGCTTCTGGCTTTCCAGTTAAAAGTACAAGAAAGGGTCATGGAATCTTCCCCCCAGTCCGCACTATGACTAAAGCAGTGAGGCACGATGCGTGTCAGGAGTATCCAGAAGTTCAGAGAAGTTTGAGGAAAGCTGTGGAAGTGAAGCTGAATATCACTGGAGACCACAAATGTTTGAAATGCCAGAGTCATGAGATATTCCCAAGGAGAGCTTCTAATAGGGAGTGGAACCATACAAAGAGAAAGAAGCATGCTGCAGTCATGGAAAGTCAGAAAGAAGATTGAAATCTAGAAAGCATTTTGACACCAGACACTGAGATGTACAACTTGGAGTTTGCCGAGTTCGCTTTTGTTCTTGCTCATGTCCAGTGTTTCTTCGCTACGCTCCCTTTCCTTTCTTTTGGAATGGTAATGTAGATTCTACGACCTTGTATGTTGGAAGTATGTGATCTGCCTTTTCATTTTGATTTTATTTTTAAGAGATATAGATGAGTCTCAGAAGAGAGTTTGAACGTTGAGTTTTTAAACAGTATTGGGACTTTGTTGAACGTAGGGATTTTTCAAGTTGGAATGGATGCATTTTACATTGTTATGGCTACAAGCCTATAGGGGCCAGAATGTGGAATATGGTGGTCTGAATAGAAATGGTCCTAAAAGGTTCATATAATTGAATGCTTAAAGAGTGACACTATTTAAAAGGATTAGAAAATGTGACTCTCTTGGGTGAAGTATGCCATGGGGTAGGCTTTGAGGTTTCAGAAACCCATACAGGCCAAGTATCTCTCTTCCTGTTCTCTGCATATTGGATGTGCAACTCTCAGCTACTTCTCTAGCACCATGGCTGCTTGCAGGCTAAGACGTTTCACACCGTGATGAACATGGGCTAAACCTCTAAAGCTGTAAACCAACCACAATTAAGTGTTTTCTTTTATAAATGTTGCCATGGTGTCTCTTCACAGCAATAAAACACTAAGACAGAAATTATAAAGAAAAGCAATTGTCTTGGCGCCTGAAAGTGGTGGTTATCTGTGTTGAGGTAGCAATTCACCATAGGACTATACTGTAGAGTAAACACTGCCTATGCCACAAGCCAGGGAAAAGTAAGTAAAACAGCAAGAGAAAGCATAGCTTTTGTGACCTAAAGCAATATCACCAGACTTCACATACTAAATGTCCTATCACTTCCCATAGCACCACCATAGAGGCTAGCCCTGAAACACATGATGCTGTCAGGAAAAGTTATTCAAATGATGACATAATTAATATAGACAGATAATAATATACTTTGTGCTTGCTATGTAATACATGAATGTATATAATTATATAACATATAAATAGAAAAGTTCTGGATATGATATAATTGCTGTGAGTCCTTTACCACTTTTGGCCCAATTTAGGGAACATAAAGAAACTTGAATTTGTTTGACATGCATAGGACTTTCTCCTCTACCAAATTTGCTGCTTCAGCTTCTTTTGGGAACCTATGTTTTAAGACAAAGTTTCATAAAACAAAAGCATCTGTGAATCTAGTGTACCAATTGTCAGGCCATTTTCTACTTGTTGGGTTTTTTTTATTTGTTTGACTTAGTTTGGTTTTATTTGTTTACTATATCTCAAAATTAAGAAGCCCTAGTGAGACTCTAACACTAGCTTTATTCCCAGTAGCTGTAATGCAGGTAAATTAGCACCTTCTCTCTGACCAGGTCACCCAACTGTGAAAAGGGAGAAACATTTAAGTCTCATCACAAAGAATCATTATGTGGACTAAAGATTCCTAAAACATTAATTTCCAGTCATTAAAATAATGGCATATTCTCTGAACTCATTATCATCATCATCATTACCACCCTCCTTGGGTCCAGAACATTCTGAAATTGAAGTTTCCTAAAACCTATAGTTAAATAGGAGTTGGCTTTATCTCTAATTGGATGAACTAAGGAAATATGAATGGTAAAGTGTCAACAGCCAAACTTAAGGCAGTCCAGAAACTGGAACTTGATCTCACGTTTATTGCTCTGTAAACAGACCATATTTGCTTTTTTGTTATCTGGCCGTAAGATTAATTGCTAAATCTGAGAAGATCTTGGAGTTTCTCCACAAGATGTTGTGTTTAAAGGGAAGATTTTATTATTGAGGACTCTGTAGTGAGTATGAGTCAGAGAGTGAGTCAGGAAGGTCATCTCGTTGGAGGTGGTTGATCATAAATTAGCTTTTGCAGAATATTAATCTCCTCCAGCTCCTTTGGGAAGTGAGCAATGATGAGCAGAAAATATGAGAATCTTCAAAAACATGATGAAGAAGAAGACAAAGTCACCTTGAGTTTCTTCTAAAGTCATGGATCTTAGAGGAGAAAAAAGTCATGCTTTCAAACAAACTTCAGAGGCACGTGCTCCTGAAAGGCAGATGCTGCATTAAGAAGTTATTGTTGCTGGAATCTGATGAAATACATGAACTAGAGCTCGAGAAACTTCTTGGTACCTGCTTTCCCACTGGATTACTTCTACCCACAGCTGAAACACCCAGAATCCCTTGAACATAGCTTTGTAACCATCTGGAGATGGAGTATCTGGGAAGCAACAGCTGAGCATCAATACTCTCCAAGTCTTTGAGCTGGGAAAAACAGAGCCCAGCATTAGATGTTCACTTTACAAAGTGAACCTTGGTGTGTCATTGACCGGGAGCCCTCCTTGAAACCATCACAGCATTGTAGATAGATTTTTTTTCTCTTTCTTTTAGACATCCAAATCAGTGATCACTTAGTGTACTATTCCAAAGGCCAACATCGCTTCGCAGCTGGCTAAAAAATGTGAATTATTGAGCCTTACCCCCAAGTTGACCAAATCAGAAATTCTAGAGCTGAGACTAAAGAGTTGAGTTTTAAGATGTGCTTCAAGATTAAGATTCTAATGCTTGCTGAAGCCTTAGATTTTCTGTAATAGAAACACTTCTAAAATTTAACCAGATGGATTTGGGAGTTGGGCTAGAGAGTCCTACAAATAGGTCAAGGTCCAAGCATACTAAGAGGTTTGATCTACAAGAAACAGACTGAACCACACAGTTATAAGTAAATAAGGAACACATTGGGGACACAAGAATCCTGGCACTCGATACCCCTATACTGATGCTACAAAATTTGATGTCATCATCACCCTGAGTCCCTCCTACCTTTTTGGCATCCCAACACTGGCTGATGAATCTCCCTCAGTTTCCAATACCTTATGGCCCTGAGTGAGTATTTTCATCTTTATCTCTCACTTGCATAAAACATGATAAAGAACAACAGGTAAATCAATTATGTGAGATGGTCTCTTCTGAAATGGTTATGATAGCTTCAGCTAGCAACTGTCACTTACAATGTCCTAATGATGTCAGGCAAGAAAGTTAGAGAGTGCTTGTATTTTAATGGATTCTGTTACTCCAAAACACCCTCACTGTTCAATTAGTTCAATAAGATCAGATGTGTGTAGCTAACTAGCAAAGGTGACAAGTGAATTTTAAAAAGAATATTTTAGTTCAATATTAAAATTAATCTATAATGTTTATAGAAAGTACAATAATACATGATAATATTTTTAATTGGATATAATTTATAGTGTTGGTATATAACAATCTATTTTAAAAGAATGTTAAAGTCTAGTCTGGTAAAATTTCTGTTACATGTTTGCTTTTCATTTGGAAATTCTTCATCTTCAGATTGAAAAATATATTTGTGATATTCTTAAGCCTTCTTTTATTATTTCTTTACCACTGAGTGATTTTCTTTTTTGTTTTGAGAAGAGAGAAGAGGTTAATTAGCTAAAACTATTTGCCTGTGGCAGGGACCACAGGCTGACAAATGCTGTGATTTGAACCAATTACCTCTAAAGGTCTAGGTGTTAAGTGCTTGGAACTCAGCTTGGTACTGTTAGAAATGATTTGGTTGGAAGTGATTTGGAATTTTTGGGAGTGGCTGACTGAGAGGGGCGTAGGCCTCAGAGGTGGACTGTGGAGCAGAAGTTCTTCTTCCCTATTTTGTACTGGCCTGTCATCAGCCCAGACTTTTCCCCACCTTCTTCCAAGCTGCCCTCCTGTCACAACCTACTGTGTGCTGTGATACCACAGGCCCCCGAAATGCTGCCAATTGGTCATAGATAGAAGCCTCAAAATCTGTAGCCTCAAATAAAATAAATCTTCTTTTTAATCTCGAGGGTTGGTTACCTAACCAGAAGCCTAAGTAAGATGGTTCCTGTTTTTTTTTTTTTTTTCTGACATCATTTTATTTCAAATGTGAAATTTTTCATAAAATACTACTCTCAGATTTGAAGTTTTTAGTTAACAGACAAGCTGTGTGTTGATATTTTCCTCCTAGAGAAGTACTCTCAGATCCACTTACTCTGCAATACATTGTTCTCTTCTGTTATTTTTCTCATATTAGCAGCAGCAGTTTCAATCCAATTGAGAAAACATCTCACTTATGCTGACAATAGATAGACATTCTAGCTAGTTCTTCTAGTGCCAAAGCTGCACAAGGCTCTCCGTTGTCTAGTAAGCATCCTGTTGGATTACACCAGCACCCAAACATGGGTCAGGGTAGTAGAACGCTAACAAACCAAATCAGTACATGTAGGATGGGTTGGCTGTAGGAGGAACTAAATAAATCTAGACACTTATTCTGAGACTATGGTCTTTCCACCACTACCACCACCACATTCAGCAGCAGCAGCCACCCAGGTGCTGTGAGAAATGCAGATTTGCAGGTGTTCAGTCTAAACCAATGGAATTGGGAATCAGAACTCATTTCACAAAGACCTCCAGTGATTAGTACCTATTACTCTGAATAGCAACAGAAATGCTGTAAGTGCCCCTCTAGGCCCTGCTATATAAACATCTCCTGGGAGATAGATGGAAATGCAAAACTCAGGCCAACATCTGACCTATAGAACCTGATACTTTGGGGGTGGTGCTCAGCAATCTGTAGCTCAACAAATATGTTAGGTGAGGTGAGCTGATGCCTGTGAACTGCTTTCCTGAGATGTTAATATTCTACTTTAGAATAAAATTACCCAAGATGTTTAAAATTTGGAGCTTTCTGCACCTGGCCCTAGACATTTTAAGATGAAGTGTGGAATTAAAAAAACCAAATTTCCAAATAATTTTATTGAATAGTTAGAATGAAAAGAGAAAATTCTGACTTTCCTATAAAAATTAGAAAACTCCACCAAGAAACTGCCACAGTAGATGAGCATTTTCAGTTCAGTAGCAGAAAACAAAATTAATACACAAAAATCAGTAGCATTCTTATATACAGATGGCAAACAGATTGAGAAAAAGAAGTCAGAGAAACTATACCTTTCAAACTAGTTTCAAAAGTAAATTGCAGGGGGAAAGACTCTAATAAAGCAAAAGGATTATATGGTAAAAACTTTAAGAAGAAAGAAATTGAAGATATAAAAAGATGAAAAGATCTCCCATGCTCATGGACGAGAGAGACTAACTAAAAATGGCCATGCTGCCAAATGTAATCTACAGATTCAATCTGATCTCCATTAAAATTTGAACACAATTTTTCACAGACCTGCAAATAACAATTATCTGCTTTATATAAAAAAACCCAAACAGACAAAAAAGCCAAGAATAGCTAAAATAAAACTGAACAATAAAAGAACTGCTGGAGGTTTCATCATTCCCAGTTTTAACTTGAACTATAAAACTCTAGTAATAAAAAGAATATGGTATTGGCATCAAAACAGACTTGTTGATCATTGGATTCTAATTCAATTCTCAGACCCAGACTGATGAGCAAGAAATAATTATACATACTATGGACAAGTGGTTTTTGATAAAGATGCCAGAAATACACCGTGGGAAAAAGAAAGCATCTTCAACAAATGGTGCTGATCAGATTAAATGGCTCCATGGAGAAGGCCAAGTAGAGCTTGCTTATAACCCTGCACAAAACTCAAGTTCAACTGTATCTGATATTACTCAGACTCAACATAAAGCCAGATACCTGAGAAAGGAACAAATGGGGAATGGTCTTGAACTCATTGATATGGTAGAAGACTTCCTGAACAGAACACCATTAACTCAGGCCCAATGATCAACCATTAGTAAACGGGAGATCAAGAAACTGAAAAGCTTCTGAAAGGAAAGAACACTGTCATCCAGACAGGTAATCTATAACATAGTAAAAGATTTTTACCCAATCCATATCTAATGCAGGACTAATATACAAATTATATGAAGAACCCAAAACCTAGATATAAAAGAGTAATCTAATAAAAATGAGGTACAGAAATAAACAGAGAATACTCAATACAGGAAGCTCAAATGGCTGAGAAATACTTTAAAAATGTTTAACATCTTTAGCTATCAGAGAAATGCAAATCAAAACTACTACTTTGAGATTCTACCTTATACTTGTCAGAATGGCTAAGATCAATAACACATGTGATAGCACATCCTATCAAGGATGTGGAATAAAAGGAACACCCACTGATTGCTTGGTGAGAGTAAAAACTTGTACAGCCACTGTGGAAATCAGTATGTCTGATCCTCATAGAGATAGGAGTCAATCTATCTCAAGACCCAGATATGTCATTCTTGGGCTTATACTCAAAGGATGATTCATCCTACTATGAGGACACTTGCTCAACCATGTTCTTTGCTGCTCCATTCATAGTAGCCAGAAATTGAAAAACAACCTAGATGTTCCTCAACAGAAAAATGGATATAGAAAATGTAACACATTTACACAATGGAGTATTACTCAGCAATTAAAAAAACAAAACAAACAACATGATAGTATAAAATTTGAAAACAAATGGAAAGGAAGTAGAAAAAAATCCCTGAGTGAGGTAACCTAGACTTCGAAAGATAGATATGGTATCCATTCACTTATATGTGGATATTAGTCATAAAATAAATGATAACCAGACTACAATACATAGACTCAGAGAATTTAGGTAAAGAGAAAGGGACTGGGTGTAACAGACATGGATCTCCTTGAGAGAGGAAAATAGAATAGATTTTATAGGTGGACTGAGGGTGAGGAGTGAGGGAAAGATGGACTTGAAGGAGAGAATATGAGGAGAGATAGCTAGAGTTGACAAGCATTTCAGGGGTGATATGGAAACAGAGTACAGTTGAAATATCCTAAAATAAATGAAGGAGATCCCAATGATGTCTCCAAATAAAGATGGAGATGGAGAACCAACTGTCCCATCTGTTGTCACCAAACAAAGCTTCTAATCCTGCAACCAGGTTATATCCAATTGAGCTGCTAGCCAAAAGGGGCCCATGGGAATCCCCAAACAATCCATCCCATTACCAAAACAATGGTTTTCTCTCCAGAAACTGACACCAAGGCCCCACCTTGCTGAAGACACACCCACACAATTCATTGGCCATGAACATGTCACCCCTATGTTCTAGTGTCTTTGGTATAGAAAGGTACTAGGCAGGCTGACAGAATTTCTGCAGGGAAAATGTAAACACCAGCCCAGCCACAATACCTTTAATCTACAATCTGCAAAACATGCTGGGGCAATAGTGGTATAAAACTTGTGGGAGTAACCAATCAACATCTGATCTGAACTAAGGCCAACTCCATGAGAGAAAAACCATACCCAACATTGCTTGGGTTACCAAGAACATGAAATTAGATAGCTTAGTGACTAGTATAAAACCTAACACTACATTTTTAAAGAAACAATCAAATGACCCCTAATGATATTCTACTATACTCATCAATGTTCTACTTATTCAGTGCCTTATTCAGAAAACATTTCTCCTATAGCACATGGGAACAAATACAGAGACCCACAGCAAGATATTACACAGAGAGTGAGAGATCATGATACACACGGCTCTAAATAAGATATCTCCATCAAATACCTGCATTCAAAAAGACCAAGGAACCCCACAGAAAAGGAGGCATAAAGAGTGTAAAAGCCAAAGAGAATGGAGGACCCCAGGAGAATAAAGCCTTCTAAATAAATTGAGTGTCTTAGTTAGGGTTCTATTACTTCGACAAAATATCATGACCAAAAGAGCAAACTGGGAAGAAAGGGTTATTTTGCTTATACTTCTTCATTGATGCTCATCACCAAAGGAAGTCAGGTGGAAACTAAAGCAGGGCAGTGGTGGGATTGGTTCTAATGCTGACTCAATTCAATTAGACTCAATTAGTTCCCAGATGCTGGGCTGGTAGACTGAAGCAGGGCCTGGGAATTTGTGTGGGCTAGAAATGGGATGGGGGAAGAGTATTTGGGGGTGGATAGAAGAGGAAGAGGCAGAGATCAGCATGATGGGGAAGAAGACCAGACTTAAAGGCCCTTTGACATGTGAAAATCAGGGAAGATGACCACATAGGCCACTTCTGGGATTGGGTTTGGGGTAGCAGAGATGAAATATACATATTTTAAGCATGTTAACATTGGGATAGCAGAGGGGAGTGTTTGCTGGAAATGGGAAGGATTAGAAATGCCCAGCCTTTGAGTTAGCCAAGGCATATTAATATTAACTGGTGTGTGGGAGGGGTGGGTGTGTGATCAGCAACCTGGAGGCAGGCAGGAGCTGATGCAGAGCCTGTGAAGAGTGAGGCTTGTTGGCTTGCTCTCATGTGGCTTGCTCAGCATGCTTTCTTTTTTCATTATTATTAGATATATTGCTTATTTATATTTCAAGTGGTATCTCCTTTCCTGGTTTCTCCTCTGGAAACCCCCATCTCATCCTCCCTCCCCCTGCTTCTCTGAGGGTGCTCCCGCACCTACCCAGCGACTCCCTTCTCCCTGCTCTGGTATTTCCTTATATTGGAGTATCAAGCCTTCCCAGGACCAAGGGTTTCTTCTCCCATTGATGTTTAACAAGGCCATCTTCTGCTACATATGCTGCTGGAGCCATGAGTCTCTCCATGTGTATCTTAGGCAAAGGGACAGAATTAGAAAATACATCCAGAGTGAAGTAACCCAGTCACAAAAGAACACACATTATATGCACTCACTGATCAGTGGTTATTATCCCAAAGCTCAAAATACCCAAGATGCAATTCACAGACCACATGAAGCTCAAGAAGAAGGAAGTCCAAAGTGTGGATGCTTCAGTCCTTCTTAGAAGAGGGAACAAAATACTCAAGGCAACAAATTCAGCCTGCTTTCTTATAGAAGCCAGTACTAGCAGCCCAGGGGTGACACCGTGCACCATGGGCTGGGACCCCCCCCCCCCGCCACGGATCAATAATTGAGAAAGTGCCTTTTGGCTGAGTCTCATGGAGGCATCTCCTCAACTGAGGCACCTTTCTCTTTGATGACAGTTGTGTACACTTTATCTAATACTTTGAAGTTCAGAAATTGGCTTCTAGGCATTGCCTCAGTGTGGTAGCTACAGTTTGGGTCAAGCCATGACCCCGTATGTTAGGCTTCAGCTGCTCTGAATACTGGCTGGTAAAAGTTCAAGCTAAATTCCTCCAACAAACACTGGTCCATGTCAATGAAAGTCACATCAATGGCGATACTATGACATGGTCCCAAAGCCACAGCCGAAGACAGTTTGTCACATGAGCACAGTCCCCTTCTTGTCTCAAGATAGGATTGTTACAGCCATACCAGCCCCTCAGCTGCTTCTGAGAAGCATCTATCCACCAATTGTTGCCATGAATCCATGCTTCCGGCTCTTCTAGAAAATTTGATCTAAGACCCTTATCTTCTGAGCAAGACCTACCTTGTATGCAAGAATGTCTGTGACAGCTCCTGTCATTTCTGCACCCACATTGACACACCTTTGTCTGATCAGTGAAGATTAACATGGTCCACTAACCCCCAGAGCAGCAATTCACAAAAGATGTCTGAAGAACAAATTTGACTAGTTGGTATTGTCCTTCTCACACCTACAGTCTAGGAGGACTGGACAGAGGCATCACTTCACACCGATGTCCTATGAAGAGACCCTGGGTCCTAAGCTTTGTAAATTACACCAGGATGCATATGTACAGATGGCCTGAAAATAGAAGGAAAACTATGTAAGAGGAATAAAAGATTAAAGGAAGGTAGGCAGTGGGGGAAGATAGGAGAATATGAGGTTATGCCCAAAGGGCATTGTGTGCCTGCCTGAAAGTAACCTTATGTAACAATTGCTACATTTTTAAAAGAGAAAGAGGACCCAATTTTTAATGCTACCATCTTTATATCTTAGTCAAAGTGACAACTTTATTGTAGAAAAGGCTTTGATTGTTGTCTAACTCACCATAGACACATTCATTGAAATGTGATTTTGCAGCACTTCTAGTCCTGATGTGGACTATTTTCCTACCCTTTGAATCTGACCTATGCCTAGTGATTACCAAGAGAATGTGCTAAAAAGGGAAGTTTGCCATCTCCAAGCCTGGCCTCTACTGACCTTAAACATCCTTCCTCTTTCTCTTCAACCCTTAGCAATTGCCACGTGACAGTGCCCAGACAAATTTACTAAAGGATAAAGACACATGGTCCAGTCACACTAGAAGAAAAATAGAGAGCTTCTTGGGAAGGAGAGAAGATAAATTCTCATGGATGTGATGCAGAGAAGGATGAAGTAACAGCACGAGGGAGGGGAGATATGAAAGCATCTTGCAGGAGAATGACAAGGGAAGCTAAGGAGAGATGTATCTGTGTGGTCCACCAAAATATCATGCAAGAAGCTATGAGACAGGAGTTAAAAGGGTAAACAGATAGAAAAAGATTAGTAAAGTATATACATCATCATAGAGAAAACCAGAATTGCCAGTTCTCGGAGAGAATTGTTCCCACAAACAGGAGTTGGGGTTCTTTTACAACAGTTAATGGGGCTCACTTTCCCCTTCACCTGTGTCCCTATGGGAGTCCCATAATTGGATAGTTCCCCATCTGGATCTTGTTAAGTAGTAAACGTGACAGGGCCAGTTCTCCTTGAGACTGGCCATTTAGAGCAAGGTGTCACAGGTCAGGAGAAGTTTGGCTTTGAATCTTTGTATAAAACATCCCAAGTCACTGGGTAAGGCTCAAAATTATTAAGATATACATTTTTATAGTGTGGGGATTTTTGCTTTCATTTTTGGAATTTTTGTCTCCAGTATCCCCTCACTGTAAAAACTGCTGGCCACTAAGTTTCCCTCCTCCCTGTCAAAAGTCAGTGAAATGTCAATGTGTATGTTATCCTCATGAGATCAACTATTCTACCCGTACAACAGCATCACAGATGGACTTCTTTAATTAGAGAAGGAAGAGGCTTGCAGCATCATGGAACCCTTCCCTTAGTAGCCAATACTCCTTCCAGAAAATTATATGTAATTCTGACCCAACTAGGTGTGGCTTTTGGTCTTGGCAGGAGGCCAGAGTATATAGGATAGGAAGGAGAAGGGGGAAGCCACTGAGAAGCTATCATCCATCCTGAGTGACAACCAGAGAGGCTAGTTTGGAGTCACTCGTGTTCCCGTCATAACCTCTTATCTGTGCTCCATAATCAAACTTAATGTACTCCTGGGTTTATCATAGTGAACATGGGTGGAATTGAACCTAGGTTTGTCGTCAGAAACTTAGAAGGGAAATTCAGACAACTGTCTAGTGTCCTCCCTTCTGAGGAGAAACTTCTGCCAATAATTTACTGTGGATTTAGGAGAGAGGTTTCCAGTTCAGGACCAAAAAAACAAAGGAGGCTTTTGGTGGCCAGAGGAAAGGCTTAGAAACCTGGAGGGCAGCCCTGTGAGCTGCAAACAACACAGCCTGAGCCTTCTGTGAAGTCACAGGGGGATGTGATGAGAAAGCAGCTTCTATTTTTGTGATGTGGTCTAGAAAAAGTACCTGGGAATCTGGCAAGAAGCAAACCAGGAAGGATGAGTGATGGAGCCAACACAGATTTTCATTTTATGAGAGATGTGGGGGCGGGGGAGAGAAGAGCCCAGAAATGTGAAGGGGTTGGGAGACTGTGGAAGATAAAATTAGAAGTAAGCCCTCCTGGATTTTAGCTTTAAGTATTTTTTATTTAAATCTAACATACATAGCAAATTATGCAGATCTTAAATATCTAGCTTAGTAAACTGGAGAGTAAGCCCAGACCAACATGAAGGAGCTTCTGGGAACCCACAGACTCCCATACACACATTCATTTTCAACAGAGGGTAACTTCTCAGGTGACCAGACTTCTGACTTCTGGTTAGTTTTACTCTGGTTAGTTCTGACTCTGGTTAATTTACAAGTGCTCACACAGCAAATACTCCCATATTTACCTTTTTTGTTTGTCATTCTGCCTAGAAGACTCACACAGAGGGGTTGCATGTTACAATAATTTGTTTCATCATACGGAGCAAACACAATTTAGTCTCTTCTGCTGCTGTTATTAGGCCTCTGAGCTGTTTCCAGATTTGGCTTTAGGGAGAGCACTCCTACAAACATTGTCCTTGCATTTGTCACACATTATCTTTCTCAGTGTCCTTTAACCAACCTTCTTCTCTTTGTCATTTGGTCTAGGAAGTAACCAAATGCAGTTACTGTTCATCATGGCTAGGGTCTGAAAAATCCAGGACCCACTCCAATAGGAAGAGAGAGAATGTCAAGGAAGGAAGGAATTGGACAGATATACATGTCTCTCCTAAATTTACCTCTTCCCAAGAGCAGCAGCAGTGACCTGCTTTTGAATTAGGGATGTGGACGGCTCCTCCTAAGATGCAAATATGCTTTTCTCTCAAGGACAAATTCATAAGAACTGAAATGCTACACTTGCCTGGCACTTCATAAGGTCTAGTTGTTCTGTTCTATATTAGCCACATCTCTACACGGTTATCCTTTAACCTGGGAATTTGTTAGAGATGCAGAATGCTAGGCCTCACCTCAGCACCTGCATTTTAACAAGATTCTCCCCCAGGTAATTGCTGGGTTTCGTCAGAGCTGATGAAGTGACACATTCTCCCACGTATCACTTTATACCAAACTCTCCAATACAGAGAGGGGAAGAAAAATCATCATGTTACAGAAGGGTTCGTTCAGATGATGCCAAGTGACCTTGACATGCCAAGGACAGCTTTCTGACTCTGTCCCAAGGGAATCCCCTCTACAGGGAAGTTCAGGTGTTTTTAGAGGACAAATGGTGCCCTTAATTCTCACTGATAGCTCTTGGAATGCCTAGACTTCATCAGGCCCTCCATCCTGATCTCCCTATGGTGCCTTATCCTAAGAGCTTCAGAGGTGGTATCAGGAGCCACCAAGAAGGACATGAATACTTCAGAGAGGTAAATACTGTGAGGGGATTGGGGATCAAGACACATGGAATCAGGAGCCCTACATCATGTGAAAGGTCAGAGGAGGTATGGAAAGAAGGGAAGTAAAAGCAGAGAGACATTGCCCATCTCAGCTCTGCTGTCTGTTCCTTCATTGACTGCAGCCAAGCAGTCTGTGCTGTGGCGCAGTCTGCAAGCAGCTGTTGGCAGCCAGCCCAGAGCTGGCCCAGGTTCTCACTGCAGAGACAAGGAGGCTTTCTGGCACACCTTTATGGGGGGCTGTGGGGCACCAATGGCCACCTGCACCTGGAGGGCACAGGCTCTGCAGTAAAAGCAGTTCAGGGTGCAGAGCTGACTGAAAAGCCAACTCACTTTTGTCCCTGCACAGTCTGAGGACACCACAGCTTCCTAATTGCTCTTCACTCCTTCCAGAAGCAGCTCCAGGTTTTAGACTGTTCTACTTGTCCCGAGATCCAAATGTTTCCCCTTGATTTTGAGCCCACTGTAGTTCTCCAGCCAGGATGACTATAGATCAGTGGGACTCAGGTCTCAGGTTGGTAAACCCTACCTACTGTACAGCTTTCCCTTCATGGTCTAGCTGAATGGGAGGTTAGAAATAACACATGGGGGTGGAACAGCCTGCCGGCATAACATCATAGGAAGGTTCTAAGAAATCATTCAACCATATACCCCACCCACCCCAGCATCAGACATCAAAGCGACAGCTAGCTATAGCCTTCCAGAGCCAATCTCTGATTTCTAATTCAGGAGGATAGTTCTGACAATACAAAGGGAGGAATATCAAGGCCAGTCGGAGCACTTATGAAAGGTTTATGAAGATTTGGAGCTTTAAAACTAATATATGCAATGAGTTGTCCCAGTTGAGTGTGAGTCACCAACTCCTCAAGTCAAAAAAAAAAAAAAAAAAAAAAGAAAGAAAGAAAAGAAAAGAAAAAGGACTAAAGTTGCTGACCTCTAACCCTGAGCCTACCAATACTTCACCATTCACCATCATCAGTGCCTTCTCCTTCTTCAGAGTTAGGAAATGCTCTGTGTCTATGAACATGTCTTGTCTGTGTCCTATGTATTCTTTGGGACCAAGTTGTGTGGTAAGAGCACTGAGTCCAGCCTCCAAGAAGATGGATCTGTACAGGGGGCTATCACATTTCTAAACCATAGTCAGAACATTGTTCTATGTGTGCATGTGCATCGGTAGATGGCCAGGCATGGGGAAAGTAAGTGGAAGCTGCTGGGAAGCATGTCAAAACCACTGTTAAACTGTAACCCTTGTCTTAAACAGTCCAGAAAGTTCTTCCCACTTAGCTTTACAGGGGGAAATCCTACTCTTTTTAAACAAGACCCCACATAGAGCTCATAAACAGGTTTACCTGAAGGTCTATTTTAACAATAGGGAAAGAAAAACTTCAGACAGAAAATCTCCCACTTTCAAAGAGTTTTTTTTTTTTTTTTTAAAGTTATGTTTGCTGCTACATGGTAAGAATATAAAAGTTTTTATTTTGTATACCATTTTCCCCTGAATCCACATCTGTGCATTTTCCAACTGTGTCACTGAGTCAGAGCCTAGATTAGTTTTCTATAAGTCTTCTCTCACTGGCCACCTACACCCTGGCTGGCCCTCCCTACATTTAATTGAATAACAATTATTGAGCACATAAATTGGGCTGGGGAGGAATCGGTGCTCTTTCTACCATATAGAAGGCAGCTTATCCTACAAATATTTATTGAGTGGTTCTTGTTTGCATAGCACTATTGCAGTTGCTCGCTGGTACATGAAGGAAGGAAGCAGGCAAAGCCCTTGAAAAGCTTAAGAGTCACTGAGGGAAGTATCAAGGTCACAACAGAGCCCTTTCCCACTATCAAAGAGTGTTTTCTCCCAACCAACCAGTTAGAGTCCCAGACATGCTGAATGTTAAGGAGATCCCCTATAATACTACATGTGCATTGAAGTTTGAGATTCACTGATCTAGACGAGGGAAATTTTATGAGTTCAGGAGAAAGAGATTATCATGCACTTTGATTATCATTAAAAAATTATGCAAGAGTCTGTCTTTGAAGAATGTCTAGGCTTCAGTTAGGCACAGAGTGCTCAAGGAATAATAATCTCCCATCTCCATTGAGTTTAACAAAAAAAAAAAAAAAAAAAAAAAAAAAAAAAACTTAGCTCTACAAACTGCAGAAGGCAGTAAAATTTTGCAAACACATTTCCCACAACAGCAAAAGTGTTGAGTCATGCAGATGAGTTTGCAAGTTCTTGTGGCAGAGAGTATCAGGATCCCCAGATGGCTAGATGCCTAGTTTGGACAGCTTCAAGGTCAGATATCTAGGTGTCCTTGATTGGACCAAGCCATGCAAGATTTTTGGATTTGTCCATCATATCTTTAAGTTAAATAGATCAACCAACAAGAAATTAGCATGGCATGATGAGGTAGCTACTTCCTCACAGCGCAGGCCATCAGATAAATCACTGTGACTTGACATTGGAGGATATTGTTTCATGAGAATCACTCTGAGTGGGCATCTCAATTATTCTTTCACCAACCCAAATTATGATCAGTTTAATGATTAAATTTTTGTTTTAAATCTGAATGGTGAAACAGATGAATAAGCAGCTCAATTCATAGACTCTTTTTACTGTTATCCTCTAAGTTTATCCATGATCTATCAGTAGATCTATAAAATCTGTGTTTGTATAATATAATAAATAAGTCAGAGAAAATGGCTCTATATGGTCATTTGGTGCATCTACATGGGCACGTGGTCTATAATGAAGAGCCTGCCTATTACTTCAGATGGCTAACCAAAGGACAGCAAAGATTTCAGGCCAACCCTTCTACCATCATTTTTCCTTGTCATCATCTTCTAGCACCAATAGTGGCTTTGTACTGGCCTACCTGTGCTTTGTAAGTGTTGTGGCCATGGATTATGCTTATAAGATGGCTGGTGACAATATATTCACCATGGAGGTGGGATGCCGCAAAGGATCAGCTCACCGATTTCCCTGTGTTTTTAAAACAATGAACAAATTTTCTGTCTTTCAAATGGTCAAAATGAAAATGAGAAGTGTGGAACCTGCACACAAGAGGACAGCCAGGAGGAATTATGGAGCAGAGATTTCACAGTTTTCAAATGTTAGAGGTGTGGTTGTACAAAAGGGAGTAGGTATGCCCTGTACAGACTATAGTACTGTCCCGTTCACCGGTAGGACCCAAGGATGAAAGAAACATTGCCTCATTAAGAAAACTCATCCAAGAAGTCATGGCAGGTTCCTAAGCTTAGATTCTGAGCCTATTTTAGGAGACATGTGTATTAAATGGGAAATGGTAGAACAGAACTTGGTCATCCCACCATTGGCCTCCTTCCATTATTCTTTTCCTTTCCTTAGTAGTCCAGTATAATAGTATAGCTGTTATGTTTAATTTCACATTGAACTCTCCCTTTGATTGATGAGCTCTTGCTTCAGGCACATGAGTGTCTCTCCCTTCATACTACTCTGATCTTCTCAGTATGATCTCTTCAAAAGGCCTTCCTCATTTGCATCTTGAAATTCAGTTATCCCTTACACCAGCTTTCTATTCCTTACTCAGCTTAATGCCGGTGTGCATTTAGGTAGATTTTGTGCTACCTAAAATTAAGTTACTATCATATCTGTTTACAATCTGCTTCTATTATTCTTTGGAGTGTAAATGTTCTCCAAAGACCTTGTGTTGAAGGTGTGTTTCATAGTCTCTGATGATATTAAAGAGTGGGGGAATCTTCAGGTTGGGCCTAGTAGAAGGAACTTAAGTCTTTGTTGCTGTGTCTTTAAAGAGGAGGGAACCTCTTTGCTTCTTTTCTGTCTCCTGTAAGATCTGTACTCCCTGCTTCACCACAGATCTCCAAAGAGATCTGACCATCATGGGCTGAAAGCTCTTCAAACTGTGAGCCAAACCAAAACCCTTTAAATCTGATTATCAGAGCAAAAGAAAGCTAACACATTCATATCAAGGAGTACAGAAAGACTTGCCTGGTTTTCTTCACTCCTCTAGTCCTTGTATATAAAATTAGGAACTAGCATGTGGTAGTTGTTCAGAGCACAGACAGTAGAATTAAATGTTGAGTCCATTGTAGTGATGAGGAAACAGGCCTTTGGATACAAAGCAACATCTAAGGACCATCCAAATGGGTGCACAGAACAGTGGTTTGAACATCTTGAGTCTGTGGGTGTTACTATAATGCCCAGTTGACCTTTTGAAGGAGCTGTGTTTTTTTTTTTTCTAAGAAAAACTGAGGGGCTCTTAGAAACTCAACAGGCTATTGTTTTATTATTTCAAATGACACGCGCCTGTTAGCTGATGGGCCCTGGATGCCACCAATATTTTTTAAAGGTCAGAGAGAAATAGAAGGTAGAAAGCTAAAGACATGAAGCCACCTTTTTTCTTTGCTGCTCTTCTTGTTACACAGTGATGATTCAGTTAAGAGGAGAAGGTAGGTCAGAGAGGGACAAAAAACAGTTTGATAATCACCTGATCCTAATTTGTCCCTTGGCAGACAGACAGACTGACATAACCCCCATGCCTAAAATTAAATTTGCAACCTCAGAGCAGATTTCTTGCTCCTCTAGGTGATGAAGCCACATGCAATGCTGTGACATCAAAGGGGCTGAATCCACATGCCTGCATCCTTTCTGAGCAGAACTGGGATTTTCCATGGCAATAAGTCATATTCATTTGAATACTCATGGGTCATTAGAGGGAGTGTTCATGGACCTCTGCAGGTTATGAGAAAAAGAACATGGGTTTGAAAAAGCAGACTAATCTCAATTAGAATTCAAGGTTTCCTTTCTTACCTTCAGTTTTCTTATCTGAAAAATAGGAACTTTGCCTTTCAAAGGGTACTTTTTTTCTTTTTTGCAAAATTTAGATGAGAACATATTAAAGGGGCATCCACTGATGATTTTCTCTTTAGTTCTCAAACAGCTGTTTAACTAACACTGTTAGCTAACCACCTTATAATCTCTCCATAGCTGAGTACAAAGGGAAAATTCATTATATGAAATATTAGTCTGCAGTCCAAAGCAGGCAAATGGAACAAACAAAAAGATACAGACATTCCAGTTTCTTATGGGCACAGAATTGTCTGTATTTCTCAGATCTTGTGAACAGATCAAACCTCAATCCTGCTTCCTATACCCTGGCCCAGTACACAGTATTGATCTGGCTGCAATGGTATCAAGACAGATACTTCCATAACCAGAGACTATCCTGTTGAGCTATCATGTCCTGGAGCCTATTATGGAAGGGGGTGGTGGTATTAATTGGCTTGATGTTTTGGGGAGACCTTTGAAGATCTGCAAAGAATTACTTGTATTTCCAAAAACAAAGGTTTGTTGCTAGAGAGTTTCTAGTTCAACCCAATGAGATATATCTCAAAGTAACCATGGTTTTTAAGCTTAATATCATCACCATCACTTAGCAGCATCAAATTTGGTTGGTATACCTCTTCCTCACAAAATCTGTCGACAAAACTTGGTACATGGGCTGGATATGTTCTTGACAGAATGCCTGCCTACCATAGTCAAGCCTCGATTTTGTTCCTGATCACTATTAAAGCAATGACAAAGGATTTGCCCTACTAAACTTGTGTACTACATTACTTTTCCATGAAAGGGCATCAGCGTACCTCCACTGCAGCTGCCTATGGCCATTGCCAGAAACAGTCCCACTACCTTCTAATACAAAACCATACACAGTTATATATGCCTGTCCTTGTAAGAGGGTGGGAAGCTACATCTCTGATGTCTCCACTGTGAACAGGTTCTATTTCCTTTGAAGACTCACAACACAGAAAAGGATATTCAAAGGTACACAGTGCATGGTGAACAAACTGTTCACTGTCTGGTACTTCAAAAGCAGTATGACATTTTCTGCACTCTTATCTGCTTGCTTTGAAACAAAACACAGTATTAAACCTGATATCTTGGGAATGAGAAATCCTAATGGTGCCAGGCACAAGATCAGAACTCCATAAATAATCTGAGTAGACAAAGAAGGATAATAATGTAAATGAAGCCCTAAATCATGTGGCCTCTCTTAGCTGAGTGACAGAGAATTTTACTAAAGTGCTGCTGAAAAAAAAAATATTTCAAGGAACTGTCTCAATGAAGCATTTAAATCCTATGAAAGATTTTAAATCTCAGAAAGAAAGGAGGTAATGGAGGGATTCTAGTCTCTGGTCTAAAGGATTCACTTGTCCAGGGCTTCATATTTGTTCCTTTAAAAAAAAATGATGTGTTTTACTGCTGTGCTGGTCAGAGATCGTATCTCACATGCCATTTGAGTCACACATACAGAGAGAGAGTGTGGGAAAGGGAGTGGGGGAGGGAGGGAGAGGGAGAGAGAGAGATACATATTTGGAAATTTGTGAATTCTTGCTGTGAAGAAGTGGGCATGGCTAGCAAGGACCCCTGACCTTTGCTCACTGCTAACCTCACAAAGTACTCTCCTGAGTGCCCTATTCCTCCACACTCTTTACCTCTTATGCATCTTTGGGACGGGGTTATGCCTTTCAGATTTTTAACTCCAGTCTACCATTCATTCACATGTTACATGCAGGTCCTCTTCCCTGGACCACAATAGTCCAAAGTGTCTCCAGACCTTGGCAAATAGTGCTAGGATGCAAAATTCACACTGTTTGAGTATCAGTGAGTTAGGCTAAGAAAACTATCACCTTCTAGGTAAATTTAGTTTGTAGGCCTTTAAAAACCATAACCTAATTTTGCTCTATGCAGTGTTCTGCCATGATGTCTGTCCTGTAGTCATTGAAGATCAAGACAAAGCAGTTGCAGAAAATAGAGGTCCCAAAGGACTCTGAGTGCATAGGAAAAGTTATTATGTGAAATTATATTGTCTCGGTTAACTATTGACATGTTCCTGTTGCTAAACAAACCAATATGAAATCCAGGAACTTAATCATTCATGTGCTACTTCTGAGTCTATTGGTTGGCTAGGGAGGGCTATGTGGGGTCTATAGGTATCTATTTTTTATGAATCTCTTTTTGATTCTTAGGCCAGAGAGGCATTGCTGCTACCAAGAAGTGCTCGTGATAAAGGGATGTCATTAGACATCCTCTGGAAGTAGCTGAAATAGACACTGAGCCCTCCGCTATGTCCCTCCATGTGCTAACTAACAAAATGAAGACCCATAATCAAGGTTCATCACCAGCAACTGGGCAGGAAAGGCCACACCTTCCTTGCATATGTATTTCAAAGACAACATTTCAGGACTAACACTGGCCAGGAACCATATAGGTCTTCAGCTCCCACCTACTCTGCTGACGGGCATGGTTGGTTTGTCATACTGGGGACTAAACCAGGGTCACACATGCTAGCCAAGCGCTCCACCACTGGGCTGTGTTCCTGGCCATCCATTCCATTAAAAGACAAAGATATAGACTTGATGCTGGCGTTGAGTTCATGTTTGCAAAACTAATGATGTCTTAGTAGAAAAATAAACAACATAAATTATTTTTATAAAAAATTAACTATGTTCAATAAATCTTATTGAATTGGTGATCTGGTAGAACATATTATTTTGTTTCCAGAACCTTTAATGTATATGGCCTTGGCTTAGATCAGTAGTTTGTTGTTGTTGTTGCTGTTGTTTAGGTTTTTTTGTTTTGTTTTGTTTTTGTTTTTTTAAAAAGAACCTTAAGTATCCAAGCAAATGATTTGGTCTATATTTAGAAGTCTGCTTCTTTGCAGCAGAAATACTGAAGAAATCACTAGTACTTTGACAACAGCCAAAAACTTACAACAGATGTATATTCTGTTTTGTTCCACCTTCACATGTACTCTGCATTAGTCACAGCCCTATTAAAGAGCTTGTGCCTTGTTTAGGTTTCTGTATATGAAGAATAATGTAGAAAAATGGAGTGTGCCCAAAGGAGGAATGATTATTGTAATAGAACAGACATTACCCAGTTATGGTATCTTTAATAAATGTCTAGCATGATTTCATTAATTAAAATGTGCTATAGCTAAAGTCAAACACTGTCCATATATTTTGCCAGGGACCTCCTGAGATCAGTCTGTGGTTTCACAAAGAAAAATTGAAGTTAAAGAATATCCCATGTTGTTCAAGGTTAGCTTTCAGCAACAACTGGACCTAGGCTAGGTCAGGTTTCCCTGACTCCAGTATCAGAATATTCCAGAAAATTAAGTTTGTTTCATGAGATAAAGAAATTGTAGGTATTTAGCCTAAGACAGTAATAGTTTTGGATTTAACTATTAAGAGTATTTTCTATTATCCATGTTACAGAACTCAGGTCTCAAATGGAACAGACAAATGGCTTATTTTGACACCATGGGATGTTGCCTATGAAAAAATTTGGAGAAGAAATCACTGAATACCTTCCTGTTGTAATGTTCACTCTGTATCCTGGATGTCACTTGTCAAAGCCAGGGTCAACCTTTTATTCCTGTGTCTCTCTGTGTCTTTCTGACTTGGCACACTCTTGGCTTCACGTGAACTTTTCTTTGATTTTCTCCATTTCTCTAATGGTTGCTTGTTACTTGTCTTCACAGTTTTTAAATGTGTCTTCCTAGTAATGGTGTTTTCCAGAACACCATTCCCTCTCCCTACCCTGAATTCTGTACATAGAATCTGGAACAATGGCTCCTAAGTCTTTATCTCCAGCCCCGAGCCACAGCTTCAGAGGATTAGTCGGCTCAGTGGCATCTGCTCACCATATTCCTCTCTTGACGCTTGCCCTCCAGCCTTCTTTTCTACAGTATCCCAAACTAAGTAGACAGTAGCTCTAGCTACACAGCTACCCAAGGAAGAAACTAGAAGTTACTTTTCTACCACACCCCATTTGTAATCAGCCACGAACTTGGTCATTCTATATTTCCAAGTATCTCCCTCTCTCTTGGATGCTGACCTCAGTGGAATTTTAAATTACTTACTAGATTCCTGACTCCCCTGAGCCACACTCCAGCCCTTATTATAGCTTCCATCCTGAAGCCTTTCCCCACAAGACTACATGCCATCTGCCAAGAAGAGAAATTTTCTAGACAGTTCTTACAAACAAAATATCAACTTGAGTTTTATGTGGTTGCCCACTTCCTATCAGCCTTTATCTAACCATGGGGCACTGTTTATTCATTACGAATTATTTATGAAATGTGCTCTGTGGGCCTGACCTTGATGAGTCAACAGTAAACATTTCAGTAATCCTTTTTAAAACCTAGTAAGGGGAGATACATAATACAAGACTAAATAGATACCTGTAACAAATGATGTGAATCAACATATTAAGTTGAAGTGGAAATTGCTTTTAAGAAAAATGAAATTGGGAAGGGCAAGGGGAGGTATAGGAGGAAGTGCTATGTACAGTTGTCATGGAAACACCACCAGGAGAGGATGGCACTAAGAGAATGGGAGTTTTGAATGAGTGAGTTATGTGAACAATGCGGACATACAGTATTCAGGACCAAGTGAAGAGCAGATGCAAAAGCCCTGAGACAGGCTTTTGCTTCTGCTTTTGCATCCTATAATGTGAAAAGAACAGAAGAGAAGACCTCTCTGGCTGTAAAGTAAGGAACCTAATGGCCATCAGTTTGTGTGGCTTTTGGCTACCAATAATTGAAACACTATACTAAGAAGTCAACTGTTTTTCAAAAGACAGAAAGTCAAGAGGATCTAAAGGATCCCAGCACTATCCTTGTCAGAATACATTTAGATACCACATGACAGAGTCAGGTTTGAGTGTGCATCAAACCACCTAAATTTTACTGTCGCTTACAACTCCAATCATTTTGTTTCTTCTGGTGTGCTTCTGAGGGTCAGTTGATAGTGGCTGTAATAACAATCAAGGCAACCGGGTGGGCGAAGGAGATAACATTTCAATTGTAAATACAGAGAGTATCTAAAAAAAAAAAAAAAAAAAAAAAAAAAAAAAAAAAAAAAGTCAAGGAAAGTCAGATGCCAAATTCTGTGTGCAAAGTTTGAAGAACTGCACTCCTCACACCATGGTAGAAGATATTCTAAGGTCCTCAGTAAGATATATTCATGAGTACTCCTACTAAAGGAATACAGAGGAAAATAGAGACTAGGCATTCAATCTATGCATACTGTATAGTTCTGTATTTGGCTACCTTGGTGCTTTTGGAGAGTGTTATGTGAGGTGGGAAGACCCACCTGACTGTGTATGGAACTATTGTATGGGGTGAAGTCCATGGTTAATAAAAATGTAAACTAAGCAGCAGTCATCATCACTGCTCCTGAATGCATATGCAATGTGGCCACCTGCCTCCTGCACCTGCCTCCTGCACCTGCCTCCAGTACCTGCCTCCTACACCTGCCTCCTACACCTGCCTCCTGTACCTGCCTCCTGCACCTGCCTCCTGAACCTGCCTCCTGTACCTGCCTCCTGAACCTGCCTCCTGCACCTGCCTCCTGTACTGCCTCCTGCACCTGCCTCCTGTACCTGCCTCCTACACCTGCCTCTTGATAATGTTTCAACTTTTCAAGTAGACCATAAACATAAGGCTTCTTTCAAGTACTTAAGACACACCCAACAAGAAGGAAATCATGCCTAGAATGGAAAGCCTAGAAAACCCTCAGGGTTAGGAAAGGCATGGATCTTGGAGTAGAAACTGCAATACCAATTCATTAAACCAACATAACCCCTGTCTGCATTCTACATAGTTGTTCTTATACCCACGGTAAGTATAGTCTTCTGCCTTCAACAAATAAGCTTTACAGATAAGTATAATCCTTACCCTTCAACAACAAAAAAAAATTCTCTTTGCAATAGATGGTGACCATTATAGAAATCCAAAATCAATTAAAATGCATAGTTGTCCGGGATTTCCTTTTTCAGAGGAGTAAAATGATTAAGAGCAGGTTGCTTGGTTAGCGTTATCTTCTTCGGACTTGGGAAGCCATCTTTCCTGTCTTTTCTGACCCTTCCTACTTTGCCAACTTTTAATAATCATCTCTGACTCTTTGTGATGGTTTGTATTTGTTTGGCCCAGGGAGTAGTACTATTACGAAGTGTGGCCTTGTTGGAGGAAGTATGTTACTTTAGGGGTGGGCTTTGAGACTTTCCTACTAGCATCCTGAAAGTTGAGTCTTCTCCTGAATGCCTTCAGATAAAGATGGAGAACTCTTGGCTCCCCCTGTACTGTGCCTTCCTGGATACTGCCAGGCTCCTGACTTGATGATACCTCTGAATCTGTAAGCCAACCCTAATTAAATGTTGTCATTATATAAATTGCCTTGGTTATGGTGTCTGTTCATAGCAACAAAAACCTAGTTAAGACACTCTTGCTATAAAATCACCCCTCTCTCACTCTCTGTTCATATTCACAGAAGCTGACAGTCTCACGGGGACTGAGTGTTTGACCCAGGCCTAGGAACCTAGATGATGTCATCATAGAAACCACTGGAAGGAAACATACATGATCACATGATGGTACCCTTGAAGAATACAGGCAATACCCATGAATCTGAGAGCTTTATACAGGACCATTTAGGAGAGGAAACACTCTATATTGGTGTTAACAAATTAGACAGTATAAAATTCTAGCAGTAGAGGGTCATGTAATGAAGTCTTGCTAAAATTAAAGCCAACACAAAGAAAGGAGAGCAGAAATTAAAAGGTAGTAACAGAAACCATAGGACCCTCTTGATGTCACACTGGTCTTAGATGAAGCAAACCAAAGCAACCCTTTAGATGTGGTCATTTCAGTTCCTGGATATTATTTAGTGTTAATAGGTGTGACCTTAGTTACTGTTAGTCATCATTTTAGACACCCTGACCAATGCCTCGGGTACTCTGTCCCTTTAGCATGGTGCTAAGCAGAGCTGGTACATCTATATCCCCTTTCCAACCTGGCAAAAACTCCTACAACTCCAAGTCACCATATATTACTCAGAAAAAGTTTATAAAGAATTCACCAAATGCTAGGTGAATCCCCCCCCACACACACACACATAAAACAATTTGGGGGAAATTTGTAAGACATGAACTTCATCAGATCAATGAAGTTTTGAAAAATGTGTAATAGGTACAAAATGGAGTACTATTCAACCACACAAATCATTTGTCACAACAGAATGAAACTGTAAGAAAAGTAAAGAGAGGTAAGTCAGGCAGAGAGACTCATGGCATCACTTATATATAGTAAAACTAAATGACACCATACAAATCAAATGGCAGAATGATGGCTGGCACTGGGGAAGGGGAAGAACAGGGAAAATAGAGAAAGGCTGGTTAGTTAGTCTAAATGTTATATTTCTATGTTTCATAGCAGAACACAATGACCATAGTCAATAGAGCAGTATATTCTTCAAAATACCTAGAAGTGAAAGTTTTGAATAGTTTCCCTACAAAGACATGAGATATGCCCACATGAATCAAATCACCTCGTGACTCATAAATATGTAAATTTTGATAAGCTATTCATGAAAATCCAAATAATACTAGTAAGAAAGTATAGACTGTGTGTATGTGTGTGTGTGTGTAATACTTATGATCGAGTCTTAACAAGAATAAATCAACCATTTTGTTTTCTCCAACATTTCAGTTAAAAAGATACATTTTGATAGGTTGTTACCTTAGAATCATAAATTTGACTCTAAATTTCTTTGTGCCTTTAATGTGGTTCTCATCTCTTCACCTTAGGAAAACTACTTAATCTCCCCAAGCCTTGTTTTTCTTACCTGTAAAGTAAGGGTGAGGGCAAGATTGTGGTTTAGCATTGAATAAACTGATTTTCTTTGCAAATATACATCTATGATAACCTCTTATCTTATTTGAAAACACTTTCTGAATCTGCTCATAGCACACATCTTCAATCTTGTATCCAAGAGAATTAAATGTTCTCAGAATTCAAGGAAAGCACCAAAAATAGTGGTGGCTACCTTTAATTCCATAACTTAGGATGCAGAAACATCACTGAGTTCAAGGTTAGCCTGCTCTGTGCAGTGAAATTCAAATCTGTCAGAGCTACCTAGTAAGGCCATGTCTTACAGAAGAAAGAAAAGAAATAAAGAAAGAAAGAAAGAAAAAAGAAAGAAAAAAAGAAAGAAAAAGAAAGATGAAAGAAAAAGAAGAAGATGAATGAAAGAAGAAAAAGAAGGAAGGAAGGAAGGAAGGAAAAAAACAGGTAGGCAAACAAGTAGAAAAAAGGGAGGGAGGGAAGGAGAGAGGGAAGGAGGGAGAATGGGCGGGAGGGAAGGAATGGAGGGAAGTGTTGTAATCCCATTTTTAATACCTATGATCCATTCTACATACCTAAACTGATCTTTCCAAACTACACACACTCCGGGTCAAATAGTGCAAGTCCTTATAGTAGTATCCCATCAACTTTGGAGCAAAATCTACCACTCTAGTGGCACGACCTTTCTCTCTTCCCCCTGACTCCAGCCACACTGTCCTCCTGCTCCTCCTGAACCTGCCAATCTTGTTTTCGAAAAGATTCAGTCTGGCAACATCCTCTTCCAGAACGCGTTCCCTGAGATCTTGGCACAGTTTCCTCCTTCATGTTACCAATGTTCTCCACTCAAATACATTTTCTGATGCAAAGCTTCCAAGCTGAAATTACATCTGGCTCTTACTCTTAACCTTGACTTGATTTATTTTCTCCCTAGCTCTTATCGTTCACTGAAATAGTATATCGCGCTATGACGATATTGTTATATAATTAACATTTAATTTAATATAAGGAAATGTAAATTATGTTAGCATAGAGAGCAACAAATAGCAGAGGCTCAGTTGGCTCTGTAAAATGAATGAGTAATTCTATTTCCCATAAGCCATCTGCTTGGCTTTGAGGTCTGCATGATGATACTCAAATTGGTTATAGTATTCCATTTTAAGCATAGTTTGCTTTAATATGTAGACAGTTGTTCTATACAATTATTAGCAAGTTTAGGTTCTGACAGAAAGATGTCACTCCTGTGAAGTCTCACAAGCTAATTCTACCTAAAGAATTAACATAATTTTCAGAAAGAACTGAATACACTTCAGTTACATGAAAGCTTTACCTGTGTTCCTGAAAATGTCAATGAAGGCATGGAGAATTTAATTTTGAAGACAATATGTTGTTGGTAGCATGGCAAACAGAATTCAGATATGATACAAGCCCAGATTTTAAGCCCAAACTAAGTGCTTTACTGATTTTTCTATTGCATTGTCAAACTTAATTGGCTCCTTGATTTTTGAGATATGTCTCACATGGAAACAGTCTATAGACAAAGGTCATTCAAGAAACAACCCAAAGCAACTACCTCAGAGCCAATATCTGCTACTGCCCAAATTAAAAACTCAACAACAAAAGTATAGGTCAGTGTCCTGATGAATAACATCAATTAGGAGGTGAAAGGCTTAGAACCTTCCTACCTTGGTTCAGTAAAAGATAACAAGAAAGTATGAGACTACCAATAGCAATCCACTCTTTATAACAAAAATTGTTTTTCTCAATACCCTGTATTTTAAAAGATCCATGTACAGTGTGAGCGCACTCCCACATGTTCATTTGTGAAGATCTTAACTCCTTGGTGTATTCATATGGAAACATGGGGTCTCGTGGAAAGCATTTGGGTTGTAGGACAGAGCCTTCATGACTAGATTAAAGCCTTTGTCCCAGGAATAAGACACGTGCCCTCCCTTCCTTCCTTGTAGCTTCTTTGCCAAGTTACATCATGACATGAAGCAATATGAGAGCATCTCTAGATTGGCTGACTGATCTTGAACTACACAGTATAAAGAACCTTGTACAAAATAAATGACTCAACCCAAGTTATAGCTCCAAGGACCAAATTAAAATAACTTCCATGTCTATCAAAAGTACAATGGGCAACAGTAAAAGAATATGCTGCAATTTAAGTAATTGGATTTTTAAAAAAATTAGAATGTGTGGTCTATAAGTGCCAGGTAACACTGACACACACCATGACACTGTTGGGGAAACGAGTTAGGCAACAGCATGTCGAACACCTACGAAGTAATTCTCTAGGTTAAATTTAAAGACAAATAAATTTCAGAGTTTGAGGATTCTGGATTTAGTTATTCTTGCTGGGCTGGAAGGGCATATATACAAAAGTGGTCTCTGGGGAATTAAAGATGAGCTATTTCTACATTTAGGACCCAGGCACACAGATATGCTCACTTAATCGAAATTAACTCAACTACTTACTTATAACATATCCAGATTCCTATGTGTGTTTTATATCTCAAAAAGAAATTTATGAAAAGAATGTTTCTCATGTTTAAAAATTTTAAGCCAAGAAAATTAAGAAAACCCTTTTATAACTCATAGGTTTATCTGCCAACTTTCAAACTCATCAGAAGCATGTGTTGAAAAAAAAGTTTAATTTTTCAGCTCAACTTCATTTTTAAAAACATCTTATTTGATTCTGAAGATACCACTCATTGCAAATGCATCAAGAGAAAATTACTTATTTCTCAAAATCTTATGTTGTTTCCTAAACCCTCACATCTTCAAGTTTTGGTCATTCATCAAAACCTGTATCTATATATTTTCTTATGTGCATACATATATATATATATATATATATATATATATATATATATATATATATATATATTTGTAAGTGTGTATGTGTGTGTGTGTGTGTACACATAGATATGTATGAGATGGGTAAGCCTCATGATGGATAGACATCTTTTTCTCTCTTGCAGCTCAAATGATACAGCTAAGAAAACTCTGTATCTTGAGTTTATCTCAGTAGTCTGAAAGTATGAAAATGTGGTAGGCTGCTGAATTACCAGGCCAATATCCAAAGAAAGATGGAAAAGTGCAGCTTAATCCTTGTTTGGTGCCTCTTAGTCTGTGTAAAGAATGTATCACAGAGGTTGAAGGGGAGCCCAGAGGACAGAAGTTGGAATCAAGGCCCAGCTGTAATGCATAGCCTTTATTTTAATTGTCTAAGTTTTATAGATGTGTAAATCCATAAATTGAATTAAAGTGACTACAAATGGCTAGTATTTGAAATACATGACAGAAGGAAATAAATTATTTCTCTGAATATTTCCTATTAGGCTAAAATCAATTTCACAAATGTTGAAACATACTTTTTATGAGAGGAAATTACATCAAAAATGGATAATGTAAAATGCTATTAAAATAATCACAAATACTTTACATAGAAAAATAAAAGCACTGGCTCTCTTTATACATACATCTAAAACACAGACTTTTAGATGCTTTTCTATGAAAAAAATAGAAAGAAATGAAGAGTAAAAATTCAAAGGATTATAAATATACTTTAAAGAATAAAAAGAGAATTATAACTGAGACATATAGTGTCAAATTAAAACCTAATATATCCTTGTCATTGTAAAATAGACACAGTTAAAGGGGGGATTTGTGAGCTGGAAGACAGGTTAGAGAGGAAAAACTACATCAACCAAGCATGAAGAGATGAAATGGTAAGTTATTCTAGTTTTACCAAGCACACTTTATAAAAACCCCTTCTTCATTCCCCCTTTTCATTCCGACCTATCTGTCCAGTGTCACCAGCATGATGTGCCTACATGCTATAACTCGGCAATCTTTCCATTTCAATCTCAGTTACATATTAGCAATTTTAATTTGATTGGAAAAGAATTAAAAGCTTTAGAAATAACAAATTTGAATGCAGGTAACTACAGGCTTCATTCCAACTATCAATGATTTTATTTGGTTGTTGTATCATTTTTTTTTTAATTTGCAAATACAAATATCTATATCCTGGGAAAATAGTCTCTACTTAATCATCGTCAGCAACTAATGTCTAATTCCCAGCTCATTATGCCTTGACTTTCTTTTTCCTTTGCTGGAAATAAAAATACACTGCACTTTTTACTTTTGAATGAGACCTTGATTATCAAAAACTAAATCTCTCTACCCAGTTGCCTACAAAAGGTCAAGAAAGTATCTTCAGGAAGCAACATTTATATGGAGAGAGGTGTTTACATAGCTATGTCCCCATCCTTTAGAGTCCCAGAGTGTAAGAATAGATCTTTCTGTGTTTGTTTGTGTATGTGTCACAGAGAGTGGCAGAGAGTCAGGAGAAAGAAGGGGATAATGACAAAATGGTTCACGTATCAATTTCAATAGGACTAGGAAAGGATCCAGTATCTGTTCAATGCTTCAATCGTCCAACAATTAGAAACTACTGGGTTGAACTCCACTACTCACAGATTTACTCCCTCAAATAGTTTGATATTTAGAAAATATTATCTCTAAATGTGAGCCGAATTGGTGATTTTATAAAAGGCACAATAGGTTAAAACACCAGCAATATATGAGACTAGCACACATCTTCAGAGTAGACTCCCAGTGTTCCCTGGTGATCAAACAATACCCCCCAGGACAATTTAACTCCTGAACACATTCAAGTGAATCTCAGACACCTGAGAAAGTAAGGCCCCAGTCCCTGAAGGGTCAACTAGTTTGGAATTCATGGCTCCCTGCTCACTCACTTGGGCACCATTACAGGACCTGTATAATACTATTTGATAATTCTGAACCTTGATGATTATACCTATGAAGGGGCCACACACAGCTATTCTGTTTCGAAAGATGATTTCAGTTGTAAAATGCCACCTCCTACCTACGGCTTTCTGTTTTCTTATGTAGTAGCAATGCATGTGTTGAAAGTATTTTCTCCATGATTACTTTTAAAGTTGAACATAGATGCTCTCTACAACCTTCTAAATGTAAGGCTTGACAGTAAGTTGGAAGGGGGAAAAAAAGCTTATCAAAGGAAGCCAGTCTGGTACCATTCTTGAATTCATAAAAGTGGTGCGAAAATTGAATGTCAGAGGCAAAAAGCCAAGAGCAGATTGAAGCTTGTAAAACTCCAAAAGTTATAAAGCATTTCAGTGATAAGATAGAATCAAAGACTATAGAGTGAATGGGAACTTGCAGGGTAAGTAGGGCTCTTATAGAACCTATAAAAATCCCCACAATGGTCCTTGGAGAAAATTGAAATCTGAGAGTTGTGATTTAATAGCTAAATTTCCTCTTAGCCAAATGTGTCCACTGACATGCATTATGTAACATAGAAAGTAAATTTTTTTTTTTTTTTTTTTGCTTTACAATGTGGAGCAACTTAACATTTTCCAAATAACTTGGTTGTGAAACTTCTCTTTACGATATTCATCTCCTTTGCCAAGCATTAATTTAGCCCATGACAATATAAAGATGACTCTGGAATGTCTGTTTTCAAGGAGTTTTCAGAGTTAGACATTGCCCTGCTATTTAGATTCAGTCCAGGTCCTTGCTTCTGCTGAAACCTCTGACTCTTAAAAGGGTGTTCTTTCCTCACTAACCCTCTGGTGGTCTCAGGAATCTCCCATCGCATGGCCTTTGCATCTGCTCATCGCATGGCCTTTGCATCTGCTCATCGCATGGCCTTTGCGTCTGCTCATCGCATGGCCTTTGCGTCTGCTCACCATTCCCTCTGCCCACACTTAGCTGATCAGCTCCTTCAGATTACTCAGGTCTCAATTCAAACATCAAAAATGCTCTTCTTAAAATTCTACAGTTTCTAGACAAAAGCTAACTCATTTTTCAAGAGTATTTCGCAGTCATCCAAATACCTTAATTTGGAAAGCATCTCTCAGCGTCTATTTGCCTATAGTCTTCTTTCCCCTAATACGAAGGAGGCTCCATGAGAGGGGAGGCTTTAGCAATCATATGGACTCACATGCAGTGCCCAGAACAGGGTCTGGCATTCATCAGTTCATTCAGGATATTTAAATTGTGTTGTTATTTATAAATGAATAGTCAATATGATCTATACTAAAAATATTTCAAAATCACTATTAAGATTTTGTTTACGTGCACAGAAACAAAATTTGGGGGGACTTGAAAGTAAAGAAAGGATCCATGAGTCTTGATTGTGTGTCTCCTATGCCACCCAGAATAGAGGAGGATTCATGGAGATTGTTGTTAGTAAGAGTGAGAAAGATGCACAGCATCCTTCAAGGTAGGTAATGAGAGAAGGCATTCCCAAACTGTCTAGTGATCAGTGTAAGGAAAAGTACCAAGAGCTAGGATGGATAAACAGTAACTAAGACACTGACGAATGGGAGAATACCAACCTGTACAGTGACTGAGGCAGGTGGTGAGGAGAACAGAGCTTATCCTGGAGGAGGCAGCTCTTAGAAAGTAAAATGGCCGAGGCCATTTTATAGAACAGCCAGTCCGCACAGTGTGAAGAATACCATCCTTCCTGCATGAGGGGCAATGCACACATGAAAATTGTGGCTGAAATTGATACTGTGTAATAATTGAGCATCATACTGTAGTGAATTAATATTTTAATAAGGTTCTACATAAAGAAAGTTAAAATCAAAATATAACCATTAAAAAGGATGAGGTACCCACATTGTATATAAATAACTGCTAGAGAGAATGAATCAGGATTGAGCAGGCAAGCTCAACCCTGCAAAAGAAATATTTGTTGTTTTTTTTTTAAAGGTGGTTTCTTAACATTTCATAATCGGTTGCCTTAGGGGAAATAGTTTAGAGGCAGGAAAGGGACAATATTTTATTTATAATATAGGAAATGCTTGGACTACACCATACAAAATAATAAGATGAAGATAGAAAGAATAAAAATACTAATATAAAACAAAGATATTATGGAGAAAATGCAGGTGCTTGTGGGCTAACATAAGGAAGAGGAAGAAAATTAGATAAAGGCTCTCCATCCTTAGATGTGTCCTGTATGTTTCATGCCTCTGCTTCAGGATCTGTTCTTCTGTAGATGTTCTAAGCTGAGCCGTTCCTCCCACATCCCTATGGACACACTGACAATCTTAATGATATAATTGCCAAAAGAGCTTGAAACTTAAAATATCAGACTCAATCTGCCTGCCTTAAGTTATAGTAATGCTATTATAGTAAGGGTGGAAACAGTTCCAGAATAAGGGAGAATAACTCTTAGTTGGGAAACTAAAGAAGAATTAAGATGCGACACTAAGCTATAGGAAAACCAGATGCAAGCGAGGCCGACTTCTTCTATCAAGCTCAAGCAGGGGGAAACCTAGGTCAAGGAAGGACACTGGCAAGAGCAGGCAGCAGGCAATGGTGTCAGATGGCCTGGTCCTTCTAGAAGCTATGTACATCCATTTGAAGAGGAAGTTGGGTTGCAAGAATTGGCTCCCATTCAGCAGAAAGGAGTTGTAAGAGCCAGGAGGGAGAAAGATGTCTACCATCTGGAGAAATTGCAGGAAGGAGAATTGGAAGTCAGACAGATCAGGGGTGGGAAATGAGAGAAAGGAGAGAGGCTATCTGGCATAGAGTTTTGGGGAGGGGTTCACTCCCCCCCCTTTTAACGCTAGCATACAACTTGGACAGTCTTCACATGCAAGGAATTTCAGGAGAGGAGAGGAACCAATTTCAATTCCAAGTCTTTAGTAAAGCTGTGGTTTTGAAATGACATTTAGGAAAGCTGTCTTTTAGTATGTAAAAGTGCCTCATGTTTTAAAAATGTAAAGTCTTTAATAGCAATTCTATAACGTACGATATATATATATATATATATATATATATATATATATATATATATATATATATATATACAATTCCTTAGAGGTAAAGAAAATGATGGTTGATTTCTCAAGATTCATATTTTTTTTACTGGAAAAAACAAAACATGTAGGAAGTCCCTGAAGCACCAGCTGAGCCAAGAAGGAAAGCCAAGTGAGTCAGGACTTTTGGATAAGATCAGGGAAATTAGACCCTCCTTCAATCAACTATTATGTTTGTCATTTTTGTGCAAGTCCATATATTCAGCAAACATCAACTTCCTGTTATAGTAACTGGGAACTGTACCCACGTGAAAGCTATTATGATAACTGAAATTTAAAATAATTATGTTTACAAATGTTCTCACCCATGCTTTTGGTATATTTTGAAAACTGCGTAATTATTATGTATTTGTTGTGTTGCTAACATCCATGTTCTTCGTTGAGAGGAATTTCGGGAATTATTTGCTGACAGAGTTGTTTAGGCTGGCTTTTCTCTTACTGTTCTGTTGTAGGGATCCCATGTTCAGCTGCAAAAGAGGGACAAAGTCTTATGTGGATCTGGGGTTTTGAGACTTTAGATAAAAGATGCTGTGAGCACCGACTTGGCAGATGGGAGCATGGGGTTCTTCTGTCCAGTCTATAATAAATTCATTGTGTAGCTAGCTGTATGTGCCACGTGCCTTTTCTCAATCCCCCTTTCTTCATCATTAAAGATGGAGGAATTACAAAATCTCTGCGGTTCAATATGAATGCTATCATAGCATCATTTTGCACCTACTGCTTCAAATGTGGCACCTGTGAGCTCTAAACGACGTAATCCCCTTTGCCTGTATTACAATTCACTGTGAATACTGATTGTGCAAAGGGAGGGTGTGATCTTCCGTGAGCAGGAGACAGGTTACCCTCCTCAGGCTGCTTACTCAGAACAGCCATTTTGCTCTCCCTTTGGCTGGCTGCCTCTCCTGGTAATTTTCTGCTGCAGCTCTCTCTTTACCCTAGCCAGCAAGAGGAAAATGAATTCACCCAGCAGTCTCAGCCATCCCTTTGGATATTTTAGGGAGAGAACACGCCAGGCATTTCACTGTTAATTATCAGCAGGCTGACTGCTGTGGCCCCCTGCTGTGCCAGTTTGAGAGAAGAAACTCTTTACACTGCTTATTGGGCTCAGCTAAATAAATATTACCCAGCATTAGTGTTATCAAAGATAAGATAAAGGTCTGAAGTCTGATTCCCTGGAGGGGCTGTGGGTATCTGAGTTTTCCATTATCAGTTTTCATCCCTGTCCCCACCCCACACCATCTTTTAACTCACTGCAACAAAATTCTTTTTCTGCCCCCTGAACATTCAGTTGGCATCAGAAGCATATATTTGAATCCAGTGCTTAAGGTTGGAAACCTCTGAGCTACTGGGTTTAAAGGCTCCAGAATCGCCTATGCTATCAGAATTCAGATTTCTTAGCAATATATTTTGAATTAGCACCACCTCAACCCTCCTCCCCAAAAGTAAGTTGTGAAAGGCCTAAGTCAGCGAGCTGCTGTAATTGGGTTAAAGGTGAAATTATGACCCCTCTACAAGCCAATTATGGCCCCAAAAGAATCCCCATATTTCTTTAAGCTATTTAAAAAGCAATTCTTTTTCTTTGTGACCAACTCTTTTTCTCTGTAACTGAATATCGAGCAATGAAAATAAGCCCTAGAAGCAATTATTCCCTATTTTCAGCAAAGATAAGAACCAAATACCAAGAATAGATTCGAAACACAGTTAGTCCGGAAAGGGATTTGAGAAAAGAAACAGGTATGGCCAAAGCACACAAAAGCCTTACTCTCACTGTTTTAGAAAGACATGCTACGTTTTGGCATGGACTTGAATCGGTATACGTACTTCCATCGTCATTTAAGTGTAGCTTGGGGTTTCTCTTTCATCGGTATCTAGGCAGCTGTTGCATGTGGTCCTCTTTCTGTACCAGTCTGTAGCAAGTGCAGGAGATATATGCCTATGTCCTTTTAGAACTTAACACTGTTCTATTCTATCTGAATCCCAAGGCTCACTCAGAAAGGCTAGAGCGTCTGCATGCTGTCTAGCTGAGTTGGTAATTTAATGACTCAGGTTTCTGTTCTTTTGGGATATGGCTAAGCCAATGGGGTTTTTGTTCTTGTTGTTGTTTTGTTTTTGTTTTTGTTTTCTGCGATAAGGCTGTTAGATGTTCTCAGTAGAATTGAGCCAAAGTGGTTTGATCTTGATTGTCTACCTTTCTTTCTGTCTCAATTCTCCACTCGAGTATTGATTTGTTGGCATCATCTTGTAACTAAGTTACTTCTACAAATTGACTTTTATTGTGGGTTAAATCTTCATAAAAACATTACCAGTGGTGGAAGCTAGTCTACGTTACCAAATTCCTAGCTTAGCCACACAACATTCTGTAGACCACTAGTTGTTCCTTTCACGATCTGATGGTCAATGGGATGACGGAGCTTATTGACCAGAATTACAAGCTAGTAGCAGGCTACCTGCCATTAAGCTGTAGGTGGAAATTACAGCATAGTAATCTGGAGAATATTTTATTTGGGTCTATCAGGACTTTAGAAGAGAGAGAGAATCTACTCATAATTTTTTACATGTCCCCCCCTCTCATGTATTGTTTACATGCCTTTCACTGTTCATACTCAATGAACTAATACCTACATAGATCTGTTGTAAAGCAATACCCTGGAAATGTAAACATTTCCCTTCTGGCAGAAGGTTCCATAACATTCGGGAAATTACAACTTGAAACATTCCATCCCAGAGGGAGGCTCACTAAGACATACAAAGTGAACAACTCACAGGTTTTAGGAAGTCCCTGGAAGTTACAAGATTCACAAAGTTCTTCCTTCCCCAAGATTATTAAAGCAGTACAAATTGCTCAGGAGAGCTCCAACCTACTGAACTATGTGCAAGTTTTACAGAAATGCTCCTAGGTCACATTCCATCACCCAAACTGAGGAATACATTTCAATAATGCAGCTGTCTTTGAGACATCCATGTTTTAATGTAACTCTTAAGTAACCCTTCATCCATATTCCTGTAAGAAATCAAATAAATTCAATGGCTTGTCAAGTTAGACTTTGGTAGAATTGTTTTTCCAGTTTGCCATCCATACTTTATCTGGGGGAGCAGATGGTTTCCCCCCCCCCCAGGAAAGTCACACAACAAGGGAAAAAGCTACAGATTGAAATCCCACTAAGATAGTCTCTCCTTTGGGTGCTAACCGTTCATGGGTCATGGGTGGAAAGGTTTTATAAAAGAATGAGAAGTAAAAGCATGAGCAAGCCATTGTGCACAGGATACTCATTAGTCAATCCCTAGGCTGCCTAAAGGGAAATTAGCTGTCCAGATTCACTGAAAGAATTTCACTGAAACCAAGATTATTAATTTGGTGATCCTGAAGGGTTAACGACATAGTCACATTTAATCTCTTGGTTTGTTTTCTTCCTTGTGATGACTTCCCCTTAATCTCCCCCACCCAGTGTGTGTGTGTGTGTGTGTGTGTGTGTGTGTGTGTGTTGGTTCTGATGGTGGTTCTACGTGTGTATGAATGTAGATTATATCATTTCCAAGTTTATTCTCTTGAGACAAGTTCTATCCATGACACTCAAGTTTTTCTCATGGCTAGCAAACCGCTGGTTGCCCTGTCTTTGTCTCCCATAGTGCTACAGGCATGGGCAGCAATGGCCAGCCTCAGGATCCCGTGGACTCAAAATCAGGTTCTCATGCTTGCCCAGAAGTGCCCTTAACCACTAACCCATCTCCCCGTTTTTGGACATTTTAAGTGAACTTAAATTTCAGAAGTGAAAGGCCCAAGTCTCACTGCACTCATTTCAGTTTTACAGTCTCTAAGTTCTTTTCCTAAAGCAGGCATGGCCAGCGGGGCAATTCCATTGTACCCCTGTTACATAGGATAACTGGTAGAATAGCATCTAGAAACAATGGCTCTACCTCCTCATCTTAGTAATGTGAGTAGAGAAGGCATGAAAGTCTTAGATGGTGACACTGGACAGAATTTCAATAGTATCTGATACAATTCATTCAGCGGCAGATGAGGAAATCGGCAACAAACATGGAAGGGTTGGCTTAAGATTTCATACCCAATTCTGGACAAAGTCAGAGCCTGACGTCACCATTCTCCATTCCACAGCCACTTTGTCCCACGCTCAGTAATGTTGGCTTCATTTTTCATGCATTTTGTTTTATTTTAAGCTTACTTTTTAACCGACACATGATGGATATTGCTGTTTCTCCTTCGAAAACCTAAGGGTATGCCACTGGACTTTCCTGGATAGTTGAACTGGGAAGAAAAATCCTTCCTCATCGTGATTTTTATCACTTACACATTGCAAAAGCATTCGTGCCTTCTCATCCCTTCTCAGGCTGGAAAGTCAAATTACACTGCAGTTCATTTGGCTTGATGCTTATCCTGGGTCACTTCTGGGCTCTAGCCTGGGTTCTGGTGGAGCCAGGAAATTGCCAAAAGCCATATGGACTCCCCGGGCTACCTCCTGAATGAGGTTGGAGGGTACACACTTAGGAACTGACTCTCTCCAAGAGATGAAACAGATGGCACGTCAGATATGAATATGCATGGTGTGGTTCCTACGGTTGCTAAATAAGTATGAATTTTAGGTGGATTCATGAAAAATCAGAATTTTCATAAGTGAAATGAAAACTAAGCCAAGGAAAACACAAGGCTCTTCTGGAAGCTGTGCATTATTCTTTGTTTATTGACATTGGCCTCTGCAGCATGCTCCCACCTCCAGAGAAACCACTAGAGAGTAACAGGGAGACATGAGTGAAATCTGCAGCAAAGGATACGTTGTGAGATCCTGGAGAGGTAAAGCAGAATTAGCATCCAGAAGAACAAGAACGGAAATTGCTTGAGTTCGCCCTCTGTGCATATAATACTTGGTCCTAGTGAATAAATTGTCCCTTGGCTTTTTCAGGTCTTTCCTGGCCCCTTACAAATAATTCCAGAGGGATGATACTACCACCAACTCTGAATACTTCACATTTCGCTCTTGGCTTCCCCAAAACAAGGTAGACAAGTCATAAGAGTAATGCAAGTCCTTCTACCAGGAGAGTTAATTAAGCAGATGGATTCCACAAATCCCCAATACAAACAGGACCCATCACAGGGCCCAAGCTCATTTCCCAGTAATTCTTCTTCTTCTTCTTCTTCTTCTTCTTCTTCTTCTTCTTCTTCTTCTTCTTCTTCTTCTTCTTCTTCCTCTTCCTTTTCCTCTTCCTCTTCCTCTTCCTCTTCTTCTTCCTCTTCTCCTTCTTCTTTTGTACAGAATAGAGTTTACTCAGGTCATGAGAGGGTAGTAGAGGCAGAGAGAGAGAACAGTGGAATAGAGAAGTAGAGGAGTAGGCCATGAACACTGAGAGAGGGGGGGGAGGGAAGAGGGAGAGAATGAGTAAGGCTGGGAGAGCAAGAAGGCAAGAGAGAGGAGGGCAAGAGCCTGCCCAGTAATTCTATCTTGCATGTTCAGTGTTGTACAGTTTACAAAAACTTTCATTACTCAAAATATTAGATTTGAATTTTATTGAAACCATGTAAAAATTTAAATCCATTAATAAGTGAAAAAAAGAAAAAACTTCAAAGAGGTTAAATAACCACTCATGGACATACAGGTCAGGTGACTTTAACCCGAGTACTTTTGATTCTGACCTATAATGAATCTAGCCGGTCTTTCACCAGTGAACCACCAGCCAAAGAGGTTTTTACTAGGGAAAAAAAATTCAACTTATTCTAGAACCCAGACATGGTCTGACTTCAGGAAGTCATTGTACTGGTTTATAGAACAAGGCAATAGCTCCCATATTTTAGAAACATTCAAAAGGCAGTGGATTATTATTTATCATCTCATTTGTGCTAGCTCTTGATCTCCCTTGCTTCTCATGATCTTTTGTGGGTCTTATTTGATCTAGAATATATTACCTTTTCATTCATACCCTTTTGACGCTATGAGCTATTACTTTTGGGCTATTTTGTTAAACAGCAATGGCTGACTGATACTGTCATTCATTTTCTTTTATCTTCTTGACTCTAGTTCAATTGCAAATAAAGTCTACTCTTTGTTGTGACTACTGTATCTTCACAGGCCCTGAAGTGCTCTCTAAGTTACAGATGATTGGGGTTTTCAATGTTAGAATCCATATCACCACAGAATTAAGAAAGCCTATTATTAGGATGGGAGGGAACACTTGGGGAAAAGAATATATAACTGGAAAAACATTACATTGTAAGATATAGAATGAACACTAATGGCGTGATTGAAAATACTGAATATTCAACAGATGTTTTATACGTTATCCAGTTAGAGAAAACAGAGTGACTAGACATTTCTCACTTTGCGTAGTGGCCTGAAGCTGGACATGGTACAAATGAGAAGAAGCCCATCCCCCAGAGAGCTGTTTGTGAAGACAGATAATGCAGCTCGTGGTAGAAGACATTGAGTGGGTACTGGATTTATTGATGTATGAGGTTCAGATTCAGTGCAGGGCAAGAATGCCATTTCAGCTTCCATGGCTGGCTGTACCGTAACTTCCAAAAGCCCCAGAAAACCCAGTTCTTTTGCCTGCCAAGAAAGGTGCAACAAACTTATCCGAGCAAAGATTATATGACTTTCTGGGTTTTTCAATGGTTCAGATCCCTCCATTCCTGAAAGAACAACAAAGCTAGGATTGGAGAATGTCCAGATACCCACCCTCCCATAAAAAGGGTTTGTTCTCTGGAAACCTCCCTGGAGGTTCACGCCTGGCAAGCACTGAGTGAAGAAATAAGACCGGGAGTGAGCAACCAGCCTCTGCTCTACCCACCCCTCAGCATTTCTACTCTATTTCATCTCAGTTGGATCAAAGCCATCTGTCTGCCTCCTCCAATGTGCCCTTGCTCCAGACCTATGGTTCAGACATCACAAAGCCCCCAGCATGGCCTCTGATCTCATTTCCTCTTTAATCTCTGGTGCAGCTCATTCCAGACTTAACTTTTGATTCCTATAGATTCTCCATTCGGTTCTGAATCCCTTTCTTAATAACCCTCAGTGGACTGTTTATACACAGCTCTCAGCCAGAGCACAGCCCCAGGAAGGTGAGCTATAGTTCTCAGTGTTTTACATACTCTCAGTCTGTCTGTCTGTCTGTCTCTCTCTAATAGCATCATGCTGGTTGCTGGAGTACCCACCCAGCGCTGCCACTTACAAAGCACTTTATTCTGCACTAATTCATCTGACCCTCACAGTGGTGGTCTCAGGAGGCAGAAGTGTAACAGGGCTCTAACTGCTCAAATGAGGACTCAGAATAAAAAGAAGAGACCCCTGCTGGTGTATAAAGCAGCCAAGACTTAAATCCAATTTTGCTGGGTTTTTCTTTTTCCCCATCGTGCTATTTTTAAAAGCACTAGTGTTGCTGAAATTCTTGGGCATTCTTTATAAGACTGAATCATAGAAAAGACAATCACTAAGAAACGGAACGGGTTGGTATGGTTACAAACTGACTGGAAGAGAAGTGACTACAGCTATGGCTCTTGCTCAGACGAATGGCAATTACATGACCGCATGTGGCAGCTGACTAGTTGACTACAAGACCTTAGTGGGCTGAATGGGCTGCAGTAAGAAGTCCGTAAGCCTTGTAAAAGCTGGCCTCCCTCCAAGCCTTGAAAAGTAGAGAAAGATAAAAATACAGAGATAACACTGACTACATTGTGAGCATATGGACATCTATTTGAACTGGCTTAAAAAATATTTACATTCCAAAGTAATGGGGGCATTTGCGCTTACAGAGAGATCAGGGAATGCTAAAATCTACATCTTACTTTGATGTCCAGCTTGCGCAGTGGTCATGGTCTACTCTGACTTCAGTTCAACATCAGTTTGAGCTTGAGACAGCAGATATTCTTGGGAAAGGTCATTAACTCCTGAAGTTGAGCAAGTTCAGCTTGGTCTTGTTCTTTTCTTCACATATTCCTCATACACTTAGAATGTGCCAGCCGTGGGCACTGGAACAATTCACAAGATAAAGCCCTTGATCCCAAGGGACTCATTCTTCAGAGGAGACCTATTATTGTATTATTTACCCAACATTAATGCATGAAGTAAATGCGGGGGGGGGGGGGGGCGGGACCTTTTGGCACCGCTGCGGTGGACAGGGTCTATTTTGGATAGGTTGACCTTTGTAGCATCTGGGGTCTCACTTTACCTGTGGAGGGGACATCCAGCATGACCGAAGGGCCGAGATGCTCAGCGGCGAGTTTAAGAAACAGACCAACATAACTAGTCAAGAGGGAGGGGGTCTCACAGAAGACCAGAACATGAGAAACGGCAGGCAAAGGTCATGGAGAGTCTTCTCAGCTTAGCAACGACTTTGGACAGAAAAAGATATTCTGCAAACAATGGCCTTTTTGCTTTGTTTTGTTTTTGCTTCCAGCCCAGTTTTGACTGATGTACGAAGAACTGAGAACCCTCTCTCCTTGTGAGGAGCCCAGCTGGTATGGCCTAGAGAACCAAGCAGCTTCCCACTGCTTCTCTGTGAGGCAGGACTTGAACCTGGTGCCTCACTGAACGTGTCACTGACCATCTAGCAGGAGGTAAAAGCACATCAAGGCCCCAGGTAGTTTCGTCAATCCGAGGGGTAAGAGTCGCTCCACGTAAATCTTAGCAGGATTGGCCTATGGTTCCTGGGGCTTAGGAGCAATCCTTGCTGAGATGTGCCTTTTGGTTGGTTAAGACAGATAGGACCCTAAATGTAGGTATCTTCCAAAGATGGGTTGGTAACCAGCAGAATGGTTATTTTGAGGATACTCAAGGCCTCCAGACCCTAAGTCCTTTCTCTGAGCAATATAGATATTTTTAGAGCTATAAATTATTCGATGCTTCTGCAGATTTCAGGCTGGGAGTCTGAGCTGGAACCTGTTTTTAAGGCCAGAAACTCCTAAGGAGTTTTGTTTGCTCCCCACCTACACCCCTACCCCCACCCGGTCCCAGAATGAGGCCTCTGTTATGGTTTAGCTGCTTCAAAAACCCTGAGTCATTCCAATGGTCTTGTCTCTCCTTTTTCCCTCCCGCAGCTCTCCTAGAGCAGAACAATCTTGGAACAACCCCTACCCCCTCCCCCGTAGCGGCCGCTGCGGACACAAAGTGGGGGTGGCACAACCCGGGCAAGCCGGCGGGGAGGGCGCCAGGGACGAGGCGCAGGCTGTGGGCGGAGGAACCGTGTCCCCGGTGCCGCAGTGAGCGGGTGGCGGAGGAATGCGGGCAGGCAGCCTCCTGAGTCACTGCGGATGCGGGGCGCTGGAGCCTGCAGAGGCGGGGGCGAGGTGCGGCATCCCCTGGGCCAGGGGTCCCTCTGGCTTTCCATTCCAGACAGCCTGTGCGCATTTCCACGGGGGCCCTCGGGGGGCTGCACTCTCAGTGTCTTGTCACTGTTTGTTTATTTCTACATCTGCCCCGCGGAGATCCCCCTTAGACCAGAGACTTCTAAGCCACCCCCGGATGGATTTGGCGAGGCGCCCAGAGCGTCATCAGAACTTGGGACATCAGTAAACAGCACTGAGAGGAAGGAGGAGGAAGGGAGGGGAGAGGAGAGCAGAGGGCGGGAGAAGATCAAAAAGGCAAAACCCAACAAAAGGAGGCAAAACAAGCTTGAAGGGAGCTGGGGACCCTCCTAATCTGCGGTGCAGAAGCCCACTCTTCCGTTGAATAGAAAGTAAAGCCCCTGTAGCAGTGGGGGTCCTCCCAAGCCTTAAGTTACTTAAATCAGAGCCAAGGTTCCCAGGGGTTGGGGGCGGGGTTGGGTGGGGATAACCAGATGAAAGTCTTTTGCTCATAAAATCGGGGAAGGTTCAAAATGCTGTGCTGCCAATACCACTTGATTGTAAGGCCTTGCCTGCTTCTCCACCATAACCTCCAAGCCTAGAGCCAGTGAGTCCCAATATGCCTTTAAGTGCCCCTTTTACAGGTTAGGAATCAGATTCCGGGGAGGAATGTGGGCAAGAAACACAGGGTGGAGTTTTTGACCCATTTCTTTTCCTTAGCCCTTCACTTCAATTTCTCCCATATTAAAACTAATGGAACCCCCCGGGCCCACTCCAGGCCCAGAGTTCAACTTCAGTCGGGAAAACAGAATTCTGAGTGCCAAGCCCCGAGTAGATGCCCCTAAACAACTCCCACCCCACGCACCCCGGGATTGTCAACAGCTGCGGGCAGCAGCTTCACAAGTTTCTGGGGCATCTCCGCGCACCGAGAGAGGTGTGTCTCCTGCGGCAACAAGAACAGATTTTTGCCATCTCATCCTCACTTTCGCAGTCTCCAGTTGGCTTCTTGTGATTGGCCAGAACTTTCCCTCTTAGAGATGAGGAGAAGCCAGCCCTCCAACCAGCTGAGAGCAAACAACACTCCACCGCCTCGCAGCCTCAGACCCAGGACGCTCCACCCCCTCCCATGGCCAGGCTGGAGCCCCGGGAGCAGAATGGTCCTCTCTTCCGGAAACTGTGACCATTTAAAGCGGGCAAGGAGGGGGCGTGCGGCCTCTGGGCACCGAAGCTGGTCTGCTCTTTCTATTCTGTCATTGAGGTTGTCCCTGTGTGTCCTTCAGCTTTCAGGAACAGAAGTTCTTCAAAATTGGACTTGAAAAGTTGCTATGGAGGCTGGCACCTCGGTGTTCACCGAAGGTGGTTGCTAATACACATTAGATTAGGGACAAGTCACCTTGCTGCCTTCCTACCTGAGTCTCACCTGTGGCTTCCCTCAGCATGGGAAACTACTGTTTTAGAGTCACCTGTAATATTTCCAGGCCCACCAGGGTGAGGCATAATTAGTTATCAATAGCCCCAATTTACACGTCTCTGCTTTGGCTGTGCATTAGAACTGCTTGGTGTGAAATAATACTGATACACAGCTTGCCTCCGAAACTATGAAAATCACTGTTATGCAAGCGTTTTCCAAAAGTTCCTCCGCGTGACTGTAGCACACAGTAAGTCTGAAAGCATCATCCCTAAGGGTGGGCAACCATGCTTGTCTTCTAGTAACGCACACTAGGAACTCTGACTCTCAACGGCTCTCTTGTTGTCACCTGTAGAAAGTCCCCACGTAAATCAGCACAAAAGAGATCACCAGTCTAGTGAATTATATCCACGCTCAGCAGAAACAAATGACTTCCGTTTCACAGAAGCCGCGGGAGCCTCTGGAGTGCAAGACATCCTATCGGAGATAATTTGTCACATAGCTGCACACTGCCTTGTTTTACCTTGAAAAGCAAGTTCTGACAGCAAAACCAAAGCGCCACATGTTTGGTGTTCATGGTCAAAAATGGAGAAGTAAATGGGACGTTTCTACTTTCCACTTAATGGCTGTCAAAAAGGAGGGTAAGGGGCCTGACACAGATAGCTCTTGAGTTCTTTCTTCAATGACTATTAAAAGCCATGATAGGATGGGACTGTAGAGATGACTCAGCAATCAAGAGCATAGACTTCTTCTTCTCAAGGATCCGGGTTCAATTCCCAGCACCTACATGGCAGCTCACAACTGTCTGTAGCTCCAAGTTCTGACATTCTCATATAGATATACATGCAGGAAAAACACCAATGCATATAAAAGAAAAAGAGAAAGAAAAGTGTGGGGCGCCGCCCACACATTCCCACGCATTCCGTCATGGCGCGGATATCCGGCTGTGGGGCACCGCCCACACATTCTCACGCTTTCGCCATTACAAGATGGTGCTGATAAACAAGCCATGTGCGCGCACGCTGGGTAACTTTTCCAGTTCATGAGTTCTGCCTCTTCTGTGGCATCATAGGGCCTGGTGAGCTTCAACCAGCCAGAGGGCTCCGCGTCCAAAGCAAGGACTGATCCCTTTATAAGGGGACGGGCTGGATAGCTCCTCTCTCTCTTCCTCTCTCTTCTTCTCTCTCTCTCTTCCTCTCTTCTTCCTCTCTTTCTCCCGTTGGTTTTCGGCCGTCTCGTGGAGCTTGTTCGTCCTGTTCGTCTCCTTGGATCTCTTGGTTTTCTCCGTCTTTTTCGTCACGTGAAGCAAGTACCGGTTTTTCCAGAGCAATAAAGTTTACCGCAGAAGGATTCTATTTTGTGTGCTGCGTCGTTCTTGCAGGCGAGACGGTTGCGCGGGACAGAAAAGAAAACTTTAAAAAGGAGCCATGATAGGTTAGTAATTGGTTAATGTGAAAAATATTAGCATTTAATTATATGTTAATAATAAATAGTAATTCAAGACAAACTGGCTCCTGGAGTGAATTCTAAAGACTTTCTTAGCAGCCAGCCTAACAGTGGCACAGGAAGTTAGCAGGCAGCAGTGTTTGGTACTGGGTGTGTGCAGAAACACTCAGAAGAACAGTAAGACGATACACTAAATGCTTTGCATCCCCTTCTTGATCAGAAGCAGACTTGGAAAATGTGTTCTCTGCTCAGAGGGTTATGGGTGCTGTGAAGCCTTGGCTTACTAAGTTTTAGAAGTTGCATCACTGAGCAATTGCGGTATAACAAATTTCCCCTATGCTTACTTGTTAGAAAGTGGTTCATTTGGTTCCTCGCTGCACAGAGCAGCAGTTTTTGGTGGGTCAGTTGTTTGGTTCTTCCGGTCTCTTCTGGCTAGCTTTATCAAAGATCGATCATGTTGGTAAAATGGGCTAAAATGCCATTTCATTTCTAGGCTGACAGAAGTGACTAGGCCAAGTGTCTCTTCACCCTCAGCAGCCTGTTGTGGGCCTGTTCTCATGGCACAGTCAACGTTCGTAGCATTAAGCCAGAAATCGCCCGAAATCTCTAGAGTCTGAACATTCTCGGTGTTGCTGCACCTCATTCTCTTTGTCAAAACAAGTCACAACTCCACTTCTTCAGTGGACAGCATTGCAAAGTCACATGGCAGAGAGCCAACAAGAACTCGCAGATGAATTAAATGTCCCTCCCTGGCTAGCAGAAAAGAACTAAAGTCAAGGAGCTTTTCCCATCCTCCTGTGATCACGCAAGGCAATTCTGACCAAACTGGGTCCCTGCTGATATTCTGCCCTCACTGCCCCACCCCCCCTTCAAGAGTTATTTCTTGTAAGACAGAAAGCACAGTGAGTCTCATATCGCTGCGCCACGGTTAAAGAGGACATTCTCTAAACTTACTACTTTACAGAGGAAGATCAGACAGTCTTCTTCTCAGTTATCCACCAAATACAGAAAACAGGGCAGGTGTGAGTTCTGTCTCCACAGAGCAAGCGGTTGAGCATTTATATGGTGTGGACTGAGCTTGAACCAATCAGAACCATCTTATTCCTCCTCTGGATTCAGTTTCCTTCTCCATGTGCTATGGCATGGAGATGCTGGTGTGTATAGCGGAGACAGTCATCTATATGTGTGGACGGTGAGATCATTAGCTTTTGATGGGGCTTGCTGCCTTCCCTGAGCCCACGCTCTTCTCTCTACTTCTGACCAGGTTCTCTTTGACTATTCAGTGTGGTGTCTTATTCCTGTCTTTGTTTCATAAGCAATCATGGGATTATCTTGGTCAAATCTAAATAACAGGTGGAGAAAATGTAGAATTAAGAGAAAAGAAGTCAGAGAAAGATAAGACAAACACAGGACATCCTTGTATGTCCAACATCTACAGCAAGATCTGGTACACAGGAAGAATGAGCTTCAGTCGATGAGAAAAGCTACCTGCTATGAAAACTGGGAGAGGAAATGATTTTTATAAAGGCTGTGCCGCATTATTAGTTAGTAGTTCTTATTTTTCTTCCGGATGCACAAGTGAAATCACATTTATCATTTCATTGATTTTCATTACTTACATGGCTAGGGTCTTTTGAAGTCACATTTTAGCAAGCTAATACCACATGGGAACTGATTCTTTATCTGGGTCAAGTTTAGTTAAATATCATCATGTTCTTTGAGAGGCCAACAAAAAGTTGTGTGTCTTACAAGATCCTTGGTCCAAGTCGAAGCACCAGTTATAATAATTCTCTTATGCAGAGAAGAGGCAGGGGAGGGGAAGAGAAGCGAGGACAGGGTAGAGGAAATATAACAACAAAACTATCTTAAACCTCAGTCCTAACCTCCACACTTTATATAGGTATCATTAACTTTTTTTTCACTAATAGCCTTTTTGTGTTTAAGCATCATTTGGGATACTGTATTACATTTGATTGTTATGTCTTTGTAGACACCTCTGGGATGTGACAGTTTTTCTCACTGTCCTTTTTGAGAGTGACCTCAACAATTTTGAGGAGATCTGGTCATGTATCATGGATAGTGTTTTAAAGTTGACTTTAGCATTTTCTGATTTTTTTTTTCAAATTTTGACTAGGTTATGATTTCATAGAGAAGGAACTTTCTCAACCTTCCTAATACTACAACCCTTTAATATAGTCCTGATGTTGTGATGACCCCCAACCATAAAATTAGTTTCATTTCTGCTTCATAACTGTAGTTTTCCTACTGTTATGAATTCCATAATATAAATATCAGTGTTTTCATGGTAGTCTTATGTGACGTTTGTGAGAGCGTCATTCAACTCCAAATGAATCGAGACCCAAACAGGTTGAGAACTGCTATTATAGAAGACTCCAAAGGATGAAGTGACATTTTAGCATATCATTTCAAGGGGACTTACAAACAAGCTGGCCTCCCTATGATGCTTAACTAACCAGATCATCTTGTCATATAGGATTTTCTAGGGCTCTCCAATATAAAGTTAATATCTTTCTCCCTCCTCATGCACCGTTCTCTGGAATGCAGCTGATCACCACAGCCCATACTCAAAGGAAGAAGACGTCTGTCATCTGCACAAGAAGTCATGTCATTTACTGGAATGCTATTTGGAAAGTGAAAGTGGAGATGATGCTTCAGAAGACTATCATGCTGAACAGCCTAAGGGGTTAGAGACTTTTCATATCATAAACCTGGAAAATGGACATATTGAAGGGTTGAAGTGAAAACGTGGGATGCTAGCTGGTGGTAAAAGTAGTAAGTGGACATGTGTTCTTAGAAATGGATCTCTGTTCTTACTAATAAACCCGGACAGTGGTGCCCACTGAAGATGCTGCAGATGCTTCCCTCGCACACTGAGAAACTCTTCTACTATATCTTTGAAGTAGGTTGCAGTGCAGATGTACATTTGTCTTCATCGAATTTGAAGCCACACCCCTAACTCTCCTGACCAGGTGCTGGTCCACAGAAGAACCCCGACATAATAGAATTGCATGAGCAAATTCTATTGTTTCTTTGAACATTCAAAGAACAGGCTGGTTGACAATGACATCTTTGCATCCTGTGAAAGACTAGGCCCTTGTCAATTTTCTAGTGCATGGTTGTTGCTTTATGTTTGTACTGCATCCTCTTGTGAGTCTCATTTTACTTTATTGTGTGTTTTTTTTAACCTATGTATAAGCCCTAATTATTCTTACGAATGTTTCCACCAAAGAAAGAAGGATCATTCTCCACTCAGTTCCTGCTACCTGACTGACAGTTTTGTAGTTGCTATTTCTAGCAGGTACACTTTATGTCAGTGGTAAAAATGTCATTCACTTATGCTCGGCAGTTTAGCCTTCTGGGTGAGAGTAAATATAGGGTCTGATTGTCATAAAAGAAACATATGCTTCCACCAAAGAGATTATCTAAATATTTATGGGAAGCATAAGCTTTTTCTGAAAAGTGTAGCAAACATAGCAAGGCACATAGTAAATGAGTCCTCTTTTGAGAATTGCCAGGGTCCAGGGCAGGCACTGCTGCTCTACCCGAGGAGACCATTGAAATTAACAGTCTGGCGTCCTGCCATTAGAGAGTCTTGGCTGGGAGACAGACTCTGGACACAAAACAGGTGGCCATTTCCACTCTTCCTGGGCACAAAATCTAATTTCTAGCACAAGCTGTGACAGCAAGAGATGCTGCAAATGAACGGAACTTCATTTTGTTCCAGAAGTTCTCTGTGTTCTGATAAGACGGGGAAACTTGGTTCTCCAGAGGGAAAATATACTGTTAATGAGAATTAATGATAAACTTGAGAGAGGCAAATATCCTCAGGGATTCAGACCATGACTGTTAGATAATATCCAGGTTACATTGGGGTGATAAATGCACTCCTTTCTGCTGACTTGTTTAAAACAAGATTATTTTCAGAGTTTGAGTCTGCATATACCATTATTAATGGAGGCAAACCCAGAAGGATTTGGTATCTGCCATCTTCTTGAACAGAGAGACCTCTTCTTTGATTTGTTCTAACTAGCTTCTGAGGTTTGAAAAGGTTTGTCCAGATTAGCCTTCATTTGAGATCTTGCCTAAAAGCTGATGGTATCCTAGGTCCATGCCTCAAAGAAGCTCCAAATGACTAATTCCTGAGTCCTGAGGTATATAGGGTTTGCTGTATCTGAGCTATATAGGGTTTGCTGTATCTAAACTATATAGGGTTTGCTGTATAGAACGAGGGTTGGGTGGCTGGAGATATGGCTAAGAGTTTGAGAGCACACATTGCTTATGCAGAGGATGTAAGTTCTGTTCCCATTACCCATATCAGGTGCCCCAGAACTGCCTATAACTCTGACTTTAGAGTACTTGATTCCTCTGACCCTCAAGAACATTGGTACTCATATGCTTAGACACACACACACACACACACACACACACACACACAATTTTGAATAATAAATAAATATTTTAAAAGACTTTGGGCAAGTGAAATTTTTGTTCCAAACTGTCCCCCTAGCATTAGGAAAGTAAGAGTTGTCCACTGGGAATTATAAAATTCTTTATTTCGGTGTCAAAAGTGTTTCGTAAAGTTGGGTGTGAGCCATGAGATGAAACCATGCTTAGAGTAATGAAAGCCTATTACTGCAAGGCCAGAAGCAATAAGATTCTGAGCCAGGAAGTACATTCTGGAGCCAAATGCAGCCCTGCCCCCAGTGGTATGAATGGCAATGCTTAGTGAAACCAGTGACCCCAGTCCTGAAAAGAACAGATTGCCAGCAATAAAAATGTCTTCATTTGGCCCATATCCAGGGTAGTATTCTGGTTCAGTGTGGACCGTACATGGCACATTTGTGTTAGTCAGACTCCTAACCTATTTATGTGTTTTCACTTGGTATTTATAGCTACTGTGCCCTTCAGTGAAAAGAACAAGCAGATGATAACTAAATAAAATTATAATCTTGGAGCTGGAAAGATGCCTCAGCTGTTAAGAGCAAATGCTGGCCCTGTAGAAGACCAGAGATAGTTCTCAGTACCATGTCAGATATCTCACAATACAACTACAGTAATTCCAACCCCAGGGAATTCATTGTCCTTTTCTGGCCTGTAAATCCATCTACATGCATTTGTAAATATGTGCGCATATAGATATGCGCACACACATGCACATATACATACAAATGGGAACAGGTACCTTATAAGATGATATAGGGATATCTAATGTTCTGTCAAATTACAACTTGCCACTTTGATTCACAAAAATAGAATTTTAAACTCAAATCTTACAATTGGTTTAAATAAAACATTCTCCTTTGAATTAAAAAAAATGTAATATTAAAGCAATACATGCATGTTGTACAACAAAGTCATGTTACTTGCAATACCAGCAGCCACAAAGCAGATCAGTTTTACATATGTGTGTGTGTACAAAATGTGTGTATAGATAGTATATGAAAGTTATGTGTGCAATATATAAGGTATATATATAATATTGTAAATCTGCTTTATTCTTTTAACAAATTTTGATTAATATTTTCCATGGCTTGATATATTAAGAATGTGAATTTAACGGCTATGTGACATTATCTTTCAAAGGTATGCATCAACATTCTTGTTCCCAAGCATTTCGAGATATCCCACTTTTTATACTAATTAAAGCTCTGAGGTTCAACTACAGCATTCAAGGCACTATGAATTTTTCTTCTTTCTATATTAGATATGAGGTGTAACTGAAATTTATCACTAAAACAGACAGTACCTCCTCCTGGTGTTAAGGGGGTATACTTTGAAATTTCTCTCAAAGAACAGAGAATGATACGGCTGGCATTGATCATTTGTATCTCATTTGTAAGTTTAATTAAACCAACTATTATAGAACATGGCAGAATCTCTGTCTCTTAGACAGACATAACTCATCCCAGATGTTTATGTTTTTCTCCACCAACATAGAAAATATGTAGAGTTGTTTCCTTATGTAGCTGCATATTGTCAGACTGAAGATAATATTTTGTCATTTTTTTCACTCAACATTTCTTCTTATGTTTTGATTTGTGTGGTTCAAACCATTCACGCAGCATTACATCATGTAAGTCTATTTTTCTTTCCCCATTTTTATAGATATTTAGGAAGCTTCCAGATTTGGTGAAGCACAATCAGTACTGTTGCTTGCGTGTGTCTTCATTTGTTTTCTCAATGACCATGACTAAGGCCAGCCTTTTTTTGCTTAATGTTTGTTTTGTGTAACTGAATGCAATGCTTTTTCTTATAGTTTTCCTTTTTGTTTTGTTTCCTGAGACAAGGTTTCTACACAACAAAGAGTCCCCCAAACCCATATAAAACGTATTAGCTTTCAAGATGCTTGCATATGTTGGATTAGTTGATTTGGGTATAGATAGTTCATACATTGAGATAAGCGAAGACAGAAAACCAGAAAAAATATATTCCAAATATATCCATGTCTTACTCCCTGGAGTCTGTGCATATGTCTCCTTGCTTGGTGAACTTTGCAGGTGTGATGCATCTAAGGCTCACTCAAGATGAGCATAATCTTTGATTATTGAGATTGGCATCTTCAAAAGCATTGTCAAAAGATTATATGGGAAACAAAGAGGTTATGATGCTTATTTTAAAGACAGAGAAAAAAAAAGACTTCAAGGACCAAATAATGTAATGGGGCTTCTAAAAGCTGGAAACAATAAAGAAATAGGTTCTTTTATATAGCTTCCAGAAGGCATGTAGCTCTTTAGAATCATTTTTTACTTTCTGATCTCTATATCTGTCTTAGGTTGGGTTTCAATTGTTATGAAGAGACATCATGACCATGGCAACTCTTAAAAAGGAAAACATTTAATTGGTGCAGTATGGGGGCAGGCATGGTGCTAGAGGAGCCAAGAGTTCTACGCTTTGATCCAAGGCAGCAGAAGGAGAGTTTGTTACACGGAGCATACCTTGAGCATAGGAAGCCCATAAAACTGCCTTCACAGTGATATGCTTTGTCCAAGAAGACCACACCTACTCCAACAATGCTGTACCTCCTAATACTGTAACTTAGCTAGACAAAGCATCAAACACATGAGTCTGTGGGAGCTAGTCAAGCCACTACAACATCTATAAATAATAATTCTATGTTAAGCTGCTGAAATGTTGACAATATACTACAGCAAGAATAGAAATCCAACACATTAGAGATGTGTCACTGTCAACTGATCTATGATGATCTAGTGGGAAGGACTGGTGGTTCAGCTCTCTTACACACTGATAAGCTTGGGCATGTTCTTGAGATGATGGCTCAACTAGAAGTGCAAGCCAATGAAATCACAAGGCACTGTGAGACCTGCACTTAGATTAAAGACTCCCCCTTTCAGCTTCATAATATTCACCGAAGCAAATCATGTGGCCAATCCCGGATCCAGAAAGTATGCAAGTAGATTCTGCCCTTGATTTTATCTCATCAGAAAGAAACTTTAATGTCTCCTGACAAAGGGCACAGATACAGGAATTGGGCAAAAATGGTAAGAATAGAAGATGCACTCTATTATGACCGCCTTGTTCAATCTCTCATTAATTAACTCAGTTTCATTTTAGAAAGAGATCAATTACTTCTGTCCCAGATGTTTAAAGGTTATATCTCTTGCCTCTTGATGATCTTCCCTTCCAATGTGGGGAAGGAACACGGAGAGAATATTCGTTCTTCCTCCATGTAAACTTTTGGTTAGTGCCCAATAACTTTTAGTTTAGATATTCCTCTCATCAACTGGTAAAATTCTAATCTTACTATATCTACTGTTAAATGTCTCATGCAATACATGGTCTGCCCTTGATGAATTAATTGTTCTTCTCTCTGGATCTTAGTGGTGTGATTTCTCCTTTGGGACATGGTAATGAGTCTCATTCAACTTCAACCTGAAAAGTCCACTTTATAGCTCTCTACCACTAAATCACTACAGACTTCAAACTGAGGTGTCCGTTCATGAATTCACAAGTTAGCTTTCTTACATATCATCTCTTTGGGAGAACCCGAATCCTCTATAAAGCATAATTCTAATAGAACAAATTAGGTTTTTGGTAGGTTTTTTTTTTTTTTTTTTTTTTTTTGCTCAGCTACTTTGTGCTATGTGTATGTGTTCCTGGACCTTCTGCTGAAGTGCTGAAGAGTCTCTTTCTTGGCATGGGACTCTTCTGATCTTACCATTCTGGCAGGAATGATGATGTTATAAAGAGAGACCTAGATGTTCTTCCCTTTTGGCTATCAGACTTTTAAAACAATGGACCCAAAAATATTGAAATTTCTCTTGGAATCTCATGCTGGGAGAAGGAAAAGGCTGAATCCTGGTGCCAGTCAGAAGAGAGACTTGTCCCCTAGAAGAGATTTTACAAAGTCTGACAGTTTGTCAGATCCTCTCTCAGGAGAGACTAGATCCTAGATACTGATGGAGAGATGGCTGCAGAAATCACATCTTGGCCTTGGTTGCCCTCTCTTTAACCTAAACCTTGGGACCCTGAAGACAAACTTGGGGCTCGCTGTATCTCTTGATTTATTCTTCTAACCAATATGGCAACATTAAATAAATGTTCTTTCTCTGCTTTTCACTATATCTTGTCTCCTTCGTTGCTCTACGGACAGGTGACTAAGCCTCACTTGTTAGAGATACAAGAGCCCAACTTTGACCCTAAAAGCTCTGATAACATTAACAGCCTTGACAGTTTTCTAGTATTTCCTGGTAAGAGTGAGGACGTTTATTTCACCATTTCTCTAAAAGTGGATAACTTGCTTCTTTATTGTATTATCCTGCTTACTTCAGGCTGTGGGAGCATAAACCCTGGCTCACATGGACTAAGCAAGAAAGACCAATATTAAATCACAAAATACAGAGTCTGGCATTAAGCCTAGCTGATTCAAGGGCTTGGCAATGTCAAGTAGAGGGAGGCCTTTCTGTTGTTTCACTCTGAAAACCACACTGTTGGCTTCATTCCAGAGCTGGTCTCCCTCCTGGTTCAAGGTAGGCTGTAAATAACAGGGAAAGCTGGTTTCTTCATCACAGGAAAACAGATAAAACTCTCCCCATGACCTTGAATGAAAAGGCTTTCCCTTCATGTCACTTGAGTCAACCGAGAACAAATGAGAGCAAGAGGAATTGTATGTGTTGGTTGCTATCAGTTGCCACATAGAAGGTCAAAATCATCTCACTAGCTTAGAATAAGCCTCTCTGTGTAACTCAAAGTCCAATTTCCCAGTTCTATGGATTATATAGATAAGAATAATGACTGGGAGAAACTCATCCTACCAACTAAGAGGGAGTCAATTAAGAAAACTTGCTCAATAATGTTCCCTAAGCCATGAGTCCAAGGTTTGCTTTATTTGCCAGAGAACCATTTACCTTCAGTGTCTCCTCCTCCTCTCTTTCTTTCTTTAGGTGGTAGAGAACTTTCTGCTTCTTTGGCTCTTGAAAATTTGCCATCAACAGATGCTAAATCATTTTCTGCTCTGGTTTGTGAAACCCTAGATTCAGAGTGCATACATTGCTCTTAATATGTAAAGAAAAAACTTAAGCATTTAGAATCCAGGTTTTTTTAAATCAATTACAACTAGTTTCCTAACATTTTTAAATTTTAAAACATTTCACTTAACTTGACTTAAAAATCTCTTTTAATTCAACAACCCTCCTTGCTTGTAGAGGGAGTTCTCAGCATCTTTGCAAAGCATAACTGTGATGCAGTAAGATTAACAGAGGTGCTAGAAATTCAGAAGGTACTGGAAGCAAAAAACAATAAAATAAATATTCTTCCTGCTAGGAATCAGACTGATAACAACAACGCTATTCATAGGCCAATCTCGACCTTTCCCCTACTTATTCTCTGGTCATCATTATATTGGTTTCCTTCTTAGCAATTATGATAACTCAGTGATATATATTTATAATTATGTACATGTATTTGTTTGCTATGTTCCTGACTATTTTCTGCGCTATAATGTAAAAAAACAAAATATCTATGAAGTGAGATACTTCAAATATTTTACTCATTACTTAATCCTAAACTCTAACAACAACAAAAAAAAAAAAAATCAGTCACAAATAGTCTTTAAATAGTTATAGTTGAATGATTAAATTAATGAATGAATTTTCTCCTTTTAAAACCTTTCGTGGGTAAATAAGTTCAGATCCATGCAATTAGATGATTCTCAGAACAATGGTACTTTCTCTGTGGGTTGACAATGGAGGTAATATTCCCACACACAGGTGAAGCAACTTGCACAAGTGTACAGGGAAAGTGTTAAATATGAATTCTCCAAATCCAGGTCAGCTGTCTCAAGTTCTCTGCCCCTGTGTTTTAACCAGTGTTTTAAAATCCTGCAGGTTATGAACCACTTCAGTAAGCAGAGATTTAGTAAAGCCCTCTCTAGTAAAAGAAAAGAGAGCAATCAGCATTAGGGGGTGAGAGGTAACAGGGAGCATGAGGGGAACGATCCCGTGGTCTATTCTGGAAGCATTTCCAGGTATCTAGCCTTCCAAACTGCTTGGAGATGTGAGACTTCCCATAGAGCCAGACATCCTTGGTCTTTGTCAGGATGCAGAAAATACTACCACTGTCTCTATCCATGCGCAGACATCCGCTGCATAATAAGAGAGTCTGGCTAGAGGAGAAAGTACTGGAGTCACAAGGTATGGGTAATTGTATTTAGCCTTTGCATTCCTGGAATATTTTCAGAGCCAGAGTTACATGGGAGGGAGGCCAGAACAGAGCTTGGGCATCTCCTGCAGTAAAAGGAAAAATCCCAGGCCCTGCAGACCTGCTTGCTCTGCTCTGAGCTCAGGCAATGGAGGACTTGTGTGGGAGCCTGGGTATCTGACCAAAACCTGGAGGGAGGCTGATAGGAAGATAAACTATGCTGGCTTTTTCTTCCCTTGGAAACTCCAAGACCTCTAATACCAGAGCTCTGAGGCAGCTGTGATGTTCCCACAACTATCTGGTTCATCCCTGCTTGAAAACATCTCCCCAACATGAAGTAGGGTCAGTGTGATCTCAGTACAACCATTTTTAGGCCCCCAGAGTCTTCATTGTTCTCACTCATTCCTAACTAAACTTGACAGGGCAAGGTGTTTCCTAGGGCTGCAGGAATGAGGCACTGCAAACTAGGTGGCTTTTAATCATGAAAATCTATTGTTTCAGGTCTGGCTGTTAGAAGTTTGAGATGAAGAGATTAGAAGAATTCCTTCTGTCTCTACACAGTATTTTTCCTTATCCGTCACTAGCTCCTAGCAGTGCCTGTTGATCCTTGGCATTCATGGGACTGTGACTACTTCATACTAAGTAAGCTCTGCTTCAATCAATATGAAACCTTTCCCTCGTGGTCAATATGTCTATTGTTTGAAGGAAGAATGTGAATATCAGAGAAACCCAGTATGGTGGGATGGTTTGCCACGATAGCTCCCATTGCTGAATGGCTATCCATAGTGGTCTTTTAGAAATGCCTTCTACTTCCTTCCAGTCTTCTCGCCACAAGTGCAGGCTTTGTTTATGGCCATTGCACATGATGAACCAGAACTTGGATAATGATATCAACATCCTGTATATGGGTGATGAACTTAGATGTAAGATTCATTCAGATAAATTATGATTCTCTTTGATCCCATAAGATATTTAGTGAAATAGAAGTTAATTTTAGAATTGCTCTTTCTTTTAACTTTTTGGTAAGTTGGCAGGCAAATTTAAAATAGCATAAATAACTTGCATTTCTGCTGAACAGTATCAGAGAACAGCAAACATTCAATTAGATCGAGTTTTCTCCCCAGATTGACTAATAATTTTAGCCTTATACAGACATTTCATAACGAATGGCATACTCTAAGCTTGGGATAAGAGAGAAGTTGAATCAAAGATGGGCATACGAACAAACAGTGCAAATGAGGCAATTGCAATCAGTTCTTCTGTTAGAAAGAAGAAAGTAATAGATAACAGAAGAATTGTCCAGGGTCAAGTTTGGCTTCCTCAGGTAGGAAGGCAGGCAGGGAAGCCTGTAAGATGATGAAACACTCAAGTTAAGACTATGAAAGTAAAGGTGAAATACATTGCAAATGTATAGATGAGAGGAACATTGTTAAATTGTTACAGTTAAAGACACATGTCAAGGTGCTGAATGATGCTAGGATTATGATGTACTTGGTCTGTCCCCAGAGCCTTTGATCCTAACCCTTTGTGTAAGAGATGCTACTTTCTCTTCATATACTGTTGTCACTTGCTACTTTCTTCCCGACTGTCTAGGATGCATCTCAGTGCATTTCTCATGAGGCATTTTCTACTTATATTGTTAAGGGCAATGAGTCCAGAAAAATAGCCGCAGGTGTCACACACATGGTGGGTAGAGGGTGGGATGTATCCTTTTTCAGTCTTCTTACTATCTTGTCTGCATTTAACAACAACAACAAAATTATGTGGGCTGAAGAGATGGCTCAGTAAATGCCTCATTGCTCTTAAAGACCCCAGGTTCTTTCCCAAAATCACTGTTACATGGCTCACAACCACTTGCAATTCCAGCTCCAGTAAGATCCGATGCCTTTGGCTATTCTGGGCGTCTGAACTCATATGCACAGGTCCACACAAAGACACACAATTAAAAATAAAAAAATATTCAAATTAAAAAGATCCAACTGAAGAGATTATAGAGAAGTATCTGTGGAATAAAATAAGCAAGCAAACAACAACAGCATCAACAAAACAGTGGGAGTACGTCCTAAGAAAAGTTTGGTAAATACATCTATCTAAAATGACAGTTTGGTGGGGCTAGGCTAGCAAATTTAGGTATAGAAATAGCCTCATTGCAAAAGAATGATAATGCTGAGAAAGGAAGAATGAAGGTCGTTGGTAGGTTATTAGATGAGAGTTGGGGGTGTCCTTGGAATATATATATATATATATATATATATATAACAATAATTTATACTTTTCAAAACTCAAGTTTTTGTTTGATAAGAAATGGAAATATGCACTTTCAACTTGTTGGTATCTAGGCTGGTAGAACCATTTGTCCACCTGACAGCCAACCCTAATAGGCATCAGCTTCTCTCATGGTCATCCTAAACAACAAAACAAAATAAATCACAGTCATAGGGAAACAGCAGTATCTAACTACTAAAGTCATCCATTTGCCCTTACATGTGGTCTTTCAATGTAATTAACTACCTTGGAAGCATGCTCAGAGTCTCATTGCCTCTCTTTATCTTTAACTCACCAAACCCAGCCGCCATAATCTTGTGTGAGTGCGTCCTGGCTTCTGTGTCCCAAGACTTTTGTCCCAAGACTTTTCTCCGGCATTGGTTTCAAATGCCCTAGATTCCAGGGAGGAGCTATATTCCCACAGTCTGTATGAAGGAAATAATGAAGTATCAGTGAGTTAACAGCCATCCTCTTTAACCTACCACAAACTTACACAAGTTACTGCCCGTTGTAAATCTCTTCCATTAGACTCTCATTGCTTCATGGCCCTGGTCTTGACCAATATAAAAACATAACTCTAACTCAACTTTATCCTCCACAAAAATCAATGTTTACTTGTGGTTATTAGTCAGACTAGTTTTCTGTCTTGGGATTTACAGCTCTGTTCTCTCACACCTAATATTTAGGCAGGTGGCCTTCAGCTAATAGTTCATTAGTTCTGAGACTCAGTTTCCTAATCCAAATTATATGTATATGTGTGTGTGTGTGTACAAAATCATCACTTAGTGCCTTATAATCCAGCATCTTTTTGAAAAAAAAATCAGCCACTGAACATGCACACAGACCAAAGATATACAATCAATAAATGATCATTTTAATTGCACTTGTTATTTGGTATCTGCTTCCATCTCAGCCTGTTATAGAGCTTAGCACAGGTCTCCTAAGGATTTGATCCCTGTCATCCTTCTGCCCAAACATCCCTCAATTATACCAGCCAACTTTATATGCTACGATTGTTTCATAGCCAACTTCTTTTCTGCTTTTCTTTTTTGACCCAGCCAATTTGTCCTCATTCTAGTTTTTTTTTTTTTTTTGTTTTTGTTTTTGTTTTTGTTTTTGTTTTTTTAACAAACCCATATCAGATCTGGCCCTTCTTTTACTCTGCAAGGTTTTTTTTTTCTTTTCTAACAGTTCCAATTTGTCTTTTAAGTTGTCCTATTCCAGAGAGGCCTCTATCATTTTTATTAGCATAAATGTATGACAAAAGGCAGTTTATCTTATTTAGCATTTCTTCTCTTTGTGTTGAAATTACAGTTCACGCTGTGGTAGATAACAACATCCACTTTGCACATTGATAATTGATTTAAGTTGGGGCAGAGATCAAAGGTCATGCATTCTTCGGAACCATTAAAGGCTTTCAGTATTCTTCATAATGAATTTGGCTTAGAAAGAAGAAATTTATTTCACTTATTCCCAATTCTCTTTCTACATTTTGAACATATTTATAAATATATCATAATATGTAGGTGAATATGATAAAATTACTCTACTAAAAGTCATAGTATTATTTTTAATAGTATCAGTTATTAGTAGCCTAACAACTTAAAAGATGTTTTTCTTATTTTTATCTTCACACAGCATATACACTGGAAAGTCAAAAGATAATAAGATTTGATGAGTTTCCACAAACTAAAACCATCCATTTGACCAACAAAAGGGTTGATATTTTTCTTCTTTAAGATTCTGTATTATTTTATTGTTTATATGCATGTGTTTTTGTCTGTGAGATTGTGTTCCACATCTGTCTGGGTGCACACAGAAATAGGAAGAGGATGTCAGACTTCCTGGAGCTGGAGGTGTAGGTAATTACAAATTACCTTGGTACTGGGAACCAAACTCTGGTCATATGGAAGAGCAGGAAGTTTCCTTAATAACTGAGTCATTGCTCCTAGCCCCGAGATTTTTTCTTACTGTTGTTCTCAAGATGGACTATTGAAAAATACCTGCATAGATATATTTATTGTTTTTAACTTTATGTTGGCATGAGATATTTTCTGCAACTAAATTATATATTTTGACAATAGAAGCATAATTAACATATTTCCCACTACAGTTCTATAACAATATATTTTCCACAAAGCTATAATGTGGTTAAATTTAACTTGGTGGTTACTAATGGGAAGGGTGTGGACATTCGAGTGAAAGGCCTACAGTTATGCTTTTATGATATTTTTAACCCCAGTTTTAGATGAGTTGACAAAGCTGCATCCCTTGTCTGAGTCATAATTTTCTCATCTGCAATGAGAGAATGGTCATGTTGACGGGATAAGATGATAGAGAAGATGGATGGAGAGGATGCTACAGACAACAAAGCACCTATGAGAAAGCTTGCCAGAAGCAGACATCCCTAAGTGTTTCTTCCCTTTCTGCCTTCCTCATACTGTCTCTTCTCCATGGTACCCATAGTTTTCTCCCTAAGGCATCTTAAAATGAGTTGTATGCTGGCAAGCCTGAGCTCTAATTCTGCCAGGTCTTGAAGCTCTGAGCCAAGCGTTCCCCTCCCATATCTTAGTTAACATCCATAGACTATGCAAGGGAAACTGAGGCTGAGAACGGTTTCTAAATCATCTCCCACCCCAAAATCTTCTTCTTACATATTACCTTGATAATGCAGGGCTGCCAATCAACTTGAAACTCAATAGATCACAGTCTTCACTGAATCAGCAACTTATGTTTGGGACAAGTGGACTGTTCGTCTGATGTGACCTGGCTTCAGCAGAGCCCACTCAAGCAACCAGAGTAAATCATGCCTTGACAAAACTCTTCAGTCTATGACCAAAACGCAATGAATGAACAGCGGGGCATGGGGTCATCTCTGCCTGCTGAATTAAATAGAATGCTGTTTGTGAGCCAGACATCTGACCTTCCAGATCCTAATGCCAGAAAATTTCTTTGGTCCAATGCCTTAAATGTCTGCAGTTCTAAAGTAGCAAGATGATTTCAGTAGAAAAGTGACCTCCCATTACCATCTTACCTGGGAAAGAGGACTGATAGCCAGCCAGTCAGGGCCTATCAAAGGCACATAGATGCTTCATACCCTGTACTAGTTAAAATAGAGGGCAATGAAGATGCAGAACTTATCAGAGCAGAGGAAAATTTCACTGGATACTTCAGCCCAGCCCCACATGCAGGGAAATATGGCCCTTGGCAGCAGTGGCAGCAGCACCTGGAGATGTCTTCAGAGGTATGAACTCTTGGTTTCTACCCCAAATCCTGCAAGTCAGAATCTGCAAGGCATTTCTTTGGCAGAAATTGCAAGCAAACCACACCACTGGGAAAGCATTTTAGCCAGATTTATTACACTGAACAAGTCAACATGACAAGAGGTAGTTCATCTAAGGGAAGTAATCCACTTCTGTTTGAAGCCTGAGGCCAGAAGTCAGTCTAATTATATACAATGATGTCTCCATTTTATGCCTAAGATATTATAGTCTTAATTTCTGTAACTTACTAGCAAAACAGTCCCTGTACAGCCTTCACAAGCTTGCTGACATCACATAGTTGTTGACTCTGCTGCCAGCCCCTCTTCTTCCCCATGTCACCTAAGATATAGTCATTCTCCAACTTCTAAACTTCATTATACTTAACAGCATGCCAACAAATCTTATATCCACAAAGTTCATGAGATAATACTTTATCAGTCACTGTCCATGGGTTGGGACAAACATAATCTGTTATTTATATACTGTGGCTCTAGTCTACTGGGTTCTATCTAGAAACTTAGTATTCAGTTTGGACTTAAATGTGAGTGTATCCCAAATCCAGAATCTCCTGCCCCACTATAGATAGCCCTGATGATAACTCATTTATTACACATATTTGAAATGGCTCTAAAATATGTACCATGTGCAAGAAACGCTGTTACTAGAGTTAGATGTCTAAGGAGCAGAGCTCCTCTGCTTTGGTTTCCTTGCTAGCCAATGAGCTAAGTAGATATGTGTAGAGTTTTGCTGTTGTTTTGTTTTATGTACATCACTTCTGTTTGTTGGTTCTGTCTGTTGTTGAATCAAGGTTTTCTAGGACATTCATCTTTTCAGGTCCCTAGCTCAAACCAACTATGACCCAAACATAAAGAGATTAAAAGGAAGAAAACAAAAGAGTGACTTATTGGCTGGACCCTGTGGATAGGAAGGAAGGTAATTAACTAAAGACAGTGTTTTGTTTCACAAACAAAAATAAGGGCCTATGTGTCTATAGCAAAGATCTGGGACTGCAGATCCAGGCAGCAAGCTCTGGGTGTAAAGAGAAACTGTCTCAGAAATACACAGAACAGTGGTGAAGAACACCAGCATTGATCTGCAGCCTTTACAAGTGTGAGAAATGTCTCCTCTCTCACGATATAAGGACATGGCAGGTGTAAGAAATCCACTTATTCCATTGGTTTAAAGCACCCCAACAACACAGCAAGAAGCCACTAGATTTTGGATATAACATTATTTTTAGCAAAAGAACAACAGGAGGCTAGCTCACCACGGCTATAAAGGGAAACAAGGGTGGTACAAATGGAAAGTTCCAGAAGGAAGGGAGGAAGGTGATTCTCATTCATTCATTTATCTGCAGTTCACCGAGCTTATCAAAATCATAGATATACCTGGGGATGAGTTCTTAATGATCATAATTCAAGGCCCACAATAAAGTTGTGAGTTATAAAAATAGTCCCCAAATCATAATGTACCATTTAATTGTGGCAAAGTAGTTTCTGAAGCCATTTTTAGTGTACAAGTCAGTGGCATTAAATCCATCCACATTCTCTTGGGCCAATCAGCAGTGTTCCTCTCCGGAAACCTTGTTATCTTACAGAGCAAACATTCCATTTAAATATAACATCCTGATGACCCTTCTCTGTCCAGACACTAGTCTGGGTTCTGTCCTCTAGATTCCATGAGTAGGTGGGTCACACAGTATTCTTTCTCATGTCACTGGCTTGATGTACCTAGAAGTATGCCCTCAAGCTTCCTCTTTGATATCCTCATGTTATACTATTTTTCTTTTTCAGGGCTGAAAAACACACACTGTATTTAAAGACTACACTTGTCTATCAATGGATGCTGGGTCACTTCTGTTTATTGTAAATGTGCTACACAGACAGACACACAATAATTTCTTTATGAAATCAATCATACATATATATACATACATATATATATATATATAATGAAATAACATGGCCTGTTTGTAATTTTTTAAAATACCTCTTTAAAAGTCACTTTCTGTAGTGACTATACCATTTTCTACTCTCTTCATAAGAACTAGCAAATCTTTGCCAATATGTTATTTTTTCCTTTTGCTGTGTTTTGTTTCTGTTAGCCATTTAAATGGAATTTAGTTGATAACCCACAGTTTAGTATGAGGTGCCCTTCATCCCTTCTAGATAAAAATTCTCGATAAGAAGCGTAAAAAAAAAAAAGACTCTGAAACTCACCAGGGTAAATCACTCTGGGCGTATGAAATTAAATGTGTATATATAAAGTGATGGTTAAACTCAAGAGCATGAGCTAGACTTTTGAAAACAACCTCCAATAAGAAAATGGGATACTGAGTTTATTTATGTGCCACAGTCAGTCTAGAACTTTGGAAAGTTCATCACTATTCTGTATTATCTGATACAAGGTCTATAATAGGAAGTTTTCCGGACCAGTTCCTGCTCTGCTACCAACCAGCTGTGTTGTGTAATATCTCTATGTAGTAAAGTATTTATTACTAGTATATATACTTCAAGGAATTTTCGTCATAATAAAATGAAGATTATGTCATGACAAGGCTTGGCAGCTTCAACAGAAAGCTTCTAGGGTGTGTGGGGTTTGTGGGGTTTGGTTTGGTTTGGTTTGGTTTGGTGTGGTTTGGTTGGGAGGCTGTTTATTTACATACTTTACTCTTTGGCTTAGTTCACAAAGCTTTTGTGGGGGAAACTTAAAATGGGTTCTTTGGACATATGGAGCTCCCAGGGACTTGTGTGGGACTCAGGGAAATGTCCAGATTAAACTGCAGGGGTCTACTATTTTGCCATTTCAATCCATCTGCTATGGAAGTAAAGAGGCCAACAAAAGAGAAAGAAAAAAAAAAAAAAAAAAAAAAACGGTACCCAATAAAGAGTCCTCTGAAAACTGGTGGGAGGAGTACAGAATTAGATACACCCAAAGCCAGTAAGGCAGAAAATATACTGGAAATGGCCAAGAGGTTGTTGATGCAAGCTACTGTAAGGGAGAATAAAGATTGTTTAGTTGGAACCTGTTGGAACACAAAGCTTAGCTGCAGTACCAGAGGAATAGTACCAGATAAGCTGATTCCCTTCCCATATATAACCTGAAACATTCACTTCATCCTATACCAATCTGATCTCTACCCTGGTTCCTAGCACTCAACATCAGTAGTGATTTAAGCATTAATTGATCTCTCTTCAAAACTATTTTGGTTCATATTGTTCTGCTGTGGCTCCAGGATGACTTTATTAAGTATATTTTGAGTATTGCTTGCTTTCATTCTTGTTCAGGTAATTTACTAGGAATCAATCTCAGCATCCCCTCATTGGTTACAGTTTATGTCACTGGTTGCAGGGATGAAGGCATGGGTCTACTTGTTTCCCTCAGCATCTGTGGACATTCCTTTAGTCTTTTAGAGACCAATACTCAGGTGTAGCCAGATCCTTGGCTTTCACACAGAGAACTTCAGGGTGAACCAGTATGAAGCAGATTTGGGCTTTATTAAAATAGAAAAGTGCCCAGGGAAAGAACAAAAAAGCAAAAATTGTGGATTTGAGGATCTCAGAGAAGAGTTACAATTAACTAAAAGACTATAGATTAAGTGTAGAATTTAAGAAAAAGAGAGGCTTTTAGGAAAAGAGCAATCCATACAAAGGTTTTAGGTGTGGGTTTCTCAGGGGAGATTGACATTGTCTTAGTGGTAGTTGTACACCACTTTGGTGGCTCTCAAGTTGTAGCTCAACGGTTGGCTAAGAAATGTTTCTGTTCCTTTTAGCTCTCTTTTTAATGAGTGAGATTATAAAATATCTCCAGCAGTGCCTTTGATAAAATTATACTATAGTAAAATAAAACCAAAACCCACTAGAATTACACAGGAGTTTTAGGACAAGTCTTTTATTTTACACTGGGCTGTTGGCAAGATTCCTAGAAAACTGTAGGTCTGTATCTAAGAAAGGAGACTGCCTTGAGCAAATGCCTGTTGTTAATTGTGTTGGAGTTCTTGATTCTGAATTGAAGGAGGTTTCAACCAGACTCTGAGAAGTGGGCTTTTTTCCTGATATTCCCATACTTTCCTCTTTCCTGTCCTACATCATTCTGGACTCTTCTCCTCAGAATATATGTCTTCTGTTTACTTACCATCAACAGTCCTTTCTTTGTAAGTGCCCCATCCAAGCTTGTTCATCCAACCAAACCAAAGCTTCATAGGCTCATGCCCTCTGGTGCTACCAATGAGAAAAGCCATACACAAATATATTGATATAGTGATCAGCTGCTGGGAGAACAAGTAAGTTTAATGGAACTGGAAAAGAATGCAATACACAGGGATTAGGAAGTCGAATCCTTGAATTCAAATTCCAGCAACGTTCTCACTAGCATGTCCTTGCTCTCAACTGCCTTTTTTATTTTAACCAAACTTCAATGCATTACAATACCAAGCACAATGACAAATTAGGTTTGTGCTGGTTGAGGAGATTAGTATAGATGAGTAAGCTTAGGCCTAGAGCAAATAATACATATCTAATTGTTATCTAATGACAAGTCAACCTCTATGTTATGGCAGAGTTTCATGTCATTGCTTAGAGGCATGATGCCCTGTCACGATGATAGATTTCTTGTAGTTAATCAATAACTTACAAAACCAGACATGATTCTACATCATTCCCTTGTGACTAGTGCTCACAAAGATGACTCAGGTGCAGAGAAGGTACAAACATAATATGACTCTTGAAAGACTCCATAAAGAATGACTATGATGTTGTTTGCAGCTGAACTGTTTGAGTGGGCTACCATTTCTCCCCCCTCCATCCATCATAGTCACAAAGCTCTTCTTTACCTGGCCATGAGATCTTCTTTACCTGGCCATGAGAACGTTCAGCAGTGGAGATGCTTTAGAATACATTTGTGTATAAAAAGAGCCTAGCCTGTAATTTGTGGTAAGACTAAGACTACAAGTTTTTTTCTCATTTATGAAACCTTAGCTTAAAGGTGTGTGTGTGTGTGTGTGTGTGTGTGTGTGTGTGTGTGTGTGTGTTGAAGAGAGAGAAGGAAAGAGGAATATAGAAAGGAAATCATGAGAGGAAGAAATCTTAAGAGAGATGAGGCAGGTAATAAAGTAATGGAACACTTGTAATAGGAGAACAGAAAGTGAAACTAACTAGGGGGAAGAAAATTGTGGCAGGGAAAGATCATGGGGGGGGCATAATGAAGAGAGGATATGGTTGTAAACAAAACATAATTACACATACAGATGAATGTAATATGGTGAAACCCATACTAGTATACTAACTAGAAAAATTAAGGCTCTGGTTTTGATGTATGAAAAAGGAGTGTGGAAACACCTAACCCCCAATTGTGGGCAATCATCTTCCATTACACAATGCTTAAGAACAAAGTATAGGTAACCTTATTGTTTCTTGACATTGTAAATCAGAAACAACAAATGCCCCTGGATATCTCAGATAATATGTCCCTGTTTCATAGGCTATGTGTAACGATGGTAGATTTGGAATTTAGACCTAGAGCATTTCATCTTTCCAAGAGCAACTCTGTGTGGGAAGTGGGTTAGGAATTAGGGGACAGCTATAAGAACACACAAAGAGCACAGGGTAAACAAGTCATGTGGAGAGCAAACCAAGGAAGTAAAATGGCTCATCTATTAAATATGTGCTCTTTTCCTAAGACTTGTGTCCTTTGATGATCTTGATGAATTATTAGAGGGTGTTGAATACATCCCAAAGGTGAATGTTGACAAGGGCATTTTTAAGCTGGGTACTTCTAAACTACTTCAGAGGTGAATTTTGAAAATTCATACACTATTTTGCAAAACTAATATAGTAAAAAGATAGCTTCTAAATATCTTAAGACAATCACCATCGGCCTCCTCGTTTAGGAAATTCTCTCCTTTAGTAAATAACAGGGAATGCAGAAACTCATTACTACTGTGAGAATAAATAGCAGATGAATGTTAAGCCATAAACAATATACTTTTTCCACTCACTCTAAGGCTCAGAGAACACTGGGGAAGTGGGAACAGGAGGACAAGAAAAGCCAAAAGATATAAAGGATTGTAAGATATCATCTATGGGGCAAGATAGAGCCTTCAGAATCATCAGCTCACAATAACTATTGATACATGCACTATGTCTGCAAAAGAAATGAGCCTGTGAACTGTCAGGTATGGATGGAGGAGGGACTCTGGGGCCCCATCACTCACTTCTGAACTGTTTGTTACCCTCAGCTTCAGGGAATGGAGAGAGCATCCAGCACCTTCAGTTGTATACTCACTGAAGACCTCATCAGGCTTCACTGAATAATTCCGATTCAACGGTTCTGCAGATAGCCCACAGGGAAACTAAGTGGGCCAGGAAACAAAACCCATAGTTGTGAACCAAGAACGAGAGTGGTAGGAATATGGAAAAAGAAAGAATTATAAAGATGATGAGAAGAACTTAAGAGAGCACGTGGAAGAGAGGATAAGCACAACACAATATATGAATGCACAGAATTGTCAAACAACAAAAGTTTTTCATAAAAACTTTTTTTTTTTAATGAAATTGCAATTGTAAAGCCAACTAATGATCTTTGGAGCTTTTCTTGTTTTCTGTATTTTTATTTATTCGTGTATTTATTCATTTACATTTTGGAGTTTTGGAGCCAGGTCTTAACTCTAAAGCCCAGATAGCTTCAAACTTACTGTATAGCCCAGGCTGGCCTTGAACTCACAGTGCCCTTGCCTCAGCCTCCCACTTTGCTATGAACCTTGAACTTTACTTAGTATTCCAATCCTAACCATTGTAAGTTAGAATGCTTGGGGGTATGGTAGACCAGAGAGCTTCCAGAGATTGCATTAGCATACCATACATATCCATCAATCACAGCAGGGAGCACCTTGGCATCAGTAACTATACATACTGGCTCTTTGGAGAGGGGATTCAGAAGCAGCTAAGTAATTTCGGAGCCAAATAGTCTTCACCTTGCTTCTCTGTATGGGCCAGATCATTGTAAACCCAGAGTAATATAAATCTGATGGCCCGGGATTGTCAAATATCACCATGGGAGTTTTTGTCTGTTGTGCTTTATTTTACTGAAACAATAGAAAACACCCTTGGAGGAAATCTCATTATGATACTCAAAGTACATTAAGGACTATCTTGTTATACAGAAAAAGCTTTAACTTTTCCAGGGTCTCTCATATTAGATCTTTGTGCTTCCCAAGCATGAAGAAATTTTCACACAGCATCATTTTTGGAAGGAGCATATGAACAGGAAAAATGCTGTCACCTCTTTCTGAGGGACTGCTGGGCTTTTCTGTGGCACCATGAGTCAGTATGACTCTGTCTTCCTCTCTGTAATTTTTGAAGTTGTCACCGTGAGGGATCTTCAGCTGGAAATTCAGAACACTAAGCGCCTCTCTCCAGTGTTTGGTGTTTGCCACATCACTTCTGCCTGCAGAAGGCTCCATCAATGACGTAATTTAAAAAAAAAAAGGAAAATCCCCCGCCCCCATTCTTTCACAAACTTTCTGCCTGACCGATTTCTAGTTAGAGGGACTGATACATATTTTCTTTCTCCTTACTGCAGGGTAGCTTAGCTCTCTCTGCCAGCCCTGCATGCTGCCTTTTTTCCAGTCATATCCTAACGGGAAAAGATTGCATTTTTAAGCCTAACCCTGCGAGCTTTATTATAATAAAAATAAGAACTAGAAGGACAGCTGAATGAGGTCCAAGCATATTTTTTTCTGTCGTATAGAAATTTCAAATGTTGAATGAATAATTAAGTAAAGAAATTGCAGCAGCAATATCCTAGGAATCTGGTTTGAATAAAAACCCAAACACCACCATCACTGCAAACATTAAGATTTCAAAAATATTCTTGGGATCTGCGTATCTTTAAGAAAAGGCGAATTCTGCTTCTCTGGTCTACACAATCCCTTTACAAGTCTTTCCCTCCTCCCTTAGCTCCCCTGTCTTCGTCTACAATTAAAAGCTGTATTTTAAAGCCAGTGTGTGTGGGGGGTGGGGTGGGGAGCGTTTGCAGGTTGGTTTTCAGATCCAGATCCGTGTGTGTGTGTGTGTGTGTGTGTGTGTGTGTGTGTTTCTAAGAGAAAAGGATTTTCCATCGCCCAAGAGGCCATCAAGTTTTAAGATTGCAAGGCACGACTTCTAATCGCATCCTCCGCGGAAAAGTACAAACAGTTCCTGAGATGAGGTCCCCCCACCTCCCACGCACTTCCCAGCTCTCCCTCCCTGCCTAGAACCCGGACAACCTCCCCAACACCTGTGAATCATCCAGGGGCTGCACCACCGAACTATTTGCATATCGCCGCCCGCCCTCCCCAGCTCCTGAGGCTCCTGACTCACGACTGGCAAAAACAGGATTATGTTGTGTGGTTATTACTTCTAATCTTTCATCTGAACCAGCAGAAGTAGAGATTCTTGCTCATACCAGGACCCCTGAGATTCTGACGATAGACCACTGCAAGTGCTAGGGGCTTGTGTAATGAGTGACTCTCCAGATTTCTGTCCCGTCCCAGCCACCTTCCCTCCGGATGTCTGGACATGCATGCCCCGTCCTCCGAACCAGTTCTAAGAAACCCGAACACCACCCTAGGCCGGGACTGCAAAATTCAACCGGATACAGCGTCATCTCTTAGCCCTGGGCAAACACCTCACAACTCAAAGCCCTGAACCCTGCTAACCCAAGCTAATAGGGATAACTAGCTTCACTTTCCCTTTTCCCAACTCGGTGTTATCTCAGTGATAACTGCTCTGACGTACTTTAAAGGAAAAGTGTGAGCCATTCTCCAGGTGGCCATGGTTAAATGAGAACTCTAAACCTGCAATGCTGCTTTAATACAATAATTCCTCATAAATATAGCAGCCTGAATAACCTGCTCACACAAGGAGCTGGTGAAAACGGAGGGGAATGCCTCTTCGGACCGACCCTCTACTTTGGAGAAAATGAATCACAACAGAAATCTATCCCAATCCCTGACAGCATCACCCTTCTGTTCCTTTACCTTCCTCACGTGTCTGTGACTCAACCAAAGACAAATCATCAGGGGAACGTTTTACATATAAATATGTATGTATTTACATTATTATAATTGTATATATACATTCCAAACACACGTATATACATACATATATTCACACATGAATGCACACATAAGCAAAGGCATAGGCCATCAGAAAAACGGTCGCAAGAAATGAGTTTCCCCAAACGGTGCTAAAATGGAGTCAAAAGAATCGCTCCATTTGGATGTTTATAAAAGATTGAAATAAAAAGGGTTGCTGCAAAGCGCTCAGGGAGCTGAGTCAAGCGCTCCGCACCTCCAGGCTCCTCCCCTACCGCCCCCAGCCACCTTCCTCCCTCCGCCCTCCCCCATCACACTTCCTCCCCGCCCCTCGAGGAGCTGGCTATTAAAAGCTGCTGACGTCAAAGGAACGGCCATCTTTGATGAGGGCAGAGCTCACGTTGCATTGAAGACGAAACCTCGGGGAGGACTGGAGCTGTCTTTCCTTCCCTCCCTACCCGGCGGCTCCTCCACTCTTGCTACCTGCAGGGATCAGCGGACAGCATCTGGAGAAGACAAGGTAAAGAGCCCCCTCCCCCGATCCTGGTCCTAGCCCTGCATGGCTGCATACAGAGGGGACTGCAGCTGGCAGCCCAAGTGAGCCTGGATAAATACAAGTCTTGGTGCACTTAGGGTGCGGTATTCCCTGTGTGCACGTCTGCCTAGACTCTCGCCTGGGGCTACATAAAAGTATTTTCGAGGTGAGCCGTTTGGAGAAGGAGTGCATGGGGACACTGCAGATGAAGTGGTGGGAAGAAATAACGAGGATGTGTACAGAATAACTTACTCTTTTTAAGCAGCCGTGGGACCCTCTTCCATCTTGCTATGCAGTTTTGAGATATGCTTAGGTTATGAGCGTTGTGGGTTTTTTTTTTTTTTTTTTTTTTTTTTTTTTTTTTTTTTTTCCTTTCTGTAGACTAGTAGTTAAAAGCAAAACACGATCTTGTCGTTCGTTCTAACCCTGTGATTACGACTGTAAGTGTTTAGGGCACTGCTACCCAAGGGAGATGAGAAGGCAGGGTGTGGGCACTGGGGAGGCGAAAGGAGAGGGGGGGGAGTTCCTGCCCTGGGCAAGCTGAGCTGCGGCAGCGGCAGCAGCCTCCATGCCCCACAGACTTGATTTATGCCTCCTGCTCCAAGTCAGCTGCAGGCAGGCAGGTGCTGAAGAAAGGGAGAGCTCTGGAGGGTTGGCGCGGTGGGCTAGGCTACTGGGGTGCGATGGTGGGAGCTCAGCACCCTGGACAGGAGTGTTCGGCGCCCTGACCTTTCAGCACCGCGGACAGCGGTCCGGCTGCAGCGCCGCAGTACCTGCTGCAGGGATGCAAGGCTAGGGCTGGAGGCCAAATTTTCCCACCGAGATCCAGATCTTAAGAGAAAGTCTTAATGGGGCTGGCATGATAGATTAAAAGAAAGACCGGAGAACAAATCCTGTCAGCGGGGATTTATTTACAGACAATTCCCGGCTCTCGTCCTCACCTCCCACGTAGCTTCGAGAAATAACAGACTTGTAGAAGCCTTCTGTATTTCTTCTCCCTGTGCCTTGGTTTAGACAAAAACAAAACAACAAAACAGGGGGAAAGCCATACTTTTAAAAACAGCCACTTATCCTCCATTGTGACATGAATACCGTAAATTTGTTGTTGTTTTTAACACGGGGTTGATATTAGGTGGGCTCAAGAGGGCTTATGTGATAATACCCGTCTATTTATAGGACAGTCCCCTACCTATTGGTTTTTATTTAAAAATATGGGTTATCTGAACTAAGAAGAATTAATTTTAGGGATAAATCCCTTTTGTCGCTTTCTTTTATCCTTAAAACTAAGCAGAAACAAGCATGCACGGCCAAAAAGCAATTTCAATCTCTTTGGCCATGGTTTTGGAGTTAGTGAATTTCACATCAACACTGGTTGTGGCTGATTGACTGCTGTAGATTTTGACATTCAGAACGGTCATCCTTGGGAGAACTTAAAGGTGTCCTTCAGGGTTATGCATAGGCTGAAGCAGGAATCTGACCCCAAGATTCACTGCAATTTCTCTTACGGCACTGCAGGATTTTGCTGAGGTCATGACAACTATTTTCTTCCCCGAGGCTTGGAGACTCCACATGAGCAAAAATTGTCACAGTGATAAATATCTGTTTGATTCAGATTCTCATGATCGCCATGAACGTATCAAGACCAAACTGTTATGCTTTCAGCCGGTGTTAAACAAGAGTAACAGCTTCATGTGTGTAGATGTATATGATGCATTAAAGACATGCGAGCAGGAACCCATATAGAACCCTTATATAATGCATTAAAGAAATTTTAGCAGGAACCCATTTAAAGACCCCTTCCTCAAGGTCTTAAATTGTGTTTATTTACTTATAACTCCAATCATCAGTCTTTCAAAGATACTAAAACTACCTGCCTATTAAACAGAGTTATTTTATCCCTGGATATTTGTTTGTGGGTTCCTTTTTATAAAAACCATGTGTTCCCATGTATGTATATGCTGGTATATTATTGTGTGTAGATGTAAATTGCTTTCCATGGGAATTTATTCCAGATTATGTAGCTGCACGGGAGTTTATAACTATAAAATCTTCATGTATAATAAACAACAATGTTTCATTGATGGGAGGTGGGGGAGAAATATGGGGAGGAATCTATTTAAATGCTTTACCGTTATAATGCACATCCGGACAGCTCTGCGCAGTTGTGTCAAACGCAAAGCCTAGCACTGCTTGAATTATGTGCTTGCACATTAGTAATTACTGCTAGGTTTCCCAGATAGTGGAAGGTGAAGGAAAGGGGTGCAGCACCGCAGGGAAGCTGGCCAAGGGTGTAGAGGAGGGAGGAAGAGGCCATATGAACAATTATATAGCCATCTATATAAGTAAATGTAGGCCAGCTTGCTGAGAAAATAAAAGGAAGTGTGCCTGGGACATAGATTTAACATTTATATCATGGAAAATCTTCAGCAGGAAAAATAATAAGATTTTTTTTCTTCATTTTAAGTTTAAATTTTGAAAATTTAGGACAATGTGGTGTAGGAGGTAGGAGCAGAGAGGCGTAAGGAGGACCCAGGAAGCATTCCTGCAGATGCTGGGATGGGACCGGCTTGTTTGTTTATTTCTGTTATCCACATCTGGCATTCCCCGGCACACAGTAATTTACAATTTCTACAATCTCTTCATGGTACAATCTCCCAAGAATTAAAATTTTAACTTTACTTTATACAACATTCACAGCTCCAAGGCAAGCTGCCCCTTAATTGTTAGATGATATTCCTAAACTCTGAGGTTAACCCCATAGTTAAAGGTTATCAGCTGAACAATTGATTTCCTCTCCAATGACACCTAGCAACTGCATAGCAGTTGGCCTTCAGAAGGAATGTTGGTTTTGACCACCGTTGAAATATAAACAATGTAATCAAGAGATTGAAGGAGGAAGCAAGAAACAATTCTGCTTTTTAAATGATGTACTATCAATAAACAATGCTTCTTACATTGTGAGATTGCTTTGCGCTGCTAGAAAAGCAGGAAAAATTAAGGGTTTGGCCTCAGCACTGGATACATTCTGCAATGTCATCCCTTGCCAGCAGGCAACGACCTAATAGGAAGATATTGATCAGTCAGAAAGTACCAGATACATAAATCAACCCCACAGGGGATATAAAATTTCATGGTTATATGGTCTTTGACCCCAGTAAGTTTGGCATCTAGTAATCTTAATAGAAATAGTAAGTCATACAATTTATTATATAAATCCAAAATAAAAAAGCAGTAAAACAACAGGAAAAATTATGAGAGTGTAAGGAATTCATTTGTAAGTAAGTGAAGGATAGTAAAGATAGGGTTTCAGAGGAGGGCAAAACGAAAGCAGACATCAGTCTTGAGCTGGCTTGGGAAAGCTGGAAAGAAATTAGAACGGTCTGCTAAGTAAACAGCTTCAAGTTATGTAAGCCGAGCTATCTTTCCTCGGTGAATCCTGCAAATGTCTAGCCATTTGGAAATAGTTGAAAGCTTTTTTTAGGGTTTTCTAGAATAGAATAAGAAACCCCTATGGAAGGCTTTGAACCCATATCTTAGAATTCGATATTATACTCTAAAGTTGACTTCTGACCAGAAACCAATATAACTAACATCATGATGAGGTTCTGGCTAACGCCCAGAAATTCACAGAGCAGTTTAATCCCCGGTATTAGAGGGAAGCACATCACTATCATCAAGAGTGATTCATTTTTAAAAAATCCTGCATTTGCACATTATTTACCACTCTCCAAGATATGTGTGCCTACATGGGCATACAGCCCCTACCCATAAATGAATTGTAGAATAAACTATTTGAGGTGAGCACATGCTAGGGAAACTAAAAGGCAGGTCAGGAGCCAGATGATCAGAGACCCTAGAACGTACATTTGAATAATAAACATGATGTAGAACTGTCTCCCCCTCCCTCTGAATATTCCACGTGACAAAGGCACTGAATTGGGCCAGGAAGGGGACACTTTTTCACAGTGTGTTTCATGCTGCATGACAAATAGAAGCAGTGCCTAAAGATGGGGGGAGGGGAGATGGTAACAATTTATAAAGCTGGGGGGTAAGCAGAAGTGGATAGCAGAGATAACAGAACACGTTTCCTTTCCAACTAAACAGGCTGATTCTTCCTGGTTCCGTATATCCCAGGTTGACATCTTAAATTACACACATTTCTTTCGTTAACCTTGTAGTTGCCCCTCCCACACTAGAATGTCAAAATTCCAAATACTGATAGAAATACTAAGCCAAAATAGCCAACAGCATCATCATTACAGAGGAAGAAACAGCAGTTACAAGCATAGATTTTGTGACTTCCCTTTAGACTGAAACACAGTGTGATTTACCAAAACACTGGCAGGAGAAATGTGACCTGGTAATGTTTTGACCTCCTATCTCACTGCCCATGGGAAATTGGGGGCAAGGGGTGTCACTGAAACGTTAGGAGGGGGTTATCAAGCTGAGCTCAGAGGACCTTTCTCAGGTAAGAGAAGACGAAGAAATGAATCACGTGTCAAGCAAGCAAGACGCGGTGAGTGGAGAAATTGTTTCAAAGAAATTAGTCCTATGAAAGGAAAGAAACTTCAGAGTTGCTATCATTGCTCTAACAATACCTGTGTTTTTCTACATTACTGTCTTCATCGAGGTCACTTGCTGTGCTTCTCCCTGTGAAAAAGTTCAAGTGAATCCTGATTTTAAAGGAGCTATGTAGACTACAGTAATGTGTCTGATACAATACAATAGAATTTAGTAAGCCATGAACTCGATTTTAAAGGACAGAGATGCCTAAGGCAGTGACTAAGCCAAAGTACATTGCGGGGCTAGGATGGCCTGAGCCACCTTTGCTGCTAGTTCACTCAGTGCTGGTAATGACTCTGTACCTAAGTTACCCTTATCATTTCAGCGCCACAGGTGAAGTGGCTAAGGTAGAGCCAAGAGAAGCTAAGTGATATATCAGAGAGCAAAACAGGAATAACTGTCTGACTCCAGAGACCAGGCTGTTAGCTGAATGCACTCCATTGCTTCTTTTACCACTGTTTTCTTGTTGGTAAAATAACTGCGAATATGCATGATAGGTAGATAGATAATAGATGGATGGATGGATAGATGGATGGATGGATGGATGGATGGATGGATGGATGGATAAATAGACAGACAGACGGATAGGATTGAACCCAGAGCAATAAGAATGCTAAGCAAGCAATCATTCCCTATACTATCCTGCAGGCCTCTGCACATGATTTTTCCCCCTATCTTTTCCTCACAAGCATGCCCCTGAGGATGCTGGTTGGCATGCAGGAGCCCCACAGCTCTCCTGAAGCAACTGCTTATAATTTCCTGTTTCGCAATCAGTCTTCTAATAACCCACTGGGGCACTGTAAAACTTGGTCTCCTCATCCGCAGACTGCATCCGTCCATATTATTGCTGCCATTCTGACGCAGCTGAAATGCCCCAGCAATGTGTGTGGGCCTCAGAAGAAAGGCTTTCAGCTCCCGTTGCCTCTGCAATGCTTTGGCTGCCAACCTGCAGTCACAGATCTTAGGATTCATGTGTCCCCAGCACCATAGCCCTTTCTTAGCCCTTTCCTATACTCAACCCCCCAAATTATTTGACGTTGCCTTTCTGGTCAGACAAGAAATCCTGCCCTTTGCTTCACAGCTCTGTTCTACATCATCAGTGCTTTGGGAGTCCTGCCCTCCTTGTTCAGATTCATGGTCATCTAATACACACGGTACCCTGCAGCCTGCACAAACACTTTAAACTCCTCGTAAAAGGAAAACTTAGCTTGGAGTTTTCACGTAGAGCTTCTGCGCTTTCTCACCTCCCGTGTCTTACTTACAGCAGTTGGTTGGTTGTTTCCCATGTCTGTCCGTTCTCCATCTGCCACTTAGAAGAGAGAAGGGGCATCTCTGCACAATCTTTAAAGTATTTAAAAGGATTTCTGTGCAGCTGGGATCACACGGTTCTATAGCCAGTGCAAACACTGATCACACAGTGTTGAGGGTACAACTCAGTAGCTGAGTGCTTACTTACTGTATGTGAGGCTCTCGGTTTTATCTCCATCACACACGCACATAGACACACATAGACACAACACACAGATGCAAAGGAAGGGGGGGAGGAGGGAGGGAGGGAGAGAGACATAGACACATAGAGACACACCACACACAGACACGGGGGGGGAGGGGCGAGGTAGGGAGGGAGGGAGGAGAGAAATGGAGAGACAGAGAGACAAAGAAAGAGATTCACATATTTTAGGTAAACTGTTATATGGCAAGAAAAGATCATCACTGATTGCCTGCTTGTTGGTTTTTGCTGACTCTCAAACATTAATCTTTACAACAGTTAACTGGGGAAAACAGGGGGGAAAGAAATAAGGGGGAAAAACCTGTTCTGAAGACTAATCAGTCAATCTGGAGAAAGTGAATTTTCATACCTATTTGGGGTTGATGCTAAATGACAGCTCTGCTAAGTTTATGGCTTCTTGTTTGACCAAATCAAGACAAATCTGATCCATTTGCTGTTAGTTTGGAGATCTGCTGACTCACTCCTTGGCTTCCCAGTGGTGGGTCCAATTTTAGACATCAAAGGGCAAGGCGATTTTTCCCCAAAGTGACAACTTCTACAAACCGAGTGGCTGGTCTCGGCTTCCCCTTCACTTCTTTCATTCAGTTGACAGTGGTTCTAAATTTTTGCACTTAGAAGATGACATCCCAGGGCTGCAGGCATGAATCAGTGGGGTCTGCCCTATTCTGGGCAGCATGGGTGGAAACGAAAGTCTCTCTCGGGTGCCCCCCTGAGGCCAGAGTGCAGCTCTGCACTCCTGCCTCATTTCTGTTTTAGAGCATGCTCTTAGATGAGCTTTGAGAGACAAGCAAACTCGACTGGATTCCCTTTCTATGAAGCTGTTGATATCCTTTGTTTATATCTCTCTTTTTTACAGCTTCGCAAAATACTGACTGGGAAAGGCAAAGCAGCGAATTTCTTAAGTTCTCCGTAGTTGGCAGATGTTGGCCTGACTGCCAGCCATAGATAAATCACACTGACTTTTTTTTTTTTTTTTTTTTTTTTTTTTTTGATAAATGGAAAGTAAAGGGAGAATAAATGCCAGAAAGCCTGCTGGGAAGAACATCCATGAACTGTTTTCATATGAAGTAGTCCTGTCGAATGATGTCTTTTATTTTAATGAGAAAGTCCATTATAACTATGAGAAGATTTCTACTAGAAATCCAAATCCTATTCCTGATTTATGTTTGAGAAATTGTTAAACACGATGGGATTTCAAACTTGGCTATCCATGAACTCCTCAAGCAATGTCATCAGTTACTGTAATACATTCATTCATTCATTCATTCATTCATTCAGCAAACATTTTTGAAAAAGTTTGCATTTACCCAGAAAGCACTACACTGTTTCTGCAGACAGAGTAGTTAATAAAATAAATGTTTCTGCCCCCAGTATGACATGTTAAGCATACCCTATCCAGACAGAAGTACTTTAGGAGACATGCTTTAAATAGGATCTTCCTTTTAACCCAACTGGGAAGACAAAGGCTATAAAGATGATGCAGTGAATAAGGTTGTTTGTCTTGCAAGCTAGAAGTACCTACGTTTAATCTCTAGAACCCACATAAAAAACAAGGCATCGTGGCCCATGCCTGCAGTCTCAGTGCTGGGAAGACTGGGAGACAAGAGGACTGGCCATCTAGAGCATTTTAAATGCTGAGTTCCATGCTATCAATTAACCCTGCCTGAAATGAAGCAGATGCTATTCTTGGATCCCTGGCATTCCTGAGGCTATCCTCTGGCCTCCAAACATATAAACACCCAAATACATGAACACCCATGTATGTCCAGGCGTATACACATGCATTAAAAACAATTTAACATATGCAGTTGACCTAAGGTTTGCTGTCCTGGTCAGTACCTACCTACAGCAAGGCCACTTTATCATGAATGAATATATTAAGAAACATACTTAGTCCCCTAGACTAAATAAATGCCTACGATACGCCTATGGGTAAATGCATCTTCATTTACATGCTAATCACAAGACATTATATATCCTTTAAATATTGTTTTATAGTTCAGCGTCCATCTTCATAGGGATAAATGCCCCTGTAGACCACGTCTTACCAAGGGGAAAGACTGAAGCATCAAGAATCTTGGTACCTTCTAGGCCAGAAAGCCTACTCTTCAATCTGAAATGCATGGAGCAATGCAAAACCAAGGTGACCAGGAGAGAAAATGCAGTACTTTTGTACTTGAATCCCCTGAAAGCTCCCTATTATGATCCGTCAGTCAGAGATTCAGAATAAAGTAGAGTATAAGTTAGTTCCCCAGACCCTACATTTAGAATTTCCTTTTGTTTATCGGTGGAATGTGTTTCCACTTCTACCTCCCTCGAAGGTTTATGGCATAGCTTTATAATCACCTACCTATACATTGTCCTCCTTGGTAGAATAGAGAAGCCCTAGAGATCAGAGATGACATAGTACGTTCCATGCACCTGGTAGACTGGATGAGCAAGTGACTGGGGACATTACCACTTCTTGGCAGGAAAACAAATCCCACCCCTAGTTCTGCCTTGTATCAACCAGACATTCAATCTGGAAAATATTAAAAAATATTTTTTCTGTAGCCCTGCAAGTAGATTCACCCTGAATGTTGAGATAACATTATGTCTGAAAGAGGAGCTTTGACTTACTTCAGCTAGCTACTAAACTATGGTAAACAATTTATTATTCTATTATGATGTTTTATCATCTATGAGTGAGGGGTTAAAATGCTAATGAAGCATAGAGAATTCTCAAGAAAAGTAATGTTAAAAGCAGAACTGTATTCAGAGGTGAATGGCCATTAGTTAAGAGTGATTTAAGTCATCTTCATATAGAAAGCATGCAGTGTGCACACATTTAAAGGCCTCTATTATTCATTAGTAGCAAATGATATTTTTTTTATCATTGCCAATACGTAGACTGAAGCATTGATTTGTGCCTTTGGCCAGCCCTTGTCTTCAGAAGCACACACTGCTTTATTGGGATTGGCATGGGGTATGCGTACTGTCCATGTTGACTTGACTTTCTGCAAAAATGTCTTTTAGCTTCCAGCATCCAGAATCTTCTTTCTTAGAAGAGGAAAAATAGTCATAGCATATCAGCCTCATTTACCTTAGGAAAACTCATGTACGTCACCAACTGGACAAAAAATTTTGTGGGTTTTTTTTTTTTCTCCATCTTTTTTAAAATCTAGTGACAGTAATTCTGTATCTACTTTCTGCAGAATATTTAAACAATCCAATGGGCACAGAGAAAATAACAAATAGTTAACTAAATGCCTGCTAGATAGTACACTCAGCTTTTGGCTTAGGTTATTTCACATAATCTCCTTGGAAACATTAAAACTGTCTGGAGATCTTGTCTCTTTGACTATAAAGTCCATGTTGTTTCTTTCTACCCATGAGTTTTCTGAATTTACATATGACGCATTGAGACCTTCTAACCCAGTGCTTCTCAACCTTCCCAGTGCTACAACCCTATTAATGCAGCTCTTTGTCTTGTGATGACCTCCCTTACCATAAAACTATTTCTTTGCTACTTCATAACTAGTTTTTCTACTGTTATGAATCACAATGTAAATATTTGATATTCAGGATATCTCTCTGTGAAAGGGTTGTTTGACATCCGCCTTCCCCCCGAAAGGCGTTACAACCCACAGGTTGAGAACCGCTGCTCTAATGGACCACATGCTGCCAGTGAGTCAGCAAACCTTGAAGAGTACAGCCATCCAGGCTAAGTCGGGTGCACGTGATGGTATGAGTGACCAGAGACAACTGAATCTTCAGATGAGTTCACTGAGCACTGAACAGAGAGGCAGAGGCTGCAGAGCACCCCAACTATATTAGCTGTACAACTTCAAACAACTCATCTGAACTGAACTGGTCCTGGTGTTCACAGATGAGAAGAAAAAGAGGTGGCTGTTAGAAATGCCAAGTGGCTGTCAGGAGGAACTATGGTTTCTGCAACCTCCCATCCTCTGAAAGGGGATGGCAGGTTCCTGAGTTCCCTTAGTCAATGTTTGCCAAGGTGTCATTCTAGAGTTCTTGACTGAAGATTATTGGAAGAGTATATGTTTCTTCTCTATAGTATTTTCTTTTGAGAAAACCAATGGCTCATGGTATCACATTATTTATACACTTTAACAGCATACATGATAAATTAGGAAGATGCATCAGGAGTATTTGATTTTTCTATTTGGGAAAGGATTTTACAATGCCTTTGATGGCATCCCTGCCTTGGGAATGGCCTCATGATCCTTAAAATTATGTTTAGATATCCAAAGAGGCTCAGTTTTCACTTAAGTAAACAAAAAAAAACCCTTTTGCTTTATGTATTGGATTTCAAGGACCCTTGAGGGAAACAAAGGAAATATGAAAAGTATATTTTACTGTGCAAAAGAAATATGCTGCGAGCTGCTCAAGGAACCATCACCAAAACCACATCTGTTGGTGCTGTTTGTTTTCAGCTTTGTGCTGAGAGGTTTTGTTGCTGCTGCTGCTACAACATGGCGGTGTGTGGGGTAGGGTTAGGTTTCTTATCAGATTAACATGTGTGCCTTTCTTGTACGTGCATACAACATACAAGCAAAAAAATGTAAACACTGGGTCTTTCTTTTCATGAACTTGGTGCTGATTGTTGCACATATTTGAAACACTTAGCATCCTCTATAAGCTTATAGACATAAAATGTGAAAATGCAAGTTTTATGAAGTGCAAAATGTCCCAAAGTTGTCTTCACTTTAAAATTCCCTGTCACACATGGAGGTTGCCCAAGATACCATGTGCAGTAGTGAACCCCCAGTCTGCTTTCAGGAGAATTCCTGCAAAGTTATGTCTACATGGCAAAAGATCCTGCTGGGAAGTTTTTGAGGCCCCTAGTAAATTCATATTATCATCTGCTGTGTGATGGTTATTACAGTCCTACCTATTGTAGTTAGTTTTATATTTAATCTCTATGACAACATATGAGTGGTAGATGCTATGTTCCACATTTAGGTAGGATACTGTTGGTCAAGCTATTTCTGAGGATCTTATGGTATTAATTGCTACCCTTTTACCCATGAACGAGCTGATATATATATAACAGTTAGTGATACAAACCTGTCGCACTTTCTTAAATCCAGTTTTGTGGTGAGCTCATGGTTATAGCCAAAGTCAGATCCAGATGTGAGGATCTGGAATAGACTTGTAAGACTGTATTTTTAGAAAATAAGAAATCACAAAGCCCAGATCTACCTACTCACCACATGACAAGACCTACAACCAGTGCTACTGGTTCACACTTCAGTGCAACTGGCTCTAGACTCAGGCCAGTCTGCCTCATCTCTTCCAGACTTTCCATCTTGAGAAGGTTCATTCCTCAAAAGGGAATCTCCTCATTTGTTCATACACCAGAGACCATTGGTTTGCAATAGTGAACAGCCTCAAAACAGGATAAGAAATCTGCTATGTTTTAAAGATAAATCTAAAATAAATGATCTCTCCTTCCCGCTCCTTTCTATTTTCTCCCTCCTTTTTCTCTAACTCTTTCCTATCTATCTCTACTACTTTCTGTTTGAGGGATTCACTTTCTGTTGTTAAAATTCACTTCCTGATTCTACAAAATGCAAGCATAGCATGATTCATGCTTCCAGTGTACCCACTCTGCCTTTGTTGCTTGGATTCTATGTTCAAGATTCTTTTGGAATGTCTTTGATTGGCCCAGCTTGGTCCATGTGTCCAGTCAAATGGGAAGGAATGAAGAAGTATCATGGAAATGTATTATTAGAAGCTAGAGCTAAATAGTTTGAGGAATGGAACCAGTTTCCAGTTAGATTCTACAGAGCTGATAGTTATCGTTGTTCAAACTTGCAACCATAGTACCAGGAGAATCCTGAATTTCATTGGTAAATAATAAAATCCTGTATTTTTTAATTAAAAAATTAAAGCACAGACACTATAACCCCTTCCCCAATTTTTAGGATAAATAAAAGACCTCCTGTTTAGAGAAGAGAAATTGTTCTAGGAAACAATAACAGAGACAAACACTATTTTACATCCTCTCGAGTTCATACTTTCATGGCTCTGTAGGAGAATCTTTCTTCACAAGATCCATTGAATGTTTGCTGTTCCTCCACTACATTTGAGGCCCTGGTCTAAGCCATGGGAAGAAACAGAGAAGAGAGGATCATGATGAAGCTTATTTTCCAGAGGAGAACGATTGACAATCCTGGCACACAATAATACAGGAACACGAATAGACTGGTAGGACCACAGGGTAAAATGATGGCTTAGAAAACATAAAGGCAGGATTCTCTGAGAGGTATCACTTGGCACTTAAGCAAAGCCCAGATCATCTCTAGGCTCAGTGACAAAGCAGTCCCTTCAACATCTGATTGCATCACTGGCCACCCTTAAAGCCAAATAGACTGTGGTCTGAACAATAGAGATGCATTTTCTCATTATCTTCTCATTTTGTCCACCGATTCCAGGACCCAAGTTACCTATTGCTATAGGTTCAGAGGAAAAATAACTATAAATCTGTATGGCCCACTGAATGGCAGCTGGGTGGGGGAGCCAATATGTTCCCTGGTTTCAGATTTCTTTCTTCCCCAGTCTCATTTTTATTCTTACCATGGCTGAATTATGGGCCCAGATATACTGACTGATGAGTTTGGACAAATATTGCCTATGCAGGCTGAATGACTTAGATTAATGCCAAACCTAAAAGAATTGCATAAAGACTAAACTAGGTGACAAATTTTCTGTTACGCCTAAGCTTCACACTTACAGTTCTTTCTATAGCTTTTGATGTATGAGTATCAGGAACGACCCAGTGGGAAAAGATACAAGTATGTGCCCCAACCAACCACAATTTTAGCTATGTCAAATTTTCCTTAACCACAAGGAGGGGGTGATAGCTTCCTATCCCTGTATCTACTAATTAGAACTTGTTTCTCAGTCACCAAAGGGGATCAAGGTAAAGTTGACTCATCTCTGGCCCAGTGGGATAGTGAACATTGAGAATTAGCATCTAATTGGCTGATGGAACAAAGAAAGCTACACAGACCATAAAGGAGAGAAACTGTCTAAATGTGTACCACTGAACCCACAAGCTGAGGGTCAAGTTCATGTCCTCAGTTTACGTGTTCTAATCTATTTGCTCTAATGTTCTAGGGGTCTAGTCTTTTCTTCCTACCTTTCTTTCTCTTTTATTAACTTAATATTAGTCTTAACTTTGGTTTCCTGAATGAAGATGTTGTGTATCCTTAAAGCAGAAATCAGCTATTTTCGCTTTAAGCTATTAGGGTTTGAAATTCACATGAGCAGCCCTTTCATGTACTATATTCTTCCAATCTACTAAAAACTCTGACCCAGTAAAGCAGAGATGGCCACTTAGTGAAGTTGATAAGGTCCTTTTATAAATCACTGATGACATACTTCTTGTGGATTTCATAGGCTAGTGATGCAAATGAACTACATCTGCTATAAGCAGATGCAAATTTGCTGGTTCATTTAATGAACAATTAAACTGGTTCAACCTGCATCTCTTTAATGATAGTTGCTTCTTTTTATGAGCTTGTTTTCCTACTGTGATCTAATTTCTTAACTTCATGTAAGCTCTGCCAAGAAAGATGATAGAGATGCCATAATAATATTGCAAGCATAAAAACTGGGGCATAAGAAATTTGACTGCCCTAAAAAAATTACCTAGTAATCAATACTGGAACCTATTTGAGGATGTAGGTTGACCAGATGTCCACTCCATAAGTAGAAAGTATTCACTCATCACCTTAATAAATATACACAAATTTATTTTATTTCACCAGTGATAGATTTGCAAATTCCTTAATCTGAGTATCTGGAAGTAGTAATTCCTTCTTTAATAATACTATTCATTTTAGTATACACAGATTTAATATTTTCTCAATTGTGCAGGTACAAACTTGAACTTGCTTCCATTGCTTACCAAAATTATGAAATTCTTTTTGCTTTTATAATGTTGCCAAATCAAGAATAACTAGAATTTTTGGAACATATATAATTCCAAACATATACACACATGTGTGTATGTATGTATTTTATATATTATATATTTATTAATATATAATATATGTATTTATAAAATATATAATATATTTTATATGTTTATTTGTAAAAAAAATAGTTTTTGTGGATGTTTCCATATGTTATGTCACTATTTTGAGCAACAAGGTTGAACAAGTAACCTGCAACAACCCACCGTGCTTTTATCTGAGAATTGCAAGGGTCTTGACTTTTCTTTTCCACTGGCAGTGTGGCCAGTGTTAGCACTTTTGTCTAAGCTCTGTCCCACGGTTACCTGGTAACAGCCAGGTAGGCCTGACTCACCATTCCCCCTTTCTCTTTACATGTTCATGGCCAGTCTCTATTTCTCTTCTCTTCTCTTCTCTTCTCTTCTCTTCTCTTCTCTTCTCTTCTCTTCTCTTCTCTTTTCTCTTCTCTCTCTTCTCTCTCTTCTCTCTCTTCTCTCTCTCTTCTCTCTTTTCTCTCTCTCTCTCTCTCTCTCTCTCTCTCTCTCTCTCTCTCTCTCTCTCTCTGTCCCTCCTGCCTTTCTCTGTTCCTACTACCCTCTTAACTCCCCTCCCCATGCCCTGAATAAACTATATACAATATTGACATGTGGCTGGTCCCTCAGGGGAAAGGGATGCCTCAGCATGGGCTCACCAGGGCACTCTCCTCCCCAATACCTCACTATACCTCACCACACCTCCATAGAACATGTTCCCCACTCTCTTTATCTTTTTATAAACACATCTATGAGGTCTCTGGGTTCCTTTTCAGAGTTACATGTGTTAATACATAGAGCAAAACTCACAAGGTTACCTGCAAAATCAATTATACTGAAGTAAAACTACAAAAACACTCTTTAAGACAAATTTGTGAAACAGTCATATGTAATCTCTTTGAAATTATAGAACCAATGACTTTGTGGCAGGCCTAATACTGACCATAAGTTTAAAGTACTAATGAGAGTGTAAAACAAAGATTCTGCACCAAATGTAAAATGATATGATGCCATCTGAGGTGATTCTTGAAAAATCATACCATGTTCTCTATGTGGAAAGGAGGGAGGAAGTCAGCTGTATCGGAAGAGAAGGACACATATTATCTAGGCATTAGCGATAACTTGGAGACCCTGAGCAGATATTATATTGTAGAACAAACATCCCAATACACAGTGACTTGGAACCACAACCATCTCTTACTGAGAATGTTCATTGAGCACCTGGTTCTTCACGGCAGCTGCTTGAGTGGCTAAACCATCGGCTCTCTTCCATGTGGGTGGTTGTTGCTGGTTCTTAGCTAGGGCATCATTGGTGCCAGAGCTGTTTGTCTCCCATAGGAAAGGCTAGCCCTAGTGCTACATGTGGACACAGTGGGTCTTGTAAAGTTCTTGAAAACCATTAAGGAGGGTGGGCAGGGAGTCAGGAGGCATTACCAATGGAAAAAATATATTGTTTGTCTAGGCCAAATGGGCAAAGAAGTCACATAGTTAATTAAAAAATCTATGTGAAAGGAGGAATTGTGGGAAGGAGAATGATAAAAGCCAATTTTCACACAACACACACACACACACACACACACACACACACACATACATAATGATATGCAGCAATTTTGAAAGCATGAGTCGGAGAAGGGTTTGTATTGGCCACAGGCTTTTCCTGTCTATCCCGAGGCTGTCCTTCTTCTACTCAGTTACATAAATCAGGAAACTTAGACAAGGATCATTCCTATGCTACCACCACAGGCTTGCAATGTCTTTCCCAGTCAACATTGGAACCCTAAGTAAAGGAATTAAATGTCTTTGAGCCAAAAGGATACCGGGAACATGAACCTAATCTTTCCAAAGGAAGCAGAACCACAGATTCAGACAGCATGTAAATTTAGAAGAAAATAAAAAAGGGAAGATGTTTTTCCTCACAACATTAAGGATGACTATGGCCCTCCAGTTTTGGACTAGAAAAATAAATGCAAACATCTTACTGTTTTGTTCACCTGATGATTTTTTTTTCCTTAGGCCTGTCATGATAAAGGCAGTTTTATAAGAAGACCTTTACTCTGTTTTCCCAGACATGTCTCATATTCAAGCAAGAAAACCCTGCTTTCTCCTCTAGTTATAAGAACCATCTATAACGCTATAAACAATTATCAGCCAGTCCTCTTTCCTGCAAACACCAGCAAAGGGAATCTGAGGGAGGAGGCACCACAAAAAAAAAAAAAAAAAAAATCCCTGAAGGCTTTTCAACTATGCTGCTGCTACTGCTGCTGCTGCTGCTGCTGCTACATCATGGAAAACTGGTCAGGCAACTGCCTGGAAGCCCTCACCTTAATCAGTCCATAGAGTAGCAAGGAGCAGCTGGCTCACAAGGCAGCCGAGCCAGGCATATTCCAGTGTGCTCTGATTTACAAGCTGCTACAATTTTGTGAATGGTAATGGCCAGGATCCCAAGTATCCCAGAAGCTAGCTCCCAGCTTTGAGATATTGGCATCTCAGACATTCATTTATTCACCACACAGCCATATAGGCTCCTGGTGTGTGTCACTTACTCAACATCTATGCAATGAAATGCATTGATATGTCCATCCGCTTAAACATGGGAGAGATGAGCGCCCTTATGGGAGCCACCTTCAAGCCCCGGCACCACCCATTGTAATCCCCATCCCAAGTTGGGTGGGGATTCTAGTCTCCTATAGATTTCAGACACAGTCCAAGCTTGCCTAGCCTTGCTTGCTCATTTAGATGGAAGGGCAGTCACTCTACGTGGATTCTCCATGTAACCAAGAGACTGGAGATACATGAAATGCATTAGACAACTTCTACCGGTAACAGGGATTGTTATTGTTACATGTTGGCTCTTTTGTATGGTGTTAGGAATTGACTCACAAGACCTCATGGATGTTAGCTAAGTACTCTACCACTGGGTTATTCCCATGCCTCAGCATTTGGTTTTGTAAATATTTTTTATGAATGGTAGCACACTCTAAAATAATGATACAAAGTATACTGCAGTGAATAATAATCACATGGCACGGTCATTTATCATCACTATCAATTAGTATGCACTATACAGAAATATATGCACTGGTTTTTACTATTGCTGGCAGGCTAGTAGTTTTGTTTACATTGGTGCTGTCGCAAACATCAACAGTATAATATTAGAGCACTCCTATGATCACAGACCCATCATGAGGTGTTAACAGTTTTCCACTTCCATTAGAATGGATGTGAACCCACTGATACATGTAGCTTGTCATTAGGCAAGAACACCACCACCTCTGCACAAGACCATATGTGATAGCTGCAAACATGTGTATTCTGAGGAAAATCCAGACAAGAACAGAGTGAACAAGGAGACACTGATCCAGGCACATCTTCCTTTCCTTTTTTCTTCCTTCCTTCCTTCCTTTCCTTCCTTCCCTCCTTCCTTTCCTTCCTTCCTTCCTTCCTTCCTTTTTTCTTCCTTGCTTTCCTTCCATCCTTCCTTCCATTCTTCCTTCCTTCCTCCCTCCCTCCCTCCCTCCCTCCCTCCCTCCCTCCCTCCTTCCCTCTCTTCGTTCTAGATGGAGTCTTTGTATATTGCCCAAGCAGTCCTCAAACTGGTAGGCTCAGGCAGCCCTTGTTATACTTCAGCCTCCTTGTTATACAAGCAAATGCCTGACATTAGCCACTGTTTGAAAGCTACACACCGGTCTTAACGTGGTACTGCTCTAAGACTTGGAGAATGACATTTATAGGAAAGGGCAATTTTCAGATGATGCAAGGCCCCCAGCCAAGTGTACTAAGTACACAGCCACTCCCATACTCAGTCTTGGCCAAGTGCAGTGGAAACTCAGATTTTCATTCAGACACTGAGGTTCCAAGGAGCCATGGGGAATTTATCGGACATCTGTTTTCTCCCCCTTCACTGGCCCTCTAAAGCTCTAAGACAGAGTGTGCAACCTCAGTGCTGGTGTACAGTGAGAGACCTCCCAAAGCCTTTTCAGCCGCCCGCCTGCTCAACTGTGATTTTGATGTTTGCAGGCCAGCTCCACCTGACTGTCAGAGTTGGGGCCTGCGGCTATTTTTCTGACTTTGATTGCTCAATCTGCAATCATAATCCCAGTGCCAGGGAGGACTGCTGAGCCCTACAAGGGCAGGCAGGGGGTCTCTGGAGCGGCACTTTTTCTGTGTTTTTTATTAGTAACCCAGGGAGCGATGTGAGTGGCTTCAGAGTTCAGTGGAGCCAGCAATCGCAGTGGGGGGACAGGGAACTGTGGCAGTGAGCTGGAGAAGCTCCTCCGTGAAGGGGGAATTCGGTTGCTGGACAAACAGGAATGCCCCTCCACCTTGCTGAGCTTTTAGCACAGTCAAGTCAGGCCTAGGGATGTTTCCCCTGCTCAAGAGAGACCCAGTGTTGGACTGCCAGGTTACACAGTGTGAGCTTTCTACGAAAGAATGCTGTTGTTCTTACCTCAAGGCAGCCCAGGCTTGCCCTATCTCTGGGACAGACCTCAATGGGGGTAGGCTAGCAAAGCAGGTACAGTTGGAACTAAGGTTCTGTCTTTCACAAGCAACCTGACTGTGTTCCCTGAGACTTGTCAGGTTCAACGCTGTGGAGCCCCATCCTCACAGTGAGCTTTGGAACCCCACAATGCTGGAATCCTCCAGTGCCTTCTTTTGGCCACCATGAATTTATCCAGCAGCCATTGCATGCCAAGTGCTTCAGCGCCCAATGGGCAAACAGGTGATCGGAAAGGGCAAGATCTCCGTTTGCAGTGACATTTTAAAGACAAGAAAAAGATAGCTGTAAAATCGATTGGGTTCGGGGGAGCAGGACAAAGAAACTACCCAATAGAGACAGGGACTGAAGAGACCAGACTTGGAGAGGATTTGTGACCATTGATTTGCAGCCACGGGCAGGCCCAAACGTGCTCAGCCTTGGAGGAGTATCAGTCCACAAATGCTGTTGGAGGGGCTTGGGAAGAATTGCTAGGAAAGAAACAGACACACCAAGTTTTGAGAACTTGGTGAGGAGTTTCACTTTGGATGAAAGAACCCAGAAGGCCTATGAATTTCAAGAAGGGAATTAACTTGGTCTGATGTATTTTCTTTTTTAAACAAACTTACTAGGAAGCCACTGCAGTTCCAGCGTTGTGCCTATGGGTGAGAAAGCACAGAGAAGAGGGTGGTAAGACTTACTAAGAGCTTCCCCCAAGGCAGGACTGGCCAGGTAATGCCATGACAGAACCCTACTTATCCATTCTCTGTCACACCCAGTGAGGAATGGGAAACTGAGTCTGGCGGAGTTTGTGTGCAAGCGAATTCAAGCAAAACTCACAGGAACATGAAGGGCACAGGGTGGGACTGGGAAAAGTCAAGCATGGGTATGAGGGAGAGAAAGAATCCTCTGCATCTGATCCCTAGGGGTCTCTGGAGTAACGACTGCATCTAGCCCAGCTTTGAACCTGGGGAGGTGACTTTTGTAGGCTTATATAACTCTGTCTTAGGAGGACTGTACAAATTCCCAGACCTCTTCAGGAGCTCAGTAGAATCACAGATGGGAACCCTGAGCTACATCAGTGCAGCATCTGAGAAACAGACACACCTGCCAGGGAAGATGAACAGGAACGTGGTTAAGATAACATGCCCCATTTCTTATAATGGTTATACCTTTACTGAGAGGGGACAGAGGGCCTGTATGGACTAAGAAAATATGAGGATGTGTAAGGCCCAAATGTCTAAATAAGAAAGTTACAAACTACCTGTAAATAGTCAATTGCCACTATGCACTCAGTTTATAGGGGTTCCAGTCCCCCAGTTATTATCCCCAAAGGGTATATCTGAATGTCTATTTATGCAACATAAAAAGTCATGAGGCTTAGGTATCTGTTTCTGCCAACAGAACAACAATAAATGTAGGCCATTAGCAATGAGTGATAGACTGGGTACACAGCTGTCAGCTATGTCCCACAACATAGCTCCTTCCAAGGTATATCCATGGCTTTTGAAATCTGCAGACATATCAAAAAAAAATAATTTAAGTTTTTAAGAGTTTGTATGTAGGGGGTGCATATAAATACAGTGTCAGTGGAGTCCAAAAGGAATCTCTTGTAGATGGAGTTGCAGGCAGTTGTGAACCACCCAACATGGATGCTGAGAGCTGAACTTGAGTCCTCTTTGAGAGTTGTGTGCAGTCTTTACCACCAAGCCATCTCTCTAGTCCCATATCCATTAAAAAAAAAAAAATCTCAGGGCCCAAGCCTGGTTTAGGGTATCTAAACCAATTAAATAATAATTTCTAGTTTTAAACTATAGATTTGGTTTAGCACAGTTTGAGATTTACCCAAGAGCTGTAAAGATGGTCCGACTCTCGCCTGATTCCCCATGTTAGCGCCTTACTGCACCATGGTTCATTACAATCAGGAAATCTGTGTTGGTTCATTCAGCTAGTAAGTGAAATTTCTAAAGGCAAATGCATTAGCATAAAGGTCTGTTATTTGGATTTCCTCAGGTTTTCTAGTAATGGCCTCTTCCTATTCTGAGACTTCCAGACTTCTATCGTGGGTTTAGCTGTCATGTGTCCCCTCTCTTTTCTTACCTTCAAGTGCCTCAATCATTTTTTGTCATTCATGCCCTTAACAGGCTTGGAAAGCATTGGTCATGTGTACTAGCTACTTCTCTGTCTCTGTGGTAAAACACTATGATGAAAAGCAGCTTAAAGAAGAAAGTTTATTTTCGATTTATGGCGGGTGGGTGGGGAGAGCATAATGGGTAAGAAGCTGTGGTGGTCAGAGCAGGAAGCTGGCTGATAACATCTTTATCTGTACACAAGAAGCAAAGAGAGCAGCCGGGAAGTGAAGTGGGACTGTAAACCCTCAAAGCCTACATACACTTCCAATAGTATACCGTCCCCCCAGCAAGACCAATCTACCCTTGTTCATTTTTAGTTCAGGGTAGTGATGGTGACTGGCAATGCAGAAAAAGTTTCTGATTCTGAGAACTTAGATGAGCTACGGATTGTGTCTAGTGAAATAAATGTTCATTTGAGTCTCAGTTTACAAAAGGTACTGTTCCCAGGTTTCTCAGTGTTACGTTTATGTCCTCACCTGGCTGTGTCTCCAGTCTCCAGTCCACCGAACTAGTGTCATAGTGTCAAACTATCAAAGTCAGCTTTTATACACTCTGGCAGTTCCCACAGAACTACTTGCTGTTCATTGCATGTTAGAAGAATTAGAACTACATAGACTCATGATCTGGTATTATGGCTTGCTTACTTGCCACCGCATCCATATTTGGAACCCAGAAAGAACATGTAAATACCATGTTTTATTATTTTCCCATTTTTCTACATTGTTCTCTCATAAAGTCATCTCTCTCCTAGATGTGTGGCACATATACACTTATGTAACCTATAATCTCAGCCTTAGGGTAGAAAGATCGCACATTTGAGACCAACTTAGGCTACATCGTAAGACTGGTTTCTAAGGAAGAAATCATCTTCCTGCTTATAGTATAGTAATGGAATAAAAGTATGTTAATTTATTTCTGATTAAAATTACAAGAATGTGTTTGCCAGAGCCTGACACTTCAAAGCTCTGTGTCCTTCAGCCTAACCTAGGGTCTGATAGCACTGGCAATATCTACAGAATTTCATTAGAATTCATTCTACTTTTTAATAAGATGAATCCACTTCAGAGGTTGGTAGGTAAACGTGGAATTCTAATGAGTCCACTGTGGACAGCTAACTCTAAGCTATTTCTGAGCTGCCACATTTCAAAGGCAGAATCTCAAACTGGATTTTCCTGGGTAAGAGCAATATAGAATAGCAAGTATGGATGCTATGTGCACATCTGTGGTTTGACTAAGAATGGTTCCCACATACTCACAAGTTTGAATACTTGGTCCTACTTGCTGAAACTGTTTGGGAAGGATTAGGAGGTGTGGCCTTGCTGAAGCCGTATTATGTTATGGTATGGGGTTAAGTCTTGAGGTTTCAAAACATATATGCCATGCCCAGTGGGCCTCTCTCTGCCTCCTGCTTATGGATTAAGATGTGAGCTCTCAGATATTTGTGTTGCTATGCTTTTGTTCCACCGTCATGGATTGTATGTTTTGGAATCATATGCCTAATTAAATGTTTTCTTTTATATGCTGCCTTGGTCGTGCTGTTTTGTCACAACTAGAGAAAAGGAACTGAGGCAATGTCTATCCATGTATGCAGGGGAGAGGATGATAAGATGAGAAGCAAGGGATAAAATAAATGAACGGAAACAGCATCTTTATGTTTTTCTTTTCCCTCAAATGTAGGCTGAGTATCTGAGCCAAGGATATTTTGACAAAGAAGAAGTGGCAGGTGACAGGTGGCTCTGACAGTTGCAGGTGACGAAGGCCTTTGCTATATGCCATGCATGGGTTTCTCATCCATGCTCTTGCCTTCATGTATGATGTGTCCACAACCTGAGGGACTCACATGCTTGCCAAGGAATCTCACCTTCCAGATAAGTCTTTTATACTTCCTACTAAATGGCTAAGCTTTCATTTTGTGACCCCCTTGAAATCCAAAAAGACTAGATGAGTTAATCGTGCGCTTCTAAATGATGAGAAAAAGAGAGAGGGAGAACAAATCAAGACCTAATCACTAATATTGATTCTATAGGCATAATTACCCGCCCCTGGGGACTTTTTTCTGGCTATGGCTTATGATATTCAGTCAGTTCTAACATCTGTCAAATATCTACTATGTCTCAAATCCTATATTGGCATCTGTTCCCAGGTTAACATAAGGGTTAAGAGCATGTGCTCTGGGCCATGACCAAAGGGGAAGTTACTCAATCTGTTGTGCCTCATCTTCTTTGCATATGTAAATGACAGTGACAATAAGGACCTTCTTCGTTGATTGACATGAAGCAAAGGTCACACTGTTAACTCTACTTCCTCCAGGCTCATAGGATGGCCTCCTACCTCTAATAAAGACCCAGATAACCTCAACGTTAGACAAATAGGGAACTGCTTATAAAGAGGCAAGAATCCAAATTCTCTTTGGGGTGTTGGGAGAGCTGCAGGGATGCTGTATCTGCCCAGCACCCCAGATCTCTCACTAACTGATGGTTATCATCAGAGTGGTAAAGAGAAGTGGTAAAGAGAAGCCAGCAACATTCACATTGAACAACTCAGTTCACATTGGTGGTGACATCTGGTCTAGCTCAACAGCATTTGTATGTTGGGTGGGGGCAGGGGTCAGTTATGAAATTAAATGTGATGAAAAAAAAAGTCTAGTTTTCTGACTCCCTTTTTTCTATCCTAACACCCATCTTCAGCTTTTCCTCATAGACCATGATAGACACTAACTGAAAATAAATTTCACTTTCAGTAAAGAAACAGTCTAAGATTAGAATCACTGGTTGTTTCTCAGGTGCCATATGAAAAATTTAGATTAAGTCAAGCTTCCTTTGTTCCCCTTGGCCTATTTTTTTTTATTGAAGATCTGAAGGCAGCAGCATCCATTTCTGACATCCCTTGTAAGCATGCTTTGTTTCTGCTCCATTTACTGCCTGCTGCTTACTCATGGTGATAGCTGCACTATCGGAAAGATGCCTAATGTAAGAGAATGAAAAGAAATGAGCTGACTTAGTACGAAGGGCAAGCTATGGGGAGAAGACAATGGCACAGTAGCACCGGGAGTCATTCTCAGTATGTCAGTTAGCTTATGCTGTGTAACAAATGGCCCCCCAAAACTTAGTGAGGTAAGAAGAGATTCGTTTATTCGGCTCTTTGTTGGACAAGTCAGCAGTTCGAACTGAATTCAACTCAACTCGTGATAAAGTTAGTTAGCAAAATCATTTACTGGCCAGTTGATCTAGAGTGCCAAAGACTTTTTATTTCCTGTTCTATAGAGTCTACGTCATGACCCATTAAAGTAGCTAAGGCCACTCATCTTCTCTCTGCATGGATACAAAGGGACAGAGAATCCCTCATTCCAGGCAAGAGTCATTTCCAGAGATCGTTCTCCTCACTGTCCTAGTCTACTTTCTGTTGCTGTGATAAACACTGTGACCCAATGCAACTTGTGGAGAAAAGAGTTTATTCCCTCTTGCAGTTCATGGTCTATTGTGAAGGGAAGTCAGGGCAGAACTCAGAGCAGGGACTGGGAAAGGCAAGGAACTGCATCAGGGTCAAGGGAGCAGTCTACTTAACTGGCCTACTCCTCATGACTTGCTTAACCTGCTTTCTTACATAGCCCAGAATTACCACTTTGGGATGTCACCATCCCCAGTGGGCTGGGTCCTCCAATATCAGTCATTCTTCAAAACAATACCTACAGGCCAACATGGTGGGAGAATTTTCTCAAATGAGATTCCCTCTTTTCAGACATCTCTAAGTGTTATCAATTTGGGAAGGGGTAAAAAACTAACAAGAGCACAGCAGAAATCCCCTGAATGGCTCTTTAAAGCACAGATGGCTGAAGTCCACCCACAAATCCCCAGTGGGGCTGAGTCCTCAGAGTTCGAATTTCTAACCCACTTACACGAAATGCTGATACTGCAGGCCCATTTACCTCCCAGTGGAGTGCCCTATTTACAGCAGCATGGCAGAGCATGTTAGTAATTCTGTATCATAGAGAAGAAAATGCAAGCCCAAGTTTAATAAGGAGGTCGTGGACACACAGCTGGTCAGCCCTTTCTAGTGCTAATTGATGGGAAACCATTAACGTAGGCTATTTTTACCTGGCTCCAGAGCCAGTGTCTTGCTTCTGGTGAGGCTACAGTGCTCAGAGAGGTTGTCCAATACTTCTGGGGAGCTTTTCTAAGAGCTAGGCCTATCTGTGCTGCAATCATTCATTTCCCCATTCGTTCACTCATTTCCTTAAAGGTGGGCCCTGGCTGTGGAGTCCTATGGACAGACATGGAATGACTGCCTGCCAGTAGCCTCCAGAGACTGAGAATCAAGTTGTGTTTCTCACTAGAGGAATAACAGTTCTCATCAAGTGAGGTCTGAACAGAAAGAAAAGCATAAATACATCACTTTTAAGGCTACAGAAAAGAGCCTTCTCCTAGGGCTTTGGTGCTGTTTCTAAACAACAAAGAGCCTCATGTTGCTTTTGCTGGGTTTCTTAGGCAGGATAAAAGAACCATCCTCCAACGTTAATTCCCTCCTGGCTCTCAGGAAATAGAATCTAGCTTTCCTGATCATGCAGCAGCGCCTGAAGCTTTCCAGGTGTCTGCACTTCTGTCCAGACTGTGGTCTGTGGACCAGCAGCACTGTGAACCATGGAACGAGAATTCTAATCACAGGCTTCTAATGCAGAACAACTGGCCTGGACCATTGTGGTTAGAAGTCGGGACTCTGGGTGTTGAACAAGCTCTCAAGGTACCTTGCTTTTGTAGCTAAAGTTTTAGAAGTATTGTTCTTCAAAGCTGCACAGACCACATACTCAGCCCTCGTATATAGTTACTATGTAAATAAATTCAACCAATCACAGGGAAAATCTGCTGTTTTTTCATCAGCACGGAACATATGCAGCCATTTTCTGTCATAATCCCCTAAATAATACAGTATAATCAATATTTAGGTGTGATTACATTGTACTTCATACAGGTAAACTCTTAGGAGAGAGCCCTGTGCCATCTTTTTAAGTGCCATAAAGAAATATAAAGACAAAAGTCCAGCCAAGTTATTCTAAAGACCTTCAGAGGCTTTGATTTGAGATTCTACAGCTGGATAATACCTCGCTCTCTAAAGTAGAAAGAGTGTGTGAAAGAATGTCGCAGGGGAACTTGGCTGTCCAGGCAGCAAAGGGCTCAGGAAATACAGGATAGAGTGGAAAGCAGGTGTCCCAATTATCTCCTTTTGGAATAAAACGGAACTGACCTCACCAAGCCAGTTAAAGCTAGCTTGTCTGGGGACATTAGTATCTCTCACCTTCATTAACTACCCCCCCCCCTTTTTTTCAAAGTTAGATAAGCAACTTAGTGTTGGTTGGGGACATGGAAGTTTACCAAGAATGACTTTAAGTTTGGCCCATGGGAATAATGCAACGATCAGCTCAAACCAATGGCTTCTCACATGTTTAGTAACAGTGATGAGAGGGCTAGTCCCTTCCTCACAGCTGTGCTCAGTGGTTTTCATGTGCCAGGCACCTGGACTAACTGGTCACCTGAGAACCAGTCACAGTGTGCAGGGGGACACAAAGAACCCAAAGGCAAATGTAGCAAAAGCACCAGCACTGAGTAGCAAAGAGCCACAGAAGCTCCCAGAGGAGACCTAGGGCCAGGCCAGCATCCTCCTCCAGGAGATGCTGTTTGCGTAGACTGGAGGGCAGGGCAGGAGAGAGGGTGATATAAGGGAGAGTGTGCAGATATTTGAAGGATTTTAGTAAAGGCACAAATTCATTCTCATTGGGTCTGTTCCTAAAGGAACAGGGATTAATAAGCCTAAATTCTGATCCCTTAGAAATTTCAGACAAATCTGAGGCAGCTTCCCAAAGGGGACACACATCCACTTCGAAGGAAGATGTGTTGCCCTTGTGATTAAGGCAGCTAGCCTTTCCTGCATGGCCTCTCCTCCTGTTATATTTATTCCTGAACTCTTTCATTTTTGCCACATTTCCTGAGGTAGCTAAATGCCCTGCAGGACCAGAAACTCCTGTTTGCTCAAAATATGTTCTTCTTCAAAAGTGAACTCATGGAAAATTTTGATATTTGTGAAGCTACAAAAGAGGAGATCTTAACTCTAGGGAGCTGATAAGACCCAGAACCTTGGGTGCAGTGGTGTTCACTGAGTGCATCTGCAGGCACATAACCAAGATGGAGTCACAAAATACATAAACTTGCTTTCTTACAGGGCCAGCGAACCTTCCACAGTCATCTAGAACTCCACCATCTTTAAGGGGAAATTGAAAAGTCTCTTGTTTGTTCTCTAGAAAAATTTGAGGATATTTTCTACATTTAGGCACACCGAGGACACACAATTTTGTAGTGGCAAAGAATAATTCTCCCCTTTTTTTGGAATAGAAAGAAAATTTATACAATGTATTTTGATCATGTTTTTTCCTCCCACAATTTCTTCTAGTTCCTCTTTACCTCCCTAGCTGCTCAACTTTATGTTCTTTCTTTCTTTTTCAAAGAAACGAAGCAAGAAACAACTGCCCCAAAATAAAACTCACAAAAATGCAAATCAAAACAAACAAAAGACCATCAAGGCAAAAAGAAAAGAAAAGACAGACAGGAAGGAAGGAAAGAAGGAAGGAAGGAAGGAAGGAAGGAAGGAAAGAAGGAAGGAAGGAAAGAAGGAAGGAAGGAAAGAAGGAAGGAAGGAAAGAAGGAAGGAAGGAAGGAAGGAAAGAAGGAAGGAAGGAAAGAAGGAAGGAAGGAAGGAAAGAAGGAAGGAAGGAAAGGGTTCACACAAGTACCACTGAGTTCCTTTTATATTGACAAACTACTCCTGGCCAGCCATGGAACAGTTACTGAAATGTGGCTAAGATACCCAATGAGAGAAAACAAATTTTTGCCAGCAAGTATCAAGTACAAATAGCTTCTTCATTAGGGTGTAATCTCATATCCAACCCCGCCCACATCCTTCATCTGGTTTGAACTTGGGCATGATTTGTTTGTGTTGCCACAGTCTCTGCCACTGTGAATTTGCACGTGTATCACTCCTGTTGTGTCTGGAAGGCACTGTTTCCATGAAGTTTTCCATCTCCTCTGGCTCTTACAGTCTTTCTGCCTTTTCTTCCACACAAATCCCTGAGACTTCAGGGGAGGGGTTTGATGAAAGCATTCTATTTAGAGCTGAATACACAAAAGTCTCTCTCTTTCTCTGCACATTGTCCAGTGATGGGTCCCATCTACTGAAAGAAGAAGGTTCTTTGATATTGATTAAGTGAGGTACTGATCAGTGGGCATAACAACATGTTATTAAGAGTCGTTTTATTGCTAAATTCTTTTGGAAGACTGATGGTATTATGCTTTCCCTAGTCCCATGACTTATCTAGTCTCAGGTTCTTGGGAACTTTAGCAGTATCCGGTATGAGTATCCTTTCATGAAGTGGACCTTAAATCCAAGCAGAAAGTGGTTGGTAACACACACTACGTTTGTTCCATTATTGTATCAGTATATTTTGTAGGCAGGTCAATGATATACAGTTGCAGCATTTGTAGTTGGGTAATATTGATGACTAACTTTCTCTGCTGGCCGTATTCGGAGTACTCTTCAGATACTAGTAACAGAGTAAACCTTTGAATTTGGCACCAGCTTGACTTGTTCATATTTGATGACATAAGTAGTGTCTTCAGGTTGTCAGGCTTGGGGGTTTTCTGTGGGACCCCTTTAGCCAATGACTCAATAAGATGTAACCCATTCTTGTGAGTGGAGGTTTTCTATGCTGGGACACTATGACTTCATTTCGATTACATTAATATATGTTTTATAAAGTTACTATAGCAGTAGGTTCCCTTGTGGTTTCTCAAAAGACCTTAAGTGTTAGTTGCTCTTTCCCATATTTCCTCCTTTTGGCTTTACTCCCGTCCCCTTCCCATTTAATCCTGCTAATCCAGTTCCCCCTTTCCTCTCCACAATTCTACTTTCCTTTCCTTGGGAGATGGTCTCTCCATCCCTAACTAGGGACTTAAACTCTGTGGTTATTCAGATTGTAGCACACATGGTGATAACTTAAAAACTAGCATGAGAGAACATGCAATATTTATCTTTTGATGTCTGAGTTACCTCCCTCCAGGTGGCTTCTTTTATAGCTCCATATCATTTCCTGCAAAATTTATAATTTTGCTTTTAGTAACAGCTGTAAATGGACCACATTTTCATTATCCATTCATTTGTTGATGGACATACAAACTGTTTCCAGTCTCCCTGTAGCATGGTGTAGGGTCCTTTGAGTATATGCTGAAAAACCGTTCAGCTGGATCTTGAGGTAGATAAATTCTCAGCTTCCTCAGAAAACTCCACGCTGATTTTCATTGTGGCTGTACCAGCTTTCACCGTCATCAGCAGTGAATAAGTGTTCCCATTTCCCTACATCCTCATATTCTATCATTTCTTTCATTGATCTTTGCCATTCTCACAGGCATAAGATGAAATTTCAAAGGAGTTTTGATTTGCATTTCCCTAATGGCTAAGTGTTACTCAGTCTGAAGTGTTTCATCTTTTGAGAGCTCTTTGCTTAGTTCTGTACCCCATTTTTAATTGGGTTATTTGTTTGCAAAGAATAATTTATAAAGAATTAGATCATGACTTCTACATGAATATGTAATAAGCATATGCCAACTTTTTTTTTTTTAGATTCCCAGAGTATCCAAGGAACAAATATTTATAGTCAGCCAGGAGAGGAAAATTGAAATTAGTTTATTAAAAGGATTTCTAGCAGATTAGTGCACTATAATCTTTGTTGAGAGTGTATTTTCTACAGAAGGAAATTACCTGCATCTACATTGGGTCAGGTTTATTTGTTTAGTCTTCTATAAAAAATTATTCACCTATACAATGCAATCTCTAATTAAAGAGTAAAGCATAGAAACTACTGGGTTGGGGTGATAGATTCATTCATTTTCTTGTGGCAAGGATTTCATAGCAATTAATGAGATTTTTACATTTTATACGCACAATTATTGTATGTGAGTTACACTTCAATCAAGCTGTTAAGAGAAGGAAATAGTAAATCACTGGATAAAGGCACTGGCCTGTAATGTTATCACTGGCAAGGCTGAGAGACAGGAAGTCCTTGAGATCCAGGGAAACTGGGCTACAAGGTGAACCTTGACTCACAATTAAATAGTCAAAGAAAACTATAGATCCTTAGAAAATTAGGTAATCTCTGCATAAGTCAAAGGCACTAAATGTTCCAATACAATAAAAAAATGATTTCCTGTCTTGTATATTTAAACTTTAGGTAATCTTTTTAACATTAACCTAAGTAAGTAATTCAGTCTCTTTGGAGTCATTTTCCACCTCTGCAGCTCTGCCTTCAGGACCCAGAACTATGCATTTAATCCTGCTTAGTCTTGCATTGCTAGCTATAAAAGGAGGACAGTGAATGTATTAAGCCGATTCTCCTTTAAATTAAAAAGTCTAATGAGAAATAATGGCCTGCTATTCTTTGGCATTTCCTACTTAACGTCTTTAAGTGACATAGAAGGACAGCTCTCCCCAAAGCTGGAGGACATCCTAGAGATCAGCTTTAGTTAGAAAATGAGAGAAAAACCTGAAGTTTGCATTGTTGGTATTTGGTAAATCATCCCAAGGTGGGCTTTGGAAGAGTATAAAGACCATTACCCACAACCTTCCTGGCTTTTCAAAACCCTGCTTGTTTTCACAGACACAAGCTCTTTAAAGTTACCTGCTCACCTTGCCACGCCCAGAGTTTAACCTGGGAATAAACCACTCAGTCTGCACGGGAACAAAGCATGTATTTAAAACCAGACTGGATGGGGAAGGGTGTGTCAGCGTAAGCCCTTCCAACTTTTAGAACCACATGGAGGGACACACTCACACCTTCTCCTGGGCCCTCCACCAGCTCAGAGCTGTAGTATGCTGCTTCTCTGAGGCCACATGACATTGTTGGAAGCATTTCAGTGTGCTACCACATCCAAGGATCCAAGCAGTGCTTTCTGAGCCCTCAGTGTTCCTTCCTGTTCTCAACAGGGCTTTTGAAAACTGACAATGTGATTTTTTTTAATGCATGCAGAAGCCATTCCTAAGATGTGTTTGGGGACACTGTTATGTGACAGCTGCGTATGAAATATGATAAGATAAAAAGCAAACTTCTCTATATACTATGTGTACTCTGGGTCCTAAGAGAAAGTCTTGGTACCTGCAGGGGGTTAGCCAGGCAGTTTGCAGGGTGACCTGGCCAGGCCTTCCATCCTGCTGCCTGGCAGGGATTCCTATGCAGGATGTGCCATCCTATTCCCACAGAGCCCACAGATGGCCTGAACCTCACAGCCTGAGCTATAATACAGTCCCTGAAGAGTGCCTATTCCAAGCCCTGTAGATCCCTCCTGAGATAGCCCTGGATTGCCTGTCAGCCTCCTTCAGGGCTTCTGTATGTTTTGCTGCTGAAACAACAAAAACAAAACAACCAAAAAGGCAAAAACCTAAGACTTTTCCCCATGTAGGGAGCTATTTCATCCAGATGCCAGAAATGCTTGCATGTTTCTCTGCCCCCAAATGTCTTTAGCTAATGACCACCGACATGGAAGAACTGAAAGCTCAGCTCCTGGTCTGCTAAAAGACATGCTCTAAGCTGTGTGGAAGGCAGAGTTTGAGCTCAGAGCTCCCTGCAAGGTAAGTCAGATGCAGGGAATCCATCTTGCTAGACCTTCTTTCTCTGAACTTACTTCCTCACCTGGAGAACCCCTTCACACAGACTCTTGGCTCAAGATTGGCTGTTGAGAGAGGCCCACCATTTTTCTCTTAAACGCCCAGAAGAGGCTTTCTGAAAACAGCTTGCTGGGTTCTGAGGAGGGGGTCACCCTATAAAATTCTACACAGATAGGACTTAGGTTAATCAATTTACTCATTCCGGGGTGGTTCATGGACGCTTTGGGGACTAAGCACTGAAACAGCATTGGGTTTTTCTGGACATTAAAAAGAACTTCTGAAATTCTCCGTGAAAACATCCATTTACCCAAAAGCAAAATGCTAGAGTCAGACTTGCCTTGGCTCACTTCTAAAGGGAGCTTTGTAATGTGCTGGGAAGTGCTGCCCTTCAAGAATGTCAGCATGGATGCAGCTTTGTCTGTGCCTCAGAGACCTCAGGGAAAGTTTCCTAGCTTTCTCCACCAACCAGCACAAGAGGTCTAAAGCTTCAGATAGCCCCTTCATTTGCAGTAAAAGAACGAATCTGACTTAATGGGCTTCTAAACATAAGCATCTGCTGCCCAATGCCCTTGAAACAGAAGAGGGATCTCTCCCTGAATGTACCAAGGCAGCTGAAAGACTGGCTATAGGAAAACTGGGCTTCCTGTAAGCTTGCCTGTTAGTATTTGCTAAATCATTAGTCCAAGGGAGTTAATAATGGCCACAATCCACAACCAGTCAGGTTTCTAAAACCCTACTAGGTTTCACAGACACAGATAGGAGAAAGCACTTTGAAATTAGATTGTTCAAAGGCTCATCAAGGGATGCTTGTTTACTTGGCCACACCCTTGGTTCTGTTCCTTCTCTGTCCTGTATCCTTCAAAAGAGTAGGGCTTCAGGATGGGACTTCTGAAGCCAACCATTTGCAAGGCTTGTTCTCTGGTGCTGGGCCACAGCAGAAGCACAGTGAAAGGTTCTCTGTTTCAAAGAAAGCAAAGCTAAGAGTGAAGATGCTAAGGAAGTATTACATTATTGGTGATGTTGTTCTTTTTATTGGTTTTTCAAGATTGGATTTTTTTTTTTCTGTGTAGCCCTGGCTCTCCTGGAACTCACTCAGTAGACCAGGCTAGCCTCAAGCCTAGGGATCTGCCTCTTTCTCCCTCCTAAGTGTTAGAATTAAAGGCATGTGTCACCACACTCAGCTTACTCATTTTAAACCCTGATTTAGTAAATCAACCTTCCCTGCATTGTATCTTAGGACTCCTGTGAGAGAACGCTTTAATGCTGCACTCATTGAATTTTATTTTCTGTTTTCTTGAACAAGATTAAAAAGACTCTTCCTCTCTGTGTACTGTGGCCTTGACAATTTTGAGTTTCCATATCTTTTTGTATACCTATGTGCATGTGAGTTGTCCTTTGACACACATTCTCCCTGAACATGAATACAGACATACCAAATGAGTTTTTTTTTTAAATCTCAAGCACAGAGCAATGAGATTATGTTTATCTTTTTAATTTTACAAAAATTAAATAGATAGTTGTCAACAATATATAAAAAGAGGGCCAACTGAATTCAGAAATGGTCATTGTTGCTCTGGAGTGTCCTTTCTATGTAGGGGATGCTGGGGTGTAGGAAATTCTGTGGGGGTTAAAGGGAGCAGATGGATAGAGACTGGCTGTTACAAAGCCACAAGCTGCTTGTGGGCAGATTAAAGGCATCTCAGGGAGGATGAGCTCTGGTTGTTTTCAAACACCCGAGTGCTCCATAAATGAGACTGAGTTAAAACTAGAAGAAGGTGTTTGTAGGATGCAAACATCGTTAACATCTAGATAAGAATGTAATGTGATTTCGTTCAGGCTCTGCCAGGCGCATCTCAAGTCTATTCAAGGTGCAAAGCCCGTTTATTTAACTAGCATGCTCTATTTTAAATGTCAGGCTTCAGGCACTAATGAGAAGAGAGGGTCTTGTTGACAGGGAACTGCTGAGAAAAATTGCACATCAGACCTTAGCCACTTATACAAAAGATGCATTTGTCAGGATTAGAAAGGTTGACCTAAAAGGTAACACCGGGGCAGAAGGATGTCAGAAAAATATAAGGTTTTAATTATTCTTGTGGTATGAAATGTTTAAAAAATAATATGTAAAGAAACCACAAGCTTAAAAGGGTGAGTTGGCAAGACTCCGTGGAAAGCGGGGCTGTCAGTATTCCCAGAGGGTTTTAAACACTCATCTCCCTTGGTCTGTGAGTCCACTCTCGTGGATAAGGGAATAAAACAGGACATGCTAAAGTCTCTGTGTAAATACACTTGTGACAGTGTCATTTATCATTACAACATGAAAGAAAAGGGGTAAGGAAGACAGACAGGTGGACAAAACACTAAACACCCAATAAGATTAACCAAATAAGACAAAATTCTCAACACCCAATAAGATTAACCAAATGAACCATAAATGTATACGATGGGCCACAGTTCAGTCTTGAAAATGGCATTTGATCAATTTTCAATGAAACATTTTATAATCGAATTGATAATTGAAGAAAAAACTGGGTAATACAGGTTAGTTTGGTCCTAATTTTAAAATAAGCCTCTGTGCCTCTCTGCCAAATACAGGCACAGCTGCACATGGATGCTTCCTGGTGAAATTTAAAAGAAGCCAAATTCTGGGGCCCATTCTCAGGGATCTTTATTGAAGCTTCTCACGTTTCTTTTCAGATTTGAAAATCCTTAGAAATAAGAAAACATACAAAACCCCTCTTCTCACATAGTATATTCTGAGACACATAGGTAGCCAGTTTTTTTAAAAACAAGCAAGTTACTTGGCAGCCAGTGTCAGGATCCACCAAGCAGTAAACTGGTTTGCTCACTCATATCCTTCAACCTAAAACCTTAGAGGGGAAGCCAACTAAAGGAAAGATGTATTATATCTTCCCATCTGTCGTGATGTCAGATGAACTCACTGGTTGTCTTGACTTATATAAAGTTAAAGAATAAATTCCAATCATTTCCACAGTCGAGGGAGTTCATGTTTGTTAATGTGGGATTAGTGTTTGTGATTTTCATCTCCTAAGCCAAAGTACAGAGCTGTCATCTTTCCACCCTACAAGATATTAGCCAAGTCTATATCTGGGTCAGGAATCTTATCCCAGCACGATAATGCAGGTCATCTTTAAACTGGCTTTGCCATCTTGTTGGTTTTCCTCACTAGGGTGTTAGATTCATCTTTGATGCAATCTTTCTATACTCCCTTGAGAGTTCTGTGTTAAACTTCTGAATCCAGTGCCATTAAAACTACCCAAGGTCAAACATGGATTTGGAGATAGAAGATAAACAGCTCTCTCTGACGGGAGAATCGATCAAAATCATCTCACACAGAAAGTTTCCTGTCTTTAAAGGGAATACTCTCTGTGTGACTTACAGAAATGTTCCAGCCTTTGCCCACAGGGTCTAATCTAAAGTGCTTTTTAAACCCTCTCCATGCTAAGGAAAGGGAATGACAAACTGTGTAACTGGAGACTTCAAATTTGCACACTGAAACAGTGGCAATCACACCAGTGGCTTATCTTAAGCGAATGGAGATTGGGGAAAATCTAATTTGATAAATTGGTCTTCCGACCCCCATTGACTAGAACAATCACTTCAGGGGCACTTTATCATCATTTGGAGCCCTTTTGCCATTAGCTGAGACTCCAGACTCTTTGGCTGGGACTCCTTTTATGTCTCCTCTCTTTGTGTCAAATGGTTAATGGTCTAAAAAAAAAAAAAAGCTACAATGTAAGCTAGGCGTGTTGCTTTTTATAGCTGCTCTGGTGAATTCACTTCCAGAGTCAACAACTTTCCAGTGAGTGTCTTACCCTAACTGTAACAGTAGGGTGGTGTACAGGAGCTTTATATGGAGAGAGGTTGTGTACAAGGTCTTGATTTCAAAGAGAGACATAACAGAGACATTGTCAAAAAGCCACCCCCCCCAAAAAAAACCATTTTGGGAGGGCATGTTTTTACCAGAGATAAAAGTTATAAATCTACATTATTATTTGTTTGAGATACTTTGTTTGAAAAACTATCAACTAGCTTCCATTTTTATTTCTGTCTACAACTCCAAATTTTCCATCCCTGAAAAAAAAAAAAAATCAGTACTTAGAACTAAATCTGCTAAGATCTAATCTGCACATGGTCTTGTGGAAGAACTTGATAAAGGATGTGTTCTGGCTCATAGGTAGCTACAAAAAAAAAAAAAAAAAAAAAAAAAAAAAAGAAGAAGAAGAAGAAGAAGAAGAAGAAGAAGAAGAAGAAGAAGAAGAAGAAGAAGAAGAAGAAGAAGAAGAAGAAGAAGCGCTCTTATAAAGAGATGTGAGCTTGAAACATTAACATCACATGTGATACTTTCTTGATAGAGTTTCATAGCATTTCTTCCCAGTGCAGTGACTTCTGGGACTCTTGCTAACTGTCTTCTGCAAGTCGGGTAATACGCCACAGTCATTACAGTAGACATAGCTAAAGTAGGCAAAGTTTATGCTCGCCTCCTTCATGAATTTGAAATCAGATGTGATTTTATAAAGACAAGAAAACATTCATGGACTCTCCTTTTTCTTCACATATTTATTAGGTTGCAGATGCAATTCTAGTATAAAATCCAACAAAATCCTAAAACGTTAGTTAGATTTCTGTTACTGTAACAAACACCAGGGCCAATCAACTTATAAAAAATCAACTTATAAAAAGAGAGGGTTTGCTTTGCCGTACAGTTTGAAACGTTCCATTCCATGATGCCTCAGCCCCATCATTTCTGAGACAGTGGCAGACCAAACACTATGCAAGAACAATGTAGCAGCAGGAAGGGCACTGAACACAACAGCCTCAGTGATAATTCTGAAAATACCATCCTCCTTAGTTTCCTTGCATTCTCTACCAAGAATTCCTTGAAGTTGGGCTTTAGCCTAAGCATTGCAAGGATAATGCTCTGGATGGCTCTGTAACTTCCACCAAATCCTTTCATGTCTCTGAGCTTCCCTTCATCTGGGAAGTGACTGGCCTAATACTGTTCATGTGCTGGCCATCTGGTGATATTCTGGATGTGGAATCTTCCATCCAAGTAAGTAAGCCAAGCCCAGATTAACCATATTTCTTACCATGGCTAGAATAACAATGTTCTTCTTTGCCAGGTTTTTACCTGATGCGATGATTTATTGATTCTTTAAGTGCCTGGAATATGTAATGAAATATAGTTCATAAATAAATGAAGGTTGTCAGAGGTTGAGCTCAACAGGAACACTCTCCTAGGCAAAGATTAATGTGCAAGTGATATATTCGGAAATTGTTCTGGGAACATGGTGAAAGAAAGGCACAGGTGATGGACAGAAGATGAACGCAAGAGTCATTGTCACAGCTTGGATCCAAGCCTTGGTGCAGTCCTCAAGAACCTCTGGAAGGCATGTTGCACCTTGCAGTTTTAGGTCTGGCCTTTTCTGTTATATGCCCTTCCTCTGTTTCAGCCTCAAGAATGAAAGCCCCAGGCATTTGCAGGTCTTAGTGACTGAAATGAAACGGCTAGTCCTGGGGAGGATTTTACAAAACGGGTCACAGGTGTGGATAGTGAAGATGCTTCTAAGGAGGTAGGTGGCCACAAATACCCATCAGAGGAACGGAGCACTGTACCAGCCAACTTCCATAGCTGGAGTCAGAAGCTGTTAGTGAGCCTGAATCCACACAACTTCTAGCTGTTGACTCTGTCATGTGACAACAGAAATTATTCAGTTTGAAAGACAATGGGGGGAGGTCTTTTCTGTTCAATTCTGCATGTGGTTTATTAGTCACTCTTGAGCAGAATCCTTTCGTTTAAAGCTTAGCAAGACTTCTGTTTTTAATTTTTAAAATTTCTTTTTGTAGCAACGCTCTAGCCCTTGTCATAAGAACCAGCCTAATATTTAGTAAAAGGGCATTTTTGTTGGCCCTTCACAGGCAAGACAGAGGACAGAGACCTGGACCAAAATGTTTCTTGCTAGAGCCCTCAGAACCATCTCTAAGAGGCAGTGATTTGCCTACAGCTGCATGCTAGATACGGTTGTACCCATGTAATACTCAATGCGCAAACAGTAGCTCTGTGAATAGGCTCTGGTTTGCTTCAACTATGATCAGGATAAGTGAGACAGGGTTCTGTTCTGTCTGCCCCGTCTCCTAGTCAATTAGTCTGCCAGGCTTTGGCTCCCGAGCAAACAGTTGGGACTCACGGCGGAATACAAACTATCACACTAAATACTCACTTAGCCACATTTGCAAAATAGAACAAAAGAAACACTGGCGTTTTTGAAAAGGAGATAGTTAGTCATAATCAGTACCAGTTGTGGCTGACGGCCCTCTTGCAATTAAGGGATGCCAATGCTGGTTGCATTTAAATGTAAGGCCACCCATCCAAGCACTCTTACAGAACAAACTCAGGCCAAAGCAGCCCATCAACTATGCCCCAGTCACAGCTCATGGAAGAGGCAGACTTCTCTTCTGAAAAAAAAAAAGGAGATCAGAGCTGTGTTTAAATCAGGTGTTCAGAGGGTATTTGATTCAGGGATGGTGTTTGGTAGGACAGTCTGGGAAACGAATGAGTCAAACTTGAAAAGGAAATAGGTTTCTGAAGACAGTCAGTGCCTAAGAGATTCTGAGAGAGAGGAGGCATTTTGTGAGTTGTTTAAAGTTGACAAATGAGATGGTTCTTCAGCCCGGTTCCAAAGGAGCACAGTACCAAAGCATGAACACTCATCATCATATTGAAACAAATATTGAAAAATCAGGACACCATCACCTTAAATCATTGTGTAGCAAAATGATGGATAGCCACTGTTAGTTACATAGATGAGAGGAGAAAGACCACAGGCCCAAATCACCATGGCCAAATTAATTAAAACAAGCCATTAGTTAAAACAAGTGGGTTTGTGTGTTTGTGTGTGTTTGTGTGTGTTTGTGTCTGTTGTCTTCTCCCCTAAGATGCTGTTTGAGAGGTCAGCATTGCATGTGAGGAAGATGAGGGTTCTTATAGCTCAGGGGTAGAGGATTTCAAGAGGGATTTGGTGGGGATTTGGTTGGTCAACAGGAGCAGAACTTAAACATAACAAGTTAGGCATAACAATAGGTCATCACCCTAGCAAGGCCGTCTTAATAACTCTTCTAAAACAAAGCTAAGGTTGCAAGATGCTTATTAACTGCTTGAAACAAGAACTTGGTTGCCATTCCTAAAACAGGCAGGAGGTACTGCCTAGGTAAGAACCATTTGTAATTAAGGCTACAAATGGGACATATCCTTGAGATACAGAGCTTTAACCATAAACAGGAACGAACCTACTTTGTCTTTGCTATAAGAAGGCTTTTAAGCCTAAGATGGAGTCAGGCTGGTTCCTCACAACACACTTCCTAGATAATTTTATCTAAGGGCTACCAGAATGTTCCACTGGATGCAGTGACCCTCAGCTACGCATAGATGCTGCCACTGGCTGGTGTGGGAAGGAATATATTATTGTTGCTGAAAATGCAGATTCTAGACCCACCTCCACAGATCTCTTTCACTAATAAATATAAATGGAAATGTGCAGTTTAACAAGCATCTGAGAAGGTTTTGGGCCAGGAGCCCTCATACCATGCCACCAAATGTCCTGTTGTGAGCAGTTGTGACCTATCCTTTAGCCAGACTTTAGCCAGATTGTATAAATAAAGTGATGCACAATGATTAATAATTTATTTATGAGCCACATGCTCATCGTATCTGAGCTACAGTCTTTTGTTTTATCTAAGAAATGGATTCATGCAAGTGGAACCCACTATGAAAAAAAAAAGAGGAAGATGAATTTCATTTACAAGAATATTCAAAATCTATTCACAGAGACACAAATCAAGCCACACGTTAAAAATTAACTATTTTAGTTATGACACCCTTAAGAAATTCATTTTGTTTATTTATTTATTTGTTTGTTCATTTATTTATTTATTATTTGACAAGGTCTCACTTTGTAGCCTCAGATGGCCTGGAACTCACTATGTAGACCAGGCTGTCCTGGAACTCATAAAGATCTACCTGGCCTTTGCCTCCTGAGTTTGGGAGCTAAAGGTGTACACCACTATACCAACTCAAGTGGACATTACACATGCAATGTAATGTGTAATTGCACACCTTACATTGTGTAATTATGTAATGTGTGTAATTAGCTTGGCTTTGTTCTGTGAGGCTGTTGGGGAAAGGTGACCTTACAGTTAAAAGTAGCCAGCATTGACATGTAAACAGAGACTTGCCACCTGCATTTTGTTAAATATACTCTTGACTCTAGTTTTTCCTTTAGAATTAAAACCTAAACCCTATTTAACCATCTCCACCTGAGCAACAGGACAATCATCAAGGCACCCTTGGTCTCCATCCAGCATTAGGGCCCACACACGGTACTCTGTCCTCTCTCTTAGTGACAGTCCTGAGATGGCACAGACTGCTGTTTGGAGAGATGGAGTGTCTGGTCCATCTAATAACCATCTTGCAATAGCTTTCCAAAAAAAAAGCTTTTCCCGTGGAAACTAGCTAGTTTGGCCCCTCAGAGAAGGCAGAATACAACTCTGGACACCAGGATTGCTTTCCCATAGGGTTTGCAGTTCTCTCAAAGCAAATGACGCTGGAAGGCTAGAGGGTGTAAAAATTGGACTTACCAAAACACATTTCCCAATATGTCAGTGGAACTAAAGAAACATAAAACAAAATATTATGTGGGTTTTAAGTAATAGAAAAAATGTCTATACAGCTTGCGCTGAGAATAAAAATGCTTTGAAAGTATTCTTACTGAAAATGATCCATACATTCAGTTGTCCTGTATCTCAGCTGAGGGACAGTCTTTCCTTCTAAGCTAGTATGCTGGTCTTACATGTACCACCATAGGTTTGTGCAATATTTCAGTAGAGTACAAGTAAAGGAGTAACCTCTGTGAGTGTTAGTCATTGTGATTTGATTGAAGTCCCCATGTCATTCTGTATTCTGATGTCTGTCAGTAAATTACTGATTTTAAAAACATGCCTTCCTTGCAAATAAGAGGTGCTTCATTCAAATGGCTAGCAGTGGAAGACATCAAAATGTATGTTTTGGCTCTCTGTGATATGCAGATAGTAGGCATTTATTAATAAAAATTTGTTGATTTGTCTTATTAATTAAAAGAGAAAACAGAGGAAGAAACCAATTGCTAGCTCCTTACTCCATCTGCAAGAGGCTCTTGCCCCTTGGCACAGTGTTCATCGCATGATATCCACACCTCTGTCCACTTGGCAAACCAAGCCACAGACTCCTAGGTCTACACTCACTTCTTCCTCTCTGGCCCAGCATCTCTAAGAATAGACTCAGAGGTAGAAATCAATTGTGGTACCCCACTTAAATAAGTCCTTTAACAGCTGGACCATCTCCGTGCAGTTCACTTACGTCTTAGCTAGTGTACCACCACTCTGATAACAACTTAGAGAAAAGGAAGCTTTGTTTTGACCTTCAGTTTTGTAGATTTCAGCCCACAGTTGATAGCTCCAATTGTTTGGGAACATGGTGAAGCAACACCCAACCATGTTAGGAGCACACAGAGGAGGAAACTGCTTACTTCGTGAAAGCTAGGAATGAAGAGAGGGAAAGGGGGGAGAGAGAGAGAGAGAGAGAGAGAGAGAGAGAGAGAGAGAGAGAGAGAGAGAGAGAGAGAAACAAACCAGGGTCCTAGTATTCTCTTGCATGCATATTCCCAATGACCTAACCTCCTTCCTCTAGGACCTACTTATTAAATGTCCCACCACATCTCAATTGTGCCAGGCTGAAAGCTAAACACACAGGCCTTTGGGAGACCATTCCAAATACAAAATTGTAGCACCCTACCATCCTTCTCATGAATTCTTGTGTGCAGTGACAGAGAGCTTTGCCAATTACCCTTGGCAATGAAGAATATAGACAGCAATTTGCTAGCTTTGGTCTATGCACCAGAGCAGTGGTAGGCACTCTATTTCTGATATAAGCAGCCTGGTACTGCTTATATGGGCACCCTCGTCCGCAGCTGACCATGTGAAGTAGAGTCTTTAGGAGGCTGTGAGGATATCACATCACCTTACAATTAACTGCAAGGCTTAAGTCCGATTTGCATTCCTAAAACTCTGTAGGTGTAGTCAATCCAAGACAGACTCACTTTCATAATGTGTAGTTTTACTCCATGCCTCATTTTATATTTCAGAGTATGTTTAGAGTATGTCCAAGAAACACCACGGGAAGCTTCATAAAAATGGATTTTGCAGGCAGAGTTGAATAGGAAATTAAAACCTACTCAGTATTCATCTGTAGTAAATATATAGCGCTCTCCAGATATGGAAGGCTGACAAGAAATGTTCAAGGACTTCTGGTTTTGTTCGCATATGTGTTTCTTTGTTCAGATCCACAAATGTATTTCTTGCAGAAGCAGCTAGCAAATACATTCAGCTTTGCGAGCCCTTATGACCAGGAAGAAGCCATTGACCATGGGTTCACAAATAGACAAGCATATGCTCAAATTAAACTTAATTATAGATCTTAAAATTTGAGTGTCCTAATTTTCTTCATCTCAAACATTTTCAACCACTGAAAAGTGGGGATGAGATCGAGGGCCTGCCTAAGTCCAGCGTGAAAGCAATGAGCAATGCTGGTTTTGGTCCACAGGGATACGAAAGAGTGGGAATTCTTGGAGAGAAGCTCCAGGTTGATAAACTAATACAATGTCAAGGACTACAAAGAGGTTGGAATCTTAATTTCTCATCTGTCTTCATCCCCCTAAAAAGTCTCCCTGTCAGACTTAAATATGTGAAAACCTTTGGGATATATTAATGTAAGGAAACTCTATTCTCTACCAATCGGGGGTTAAAGATGTTATGAGATAACATCTGATTCCTGAGGTGACATTCCTCTCCCTGAATGTAACCTCATCTCTGATGTTTCTACGAATGGAACCGAGAAATGCCTTAATTTATAACTTTCTTTGATCTGTTGCTATTAAAAACTTCATGACATTGCTTTTCAATTGCAACTGTGGATCTCTCCAGAACCTAAACCCATGTTCCTGGGCTATAGTCACTCAACTTTAGACCTAGATTCAACTGTCTCTGTTTTTCTTTGAGGGAAGAGCTGTGTGACTACAGAACCCAGCTACAGTTGATTCAGATTAGTGTCCTATTTGGCTAACTACAAAGCCATTTCCTCACCCTACCTAGTGACATTTCCTGACACTATGGCAAGAAGTAGGCCAAATGTGATCTGCAGAACAACACCTGGATGTTTGTAGAGACATATAATATGGGACTCGGCCTCAAGCCCAGCAAATCAGAACCTCTGCAGTTTTAATGACTCAACCTCATTAAAAAGCTTTCTGGTGGTGCTGACTTTTGCAGGAGTTACAGAAGAATGATCTTAAACTTTAAGCTGAAAATTGCTGATTTGGGAACATTAAAGGGAACACATTTGTTCATTCCAAAGTCAATTAACAGGAAGTGAATACCTACTAAGGATCAGATTCTGCACTGGTGATTTGAGATTCTCAGCAAGGGTCTTTAAAGACTAGGAGAGTGTCTTATCAGAGCTCCAGGGAATTCCCTTTGAGAGGCTGTTTTCTTGTGTCCTCCCAGACTAATATGAGCTTTGCTCCTCTGGGGAACACCACCTGCTTAGGCATGTGCAGGAGTAACGCTTGTTCCATGCCACCTGAGTAAATTCATTTCATTATTAACATCCTCTCAGAGACTACAATGACTGCTGGTTACCACTCTGTCTGTCTCCTAGAATGCAGTCATGCATGGGTTTTGAATTCTTAAGGACAATCAAATGGTAGCCACAAATATCCCAGCAAGTAGCTGTTCTAGAGATTCTCAGCAGGAAAGTTGCCACTGTACTCTCTTTCTCTCTCTCTCTCTCTCTCTCTCTCTCTCTCTCTCTCTCTCTCTGTCTGTGTCTCTGTCTCTCTCTGTCTCTCTCTCTGTCCCTCTCTCTGTCCCTCTCTCTGTCCCTCTCTCTGTCCGTCTCTGTCTCTGTCTCTGTCTGTCTGTCTCTGTCTCTGTCTCTCTGTCTCTGTCTCTGTCTCTGTCTCTGTCTCTGTCTCTCTCTCTGTCTCTGTCTCTCTGTCCCTCTCTCTGTCTGACTCTGTCTCTCTGTCTCTCTGTCTGTCTCTCTCTCTCTCTCTCTCTCTCTCTCTCTCTCTCTCTCTCTCTCTCCCTGCTGTGAATTGCTGCATGTCTGAGATCTGTCACTCACCATCCAACCATCCAAGACACAGATAAACACGCATTTGAGAGTGAGACAAAGGTATGGGAACTCCTGGGGTGGGATTGGGGGTAGGGAGCATGAAAATCAGTAATACAAGAGCATCTACCACATGGCTTCTCTGCCAGCCTGCCACCTGTCCATCAACCAGCCCCTGGCAGGTTGCTGTCAGCCTGGAGCCAAGAGCATACAGCTGTTCTCCTGCTGAGAATAGCAACTTTGAGAGATCACCAAGGAAACACTGTAGACAGGAGTGTGTGTGTGTGCAACACACATACACACACACACACACACAGAGAGAGAGAGAGAGAGAGAGAGAGAGAGAGAGAGAGAGAGAGAGCAAAACCTCCCCCACAACTAAGTCCAGAACACTGGGAAATAGCAGTTCATTGTAGGGTTAAAAGCACATGGGAACTGCTTTCTAATAAACTGCCCAACTAAAAGCAAAGCCCAGTGGCTGGCAGGAGGAGGAAATGTCCCAAGAAAGCACAAGCAAGCAGCTCTTCACAAAGGAAGCCAGGGTCAGGCAGGCCTTTGCTTGTTTCCTTGTGGCAATCCTGAGAGAGTTGCTGCTTGGAGACCAGCACCTCTGCACTCCACTGGTTTCCCTGGTTTTTGCCTCCACAGGCGCTCAGCTGCTTGGCAGTATGCCTGATGTCAGCCATTACTAAAGAAAGGATGGGTAACAGAACTTAGATTGTTCTACTCTTCACAAAGGAATGAGACTATTTTAGCCAATCAGACTCTCTGAATATTAAGACCCAGCATCCTTAGCAAACAAAGCTCACTGGGATTTTCTATCCTTGACACACCTGTGCCATAAAATCTCAGACATGAACTTTCTGCTCAGGGAGAAAAATGATCTTGCCCATAGCAACCCCATTTCTAGTTCACATTTTCTTCCTTTTTAAAGTCCTTCAACTGGAAGATTTTCTTCACAGAGCTGGTCAATGCAGGAAGCAAATCATATGCTCTGCTCCCACTCCCCAGAGGAATTCCATCTGAGGAAGTGATATGACAGTGTCATGTACATCCAGGCACGTAGTTCATGGGATGTGTGTTCTTAACTATGGACTCATGCCTGTTTCTAGTCAGCAGCCAGCTTTCCTTTTTTCAAGTAGTCAGAGGACCCTCTGCTATGGTGTGGCTCAGGTGTCTTTTCTGCTTTCGTTGGCAGGAGAAGATAGGAGTTCAATACCAGCTTCTGAATGCCCTTGATCTAATAGGGACATACAATCATCTCCATTTAGGGACCATCTCTAGCCACATGGTCATGTCCTTGTGAAGACTAGATATGTAATTCCTAGGAAAGCACCCATTCTTCCAAAGACAAGCTTCAACTCTGCAGGAGGAAAGACAAGTTCCACTGTGTGCTTGACTATCTCATACATGGACACAAACCTGGACCTCCACCAGGTGTACTGCCCAAAGATGTTGGGGTATCATCATCAAATCTTTGACTCTCCCCTTGGTCCCTTCTCGGGACATGACTCCCTAACAAAAGCTGACTGTGTTCCCATAGGTGCTCTGATTGATTTCTGGCACTCAGAGTTCCTTCACTGTCTTCTTCCCAATTAGACTGTCATCCTATAAAAGCGGTGAATTCACTTTTCTTGTTCATCATTTTATTCGCGATGCTCTAAGTAAGTATTTGAGAATGGAGAAAGGAGGACAGAAGGATGCTCTGGGAGAATCAAGGTCCTCTGACCTGCATTTGCTTTGTGTGGAATGTCAAGGGTAGCCTCAAAGTCACATTTTAAGGCCCCCGACTCATTCCACTTTGAAATAAGACTTGTTTGCCTGCACACAATCATGACAACTCCTAATGACAATTCTAGATGCTTCTAAATATGGTGCACTGCTAGCCACACATAGTAATGGTCTAGTCATTGTGCTACTATGTAGGTAAATCTCCAAAGAATTTTACCAAGTACAAAAGCCACACAAATCATAGTACATGCTGTCGTTTCATTAATGCATCATTCCAAGAAATGCCAGCTATGGTGACAAAAAGGAGATCAGCAGACTCTTGGACATAGGAAGGTATGGAGAACAATAGGTAGAATAATAATAATAAGGAGAATATTGAGATGTGAGGGTTAATGGATTGGTTCATTTTCTTTGTTAGAGTAGTGGGGTTCCTGAGTGTATTACATGTGCCAAAAATTTGTCAAACTAAAAAAATTAAATATGTAAAGTTGTTAGCATATTAACTATTATATTTCAACAAACCTAGTAAATATATATAATATTATATTTATATATATTTATATGTATTATATATATATTAGCAATGGTCTGTTTTATCTACCTTATCATTCCCAAGCCTTGAATAGCTTGTCTTTAAAAATACTTCAGATGAAGCCATGTGTGTCTTTGTAAACCTGTAATTCTAGAACTCCTAGGAGACTGGAGCAGAAAGATGGGTAGCCCAAAGCCAACCTGAGTTACAATGCATGACTGTCAGAAAATCATATGTAAATATGTGTCTGTTTCAGTAATGGGGTTGAAAAACATATGCATTCCTGGCAGTTCTTGGAGAATTGGCATATTCTAATGGTTCTTGTCTGAATTTGGCTAGCAGTTTAGAGGATATCTGAACCATGGGGACAATGTAGCGTGTATACCTTCCGGGCGGCAGACATTCATGTAAGCTCCTGTATTTTCCTTCTTCCCAGGTTCTTTAAGCACCACTGACTTGCTGGCCCAGGCGCCCAGCAACCCCTCACCGCTACCATGGCTGAAGACGCAGACATGCGCAATGAGCTGGAGGAGATGCAGCGAAGGGCTGACCAGCTGGCTGATGAGGTAAAGGATTCGGTTTCCGGAAAAAAAGACTTCTAATGTCTCAAGTTTTTTAAAAAGTGAAAAAAAGAACTTTTTTTTTTCTCTGTCTAAGGTGTCTGCAGGTTAGAAAGAGTTGATTGGCCCCGACTCTTGACTCGTAGACATTTAAGAGGGCAGGGTCCTTTAGGAGAAGCTTTGTATTTTGATGTCTTGCAGTGCGCTGTAGTTAATTCAATTCTGAAGGTTAACGATTTTAGGAACATTCCCAGATTGTTGTTAAGACTGGCTATTATTGAAACTGAAGTACATAATCTGAAAATTAGAAAGATTATATGTAAGCAATGGTACTATGTACTCAAAACTCATTGCTTCCTAGTGAGTTTAGCACATTGTTTTCCTGCTATTTATGTTCCCGAGTCATTTACAATCAGTGCATGTAAGGAATGGAAAGCCCACAGAGCAATGTTTCTGTAAATCTCAACCAGAGAGACATCACATAGCCATTCTTCTCAGAGGGAGGGAGGGAAGGAAGGAGGGAGGAGGGAAGGAAGGAGGGAAGGAAGGAGGGAGGGCGGGAGGGAGAGGGAGAGAGAGGGAGACAGAAACAGAGACACAGAGAGAGAACCCACTACACTCAGAAATCAAATAGAAAGCAATTGTTTAGCACCCAGACTTATTTAGAACACAGAACTGTGAAATGCTACCAATCATGCATGGTGTGCTTTATTGCGTTGTTGATTGCCTAGAGTTATGACTGAAGGGAACGTATTAATAATGTATATAGAACCTTTAAAGTGTGCTTGTCTAGAGCTATTACACTAAGAAAATAATACACACAAAGTTGGGGGTGGAAAGATCTGGAGGAATTGGGGGAAGGATGGAGGAGGGAAATATAATAAGAATGTATTGTATGAAACTCTCAAATCATAAAGGCATTTTTAAATATAAAAATTTTGTGGAAGTCCTTTATTATATGGAACCTGTTTTTTTTTTTCTCAACAAAAACATTGTCTTCTTTACTAATGAATGTAGGTCCACTAGTCTGCACTGCTTTATTTTCTTCATATTCATGAGCATAAGTGACGTTATCCAGTTCCAATGACCATGTTGGAATCTCACTAGTTCATCAGATGATGAGCCATAGACAGACTCCACCAAAAATCTACAGGAGCTTTCTGTGAGGATCAACCTGCTACGCAGGAGCTGTGGCTAAGCAGGCTGTTATGTGTGTCAGTGTTACATAATCAGTACAGCAACGAGCAGGAATATAAATACATGTGTTTCTATTGTTTTCCAAAGACTCAGCTGTTAAACATTTGCCAGCACACCACTGCTGATGGCCACTTTACTCAGAGAGAGAGAGAGAGAGAGAGAGAGAGAGAGAGAGAGAGAGAGAGAGAGAGAGAGAGACGGAGAGAGAGACAGAGAGAGAGAGGAGAGACAGAGAGAGAGAGGAGAGACAGAGAGAGAGAGAGATCGCTTGATTCCTTTCCAGCAGAAATTCACATCCTTCATGTTTCATTAGGATCATGTCCCATATAAGATTTCTTCTCCATAAAAGCATGGCTTTGAGAATCACACTGGTTGTTGGACTGGAACTATGTTAAAGAGGAACAGAAAACAATGTGTCAGTGCTGTGCCTGGAGGAGCACCTGCTAAGCCCAGAGCTTTCTCCCTGCCTTTTTCTCCTCTCCAAGGGAAGATAATTGCAGCTGTTTTAAGCCTGCTTGATTTTCTTTCACCCCTAAGGCAACAGCTTAATTTGTATCCATAACAACTTCCAGTTGTGTTTCTAGGTGCTTTAAAGTAAACTAGTTACAATCTCAAGAAGAATTGTGTGTATGTTTTAAAATTCACTAGCCTTCAGAGTGTATGAGACTGTTTTCCATGCATCCAGAGCCTGCAAAATGATTTTTCTAGGTTTCTTTGTCTTTGATATCAAAATCAACCTCATGTGGTTTGGGTTTTATGACAATAAGCTTCCCTGTGATCGCTTTGGGAAATCCGGTCATGTAAAGACGCCTGATAGGAATGAGCCTGAAACTGGAAAGACATTTTGTGTTACGGTGACAAAGCTGAAGTCTTATGTGACAGGGACCTCTGTGGTTTCCCAAAATAAAGTATTTCTGATTTTCCTAGCATTCTGTTCTTGCCCTTGACAATGTTTTGTTTTTCCCTCTTAGTCCCTGGAAAGCACCCGCCGTATGCTGCAGCTGGTCGAGGAGGTAAGAAGCGGCCTCTATTCCCATAAGCTAGCGCCCTGTATTGACATCTTCATTCCTAGCCCCTATCTCTTCGATGGAAGCCGCACCCCTCTTGCTTCCAATGCTAACACAGCCCACCAGAGAGCCGGGAAATACTGGAAATGTCATAAGCTGTCAGCTAATTATCAAGGTGTATTCACCATTGTCCATCCCAGGCTACCTCTAGAGGCTAGAGTGTAGAGAAACCTACCACTTCCAACCTACTGCTCACAATAGGCACAAGAAAGGGGTAGTCCCAAGAAGCAGACAGAACAGCGCTTAACTTGGGAGAAGAATCACCTATATAAAATGTTCATTTGTCATGATTTTGTTGCAACAAATTTCAGCTAATCTGAAATTCTTTTCCGGCTCCAACTACATTTATAACTTTAAAAATGATGTGTTTATGCAGGCATATCATCTTTTGAAATTGTTGTATTTGGTGCTGGGCACTAAAATTTATTAAGTAGTAGGAAAAATCTTAACAAAGAGGAAAATCTAGTCCAATTAAGTAAACATAAAAGTTCTTTTATATTACTGACTCTGAATTGCACATCTATTTGTAAAGCATTTGTAATTCATGGCTCAATGAATCCCAAACTATTTTTAAATGGATAAAATAGGGCAGAAAGCAATAATGGAATCAAAAGAGCATTTGCAATAAAACCTACTCATTCCAATTTGGAAGAACAGCAGTCAACCAGGAAGAATAAATGGATTAATTGAACTTGCCCATTGGGAGAGATGGAGTATAGAAAGAATGGGTTGGCCTATATTTATCTTAACCTAATAAAACAAGCCTAATGGTTTTTATTCAGCAAGATGCCACTTTAGCGGCAGTTTGAATGTGACTGCTTATCAATGTATAAATTCATGTGTGATTATCTTTTCTAGAGATCTTGGGCTTTCTCTGGCAGAATGATTAAATGAGTCTATTCACCCACCCCATGCTACTGTGGATTGCTTATGCAATGACATGAAAGGGAGGGGAAAAATAGATACATTTTACAAAGGATTAGAGGATTACACCATGGCTGCAAATGTGGTCTTCCTTTATTTTGGAGACTGCAGTGTCTCACCTAAGGGTGTAAGGAGGCTAATGGTGGATGACCACAGGAAGAATGAGGAGATGTTACGTGTTTTCCTTCTCTGGGAAGAAAAGTCTGCTATTCCAAAAGCGACAAACTGCGCTTAAAATGCAGCACAAATTGCCCCCCCCCCCCCAGGGGCTCAGCAGCATGGAAGAGCAACTTTCTACTCTAAATGAAGAGAAACATCTCTTTATGTTTGGGATGTATAGCCAGCCACACATCTCTTTGGCCCTTTTCTTGGGACATTGCTCATGCAAAAATGTGTAAATGCCAAGGAGGAGGCAAGTAGCCTCAATCCAAGAGGATTGGCCATTGGTCTTAGTGTGTTATTTTCTAATGTGCTGCAAGAAAACAACAAAAGGAGCCAGAGCTTGGCACATTCTTACATGAGCTCTGAGATTAGATGGGAGCTTGCTATCTGACTGCTGCATTAGTATACACAGTTACTTTCTTGTATGCTGCACTGTTCTGATCATAATATACTTCATGGCCTACAGCCAGGAGCCTCCAAAGTCGCTTTTCCTTTGTGTACATGACTACATGTATAGGAGGTACACTTCTCAAGCTGTCCCCAACTTGCTCAGTTGTGCAATGTTGCAACATTGCCTAGACTGTGAACAGTGGGATAAGAATGCCTCACAAATGCACCCCCTTTAGCCTGGCCCTAGACTGTGAACAGTGGGATAAAAATGCCTCAGAAATGCACCCCCTTTAGCCTGGCCCGTTGTGCTTCACCGTCTTGGGAACATGGACCTTTCTCTCTTACATGTCTTCTTAAAATGAAAATAGTGTCAGCTATGTTGCAAAAATACCTCTGCTCAAGTTTATTATGAGAATGGAAGCTCTACTGAGTGAAGTAGGGTGCTCAAATTACATGTTTTTGTTTCTTGTAAATTGTTACTCCGTCAAGCATGAAGTTGCATATTGAAGAAGGGATGAAAGAGATGGCTTCCGTCTCCCACATCTAATAAATACGAGGAGGCTGTTAGACATTTTATCCTTAGAAATTTTTGAGTAACATATCATTAGAGTAGACGGGTTCGCTCTTATTTTCTCCTGGGTCACTGTATATTTATAGTAAAACATTCCTTATGTCTTGGGATTGGCTATTCAGATGATGTTCTGATTTTCAATCAAAAAGGAACGTCTCTTAAAAGAAAATCAGTATTAAATATTCATCAAGGGCAGAAATCACTTGGAAAATTTGAGCTTTGAAATACCAAGATCTCACCACTGCAAAGTCCATTGGTGCTAAATAATTTGAATTGAACTGATTTTTTTAAAAAAATTCAGTTTCAAAGTCAGGAAAGATACTAGAATTGGGAACTCTCCCTAAGGCAAATAGTCCACTTCCCATGGAAGCACAACTTCACACTATCACTAATAAACTTTAGAGTATGTCAGCAGGGGAGGTTGGAGGGCTGGCTTTTAATAGAAGTCACCATCTGTATTTCAAGGATGATGTAAAGTTCCTCAGAGGTCAATGGAGAAGTTTCAGAAAATCTAAATATCATAGACTGGTACAAAGATTAAGACTTGGCAGCATTTAGTTCTCAGCCTGGAGTTGGGCACCTAATTTTGAAGGGTACATTTCAACAAATATCTTTGTGACACCTGACACTGAGATAGGAGAGAAGATACAAATTGATTTGTTGCAGGGAAACCAACATGTAAATAGATGTCCAAATTCAAGGTCATGCCTACCTTGGGAGCATGAAAAAGAAAGAAAGAAAGAAAGAAAGAAAGAAAGAAAGAAAGAAAGAAAGAAAGAAAGAAAGAAAGAAAGAAAGAAAGAAAGAAAGAAAAGGGGGAAAAAAGAATTAAATCTAGAAAGAGACTCATTGAGATGACCTCCAGGAGGAAATACTTGAAAACAAAAATGTTAACTTGGCTAAATGCAGAAATGAAATCTACATACCAACATCTTTTACCATGAAACTTGAGCCAGGAAAGGTCATACTGCTTTAGGCAGGCAGACTTAAAGGCACTGCACAGCCTTCCTGAAATAGTTCGTGAACATCTTACATCATTGGTCCTTCTCTTATCAGCTTCTCTTTCAAAATGCTTTGGCAATAAAAAGGAAAGAATCATTTAAAAAAATACAGTTGTAGAAAGAATTTTATGAAATCAAGTTGGTAGGGTTTGGTTTCATTTGGTTTTTAGTTTAAGCATGTGCGAGGTCCTTCAGAGGTCAAGAGAGTACGGGGTGACCAGGTTTTAGGACAGATGCCTTGGAGTCTGGTAAAACCATTTCAAAAGGACAGCAGAAAATATTTAATAAACACAGGTGTGGTTCATTGGCAAAATAAATAAATTCATCGATGCATTTTAAAAATAATGAAAGATTAAATTGTACAAAAGAAAGAAATGAAAAGAGACATTCCCAGCTTTGTTTAGACAGGTTGTTGGCTGCACCAAACTCAAACACAAAGGAAGCATTGAGCTCAGGTAAACCTTGAACCACTGCTCTTGTTCTCAAGCATGCAAATAAAACACACGCACAACAGAAGAGTTATGTTCTGCTCCCTTTGCAACGTTTCCCTATCCCGGCTCCTCCGTCTTCTGGATATCCTATAAAACACCCAGTTATTTGATGATGCCACCAGCAAAATAATGGAATTGAATTTAAGTTCACACCTCCCTTGGGAGCCTATCATGTTTTTTTTTATCACTATTTTTATCACTATTATAACCAAATACGTGTTAGCTGATTTAACACTAACAGCCGCATTTGACTATTACTTTGATATTCTGTCTTTAATCCAGATGATGTTGGTACATTCAGTGACTAAATACCATGCTTCAGACACATAGCAGGAAATGGTAAACATGATGCTCATTAGCAGGATGCCTTATTGCTGGGTGTGGGTTCCCACACATAGCTCTTCAGTTTCATACTACCATAATTTTCTTTTTCTTTATGAGTTCCGCCTCAAGCAAAATTACCTAAGCGAGCACGGTAGCTCATTCTAAACATGCCCTATTCTATCCTAATCAAATCCAACATATGACGTTGGTGTCACATTCAACAGTTCCTTCTTGTATCCCACCTGACCACCTATAAACTGAACAAGCTTTGAGATGGCTATACTTTCTAGAGCTCATCTTATCTTATCGTGATAGTGGGTAGTGAGAGAAATCTTACTGCACCCCATGTAACCAGAAGGTGAGCCAAGACACAGAGCAGTTGAGATTAGAGAAGTATGACTTCAGATAGAGATCTAGAACTTAAGAATTATGTACTGAGGGCTGGAGAGATGACTCAGTGGTTAAGAGCACTGACTGCTCTTCCAAAGGTCCTGAGTTCAATTCCCAGCAACCACATGGTGGCTCATAACCATCTGTAATGAGATCTGATGTCCTCTTTTGTCTGAAGACAGCAACAGTGTACTCACATACATAAAATAAATAGTAAGCCTTTAAAAAAAGAATAATTTACTGAATCCAACATGTTACTTCCACCAGCTGACCAAGTCATTTCTCACACTGAAAAATGCCACTGACAAGCCATACATTTTTCTATACCTTATTCTTAATACCTGGGACAGAGTAGATGTCCACTACATATTTATTGAATAAGTGAATGAAAAAAGACATAAATGAAGTATTAATAGATGAAAGGGGAAAGGAGTAAAAGAGATTCATGAACTAACCCACCACACTCTCTTACGATGTGTTCCTATCTTTAGTGTGAGAAATGGTGAGACCACAAAAGAGCCACCTGACCTTTGAGCACAACCCAAGTTTATTTCTACTCCAAGGCCATCACATTCTGCTTATGTTCTCCCAACTGGGACAGTGTCAAACACTCTTGCTCCTTCCAACTAATTGTTGATGAGTCATTCTAGTGTTGAGACATGCAGCACATAATTAGAAAAATTGGAAAATTATACATATGTGGCATCATACAAATAACCTTGTAGAATGCTATGACAGATAAATAGACTGAGAACCGGGCTGACAAAAGTCACCAGCTTTTCTTCATCTTCTTTGCCCTGCAGAATGGTATAGGATCTCTTCTCTGAGGAGAAAATATTCTCTAACATGTTTCTCCACAGTTGCATCCATATGCCTAAATAAACATCTTGTTACAGACTCTCTTAAGTATTGGCTAGCAAATACAGAAAGGGGCAAAAAATTCCTAAAAGTGCAGACTAAGAGAGATGGATATCCACTCAGTATGTACTTAAAGAAAGACTTCAAGATATCTTTTGTGGTCTATCATCTCTCAGGTTGGTATGTGTCTTCCGTGAGGCATACAACAGAGCAGGTTAGATTCCTAGACATGAGAACTTTCAAACTGAGTAGGAGAGTATCTTTAACTTTTCCCACTACCCACTCTGCTCCCCACCTCCTAATGACCTAGGTAGTCTTAGTTTTCATGGATTAAAAAGAGGACAGATGGAGAGTATTTCTAAAGATTGATGCACAAAGGAACTGCAGTGACCCTGGAGAGGACCGATTTTCCTCTCACTGAATCATTGTACACAACTGTGGATTTCAAAGCAAAATGTGTTCTGATCTCACTCCATCTTCCAAATCTTGAATAGCTTCTTTCCACAGAGAGTCAGGTTCCTTTTGAGCTGTGCTTCTCAGACTGTTCTGTGATGAACCTAAGTACCAGGACGCCAACATCCTTATTTATTTTCTATGAGTCAGTCCTTCCCTAGCCACTATATAGGTACTTTTTGGTCAAACTTGACAGGGGGGAAATTTATTCTAGAAGATTCTAAAAATGTTGCTTATAGTAATGAAAAGTGCAGTATTTTTACTTTCCAGGTATAAAGACTGTACGATGTTAAGTACATACATTCCAATGCTCAGTTACTGTATTGAAGGATGTAGGCCCACCCTATAGAGGATGTGCTTCATGCCTCTTCATGAGCCCCAAGAGTCACTAAAAAAAGTCACCCGTGACCCAGTCCCTACCCATCCCCTTAATGTTCTTGTCAGGTGTCTTCCCTTTTGTCTCCCTTTGGTTCTTCTTCATTTTCCATTTCTAGGGATAATTGTCCCCTCACTGATTTCTCTTTCTCTTTTCTCTCTCTAACTCCTTCTCAACTTTGCTACCATTATTGGAATGTAGAGTAAAGATGCTGGCATCAGGACTTTGGTTATGTTGGATGAGCAAGGCGGTAAGTTCAGATTTCTTCAGTAAAAATAATTCTTCATCTGAATTAAGTTGAAGTTTTTAATTTCTTTTTGTGTACCCTTGGATGGACATTCTGCATGTGTTACATGTATACATAAACATAAGGGTTCTAGAAACCTCATTTGCTAACTTTCTTTCTTTATTGGAAATACTGAATATGGAGATGCCAAGGCCTTCTTCATGACTGAATTAATGATACTGCTACCTCTGCTATGTATAACAGGTTTTAAAAGCAAAATGTGCATTTTTAAAGAACAATAATTTAGATACAATTGAGAATGTTTAGTACTCTTCTTACCAAAGTTTCACAATAAAATTGGTTTTCTTCCAATTAATATCCAGGTTATGGGATATGGTGTGTGAGGATCTGCATTGCCCCTCCAAATCTAGCTCCGGAACTTTCAGTTCTCCTGTCATTACAGAGACCTCCTAAATAACTAAAAATTATTTTTATGTAGGGTCTGGAAAGTCAACATTTTAGCCAGTTAGAATATTTGAGCTATTTTAGAGGCATTTTTGGAAAGATTGTGAACAACAACAAAAACACCTTGGAGAGTTGGAAGGTTAGTACATTGTGTCTACATGCTGAGATGGAAACCATAAAACAATATCATAGTTTCCTATGACTCAAAATATCTATTGATTTGGTGATAATATATATAATAGTGGCCACAAATTCTTCTCTTGTTTTCATTTTAGATTCTTATAATAACTAGATACTTGAACATTTTCATACTTCGTAAAAGCAGTAGTAAAAAATTAGGGCTGTAAGTTTTTTTCTCTAGTGGGAAATATAAGAATGTTAAAACCCGTTCCAGGAAAAACACAGTAAACTCCAAGCATAAATTTCAAATTGAGAGGAAAATTTCCATGCTGATAACTTGGCATAATTTACTTTTTCTAAAATATGGGAGAACCTATGCATATCATCAAAGGAAAACAATTAACAGAATAATGAGCAGGAGACATAAAGCTTTAGTTTGCAAATAGATGTGTAAAACGTTGTCTCAACCATTAGTGATAATGGCAAGCCAGTTTTAGCAAGTTGGTTTCTTCAGTAAGATACAAATTTTAAAAACTGACGAACTATAGAAATGATCCCTGAAAGTTTACGCTTATTGTAACTATTGGGTTTTCAATGCGTACTGTCGGGCCCTTGAAAAAAATCAAGTACTGACTAAAAAAAATATATTCACATGGTTTTATGTGAAAAATTATTTTAATGTCTGAAAAAACAGTACTGACAAAAAAGTATAATTTTAAGCAAAAAAATGTTTAAAATCTGTACATTTATCTTTGTTTTGTAAAATAAAGTCGTTTAAAAAAAAACAAAAAAAAAAGAATTTATTTGATACAGATTTAAGGTTTTCAGTGCTATAATCTCTTATTGATTTAAAAGTAAGATTAGTATTGTTACTTTCATATAACTATTGTGCCTATAAAATACATTTGGAATGCAAGGCTTTGACCCAGTCGCATAACTCTATAACTGCTATTATACACTGTTTTCAGTTGATTAAACAATATTAGTTAAGGGCCAGAGAACAAACTCATGTTTCTGAGTCAATTAAAAGCCTATTTTGAGATATTTCAATTAAAAATGTACAGAAGTAGTCAAGGCTTAACAGTTCAGAAATGCTTTGTGTAGTTAGATGGTTTTCAAAAACGTCAGAAATCTATAAATTATGACGTTTAATGTTATTTATATTTATATCTTCTCCTTACAGTTCTCCTTTGGTGTATGTAATAAAGAAATTAGCATCTCTACCTTCAGATGAGCTAACTTTGTTGCTAGGCAGCTACTGGGCAGCCACTGCCTATTTCTTCTACAGACTAATACTGTCCAGAAAGGGATACATTAGGCAGAATAGTCAACTAATAATCTTTATAGAGCCAAAATTGTCAGCCCTTCAAGATTTCTGCATTTCAGAGGTCTGTTAGTTGATCCCTGGCCAAAAGACTGAAGACTTACTCTCACATGTGGCTAACAGGGGACTGCTAGTGGATATTTGCCTCTACAAATTTTCTCTGCTCTGGATACCATGTTAGGCTTCCTATTTGGCCACTCTCAGATTTCTGATATAGCTGAAGACTAATTTAGTTTTATAGCCTCCCTGAGCTAATTAACTTTGAGAAAACATAGTCATTTAGAATATTTTCAAGTGGTAATAGCTTATAATTGAGGAGAAAATATTTTTAAAGTAATAAGAAAGGGTGATATGTGGGTTGTTATTAAGGTGATATATAATTGAACAGTGGAGAGATAGATGGAGAAAAGTCTAGGAAAATGGAAGAGGAGGAGAGGAAGAAGGGATTCCAGGATGAACAATGATGGAGGCAGATATGTATGTTTCTCTAGGCACATTGATAGCTTGATGAGGTTGTTATCATTATTTCTAAGGGTTTCTATGGGTCTCATATAGCAGGGCTATTTGTATCTTTGTTGATTGATTGTAAGCGTATTTGTGTAGAGAGTTTGTGGATTGAAAATTTGATATAAAAACCCACTTGATAAGTTAAAAAAAAACTGACAACAACAATCAGTACAATGGTGTATTGTGAAACAAGCTCTTAATTTTCACATGGGTGCCTTGGGCTGATACACATGTCATAAGGAACAATTTGATAATCATATCTTAAGTTTTGAAGTGTTCCTATCTTTAACCAAAACATTCAAGTCCTAGAATTTTTGCACTGAAGTTAAACATTTATGATTATGTAAAGAAATGATTGTGATTTACTTGAAGCTATATAAGACTAGGAATAATTAAATATTTGTTTGTAGAATGATCAAGTAAATCACCAATAATGTGGCCATGAAGAGATGTTCTGCCATCAACTTCATGCATAACCTATATGTTTGATGATTTCTGGAGCATTAGGATTGGAGTAAGAAGAAAGAAAACCATAGCGCTTGACATGTTCTGAGACACAAATCAGAAGTATTAGAGATTTATTGGGAAATGACACGTTATGTAGATTTATGTAGATAGTAAAAGCCTGTGATTGTTGGGTTTGACAAGAAGACCCTTCAGACTGTGTTATGGGTTTAACACCTAGAAAAGGAGCAGGAAAGAAAGGAAGTAGACAGTAGAAGGAGTCCCAGACTTCTGTACTGTTCTGAGAAGATCTCAGCTAGGTTAATGAGAGCCCAGGAGCTAAGATCCCTAACCCCAAGTACAGAAGAAAAGCCATGTTGGGCAGAAATGCCCCAGGTCAAGCAGCCCCACTATGCACAGATACTGATTAGTAGCATCCTGAGAAACCATGACCTCACTGTGAGTGCCATACAATTTACAAATGCAAAACCCCACCCCACTTCTCTGAAAGGTCCTCAGTGCTATGATTTCTAAAGAGGCATTCATTTTTATAGTATCTATTTGTATTAATCTTCTTTCCAAGCTATACCAAGTAATTATAAAAATAAAGGGAACAAAGGACAGTTGCACACCAACCCCATTACCTTTCTTCCAATGTTCACATTAAACTTTGCTGAAATCTCTAAAATTAAGAGTACATATGAGTTCTGTCCTAAAAGTATTATGACATGGTCAGTCTTGAGAACTTACCCCATACATCTACCATAGTTACAGGCTGGTTTGATCTGTGTAGCAAGAACTTACCTCTTAAAGGTGGGGTGTGGAGCAAGTCATTGCCTTAAAAGTTGTGAAACAGAGGGTCCCCCTGTAGAAGAGTGACAATTCCTCAAACAAAATTAAAAACAAACACTTGTGTAGCAGTTACCCCCTTACCCTCCCTTTCAGCTGGTCATCAGCAGTGTGTGGAAAGAAGCTGCTCAGTAGAAGAAGGACTTGAGGTCATTTTCCCCTCTTCTATAAAGTACTGGCATAAAGACACGGAAAACAATAGACAGACACACAGAGCCAAAGAAAGAAAGGCTGATGATGTAGCTCCATTGTAGAGGACACATTGAACAAGAATGCAGTCCTGGGTTCAGTTCCTGGCATCTCAGGTGAACAGAGGAAGAGGGGTAAGAAATAAACAGCTCACTCACCTGAGCTGCAAATATCTTTGTACTTTGATGAAAGTACCTAGAGGTAAAATGTCCTGGAATCTGCCCCCACAATATGTGTACAAACATTCATAATTTTAAAGCATTATTCCAAAAACCATCTATAGATTGCTATCTAAGAAACAAAGGACAGACACACACACACACACACACACACACACACACACACTACTGAATGTTTTCAACAGCAACATTCTGGATTCCTCCAATAACCATATTTCCCCAAAGAGCTAATGTTACTGCAGATGTAATAAACAGCTCATATCTACACAAAAAATGAAATCCCTGTGATTGTAAATCTCCAAAAGTGGAGATATTGGACTTGTCTAAGGGGTACACATTCAATTTTTACTAAACAAAGAACTTAAGTGCAAAGGACAGATGCATATGTCAATCGCTATCTCCCTACGTCTAAAAGCCTTTGCTTCTGTTTGTGCAATGTTTACTTGTTTAGATCAGTAACTGCTTTTTGATTTCTCTTCAGCTTATGCTGTATTAATTTTGTCTCCACCTGACATCCCAAGTATTGACCATTTGTACCTCGCAGCTGTTCAAGGAACCAGGAGCAACAACCACCCTCCTAGAGAACCATTGTACCCACTGTGGAGACAGGCCAGAACTCTACAGGTTGTCCAACTGAACAGTTGCACTGAGAAGTTCCTTATAGGATTCTTGTTTTATGCCCAGGTATCAGGAGACAACAAGGAATCCCAGACAACTCGGAAGACATACAGAGCCCTAGGATTATTGTTCCCCTAAAAAATACTATCTCCTTGGAAAGTCCCCCCAAAAAAATCTGTGTTATAATGAATAATCTAACCTTTCACCTGTGTTTCTCTTATTTATGTTTCTGAACTTTTTTTTTTTTTTTTTTTTTTTTTTTTGGTTTGCCTTGACTCAGTCTAGATTCTCTGAAACTAAATTAAATAGTAAAATCTCTGACCACGGCTGGCAGGAAAAAAAAAAAAAAAAAAAAAAAAAAAAAAAAAAGACAAAATTAAGGCCTATCTTGAGAGCCAGCTAACACTTACCTTAAAGTTAATGACACTATAAAGAGGTGTTTCAAAAAAAAATACCCACCCCTTTTCTAATGTCCACTCACCAACTCCAGGTAGGAATGGCTCAACCACTATAGACATGCGACTATATCATTTTGTTTGAATAAATTTCATTATGTTCTCCAGTGCTAAGCCAAGTGGAAACCATATAGACAGTATCTTTTGACTATTAGTAGGAAGGCTTGCATACTACGTAAAACATTACTGTGTTTTGCTTTAGGACCAGGCTGAGTAGTCAGGACCTTAATTTAAGATCCTTTATATAGATGATACTGGTAGAAAAGATGTCTAAACAAATTCCCATTCTATCTGCTGCTGGTGAATCTATCACAAGCATTTACTCATCTATCTGGAGGAAGAGGAGAAGTTTCAGTTTCCACTAACAAGATGTACTATTTTCTATCAGGGGACTAGAAGGCTCTCTTGACCCACCCACCCCCAAAAGTTCTTTTCTCAACTTCCAAGAACAAACACACAAGCTTAGGGAGAAAAGAGCTAGTAAACACCATGCACTATGCTGTGAAACCCTCACAGATGCAGCTGTTCGTGGGAATAAAGTAAAGATGTTGGATCCTCTCATGAACCTCCTGTGAAGTGTTTCATAGTAATTATTCCAAGGCTACCCAGTCTTAATGGGTCTCATATGCCCACAAGCTCAACTCAGCACAGTAAAATTAATGTCACTGTTTAAAAACCTGGACAAAATAGTTCTATGTGGGGTTGTTTGTTTTTGATTGTTTGTTTAGAGGGGTGTCTTCTATTTTTTATCAAATTCAGCATCAGACTTTCCTCTTGCAGTCATACAGTTTGCCAACAAAGGAGGAAACGAACAGTACAATGCAGCTCTCAGAAGTGTCAATATGGATGTGTGCATTTTTATCCTTCAATTATCTAACTCACAGGTCCAACAACACCTAGCAGTCCATTCTCATACATACATTATATATTATATATATTCTCTAGAGGCACAAGGGATAAGACTTGGAAATCTTGTCCAAGAGTCATTATTTTTGCAGAAGCAAAGACCTATCCATTGTTCTCTAACTTAGGAGAAATATGTCAGGAGGTACAAACATCTGGACTCATCCCTTCACAATCATGTGCACGGAAACCATTATTTGTATCCTGCAATGAAGTTGCTCTTTGAGCCTAAGTACTTGTTAATTAAATCCATTCTAACACAGCATCGTTTGAACTAGCATCCTCATTTATATCTGTATGCAACACGGTTCATTCGATGACATGTTGATGAAGGCGAGAACCATGTCAACCAAGACATGCAGGAGGCCAAAAAAAATTGTAAAAGGTTTAGGGAAACAGTGTCCTTTATCTTATACCCTAATCCTCCCAGGGGTTAAATTTGATTCACAAATGGATTTATTGCACTCCTAAAAGGAAACTAGCTAAGACAAACAAACAAAAACAAGCAAACAATTGAACTTGGCTTGGTTGTGCTTAAGATCCACTACTTAGGATTCTGGGCTAGAGGGGAAGATCCTGTGTCAAAATACAAATAAACATATGGGATGGGAAGAAGGCAAAGAGATAAGGAGGGGAGGAAGCAGGATGGGAGAAAAATCTCTTTGCATGTGAAGACTTTCAGGACATCCCTGTCTCATGCTCTTGACAATGGTGCACTGCTGTGCCCTCAGAGCTGGATACACACTGGAGTTTTATTCACAGTTTTTATTCAGAAAACCATAGCAGAAGCAGCAGAGACCTGGTCAGGGACAGCTTCTTCTTTTGACTCACTAAAGGGAGCAAAAATAATCTCTTATTATTTGAATTCATGTTGTCCACACTTGGGCCCATTTGTGAGCCTCCTTTAGGTTTTCTGGTAACAATTTCCATAGCACACAATGTGGAATGGTTTTTGGATCAGTTTTATCCTAGGCATGCCTGTAGTTCTAGAAGCACAATTGCGAAAGCATGCACGAAAATACAGATCAAAAGAAGAGAAGGGTTGTAACTGGACATTAAACAGCCAAGACATCATATCGCATTTCCCCTTTAATGGTCTTAAAAACTACTTGACATTAAACTTGCAGTTTCCCCAAACTGATGACATTTGTGAGAAATTAATCAATTTGGTTTATGTAACCTGGCAACCTAGAACTGAATTTTTATGAGTATCAAGCTGTGTTTCAGAGGAGAGATCCCTTTCAGAGGCAACCATTGCTCAATGCCCCTTTCAAAGAGACACACATTCTCCCTCTTCTCTGACCAGGTTGGTAGTGAGCGGGTCCCTCATCATAGACCCTGGGGACCATGGTAGACGAATAAAATGTCTTCCCCAGCTTTTTTTTTAACAAATCACTTCTAAGGTAAAAAATGATTAGAAATGTTTTGGTGCCTACAGTATTTCTGTGCTGATGTTACTTTCTTTTTCCAGCTTCTATGAATTAGATAAAGAAAACTGAAAACAGACCACCTTTGGCAATACATCCACTGCTGAGGGAAGGGCAGAAACTCATAACTATGCCTATTCCTGCCTACTGTTCTCTTGTTGCCCCAAAGACAACAGGACATTCAATTTTATCTGGTTAGGGATACTTCAAAACCAAAAGATACAGATATTTGATATCAAAGCAGATACTCTGTCTAGACACATTGAATGGGAACCCCATTAGACATAAGTTAACACCTGGTTTTTCTTTCTCTTGGGTTTCACTGGTATCTGAATCAATACACTGTGCTGTTTCCCAGGATATGCAAAATCAGACAGACCCTCTGATCCCATCTCATCCTGTCTGAACTGCAAACTATTTCAAGCATCATTCTTGTACATTTCCTTTCACCCATGTCTACTTAGGGCAGCAGCAGCCGACTACAGCAATGCATCCTCCTGGACAATGCATTGTAATCTCTTCTCTCTCTCTCTCTCTCTCTCTCTCTCTCTCTCTCTCTCTCTCTCTCTCTCTCTCTCTCTCTCTCGTTCTCTCCTTCTCCCTCTTCTCCTCTCTCCCTCTCTCTTTCTCTCTAATTCTGTTTCACATAGTCATTTCTCATGTTCTGTTGGAAACCCCCAAAAAATTCATTCCACACTATCATCCCTTTGTCCTAACCAGAACAACTCGATCGTGTCGAAGAAGGCATGAACCATATCAACCAAGACATGAAGGAGGCCGAGAAAAATTTAAAAGATTTAGGCAAATGCTGTGGCCTTTTCATATGTCCTTGTAACAAGTAGGTACTGGGTACCAGCTCTAATCTGTGGCGTCCAGTTTTCTTCCTTTCTTTTGTTTTTTTTTTTTTTTTTTTTTTTTGTTTTGACCTTTTTGGTATTTTCTTTTTTAATGTCAAAGTGAATGTCTGAAGTTTTGTCTTTTTTTTCTTTGTCCTTTTCCATCTGCTTCATTCTGTGGGGATAAAATACTTGTGTTTAATCAGAACAACTGGAACGCATTGAGGAAGGGATGGACCAAATCAATAAGGACATGAAAGAAGCAGAAAAGAATTTGACGGACCTAGGAAAATTCTGCGGGCTTTGTGTGTGTCCCTGTAACAAGTAGGTGCTGCCTGCCTGCCTGAAGCTTTGGTTTTCCCAAGGCTCAGTTCCAAGCCTTGACTAGCTCATTCCTGCAGGCTCATAGGCAGGATGAGCATGTGGCATGCAGAACAGATCAATACCGTCTCCAATGCATTCATCTCATAGCATAGATAATATTAGTGAGAGTTACTGTTGATGCATTAAAAATCAGGCATACTCCAGTGAAAGCCTCACTGTCAGCAATTTTTATTGATGAACATTTCAACATTTTCCAGAAAGTGTACTTTGAGACAGAGGTACTCAGGGCAGATTCTTTTCCTCAATCTCAAGAACTAATTTGTAGATTTAGAAAAGATTTTTGGGTAAATGTCGGGAATTCAAAATACACATATCTAGGTTTGATTTTTTTTTTCTCGTAAGTAAAATGGGCTAATTTAGTCCAAGTAAGTGTCTGCAAATCAGAGAGCATGGCAAATTCCCTCTTGTCTGCCCACCAACTCCTGCATTTGGTCATGAGAGGCTACAGCCTCACCCAGTGCAGGCATCCTGTCCAGTTGGAGGCACTAAGTGCCTGTCCCCAATTTGACCCAAGCCCTATAACTTCTCGGAAGATCTGCCGGTACACTGGCTGAAATGTTGAAATGTGTAGATTTTGCATGCACGACATCACAAAACATTTAACTGTCCTCAAGGTTCGCAACGCTTTTTTGGAATGTAGCAGAAATGTGACATGTGGTTATAAAGTTTTGCAACAGAAAGAACCCAAAACTCAGGGGTTCTAGAAGATAGTCTCATTTGGCTAGCAGTCGGGGGAAATGCATGAGTGGATTGCCCAACATGCATTTGGAAAATTAAACTCGTTACCGATCTCCCTCACCCCTCCCCCTTTCCCTCTTAAAAAGAAACCTTTTACCCAAAAGCTCTCCTGATCATAGATTTTAGATGAGAAATTGATATAATTTTTGAGATTATATGACCATTCACACCCTTTAAACTTTGAGGCTGATTTAAAATATCCCACTTCCTGTTTAGGAGGGGGAGGGGCTCATCTTACCAGTAAATATAAAGCTTGTTTTTTTTTCTTTCTTATTTAAAAGAATGCTGTGAAGTAAAGTCTGACTAACTGGAATCTAGCTAGCTGGAACCGTCATTGACAGACATGTTAGCCTCCTTTCTGGTTTTAGCCAAAACAGGGTTAAGGGTAATAGGAAGCAGTCAGCTCAGATCTGAAATGCTTTGTTGCCCATGACATTTTAGTATCTCATACAGTCCCTATTCTACATAGTCTCTAGATATGAATAAATTCATAAGTCACAACTGAGAGTTGATTTAAAAGGTCATCAGATGCATCATCATAAGACATGACTGTGGAAAGTCATGAGTTTTAATTATGCCCATCCCCCAAAAACTGAAAATTAGCTCAAGAATTTGAAAAAGATATTTACCAATGATTTTTCAAGCAAAGTTTTCCCCAGAGCCTCCTAATAACTACCAAAGGTATAGAATTATCCCAAGTATTTTATTTTAAACATTCCAGTTAGTCAAGATTTGCCTTTTTTAGAGCCAATTTATCAAACATTTGGAGTGAATTCTACTAGATACACCCCCTCAACCCTTTATCAATTGTGTGTGATGAAAGGGTGGACGTAGGGCTCTTTGAGGTAGATCCTCAGGTTCTGAGGAAACATGACCCCTACTAAATCCATATGTATGTGGTCCCTAATTCCTTAATTTAAAAGAGACCCTAATTGAGCTTCAAAGCTTGAGTGAAGTGTTCCCTAATGTGTGTAAATAATGCTTTAAAAACCATGTGTCACAACGCAGTGGCTGGTGGTACCCTGGACTCTCTGGGGGCTTTGCCCTGTCTCGGCATGTTTCGAAGGACCATGGTAGATGTACGGCCGTGATGTGAGTCTGTGCAGCGTTGTGGGTGCAGTGGTTTGCCTTCTCTTTGGAAACGCATATTTTCCTTCCCTTTGACCTTGCCAAAGATGGAATGCCAGACATTTTACATAGCAGAAAACATCACAAAGTCCAAACAGCTTCTTGTAACCAAAAAGAGAGGGAATGGGGAGGAGGGATGGAGAGACAAACTCTGAACTATGAAAAATTGTTTGATGACCTTGTACTATTCAAAGAGTGGGCCCATGGCCCTATGGTACAGTAAGTTGTGACTTCTCAAAGGGCTGATGGTAAATTGTGGAAGCGGCTGAAATCCCATTGGTGCATTTCCCAGTTTGTCACCATGGTTTCTTGGTCCTCAGTCTGCAAGGTTTAAAGCCAGTTTAAGAGAAGGCTTTGACCCTATTGTGAGAAAAAGAAGTGGAGGAAAAGAATATACTCTTGCCTTAGAATACTGAAATGGGATATATGTTGTTCTTGGACTCAATAGAATGTGGTTTCTACTATGCAAAGAACCTAGAAACATCTTTGATTGCCTTAAACGACAACACACCCACCAGTATGCTCTATATGTTTCTATTGGGCACAACAGGTATGCCTGGATTTTAAGTTTTGTTCCAAGGCAGGTCAGTGAAATGTAGCCCATGGAGACCACACTAGTTCCAAACCACTCTCCCTTGTCATAACCCAGAATAGTTTAAAGTAGGAACCTGTTTACACACTACCCTACCCTTTGACCCAACCAAGAAGCTACTGAACTGCGTTTCAAATCCTCACGAAGGCTATTACTGTCCTGCTAGTGCCTATTTCGAGAATGGTCAACTTCTGGAGTAGTTTGGCTTAAATGAGAATGCTTCACTTTCTACTCATGCCTGTAGCTGGTGCATGAAGAAGACACAGGGTGGTGTGTGGGTGGGGTTCTTCTTTGGTGATAGATGGCTTGTTCTCTCTATTTTCCTGCATTCATTTCACTATGCTTCTTTTACTTTTTGTCTCTGTTGACAAAGGTTTGTACATCAACCCTGGATGTATGGTGACTGTTTGGAAGTACCGATATATTATTAATTTCAAACCACTCTAGAGGCAACCCAAAGACCATCACCCTTGGTCAACCACCAATCCTTTGTGTCTTTCAAGAAACATTAAAATGTAACACACACATGCACTGGGGAAAAGGTATTAAGCACAGATCATTGCATGATGGTGTGTTTAAAAGTTGGTCAAGTATGTTTTTCTTCATGATTCTGTGTTACTGTGGTGTGATGTACACCCTCTACTTGGCAACCTTGTTTTGTGTCTGTCTGCCAGTATGTTTTTCTGTGTTTTGTGTCTCAAAATATAATCATGTCACTGAATTAGAACCAAATGTTCTCCAGCTATCTTAAGCCTTAACTTAAATCCAATTAAAGCACAAAACAAAACAAAGATTAGTCTTGACCATTGCAATTTGCTCAATTGAAAAGAAAATGCTAAATAGCTGAGGTGTGGTGTTGGCCAACTGTTTGGGTCCAGATTATGATATATCGGTATTTCTCTAATGCCTCAACTTAAAACTCATTTGCTTGGTTCAGTTTTTTGCTTAAAGAAGTGATCATTTCTGTGAGCTTGCCACTCCACCCTGGGCTTTGTCACTCACCCCATTTTTTGCATAGGCTTAAATCCAGTGATGCTTACAAAAAAGCCTGGGGCAATAATCAGGATGGAGTAGTGGCCAGCCAGCCTGCCCGTGTGGTGGATGAACGGGAGCAGATGGCCATCAGTGGTGGCTTCATCCGCAGGTAAGATTTTTGCAGTTCTCTGTTGATGGATATCCAGCACTGAACTATTTTGTTTTCTTCAGCAAGGAGTTTCTGGGCTTCCTCATTGGGCTACAACTAGATTATGATAGTTTCATTCTCTTGTCCAGATGTTGGCTGGGCTATTAGTATAGGCACTTCCACCTTCATGAGGTCTTTCAGCAAACAGCTCAGGTTTCTTGATGGTAATGTTAGGGTGCCAAGCAGGCAAAATCCAAGACACAATTTCCTTCCAAACTATGACATATGTACTGTTTGCCAGGGTGTCTTTAGGCACAGCAAGTCCCATGAACACTTCCAGAACCAGAGCTGGTGCAAAATGAATTAGAGGCACTGTTGCAGAGGCCTGTTAACCAGCAAGAGTAATGTAGCCTTTATAGTCTAGCAGTGGCAGAAAGCTGTTACCACTCATTCCTCGGGAGATAGGCGCAAGAACAAAAGGGTTCTATGGTGGAAATACAGCCAGAGCTAGAGTGGGCTGGAATGAGAAAGGGAAGCAAATGCCCTAAACCCTCTGTTCATGACCATGGTCTCTCTCAGGTCACTATCCAAAGCACACAGGAAGTCAGAGCACACAAGAAGCCAGTAGTAATGTAATAAAGGTCAGCTTCTCAAGGCACAGCAGGGGAGTCAAGGACATGATTGGAGTGGGAAAGGGAGAAAAAAATGTGATACACAATAACCACTTCGTTTGAGATCTGGAAGCAAAAAAAATTTTAAATGTCTATTTTTAAAAGCTCAAGTTATATAAATCAATCAATGAGGAAACCACTAAGCAGAAAAACAGCCAAATGTTTTCTACAAAAAAGGACAGATTAAAGTCATTCTATTTTTGGACATGCCCCCAATTCATTTCCTACAATCACCAATTTGTTTTAAACAGAACAGCTTAAGTTTACCAAAGGAAGTGTAAACCAGATCAATCTAGACAATTTAGACGGCTACATATAGACTAGCAGTTCTCAACCTGTGGGTCATTACTGCTTTAGCAAACCTCCGTCTCCAGAAATAATTACAGTACCATTGAAAACAGTAATAAAATTGTGTTTATGAGGTAGCAACATAATCATTTACTAATACATGAACACCTGTGTTCAAAGATTGTGGCTTGAGGAAAGTTGAGAATCACAGATAAGGACAGTTAAACCAGAACTCAGCACAGGTGAAAATATTTGTCTTCATAACTATATACACCTAAGTTATTCTAGCTGTTGGCCAATCAGTAATGCTGTGATCAAAATGTGATTAAAAAGTCATAGATGGCCTAGATAAGCCTTACAAAGGACAATTCTAATTTTGTCCTCACCTGCTTCTGAGGAAACTCAATAATTTGTAAGCCAGTGGTAGTTTAAGCATTGCCTGTGGGAGATACAAAAAAGAAAAAAAGGAGGGAAGCAGGAAGAAAGGAAAGAAGGCAAAACAGAGGGACCAGTGCCAATCCTCAGTCCAAGCAATTGAATCCAAATCCCTTGACACTAGACATGAACATTGTCTTAGTCAGGGTTTCTATTCCTACACAAACATGACCAAGAAGCAAGTTGGGGAGGAAAGGGTTTATTCAGCTTATACTTTCACATTGCTGTTTATCACCAGAGGAAGTCAGGACTGGAACCCAAGCAGGTCAGGAAGCAGGAGCTGATGCAGAGGCCATAGAGGGATGTTGCTTACTGGCTTGCTTCCCCATGGCTTGCTCAACTTGCTTTCATATAGAACCCAGGTCTACCAGTCTAGGGATGGCACCACCCACAATGGGCTGCCCCCCCTTAACCCTCCTTGATCACTAGTTGAGAAAATGCCTTACAGCTGAATCTCATAGAAGCATTTCCTCAACTGAAGCTCCTTTCTCTGTTGTAACTCCAGCCTGTGTCATGCTAACACAAAACCAGCCAGTATGATTGACCCCTTGTTAACTAGACACACAAACACAACACTATTAAACCTCAACCCTTACTTATTCATTCCCAAGATCGGAATAACTTTAAGAGTCCCACAGTCTTTACAAATTCTTACATATTAAAATTGCAATCCCTTTAAAATATACAGTCTCTTTCAAAAATCAAAGCCTTCTACAATTTAAAGTTTCTAAACTGTGGGCTCCACTTCTTCCTTTAAGAGGGAAAAATATGTGGGCACAGTCACAATCAAAAGCAAATTAATCTCTAATCATCCAATGTCTGGGAATCTACTTACAAACTTCTGGGCTCCTTGAAGGGCTTGGGTCACTTCTCCAGCTCTGCCCTTTGTAGCACACACCTTGTCTTCTAGGCTCCAGCTGCCTGTTCTCCACTGCCGCTGCTGTTCTTGGTGGTCATCTCATGGTACTGGCATCTCTAAAACACTACTGTCAGTCCTGGGGCACTAATTGCAACTGAGGCTGCACCTTCACCAATGGCCTTCCATGGCCTCTCACAGTGCTGAGCCTCAGCTGCTCTCCATGATCCCTTCATTCCTTCAAAACCAGTACCACTTGGGTAACTCTTACACATTACCAAGTCCAGCACGTGATACAACCTTATCTCTGGAACACAGCGTCTTTGTGCTTTCAGAAAACAGTTCCCAGAAGATTTCACCTTAATGATACAAGTCTTTTCTTAATCACCACTAATTTCTTAGCTCCAGCAGACCAGTATCAATTCCCAGTAATGCAAAGGTTTTGATTTACAAGTTCTGGTATCTTGTTAATCACAGCTCATTCTTCAGCCCCAAGTAACCAAAACCACAGAATCTTTACAATCAAAACAGCAACAGCTCTGACAAGAGTCTTTAAATTTTTCCCTCTGAAATTTTACAAGCCAGGCCTCCATCTTCTGCACTGTTCTCAACATTATCTTCCAAGCTCCAACAAAATATTCCATAGAGCTCTTAACATCCCAGTGGCTCTTCTAGCTCAAAAGTTCCAAAGTCCTTCCACAGTCCTCCCCAAAATGTGGTCAGGTTGTCACAGTAATAACCCACTCTGCTGGTACCAATTTGTCCTAGTCAGGGTTTCTATTCCTGCACAAACATCATGGCCAAGAAGCAAGTTGGGGAGGAAAGGGTTTATTCAGCTCACACTTCCACATTGCTGTTCATCACCAAAGGAAGTCAGGACTGGAACTCAAGCAGGTCAGGAAGCAGGAGCTGATGCAGAGGCCATGGAGGGATGTTACTTACCAGCTTACTTCCTTCCCCTGGCTTGCTCAGCCTGCTTTCTTATAGAACCCAGGTCTACCAGCCCAGGGATGGCTCCACCCACAATGGGCTGGGCCCTTCCCCTCTTGATCACTAGTTTAGAAAATGCCTTTCAGTTTGATCTCATGGAGGCATTTCCTCAACTGAAGCTCCTTTCTCTGTTATAACGCCAGCCTGCGTCAAGTTGACACAAAACCAGCCAATACAAGTATCTATGATTTGTAAAGCTCATGTGATTCCACTGTGCTTCAGGGATGGAAATGTTTGAGCTACAGGGACTTGTTCATTGTTGATGAACATTCAAATATGGAATGTATATGCTAGGAGTTCTCTCTTAATCTTTACATTTGCTCTGGCTTAGGCTGATACATACATACGTGTGTGTGTGTGTGTGTGTGTGTGTGTGTGTGTGTGTGTGTGTGTGTGTGTAGAGCCAGGCATAGTGGTACAAGATTCTAATCCCAGCACTCAAAGCCTGCTTGAGCTATGTAAGGAGACAAGCTTGCAAGCAAAACAAAACGAACAGAAGTAGAAAGTTATAATTTGCTATGCCCGTGTACTTTGGGAGTTGCCATGGGAAGAGAAGCTAAAACCTTCAGTTTTTAGCTCATTACTGTAACTACTAGGAAAATTCTGTAATAAGTGCTTTCTATTTGCAGTAAGATGCCTGCTGTTTGCAATAGAGTGCCTTCTTAACCTTCAAGTTGGCCTTTGGAAACGTGGTAAAGTGCTTTGTGAGCCAGCTCCTGCCCTCCCATTCCTACTCATTCAACTGAAACCACCAGATATATATATTTCTGCTCCAACAGCATGTATTTCAATGCCCCTACCAAACTGGTGACGTCAACATGTGTGTGTATAAGAATCACCTGGGGGAAAGCAGTTTATTTAAATCTTCTAGGAGTTCTCAAAATCAAGAGGCAGACAGTTTTTAACTGCTGTCTACACTGCTGCAGATCCCAAGGCAGGAGAGTAATGATCATTGAGCCTTACTACCCGACATTTTTTTTTTTTTTTTTTTTTTTTTTTTTTTTTTTTTTTTTTGGCTCATCCACAAGTTGAATCTTGGAAGTCTATGTTTCAGAAAACAAAGCAAATCACAGCAAAAATAAATCATAGTCTCTATATAATTCAGCCTCAGTCCTCTTGCCTAGAGTTCCTCAAAATAGATGATTTTATATTCCCAAGGGTAAATTAGGGTATGGAGTGGCTCAGAAACGTCTCAGTGGTAAAACACTCATCGCTCAGGTGAATTCATATGCCCAAAAACCATGTTAATGCCAGATGTGATGACATGGGAAGTGAGTAGGAGTAATCCTGAAAGCCCATCCATGACATGTATAGCAATGAGCAAGACACCCTGGTAGACATGGTAGAGAGCAACAACTTATCTCTGGCTGACCTCTGATCTTCACATGAATACCATGGTAGAAACCAGGATTCACACATGAACACACACACACACACACACACACACACACACACACACACACACTAAATAAAATAACTGAATAAGTAAAATAACTAAATAAGAAGGAAATAATATAATTTTAGAAATTATAAATCGGTGTTATTTAATATAAACTATAAATTCAAAACGGATGCAGAAGTGCAAACTTGTGAAACTAATACTGAGCAAGATGAGGAGGGTGAATCAAGACCTCAGCCGGCCTTGGCTTCATAGCCAAACCTATTGGAAAAAGATACAGAGAGAATCAAGTCTCCCAAGTACAGTATTTGTATAATACACAAATTTAAACTACACTTTGAGCTCAGAACATTAATTTTAAAATCACCCTTGAAACTGGCAGATGTTAAGATGTGTCGGAATACTGAATACTAATTAGGACTGCTCCTACACATGTGCATACCTCCCTCGTGCTCTGCTCCTTAGTAACAGCTTTCTTCTCACCCTGTCTTCCAAAACTGTTCTTTGGCTCCCAGGGTAACAAACGATGCCCGGGAAAATGAAATGGATGAGAACCTGGAGCAGGTGAGCGGCATCATCGGAAACCTCCGTCATATGGCCCTAGACATGGGCAACGAGATCGACACCCAGAATCGCCAGATTGACAGGATCATGGAGAAGGTGAGTCTACAGCTCTCGGCTGCTGACCACGGAGTGCCACTAGGAAGGAGATGCTCCATCCAGGAAAACTAGTTCCTGCATATTCTGCCCTTAATATTTCAAGACAAAAGCATGAGCTTCAAGATCTCATGGAATGAAGATTAGAATGTAGCTTGGGTTTCGATGTATTATGGGTGCTGGGTATTGAGCACAAGGTTGTGGGTTTGCTAGAAAAGTATTCCACCAGTGAGTTATAACTTTTTCCCCAGAGCATACGATTGCGTGAAGTTGATATTTCTTTATCTCTCCCATGCCGGGCATATGCTAGTCACTTAGAACACATGAAAATGACACAGATTATATTCTCACTGTCAAGAAATTCATATCAGGGCACAAAAACTATGAAACAGTTCACTATACACATCAGACACTAATTCTTTCCTTACATACTCATCACCAAGAGCATGTTGAAAATTAATTATAATCCTTTTACCTGTCCAAATGCCAGATGGGAGAGATGGAGGTATTAAGGTTTGAATAAGGATTTTATTTATGCGTGTAATATGTGTCTGGCTACTCTTTTGCTGTGTGCTTAGTCTCTGGGAGACACTCGAGTTCTTAATCTGAGATCTTGAGCCTCTTCATATTTTTTCTGTTGCCAAGAACAGAGTGAGTTAATTTTTAGATCTTTTAAATCACAAAGCTAAGCAATAGTTTCTTGATCCTCAAGCATTCTTCAGTACAGTGGAGAGACAAATAGACAGTATGGTGTCATATGTTCTCCAGATAAGCAATATGTGACCACATAACATTTTGCCTGATCAGTATTGATCTACACATATGTCAGAGCTGGCTAGAAAAATTGCTTGTGTTTTGCTTATGTTTGCAGGTTACAACATGCTTGTCATGGTTAAGCAGCTTTTGCTATCATAAAGCTTTTAATGCTGTGAGAGCCAATGGATTTTAGAACTATGCTGAAAGGTTCAAAAAGTGTTGGAACCAAGTCAATCTGACCTAAGCCATTATAGCTCCAAAGGAACAGTGAACATAAAAATAATTGCTCAGCTGTTTTCCAGCAGGGAAACAAACTGAGAAAACAGAAAGTGTGTGCTTTCAATCACTGGACAAAATTGACTCAGAAGCAAGCAGATAACTCAACAAAGCCAAGCAGGGTTCCAGAGAAGAGATTTTCCTACTAAATAAAATAAAGGGTCAAAGCTTTGAGTAACTGGCTTGGAAAAGAACTATTTATCCCTCCTGTAAAGGCAGCAGAAGCCACCTTCTGATGCCTCTGCTGGTGTAGTTCTCTAGAACGGTGAGAACTTTCAGTATTTAGCTGTTCATTACCAACAAAGGTGTGCACAGAGATAGAAGGCTAAGGAAATGCCAGACAAGTTGATGGGAAACCACTGCTCTGGTTTTACACCAACCCTAGACTGCTGAGTCACCGAGGCAGAATGGAAGAGGTAGAACTGCCTTTCAGTAATTAATATAGCTTGGCAAATATTTGAAATAGAATTCCCATACATAAAATCACAATCTAAGCACAATTTAAACAGCCCGTTTTAGTCTAGCTGAGCATGTTACTGAACTACAGTATTTCCTCTTTCTCAAGGAAGTTCTAGTCTTTGATAATTATAACAGAAGTCTCAGTATGTATAGGGTTAAAACCAGACAGTGGGCAAAACAAAGAGAATTTTCTTCTCTCCTGGCCCCTCTATGATCTTCTCTCTTCATCATTTGAGTTGATAGTGAATCCTGGGGAGTTCAAAACAATAAGAGTTTTTATATAATCTTGTGGATTTTTAGGACATTGATTTGTGTTTTTGATAATGTGTGTTTATATGTACAATCTTTCAATGTTACAAGCAAATTGTTCTTCTAGAAAATGAAGTAAGTTTCCATCCAAAGCTTCATACAAACCAGGGATCACGAAATAATGAACACATTCAAAGTAAAGTTTGGTGGAAGAAAGTGTGTTGAGATACAGCCAGGTGGTCCTCTAGGCCTTCTGTCAGTGGAGAGCAGGGAAAAATAAGGCTCCGCCTTCTAAAAGGGGATTTGCAGTTCACCAATTCTATGAACTGGAAAATGGGGGATGAGCTTAACTCTGGAATCTGAACATGCTGGCTAAGACATACACACGGTTTTAGATATCTGATCTGAGCCAGTGCAGCACCTGCCAGAAGCTAAGAGCTCAATGTAGTGAGTACCCCCTTCTAACAATGTCTGAGCTCTGTGATGGACACTGGCCTTTCCACAAAGGGAAATTATGAAGCATATCTTGGAAATGTCAACAATCTTAGGATTCTCTAAAATCAAACAGGAATCCTAGAATGGGGTAGCTCCCATTAAGGGAAAACAGGATGAATGCAGACAGAGGCATTTTCCAAGGGACATATCTGAAGGGAGATTCTGTCAGGTTTTGTTTTGTTTTCTAAAAGGTGTTATTTCTTTTATATACCACATAAAAAGTATGCGGTACTGTTGTGCCATGTATTATGGGTCTGGAATTTGAATGTGCTTCAGAAAACATGAGAGGAAGGATCAGGCATCCACTGAACAAAGGTGTCCCAGTTCCACCCAGTCCTTTGAGACTAGCCCAAGAATAGCCTCTGCTCTACTGAAATATTCCCCAAGTTACCTGGTAAAGGCCAGACAGTGCATTAATAAGCCAGACAGTCGCCTTCAGAAATGATATTTGTTTTAAAATGGATTATTTTCTCATTTCAGTTTCTCTGAGCTCAGTCTAGAAATGGCACAGTTCAGTCTATAGGAGCATGTCTAATTGGCCTGAGCTAGCTTTTTTCTTTTCAACAAAGTATGATTATTTCTTACACAATTTGTAGTTACAGTAGAAGGATCTTTGAACCAAGTAAAATTGGAGGTATTATCCATTTTCCAAATGAGGAGACTGGGGGTCAAAAATATGTGTCTATCCGTCTGAATAATCAGGACAAAGCAATGTTCTCTCTTTTAAAGTAAATACTCATATTGATGCCAACTCTTGACAAACCAAACAGATGGTTGAGAACCATAGCCAGATAATTTGGTTGTAAATAATCCAGAAATATGTTAAACTTTCCAGTTCTCTGTTTGAACATGACTGTAGTGTACTAGGAAATTATAAATTCAAATTGAATATAGAATACCCTACCCAGGAGATTTTTAAAGTGGAAAAGTAAATGCATAGCTTATGATCAGTGAGTAGGAGCAGAGCATTAGAAAACAGACTCTGCTTCCCTGGACCACCTGGTGGCTTTCTCCTCTGCCCAGGCTATAGACTTACAAATGACATTCCCTCTTGTGACAGGAAAGAGCAATAGCCTCTACTTGCTTGCCTTACCTTTCTCCATGGTCATAGGAGCAGTTCATTTCCTAGGGCTTAACGGTCTAGCCTTTGAGTACCTTTCCAGCATAGAAAGATAAATTATAGAATCCTATCCTCAAACAGCAGATGCTGTCCAGTGAATAAAACCATGGAGACTTCAACTCAAGTTTTTGTGACCCTGTATACTTAAGGCCAATGGTCCTGGGGCGTGGGGGGGGAGTGATAAATCTGAATGTGTGGTTTCACAGAAGAACTTGAATGGACCCTAAGGATGAATATGACTTTTGGTAATCTAAGGACTCATCTAAGACCTCTCTTTTCTCCTCTTTTTTAGGCTGATTCCAACAAAACCAGAATTGATGAAGCCAACCAACGTGCAACAAAGATGCTGGGAAGTGGTTAAATTTGCCCTTTGCTGTGCTCTCTCCGAATGTTGTTGGACAAGAGAGCTCCTTCATGCTTCTCTCATGGTATTACCTAGTAGGTCTTGCACACACACACACATACACACACATACACTCGTACACACACACACACACATACACGCACACACAGAGTCAGTCACCCCATTGTAAATGTCTTGTGTAGTCTGTCAGCTTCCTAATGATACCATGTGTCTTTTGTTTTCTCTGGCTCTCTTTCTTTCCAAAGGTTGTACATAGTGGTCATCTGGTGGCTCTAATTCCCAACTTAAGATGTCTTGGGTCTCATTTTTTTTTTCTTTTCTCAGTGGCGTTTGCTGAATGACAACAATTTAGGAATGCTCAATGTGCTGTTGATTTTCTCAATACACAGTATTGTTCTTGTAAAACTGTGACATTCCACAGAGCTACTGCCACTGTCCTTTCTTAGGGTGTCAGGCTCTGAATCTCTCCAAATGTGCTGTCTTTGGTTCCTCATGGCTATTCTTTGTCTTTATGACTTCATAATTAGACAATGTGAAATTACATAACAGGCATTGCACTAAAAGTGATGTGATTTATGCATTTATGCATGAGAACTAACTAGCCTTTTAGATTCCTACTTAAACAAAAACTTTCCATGACAGTAGCATACTGACAAGAAAACACACACAACAGCAACAATAACAAAGCAACAACTACGCATGCTCAGTATTGGGACACTGTCAAGATTAAGTCATACCAGCAAAACCTGCAGCTGTGTCACCTTTCTGTCAACATACAGACTTACTGATCATAACATCCCTTTTTCTTTTTTCTCTCTCACACACACAAAATGGACTTAACACACCATTTATCATTTCTAGCAAAATATATGTTTGGCTGAAACTATGTGAAATGGATGTAATATAGGGTTTGTCGAATGCTTTGGAAAGCCGTGTTTTGGAGACAATACTCTTGCTCTGTGGAAAACGTGAAGATCTTCTAAGTCCAGCTCTTGATCACCATTTCCCTGTGGTTTGTCACCGGTACAATTCTTTGTTGCTTACTCTAGAGCTATGCACACCAAATTGCTGAGATGTTTAGTAGCTGATAAAGAAACCTTTAAAAAATTATATAAATGAATGAAATATAGATAAACTGTGAGATAAATATCATTACAGCATGTATATTAAATCCCTCCTGTCTCCTCTGTTGGTTTGTGAAGTGATTTGACATTTTGTAGCTAGTTTAAAATTATTAAAAATTATAGATCCCAGCCACTGACTTCTGTCTGATGTTACACTCACACCAGAAAACAAAGTCTGCATACTCTGTTCAGTTGTTCCTAAGTTGTATAGACTGGGTAGAAAACCAAAGGTGTTCCATTTCAACACAGTCCCAGTGGCAATGGACACCTTGGCTTGGTTCTTATAACCCATTCTAGAAATACCTGTGTGTGAATTCGGTGTTAACTGCGTGATACATAGTTTTCTAGCATGCATAGAAAAAAATTTTTCAAAGGGGGAAAAAGAATGTTAGGTACTGTAGTCTTGGCTCTGTGTAAATGTAGGTATTCCAAGCATTGTTAACTAGTGTTTCCCTCCCCTTCCGCAGCATTGCCATCAACTAAAATTCAGCTCTTCATCATTACACAACTACCCACACCTGTCTTCATCCACCCACTTACCTAAAAGTCAGCGTAATGGTAGAACACCTACCTACATAGCACGCATGAAGCCCAGGGTTTTGTTATGGGTCCAGGGAAGACATTTAATTATGCAAGGTAATCATTTTATACATTCACAATGGTGTAGAATCTGATCTTAGAACATCTTTCTCTCTCCCCCAAATCCCACATTTATAAGTAGTTACTTTTTCCAACTTGAAACAACGACTACTTTAGTAATTTGCCAGCTGTTTCTATTTGTCTTCTCCAAACATTTCATAGAAGGATGGGTAAAGTGAGTTCTTGTGACTGGCTTCTTTCACTTTGTATGACGTTTTCATTGTTCATCTGTATGGTAGCATGTCTCAGTATTCTATTTCTTTGTTTGGCCAAATAATATTTTATTATGGGGATATACTGCATTCATTTACCCATTCTTCAGTTAGTGAACACCTAGCATATATCTTTATTTCCTTTGGCCTTTTATGGCTCATCCTGTTTTGAACATTTGTAGACGAGTTCTTATGAGAGAAGCTGTCCTGAATTCTCTTATAACCACTCATTTGCCACTGCGGCGCCTTCATACATCATAAATTCTATCTCAGCACCACCTCACCTAACAGTACTGTTACCTTTTCTACTTCCTGTATCATTATTTTGACTGGCATATCTATCCTCTCCACCTTCATCATCATCTTTATACAGTGTGAGTGTGTGTGTGTGTGTGTGTGTGTGTATATATATATGTGTGTGTGTGTGTGTGTGTGTATATGTGTGTGTGTGTGTGTGAGTGTGTGTGTGTGTGTGTGTTATATACACATCAAAATCACCCCCATCACCACTGACCTGTCAGCACAAAGGCTGCCACTACCTGCACCTCTCTCCCATCTCTCCATTATCTCTTATCATCTTTTCCTCCATCACTACTTTCCTGCATGACTCATAGCATCAATGCAAGCACATGTATCCTGGTTGATGGTGGTGGTCGGACAACTTTACTCATGAGTCTCTCCGAAGGTTTGATGAGAACAGTGAAGAAGCAATGATAAGCTTGTCCTTGTCAGAAAGCTCTTGCAGGATTTTACTCCCTTCCAAAGGAACACCAAGAGCACATCTATTTCTTAAAATCATGGCTGCACAAAGGGTGCTAAAAGACAGGAGAGGTGATTATGTACCGCATATGTCAGAACTGACAGAGGGGGTCAATATTCAGGCTGAGCAGAATGTTCCAAGCTCCATCTGTTCTCAGCCGAAGTGAGTGGGTTTTCACAGAAAGTGAAGTGCCGGCAGTTTGCTTTGAGACTGCCACATAATGCTCTGGGCAGCATATTTGCTTTGACAAATGCATTTGTCCAAGCATGGCTCTCACGCAGTCAGCTACTTCTGGCTAATGAGGAATGGATGTCCCAGGGATGAATCTTCTCTAGATGATATAACTACCCAAGAAATGCATTAGGGACAGAACACTTCTTCTCCCTCCATGCAGGTGGAAAAGAACCATCCTACACAAAATCAGAGGTTCCCCCGCCACCTTTGTCCTCTTAGTAGAAGGCTTTCTTCTGGAGCTCCAGCACATTTTCTTTTGTCATCCCTCCTTAAAATTATTTATTTTATGTGGATGTGTGTTTTGTCTGCATGAATGTCTACATATCATGTGTTTGACTGGTGCCCACATTGGGCAGATGAGCATATTGGATCCCCTGGATCTAGAATTACTGGTGGTTGTGAGCCCTAATAGGGAAGTGGGAAATAGATTCCAAATTCTCTGGAAGAACACCCAATGCTATTAACCACTGGGTCATCTCTTCAGACCCCTGTTCTCTCTCTCTCTCTCTCTCTCTCTCTCTCTCTCTCTCTCTCTCTCTCTCTCTCTCCTCCCTCCCTTCCTCCCTCCCTCCCTCTCTCTCTAAAATACATATTCTATGAGCATTTTTGTCTCCCAGAGTGCCTAATGTCAATCACTCTCTTCGTAGTTACCCGCTTCTCTTTTTCTGCCCCATTTTTATTTCTCTCCTTTTATTTCTCAAATATGCTTTAACTAGCTTTCCCTAGCGTTGTAGCACTGACTGGTTAGCAAGTTGATGCTTGTGCTGATAATAAAGAGAAGAAGATAAAGCACATTCTGTTACCTTTAGGCCCAGGATGGGCTCTGTGTCTAGTGTTTTGCCTATGGTGACACATAACTATTACAACTGCAGACTTGGTATTGCTAGACCCCTGTCACTAATGAAAACATTAACTTTATCTGAACAAGATATCTCCAATAGTAAATGATAAGTTATGATTCAAACAAGATGTACATTACTCCAGAAGTGCTTGCAAATACATTCCAGGGTTATACCTTCAGCAAGCCAGAAAATTCCAAGAGACTCCTCGAGAAGCTAGAAAGGGTGAATGATGGGTCCCGGAAGGCCCTGGGGAACTTACCTTTCATTCACTTGCTGTAAAACAGCAGTATGCTTCCTTTTTAATTTGTTAATTAATCTATCTGTTTTACATTTCAACTTCAGTTTCTCCTCCCTCATCTCCCAGTCCCTCCTCCTTCCCTGCCCCCATTACTCCTCTCTTTCTCTTCAGAAAAGTGCAGGCCTCCCACAGATATCAACCAGCCATGACATATCAAGTTGTCAAACCAACACTAAGCACCCCCTCTTGTGTTTAAGCTAGAAGAGGCAACCCAGTAAGAGGAAGGAGTCCCAAAGACAGGCAATAGAGTCAAAGAGAGCTCCCGCTCCCACTCTTAGGGGTCCCACAGGAAGACCAAGCTTGACAACTATACCATCTCTACAGAGGGTCTGGGTCAACCCAGGCAGGCTCTCTGCCTGACCATTCAGTCTCTGAGCCCCTAAGAATCCAAGTCAGTTGACTCTGGAAAAAAAACCAAACAAACAAAAAAAAACAAAAAAACAAAAAAAAACTAAGCTTTATTATAATCCAGGTCCCATTGCAAATATGGTGAATATAAGAGGAAAGGAATAAAATTTTCGGAAATGTATTTATATTCATGAACAATCCCATGCCTTCAGAGGGAGACCAGGAAAAGATGAGTGAGGATGGATAAATAGAGAGCTCCACCTCCCTTGACGGGTTTTGTGCTGCCTCCCAGAATCCCTCAGCTGAATCAGTCTCTGGTTATTCATGTGGTAGGTCACATGAGCTTGATCCCTGTCTTTAATAGCTGCCTTTTCTTTGTATCTTTCTCTACTTAAATAAACTGATGCCTCAAGCCTCAGTCTGAGCATCCCAGTCTAAGGGCATCCCAGCTAAGAGGACTTCTGGAGATTTCTGCCATCTCCCAAGCATCTCCTCTGAACACTGCCATGGAGAAATGTGCTGCCTTTCACCTGAATCATATTCTTTGAGTCCCTCCTTCTTCAGTGAAATGTGCCCTTAGCACTTAACCCCTGGTTTTTCTCAATGGAGAGTAAGGCACCATGAGTCCAGTTAGAAGACTGCTGAAGTGCATTATGTTCTTGAGGGAATTCCAGCCTTATCTGTCTTCAGCAGCACACATCACTATATCTTCCCACAAACCAATATAAGATTTTGCAGAAGGCACTGTGTTTCTAACTTCCAAGAAGTAAGTTGTAAATGAAATACTAAGCAGCTTGTGCCTTTTCTGGGCCCTGCTCTCATGTATACAAGCAATATACCTACAAGAATCTCTTGCCTTCTGTTTTATGGGGTAGATCTAAAGGTATAATATCCATTAAAGTGCTTTATAAAGATATGCACCACCCGGTAGACACAGGGACAAGAACACAATCAGGCACACTGAGGGGTAAAGATTGATCTTCCTGGTCAAATCTAATCAGGGAACCTACTTATCATTTATATGGGCATCCAATGTTCTCACGTGCTCTCATTTAGATATAGATAAATTGGTGTCATATCTAAGATCTACTCCTAGATTTCCACTTTCCTAACTGGTGAAAATGTGCTACAGTTTTACCTGTACAGTCAGTCTCTGACTTTCACCCAAATGTCATTGAAGCCAGGTGTTGCTCTGACAACTTGGAGCAATTTATTATGCTACTGTTAGAAACAAAATGCTGTTACCCTATACAATTGTTTCCAAATAGCCTAGCATATTTGGAATACTATGCTAATAGTATGCTAATACTTTTAATGATGCTGGAAACCAGGCAACATGATCTGAGGAATACAGTAGAGGCTTAGAATCCTTAGTGGTTGCTATATAACAGATTTTCCAAACCAAAGTACCTTAAAATCCTAAATTATTCATTTAGCTCTCCGTTCTCTGGCGTTTGAGTTAAACCTGGAAGAAAGTTTTAATCTTGGCTAGTCCGTGATTGTGGTCAACTGTGGGTCTACTGGGAACCAGTGCGCCTTCTACTGCTAAACCTTCCTCTGGCTCCATTCGACCTTTCCTTCTACAACAAGCCATTTTGAGTTTGTTAATGTCCTCTTGAGACCAAGGCTCCTCACTTCTACCACCTCATATTGACCAATGGAACTCTCACACCAATTCATAGCCAAGAGATGAGGAAACAGATTCAACCTCTTGGGAAAACTTCCGGGTCACTTACAAAGGTTATGGATGCTGTGCTGCTCAACTGAAAGGCTGCCTTGGCAATCAGTCTGAAATTCTCAGAGATACATAGAGCTCTTTCTGTTTTTCTCGGAGGAAAGTAAAGGTTAAGAGTGAGTTGTCTCTGTCTTAGAACAGACCCCTGTGGAAATTCTCCACAGCAGCACAGGAAGGTTGGCAGATCAGATGTAGTATTGCTGAGGCGTGATAACAGAATGTGGTAACCTATTGATGAAACTAACCTTAATCCTGAGATGTCAAAACTAATCCCACTTCTCCAAAGCAAGAGGATTGTAGCCACTCTCCACAAACCCTAAATACCCAGAGCTTGGAAGAAAGCATTTTAACATACAAAATGGGATTGGCTCCTCAGCCAGCATTTGATAAATACCCCTTGTCTGAAACTTCTGTGCTTCTCTTCCTCATTTTTTATTTGTTGCTATTTTGTGAAGATTTACACTAGATTTTATTTTCTTGTGGGAGTCTAAATTTTGCTTTTCTTACCAGGCTTTTCTGTTCAAAAATATACTGTTCTCTTTGCTAACAGGGTAAACAAGACTGATTAGTCAAGGCTGAAGATGAAATTATGTGTGTCAGAGACAGCTTAAGTATATACAAGATGTTTTCTTGAGTGTCTGGAGGCGTGGGGTGTAGGAGGTGACTGCTGTCTTCCATGGCACGGGCTTGCGTCTTAAAGGAACCGTGACAATTGCCAGTTTAGAAAGGATGAAGTGAATGCCAATGGTGTGTGGTTTTATGTTGTCACAGTCTGTGGAGATAGAAAGCTCTGGAGACCTCAAACTAATGCACCCATTTGTTATTAAAGGCAAAACTCCAAACTAGGCCAAATACATCCTCCAATGAGTTGCAGATTTTATACTCCCGACCAAAAATCTCCTTGTTTTCCATGATCATGGCCTCCTTGAATTTATATTCTCTGAAATTAAAGCACTTTAGGTGCAGGTAGTCTGGCTGCTCAACACTCAGACAATAGCAGTTCTTGGGTGTATATACTTCAACCAACTGTCCTAGCCTCATTTAATTCCTGAACAATGACTGCAAACCAAAAAGCAATTTTGGAGTGCCTTAGAAATGCTTTTCCATAGTAAGAGGATAGTGCAGCATGGTCCCTCAGAATATAAAGACTCAATAAACTCACACTTGCATCTGAGGGTGTGAGTTCAAAGACAGGAGAGAGAGATGGGAGAGTGTAAAGACTCCTTAGGAATTGATGCCAAAAAGGCATGACAAAGGGAGCCAATGTCATTAGGTCCCTGGGCCTTTGGGACTGAGGGACAGCAGAGAAGCAGGTGGAACATGGGTAATGACAATTTTCCTAGGTAAAGACATGAAAGGGCACTTCCTTTGACCATGGATTGGCATGGGGTAGCATTGACATCCTCTTACTGGCTTATGTACTTGAAATCCCAAAGGGGTTCTATACAAACAGGACCAACACGACAGGTAAAGTCAAGGTGCGAAGGGTCAAGTCCTCCTTCTGTAAGGCTGAAATGGTCTTTTTGAAACTTATTGCCAGAGCTATGGCTGGTATAACAATCAGATAAAACAAAGTACTGATAAGGAGCATTGACTGTAAGAAAAACACAAAGGAACAATCCAGTCAGCAAGGTCTCCTATCACAGCCTAACATCTAGCCTTAAGATTGCTTCATGGTTCAACCCTAGAGGAACCATTCATGCCCCAATAGGTCCTCAATTGCTTGTTCCACTGACAGGGTCTTAACTGAGATTGTATTTGAAAGAGCTCGACTGATAAAACGGAAAATACAAAAGGCAAAAGGCAGGGAAGAGGAAGGGAAGAACATTTTGTTATTATTTTGGAAGTATTTGTTTTAAGACAGGCTCTCCATCTGTTACCAAGGCTACACAAAAGCTCACTATATAGTCCAGGCTGGCCTATACTCATAACAATAACCCTGCCTCCTGCCAAGACTAGATTATATCCTCTACTCTAGGACAATCTGGAGGACCAGTGTTGTTGGTGGATTGAGATATGTATGATCACAAAAAAGTAAATAAAAATAAAAAAAATAATTTAAAAGGAAGGAAAAGCATTCGGTTGTGTGTGCCTGGATTCTGAACGTCCAAGAAGCTGGAGAATGTATGCAAGGCGGAAGACAAGGAAGAGGTAGACAGAGGCTGAGCTAAAATGACCGTGCTAGAAGAGAACTCAGGTGACCAGGCACAGTGAATACACATGGACAAAAAGGCAAAGTCAAAGCAAGCATAGTCAAGAAATCAAAAGTGATGATGGACTCATTGCCTCTCACAGGTAGATGGGATAGGAAGCTGTTTACAAACAGGGCATTTATTTGCTTATCGGAAAAGCACATTCTTGATTAAGCATTACTTTCCTAGGATCAGTTTATGTTCATAATTCAAAGGAAAGATGGCAGGCACAATTTGAAAGGTTAGAAGAGTTGGACTGCTTGACTTGAGTCATATGTTTTGCCTGAAAAAGAAAAAGGAATAGGAAATGATACTTTGAAGGTGTGTCCAGCATACAACACAGCTAAAACAGACCTACTTGAAAAGGCACAAGAAAGAAGGCTGAGGGTGAGGGAAACTCAGTGGTAGAGAGCTTACATAAGCATGCATAGGGTCCTGGGTTCATCCTCAGCACTGTGAGAATTTCTTCTTAAGTGTGATAGAGTTAGATAAGAGAGACATATGTAATAGGACTTTTAAACATAGAAAAGGATTGAAAACAAGGACTGCTTTTCAATTCAGCTTATTGTTATTAACTAGGCTATTTCTAGTTTGTCTTCCCAAAATAAACTGTTCCTTTGTCCATTCTCTTCTGTCCTGATTTTCTTCTTCTCCTCTCATCATCAAGGTAACCTCAACAATAATCCTGTACCACACTCATCTGGAGTCTCTATTATTATAGCATTTTTCCAAAATAAATAGCTTTCAAATCACATATGCATCATCTTCTAGCAAATATATCTCACCCTCCACTCTTTCCGAGTCTTACAACTTTATACTTTCCCCTTCAAGTACACATAATATTCTTGTTCCTCCTATTACCCCACCAACAGCCCCAGAGCAAGACACTAGCCCTTCTTATGAAAACATCTTAAAATTCCTGTCCTTAGTCAGAAAACTTGAAGTCTAGATCAATAGTTCTGTCTAGTCCCCTTTGTTCCAAAATCCCAGAGAACTTCAGGAAAATGATGGACTATTGAAATTAAAAATCTATGTGCCTCCTGGAAGTGGAACTACACAGATCTTATCCTTGTTCTCCAGAGACTTGGGAGAAAAATGGAAAACTCAAGAGTAACATAGGTTATATTTTTCTGAAAGAGTAGGGCCATATTGAAACTCTGGTGTTCAGCAGAAGCAGTATAAAGTGGCATAATCACTTTAGTAAACTAGCAAGATCTTATAAAGCTAAACACATGTGTACACTATGTTCCAACAATATCATTTGTAGATATCTACCAACTTAAAATACGTACTTTGATTCACTAAGAGATGGGTATGAGGATAAACATAGGAAAATATGTTCATAGCAGAACCTGGGGAGGTGGTTCAGTGGGTAAGAACATTTGCTGAGCAAACACAAAAATCTTAGTTCAAATCCCTAATACCCATATGAAAGCCGTGCAAGACTTTTTATCCCTGTAACACCAGCATCAGAGGTTGTAAAAAGGCAGATCCTGGGATCTTGCTGGATAGCCACCTAGCTAAAATTTAGTTTCGAGTTCAGTGAGAGACCCTGTCTCAAGGGAATAAGCTAAAGAGCAATAGAACAGAACACCTGATACCCTTCTCTGGCCTCACCCAAGCATTCATATGCCCAGGCACACATGCATTATATGCACAAGGAAATACAGTGTCCCTAATCGCTAAAGCACAATGCCAATGCTCATCAGCAACAGAACGGAGAAACAACTTACAGTTCTTTAAACATGGAAAACAAACAGCAGTGAGAACGAGTAAACTGTGAGAGCATGCTGAAGCCGCATGCATAATTGTCACTAGCGTGCTGCAGGAGACAAATACAAATATTGTTTGACCCATGTATATGAATTTCAAAAACAGAGGAAACAAATCCGTGCTATTAGACGTCAAGTTGGTAGTTTCCATTTCACGTGGATGGTCAGTGACTAAAGCAAGCTGGACAGCAATTTCTAGAACCCTGCTAGTATCAGTGAATGACAGCTTGCTGAGCCTTCCAATATGGGATCTTCCCACCATTCCTTCCGTATGTTATGCTTCAATCATAAATTTGATTAAAATGTCATAGTTATAAAAATGATTATAGCAGTGATAACAAAGCACACCCCCAAACATCATCAGGCTTTGGCATCTCAAATACAAATACCCTCTGCCACCTTTTCCTTTTCTTTCCGTGCCATGGTGGCTCATCCACACAAACAAAAACTCCTGAAATATTCTGCAAGGACAGCACCTCGTACTGTTCCATTTCAAAGTGGAAAATACTTTATGGGGTGAAACAACATCACAGTCTGAAATCATCAGCTACAAAGTGTTTCCGTTTCCTATTCCTCTAGTTTCAAAACCTCTCTCCCAACGATCCCCTTGTCATAATATGAAGAGTGTTTAGCACTAGTGAAGTTGTGTGCCAGGTTAAAGAGTTGGGGGTGGAGATGTTCCCTTAAGTAGCCACCATGAGAGCCCATTCTTATCCCTAGTCCCTGAGCAGCAAGTAAAGTTCTATGAACTAGAAACTGGAAAGAGTCATATTCATGGAGGGGACCACTGGAGTCACAGCGTTGAGTAGAGACATGCAGCAAAATCAGGGTAGAGAAGACAGAATAAATGCTAGTTTCTCCATGCAACTAATGATCTCTGGCCTTTTGGATGGCTCCCACATACAGAACTCACCAGAAGTTGGAGACAGGAAGGTGGGGATAATGTTTACCAAAGCTGGCATTGCTGACCGAGAGTGAGGTGGAGAAGAGTAGAAGGTAAGGAGTGAAAAGTAGCATCTAACATGCTTCCTTCCCATAATCTTTCTCTGACCACGCTTGGACCACTGATTACTGAGGCTCTGGTGACTATAGGATAGGATAACACCATAGAGTCCTCAGACAAGGAGGACTTGGAATTAGAGGCTTATGACAACAAATGGCTCTGTTCTTTCCCATGCTTATTATGGGCTATATGGTAGCCCCGTTCCTGGTTTGTAATGTTATGTTTGCTCCCTCGGATGCTTGTTACAGGGAACCCACTGCTTTCTCTAACCCGACTCTTCATGTCAACTCCTTGGGCTCTGCTCTCAGTCTCAAGACATTTTCTAGCCACATTTTCTAAGAAGAAAATAAATCTCACTAGCTTCATCCTATATCCACAGCAAGCTACAGCACAGGGTAGTGAGCAGACCATGTTCACACTAGCTGAGCTCTGTTGAGTAGCACCTTTGGTCTAATAAAGTACTACTGAAGAGCCAGGTCATAGGACGCACAGTATGACGCAGCAGAATATGTGTGGGGAAAGTAGCATGTTATGCTTGAAACCACTTGAGACATAAGGTTGCCTAGGTGTTTTCATTTTAATTTGGAATTAATCAAAGCAGAGCCTGACACTTAGATATGGAGTTGGGTAGTTTACCTTGAAGGGAATTCCAGGAGGAAATGAGTTACGTAAAGACAGAAAAACAATAAAGTACAAGAGAAGGGTCCATACTTAGTCACCATTCTAGACAATGGAACTCAGATCCCTGTGACTAATAAGCCATTTGCAAATTTATTCCTCAGCTCACATTTCTTTGCACAAAATGTTGTCCAAGAATACTCATTTCAAATTTGTAAATAAATGAAATAACCAATCAAAAAGAAAAAAAGAAAGAATACCAATTCCTCTACACTGCAAGCTGATATGCCCAAGCTTACCAAGCTTTCCAAAGCTTACCAAGCACCTTTCCCTGCCTATGGCATTGGAGAAGCCCCAAGACAGAAAGAGAAGCTCAAGCACACAACACCCAGCAAGGTTCTGCTAGCTTGCAGTAAGTTAACAACGGCTGAGGATGACCTACCCACTCGCAGCTCAAGTCTGACTGAAAGACCAAGAGGTAGCTCTACTGTTGAGCTCGACCTGGCAACTAAATTCAGGCACTCCCCTCTAAAAGTGGGACCTGGGCTGAGTGTGTTGCTCAGTACGGAGTCGTGCTTGGGGCTTTGGTTTGACTCCTAGTACTGAAAAAATAAACAAACAAACAAACAAAAATGTAATTAAGTGTGATGTAAAGTCAAATTCTTTTTTCTAACTGTGGTCTTGCTATTAAACTTCTGTTGCCACTTCTTGCTGATCCTCCATTTTCTAAGTTCCTTCTATGCACTGTCTCCCATTCCTCCTGACCTTTGACGAAATCCTTGGAACTTCTATAGTTTTTTAGTATAAAATGAACAAATAAAAACTGTTCAACCCTCAGCTCCTCTCACTTCTCTGAGATATTTGATATAATAAACCCCTAAATTCAAAGTAGTTTCTGTCTCTTGTGAAGATGTCTTCGCTCTGACTGTTCCTTCTTAATCTTCGGGTTCTATTTGTTTATTTATTGTTTGGTCATTGGTGTGTCCTTAAATGACTAAATTCAGGCAACTTCTCAAACATAGTATATATAAACTCAGACTTGGGATATTTCAGATACTTCATATGGGTAGAAGAATACTAAAACTAGGCATGTCATGTTTCTCTTCTGAGGGTAAACTACATCTCTGCCTACCCACTACACATCCTTCCAGATCACCCACAGGCACTTGAAAGTCATCAAGACTCACAAAGACGTGTTCATCACCGCCCCCATATAAACTTCTCAGCCTTGGGACTGAAGCCAAATACCACCCCCTCATTATATCAAGCTCTAAGCCTTTTCAGCACCACCTCTGAATATCTCTCCTCTGCCTGCATCTTTATCCTTGGATATGTCTGGAAGAGCACAGATTCGGGACAAGCTTCCTCAATTTCTCCCTTATCCAGTACAACTGGCCTCACTACTCCTAGGATATCCTTCAACCATTAAACCTGCTCTTGAAATGTCTCCTCAGTCCTTCAACAGTTTTCTTCAAGAAAAAGCACAAACTCCTATTGAAGAAGTTCTTGATGCAACGTCTGTTGGTGACTAGACCAGGGCCTGAATTTGTGTTACTCCTCAGTACCACGGCAGAAATACCTGACAGAAACAATGGGATGAAGGAAAGAAGGAAGGAAGGGAAACTTGAGGGTGCAGCCTGTCATGGCTGGAAAGGTGTGTTGGTAAGAGTGTCTCTAGCTATGGCTGCAAGCGAATGATGAAGTTAGGCACATCACGTGGAAGGGTACTACCCAAATTCGGGACGAGTCTAGGTGTTTTAATTTCACTTACACCTCTCTGCAAACACCCTCACAGGCATATCCAGAGGTTTGTTTCCTAGGTGATTATCAAAATTAGCTATGACAGACTCACCTCTATCACCTTGACACTCAGATTACCACTAAATCATCAGATTCCACCTTTGATTCCCAATGTTTCATGTTTACCTCACAACAACAAAGGTATTTATTCCATCTCTAAAGAGGATGAAGCCATAAAAGCCCCAACACTACTTAAAAGTCCAAAGTCCGTTCTGAAACTCAAGATAACCTATTAATGATAAATTTCTATAAAATCAAACTTTCAGGTCCCATACTTCCCATGGTAAATGGCACAAAGGAAACATTCCCATTCTAAAGGGAGGAACTCAGACATAACAAGAGACACTCAACTAAAGGAGGACAAATGTCAAGTCCTGCAGCTCCATGTCTAGTATCTGGAACAGATGATGGGGTCAGATAACTTCATAGCCTTGGGCAACTCTATCCCTCTAACTTTGTCACTCACGGAACAGGTAACCTCTCTCCTGGCCTAGCTCCATCCCATGACTGCAGCTTTTCTTGGAGGATGTTCTATAGTCCTGGCATCTCCATTACCTTCAAGCTTTGGCTTCCCTGATTCATGATTCACGCAATGGCCTCTCAGAGCCACCTTGCAGAAAATCCAGCCCTACCCCATATTTCCTGATCTCAGTGGTTTTCTGGAATCTTGATGCAAGCCTGCATGACCCCAGGAGTCTTGTGTTTCACACATCTACAAACCCGTACTATGAGGATAGAATGGTCAATTTTAGTTTTCAGCTTGAAGGGTGGCTTCTTTGGATCACAGTTGCAGCAACAACTGGGTATCTTTGTAGATGACCCCAGGGAAATATTTCTCTAGACAGCCATTTTCTAGTGGGAACCCACTGTGGTAGCATTCTAAATTTAGGCTTTCTCCTTGAAAATGAATTTGCATTTTTATAAGTTAGAACAAAGCCACTCACCTCATGCCTGGGAAGTAGTGACAGAGAAACGAAGATACTAGGATCCTATATTTGTTTCAAGGACATGCCACAAGTATCTTCCTTTTAAGTTTTCCCTGACTCTCAAGAGAGTCATCCTTGAGTCATCCTGAGTCTTTCAAACACATGGGCATTGGGAGGACATTTAAGATTCAAACTGTAACAGTGATTAACTCCATCATTTTGTGAATAAATTATGTAACTCTTCCATAAAACTTAGATTTCATAATTACAAGATTACAGCTGCTTCTAAATAGCATAAACAGTACAAAATGTATTACTTTTGACCCATTTTCAAATCCCTCTACTTAGAGTTTGAGAGAGAGAGAGAGAGAGAGAGGGAGGGAGGGAGGGAGGGAGGGAGGAAGGAAGGAAGGAATGAATGAAGGAAGGAAGGAAGAACAATTATTTGCCTTCTTTATGCCTAAAACACTGTCACGTTTTTGGGAATGATATAATATTGACTTGTTTGTTTGTTCCAGGATTTATGAATTGACATGCTTATTTGGAGGGGAAGATCTGCTATGGGATGCTTTAACATTATCCCTTTAGCTGGAACTCAGTCCTTCACTGTCAAATTCTCTGCGCAGCTACCACCTCCTCGGGTAGAAGGGTAGAGCACTAACATGACCCCAGTATATTGAAAGGTCTGGTTTGTACTCTAAAGTTTGGCCCTGAGGAAATAACAGCCTGCAGGCTTTCCATGGTCTAGGCCAGAGGCAATAATGAGGAAGATCATGTGATGCCTAAAAATAATGAGAGACGGAGAGCAGGGCTTGAGGGTGTGAGTCATGGCTGTTTGGGAGGCAGGAAAAGGAGAGCTGAAAAGGGAGACTATAAAAAGAGCCAGCATGGAAATAAACACTGGTTCTGTGGATGAGAAGCCAAAGGGATCACCCCAGGCCTCTGGCCTCTAGAAACTGCAGAACTGAAGAGAAAGCAGGATAGGTAGGGGAAAGACAGCACTCACCTGACTCCTCCCCAAGGACCTGGGACCAGTGATGGGCAGGGGAAAGATAGCACTCACCTGACTCACCCATAGAGACCTTTGTCCGTAAGCTTTGTGATCCACATTAGTCACCAGTCTGCAGCATCAGTGTCTACTTCAGGACAGGAAATATTCTCTCAGTGGCCATGTATACCTGGCATTGTGGCAAACCCAGGGGACTGAGAAATGAAGAAGGTCCCCAGGGACTTAAAATTTTTAAAGGAGTCTGATCTAGAAATGATCATATACAAAAGTATGTATGATAGACACATCTTTGGCAATAACAGAGCACTTTGTCCAAGGACTTAGGGGAGACAAAGTTCATCTCTCTGTTCAAACTGGAACCTAGAGGTGGAAGGAGAAGAAATCTGAGAGGCTTCCTGTAAGAGGTAGCATGGTAAGCTGCAGACATAGGCGTCATCTTGATGGAGTCTTTGGACCAGAGCAACTGTGCCACATAGCACAACTGTGTGAGTTTTGTACAATGAGACGCATGACTAACTAGGTGCCTTGAGGCCACATGAAGGCGTTCTTTTCTTGTTCTAGAGCCTGGAAGTCTGAAGTCCAGGTGTTAGCAAAACCACACTCTTAAAGGAAGTTTCCCTCTAAGCTTCTTCTGATGTTTGAAGGCTGTTAGAATCCCATGGCTTGTGGCCACATCACTCTAAGACTACTTACCTGTTCATATAATCTGTGTATCAGATCCCCTCTGCCTCTAAATTGGGAAGATATTTCTCATCACACAATGTGTTCACATTTAGAACTCACATAAAATATCTCAGATAATCTCTATATCTAAAGAGTGTTTGGTAATCAATCATATCTTCAAAGACCCTCTTTTCCCATAAAAATAACAGTTTTTAGTGATTAGGTCCAGTGTCTTCAGCAGCTTCTTCCCTACTTTCTATAAAGCCCTGAGACCTGGGCTTGTAAAATGCCCCAGGTAGTGGGTATTTCAGCATTCCCCAAGCTTAAGAAGATGTGAGGTAAGTAGATATCAGGGCATAAAAGATATGCCCTGATCAGGACAAAAATAAATGGACTTGCCAAGCAAAACATCCATAAAGGTTTTAAATGGGAGTGAGGTTTAAATAAAGTAGGGTAGAGATGGCCAAACAAAGGAAAACCAATAAATCTTTCATGGTAGTTTTCCTTCTATAGTCTCAGGTAAAGTATAGATATGTAGTTTTGGAGTGAGAGACTCAAGGCTCTCCAAGAATCTACAAGGTCAGACTTGGTCACTAAATGAGAATGCTATGGAGTTTTAAAAGAAAGGTAAATGTCCCGAAGGACCTAACAAGCATATAAATAGTACCTGGAAACTGTGCATAAGACAATCTTGGCAGGCGGGGGGAGAAGACGAGGCTATAAGGCTGTTTATTTCCATAGACTAAGAAATTAAGTGAAAAATGGAAACGGTGACACAATAAAGGCGTCCTGTAGGTGACAATGTCCTCATGGTAGCCAGTGCTAAAAAAGTCACCTCACTCTGGAGATGATGCCCTGCCCTGCCCCAAGGCAGACTGCCACCCTCAATGACTGACTGTTTTCAGGAGAAGAGCCAGGAGAATTCTTAGTTCTATTTTTAATCTGTAGCTCCCCCGTGGAGTCTGGCAGAGCTATGGCTAAGACCATACATTTGTTCTGTCCCTGCCCTAACCTTCCTCCCCATTAAGGTGTCTGAGAAAACTCTCTACAGAAACCGCTTGCGCCAGCCCCTCCTTTAGATCTTAGACTCGACATTGGGAACCTGATGTAAGACCACTTCCACTTCCGGTCATACAGCACTTGGAAGAAAGAGTCTTATCAAAGAAAAAGGACAGCAAGCTTTGGTTTGAACACAAAATCCATGAGTTCTAACAGAAAGTTAATTCTATGCATACTAGTAGGGGTAGAGAACATTTCAGCAACCAAACTCCTCTCTGGTGATTAGACACCAAAAAGTCTAGTCTCCACTAAGCACAGCATTTATTTTCCCATATCCCACATGGTGTTGCTTTCTCTTTCCAAAATGCATCTTGCTATTGTTAGCATTCAGTGGAATTTCAACACCGGCTGACAGCTCACATGCTTCTAAGTTTATGTGGGCTTTAGAGTTTACAAAGCACTGCACATACTCCAAGCATGTTTCACAGACTGGTAGCATCTTGTCATCTGAGAACTTAATCAAAGATGCTAAATTTCAGATCTACAGAGAATACTGGTGTCAACAACCTGTGTTTTAACACAAGATCTTAGGGATATTCTGTGAACATTTGAGAAACAGCTCATTGAAAGAGAGTTGATTGGCCAACGTCAAATTACAGGCAAAAAATGCAACAGGAACCAAACATTCATATACTTATGAACACACACACACACACACACACACACACACACACACACACACACACATCTCTGGCCTGTTTGCCTGTTCTAAGATTACAAGGTTAGGCCTCAGCTGAGACTCTGAAACCTAGTACAACACTTGCTAACTTGGAAAAACCATTCATCTCCTTCAGCCCGTTTCTTCTTCAATAAAATAGAAACAACCCCATTACTAGTTCACATTAACTTTATGAATAATATATCCACTCAGTGGAAGGCTATGCAATCTCATAGATAGGTAAGTTTATATTTATAGACCTTTGATTGGGTCTATAGCCCTTTAAACATTCTGTTTCTTGCTGCTATTTGTTTGGAAGTTATAGAGACACTGATGCCTCTTTTCTCAAATAATGCTAAAAATCATTGTGTTCAATGTCTACCTAGGAATATGGGGAGAAACAGAAAATCAACATTTGATCATGGATTAAAATACTAGGTGTCGACCTGGGAGCCAGTGATAGTTGTTGTTCGAGTTAGCCTGTCCTCTCCAGAAATACATGGGATAGCTCAGCTGTGTTGTAAACTCCTGTTCTCAGACAGGAGAGCCTGGGACTAAATCACATCAACAGCAGGCTTATCCATCACAGGGGCAACTTGAGAGTGCTTAATCAATAGCAGCCGATAAAAGTCATGGTCAGGCAATCCCAATCTGCTTGCATCCTTCAAGAAAGAAGGTTTGCAAAGTAGTAATGTCTGAGCCTTGGGGAATGAGCTTTCCGAAGGATCTCCAACTTCACTCAAGCAGTATGCTCTTCCTCCATGTTGTCTTGGAGCTGTTGTGGGGGTGGTGCAGACAGCTGGATGCCCTGCCTATGCTGGCACAGCACGGAGATGGAAAGGTACCATCTGTGCCACTACTCTTGCTGAAGGAACGTGGCAATGCTGAGCTGTGAGTTTCCAAATGGTCCATCTGGGTAGAATTGGATTTCCTCCTTAAAATAAAAAAGGAAAAACATGTTTGACATATACCTCTCTGTGAGATCATCTCCATAACCTTTTCTTAATTTCTACAGTGTTCTCTTTATGAGAAATGTGACATGAACCACCAAAACTAGGAGCAAGAGTTTTGTTGGTCTAGCTGACTTTCTTTTTATTTTCTTATGAATTGAGAAAAAAATTCTAGAAACAGCTTCCATATATAAAACACTGTCTCACCCATCTGAGAAAAATATTCTGAAGAGATGCCTAAGTAGACAGGTAGAAAGGGAACACCTTACATTCATACAGTCAAAAAACATGAATTTGCCAGAATACTCTGGTGCCTGTATTTCTACGCTTCAAAGACCTGGAATTAATTTTCTTTCCTACAAACTATTTTGGTTCTGAAGAACATTCTAAGTATAATAATAACAGCAATTAGAATCACGACTTGAATTCACAGAGACTTGCTTCTGAAGCATTAAGAGTAAGAGGGAACAAGAATGCTCCTGGAGAAGGCTAGCATGCCTCTCTCTCTGAATACAATTATAGATTTGAGATCTCTTATTATCTTACCATGGCAACCTTATTACTTAATTTCTCAAGTGTTGAACCTTTGTCATTCTGCTCCTTTAGGGAGCCTCTCAACCGCTTCCCCTGAATTCAGCTCAAAGCACATGCTACAAGCTCACATCCTCAGACCAAGAATTACAGCAAAAGCTTAGAAAAACTGGTTCCACCTTCAGCATCTTACTTAGTTCTATTATCTATAGCTAGTGGAATCCAAGGGGTCAGTGCCAAATCAAAAGCAATGCTTAGGTCCCCCACACTATTCAATTTTAATAATGGTTGCTAAATATATACTCTGCTGGGAACTTCAAGGTGTACAGAGACTAAAGAAAACTTTCATTTGAATGTGAGAAGTTCACAATGGGGATAGAATAAAATCCAAGTTACTATAAAGTAATTTTAACTGGTTCACCAGACCAATAGCACCAGTACTACTTAAGACTTTATGTATGAGAAACAGCAGTAGCTCTGTGAGGGCCTAGAACTCTGTGCTTGTTTGCTTGTTGATTGGTTGGTATAATTCTTCCAGGTGATTTCTTTGTGTCTTAATGTTTGAGAATCATCATTGCAAAGTGATACAACACAAAAGGATAAAGGGAGAGAAAATTTAAAGGGAAAGAGTGACTGCTTTTAGGTGGGGGCTCATGGGCTCTTTCCCACTCCATTCCATGTGGAATGCTGGCTGAAAACAGACTTCCTGGATTCTCAATACACCTGAAGCTTTGAAAGCTAAGACACTAAAATGCAAGGAGTGGGTGGAGTATGAGGGTGTTCCGAGGGAGCAACCTGTGCGCAAAGTCAGAGATTTAAAAATGTTTCCTTTGTGAATTATTTTTCTTATTAACTATTCTCTTTATTTACATTTCAAAAGTTGTCTGCCTTCCTGGTCCACCCTCCACAACTTCCCCCACCCCAATCCTCCTCCCCTTTGCATCTAAGAGGGTGCTCCCCCACCCACCCATCCAATCTCATCTCGCCCCTCTAGTAACCTTTTCTGGGGCATCAAGTCTCCACAGGACCAAGTGCACCTCCTCCCACTGCGGCAGACAAGGCAGTTCTCTGCTACATATATAGCAGAGGCCACAGACCAGCCCATGTATGCTCCTGGGTTGGTGGCTTAGTCTCTGGGAGTTCTGAGGGGTCCAGTTAGTTGATATTGTTGTTCTTCCTATGGGGTTGGAATCCCCTTCAGCTCCTTCAGTTCTTCCCCTAACTCTTCCATAGGGGTCTGAAAGCTCAGTTCAATGGTTGGCTCTAAGTATCTGCACCTGTCTCAGTCAAGTGCTGGTAGAGCCTCTCAGAGGACAGCCATGCCAGGTTACTATCTGCAAACACAACATGGCATCAGCAATAGTGTTGAGATTCTGTGGCTATGCACAGGATGGATACAAAGTTGGTGTGCTCTCTGGATGGTGTTTTCTTTAGTATCTGCTCCATTTTTGTCCCTGCATTTTCTTTAGACAGGAACAATTCTGGGTCAAATTTTGTAGATAGGTAGGTGGCCCCATCCCTCAACTGGGGGCCATATCTATCTACTGAAGGAGAGTCTCTTCAGGTTCCATCTCCCCACTGTTGGGCATTTTAGTGAAGATTATCCCCACGGGATCTTGGGAGCTACTCTCATCCCTGGCGTCTGGGACTTTCTAGTGGTCACCGCCACCCCCACCCTACACTGCTGCATATTTATATTCATTCTCCTAGCCCTCCAGACTTCTATCCTGTTTCCCCTCATACCTAATCCTGCCCCCCCTTTTTCTGTCCCTCTCACCTCTTACACTTAGGTTCCTCCCTCCTTTCTTCTTCTAAATGGAATTGAAACATCCACACTTGAGATTTCCTTCTTGTTAAGCTTCAAATGATCAGTTGTGTGTATCATGGGTATTCTTTATTTTCTGACTAATATCCACTTATCAGTGGCTACATACCATGCTTGTCCTTTTGGGTCTGGGTTATCTCCCTCAGGATGATATTTTCTAGTTCCAGCCATTTGCCTGCAAAATTCATAATGTCCTCATTATTAATAGCTGAGTAGTATTGCATTGTGTAAATGAACCACATTTTCTGCATCCATTCTTCCGTTGAGGTTCATCTGGGTTGTTTTTAGCCTCTGGCTAGTATAAATAAGGCTGATATGAACATTTGGGTGCATGTGTCCTTGTGATATGGTAGAACATCTTTTGAGTATATGCCCAGTAGTAGTATAGCTCAGCTGTCAGGTAGAATAATGTCCAATTTTCTGAGGAACCGCCAGACTGATTTCCAGAGTGGTTGTACAGTGTTCCTCTTTCTCCACATCTTCTCCAGCATCTGCTGTCACCTGAGTTTTTGATCCTAGCCATTCTGATTGCTGCAAGGTGAAATCCTAGGGTCATTTTGATTTACATTTGTCTAGTGACTAAGGATGTTAAACACTTCTTTAAATGTTTCTCAGCCAATTGAGATTCCTCAGTTGAGAATTCTCTGTTTAACTCTGTAGTCCATTTTTAAATTGGGTTATTTGGTTTTCTGGAGTCTAACTTCTGGAGATATGTATAATATATACTTGGATATTAACCCTCTGTCATACATATGGTTGGTGAAGATCTTTCCCTAATCTGTAGGTTGCAGTTTTGTCTTATTGACAGTATCTTTTCAGTTTTGTGAAGTCCCATTTGTCAATTGTTAATCTTAGAGCCTGAATCATTGATAATCTGTTCAGGACATTTTCCCCTGTGCCAATGCATTCAAGGCTATTTTTTATTTTCTCTTCTATTAGATTCGTTATATTTGGTTTTATGTGGAGGTCCCTGATCCATTTGGACTTGAGATTTGTACAAGTTTATAATTATAGATCAATTTTCATTCTTCTACATGCAGGCCTCTAGTTAGAACAGCACCATTTGTTGAAGATGCTTTCTTTTTTTCTACCATATTGTTTCAGCTTCTTTGTCAAAGATCAAGTGTTCATAGATGTGTGGGTTTCTTTCTGGGTCTTCAATTCTTTTATTAATTATTTGAGACTTTTATACATACAGTGTTTTTGGTCATATCTACCTCCCAAATGCCTCCTCATAACTCTTCCTAGATATACACCCCACTTCTTCTATTTTTGTGTTCTTTTTATGAGTTTTATTTGAAGCAGTGTTACTTTTATATACCTAACTGAGCCCAATCTATGCTGCCAAAACATTTCTCAACTTGAGATCATCCAGTAGAAGTAGATATTCAGGATTGTTGCTGAAGATTCAGCTATCAGATAGCTGAAAATATATCAATTTGGTGCTTTCTGAAAGAAAAGATATTAAAAAAATAGAAGTCTGGGGGAAATCTTAGCAATGACACAAAAGACTGAGAGAATGGGGGAGAAGAAGAAAAAGAGGAGGAGGAGAGAATGAGGAAAAAGAGGAGGAGAAAGAGGAGGAGAAAGTGGAGGAAGAGGAGGTGAAAAAAGGAGGAGAAAGGGAAGAAAGAAGAAGAAAAAGAGAAGGAGGAGAAGGAGGAGGTAGAAGAAGAAGAAGAAGAAGAAGAAGGAGGAGGAGGAGGAGGAGGAGGAGGAGGAGGAGAAGAAGAAGAAACTTCCAGAATCATGCCTGCCTAAGGCAAGAAAATACAAAGCTTCAAAATGGTAGGTGTGCTTAAGCAAGGCATGTCTGGTTGTATAATTCAGTGAAACGCAAAAGTATTTATTATTGGGTTAGAGGGTGTCAAGTCTTTGATGACCTTCCAAAGAAGACACCATGTAAGTGTTCTATGAGCAGATCTTACGGTTAAAACCACGTGAGATGGAAACATGGTGGAGTGATCACTTCTCTTGCTTCTCTTCTGTGGATTTTAGCTGTGATGGGGAAGAAGGACATGTGGTATTGACTGCATCCAGTAAATTCACATCATGTTTTTATAGATGAAAAAAGCTGAACACAATTTTCACTTATGATATTAGGTGTCCTCAGAGACAGAATTTCAATAGCTTGAATACATGACATAGAAAACAAAGCACTTCTGTTGATTCCCCAGCCCTAGTCCTGCTCCTCGAGGGAAAGCAAAGTCAGCACCAACTGACCTTTTATAGGGCTGATACTACATTTTTACGGGCAGTCTGATAAGGTTAATTAAATCATTTCTGGCTTTCCTTCCAAAAGTGTGATAGCTGTTTATCTAATTCTGACTTGGCATCTTGAAGAAAAATCATGTTGCAGAAGTAAAGATGTTGCATTCACCTTCCGCAGCCCCCCCCCCCTCCCAGGACAAAAGGCACTCTGGGTGCTTTGCAATGCTGCAGACTCTGAAGGGGCAGAGTAGCAACTCCATTTCAGCAAAGAAAACATATCTTATTACAGCACCTTGTTATTGCAGCTGACTGGGGCTTTGTTGTAGTGCAAAGGAAAAGAAGGTTTGGGGCAGGGCAAAGAACTGTGTCTACATCATTCCTTTATGACGTCATTTTCTCCCCTCAAGTTAGGAGGTCTCAGAGGAATTTTTAATTCCAGCAGACGCCTGGTACATTTTCTGTACTCAGCATGTGTGACTTGATTTTTAAGGCTATTAAAAATGAAGATAAAGTGTTGAACCAGTTCTCTGGCTACCATTTATCCTTTCCTCCATAATTTTACTCCCCATACTGCCTTTTTTATTTTAAGATTATGAAAAACATAAGTGCAACCACACCATGTCTTTGCATTTTTAATTTTTAACCTGATTCTAGTGAGCATGGCAACCTAGAAGCTTAAATCTGTGTGAGACGTTCCAAATCTTTTGGCTTAAAAATAGCAGCACATCTTTTAGCAGTTTAGCTATTCTGGGGTATATTTTCATGCACATTAATGCTTGTTGAACTAAAGTGCATTTCATTTTCACATCTTTTTTTTTCTTCTTCTGAAGAATAGAAAACTTGAGGGATGTGTGTTTTTTTACACCTCAAGAAATAAATTTGAATGTGCAAGGCTAAGTTATTTATTTTCTATGTGCCTTGATTATTGATTAGGACTGACCCTGCTTTGGAAAGTAGGATATTTATGTAATAGAAATGTCCCACTGTGGCCTGTCGGTTAGCATACAGAGTTAAGTATATCTCTTTTCTAAAGTGTGTGTGTGTGTGTGTGTGTGTGTGTGTGTGTGTGTGTGTGTAAGTTAGAGAACAACCCATGGGAGTTACATCTCTCCCTCTACCAACTTGGTTCTAGAGATCTAGAGCCCAGGTCATGAGGTTTGGTGTCAGATGCCACCTGCTAAGTTTTTCCTTGCCAAGGACGTATTTGAGATCAGAAGTGTCTCAGATTGCACACATTTGGTGAAATGCATAGACTAAGGAGGTTTTTACAGTGCAAGGTTCTCTGAATGCACCTGTTTTGATTGTTACTTGTCCTGGGAGATCATGTTTAGAACCACTTGTGGAATCATGTTGCTGCTCAACCAGTTTCCCATTTTGAACACCCCAGATTTGAAACTGCATCAATGCTATAGCCTCTGTCTTCCTTTGAATTCCCCCAGAAGCAATCCATGAGCCAAGCATTTGAGTAGACAGTTTATTTGGGAGGTGTTTCTGTAAGACATTGAGAGAATAAAGAACTGAGCCAGGGAGAAAAGAAAGCTATAAAGTTTTTCTTAAGAAGACATTGCTCCCTTGATGGTTGGTCTTACTGGAAACCTCTGGAAGAGGCCATGGAGGGATGTCCTGGTGAGGGCTGGTTACGCAGTTGTCAGTCAATCCAGTTCCTAGTTGAGAGCTCTGGCCAGATGACAAACCTTTTCAGTGTTATCTATAAATGCAATGTTTTCTCAGTGAACATTCTAGTGACTCTTTTGGTGATACCACAAAGCCAGTTTTGTAGTGAATAGAGGAAAGATCTGTAACAGCTAAAAGAATACCAAGGAGAGTTGAGTCTGTAACCTATTTGATTTCAATGCTTAATGTACTGCTACAGCAACTGAGAAAAATGTAGCATCCAGGGGAAAAACAGACACATAAATCAATGGAAAAAATAAAGAGTCCATAAATGGACTAACACCCATATTACCAAGTTATCTGTCAAAAAAGCTCAGATGACTTAATGGTGAAGGGCTGGATTTTCATAGAAAGGGTGTTTACAGCCTCTTTACAGACCTTACTCCTTTCACAAAAGCTAACAAAAAATATATAATAAGTGTAAATGTTTAAAGTGTAAAAGTATAGAAACTCTACAGAAAGAAGAGAGCATTTATGTGACCCTTGGTTGTTTAACTCTGGACTATACCAAAAGAACATTTGTAAACAGATGCCCCACACAACTATATTCCATTGGCACTGGGCACTTCTGATCGACGGAAGCCATTGCCAAGACTTCCAGTGAATGGCAGACTGGAAGGAAACAATTACAATACACTCACCTGGAACAGGACTGGTTTGTATCTAATATTCCAGAAATTCTTAAAATTTGAGGCTGAGAAAAACACAAATAAATATTTTTAAAACTGTCTGATTCAATTAAACAGCGGGTAGGTTATGATCTTTGTTTTAAGATGTTTTTAATTGTTCGATAACTTCGAGTATCACATACATGGTAGATTTGCTTTGATCACATTTACTCTCTTTCCCTCCATCCAATTCCTTCCTGTCCCCTTTCACCATTTTTCTGCTCCTCACTTCACATTTGTTTTTAAAGCCCACTGAACCCACTTAGTGCTGCCTGTATGTGCACTCACAGGGGTATGGGTAACCTCTTGGTGGCCACAACCCTAAAGAAAACTGATTCTCTATGCCAATCAGCCAATTGCCAGCAGCTCCTCAACCAGCACCTCCTCAGCTACAAGTGAAAGTTTAAGAACCCCTCCTCCATCTATGCTGGGATATGATCAAGTTGGTCCTGTGCAAACAGTCACAGATCTGAGTTCCTATCTGTTCAGAAAATAGTTTTAATGTAGACAACAACTACTTCTGGCTCTTACAATCTTTCCTCTTCCGTGATGATATCTGAGTCTAGTGAACAGGGGTATGATCTGAATGTCCCATTTAGGGCTGAGCACGCCATAGTCCCTCGAATGTTTAGCCCCACTAATGGTTCTCTGTATTCACTGGGTCTTGATTTCAAAGGTAATAATCAGAATAAACAAATAGAAAGGTTTTCAAAAGCCAAGTCCAGCATTCCCACTTTGTCCCAAACTGTACTCGTTTCCTCTCTGAGCTCTTCATGCGTTTAAACTTGAGCTAAAGGAATTATCCTGTGAGTGAGTGGAAAGCAGATGAAGGGGTAAAATATTGCTCCCCAGACTGGAGGGCTCCGTGCAGAGGGCTAGAAGACTAGACCAGAGCCTCACAGCACCCTGAGGGGGTAAAAATTTCTCAGATGGAAACTCAAACCAAGCACAAAGCCTGCCAGTAGGTCCAAAGGCTCTCTGTACTTGTCCTGGACTTTGAAGTGCAGAGACTCTGCCTTCTGAACTACCGGACATTTACATGGAGATGACTGAGGAACTAGACTGAAAACCAAGCATCTTTCCTGACTTTCCTAACAGGAAAACACTCTCTTGTTCTTGGCTTTGTTTGTTTTATGTTGTTATATCTGTGTGTGTGTGTGTGTGTGTGTGTGTGTGTGTGTGTGTGCTCTTGTGTGTGCACATGTGTGTAAGTATGGTATATCTGTGCTGATGAGAATATGGGTGTGAATGTACACAGAAGCCAGAGATGGACGTTATATGTTCTCTCCCACTCTTTTCCTTATTTCTTTGAGGCAATGTCTTACTGAGCCAGGAACTTGTGCTTTTCAGCTGTGGTAGCAGTCCACAAGGCCTCATGATCTTGGTTCTAACTCTTCCAATGATGGAAAGGGCATGCTTAAACCTACTCCCAGCTTGTAATGAGGTTGCTGGTATCTGAACCCCAGTCTTCATGACTACTCTTAACCACTGAGCCATCTATCCAGCCCCGGTTTGTTATTTTGATCCTAAAGAAGACCACAAACCTTAATGTTTAGAAACATATTACCTTCTGACAGCCTGCTCAAGGTCAGAGATGAACTTCATTTTATTTGAAGAAAATAATCATGGCATGTACAACAGAGTTCACCAAGTCATATTCTGAATGGACTGAATGTTTGTGTGCCCCCAAATTTAATATTAGAATTCAAACTTCTAATAGGTTTGTATCAGTAGGTGAGACCTCTGAGAGAAATTTAGGTTGTAGTGGTAGAGTTTTATGAATGATATAGGCCATGAATGAGTGTTCCTTATTGATTTGTTTATCATGGCGCAGCCTGCTTCTTATAGAACCCAGGAACACCAGCCCAGGGATGCCACTACCCACAACAGGGTCCTCCCCCTTTCAATTACTAATTAAGTAAATGCTTTGCAGCCAGATCTTATAGAGACATTATCTCAATTGACATTTCTTCCTTTCAGATTGCTCTAGCTTATGTCAAGTTGGCATAAAAGTCGCCAGCATAGAAATATTAAAATAAGTTTGGTAAAATAATATGACTGGTAGCCTTATGTGTAGAAGGTATTAGGACACAGATCCACATAGAAGAAGACTGCCACTTGCAAATGATGGACATAGGCCTCAAAGAAAGGCAACTTTGTCAACTGAATCAGACTTCTATCCATCACATTACATGTGAAAGTGTTGAAAAGAACCTTGTTGGTGTTGAATAGAAAACATAGAATTCCTTTCTTACAGTCATCTAAAAAAATTCATTAAACTACAGGACATGGCTACTCACTGAAGTTAAAGTTATGGCAACTTCTCCTTTTCCTACTTCTCCTCCCCCTTAGATACAGTCTGGGCAGGGCCTGACGATGCAGCCTACTCTGATATAGAACTCATAATCCTCCTGCCTCAGCATCTCAAGTGCTTGGATTGCAGGCATGTGCACCATTCTCGGGTGTGAGGTTATTTCTATTTCAAGGTATATAGTGAGGATATTTAATTATTGAGCTTAATATAAAACAAAGCGTGAGCAAAGATACCAGATTACAAGTTTTTCTTTGATCTTTTGATGACCATCTCAGGCTGATTGATAGTCAAAGCTGAAGGAAGACTTGAAGAAACTGGAAAAAGGTGTGATTAATATTCATGACAACAAAGAGAAAAGATGGGGTGAGCATGGAGATGAGCTAGCCCAATCAAAAACATCAGGAGACTTATGAGCAAGAAGAGACCCTGGGACCATTCTCAGGAGTAGGATATCGGGAGATGAGGTCGAGCGGAACTACAGACAGGATGCTGGGTAAAGGAGAATATGGTATCTGCTCAGACCTCCATGGAACTCATTTGTGATTCTTTATACCAGGCTTCATAGCTTCCGGTTCATGACATTTTTGCTGATATTCTGAAACGGTGAAAAGGTTAAAAAAAGAAAAGAACATATAATAGTTTAGTCCACTTAGTAATTTCTCTCAACATTTCCCACAGTGTGGAATACACAGTGTAAGCCGTAAGGACGGTGACTAAGCAAAGGGTCTTTAAATCCAGCTCTTGCTTCCATTTCATTTCCCTGGCTTTAAAGTGTCTGCTGCGCAGCCCATCTGTTGTTCTATTTTGATTGTTTTTGGCAAGCAGATGCAGGAGGAGAACACAGTCACCTTTTCTGTTTTATGTAACCCTAGAGATACGATCAGAATGTTAGTCAAATTTCATTTCTTTTGTAGAAAACAAAAATAAAATGCAAAGCACTTAAAAAAAAAAGTATTGGCTCTTTTCAATAAAAAACTAGGCATCGTCTGGCACAACCTTCCAGGATATGTGAGTTTATGGGCTCACAACCTTTCATGCTTTTCCAGCTCTCTACAGTTTTGCAAGCCATAAACAACTGGAGATATGAAAGGGATTCAAAATTATGCAGTCATCGCTACTAAAGCTATGACGATCTTAACTCAAGTGAAACTTGGTTTCCTCAACAGTTGTTAATCTGCACTTTCAGTCTTTTGCTTGTCAACCTCTGATCCACTTTCTCAGCTTATGGTCTACCTACTATGGGAATCTTATATAACAGGACCATGGAACACATGGCCTTCCGTATCTCACCCTTTTGAAAGAAAAAATATTTTCAAAATTCATTCATAGTATAGTGAGAATAGATAGACATCCCCCTTCAAGGTAGGATGGTGTCTTATCTTGGGGATGTGCCACATTTTGTCAGCCTGTTTATCACTTGGTGAGCAATTTGGTGGCTTCTGTGTTTTGAGCATTATAAATAATTTTGGCTGTGTTAAAAAGAATGAGAAATATTTTTGTCTATAAAAAGGTAAACCTGAAGAATCAATGGCTTCTTTTCTTCATCTCAGGATTCCTAGTAACCTGCATGCAGGTGTGTCTCCTTTTTAAATTAGTCAGCCAAATAAAATCCTTGACTTGTATCTACATTTATATTTGTGAAAGTGTCAGAAATGTATATTTTCCTTCATAATGCATAAAAATAAAAATAGAAAAGATAATAAAGTTTATCTTTTCCTTAGTACTTTCGTAAAGTATTTAAAGTCTTTGAGCTTGTGTGAGGCTGGCTAAATACTAGTCCCACTGGAGTTTGAGCTGAGCATGAGAAAATGTAGATTACTCTCAGAATGAGGACGAGCAGGGACGGTTGGGGAATGATGGGACTGCATTGACCTAATCATACATCTGACAAAAGTCTCAGCTGTGTTCATCTCCATCAAAACCAAAGCAACCTAGCTCTGATCTGCACGGTGGGTTTGACTCTGACAACCAGTTGGACTTCCCGATAACGCACAGAAGATGAAAGCACCATGCGTAATATTTTTTAGCTTAGCACCACAGCAGCAACTAGTCTAAAGTGAAAGCAAATACAGCTCAGTTTGCTGCTGCCTGCTGTTCGGCGTGAACTCAACAGTTGTTCAAAAAGTCAGCCTCAGCTTGTAGCAGAACATACCTGTAATCTCACCAGTCAAGAGGCAAGAAGACCTCAGGCTCAAGGCCAATCTAGGCTACACAGCCAGACTGTGTTTCCAAAGAACAACCAACAAGTGCATGCAAACACACACACACACACACACACACACACACACACTCACTCACTCACTCACAATATATTTTAAAAGATTTATTTATTTTATGTATATGAGTACACTATTGCTGTCTTTAAACACACCAGAAGAGGGCATCAGACCTCATTAGGGCATCAGATGGTTGTGAAAGAGCAGTCAGTGCTCTTAACCACTGAGCCACCTCTCCAGCCCCCACACTCACAAATCTTAAGTGAACATTTTTCCTCTCCCATTCATAAAATTCAAGGACAAGAGCATGGGATCCAAAGTAATAAGTATCTTTTAATTTGTTTTTCATGTGTGTGTGTTTGTGTGTGTGTTGCTTATGTGTGTATCCATATATTATTTTCAAGTATATGGCTATATATATCTATATATAGATATATCTAGATCTAGATATAGAAATAGATATAGATATTAGAACATGTGGAGGCAGAGTCTCCCAAGCAAACCTAGAGGTAGCTTGCTAGCCAGTGTTTCTGGGGATCTCCTGTCTCTACTTGTGGAGCTGTAATTACAAAGAAAAAGCCCAAACATCAACCTAGTGTTCACAAGGTTTTCTGGTGATCTGAACTCCCCCTCATGCCTGTATAACATGCATTCCAACTACTGAGCTATCCCCTCAGCATCTAGGAAAGTATCTTAATGGATAATATTTAAAGCATAATTTTCAAATAAATTAAGAAGGAATGGTGTCTTGATTAGAATTTTACTGCTATGTACAGACATCATGACCAAGGCAACTCTTATAAAGCACAACATTTAATTAGGGTTGGCTTACAGGTTCAGAGGTTCAGTGCATTACCATTAAGGCAGGAGCATGGCAGGGTTCAGGCAGACATGGGGTTGGAGGAGCTGAAAGTTCCACCTCTTGTTCCAAAGGCAGCCTGAAGACTGGCTCCCACGTGGTTAGGAGGAGGGTGTCATTGCCCACCGGCACAGAGACACACTTTCTCCAACAAGGCCACACCTACTTCAAAAAGGCTACTCCTCCAAATAGTGCCACTCCCTTGGCAAAGCATATTCAAACCACCACAAATGGAAAACAAAGTTTTATTAAAGTCATTAACAAGCAAATGTTCTTTTGAAGCTAACAAAATTGATTACATATTCAAGTTAAGATTAGAAAGTAATGTCTGTCTATAAAGCTAGGGAACTGAAGACCCTAAGAGTTATTTGAAATCTAGGTATGATAGTACACACTTGTAACGTTAGCACTTGGAAACTAAGACAAAAGAATCATAAGTTTGAGGTCAATTTGGGCCACATAGCATGTTCAAAGTAGCCTTAGCTACTGAGGAAGACTCTGTCTTAAAGAAGCAGGAAGAAGAGGAGGAGGGATAGGAGAAAGAAGAGGAAGAATAAAAGTACCAGAAAAAAAAAGAGGGGTTAGGAGAGAAAAAGTAGATAACCTCAATGGAATATGGGTCATTAAAAAAACATTAAAATATTCATTCTTTGAAAAGTTTTACATATGTACACACTGTACTTGGACCAAATTCACCTCCAATCCATTCCCTCCAGCTCCTCCTAGATGCCCTCCTAGATGACCTCAATGTCCCTTCTAACTTTAGAACTCTTTTCAATTAATTATTGAGGGTAGCTAGTGCTAACAATATGAATATAGATGTGGGGCCATTTACTGAAGCATAGTCAACCTACCCTGGACCACAACCTTAAGAAAACTGACTCTCGGGCCAGGCCTGGTGGAACACAACTTTAATTTCAGCACATAGGAAGCAGAGGCAGGGGGAATCTCCATGAACTCAAGACCAGCATTGTCTACAAAGCAAGTTCTAGGACAGCTAGCCTGCTCCAAATCCCTCCCCCCAAAAGCTGACTCTCCCCCTCACAGCAGTCACCATCTGTCAATGGCTGCACTCATGGGCCCCTCCCCATTCTATGCATCTGAAAGTATATGAAATTAGCTTACTAACCAGTGGGTAGTCCATTAGGTAATTTTTATGCAGCCTAAATTTGGCTAATCCATTCATGACTTCCTCTTTTCTCTAACCCCTTTTACCTCATCTCATATCAAACCTTTAGGCACAGGTATTTCCCTGTTCTTTCTCATATCACATGTATTTTATGTCTCTCTGATTATATTTTTTAATTGGGTTGTAAAATAGTAAGTTTTCACATAGTCTTCCATATATCTTCCTTTTGGATTACCACCTTTCCCCCAACAACACTTCCCCCCAATATCCTCCCTCGACATGTTTTCACTACTCCTTGCTTAAGCCCCTCAAACCTCAGCACTCCACCTTTCTGCTTTCATTTTCCTGTAAACTAGTATCCCTGACCCTTACTCCATTACCCAGTATCCCTGACCCTGACCCCGTTACCCAGTAGCCCTGACCCTTACCATGCAAAGGCACATTTTCTAGCCTCCTGGATTCCATTTATGTTCTACATTAAACACAGAAAGCAATGGGCTTTTTTTGTTGTTGTTGTTTTGTTTTTAGCTTTTGTTTTTAATTTTTAAAAATGTATTGGATATTTTCTTTACTTACATTTCAAATGTTATCCCCTTTCCCAGTTTGCCCTCTGGAATCCCCCTATCCCATCCCCCTCCCCCTGCCTCTATAAGAGTGTTTCCACATCCACCACTCACTCCCTGGCATTCCCCTACACTGGGGCATTGGGCCTTCACAGGGCCAAGGGCCTCTCCTCTCACTGATGTCTGATAAGGTCATTCTCTGCTACACATGTGAATGGAGCCATGGTTCCCTCTAAGTGTATTCTTTGGTTAGTGGTTTCATCACTGAGGGGTCTGGTTGGTTGATATTTTTGTTCCTCCTATGGGGTTAAAAATGCCTTCAGCTCTTAGAAAAGGCAAGATATTTGAAGCTGAGATGTCTACATGAGAGGGAACATGTGGAATTTTCTTTATGGACCCAATTCTGTATGCTTGTTCCCAGTTTCATTCATTTACCTGTAAATTTTATGGGTTTGTTTTTCAGCTCAGCAGAGTAATATTTCATGTGTACAGGTACCACACTTTTGTTATCCATCATCTGTAGAAGGATGTCTAGGCTGGCTCCAGTTCCTATCTATTGTAAGTAGAGCATCTCTGAACAGGGATGTGCAGGTATTCTCTATAAGGGTATTAAGTCTTTTCGCTTGTATGCCCAGGAATGTCATAGCTTCATCACATGGCAGTGATTTCCGTTTGTTTTCATTGAGAAGCCTCCAGTGTGATTTCAAAAGAGGTTGTGTCTGGGCTATAATCCCAACAACAGTGTGTAAGAGTTTGACAGGCACGTTTGCTGTAATTTGTCCTCCTGAGTACGGCAATCTGGCCATGGTGAGACAGACTTTTAAAGTAGGTTCCATCTTTGTTTCCCTGATGACTAGAGAGATGGAGCATTTTCCAAGTGTTTCCTAGCCATTTTCTCTCTCTCTCTCTCTCTTCTGATTTATGTATTTTATGTATATGAGTACACTGAAGCTTTTTTTTTGTTTGTTTTGTTTTGTTTCTTTTCAGACACACCAAAAGAGGGCATTGGATCCCATTACAGATGGCTGTGAGCCACCATGTGGTTGCTGGGAATTGAACTCAGGACCTCTGGAAGAGCAGACAGTGCTCTCACTCTCTGAGCCATCACTTTAGCCTGCCACTTCCTCTCTTGTATGTACATGTGAGTGCACATATACTCTCTCACACCCCCCCACACACAAAAACAATAAATAAAATGTAAAACGTTTACAGGAAAGTTCTCACTATGTAGTGCTGATTGGCTTGGAACTCACTATGTAGACCAGACCTGGGAGCCTCTGCCTTCTAAGTGTCCCTGTGCCACCACACCTGACCCAGTGTAAAAATAATTAATGACTGAATTAATTAAAGAATAAATATGGAAAAAGATTTCTTGATCTCTGCCCCCAAAATTCTAAACCTTCTCTGTGTTGGATAATTCTTAGGGCTGCTCACAGATCACTGTTTATAACCACGACATGATTCCCATCTTTCCTGAGAGTTTAATACTAATCTGAAGGTCATGGAGTAATGAATGCCTTTCTTTTATGGTTTTCATTTAAAAAATTACCTCCTGCTACTTACCTGGAACATGTATTCTCTGCAGAACATAATTACTCCCTAATTGTTGTGATTTGTATAAAGTCTCTATCATGGGAACTGTGTTCAACAGTTGGTTCTGATACAGGAGCAAAACCAACCTAAATATAGCTTGATTAAAGCATCAAAACTTTTTAAATAAATGGCTCATCAAACCAGAATATCATTAGAATACAAACTACAAATGGGTATTTCCCTTGAGTAGTGTCTGTTTTGTAGTAGAAACTCGACATTTGTTGGCTGGTTTTATTGATGAAACTGTTAGAATGTTCTATGCTATGACTCAGAAGCCATATCTGGTACTCTCTCATCTTCATATAAGAACATTTGTCTTTGGATTTAGGACTCATATGATTAATCCAGAGTGGTTTAATCTTGAAATTAGCCACTCATCTACATATGTTTAAAAAAACTGTCTGCCAATAGGATTTTACCCTGAGCTAAAACTTGGAAGATATATGACAGTGGCTGCAATTTCATTCGCTGTTCATCAGTTTTCAAAGTCTAGTCACTCAGCACAGGAGTCCCAGGCCCCAGCAGTGAGGAGGAAACCCTGTGATACAGTTGGACACTGGCCTTCCATAACAAATGATAACTTATGTTTTTTCCTAAATTCTTCAGTCATAGATTATAAAATATACATTAAACCCACAAAAGAGACTCTCACAAACTCTGAAAGCTCTCATGTTATTTGTTGATAGATTCTAGTAATTGTTGTCATGAAAGTTAACTTTTCAATTTCTCCACCATTCAATGGATCTCAAGTTCTTAGTTCAAGGTTATTCTTGTTGTCGTTGTTGTGAAAGTTTTGTGATGTGAAATAATTTAAATTAATTTCTATGTATTTTCTTCCACTAGAAGTCAGAATTGTGCAGGAGCACTAAGTTTAGTGAGAACTGATTTGTTCCAGTGGTACCAGCATCCCTCTGCCTGGTGCGAACACTCTTTTGTTGTAGCCTGGTTTCCTGGTAGAGCATAGCCTGAGAAGATGTGGGTAATTTATTTGAAAAGTAAGCTCAGAGAGCAAAGGAGCGCAGTAGGGTTAGAGGAAAACAAAACAAGAACATACTGCTGACTGAGCCATTGAGACCAGAAATCAGCATCTTATTAAACTGACCCAGCAACAAAAGAAGGAAGCATTCCTCACATACTGGCACCCATCTATCCACAAGCAGCGGTCCGCCACAGTCATCTGCAATGCACGCGCGTAGGTGCTGAACAATTCCCGAGGGCATTTCTACAGACTGGAGGTGGCTGGTCTAAGTGACAAGAATCTCCTCAGAACTGGTCAAGGTGTGTCCCGAACTTGTCACTGTAGTGGCAGAAAGAATAGTAGGACAAAAATGTTTGACAGATGAGTTCAAGAGCTGTTCAATATCCTTTCACTTCCCCAGTGAGTCTCTGAGATCTCTCCCTGCTGAGGTGATTGGTTACCTTTTGCAAACAAAACAAAACAAACAAACAAACAAACAACAAAAGCAACATTCACACTTGAGAACACTGTGGTTCCATAAATCAGATAACTGTTGTTTGACCTCAAGAAAGCCTTTTACCTCGGAGAAGTCCTACCCTACATAAATGGACAACAGTAAGCAGACTTTTCACTCATGAATGAATGAGAGGGTAAAAATGAGAAAATATTAAACTTTCAGGCTAGGTGGCTCAGTTAAGGATTTTATTGCTGTAGTGAAACACCATGACCAAAGTGAAGAGGAAAGGGTTTATTTGATTTACACTGGCACATTGTAGTCCATCATTGAAGGAAATCAGGATAGGAAATCAAACAGCAAAGGGGCCTGGAAGCAGAAGCTGATGCAGGAGCCAGGGAATAGTTTATTTTAGGTATATTTAATAACATCACAATTTATTGAAAATATTTTATTGAGTGTTAGCTCAACGCCCTGTGCACAACAAAGCAGACATAAATCTGTTGGAGGAACAAGGTAAGATAAATAAAGATCAGACACGACCACATTGAAACTCTTTGTAAAGTACAGGTTGTACCTTTGTTAATCCTACTGGTGGAGTCTAAGACCACCAACATAATTTAAAGCCAAATTTGAAGTATGGTGTGATTAAATACTGGCCAGATTGATAGGCTCTCTAGCCAGGTTGATCTCTGGGTTTCCAGAAAATGGCCCCAACTCATGTTCTGCATGGGCTTAAAAACAAAAAAACACAGCCCACAATTCAACTCATTTCCCATCAGGTCCAATCAGGGGCAAGCATTCATCCTGTCATATTTTTGGCTCATGTATCTGATCTCAACATGAGATCAAGCACATTCAGTGCAAATGGATCAAACAAACACGGGACAGGTAGGAACTTATTCCTGTCTTGTGAGTTGATGTTAAGGTGATGCAGGTTTGGACAGTGGAGAGGTAGGTGGGGAAAGACTGGGAAAACGGAAGAGGAGGAGAGGAGAAGAAAAGGATTGGAGGAGGAACAAAGAGGGAGGCAGATGTTTATGTTTCTCTTGGTGCATCTCTAGCTTGATGGGGTTGTTATTATTTCTAAGAGCTTTTAGGGGTCTTTTTATCTTATATATAGAAGGGCAGTTTGTATCTTTGTCCATTGGTTATCAGCTTATTGTGTAGAGTGTTTGTGGACTGAGAATTTGACATATAAACCTGTTTGATAAGCTACCAGACTTCGGAGTCATGTTTGTACTGGGTGGTGGAGAAAAGGAACACACTGGAACAGCCATATCCACCCAGGACAAAATCAGCAGGGGCGGTCGGTCATATCCAGACCATGTCAGAGTTCTTAGAGTCGGCCTGGAGCGTCAAGTGGTGTGGGGTCCAATGGTGTGTGCTCCGCTCTGCACTAGAGCGGCGACCTCAGAGTGAGACTTTGGGGTCAATAAAATATTAAGCCACTCTTTTACTATGTTCTGCAACATTGTCTGAGCTGCAAACAGAACCATTAAACTGCAAGGTATATTTTTCCTGTTTTGGTCTCCCATTAACTTGCAAGATAGACTGTTCTTGTTCTTCTTTTGGGCCCATAGGGTCAGCAAGATTGACTGATAAAAAACAAGCTAACAATAAGGGTCTGGGGGAGGGTCTGATGTGGTCTCCAGCCACATAAATAGGACAAAGGTCATCCATTAGGCTAAAATATACTGCCCTCCCAACCTTCTAAGCAGATAACAGGTACTGTATTCCTTCCTTTAAAGGAATGTTAACATTCTGTTTTACCTCGGTGGTTATCTGGGAGGACAAAGACCTCCATGCCTTTCAATAAAATTGTCAGGCATTTTTAATGTTTTTTAAAGAACCAATTTATTATAAACAACAATTTCTACCACCGAGGACATTTCAAAGGTTTCTGAAACTCAGTGCCAGAGACTATGGACAAAAACCCCATACATTTTAAAAAATTATGCAGCATTGTGATACATAGAGGTACGCACTGACAGCTATAATCTAGTTTTTAACTAGAGGAAGCTCTTCCACATATTTCTGTACCCGCTTAACATTCTTCTGTTAGTTTTTTAATTAAAAAGGTTAATGTGAAATTATGCATCATAGTACACTCACAGGATCCTAGCACTAGGAATGTTGAAGCAGGAAGTTTGGGAGTTCAAGGTCAGCTAGGGATACACAACAAGATCCCACCTCAATTTTTTTTTTTTTCTTTAAACAGAAAAAAAAAAGCCTAAAACTGTAAATACTTTTAGTATCATAGTAATAGATAAAAATAAAGAAGCAACAATTCAGTTTAATTTTCCTTGACAGAATGCACAAAGTATTGCTGTTTTACTTGTCTAAAATATGAAATACACGCAGTCATCTTTTAGAGTGTCCTAAACTGAATCACTGGAGTAAATACGGTGAAATTATCTAGACAGCCCATCAATAGCTCTGTCTCATTCAAATTCCAAGCAGAGGCATGACATTCACGTGACATTCACAGCAGGAAAAATTAAGTGGTCAAAAGAGCAAGCCAAGTAATATTGTGAGAAAGTTCCTGAGTAAGTTAATAGGTGAATTTAATAAATAGCAAATGCCTGCAAATAATGACTCTCAGTTTTGGAGATTACATAATCTACAGACAAGTATTAGTATCACTGTTGGTAGAATTTATACCTTTCTTGGGAAGATAGGACTTTGAAGCCAACTGACAGCCAGGAACCCAGTCTTGGAGGTGAGAGTTCAAGTGTAGTCCACAAGCAATTCATCTTCACTGTAGGGTTGAATGACAGCACACACACACACACACACACACACACACACAGAGTAGCAGCGCCATCACAATCACATTTATAGAGGTTGTTATGGGAAACTCTGTTATCCTCAGGACAACTAAGCTGTGGAGATCTTTAAGAGAGTATTGCATTAAAGGAAAAAAAGATCCCAGAGTCAGCCTGCAGAGGTGGCATGTGAGGAAAATAAACTAAGGAGAATGGATTGGATCATCAGAACCTTGTGTATAAGCAGGTAAAATAAAGGAGGAGTGAAAATTATGCACATTCTTGGAATCAAAAAGCAAATAGGGCCAAGAATATGGCTGCAATGCAAACCAACTGGGCTCTGAGTCAAACAAAGGCCGACTGTATACGGCCTCACTTGGGGTTTCTTGGTAAGGTAGGGGTGGAGCTACTGATGCTTTTGAGCAGCTCCACTGTGGTATTGCGAATGAGGAAGAAAGCACTCGTACATTCTTAATAAAAGTGGTTAAGTCAGACTTTCCACCTGACAGTTTCTGGGTGTAAATGGTATTTCTTTCTCTGACGAATTGGCAGGTGTCTTGTCCATGTGGGCAAGTGCCATCTAGCTCCCATGGACATCACTATGTTAAAGAGGCCTCAGGCTAGGGGAGGACAGGCTTCTCCTCTGGAAAAACTGAGGGATCTAGAAGGATGGCCCAGATCTCAACACTGAGAGCACCTTGTGTCTCTCAGCCAAGCCAGAGTATGAGACACAAAACCAAAAGCTCAATTTGCACCATCTCCTTTGACCTTTACACTACAAGAGGGTTTTTGTTTTTGTTTTGTTGTTCTACATTAGAGAAAACAGTAAGACTGAACTTTTTTTTTTTTTAAGTTGATAATGAGACATGGTCTCTTGGTTTTCTTTAAACGTGCAATGTTCTTGCCTCCTTTCCTAGCTGTGACTACAACCTTGTACCACTTCGTGAGGATTAAGATTAAATACTGTTAACTCTTCTAAGCGCTTTGAGTGGGAGAAGCAATGCTGTAAGCTCTTTGTAAACTAACGTTTTCCTATCTAGTCCGTTAATAGTTTGTTTGTTCGTGTGATTTACTTGCTGAGTCTACTTTTTATATTTAATATATTTAGTGTTGGAACAAAAAGGGCAATCATTTTTTTCTAGAAATAAAATGATATTTTTCAGGCCCTTAAGTAATATTTCATTTTGTTTTGTTTGATCAACAGTTAATTTCTTATTTTTAATTAAATAAAGCATAACTCCTCTGGGACAATGGATCTACATTGACAATAACAGATTTTATTGCGAAAGATCCCTTAGAGGGATACAAAGTTATGAAATTGCTGTGTGAAAGATCATGTTTCAGAACATTGTGGAAGAATGGTCAAAAGGTTTACATAATTTATATATCTACCAATAAAGAAAAGGGAAATGTAAGATCCAAATTATGTTTTAATACCTAAGAGGTCCAAGCAATAAAAATGCTTCTGACCTGTAAGCCCCTTGCCCAAGGAAAGATGCTTCCTGAAATGCTGGAGGCTGTTGCTTATGATAATAAGCCACATGTTTCCACTCTCCCAAACAAGTTTGGTTCACCCATCTGTACTGGACATGCTTCATTAATATGGGCAGGAAGTATGCTTGCCCCTGATTGAGTTTAAATGGAAAGAACGTAGGCAGGAAATATAGTAGGATGTATGCTTGCTCCTGATTGGACCTGAAGAGACTGGTGGTGAACTGTGGATTTTGCATTTTTAAGTTCCTGCAAATCACGACTCAGGGTCATTTTCTGGAAAGCCAGAGATGGACCTAGCAGGGGAATCCATGAACCTGGACAGTATTTAATTAATATTTGCTTCAAATTGGCATTCAAATTGTGGAAGTGGCCATATTTTCAACCAGTGGGATTAAGAGAAACGTGAGCTATACGTAGGTTTCTAAACTGTGTTGCAGAAAAAGGACGTTGGGATAAACTAGCATGAAGCAGACCTAGAGTTGATTATGAAGAGGTTTTAACATAGACTTACTTGGTGGTCACTAGAGATGCCTCCTAGAAAAAGATTGTGTACAACCCAAGCACGAATGGGGATTTTTCAGGCAACATTTAAGGTTCTTAGTGATAGTTGAGGGTAGGATTTCAGAGGCTTTTGAGATTGCATTGTTTCTAGGGTTTCTAAGGAATGCCACCTCCCCTATACACACTTGGATCTTAAGTGTGGCTTGTTGCTATTATAACTTCCTTATTTGAAGTATCTATATAAAAGAAATACTATCTCTGTATAGGAAAACTTTTTAGCAGATTTTGTTAATTATGTTGAAATTCTCCACTCTCAGATTGAGACTTCAACAACATACTGGTGTGAAGGGCTCTTTTCACTTTTAATATCCACGATTTCTATTCTGCTTCTATGTAGATTTATGTTAAGTCAATACGTGATTGGACAGTGGAGAGGTAGGTGGGGAAAAGGTATTAAAACAGAAGAGAGATTGAGGCAGAAATCAAGATGGAACCAGAGAAAGCAGACCTGGATTCTGGTGGCCGAAACTGGCAATAGGTAGAGAGCAATATTTTAAGGAATTCCACAGGTCTTTTATCTCATTTAGAAGGGCATTTTGTATCTTTGCCTGGGAAGGGAATCTTGTGGAGAGAGTAGCTGATGGACCAAGTGACAGAGTCTGTGGGCACGACTCCAAACTAGATCAGCAACCACAGGGGTCGAGTCATCCATTTTAATATTTAGTGCGATACATAATCTTTTATATGAAGAAGTTAAAAAAAAAAAGAAATTAATGAAAGTCATTGGCCCAACAAATTGTGGTAAAGGGTTGGAAAACAGATTGTAATGCAAACTATTGATGGTAAGAGATGCCCTCTGGATCTTCCTGACCCCAACAGGTACTGTTAATCCCACAAAAATAACATCAGCACCACAATGTCTGAGCCAAATTTGAAGTAAAATTTATTAAATACTGGCACATACTAGCAAGGGTGGTGGACACACCCAGGATTCCCAGAGAATGGTTGAGAATTACATCATTCTGGTGCTTATAAAGGCAAACCCCACAAGGCTTTGTACCTCCCACCTTCATCCAATCAGGGGCAAACATACTTCCTGTCTGCATACCTCCCACCTACATATGATCAAGCACACGTAGTTGGGGCGACCAACCTTATTTACAGAAGTGAAAACTTAGGACTTGTTATCTTTCATGAACAACAGCCCTCAGTATTCTGGAAAGTTATCTGTCCTTGGGCAAGTGTGGCTTGCAGGATAGAGGCATTTTTGTTTTATGAATCTCCTAAGGACAATAATTTAAACTTACAATATAACTTTAGCTCTCACCATACATCATCTCAAAAGAGCTATAGCTCATCCTGGGAATTCCATTATAACTTTGTAATGACTAAAAGGACTTAGATGATTTGTCTCTCTGGTACTGGGCTGCATACTCTTTCTGTCTTTCAGCTTCACTATTTTCTTGCAAATACAGTTTTAGTTTTCTTTATAGCTGAATGGAGCTCCATTATATGCATTTGCTACATTTTCATAATCTATTCATCACATGAAGGACTCAGCCTCCAGAATGCTAGAATCATGCATTAGCTACTTTTTTGTTATTGTGATAAACATCATGTACATTATCAAACTATTTTTAAAAGAATCGACTTTGTATTATGGCTTCAAAGAGGATTGGGAGGCATGGAAGCTGGAAGTTGAGAGAACAAGTTGTTAACCATAAACACAAAATGACAAAAGTAATCTGGAAATAGAGTAATGCTATTAAATTCCTCTCTCTCTCTCTCTCTCTCTCTCTCTCTCTCTCTCTCTCTCTCTCTCTCCCCCTCCCTCCCTTCCCCCTTCCCCCTCTCTTCCTACAGTCTTCTGAAAGCAAATGTGTCAGGTTCCTCACAGCAACAATCTCATCTCATGTCTTTGGTACCAGTTTGTCCACATGGCTTCTTTGTTACTGTGATATACAACATGGCCAAAAGCAACTCATGGGAAAAAAAGTTTCTTTGGACTAATGATTCTAGAGAGAGTCTATAATGGCATAGGAGACAAGGCAGCAGGCAGCCAGAGCAGGAAGCAGAAAGATCACATCTGTAGTCATGAGCAGGAAGTAAATAGAAAGTAGAAGGAAGCAATGAACTCTCAATGCCTACCCCAGCTCATGAAAATGATTCAGTTCTTAATAGACTGTTGTGCAGAAATGGAAGCCAGCACAGAGAAGAATCAAAACTAGCTGATGTGCTTTTGGTAAAGCCCCTGTTCCTGGGATGTTCCTGTCCTCGTTTCCCATAGGCTAGTGTTTCAGAGACTCACATCTTGATGTTTTTCCAGCTTAGCCCCCTTTTCAAATTCTCAGGCCTCAAAAGAAAAGTAAGGAATATTCTTAGACCTGAGACAGTTTCCTCTCCTGATTGTGGGCTCAGCCACTGTAGCATACTGCCTAAAGAGGAGCCTGGTGGCCTAGTGTGTCTCAGTTACCATTTGATGAGCTATAAGTACCACCCATACAGAGTGGACCATCACAATTCATTCCTTACTCAGTGATGCACATCTTACAGCAAGACTTTACCCTACTAAAGGCTCCATAGTTCCTCCTTCCAAAGTGTCACCCACCAAGGACCAAGGATATCTCTGCTTATCAAGGACATTTTCTTTTCCTTTAAACCACACAGCCATCTTTCTTGACTTTCTAGCAGGAGTTAGTAGATTTTGGAAATAGATCTGACTATGTAGCCAAGACTGGCTGCAATTCCATGATGCCCTTGCCTTTATGTTTTACTAAATAAAATTTATTGTTTATAGTTCCAGCCGTTGAGAGGTGGAGGGAAATTATGACTTCAGGCCATCCCAGAGTACATAAAAGACCCTATCTCAACTCCCCTATCTCCCCTGAAACTAATACAAAATAAATTACATTAACTTTGTAAAGCATAGAAATGTTTGATGAAACTATGTGTTTACCTTGCAGGTGTTATCACAATAAGACCACATGTTTATGCAGCTCCTTTAAAGTAATGTAAAAGTGAAGTTACTTAAGTTTCATAATGATGCTTCTATTTTGCCATTAGTTTAACTCAGACTATAAATAATTTAGAAAACGGAATGAACAATGATTTCACATCGTCTTCATTGATTCAAAATGAAGAGACTGTTCTGTTCTCATTAACCTATATATTAGTTAACTTGTTCACAGTTGTGGCCAAATACTTAACACACATCACTAGGGAATGAAGCATTTAATTTGGTTTGTAGAGCAACATGAAACACATCTCCTCATGATAGAGATGGCACAGCAACATGAGTATAAGAAAAGTGGATACATGTCACCCAGTAAGAAAGCAGAGGCTGGACAGGAAGTATGGTCAGGCTATAAAAATGTCAAGGTCCACCCAGTGACCCACTTTCTCAAGCGAGGCTTTTGTTTCTAAAAATACCACAACATTCAAAACCAGTACCACCAACTAGGGAACAGGTGTGAACACATCCACGAAGGGAGAACATTTCACATTCAAACCATAAGCTACTGTGAACGATGAAAATAATTGCACTGTTTAGTGCAAGCTTCTAGCCATTTGGTTGCTAAAGTGAAAATTCGATTTTATATTTCTCTCAATGTTATGTCTTTTTTTTTTCTGCTCGGAAATCTATCACAATCATTTAATTATCTACAGGAATATTTATTCTGCCAAGTTATGCTCCAAAGGCAAACCAGAAACCACAGAAACAAAAATAAAGCTTATGATTTTAGTGAAAACAGGTTGGTGGTGGGCAGAGAGAGAACTGAGGAATAAGTAGGTGATCTATCTGCAAATTTCATGTGTATAGAACGTTTTATAAACATAAGTATTTATACATCAGCACCTTTGTTTATAAGAAGACTGATAGTACCTTTATAGTGTTTTATAAAAGCAATTAAAAGAGTGTGGCATCTTTAGTCTCCACAGATGCCTTATTACAGATGTCCTGATTTTAGGCAAACTTAAATATAGGTTCTATCTTTTCCATATAAAGTGTAGAATCTATTTAATAAGTGTTAATTAGAACCTATAGTTAGTACATTTAACTGTCAGGGGTTTTAAACCTCAGGCCTGGATCCATTTAGTCAAGAGTCATATTTCTTTTTACTTGTCAATTCCCCTTTACCTAGTCACTAATATATACACAGTATAGATGCCATGCACTGAAAGGTACACAGAAGAGTGTCTACCAATCTCCAAACTGCTCTTACAGTGGCAAAACCAGAACAGAAACCAAAAGAAAAAGAAAAAAAGGAAAAAAGAAATCTTCCTTGCTACGTGTAGAATTATATTTTGTACAAAAGCATGCTTTTAGGATACAGTTGATATAGAGGTACAGTTGATGTGTTTTAATTTTGTGACAAATAAAATGAAAGAAATATATGTTTCTTCCTTGATACCATTATCCAGAGAATAAGCAGGCTTTTAGAAAAACAGAATGATATTGCAAATATTGAGTAAGACGCAAATGTTGAGGGCGAGGCATGACTCGCTGTACAGCAAAGTCTTCCAAAGCTTGTCATATCAATTCTGTGCCCTTACTCCATCTTTAAGACACTTAGAGGATTTCTATATTAAAAATCTCTGCACTTTTCAAACACTGTAAGCACCTTGGCAGGTAATAGGAACTTAGGTGATTTTAAGACAGACCAGGGTTGGAGCCAAAAGATGTCCTGGTATCCAAAGAACTTTGAAAACATGGAAACTTAGATTTACCAAAGCAAAGGAAAGGGAAAAGCTAGGTGGGATTAGAAATTTTGCAATTTTAGAAATTTTAAAGAACAGCCATTCCATATTCTGTAACAAACCTCAGAAGTAATAAACAAAGGAAGCTTCCTTTCTGCCAGGTTAACCCTTACCCGCAGTCACAAAGAATTAAGACCGCAAGCTTTGCCAAAGGCAAAGATAAGGAAATGGACTTTATCCAGGCTGTTGAAATAGAACAGGGCAGTGTCTTGGCAGGACCCGCCTGGACTGTCGTGGGGAGACGCTGACAAGTGAGATGACAGGGAGTCAGGATTCTGCAGTGGGGCAAGTCTCCCATTAGCTGAAGGGGAAATGTCTCTGTATGTAGAAATAAAGCCGTAATCTCAGGTAATCAATCATGAGACAAAAGACGGGAGTGTGGAAGCGATACTCCTGGAGTCTGTGTGTACGCTTGGACTTGTCACAAGCACACCAGGAAGAAAACTTGAAGACTGTTGGATTTCATGAACAGAGTAGACAGCCAGTCATACTTAAGCCTTAAGGTCAGAAAAGTTACCTCCTGTTCATTGTTTCATGAACATGAAATGTCTACAGGATTTCTCAACTATGATGGTTTCTGACAGGACAGGGCTCAAGTAAAGTCAACACTGGGAATTTATTTCCTAGTGCATCCACACTCAATGCCTTAATTTTTGAAGAGCAGAACCAATTTTTGTTATATTCTACCTTGTCTCATCCCTAACAGATAAAATGTCAGCCATAGTCCAGAAACCCAGTGTTGCTTACCATATGTTAAAGCCAACATAGTTGTGGGAGTTTGAATGAGAAATATCCCCCACAGGCTCAAGTATTTGACCACTTGATTTTCAGTGGCTGGCAATGTTTGGGGAGTTGGTACAGCTTTGATAGAGGAAGCCCATCACTGGGGTAGTCTAGAGAGTTCAGAGTGTCACCCCACTTCCAATTCACTCTCTTTGCTTGACATGCAGTTATTGATGTAATCTTTCGACTCCCTGCTGTCTTAATGCCACCATTACTAACGCTCCCTCAGGAAACATAAGACCAAATAAACTCTTGCACTGGTCATGGTGTTTTATCACAGCAACCAAAATGTAACTAATATAGGAATTGCTACTAAGAAACATAAGTAATCACTTATGTTAAGGCACCACTACAGCACCTTCAGCCACTCCTAAAATCAGGACAGTTAGGGAACAGCTAAGTCAGCCAAAGGTGCCGGTTTCAACTGAAGTTCCCTCTTGAAGTTCCTCTATCTCCATCCTTACACAGACAAGTAGCTTTCTTTCAATAACCCAATGTTAACAAGTTATATACTTGTCTATGTCTAAATACCCACTTTCTTTAGACCATCTCTGGTTATAAAACACAATGTGAGCAAAGGGTTATAGTCTGTACTCTAGAAAAACACAAGGAGCTGTTTCCTAACAGTAGGAGATCTTCCAGGAACAGTGGTGCCATCTTGAGGCAGGTAAGAATAAGGAAAAATCTCAATGACCACAGACAATTATGGGTTGTGTTTTAACTCCTTTTATGTCCCACCACCTACTCCCTTTTAGATCCATAGATTCTTTTTCTTTCATTATTATTGTTACATATGTTAATATATGCATAAAATTTGTTACAATGAAATGCAACACATTAATGTTTACATATATATTATTAACTGACTCCATTTATTGTTGCTTGTATGCCTATAGTTAAGAAGTTCATCCCTGGGCAAGACTGATTCTCCCTCTCTAAGCAGTCATTAATTGCCCATATCTCTTCATCTAGGGGTGGGGCCCACTAGATTTCTTCCAACTACATTGGCTTGCCAACTGGTATATGTCATAACTCAGGTCCTGTATAGTCAGCCATATTATTGAGATTTCATGGCTATGCCTCTTATGTCATATCTAAGAGACACAATCTCACAGCTGATTACCTGGTTTTCTATCTGCTTCAGTCTTTCTGCCTCCAATAACAGAGTTTTTTTTTTTTTTTTTTTTTTTTTTTTTTTTTTTTTTTTTTTTTTCCTGAGCCACTAGTATAGGGTTGGATTGTATATTTATAAGTTGGGGCTGGGAAGCTTGTGGTCAGCTGTTTGATGTACTTTGATCAGTTGTGATTTTTCAGCTATAGTCCCTGTTGCAAAGAGAAGGTTCTTAGATGAGATATGAGAGCTACACCTATGTCTGTGTGTGTCTTAGTCAGGGTTTCTATTCCTTCACAAAACTTCATGACCAAAAAGCAAGTTGTGAAGGAAAGAGTATATTCGGCTTACATTTCCATATCGCTGTTTATTACCAAAGGAAGTCAGGACTGGAGCCCAAGCAGATCAGGAAAGCAGGAGCTGATGCAGAGGGATGTCACTTACTGGCTTGCTTCCCCTGGCTTGCTCAGCCTACTTTCTTGTAGTACCCAGGTCTACCAGCCCAGGGATGGCACCACCCTCCCAATCACTAGTTGAGAAAATGCCTTACAGCTGGATCTCATGGAGGCATTTCCTCCTGTGTGATAACTCCAGCTTGTGTCAAGTTGACACAAAACCATCCAGTACAGTGTGTAAGCTTAAATATTGAAAATACAGTTAGGAATTACACTAGTTTAGGAAGTGGTAGTAATAGTCTCCTCTAAGATCCATGACCTACCTTGCTACAAAAAGTTGGCTAGGTTTACAGTGCCAGGCATGATTTCCCTCGTGCTGAGTGGGTCCTAGGTCCAATTAGATTGCGATTGTTTACCACCAAGCTGTATGGTTTGAATAAGTACAGCCCCAGAGATGCATGTGTTTGAATGGTTGGCCATAGGAAGCAGCACTGTTAGGGGGTGTGGCTTTGTTGAGGTAGGTGTGGCTCTGTTGGAGAAAGTATGTCACTGTGAGGGCAGGCTTTCAGGTCTCCTATGCTCAAGCTATGTCCAGTGTGACACACAGTCTCCCTCTGTTGCCACTGGACCAGGATGTAGAACTCCCAATTCCTCTATATCTGCCTACACGCTGCCATGTTTTCTGCCATGATGATAATGGACCAAACCTCTGAAACAGTAAGCCAGCCACAATTAAATGTTTTCTTTTATAAGAGTTTCTGTGCTCATAGTGTCTCTTCACAGCAATGAAACCATAACTAAGACAACCATTATGACACCTTTAAGAATATGGTCCCATACTTGTCACTGTTGTTCATAGATGTCACAGCTAGGTGGGATTATAAATTGCTTGTCTTTATTAGCAGCTTGCATAGCACCTTTCAAGAAAGCGAATCTTAACCTTGAGGATGCTCAACAATAAAGTGTGTCCAAACCTTTCCAGTAGGACAACATCCAGCTCCTCCCCATGTATGAGTAATTTTGCTCAAGTACTTCCTTATAGAGAGATAAGCAAGGCTAGCTAAAGCCAGAACTGTCCTTAGCAGGACATTTAATACAAATAATACAAGTCTGTTCTTAAAATAACCTGTCGGAGAAAAGTCCTATTTACCAACATATGTGTATGTGTGGTGGGGATTACATTGATTTTAAAATATGGAATGTATCACATACACCTACCCACCCACCCACACACACACACACATACACCTACCCCCCCACACACATACACACACACACACACACATACACACATACACCTACCCACCCACACACACATACACACACACACACACACACATACACACATAGACCTACCCACCCACACACATACACACACACACACACACATACACCTACACACACACACACACACACACACACAGAGAGAGAGAGAGAGAGAGAGAGAGAGAGAGAGAGAGACGGACGGATGGACAGACAGACAGATAGAGACACAGAAGGAGAAAGGGAGAGGAAGAGAGGGAGGGAGGGAGAGAGAGAGAGAGAGAGAGAGAGAGAGAGAGAGAGAGAGAAGAAGAAGAAGAAGAAGAAGAAGAAGAAGAAGAAGAAGAAGAAGAAGAAGAAGAAGAAGAAGAAGAAGAGAAGAGAAGAGAAGAGAGACACGGATGGATGGACAGATGGACGGACGGACAGAGAGAGACAGAGACACAGAAGGAGAAAGGGAGAGGGAGAGAGAGAGAGAGAGAGAGAGAGAGAGAGAGAGAGAGAGAGAGAGAGACTCCAAAGTTCAACTGCCACTCAGTAAATATCCAGTCAGCTCCTCTCTCCACCTAAATCCATAAGAGACAACACTGAAAGAGAACTCGGGTCTCTAGAGTCATCTTGCTCAAGCCTGATCTTTGCTTATACTTGCCCCCTTTCTGCATTTTTGTTTTTGTTTTCTCTTTTCTACATAAAAACGGTTATTATCAATTATGTGTACTTGCTCAGTTCTTTAATAAAGCCACCAACAACCTGGAGTTCAACTGATCGAAAACCCCCCTCAGTAGCAAGCCAGCCAGGAGGCATGCTCACACCCTGTCCTGTTAATTACATCTTTTGCTCTGTTCTTTCTCATCAGCCATCTATATTGGGTTTGTATTGGACAGTTCAAAGCAGCTGTGCTGCCTGCCATCTAAAGACTCTACTGGCTGGAACTAAGTCATAAGATAATCCATGAGGCAAATTCATACATGTGTTATAGGCAGGTATACTACTGAAAAGGTGGAGGACAAAGAGGAGGAGGAAGGACAGGAGAAAGATGTTTCCTTTCCATTTTCCCCTCTTAACATTTTCCAACTCTCTGTGGCAAATAGTAGAGAGCCCAATATTCTGATCTCATTTGTAAATTGAGTTCCAGAATTGAGGAATGTTGTCCTTTCTGCAGACTGAGCATCCCCAAGTCTAAGGTTCAGAGGAAAAGGATTCTCACTTAACTAGGATAAAAGTTATGAACCTCCATCTAAAATGCCCTTCCTTTGCTAAAGATTCCCAAGGGACAGGAATAGTTGTCTAAATCTTTTAGATAGGCACATGGACTTTCCTGTTTTCTCAAAGCACTTTTTTATATCAACACTCAACCTCTATCTACCAGGCAGATACTCAACATATTTACCTACATGTATATGTAGATGTATATTTGCTACTATAATAACAGACACCAGACTCTAAAATCAGAAGTTTGTTTGTTAGTAACCCTTGTATTCTTTCTTCCTGGAATAGGACATAAGTTATGGGAAGAATATTTTCCAAAAAGTGCCAGTGCCTAAGAAAGGCTGGAGATGTATAGCACCCTCAGGAAGAGTCCCCTAAAACCTTCAAATATGATCTATTCTTACTGTCCTCACAAAGATGCCTCTGTGGGAGGAAGTAAGATGTATGGTATTCCATTCTCTTCTTCATTATAGGTCTCATGGGAAACTCTCCCTATGTTCCAGCAGAATGAACTCTAGCTGTATCCCCAACCACTGGTGAAAGCTAGGTCCAAACAATCTTAGAAAAGATGTCTTAGGTTTTACTGAAATATTGTGTAAACTCAGTACAGACTTGGAGAGGGAAATAGCTTCAAAATAGCAGTATTAACTAAATACTATTCTGCAATCAGATCTTTTCGGGGAAAGTAAGAGATGTGATCTAATATCTAGTTCATCTAAAGCTTCATTTTGAAATTTTTATTATATACACTTATTTAGTTTGTGTGTGTGTGTGTGTGTGTGTGTGTGTGTGTGTAGGTCAGAGGATAACTTTCAGAAGTTAGTTATCTTCTTTAACTATGTATGTGCCATGTATCACACTCGGGATTGGTATCAAATATGTTTACCCACAGGTCCCTTTCATGGTTTTCTATCAGGGCCCCTCTCTGTGTGAAGGGAGCATAGAACCAATGTCAATGCAAGGTCGAAAAGGCTTGGATAGGCACTTTTCTGCTGTTGTGATAAAACCCCATGGTCAGAAAGAAGAAAACTATAGGAGGAAGAGTTTCCATTGAATTAGAGTTCCAGAAAGATAAGTCCACTGTGGCAAGGAGACATGACAGCAAATGGCAGAAGTAGGAAGCTGAGAGATCATATCTGAGAGATCATATCTGGACTACAAAGCATGTGGGGAGGGAGGGAGGGAGAGAGAGAGAGAGAGAGAGAGAGAGAGAGAGAGAGAGAGAGAGGGAGGGAGGGAGGGAGGGAGGGAGGGAGGGAGGGAGAGAGAGAGAGAGAGAGAGAGAGAGAGAGAGAGAGAGAGAGAGAGAGAGAGAGAGAGAACTGGAAGTAGGGTGAGGCTATGCATTCTTAAAGCCCATCCCTGTGATTTACTTTCTCCAGGAAATCTCCATGTCCTAAAAGTTCCATTACATCCCTAAACAGTGCCATCAACTTGAAACCATGTGTTCAAACACACGAGCCTCTGGGGGACATTTCTTATTTAAATCACAACAGCAGGGCAGACAATACTTTGATATTTTACATTGCCAATTGCCAATTTCAAGAAGGTATTCATTTGTCAACTTAATGTATCCAACAGCCGAGCCTCTGTAATGGCTGGAGACTGGATGACAAAAATGATGGGAACCTTACAATTTAGATAGTTCTTTACAAAACCGTCACTTCTGGTGGAGACTAAGAATCCTCACCTCCACTAGTCCAGAATGAATATCAATAAAGCACCCTCAAACTTAGCATACAGGTTAGTCTGAAAAGGGCTAAACCAGCCACTCCCACTAAGCCCTCTTTGGAGGCTGGTGTGAGTACTCAGCAGGTCAACGTGCTCACTGCCAATCCTCACATGATGGAAGGAAAGAAGGCAACTCCTCTGTCCTTCATATACATGCTATAACACACATGGGCGTGTGCCAATGTGACGGCACACACACACACACACACACACACACACACACTAAATGTGATTTTTTTTTAAAATAAAAGTTCTCATTAGAAAATCTCTTTATTATCCCAATAAAAAATAAAATCCCATAAGACAGGAGGCAGAAAAAGGATTCCAACCCCAAATAAACTAATTCTCTTAAAACTCTGTCAATTGCTTTGTAATACTTCTCTCTTCCCAGTCATAAAGCCGACTAAAAATACCAGATGCTCTGTGATCTGAATAAAATCATAATCACTGTACACGCTTAGTCGGGAACTACCTGTACACTTCTTGCCAGGTCCAAGCAGAAACCCAACGACTCTCAGTGCTAGTTCCAAAAGATACATTTTTCTCTAGCCTGCTATACCTAGACTCTTAATTTCTATTATCTGTTTAATGGAAGTTACTTACTACTAAGAGAAATAATATATTTGGATGCTACTTTCTCAAGGGTTCCAGGATAGCCTATGCCTGTTTTCCAGTACATCCAAAAAAGTGTCTTAAAGACCTAAAAGGGGAACTATTCAGTCATGTGATGATCTGATATGCAGTCCCATTTGGGAAGTTTCTAATAAGAATACTATTAATTCAAATTTATTTGCAGAGATCAGACTTAAACTATAACAGAAAACACACGAGTCTATCTTCAAAGGGCAATATGAATGAAACATATCTATACCCCAGTAACTAAGCAACCTGCTCCCAGGCACATTCATGTTGTTTGTAGCTGGAATGTTCCCAGCCAGCAATCAACAACTCTGATCCTTCCTGGAAATGATGAGATATTACCAAGTTAGGATTTCCTATTTTTGGATCTAGAGATAAACCCCTCTGAGGCAATTAAAAAGTCAGAAATTGACTCACTAGAGTAGAGTTCAGAGATATGTAGATGGTCTTCAAACTATCAAACAAGCTTTAAGTTTGGCCCTTTCCCTGAGACTATCTGATCTAACAAATCCACTCTGTGACAGAGAAACCCTTGAGGTTCTAACCCATTACATAGGCCCTCAAACACACCCAGAGCCCATTTATAAACAAAGGTTAAATAGACAGGCTATTGCTAAAGATGTTTTATTTTTATAATCAATAAGGCCCTGTTGCTGAAGATAGCAGTTACTTATGTGTTTGATCACATTGTAGTCAAGCTGATACTAACTAAAACTTCACCCCTACTAACTAGCAGTATTTGTGATACTAGACTACTCTGTACACTACCAGAGAAGGAATGATCTGGCATCAAGATACATACGTACAATAGCAGCATGAATGTTATAGGAATAACCAACTACATTTTATCAATTGGATTTAGGGCCTACTCCCTGAGATGGAGCCCACACCTGACACTACAAAAGTGATCAAGAACCTGAGACTAGATAGGTCATGAGCTTAGGGGAAAGCCTACTATTATTCTGCTAAATGAACAGCAATAAAATGACTCTTAATGATACTTCTATACACATAGCTTTAGTGCCTCAATCGACCCATAACAGAGAAGCTTCTTCCTGAAATAGATGGGGATTAACCCAAAGACCTACAACTAAAAAGTGTGCAGACTGTGTGAGATTTTGAAGTAATCAGTCCTGAATAGAATATTTTCATCAAAGCCCTTCCCTTGAGGCTCAGGGATCTATATAGAAGAAGTAGAAATATTGTAAAACCCAGTGGTGAGAGATGACTCCAAAAAACCTGTCTTTCGGGCACAATAAGAATTATTCACATATGAACTTATAGAAACTGTGGCAACACATAGAAAACCTGCACAGGTTCAAGCCAAAATGACTCCCAGCATTGAAAGGGGAAAGTGAACATGAGGTCATCTATACTTGATAGTCACTGGCAAAGGAAAAAAAAAAGCAATTTTTCTCCAATGGAATGTCACTATGTATAACCACCACACACTCCAGGGGAGGCTCCATGCCAAGAAGTAGTGGCCAACACAGAAGGAATTCAGTGGCATTTTTTGTGAACATTTTGTTTTATTTTGCTTTGTCTTGACATTTGTGTGTGTGTATATATATTGGAGTTTTACTTGTTTTTATTTTGGTTTTGTGGTTCTGTGGGATTTATGCTTTCCATTTTTTTGTATTTATTTCTTGTGTGAGTATGTGTATGTGTATGTATTTTTTCTTGTGACTATATGAGAGAGAAAGATCATCAAGTTGAGTTGGTAGGGACATAGGGAGAATCCAGAAGGAGTCTGGGGAGGGGAAAATGTGATCAAAATATATTGTATGAAAAAGAATTAATTAAAAAACAAAAGCTAAAACCCTAGATGGAACTACAAAAAGATGACCCAACTGTTTCAATGTGTCAGAAACCGCTTCTTCTTTAATAGAAGAGACTACCAAGATAACTCTAGAACAGGCATTGGAGGTTCAATTCTACATGCTTAAGTCAAGCTATTAGAGAAACAACCCTTCTGGATGGCAGAATATTGAATAACTAAATACAAGATATCTTAGTCAGAATTTCTATTCCTGCAGAAAAAAAATCATGTCCAAGAAGCAAGTTGGGAAGGAAAGGGTTTATTCAGCTCACACTGTCCACATTGCTGTTTATCACCAAAGGAAGTCAGGACTGGAACTCAAGCAGGTCAGGAAGCAGGAGCTGATGCAGAGGCCATGGATGGATGTTACTTACTGGCTTGCTTCCCCTAGTTTGTTCATCTTGCTTTCTTATAGAACCCAAGACTACCAGCACAAGAATGGCACCACCCATAATGGGCTGGGCCCTCCTCCTTCCCCTCGATCACTAGTTGAGAAAAAGCCTTACAGCTGGATCTCATGGATGCATTTTCTCAGCTGAAGCTCCTTTCTGTGTGATAACTCCAGCTTTTGTCAAGTTGACACACGAAACCAGCCAGTACACCAAGCTACTCTCCTGTTTGAGCATCAGGTTGCCACAGAAAGTTATGATGCTTTAATCTTATCTTCTTTGTGCCCTTGGACCAGGGAGCTGAGCATATTGTTAATGGGTTATAAGTTATTTCTCAGTTATGCTAGCAGTGCTGACATAATAGACCAATCTCTATCCATCTGAAGGGAGCATGGCATGCAGAAGGGAGAGTATACCCTTTGAGAATGTTATTGAGTCACAGGCACTAACACTTGAGACAACTGTCAAGGGTCAAAATTGTCCCCCTGACCAGAAAAAGATTAACATATAATACACATATGCATATATCATACATCTATAGTCTCCAAATGTGCCTTCAAGTTATCACAAACCCAAGCAAATGTAGGAAAGGGCTGATGAGCATTTTTCCAGGAAACACCCGGAAAGAGATTCTGCAGGTGCCAGAAGCTGCTAATCTTCGAGAAAAGGTGGTAGCAATATGTTGTAAACATCTATCTACAAAAGGACCAAAGCTCAATCTGTGAAGGAAAAACAAGCTAATGGCTGAATGTTGCAGCACTGAGACTCTCTTCGGTTCTATTCCTCTTCTCTTTCAGTGAGGGACTAGAAGAAACAAAGGATACGCTACAGAAGACTGTTAAGAAAGGGAGATGAAAAGGAGGTCAGTGGTGGCTAAAGCGGGAAGCCCACCCAGTTTGGCTAAAATTAATAGAAAGGAAAGCAGTCCATATGCCATATGAGAATTTTGTATGAGTCTTACATGTCACCATGACTATGGCTTCTTGCTTTTTTGACAGCTGTCAATCAGGAGTGTCAGGCATGTCTCCTTTCTGAGGTTAACAATTGAAGCGGACAATAGAATTTTCAGTTAATCCATTCAAAGAAAGGGTATGTACTCAAGAGACGATCTGCAGATAATTTATATCCACAGGCTTTCCTGGCAAGAATGCACACATTCTTAATGTTTATGAACACCTCTGTGTGGTAGATTAAAGCCTTTCCAGTTTACTCAGCCAATACAGCTGAGGTAGTTAAAGTATTCCTCATATAAATTATTCCCAGACATGGTGATGATGGACCATCTTTTACCTTTCATGTTACTCAAGAAATTGTGAATGCCATGGGTATAGGTACTGTCTACACTATGCCTGGACATCTCAGTCCTCTGGAGAGATGGAAAGGGTCAATCAGACTTTAAAGAGTACATGGCTAAGCTGGCCTAGGAAACCCTAGGAAACTTGGGTGAAGAGTGGTCATCTAAAGGTACAACCAAGTTCGTTCTGTAGAACAGACAAAGAATTGTACATCCTGGCAGCTCAAGAGGGTCACAGACGTGAGGAAGCAGTCATGACTCAAAAAGACAACAGTTATCCTGAGGGCTGTCACCGAAATGAAAGTAATGGTTGTGGTTTGACTCAGGAATGGAGAAGCACCAGTCACAAAGATAAAATCAATGTTAATAACAAAACTGCAGGTTTTATTAGGACAGATAAACAGCTTTCATCAAGGGAATGAGATGTGCTCTAGAGTGAGCCAGCCTAGTGTCTCTGAAATCAGACAATTTATAGGCTCTTGTGATGGTTTGCATATGCTTGGCCCAGGAAGTGGCACTATTTGGAGGTATGGCCTGGCTGGAGGAAATGTGTCACTATGGGCATGGGCTTTAAGACTCTTATCCTAGCTGCTTGGAAACCAGTCTTTTCCTAGCAACCTTCAGATGAAGATGTAGAACTGTCAGCTCCTCCTGCACCATGCCTGCCTGGACACTGCCATGCTCCCATCTTGATGACAATGGACTGAACCTCTGAACCTGTAAGCCAGCCACAATGAAATGTTCTTATAAGAGTTACCTTGGTCATGGTGTCTGTTCACAGGAGTAAGACCCTAAGACAGCTCTCAAGGGGCCTCTGGCTTCCAGCCTTCCTCTCCTCTTCTCCCTGATTGGTCCTGCCCGTGGTATCCTCTCTGCCAGCTGTTAATTTTTGGTCTGTTAGTGTGTATTACAGTGCTAAATTCTGTACCCACAGGTCTAGTTGCCTAGGAGTTAATATACCAGCTTTTGATGTGTAAATCTTGTTCCTTAATTTAAAGCCATTGGTTAAATAAAAATGGTGCTGCCAATTATGGGAGGCATTAGAAATAGGAAAGTTTTGAGTTACCTGGTTCTGGGTAGCAGAGAGGAGAGAGAAGACACACAAAAAGGAGGAAGCCTCCATGAGAAGAGATGGACCATGAGCACATGGCCAGGAGAAACAGCAGGTATTAGCAGTATATCACTGGGGAAGTAGCCAGACCAGCAGTTTAAAAAGTAGGTTAGGGGTTACCATTCACCCCACCCCCCCCACACACCAGGTAATTGTCAAACCAAATAAAATAACTACAGTCTGGGTCTTATTCATTTGTAAGCTAGTGGGGATAAGATTAAATTGGTTTGACTACAGCCAGCTGTTAGCAGTTTGTGATGGTTGCATTGTCCTCTAGAGGGTAAGTAGTTCAGGTGGGGGTGGGGACAGGGAGGGTGACAGGCTAACCTAGGGATCAAGGAGCAGCCCTCCCTAAGGGGCCAGTCCCTGTTTTCCTGATTGGCCCATTTTCCTGGGACCTGCCTACATCTAGACGTGCAATTGAATGTCGTATGGGAGACTGTTTCTTTAATAGGTATATTATTATGATGTCTGTTCTCAGTTGTCAACTTGACTATATCTGGAATGAACTATAATACAGAAATGGAGAGCACACCTGATCCTGATCTTGAGCAGGAAGACAACATGTCTGATTCAGATCTTGAGGCTAAAAGACAGACTTTTGATCCAGATCTTGCGGTGACATGACACATGCTTCTGATCCAGATCGACATGTCTTTAACCCAGATCTTGAGGCACTGTAGCCATACTAATAAAGATCTATAATAAAAAGAAATTAAAGAAAAGCTTAGGTCCAGGTGTCATGGTACATGCCTTTAATCCCAGCACTTAGGAGACAGAGGCACAAACACCTCTGCGTTCAAGCCCACCTTGGTGTACAGGGCAAGTTCCAGAACAGCTAACCTTAGGTGGTGAAAGAAACCATTGAAAACAAAAAGCTGGTGAACTTGGGAACAAGGGGGCCATGTTCCACTTCCAGGCAGCAGCAGAACTTGGTAGCTTCTGCCACAAGTTCAGTTCCCAGGACCCACTTGGTGGCTCACAATTGCCTTAAACCCCTGTTTTAGGCAATATACTCCCACTTCTGAACTCTGCAGGTACCAGGTGTGTCCATGGCATACACACATGCAAGCAGGCAAACACTCACACACAAAAAGTAAAAAGTGAAATAAACTCTAAAAGAACTGGAAGGAAAGCTTCCTAGTGAAAATTTAACACCTACATAGAAGGGACATTACACTGTTATGTTCTGTTGTTTGACACTCTTCATGGGGAGGCATGGATGTCTATTCACTCAGATACAGAACTAACAGTAAACCAGACCAACTATGGCAGCAAGTCAAATCTGGTGAACCAATGAGTTTATTGGAGTTACTTACAGGAGTATGGATATGAGATTAGTTGGAGGAACATGGTTGATGCAAAGACAGCTATATCAACAAAACCCATCCCAGCAAAGGAAACTAGAATCTGAAGCTCTCTGTACAATATGTAGTCAGGACAACGTACAGGCTGGAAGTCCTTTTTTTCTTCAGCAAGCCTAACTACTTATAGAACTGTGGAAAGGAAGGGATCTTGTGAATCTGGGAAGTTTCAAGAACTTCCTGAAAGAAGTGGGTTGTTCAGTTTCTGCGTCTGAATGACTCTTCTCCAGGAATGCGTGTTTCAAGGCAGTGGAAATTGTTATCCAACAGCTGGCCACTCTACCACAGCCTTAGCATTTACAAGGATGGATAGTTGGATGTGCATCTCTTGGTCAAGCCTGCCAATCCAGGGGCTCCTGTGTCTGAAACATCCAGTATAGTAAAAAGAATATGTACTATGAAGCAGAGGAAACACCAAAATTCCTCTTCTGAAGACAGGCAGCCAAGCAGGTAAGTACTGATTGATCAGATGCTTAAAGACAGATACTATTCTGATTCTAGGCCATACTTTTTCTGGGGATAATCCTTCTTATATTGAAAAAGAGCATGATTACTTCCTTGGGTGAAATCATTCTTATGCATGCAAGAGCTAACACTAGCTGAACTTTTGTCCTGCTTTTCAACATTATAAATCCCTTTAAAAAAATCTCTCCTTTGACTCTTTTTATTACTTCACACTTTATTTCTATTCGATCTTATATTCCAACTCAGTCAAAACCCTGCAGCTTTTTCCTAGTCAATCAAAATGTTTCCCTTTAAATCTCATCCATCCTTGCTGTCTATGTGTTGACACTCGAGGCTGAGGTTATTCACAACCTCCACCAGCTCAGGAGTGGTCTTCAGGAAACACGTACTTAAAAGCAAACATGCTAGACTTAATATGCTAGGTTTACCAGAGTCTAGCATGGCTGTCCTCTTGAGAGGCTCCACCCAACAGCTGACTCATGGACCTTGGGGAATCTTATGGAAGAACAAGAGGAAGGATTGCAACCACCAACAGATAGGAACTCTACAGGAACACTAATAGAGTCAACTAACCTGAACCCTTGGGATCTCAAAGACTGAACCAAGAACCAACCATAACATGGGTTGGACCTAGGCTGCCCCAAAAATATATAGCAGATGTGCAGCTTGGTCTTCATGTGTGTCCTGGAAACTGGAGCTGGGGTTATCCCAAAAACTCTTGCTTGACTGTGGGATATATTCTTCTAGTTGGGCTGCGTTGTCTGGTCTCAATGGAAGATGTGCCTAACCTCACAAAGGCCTGATGTGCAATGATGAGGGAATACTGGGAGGGGGGAACCTGCTCAGAGAATAGAAGGGGGATTAGGAGAAGGTTTGTGGGAGGGGGTGACAGGGAGGGGTTTAGTAAGCTGGATGTCAAATGAATAAGTAAAAAAAAAAAACACACAAAAATATATAAATTTAAAAAAGGCAAGCATGTCTTTCCAATCCTCTTCTGAATGGATGACTATTGGTTCTGGAATAACACTTCAGTGTGCACATAAGGAATAGGGTACTATCCCATGAATGGTAACCTTATGCTTACTTTTGCCCATATAGTTTCCTGTGGGAAATTACAAAGCTACTAACCTTAAAGATATCCATAACAATTCTTTTCAAAACTACCTTTATTCTCTTGTTGTCTTTCATAGCTACCATCTCTGACTAATCTTATAAATGGTCTAGTTCATTCTTTCTGGGCAAGACCTACTCTAGGTGAACCCAATCCCCTTAACTACAAAAACCCACCAACAAAAGTTTCTTTTTCCTTACTCCATACAGTTTTATCTCCTCTTAGCTCTTATGGGATCCACAAAATTCCGAACAGAGACATTTTATATTTACAAAGACCAAGTAACAAACACAGTCAACAAACTAAAAGATTCATTCCATTGAGAGAGACTAATCTAGATGTTTTCGGGTAAACCCTGCAAGGTAAGCCTTGGGATTATAAACCTGTCATCTACACAGATCCAGTCATGGGATCTTATTAGAGTACATGACTTTACACAGACCTCAGGTTTCTACTCTTTATTTTTCTTAACTGAAAGTAAAACTAGCAGATTCTCATAGACAATGTTGGATTTGTGGGTGAAAGGCCTGTCTAATAATACCTTCTTTCTGGAGATATTTTGGGTACGTGATACTAGACCTTTACTCTGTTGGGGAAAATGCCTCTTTATTTTTCCTATATATAACAATGTCTACCTTTACAAGTATGTATCTTCTTTTATGTGCCACTTGGTAGAGTCTTGAGGAGATTATTTGGGGCTGGTAGTCTAGCCTGGGAGCAAGCTCACTGGAAATCCAACAACAGCTACCAACAGCGACAGCTAAGGCTGTTAGGGAAACAACACACAGCTCTGCCCAACTCCCAAGATAAAGTATACCATTTCAATCGAACTGGCCAAATCAATTCTATTAGGGAATGGTCCTTCGAAACAATGGGGCCTTAAGCATTTATTATGAAGCAAGGGAAAGCCTGGATATAATTTAAAGAACTTTGTTTCTATGTTGGAATGGGAATAGTCCAACACAATGTCCAAATTATCCTTTATGACACTAATGGGACAAAGAGCCTTGTGTTACTCCTTCTGGGCTCTATGCCAGAAAATATGGAACTTAGTAACTTTTTTCTCCATTTATACCTGTTCCATTCTCAGTTTTTCTTGAATTCATCTTCCCCATATCTGAGAAAAACACATACAGTTCTTTTTTTCCCAGGACTCAGCAACTCCAAATGGATTTGCCAAAAGCTTCAGGTCAGTTACACAAAGATACCCAGAGGCCTTCAAGACTCAAATCAACTGCCTTATCAGCTCAGCATCCCCACCCCTGCATCCCACTGTGCCCCCCCTCCAGGCCTTCCTGGCAAGGAAATCTCAAAGGCACATAACTCTATCTACTAGAATAATTTTTGCTTGTAAGAAGTCCAACTTAAGCCAGCATTTTGTACAAGGGCAGAGAGGGCAAGCCTGTCCTTGAAACAGCCTTTTAGGTACAATGGGGCATATATACATTATGGGACAAATGGTTTGTGTGCATGTAGATTCCCCAGAGTTATAACAGCCCAAATGTTAATTAAGAATTTCTGAATTTCCCCATCTAAACTCATATGAAAGAAGCTCTAAAAGAACAGGATCTCTGGAGGCATCCTTCACAGTGTGTCCCCCTTTACCTGTTTCTGTCTCTTCTAAACCTTTTTACTGTGTTTGCTTATGTTTCCTCTATTCTTAGATACGATCACCCAGAACCTATAACTCTAGCTGACTATGAGAGCTCTACAATACCATTCTCCCTTTGCTCCTTTGCTGTCATTTATTTATGGAAGTCAGAGGGTGATTTGTAGAGAATTTGTTTTCACCTTCCACAATGTGGGATCCAGGATGTGGGATCCAGGAAAACTCAAATTATCAGACTTGGCAGAGGTTGGCTTTAACTACTGAGCCATCCCACCTATTGCTATTGTTACTATTGTTGCTACTTTTAAAGTCTTGTTTTCCTGCTCACAGTGGGTGTTATGCACCTTTAGCCAAAGGGTTAAAATGGCAAAGGAGGCTGCATTAGTCAGGCTTTCTATCCCTGTGAGTAAACACTATGACAAAAGTGACTTAGAAGGCCTACACTTCATGATCATAATCTATCATTGAGGGCAGAAACACAATGCAGGACAGGAACTAGGAGGCAGGAACTGAATCATTAACCACAGAGACCTGTTGTTGACTGGCTTGTTCTTCCTGACTTGCTCAGCCTGCTGTCTTATACTGTCCAGGACCACCTGTTAAGGGGTAGCACCTTTCAAAATTGGTCTGGGCCCTCCCATAACAATCATTAATCATGATTCAATAAAATGCACTACAGCCTTACATATAGGACAATCTTGTCGTATGGAGCCATTTTCTTAATCGCAGTTCCCTCCTCTCAGGTGACTCTATCCTATGCCAAGTTGACAAGAAACTAGTCAGTTCAGAGGCAGAAATAGTATGAGGACAAATGTAAATAAACGCTTTTCATCTTATTCCTGTCAGCCTACTAGACATCCACAGGCGAACCCAAGAGGAAAGTTTCCTTCAGGACCTTGAAAGTTAATCTAGGCAACTGTGATCAAAGCCCTCACAGAAGAGAGTGAGTTAATTACAACAAAGCAAAGAGAGATTAACAACACATGTGTCGTTTGTGCAGCCTCAAAAATTTCTCATTTTTACTGGGACACTAGAGAGAGCTTATTCAGGGTTTTCTTGGTAAGAAATCCCTTCTGCTTGGCCCATTGGAACAGTCATCGGGTCTTACAAAATCAAATATTTTCTGGCTCTAGAATTGAAAAGAAGCCTAGTTAAGATCCTTTAATAAAATAGTTGCAACTTTTTTTTCCTTTGATACACTGCACAATGTTTAAGTGGCATTTCACCCAGCAGAGGAAAGTAATAAAAACAGCTAAATTTCAATTTAGACAACTGTGGAATGAGCTCACAAATATGATGTAAATATAATGTTAACCAAAGAGTGAAGTTAAAAATAGTCTACTTGTGGTCTTCATTTTAGATGGTGTCCACTCGCCTTGCCACTCCTGAGATGGCCACAGAGGTTGCCAAGGTGCCGGTCAGCTTCTGTTTCTTTATCTAGGCACACAGAGTATAGAACATTTGTGAGAAATCATGAACATAGAAAAACATAAAAACAAGTAAGATTTCTCTTCTCTGCAGTGTGGTTACATAGTCCAGCTGCTGAAACTCCTCCTCCCCTGACCTCCTGACCTTGAATTGCAGGCACAGGACACCACACCAGCTGGTTTTGCTTTCTAAATGCTCGCTCCACTCCTGACAGGACATTTTCAGTGTTCACCTACCAGCAAGGCTCCATTTCTTTACAAACACCAACTGAACATCCTACTGTGCAATTGTGACTCTGTACAGTCAGAGTCAGTGCTGACTCCACACAATCAGGTATAAAAGCCCCCAAGACCAGCTCTCACTGAAGTCCAGGCTGGTTCTAAATCAACTGGCTATCATTGAGTGCTTCCCACAATCCCTTGCTCAGAATCTCCAAGTTGTTAAAATGGTGGTCTTGGCCCAGTGAACATATGCTTCTTAATTTCCTGTCAACGATACTACAAACGATCTCTAGGGACAGGTGGGTACAGGGAGAGTCTGGAGTTTTCATTCTCTTCTGGGCATACGGACTCCTAGTATGCCCATGTATTTCCCAACTCAGAAACTATGAACCCCGTCGTTTAGGATTTTTACGAAGTTTCTGTTATGGTGGAAAGATTGGTTAGATGGTCAGGAACTCCCTGGAAGTCTCTAAGTGGAGGTGGACGTTGTGCCTAATCACTTGGTCTGTTCCTCCTACCCCCAACCCAAACTACCCAGGGGCTTCCAGCCGTCAGCCATCTCTTGAGCAGGCAAATAGAAATGCTTCCTTATTCTAAAGATCTCAAAGGACTTAGACATTCTTGTATTAGGAACCTGGGAATAAAACCAAATCCTATAACAAAAGATTCTCTTTTCAGCTTCCTCCTGCCCCCAGCCCTTTCAGTAAGAAATGACAAAAGCTTTCGAAGTCAATTTTTGAACTTCAAGCAGTGACCGAATATATATTTCTTACAATGTCGGTCATTTATCAGTTCTTTTGTGGTGCATGGTCTTCTGTGTCTATATGAGATATGTAGATAAAATTTACCTAATTATCATAATGTAGATAAACTTACATAATAAAGAATCTCTACCTTATTCATTATTTTTTAATTTAAATTTTATTTTACCCTATTCTATGTATTGTGTGCAAGTGTATGTGCATGTAGTGTGTGTGTGGGTATGCAGGCACACATATGTTAATGTACACATGACAAGACACTCATATGCAGACAATCAATCTGTGGGAGTTATTTTTTCCTTCCATCCCAGGTTCTGACTGTTCAAGTCAGGGCATCGGGCTCCGGTGATAGGCATTTGCTTTTTTCCACTAAGCTATTCTCACCTGCTCCCTTCTTAAAAATTTCAGGCCATGCAATTTTTAAGAGTGACTAAAAATTCTACATAAAGAGCTTTATGTTTCTATTCAGCTAAATGTCTGAAGAAGTGACTTGCTTTTGAATATTTAACCTGACTTTGATCTAGCATATCACAGTCTCTATTCACTATTTAAAGGCTAATGCCAAAAGAAAAATTCTCAGAAATAGGCAGAGAAAATAAAAAAACAAAAACAAACAAACAAAAAAAAAAACAAAAAAAAAACAAAACAAAAAAAACCAAAAAAACAAAACAAAACAAACAAACAAACAAACAAACAAAAAAAACGCTGCATGTGTTTCTTATAAAAGGGTTACTGCCTCCTGGCTCCTGCCTTCTTTTCACCAAACTTATGATCCTTGAGCAAAAGACTAGTTAAATAATCAGGAGACTTAGGAGATTCCTTCCTTTCCTTTCAAAGAAAAGCAGTCAGGACATAGAAGGGCCCATGTTTCAGGATGTGAAATGAAAAGAGCTCAGGGAATGTCAGGGGGTTGCTAAGAGGCCAGGAAAACAATAGGTCTATTGAGGGTTGGCCAGAGCCTCCCAACCACCCATCGATCATTCATCCATGCAGATGCACTACCATAATGAGAAAAGTAAAAAGGAGCCGCTGTGAACTACTTGGGGGATGAGTCAGCCATGAAGATAATAAGCTCACACACAAGGTGTTATTTCTGTATGTTTTCAAAGCTCTTTATTAGCCCCCCAGTCCCACCTCACCCCAAACCTCTACCACCCAAACCTGTGTCTTTTCTTATTGCAAAGTGTCCTGGTTGGGGCTCTGAGTCGGGGGGGGGGGGGGGGGGGGGGGGGGGGGGGGGGGGGCAGGAGGAGGACAATCTGCATGGAAATCCAGCTTGCTTGTGGGAAGAAACCTTTTACACAAGCCTTCCCAGCATGCTCCACTGCTGTTCATTTGTTTCTGTTTAACTTCTTCCAATCCATGTTCCTTCTCCTTTGTTAACAGGAACCCTCACCTCCCTGTTTGAATTCAAAATCTCCTACTTGAGCTGCCCAAATAGAGACAGCACTGAAATCGATGTTTCTCTTAAATGCAACACCAAGGTTACCAGGCTGCGTACAATGGCTATTTATCTCACTTACTGAGAAATGTGTGTCTCACTGTGTTACTTTAAATGCATTTGCTATAGAATGCAGTTTTGGATCTCCCCTGGACTTGGAATGTGATGTGTGTTGCGTGGGCTTCATTACCAAACGACAATCCAGAATTTTCACTTCCAAAGCACACCTGGGACTGTGGAGCTGTAATCAACAATTCTTCTTCAAGGGTAGAGATGAATTTGTTCAGCTGCTGGGGGAATCTGGGTTACACTTAAACAACCTGGTGCTATAATGAGGTACGCCAGACACGCACAGGGGGAAAATTGGAAAACTGGTGGTTTAGATCCTAGGGTAATGGCAGAGTCATGTTGCGGCAGGTCATCAGACCAATTTGCACAATAAAACTGTAGGAACACTCAACACCAAAATGGCCAGGATAAGTGACCCCTAAGTGACCTTTGCTCCTTTATTATCGTATCTCTATATCATTAGACTCGGCAGATGCCAGGCCACTTGCAGAAATCCCTTCTAAAGACAGAAACATGGGGCAAATCCTAGTCCGACTCTTGAAATCTCCACACCTTCTATTCCATCCCCACCCCTACCAAAACTCCTGACCAACCCTTTCCTCCATTAGAGTTTGCTCTAGAATAAGATACCCAGGGGCTGGGGAGATGGCTCAGCGGTTAAGAGCACTGATTGCCCTTCCAGAGGTCCTGAGTTCAATTCCCAGCAACCATATGTGTTAGGATTCTGTCAACCTCACCCTCCAGTTCCTGGGAATAGCCAGGTATGCTCTGCCCCAGTGACCTGACACTATTAAAGGGGCTGCTTGCCCCTCCTCTCTCTCTTGCTCTCCCCCCTTACCCTCCTCTTCCCCTTCCCTTTCCCCTTCTCCTGGTGCTCATGGCTGGCCTCTACTTCTCTATTCCTCTTTTTTCTCTCTCTCCGCCTCTACTACCCTCTTAACTCTCCCATGACCTGAATAAACTCTGTACTATACCATCATGTGGCTGGTCCCTCAGGGGGAAGAGATTCCCAACATGTATGCCCCCCCCCCCAGAGGCATCTCCCTTGCTTCCAGGCCTCGCTGCACCTCCACGGGCCCCCGACTCTCGTCATCCTTTTCCTAACATTGGTGCTGAAACCCGGGACGTCATCTTTTAACAACATTGGTACCTCCACCGCCCCCCCCCCCCCCCCCGTGACTTGTGACTTTTAACAACAGGAGTTCCTGCTCTGTCTGCTGATGGTTAGGCAATACTCAGATCTCAGTCCTCAGTCTTTATTAGTTTATATGTGTGAGTGGTTTGCCAGCATGGATGTTTGTACACTGCATGCCTGCCAGGACCTGTGGAGACAAGAAAAGGTGTCAAATCCCCTCAAAGTGGAGTTACATATGGCTGTGGGCTGCTGTGTAGGTACCAGGAATTGGACCCAGGTCCTCTGAAAGGGCAGCCAGTGATCTTAACTGCTGAGCTTCCTCTCTTACTTTTAACCATAACAATATGCCTATTATTATTTTTCTTGTCATTTATTCCTGCCAGAATGACCTCCTCTGAAATCATTTTCATCAAGAATTCTCATGTCATGATTTACCATCAGAATTTGAATAATGTTTCTTCATGTTGCCTTCCACTTCCCTCCCTGCCCTTTTCTTCTGAGAAGGGTCTTAACTGTGTTGCCTAGGCAGGGCTCAGGCTCTGTTTGAGCAGTGGTCCTGCCGGGACCTCCTGAAGAGTTGATGCTGCAACCTTAGTCACATTTCCAGTATTTCTTAGTAAGGATTATATACCGTTTTAAGGAACATATCATTTTATTAAAACATACCAACAAATTCATACAATATTTAAAATGAGAGCAACAAAGGTATCATGTCTTACGAAAAGCTAAATGTACAGAACTAACAGTGGCCATCATGAAAAGTGAAGACACGGGGCTGGAGAGATGGCTCAGTGGTTAAGAGCAATGACTGTTCTTCCAGAGGTCCTGAGTGCAAATCCCAGAAACCACATGGTAGCTCACAACCATCTGTAATGGGGTCTGATGTCCTCTTCTGGTGTGTCTGAAGACAGCTACAGTGTACTCATATAAAATAAATAAATATTAAAAAGGAAAAAAGAAAGAAAGAAAAAAAAGGTGAAGATTCTTACACTGCTAGTGGGAAGGTACAGGTCACTCCTTGTTGGAACAGCTTGTGAACCTCCAGACCTAAATGTGTGTGAGGGCACCAAAAGTGGGGTGATGTGATGATGTAAAGGCATCACAGCTTTTTAATAGTCTATACATTTCTATTTAACAACCATAAGCTTCCTTAAGTACACAGGAGAGCAGGCCTTCGAGAGAGAACGCTATGCTTAGATACCTGAACCAGTTTGTATATATGCCATACTCTTATGTTAGTTTTTATCTTCAATGACATATGAAAGATCTAAAATCAAATTGGCTGTCTCTACAGCCGCCTGCAGGCCACTCAGCTTGGCAGTGAAACAGTCCACAGTCAGGCTGCTGGCTGAGCCCACTGCTGCCTGTGGAAGGCAGGTGTGTGGTGCAAACGGACGGTACGTGCCTCTCAGGACAGACCAGCTGAGCTCTTCCTGGCTCTTATGCAAACCACAGCCACACCGTGACAGCGTATCTGGCCAGTTGCTGACAGAAGCAGAATCTGCTTGACATGACCAAAAGTGTCCATACTTCATGTCAATGAGGATTTCTCCACCATCGTGTTCCAGAGAGCCAGCAACGGACTGCAGAGCACTGCAGAATGCTTCAGCAGCAGTGTGGAGCTCTGCCTGAGAACACCCATCATCTCTGACAAGGACTCCTACCTCGTTATGAACCTAAAGAAGACCAGTGAAAACATACATGTTAATTAACATAAAAATGTGCAGAGGAATTTTAATCCAGCACCATGGATGCTCTGACAAGGGATCACATCGAAAGACCTTCCTCATCTGTATGATCTAGCTAGAATGCAGACGTGCCATGAATTACACTATGATCTGGAATACTGACATGCCCTTAGCATACACCTTTAATCCCTAACAATGAAAGTAAAGTTAGTTAGCAGAAGGAATCAGCCATGTCTGGAAGCAACAACTAATTGAGGGGCAGACAAAGTGATGACTCAGAGAGAGATTTGACAGAATGTGTCAAGAGATGGGATATGCCCAACTCACATGAAAATAACACACGAAAGAGAGCCTATTAGGAGGGAGGGGTAGGGGGACAGAAGGGGGTACGGTGTGTGTGCATGTGTGTTTGTGTGTGTGTGTATGTGACAGTTTTACACAGACAGGTTGAAAAAAGAACAAGCTAGACCCAGGCAAAGACAGAACAAGCCAGAAAGTGAGAAAGACCTATAAGATTAGAACATACTGCCAGTGTTAGTTAGTATGAAGCCAAGCAGAGCAATTTGGACAGAAGCTGAGAGATTCCAGACTGAATCAGTTAGCTCAGAAGATTAGATTGTATAGTGGATAGAAGCTTCCAGGCCTAGGTCTTAGTTAGAACAGAGAAAGAAACATTCTGGGCTTGACCCAAGCCATGTATTTGCATAGCTTGGGTACAGCTCTCCTCTCATCCTTTCATCTTAGGAAAGGAAGGCAACATTTACAAAAATGCTTCAGAAGAATAGGATATTGAACAAAACCCTGTTCATAAAGTCTATGACCTTTACTACTCAGGGTTTAGCCACAATGCTGGTTGGTTTGTATGTGTCAACTGCTAGGCTATAAACCATGACATGATTAGCCAGAACAAAAGTGTGTGTTTCCAGTCCTGTGACCAGAATGACGGGATTAAACCTTTCATCATCTTATTCTAAATGGCTATCCAGTGGTCACTCCTAACTATATAAAGGACAATTATATCACTTAAAAACAAACAATGCACCCCAAGCAACACTGCTAAAGGTAAGCACTTATTGTATCAGTTAAATGTTTGAATCTGTTTAAAATGATATTGCCCTTTAGTTTTGAGCATTAGAATATCAGATGCTGCAGAATTTCAGAATTCCCGATAACAGATAACAGAATGTCAGCTTTAACATGCCTTACATATAGACAATGCTCAAAGAACATGATCATTTGTTAGATTAGCTTCATAATAACGACCACAATCAATTTAGCACCTTGTATTTGTAAGTATTACATTCTTGAATCAACCATATTATCTGAGTTTTGAAAGGCTAAGTATAAAAGGTTCCTAGGATATTATGATTTGGCCATTGTCTCACAAAACAAAAATTGTTGAACATTCAGATAATGTACAGAGGATGTTGAGCTTACCTTGTGTCTGACATATGCAGCCAAGTGTGTTTCTGTGCAGCCACCTCCCAGTAAAACCCACGGTTCTTTGATTGTTAACTGCAAGACATGCATTGCTGTTTGGCATGTGAGCTAAGGAAAAAAACAGATTAAAATTGGGATCTTGCGCTAGTACACGAACCACACCACGTGCTCATAGCAACTTCAATCGTGAACTCAGAGCTAGACTTTTGACTTTTCAACTCTCTCTCTCTCTCTCTCTCTCTCTCTCTCTCTCTCTGTGGTGAGAGAAGGGCAGGCTGGGGCACATAAGTAGAGGTGGGGGACAATCTCTACTATGTAGGTTCCACTAATTGAACCCAAGTGATCTAGCTTGGCGGTAGGTGCCTAGATTTTTTTCTTTTAACTTAAAACTGTTATGTTTATCCTGTGTGTATGGAGGTCACTGTGCACATGTGCTATGGTACAAATGTAGAGGTCAGAGGACAACTTGTGGCAGTCAGTTCTCTTCCTGCTTCATGTGACTCCTGGGAACTGTATCAGGTCACCAGTCCTGGTATTCAGTGCTTTTGCCCACTACGGTGTCTCAGAGGTGTGAAGGCACAGATTTTAATTTACAAAGAACAAAATCTATCTTATCTAAGTTGTAATGTGACTAATTCCCATTTTCAATGAGTACAAAATGAAGAGGCACAATGGTCGGCTTTCCTGAACTTAGATTAATATCTTCTTTCCATCTCCTTTGCTCACAGACATATGGCTTAAAAATATCTGCCTTAATGAGGTTTGCGGGCGTTTCCCTAAAAATCAAAGTCTTAATAAGCTGTATAAATGTTATGCAATTGGAAACATTGTCTTTAGAAATGATAGTGAGTACTGACTAATAAGTAAAAAAAAAACACAGAAATCTCTTATTTTCTAAGGATGAATCTTAAACAATATGTGAATTTTTAAACTCTTGATCAATTTTTTTATGTTGTCAGTTCCTTTATATAAAAGGTACAGAAAACAATAAACTCTACTAAGAAGTGGGTGATGGGCGATGGTTAGGAAACCCACTTTCCGACTGAATTACTCATACACATTAGCAGCCAGCTGAATCAGCTTACTCAAGCCTTTGCCCCTCCTCTGCCCTCCTTCGGTACTGGGATTGGAGATTGTACGTACCAAGCATAGGCTTTACCTTTGAGCCACATCTCCTTCTGTCCCTTTCAGCCTTGCTATTTATAACACCATGAAAATTATGGAAAAATGTGAAAAACCCAAACAAAGAACACCGACCTCAAGCTGCAGACCCATTGGATGGTTCAGCCCTGTTGTAGGCCTTGGGATCCACCTACCTTCAGCTCCTCCCAGGCGGTGTCATTTCTGCTGCCCAGAAGCAAGCTGCAGATGGTCCCCTCATTAGGAAGAAGATGAAGAAAATGTTTGGAACCAAAGCTTGCAGAGCACACATTTTTCACACTTCCGTACATAGTAGAAACTATTGGGTTTAGGGAACCAATAGGCGTTGCTCCTATTTTTGTAAAGTATAAAAAAGTATAAACAAAGATGGGACGTTTAAAACAAATATCCACAAACATTAACTCACAGCTAGGATAAGGGCTCCCACCAAAGCTTATTAAAAATATGAAATATAGGATAAAATGTATCTTCTTAGATCTCTGAAATTTACATTCTAGTATTTAAACGTTATATTCTTCTTCTTCCTCCTCCTCTTTTCTTTTTGACATGGTATTTTGCCAGGTAGTCCTGGCTGGCCTGGCATTCACCATGTAGACCAAGGTGAATGTGCAATAATCCTCTTGTTTCGGGATTTTGAATGCTGGAATTACAAATGTACACGGGGCCATCTTTGCTTGTTTGGGCTATTTTTGTTTATGGATTTGTCATAGTTACTTTTCCATTGTTGTAACAAAACACTCCATCAAAAGCAGCTTAAGGGGGGAAAGGGTTATTCTGGAACACAGTTCATTACAGTAGAGAGGTTACAGAAGCAGGAGCTTGAAGCAGCAGTTCCTGTAGTCAGGTACCAGATGTATGTGTGTATGCCAGTGCCTCATCTGCCTTCTCAGCTTCACACTGTCTAGGATTTCTTGCCCAGGGACTAATGCTATCCATCCTGGAGTCAGGACTTTCCGGGTCAATAAAAGTAACTGGGTAGATCGGTATTATTTGTTCACTTAACCGTGTGTGTATGTGTTCGAGTGTGTTGCTAGGAATTAGACGCAGCCATGCCAATGTTAGGTAGATGCCCTGCCACTGAGCTACATTCCTAGTCTTACAGTCAGTCCTACCTGAACATCTGTTAAAAGCTATTTTGTATTTTCCGGAAAAGGCACAGGAAAAAAAATATTTTTAGGAAGTCCAGGATCCCTGAAAGCCTATTTGGAGTTAAATAAACACACACCCCATTAAGGACCTCATGAATTTTGAAATAGGGTGGGAAAAGTCTTTTTTAAAAGAAGCCATTTAGCTCTTCGGTCACTGTTCCTGGAGCTACTCCCTACTTTGCCTAGGAGTTTAAAAAAAAAAAAAAATCTAAATAGGTATGCAAATTCCAAATAAAGGTAATTTGAATATTTGCAAAATCTCTAAAGGTAGTTAAGCTATATAACACTAACTTTTATAATAAGTAACACTTAACATTTGAATATCAAAACTATAACTTGTAGCAATTCACTTTTTTTTTAATGTCCTGGCTGTCCTTGAGCTTGCTAGTAGGGAAGGGAGAGGCTCTTGATAACCCTGTCTCTTCCTCACAAGTGGTGGAACTGGGTAGGTGCTACCATGTCCAAATACCAGAAACCTTTAGGAGTTGGAATCTTCATTTTATGATCTAGGTATCTGAGTTAATTAACATTTGGAACAGTGCTGAAACCAGTGTCCATTTACAGCACTGGTGCTATGGGAAAACAAACATTCCACATTTTAACTTACAGATCCAGAATACCCAGTGTACTGGGTGAAGCTGGATAAGAGCCAGACTAACACAAACTCATCTGTCCTACAACGTAACAAAATGAAGTCCAAGTAGTTATTTGCATGTTCTTAGGAACTTTCATTTTGATAGTTATTAGATGACAGTATCCTGTGTTTGGCATACATGGTTTTTAGTGAACTTTAATTAGTTCAGTGGGTTGTAACTCACAAGGCAGGTATGACAGCATGTGGTCAGGACTTTATAACTTGCCCCAAACATAGATGAACCTTGTTAAACAGAAGGCAACTACTGAAATCGATACGAACATAACTGATGATTTCTGACCGTTAGTCAGTACAGTTTCAGGGACATTGATGAGAAGTCACTCACATCAGGAACTCTTCAACTTACTTCTGTCCTAACCATGTATGTGTGCTCTGCCTGCTGAGTTTGTGACTATTATTCTACTTATCAAGTCACCAAATAATTTTAAAGGCCTGAGGGTCAGGCTTATTATTAGCCCTGATAGTAAAGGGTGTCCTTTGATCTCAAGAAGCCAGGTATAAATATTCCTGGTAAATGTCAAGTATTATATGGATTACCCTCACCCCCAATTAGGAACAACTCTTTGGACATAAGTACAGAAACTTCTTGGGAGTTATGATAAACTTGAAAAAAATGAAAATGAAGTATCCCAGCCAGAAAAAAAATCATCTGAATGGAAAAGAATTTAAAAGCTTTGTCAATTTTAAAATTGTGCATTCAACATTTATGTTAGACTTCTCAACTGCCTGTAAAATGAGGGTTAGATCATAATAGACTACACCTGAGACTGGAAATGGCTGCCATCATCCTAGTTTTTAGTAACTGGGTAATGGGATCTTTTCCAGAAACATTTTTTTCCTGCAGAAATGAGACAAATGCTGTAAGGGTGATGGGTTCTAAAAGATTTTACAGTATTAACTGTGACACAAACCAAACCTCCCTCCTCAGAAAGGGTGATGCATTAACTTTAATGGGCAGAAGCCAGGAGAACCTTTTACCTGTCACTTTGCTCAGAGGATCCATCAGAGTCACTCCAACTCTGTCGATGGCAATAATGTGATGCTCATTGAGGAACTGCTTCAAAGATGGGTGCATTACTTTTTGGCACAGGACAAGATCTACATGGTCACTGACTAGCTGCCTACCTAGATTAAGCAACTGCTCTAAAACTGCATTCTCAAGGGATACTTTGTAATGGACCACCACAGTTCCTTCTCCAGCATTAGAAAAATCTCCAGATAAAGACACACAGAAGAGTGCCACCCTAAGGGGACTTGAGTTTTGGGTGGGTAATAATCTCCTTAACTGAACTTCTGATGCTTCAACGAGTAGTCCAGGTAATACAGTAGAATCTGTAACTCCTCGCCCCTTTAAGGGAACAATTATACTCTTCCCTAAAACCATTCGTTCTTCTGCACTTTCTGGAATTATAAGCAAAAAGGCTTTCAAAATCAAAGCACCTATGTGATCTTTTTCCTTTCTGGTGAGCAGACAGGCTGGTTTGCTTGTTAAGATACTGTGTATCAAGCTGAGGAAAATATGTGTACTTTTGAAGTCAACTGGGATTCGACAAGGACAGGCTTCGGACTTGAGATAACTGGTGCAGAGACTCAAGAGGTATTTATTTAACTTAATAGCAGTTGTGGAAGTCAAACCTATTCTCTGGATATTTTCAATCAAGGTGCAGCACAGAATGGCTGTGAATAAGCCACAGTCACTGAAGCAGGACACATGATTCTGCACAGACGATGTCAGGACCTTTAATACAGGATGGGTGACTGAGAGGTTTCGAAGCAGGGCTGAGGACTGAGAGGTCGTACACACACAACCTCCCAATCCATTGTGCAGCTGCTTCAGCCTCCCTGAAGGGCCATAGCATGAGGCTACGATTCCTTTCAGGACAGAAAGTGTAGACCTGACTCTCTCACTTGTCAATGGTTCAGCTTTACACAGCGATGGCTTCTTAGCTTCTAAACGAGACATCCTGCTTCAGGCATAACTCGTGAGGCCCCTTTAGTTTGCTCACAGGATTTTCACTTTATTGCACTGTCCTGTGTTTGAACATTAAACACAACTCTCCGTGTATGAAAGTCTGCACATGCAGCATTACCAGCTACAAAACCAAGTGGTTTTCAGACAATAACCAGCACAGATTAATTTAATGACATTAACAATCTCAAGTATTTATTTTGCTTCATTCTTCAATATTCTTTTGTTTGTCTCTGGACTGAGACCTCACAGACTCTTTCGCAGCTCTCTGTATTAAGTATGTTCCAAGATGGACGCCTATGAAAGTCACACCAGCCACAAGAAGCCAGTTCTTTCTAATCCAACTGGTGTTTTTCATGTCTTCTTTTATTATTAAGTTCAGATTCAAAGTAGCTTCTTTCTATAAGAAATTAAAAATTTTTAGAATAATTCTAAAAATATTTTATAGGCAGCAAGTTTAGTAATTTCAGTACTCTTATCCATTTTTAGAAAAAGAATCTTAACTGTCACAAGCCTACTGGAAGAGAGAAATGGAACCCAAATGGAACCTTTGCTTCTAGAAAACAAATGGCACATTAGAAAACTAAGGCTTTTTAACCCTTACTGACCAGTGTTCATGATATTAGAAGGAACTCGCACAATACTAGAAGATAAAGGTAAACACCAACCCAGCTACAAACCCTTTGACCTGCAACCATGCGAGTAAGCAAACACTACACGACTGGAGTTTAGGTCCATTTCATGAACCCATGCCTAACACTGCCAAAATGGTTAATAACCTGAAAATAGCTAGATACTGAACCTCAAAGAAAACCCAGTTATGCTGTTCAGAGATCATGGCAATGACTCCTACCGACATTCTGTTATATTAATAGATTAGAATCTTGTTCAGCCATCATCAGAGAAGCTTCCTACTATAGTAGGCAAGGACTTACAGACTCACAAGTGGAAAATGAGACTTAGAACACTCAATCCTAAACGGGAAGTCTTCATCAACCTCCTCCCCCTTAGGACTTAGGGAACCATGTGGAAGAGGAAGTAGAAAGAGTGTAAGAGCTGGAGGATATGGGTAACTAAGGAAAATATCTTCTGGACATAGCAGTACTGGCACACACGTAAACTCACAGCATCTGTGGCATCTGCACAGGACCTGCAGAAATGGAGTTCCAGCACTAAGGAGGAGCAGATATAAGCTCCCATTCCTAACCCAGAAGCTACCTCCAATGACAACAGCTTTTAAAGGAAAAACTAGATTTCTCCAAGAGGGCAACGCCCCACACTTGAGGACAGGTCCCATGAGCAGATGGTCAACATAAAAAGAATTCACTGGTGTGTGTGTGTGAATTTTTTTTTTTTTTTTTGTCTCACATTGCATTTTAGGAACACTTTATTGGTCTTTTACTTTATGGCTTCTTTGAGGTTTTCTGGGTTTTGTTTATGTCTCTGCATGTATGTTTCTTGTTCATTGTTTGTTTAGTTTATTCTTTTTTTTCCTGTTTGGAGGGAGGGAGGGAGGGAGGGAGGGAGGGAGAGAGAGAGAGAGAGAGAGAGAGAGAGAGAGAGAGAGAGAGAGAGAGAAGGCCTTGAGTTAAAGGTAAGGAGGATCTGGGAGAGGAAACTATGATCATAATATGTTGTATAAAAAATTATTTTTCAATTAGGAAAAAAAATGCCAACAACTAAAATAAAACACCAAAGGCCTTGTTCTCCCAGGACGTTACAAACAAATAACCAAAACCAAAACCCACCACACTTCTTATTTATTTGGTGTAATTACTTTGAAATTGTGCTTGAACAGGACTGTATTTAGACCCAGTCCTGTTTGTACAGAACACGACAGCAAGATAGCTATGAGGGTTAAAGATGTCAGCCGGAGATACACACACACACACACACACACACACACACACAGACACACACAGACACACAGGAAAGAGAGACAGACAGAGAGGTCTACAGATACTAACAAACTGCAAGCAACCACCCTCACCCACAGAGAACCACCAACCCCACCTCCTGGGGCTCTGGGACTCACTGCTTTGAGAAGTTCCCAGAATTCCAAACATCACACAGCTGCAGACTCTGTCTGCCTCAGGAGGCAGACCCTAGCTGCTGCAGGACAGTCAGAAGCAGCCCATAGCTCCACACATGAAATCAAAAAGAAAGCACTTTCTTATACTGTTTCTGTGTTTTTAAAAGAAATCAAAATCCCAGAATTGCCACTACACAATGTTTTGCTTTTTAAAACTTTTCAAATTTTGGAATTATGGATGATGGATTAGAGACTGAATTATATAACAACATCCTCTTGAATCCAGTGACTTCTACTCATAGAAAATTATTAACTACAAATATGCCTACTTGTCTTTTAAAATAATGGGCTCAGGATATATCTTAACAAAAAATAAATAGTTTAGTCTTTTTCTTTCTAGAGCACTATAAAATTAAGTTCCAATCCCGGGAAATAACGCGAGGTGGATCAGATGTCATGGACTTACCTGGACACGGCAGGCCTGCTACTTCTCCTAGGTCTGGCTCTTTGGTGGACTGGCAAGACCCAGACTGTCCAGCTCAGTGCTATCGTCTTTAGGGATTTGGAAGACAGGGCTGCTTTTGATTCTGTGCCATCCCAAGTGTATGAATCCGATTAAAGGTACCATAACAATCAGAACTTTGTACTCTCTCCAGAGGTTCTGAAAGCTCATAGTCTGTTGGCATCAGTATATCTAAAGATTAAAGGGGAAAATTAAAATTAAACAAACCCCAAACACAAATGGTCTCAAATCATGCCAACAGACACAAACAGTATATATACTGTATTTCAATAAAAACTCACTTAAAAGTTGGAGAGATGGTTCAGTGGTTAAGAGCCCTTGCTTTTCTTACAGAGGACCTGGGTTTGGTACCTAGCAACCAGAAAAACAGCTTACAACCATCTGTAACTCCAATTCTAGGGGATACACACCTACGCACCCAGGTCTCTGCTGATAACAAGAGTACATATAGTATGAAGACATATAATAAAGACAGCTATTAATATATACATTTAAAAAATAAGTTGACTATAAGGATATTTTTCAGGCTGGCTAGTGGTGGTGCACAGTTTTAATCCCAGCATTTAGGAGGCAGAGGCAGGCAAATCTGAGTTCAAGGCTAGTATAGTCTACATAGTGAGCTCAAGGACAGCCAGGGATATGCAGAGAAACCTTGTCTAGAAAAAAATGAAAACAAAACAAAGAAAAAAAAAGATATTTTCAAAAGTGAAGAATGAGCTTCTACGTGGGAGCACTGACCTTGGATTTCTACAATGTGATGAAGATGAATTCCTCACCACCTGTGGGGACATTTGTCAGAGATAATCGAGCCTAGTGCAGCACACTCCATGCTCTGGGCCTGTCAGATTCCAGTGGGGGACCATCATCTCATGCTCCCTGTCCTAAGTCACAGCACAAGTGTCTATGTACCACCCATCCTGCTTAGATTACCTACATTAATGAACAAACATACCTCCACCTTGGTATGCTTTTGGGCAACCATACATATGGGCCACTGTACCCGCTGGTTTTGTGTCAACTTGACACAAGCTGGTGCTATCACAGAGAAAGGAGCCTCAGTTGAGAAAATGCCTCCATGAGATCCAGCTGTAAGGCATTTTCTCAACTAGTGATCAAGGGGGAAGGGCCCAGCCTATTGTGGGTGGAGCCATTCCTGGGCTGGTAGACCTGGGTTCTATAAGAAAGAAAGCTGAGCAAGCCAGGGGAAGCAAGCCAGTAAGTAACATCCCTCCATGGCCTCTGCATCAGCTCCTGCTTCCTAACCTGCTTGAGTTCCAGTCCTGACTTCCTTTGGTGATAAACAGCAATGTGGAAGTGTAAGCTGAGTAAACCCTTTCCTCCCCAACTTGCTTCTTGGTCATGATGATTTGTGCAGGAACAGAAGCCCTGACTAGGACAGCCACCCAAGGACAACAATGAGACACATACATTAGACCACAAGCATTTTAAAAATCGGCTTCTTATCTATGACGGCAACTCTCCCCTTTTCACTTCAGCACTGGGAGATTTTATCTCTTCAATTTTCCAGTAAGACTTTCCTCAGGTTTTCTGTGATTGTTATATTCCCAAGCCAAAAGAAAATGCCTTGGTGGCAGAAAGACAGTAAAGTGGAAAGAGAAGAGGCAATTATGTGTCCTAGAAATCCCAGACACTGTATCAGGGTCTAGATATCAGATTACTTTGTCCCTATAATAGTGCCAGTTAAAACTATTGTTTTATTGTTTTCTAACATTTTGAATATAGTTTGTTTTTTTGTTTTTTTAAGAGATTCTTATTTTGCCTGTGAGGTTTCCTGTGCGCCATCTGCTGGTATTCTGGGCAGTGTGAAGAGTTGTTCTTTCTGCTTAAAATATAAGAAAAACCAAACACTCTGAAGAGATCCTCAGCTGGGGTGTTAGAATTAACTGACCCAGCTCTTATGCTTGGCATGTCTGATACTCATTATTACTCTGTCTTTAGTGAAAATGTTGGTCTTGGATAGTTGTCAATTCCAATCACTGACTTGAACAGCTCATTTAAAGACACAGTCCTTGTGAAAACAGTTCTTGTTATTTTCAATTTAAGCAACAGTTCAAGTCTGGTCTTCACTGTAGACACCAGGCACACTGAAAAATGGCTAGAAGAGAGGATCCTCAAGGTTTTCACCATAAAGAAAGAACCTTTGAAGAAATAGCTATGTATAATGGGACTTCACCATTATGCAACATGTGGTGCCTTTTATGTACAGTTTTAAAGGAAAGGAATCCACAGCGTACATGCCTAACCTGTCCAACATGGTAAAGAGAATAATGGTTTGCCCTTTCCCCACATTTTCTAGGCATTTCCCCTACAATGGCACCAAGTCTGTTAGACTTTTCTAGTCCTATAAACACATACGCACCAGATTAAAACTAAAACCAATGGTTCAAAGTTGAGGTCTATAGTTTCTACTCTGTATAATCTTACTGCCTTCCTCACTCACCATTCAACACCTAAGTCAGGGAAATCTGTAGTCAGCAAAGGTACTTAAAGCCAAACAACACTGAAAGCCTTGTGTGAGTGTGTCACTATGAAGTCCAAAACACAACTGACTAGTGGCTGAGAAGTACTAACCTACGGCAGTCTGTGATCCATTAGAAAGGACACAGTGATTCAGCACTGTCTCAGATGGCTCCCATTCCAATTCACTGAATTATGTCTGAATTATAATTATCCTGATTGTCATCTAATCTTGGCACTAGTGTGAGGAGAGGGAACGAAAATCATGTAGATTGTTCTGGATTAAATGTCCAGTTGCTTGGCCCTCAGTGGAACAACAGGGATTTTCAATTGTCCCTTGTCTGCTTTAAATCTTCAAAGGGCCAATTTCTACCCTTTATCCTTTTTGAGATTTTTATTTTATTCTACCTTTGTATGGGATATTAATACCCTCTATTTCTAGTCCATACTGTAAAAATGTACTTGTTCTAGCTCTCATCTTCTCCTTCCCTCCTGTCGAGAATAAGCAAGCTGTACTTCTGTTACTATGGTCCAGTCTCATTTGCTACACCGTCAGTTCCAACACTATTGGTCTCTCTCTTCTATGTTAACCTACCACTCTTAAAGGCCATTTTTGTCTGCACACTTGTGACCATTTTTTTTTTTTCCCACCATAAAGTACCAAAGGCTGTAATCTCAGGACTAGGAACTGCAAGAGAATCATTGAGAAGATAGCACTGTTCAAGGCCACTCATACTTTAGCAAAATAGCAAATACTTAGATAACAAGAAAATTTCTCAAAACTAATTAAAATAAAAACCCAACAAATTTGAGTCGTCGTCATCATCATCACCATCATCATCAACAACAAACTCTCTTTCATTCCACACTGTTATTGTACCTACATTTTATTTTGAGGGGGAAATCAGAAAAAAGAAAGAGAAAGGGAACTGGAGAATTGATCACTCAGTAGCTAAAAACTCTTGCAGAGGACCTGAATTCAGTTCCCAGAACCCATATCAGGTGACTCACAACCATCAGCACCTCTAATTACACAGGATCTGACATACCTTCAGGCCTTTAGTGCACATATCCCAACAATGGGACACATATCTATACATAATCAAAAACAAAATAAGATTAAAAGTATCTATACTAGTGAACTCAGAAATGTGGATATACCGTATTACGCCTCTCACTCTGCACGACTGTTCACATCCTGTCACCATCTCACGACAGTCTAGAAACTTACGACCTCTAAAGGACTTTGTTTTGTGCTCTCATTATCAGTAGTACTAGTCACCTGGAACTCAGTAGAAATGTACATTCTCAGGCTGCCTGACCACTGAAGCCAAAACTCCAGGCTAGTGTCAACACAATTCTCAAGTCCCAAAGCAGTGCCAATTCAAGTCCCAAAGCTGAGTTTGAAATCGAGTGTTTCAGTGACCCCCAAAAGCCTCTACACTCCTAACTTACATAAAGAAATAGGGAACCATGTTTCTGTTTGGAAGACTTCCGTGTCTTGATTACAGGGTGAAAATTTAATCTATCACAGCATACAAAGGCCATCCAGATTTAGTTTTTCCCAACTCGTGTTCTGAAACTGGAGTACATCAGGTTAGTAAGGCTGAATCATAAAGCAGTTGCTTAAAGGAATGTGCTGTAGGCCCCTACTGCCTGGACTTCAAATCTCTCAAATACTCTTTGCAATTGTACTGCCTCAGCTGAGTTACTGTCAAGAGTAGTAATGACTTCCATGTCAAAAACCTGCTGTGCAATCCAGTCCTGAAGCAGCCTGGACACTGTGATAGGGAACTACTGGTATTGGTCTTTGAGCATCTAAAAAGGGAGGATGTGTTTTTCCCTTGACTTTTTTTCTTTTCTTTTTAATTTGTTGAGACAGGGTCACATGTAATCCATGCTGGCCTCAAATTCATTATGCTAAACAAGAAAATAAAAATAAAATATCCAGACTCTCAAGAAACGGGATTTGTGGTCTGGGGTGCCCCTGTTTGCATGTATATAAGGTGCTACAACATAGCTAACAATCAAGTATGAAAGCCAGGTAAGCTATGACAGAAATGAGAAAACGTCCAAGGCACAGGGAAGCTGAGAAGACAGAATAGATGCCACTTAGGCTTGATGACAGTTTAAGAATTGCCAAGTGATGAGATATGCAAGGTTTTGGATACCTGATCTGCACATACAGACAAGTTAGGCAATAACAAAAGCTTTGAGCAAACATAACAATCAACTATAACCTCCATTAAAAACTAGTTATCTTCAGAATATTACTTCCTGCCTCCATCTCATAACCCATCACATTATAAAGATTATTCTGCATGTTTATAACACTACAGTGCAGGTTAAGTGCTGACACTTAGCTCTTACTGTATATGCAGGATTTCTAATGTACAGAAGTAGGTACCTCCAGACTCCTGCTTGAATGACGTGATTATAGGGCTCATCTTTTATTTGTAGCTTACAGAATTAGGAAACCATTGTACTGAGCCAAATGTCTCTAGAGTTCACACCAATCTTCTCTTGTGGCACGAGTGGAATTACTTTTATTCAAATGCTCATTTTCTGATCACACATGATGGTGATACTGTTAGTCTAAGAAAACTACCAAGGTGAATAAGTAATAAGGTACTTGTTCTTTGCGCCAAGACCAAATATGGAAGGGGATGATCCTTTTTTTTTTTTTTTTAGATTTATTTATTTATAGTAGCTGTCTTCAGACACACTAGGTCACTGGATCTCATTACAGATTGTTGTGAGCAACCATGTGGTTGCTGGGAATTGAACTCAGGACCTCTGGAAGAGCAGTCAGTGCTCTTAACCACTGAGCCATCTCTCCAACTCTGGGATGATCTTAATAACCCACAAGTGAACACTGTATAGGAGCAAAAGTAAAATAGCTGATGCAAGTCTTTGCTCGTTTTTCAGAACTGTTTTCTCTATTTCCTCTGAACTGCAATGCTTTTAGTCAGTATTTCTAATGTTTAGTTAACAGCCATTTACCAAAGGTGATGTAGCAGCCACTTGTTTTTGTTCCTTTGCTTTGTTCTCACTGCAGAACAGAAACTAGAGAATCCTGGCTCTCTCAGTTCCTCACAGGGTGGCTCATGACAGAAGATGAGTGGGGGTAACTCAGGGAGAGGACATTTTTGTATTTTAGACTGCAGAATCTCCACACTTTGATAACTGATCACATACAAACCAGTAGATAACAATACTGAACAACTTCCAGATCACCTCACATTCAAACTGTTAGAAGTAAGTGGTATCTGTTTGGCATCAGCAGACACTAACCAGACTGTGTTCAAAGCAGTGCCTGGGTTAAGATGTCCAGAAAATGAGGGGGGAAATGCAAGAAATGATGAGAGCTACATAAATCTCAGAAACTGGCTGACTACCTGGCCAGAGAGAAAGCTCCAGAATGAGAACTGTCTTTTTGCTTGCCTTGAGAGGTTTAGGCTGTTTATTTCCCCCGAAGTGTCAACTCCCTGCTTTCTCAAGATGCCAGCAGCTCTAAATAAAGTGGACCTTAAAGATATTTTCGGGTGTCACTTATCCGCACTTGCTCTCAACAGTCAATCAAAAACAACGTTCCTCCACACCTGACTATTTTCTAGGACCTATCACTAGACTTCAGGCTCCCGGTGGGAAGAACCCTGACAGTGTAGGTCACTGATGTACGAAGTGGTGCCACACATATAGTAAGTGACAACAGGAAACCAGGCAACAATACAAAACAAAAACATTTTCCTTCGGATACGTCAAAAGGATTCTGGACGATGTACACAACCTCAGGGATTCCTCTCCTGCCAGATGGGCTTGGATTTCACAATATGGTCAAAATCTCGGGTACTGTTTATCTCAAAGTTGACATGATGACGCTGCCAGCAGCTTTATGCTCTACTTTCCCATTTCGGAGAGCCCCCAGTTCCCCACAGTCCCCGGTGTAACAGCACCTCCCCGTGAAGGAGATAGAGGAGTTCGGGTTGCAGGTGGAAGGCGACCAAACAGGTGACCCCTGACTTTTCCCCAGAAACGTTTCTCCATTCAGAAAGCCACTAGTCCCACCATCAGAGAGAGTGACATCCTGAAGCGACTTTGAAGTTCGGCCTTAGGCTACGCCGGTGGCGAAGTACTGTATCCCTGCCCCCAAACAACCTTGGCCCAGGCACTCGCGACCTTCCCGTGTGGGACCTCAGACTTCTCCACCGGCGGCTTGGACCCTCTCACCTACCCACCAGCAGCAGCTGCACCTCACGGGCAGGCCGCCTTCGCCACCAGAAGCCCGAAACCGCGCTTGCACAGCAACCAACCATGCACTGAAGCGCCACCACCTTTACCCTGCGCAGCAAGAAGGCGCATGCGCAACGCCGCGCGCACGCCCCCTCCCACCTCTTCCGGGGTTGGTCTGAAGCTCCGGCAAAGAAAAGTTGCGGACTTCGCCGGAAACCTTACGGCCTTGTTCTGTCACTCAGTTGTCTAATCCCACCTCTCTCAGGATGCCCTTAACCATAGAAAATGGCTCCGCCCTGCCGTCACGGAAAAGACCTCGGAGAGCGGGCATGCGCAGTCAGAGCTTGTCGCCTTGCAGGAAACTTCCGCCCGGTCTAGGAGCAGGGTTGGCAGAAGTCCGGAGTCTCCAATTCAGTGCCCAATCCGGTTGGTTAATTTCCTTGGTTTTGCCATTTTTTTTTTCTTCTTCAGAGATAAGTCTTTTATTCTCTTGAACCACCCGAAGCATTATGAAATGATGTTTAAAACCTATTTCAATTAGCTTCTCTCTGGCACTGTGAAAGCCACCTTTATTTTTCAACCTATCTTTCTCATTAAAATATTTTCTAGACCTGCCCTATAGTTTGGTGGTACCACGGAATGTACGGCTTTTGTTGTTGTCCATCATTGTCTATCATTGACCTATAATAGTACATTATCTACCAATCGTATTCATTTCCGACCTCTTTAAAAAAAAAATAAATCTGCTTTGGCCGCCATTTTTATTTTGGTCTCCGTAAAACTTTGAGATCATCGACGGAAGCCATTTTTCGTTTGGGCAGTTCCTCCTGGCTATTACATTTTCTTACTCAGGGCTTCGCCGCCATCGCAGGTCCTGGCACTGGCTTTCTAACCGTGTGAAGTCCGTCATGCCATCTTGTGTTTGGGCGCGGGTTGCATTCTCAAACGCGCGAGGGACTCTGGGAAACAGGAAGTAAGCCAAAGCTTCTGAAGCTTGGCTTGCCGCCCTTTCAGTCTTGAGTGTTCACCTCCAGGTAGGTACTAGTCCACCAGTGACCCTGGACAGTATTAAAGCATATAAAGCCCGAACCCACCTCCCGCCACCATCATAGGTAAGATACTTATGACAACCTAGCTGTTCCCTCAGTTGGACTGAACCGTTTGCCCATCTTATGTACCACTATGTATTTTTGTTTTGGGTTTTGGGGCTTCCCACATTTTTTCTCTTAGATTTTCCTTCTCTTTCCATTAGAATTGATAAACACCAGGGTGCAGAGAGACCGAGATTTAAAGGGACAATAATGTTGAGGGAATTTCTATAGAATAAAATAGCCAAATGGAGGGAACAGCAGATTTTTAGCATTTTATCAATTGTATGGCTTTCTGTGTCTGTAGAGGTAAATATAGCTCCCAGAGGATTTTAAGATGTGATGTAGTTTGTGTTTGTATATTCTTCCCATTCATTCGTTCGTTCATTCATTGCATTTGTTGAATACTTAACTAGCTTTGTGCTATAAAATATAAAAGTACACTCCAAAACAAAAGAAAACAAAATCTTAATCCTTTTCCATTCACTTGGTTTGATATATACTAAGCCAGGACCAGGAGCATAACGTTGTAATGTTTCTTAGCACTGCTGGACAAGCACCTTCATGTTCTCACTTCTCCAATTTCTTGGGTACTGTATATAACTGTAATTGTAAGTTAACAGGCTAGTACTCAATGGCCTTGTTGCTCAGTGTAGGCGTCTACCAGCCAGGCCAGCATTTTCTGGGAGCATGACACTTTGAGTAGAAGTTGCACTTGGGCACAGTATAATATTGATTTGGAGACTTTGGACTGTGGCTTACCTTAACTTTCTGTAGCACCGGACTTTTGTGTCTTCCTGTATGAGAAATCAAAACTAGGAGTTCTCAACCTTGGCTGCTTATGGCAGTTACCTGGGGAGCTTCTAAACCATACTTCACACCAGTTGCAGATAGAAATCGAGACTCTATGTGGTGTTTAGGTGATACTAAGGTATTGAGACATTCATGTTATTCATGCTGCTAATAAGATTGCTTTTCACCTTCCCCATTGGCTTTACTTAAAATACCGTGGAGACAGTGAGGAATATTAGATTGGGTGGGTGGTGAACTAGCTTCTGAGTGATTGGTTACCTTGTCAACCACTTTCCCAGTAATTGTAACTTTGCCATATGTGCCCTTTCCTTAGTCTCTTAAGTAGGGAAGAAGAAAGAGTGTCATTTGTTTTACATTTCTGTTGTGAATATGCATGTTTTCCAAGTATGAAGAAAAACATTATTACACTGAAATATTGCTTGTTTGCAGCTTTTTTTAAACGCTGCTACTAAGCATAGTGATTGAGTGTGGATGGGTAAGAAAATCAGTTCTGAAACTGCCCTCCCTGGTTTTACATCCTACTTCCTTCGAGCATCTTCCAGCTCTGCCATCTAAAAGATAATAACCTACTCTTGTGCTTTAGTTTCCTAACTTGTAAGGTAGGACTCCTGTGGGAATTAGGTAATACAGGAAGTGTGCTTCTTAAAAGTACCTGGCGGGGGCTGGAGAGATGGCTCAGCAGTTAAGAGCTGTTTGCTGTTCTAGAGAACCCGAGTTTAGTTCCCAGCACCTATGGCAGGCAGTTCATAACTCCACCTTGTTGGGGACTCAGGGTATCCGAAGCCTGCAGGTATACACACTCAGCTGTGCAAAGCTGCACATAGGCACAGCTCCATATAGATATAATAAAAAAATAAAAATCTTTTAAGGAGTACTTGGCATATAGTACATATTAGCTCTAACTTTTTTATTATAATTAAAAGTTTGGATTATTAAGATTTTATTTACACAGATTCCCATGATTGAATTTTTTTGACTTCCCACTTTATGCATTTATTTGAAAAAGAAGGCGGTCTAAATGCATGATCCAAGGCCAGGATGATGATTTTTAAGTAAAAAGTTTAAAATCAAAAGATCTTTTTTTTTTAAAAAAACATAACCTCATTAAGATAAAATTGTGGTGCAAATAACAACTTTTTAAAAAAATGTACCATGTGGTATGTTATATATATATATACACTGGTGAATCATCACAGTCAAATAATGAACATATTTATCACCCTCAAAAGTTTGGTCATGTTCCTTGGTAATTCCTCTAGCTGCTATTTTCTAGGCAGCTGCAGGCCTATCAGTATAAGCAAGCCTGGTTGCGAGGGAATCCTGTACTGCATGGTTTTATTTGCGGGGTGGGGGTGGGGGTATGTGCAATTATTTTGAGAAGCATCTTTGTTATATTGATAGCTCATTTCTTTCTTCCTCCTAGTTTTTTCTTTCCTGGTGCTGCAGATTGGAGTCAGGGCTTAGTGCTTCTTAGGCAAGTCCTTTATCACAGAGCTCCCTCCAGACTCTTCAGTGTGAACTGCTAACCACCTTCAGTGTGTGGCTACACAATCATCGGGACAATTCACTAGTTGATAACCATTGAAATGTTTGTTTTTATTGCGCTCACTTTTGCACACTTTGTTCTCCAGCTTATTTGAGTGGGGAGAGTTATTTAAAAGAAGGTAATTTAGAACTGTCTATATACAATGAAACCAGAAGAGTACAGTGGTAAAAACATCTTGTGTTGTGATTTTACCTTTCTCTTATATAGTTTATGCCTTACCTTTTTTTTATGAATAAGATAGGGCATTTAAAAAATGCAAAATGTGTGGCTGGAGGTGTAGCTCAGTAGTAGAGTTCTTGCCTAATATGCATGTGGTCTTGGGTCCAACCTGCAACTTTGTTTTTTTAAAAAAAAAAAAAAACACACAAGAAAAATCAGTTCTTAAAATTGAACCTTTCACTTGCTAGGCAAATGCTATATCACTGAACTATAATTAGCCACCCACTCCCCCAGCATTTTAATTTTGAAACAGTCTTGCAAAGTTGCCCAGACTAACTTATAATTTCTTCCAGTCTCTGGAGTAACTAGGACCACAGGTGTGACCACCTGGATTACTTCTCTTTATTCATTTTTACGATTGTGTACATACGTATGTGTCTCTGTGTGGTTATGTGTGAGTGCAGGTGCCTGTAGAGCTCAGGACAGGGTGTTGGGTTTCCTGGAGCTGGAGTTACAAATGGTTGTGAGCTTCTGAGACAGGCACAGACTTACTGCTGTGTGTCCAATGCAAGAGCAACAAGGACTCTTACTGAGGAGACGTTCTGTAGGCCTAGGGTTGTTATCTCTTGCTATGTATATGTCTAATCATTTAGTCTGCCTTAAATTTTTAAGTTTACTATGTCTATATTATTTTAGGGATTTTGGACAGTAATCCATGTACATTAGAGACCCTTGAGTTATCAAAGTAGAGATTTACAAAGCCAAACCAGAGACATCCCAGAGCTTCCAGAATACCACTTATATTTTGAGGTTTAGTGTCTCTGCTATAGAAAATGCTCCATCAGTTGCTTTTAATAGTGCCAACACCCACTGTGTGAAAAATAAACAAAACCTGGCTTAAAATTGGATTTGATTTATGTTACTGTGGGGGCAATTTAAAATACAGCTTTTAAAACATCTTGGATATAAACGTTAATTTATGTTGTTATGATTTATTCTCTAGAAAAGATGAATGTTTTTGTAATTAAAATATTTTAAATTAGCACGTTATAAAAAAAAGCTTAGTTTCCTGGGTTTTGATTCTGTCACCAGCCTCGATCGCCCCACCCAGTGGTTCCCACCCAGTTTCTTCAGCTTGTCCCTCATGTCCCTCTGCCCTGCAGTCCTTACCAACCAGTGAACCAATGTTATATTCTCTAACTGATACAGTTTTTGGACAAAAAGATTAGATTTTAAGAAGAGCATGTTGATGATTGTCAGAATGCTTTTTGTCTGTTTGGTGTACTCTTTCAGTGAAGGGGATTGGGAAATAGTCATCATTAGAACGGGCTCTAGGTTATAAAGTAACACGATGTCTGCTTGTGCATTGATGGGTGTGTTTAAGACTAATCCACAGAGACTGAGACACAGAGGCAGTTTACTGACATGTGACCTCACGGAAGGAGCTAGAGACAGTTGAATAGGCGCAGGCTGTATGAGCAGCAGCATTTAGAAGGACATGCTTTACTAGAGTCTGAAGACATGATTGGAGTCCATGAGGCCATTTCTGTGTGTGCTCCCAGTAGCGGATCAATGATAAATAGCTGTGGACTATCAGTTAAGCATCCCATGCACGGTTTGCAGGGCTGAAGACTCAGTGGGAAGGGGAGGCCTAGATCTTGAGTCATATGATCGGCATGATTGTCGAGTGACAGAAAAATAGAATCTGTACTTGGGATTGATCCTGTTACAGTATTTCAATATCTGGTCTACATTTAATAACAAAGGAAAGAAAAGCTAGATTTTTGTTGTTTGAATGATTCTTTCTTCCATTGTTGATGCTCGTTTTGGTTTGTTTATTATAAGCATACTAGGCACTCAAAGTTGGCTCCTAAGTCATAGGAACAGCTAATTCTTTTTTATGCTGAGGTTACCTTTTAACCTTTATCTAAGTTGTTATTGGTAAAAGGTTTTTTTTTTTTTTTTTTTTTTGGTTTGGTTTATCTGTCACTCATTGGCCTTGTACTAACGTTTGTTCCTGGGTATGAATTTAATAATAACAAAAGTGTGTTTGGTGCAACAGTGAAGTTCTCATGTTTTTAACTATATCTGTAACTTCAGAAAGCCTAGGCCCCTACTGTTTTCTGTTCTACTCCCATGGCTAGAAAGCTTTTAAAGAAGATAGATGCATAATCATTTGTTAGATATAATTTAAAATGGTGAGGTTAGAAGCCTAGAGTTAATATTTGGCCTCTTAAACTGGGGTGACAACTTTGGAAAGCTTGTCACACAGGCCAGAAATACTGAAAGAAAGCCAAATGAGGGTTTTCTATTGCCCTAAATTTTCCCACAGAATAATCTAGAAGGTCACTGACTTTCTTTATTTGAGTTTATCTCTGTTCTGTATTTAAATGACAGGAAAGTTATGTGATATTGTCTAATCAGCTTCTGTTCCTTCCCAAAATTCATTTTCTGAAGAAGCTTAGGTTGCTTGCCTCCCTGTCAGGTCACACATGCAAGCGCATGAGTTTTGGTGGGGCTGCACATTATCCAAGTATCTTCTTTGTGAAGGAATGCTTGTTTTCAGTTTAGAGAAAGTGGGCTCAGGAATGCAGAATCCAGGATGGTTGTGTTGTAAGATTTCTGATGTTCTGTAATTCCTCCCTGGGCTCATCAAAAATGATAGTTACCATGTATTTGGAAAATCCATGTTTTTGGAGATTGTCCTGGCTTTCACAAAACCAGTCAAGAAAATAAAGATGGCAGTGCCTTTCAGTGTTAATAGATAGCTCTGCGGCAAAGGTTTTTTTCACATTAGTGTTCCATACCTTAAGGACTGAACTTGCTGCTCTTGCGGAAAGTTGTTTTTAAGTTTACAACTTAGTTCCGAGGTTAATATTTTTTCTATTCAAATGAATTTTAGAATATCTGTATTTTAAGAATGGGAACAATGAAAAACAATGAAAAGCAACACTGAAGTGAACAGAATTTTAAACCAGATGTCTGATCCGTTGCCCATTTAATTTTTAATTTGTATCTATGTATAGTTTTTGGTGAGTTCAGAGTTTTAGAGCTAAGGACTGAATCTAGAGGCTTTCCCATGTAAGGCAAACCCTGAGCTGCATTCCCGTCCTCAGTGTGCCTTATACCCAGCATCAAACACTAGGGTCTATGCATGAATCTCTCAGCCTTCACTCTATGGTACATTAAATGTTTAATTCAATTTTTATGAAACTGCTTGTTTGCAAAAATCTGTCCAGAGTATGTTGACTTTCTTTAGAAAGATTTAATGTGTACTGTGATTGGGGACAATAAAGCTTCATTGGATAAATGGGTATAAATATAAAACAGTAGCATACAGCAACTGACTGTTGAGACAGTAAGAGTTGATTAAGCAAACTTCTGTCGTATACCTGTATTCAGTTATTGAAAGACTGTGTCTTAGGAAGCTTACAGTTAGGTAAAGGCGAGACTCCAAGGTCCAGGGTTACATGGCGTCTAGTGAGCTGTGACCAAGAGAGAAACGGTTCCATCTAAACAGTCCCAGAGGACTCCAAGGAACAGATGGCCCCACTGTTGATGTTGATGTTGGACTATTGATAGGGTGGTACTTCAGGAGAGAACGTTCCGTCTTCAGTATATGTGGGAAGAAGTAGAAGTTCCTAGAGCGCCATCACTGAAGACATTTGCTGTGGAATACTTTTTCATTTTTCCTTCCTTGGAAAAATTTGTATTCTGGCATTATTTATTCCTTGAACTGCCATTCAGTTTAGGATGGTAGAGACCTAGAAAGAGAAGAGACTTTGGGGGTCACCTTGTTTAATGAGGGGTTATTTTCCACCGTCCTGTGAATCAGCAGTTCTTTGTTTCAGGAGGTAGAGGTGCTGAAGCACTGGTCTGTCATCCCAGCATCCTACAGGTGGCAGGGAAGTAGGAGATTCAGTTTTCCTATACCCTGGGCTACACGGTGAAATTGTGGTTATCCTTGACTGCATAGCAAGATCCCATCTGGGAAAAAAGTGAAAAAAAGAAGAAAAAAGGATACCAATAACTAAAATGAGTTAGAAGGCAGGTAAAGATATTGTACAGTTAGGATCATTTTAGCCAGGTGGTGGCGGCACATGCCTTTAATCTAAGTACCTGGGAGGCAGGGGCTGGTGGAACTTTACAGTTCCAGGAGAGCTGGAACTATACAGAGAAACCTGATCTCAAAAGGCAAAACAAAAACAAAATTAGAATTAAATTTTATCAGATTAAAAAAAATTAATCTATAAAAACAGTATGTATGACCTGGTAGTAATTATGAACACTCATTGGAAGACACATTTGTAACCCATTGTGGTGTGTGTGTGTGTGTGTGTGTGTGTGTGTGTTAAATGTGCATGAGGGTGGGGTCTCTATGCAGAGGCCAGAGGAGGCCTTTCTGCTTTACTCCCTGAACAGTGACTTCTATGGTTTCAGTTACACTAACCAACAAGTTTCCTGGTCAACCTTTTTCTGTCACTGCAGCAGTGGAGTTATAGGCCCACGCCATTCCCAGCTTTTCTCCATCTGTCTGTCTGTCTGTTTCTGACTGACTTTCTTCTCATGGGACCTGCTGATTTGAATCCATGTTTATGTGGCAAGCATTTTCACCCACTGAGCCCTCTGTCAGTTCATGTTTTCATCGACCCAGTTCCCTAAATGTGGATGTTTCATTTTGGACCATGTAGGTAGGATAGAGAAGCAGGTAGCCTTAGAAACTCACCTTGTAAACATCCCCTAATTTCCTCTCTGTGTCGTCAGTAGAATTACCTACATGCTTGTAATTTTCTAGATTAGAGATCCTTTGATTTGATAAAAGAGATTATTTTTTAATGACAAATAATATACCACATTTTGCTTATTCATCAGTTGATGTTTGGTTTATCTCTATGTTTTGGTTATTTTGAATGCTGCTGATATGAAACTCCTTTGTGTTTTTTTGTTAGAAATAATGTTTTTATTTGTTCTTGGCATACTCTGGTCATTGGACAACTCTAATGTTTTGCTGACCTGCCAAAAATGCATTGTTGAGAACATTTTACATTCCCACTGGGAGGGCACGAGAATCCCAGCTTCCATCTTGTGAGCACCTTGTGTTGTTTCTGTTTAGATTTTAGCCGTCTGTGAGGATATAAAGTGAGTGGATTTTAGTATAGTTTTAATTTGAATTTCTTTGATAATTTGGTAGTAAATACTGGCTTAAATTGATTTCCTCCTATTTCTTTTTCGGGTCTAATAGCTCTCTACTACAGTTTTAAGTAAAAGTTGCAAGAGAAGACATTGTCTTTGCTCATCTCAGTGGGAGGATATAGTTACTCATGTCTAATTCTCGCTATGGTTTTCTCTTTCGAAGTGTCCATTGTCACTATTATTTGACGGGGTGTGTGGGTGGGTGTGGGGTGTGTGTGTGGGGGGTGTGGGTGTGAGTGTGGGTGGGTGTGGGGTGGGTGTGAGTGTGGGAGGGTGTGTGGGTGGGTGTGGGGTGTGGGTGGGTGTGGGGTGTGGGTGGGGTGTGTGGGGGTGGGTGGGTGTGAGTGTGGGTGGGTGTGGGGTGGGTATGTGTGTGGGTGTGGGTGGGTGTGTGGGTGGGTGTGGGGTGGGTGTGAGTGTGGGTGGGTGTGGGGTGGGTGGGTGTGAGTATGGGTGGGTGTGGGGTGGGTGTGGGTGGGGTGTGTGGGTGTGTGGGTGGGTATGTGTGGGTGGGTGTGGGGTGGGTGTGTGGGTGGGTGTGAGTGTGGGTGGGTGTGGGTGGGTGTGGGGTGGGTGTGGGGTGGGTGGGTGTGGGGTGGATATGGTGTCATGTCCGTATCACAGCATGTATTTGAAAGTCAGAGAATCAACTCCTCTTCACTTTTTATTCTTCACTTCAACATCATACCCCAACTTCAGTTTCCCCTCAGTACATTTCTCTCAGTCCTAACACGTCACCACCTTCCCTCTTCCCATCCCCTCAATTTCCCTTCCAAAACAAACAAGTGAAAAAAATAAGACGAAACCAAAACCAACCAAGCAAAAACAAAATCATAGGCCTCCCAGGATATCATAGCAAGTCACAATAAGACTAGGTACAAACCCTCACATCAAGGCTAAAAGAGAAAATGGGTCCCATGTGTAGGCAAAAGAGTCAGAGATTTACCCCACTCCCACTGTTAGGAGTCTCACAATAACACCAGGTTACCCAACCATAGCTTACATTCAGAGGACCGAGGTGAGAGACCTGCGTGCTTGTCTCTTCAGTCTCTGTGAGCTGTCATGAGCCCTGCTAAGTTGATTCTCCTGGTGTCTCTGACCTCTCTGGCTCCCACAATCCCTCTGCTCTGTGGGGTTCCCCTGGCTCTGCCGAGTGTTTGGCTGTAAGTCTCTGCATTATCAGTTGTTGAATTATACTTCTCTAATGACACCTGGGCTATGTATCAAACTATGAGTATAGCAGAATATCATTAAGAATTGACCTTTTTTTAACCAGTTGTGTTAGATTCTATACTGGGTTTCTGGGCTGTTCTGCCTCCCGTACCTGACCTCCAGGCACTGTCAGGCATGGGTTCACTTTCCTGACATGCTCCAGAGGACAACTTCTAAGAGCTGGTACTTCCTTCTTTCTGAGCATTCTGTGAGACAAAATCTATGATTCTGTGATATATGCTACTGATTACTTTTTAGATGGTAAGCCACCTTTACATTCCTGAGTAAATGTGACTGTTGTTGAATTTGGTAGAGTACTCAGTGGAAGCTATCTGAGCTTGTGCATGTATTTATTTATTTATTTATTTATCTATCTATTTATTTATTTATTTATTTATGTCAGTTCTTAGATTACCATATTAGATCACTGAATAACATTTTAGCTAAGAGCAATTAAAATTTTTATCTCACACTTCTTACTGATATTTTATTAAGTCAAATCTTCCATAAAACATTCCTCCAAAGTGATATTTTGATATATCTAACTATAGCATTCTTTTATTCTTCTCTGCAGGTTCTATACCTCATACGGAAACCATGGCATCTAAGAAATTTGCCATTAAAGTAAGTAATGCTCAGTGGCTGCCGTAAAGCGGTCACTCACCTTCTCTTGAATGAATTTTGATGTTCTTTAGTTGATCTCTATCCTTTAAAGTTACAATTGTTGAAATTTTAAGTAGATAACATCAAAATTTTAAGAAGAGATGGGTGAGAAACTAATAATTCTTACACGTATAAGGGAGTCTTTGTTTAAAACCTTGTATGTACAATACTTTGTGGTTATAACTCTGTTCCCAGTGCTTATAGCAATCACGCACACTGAATGTCCATGACTTCTGAGGATAACAGGCCAAAGTCAAAGGTGTAGGGAAATGCTGTTGGGTCTGGGTACATCTGAGAGAGTGCTCCTGATTGGCTACTGGTTCCTCAGCCTTCATTGTCAGCTTAACATTATCAGAGTAGAGGCATCTGAGGAAGGCCTCTCTGTAAGGAGTCACCTGGATTATTTTGGCCTGTAGCTATATATAAGACAGGGGTATTGTTCATTTATTGATGGAGAGAGAGCCCAGCCCACTGTGGGAAGCTCTCTATCTCTAGATAGGTGGTCCTGGGCTAAGAGTGATGTAAGCCTGAACAGTGAGTGAGCCTTTGACAAAGTAATTGTCAGGCCAACAAGGAGGGTTCCTCCATTGTTTCTGCTTCAAGCTCCTCCCTCCAGTTTAGGCCCTGACTTCCCTCAAAATTGTGCTGAGATTTTTGAGTTGTAAACTAACCTCCCGACCCCCTGCCTTCCAAGTTGCCTTTGTACAATGTGTTATCGCAGCCACAGAAAGGAAACTAGAACAGTTGATGTCTTTCATTTTTCTCTTATAAATACTCCTTCCCTATCCAGTAATAGTAGAGCTGAGACCTTCTTAGGTATCGAGTGATAAAGGATTCTATGTGAGGAAGGTCAGTGGAAGACTTGATAAATATGTGAGCTCTTGGAGAGAGTATATATTATACATACATACATATATATATATATATATATATATATATATATATATATATATATATATATTAGCTGTTCTCTTAGTTCTGTGTAGCAGTGTTATCTAATGTAGCAATTAAAAACACCAAGGTAGACCAATAAGATGGCTCATCAGGTAAAGGCACTTGGCACATGGCACAAAGCCTGACTGATTGATTGATCTTCAGTTGTACTACTGAGACTCACATGGTGGTGGGAGAGAACCAATTCCTGCAGGTTCGTTTTGCTTGCACACATACACAAATACATGTAATAATTAAAAATAACAACAGGGTAAATTTCAGTATTTAATTAACCAGATTGGGGTGGAGAGGTGGTTCAGAGGTTAAGAGCACTGGAGGTCTTGAATTTAATTCCCAGCAACCACATGGTGGCTCATAGCCATCTATAATGTAGTCTGGTGCCCTCTTCTGGCCAGTAGGCATACATGCAGGCAGAACACTATGTATGTGTGTGTGTGTGTGTGTGTGTGTGTGTATGCATGCCTGTATGTATATAGGCATACATGCAGGCAGAACACTGTATATATATATATATATATATATATATATATATATATATACACATATATATGTATGTGTGTATATATATATATATATATTAAATAAATCTATAAAAGATCATTCATCAGATTGTAAAACAATGTATTACTATTTTATTTTAGCTAAGTCAGTGCTTATTTAGTTTACTAGTGTATGTATAAGTTTCATTGTTTATGATTACTTCTGGGATGCATATATTCTTGATTTCATAAGGTTGTTTAAGCAGACAACATTCACTACTTGTCTATAAAAATGTATCTTGATTTTACTCTAGACTTCTAGAGTCTAGAAAGAGAATACATTGTCTTTAGCATGCTAGTTTGAAAATAATTTTAATGAGAAGCAAGATTCTGTCTCAAAAGACAAAGGTAAAAAAATTATCTGGTGATATGTAGCATTAATTCCAGCACTCAAAGGTAGGTAGACATCTGTTAGTTTAAAGCTAGTCTGGTCTACATAGTGAGGAGAGAGAGAGGAAGAAGAAGAAGAAGAAGAAGAAGAAGAGGAGGAGGAGGAGGAGGAGGAGGAGGAGGAGGAGGAGGAGGAGGAGGAGGAGGAGAAGAAGAAGAAGAAGAAGAAGAAGAAAGAGGGAGGGAGGGAGAGAATAGAGAAGGAAGGAGGGAGGGAGAGAATAGAGAAGGAAGGAGGGAGAGAGGGAAAGGAGAAAAGGGAGGGGATGGGGAGATTGATTATTGGCTTAAAAGAATAACTTAAAAAATAGTCTCATGATTCTTTCCTGATTTTGTGTAGGTGGTTTCTCTCCTTGATGTTAGCTGGGACTGCTGGTTTTGCATTGTGCAGATACTTTACTTCCTTGCTGTTTTTTCCTCTCCTCTCTGCTCCCAAGGGTCTAGATGAATGGAACCATTGTTTTCCCTGTTCACTTTTGGGTACAAAGAAGAGCAGTTTTAGTTACATTTTCACAAATGTGTCGGTCACTGTTTCTCAAAGGAAAGAAGTAGAAAGCAATGTTGAGTAGCTCCTGTTCTGGAAAACTTACACGGTTGGTTATAGACAAACTGAGCTTAAAAGTATTATCTACACATTGTGGATTTTCCCAGTTCTAGGCTGTGTCCTGGCTCTAGATAGCCTGACAGCCAGGTTTGACCCTCATCAAGTTGTGGTTATTGATAATGCTATGGGGGTTTGGCACTTGTACTATTCCTTTCAGATAACCACCAGTTTCTTATCTATAGTCATTCTTTTCTTTACTTGGGTATATTTTCTCTTTTTTCCCCTAAGTTCTAAAGACAGAAACCCCAACCTATGGTTCTGTCAAAGCATTTCCTACTTAATTGCATCCTTCACAGTGGATGTGATTGTTTCTGATTGGGAATTTCTATTGATCCAATTTAAATTGCTGTTTAGGGAAGTTTTGTTTTGATAAATACTGCTCTGTAAGCATTTGTTCTGTAAGTGTGGTATCTATAATTATATATATATGTGTGTGTGTGTGTGTGTAAAATATATATATATATATATAATATGTAAAATCAAGTATAGTAATATAAAACAAAATATTTATGTGTATTTAGAACAAGTCAGATTTGACAGTTGTATTATATCAGTTTATTATGTATTTGCTAATATTTTTGTGCATTTGTTCAATCAGTTGAAAGATACATTAAAGTATCCCACTGTGATTTAATATTTATATGTTTCTCTGTATAATCTTATTGAATTTTCTTTGTTTAGTTTGAAATTATGTTCTTAGATATATAAAAATTATAGTTAAGATATCATCTATTGAATTTAATTTTGAGATATCTTTTTATCTCTATACTTCTTAAATTATAGTCTGTTTTTTTGACATTCGTGTAACCTACGTTTGGGACCTGTTAATCACACATGGGCTCCTGTGGGAGTCTGAAAGCCTGTCAGTCAGCCAAGCCCAGCCATATGTTCACTGCTTCCAATACCACTTCATTGTTTTAATTATGAATGGAAAATAGCATCTGCACAAACTTCAGGGAAACTTAGAATATAAGAAATAGAGACTAAAGTAAATGAAAGAACCCAGAAATCTCAAGAGATTTTAGAGAGGGATGAAAATTATAGCATTTGATATTATTTTAAGAGCAAAAGGAAAGTTGTTTTAATGATGAAACAAGATCAGGGTGTTATGAACAAGAGACATTCATGAGAATAGGAAAGAGTACTTATAAAACATGATAGAACACAAATTCTTAAATGGTATCAAGGTCTATCAAGGAATATTGCCCAGAAACTAAAACAGACTTGTTTTTAAAAATGTAGGAAAAAAAAAAAAAAAAGCCAAGAAAATTTGAATTTGGTCTTTATGTGAAAAGTTGAAGTTCTAGAAAAAAGGCACGTATTAGAAAAGAACACCATGAAAAAGAAAAACAAGTGTAATAAAATTTACCTCTAAGGACACAATCTTCTTGTTTTAAAGGGTTGAGTGGGAATCCAACAAATTCAATGAAAAAATACTGTGCTTATAAACACAACACAGAGACTTTGTGTGAGGAGAGGAAAAGGAGGAGGGAGAGGGAGGGAAAGGAGAGGGAGGGAGGGGAAGACCGCCCGGAGAAAGAAAACAACACAGAGGGGAAGGGATGAAGCCTCTGGACAGCCTGCGAAACTACAGCAGCAAGGGGGGCACAAGTACCGTGATGCCCCGGTGCTCATGTGGGAAAACGCTAAGAAAACTGTTTTCAATGGAAGTCTCTTCACCGTGCAGCCTTTAAAGACATATTATAATGAAATAGAGTCATTTTCAAAGATGCGAACACAGGTCAGGAAAATTTCCTTCTTGTGTACCCTATGGTAGAATGTGGTCCTCCAACATGGGGATAAAAACAGATTAGACATGAGTTTCTGGACATAGAAAATGAAGACACTGAGGGTCTGAGCAAATCTCATGCTGACCACTGTGCCTCATGTTCAGTATAGTCATTTTGCTTGGTACAGGAAGGCGGAGGCTTCCTTGCAAGGTAGAAAAAACTGCAGAGGATGTTCCCCCTCTCCTGTCTGTCAGAGAGCGGGGCAATCATTTAGGCGTAGGAGTTTAGGAAACTAACAAAATGGCATGGTGTAACTCATCAGTACAGAGAGGATTGTGTAAAGTCGGAAAGTAAGCTTAATGTGAGGCTCGACCTTGAGCAAAGCCTACGTTTCATGATACTGTGAACTCTGGCTTTCAGAAGGCTGGGAAAAGCATGGGTTGTAAGCATTATGCCCTCATTGTCCATAGATGGTATCCATATAAAGTGGAAATTCGAAGTATAGTTCACACAGAACCATGGTGAGTAGCAGGTGACATAGCTAAGTTCTTAGTATTTGCTAAGTGGCACTTGGGGTCTTTGTGTCTTGTTTTGCTTTCTGAGTTTGGGTTTCTCTGTATAGTCCTGGCTATCCTAGAACTATGCTAGAACTTGCTCAGTAGATCAGGCTGACCTCAAACTCAGAGTTCCACTTGCCTCTGCCTTTGAGTGCAAGAATTAAAGGTGAGTGCTACCATACCTGGCTTGTAGACTTACTTTTCATATGGCATTTTAATCGATATCTGCATAGTATACAGAAAGTCAGTAAATAAATAGGTAATGAAATAAATTTGTACAGAGTTTTCATAAAGACACATATACTTTTGACCACCTGGGTGGACAAACAGTTGGAGCTTGGATAGATCATATCTTAAAAAGTAGCAGAGCAACTAATGGGCACCAAATAATGTGCCTGTGTGTGTGTGTGTGTGTGTGTGTGTGTGTGTGTGTGTGTGTGTGTGTGTTTGGGTGCTTTACTTGTATAAATTTCCTGGAAATGAATTTAACTTTTTAACAAATAACTGTTCCTTTTTAAAGTGAAAACTGTTCTTCGTACCTTCCCATATCTGAGTTTTTCTTTCTCTCTCTCTTCTCCCCCTTTCTTCCTCTCCCTCTCTCTATCCCTGTCCCTCCCCTTTCCCCTTTCCCTTCCCCCTTTCCCTCCCCCTCCTCCTCCCTTTCTCTCTTCCTCTCTGTCTCCCTCTCTGTCTCTCTACTTCTTGGGTCCCTAGAACTCTTATCTATAACTGCCTCTCAGGCCAAATTTCTAGGAAGTGGCAGCCATGTCTAAGACAGAGTCCTTGAAACAGCAGCTTTCATGATCTCTGGATGTCTAAGTCCCCACAGTTTACAGCAGGGAGGTCTGTCCTACACTGCAGTTACCTTGTAGTTAGAAGAAATGGTGGCAGTAAGGACATGTCTCTCCAAGCTTCTGTAGTGGTCATAGCCGAAGGTTTTGTGCCAACCCAATATTTTAAAATATCCCTAATTGTATAAACTTTTAGAGTCAAACAAATGTCAGGTTTCGACAGAAGTTAGCAAAGTAAAGCATGCATGACAGCCATTTGTTTTAGAATATAAAGATTTATTTGTACACAGGCACTTAATTTTATAGTATGTGTATAAATATTTTTTGTAGCACATCTCAGTTTCTACGAGCCAAATATCAAATGCTCAGTAGGCACAGGTAGCTAGTAACAAATGTATTGGGGAACACGAACACACACACACACACACACACACACACACACACACACACACACACACACACACAATCAATTTCAGTGCTTAGAATCCAAAGCCTCATGCATGCCAGGCAGGCTGTACCCTCGAGTTACTCTGGCCTGGCAGAACAGGTCTAAATGGCAGTAAATGCTCTCAGCTGCTGAAAACATGTGATAGTAAGCATTCCGTGAAATTAACCTTGTTTTAACCTGACTGCAAGCATCAGGCAAGCCCAAAGCAAACAGAAACAGATACGAACACTCCGGTATTAATCATAGATGTTTGTTCATTAAAACACAAAATGTTAGAGAAAAGAAACCAGAACGATAAATTATTGCTTAAAATGTCCAGCCGTGTTTGTGATCTCTGCCTCAGGAGAAGCTCAGGGTCCCACTGCTGGTGTTAAGAAGAGTAAAATGTTGCCAGGCTTCATTCCCAGTAATTACATTTTATTTTAAGATTTAACATGTTTAACTTGGGCTCCAGAGAAGCAGTACAGCGAAAGGCCCCAAGCTCATTGTCTGTCTCCAGATCATTTCCTCTGCTTCCTGCATCTGTTTTCTTGGATTAGTTCGGCATTACAGCAAAGTCCACAATTCTTTTGGCCATGAAGACTGCTTTCCCACTTCCCCTCCCCACAACTTAACTGTTTTTTGGGTGGGAAAATTTTTGTTGTGAGAGTTGATTAATTAGAAGGGATTCCTGGCTTCCCTAGCAATGGCAGCCTGGGAAGATTGCAGAGCCTGGCTTAGTGACAGGCAGGCCAATCTGTATTTAAGGAAAACTTGGACCAGCCAAATTTCCCTGGAATGTGGATCTGGCTTTGTCTTCTACAGGGAATGTGCAGTGACCCTTCGCCCCTTCCCACCACTGCAGAAGGCTGACAGCACCTCCTTGCGCTGGTCCACACTGTCTACTTTTTCTTTGGGAAAGTACTGGTGTAGGAAGCCTGAGTTGTTTTCTGAAGTTGAAGTAAGAGGTGTAAATGTTTATTAATGCTTAAAAAGGAAATAAGAGTTTACCACATTTAGTTTTTTTCTTTATATCCTTATTATTTATGCTTCTTCTTTCTTCTCCTTGATAGCAGTTTCAGTTCTGTGCCGAGATCTAAATTTCAGTTAACACCAGTCTTTGCACTGTGTTCCGTACAACACCACAAAAGTTAGATGTGCTCCAAATGGATGTGACTCCATGTTATAGTAAGAGCGAGTGGGAAGAGCGGTGCTTTACATTTCTAGAGAGAACACAGATGGGCTGTCAGTCTTTTGTCTCGCTAGCTTCCCTCTGTGAACCACTTACACCCTGTGTCCTAGGTTTTTGGTGTACCTAAAGGGGAATGCGCCACTGACTGTGCCACGTTGCTTATTTGAAAGTTGATGCACTGATCTGATATGTGGCATTGAAAACCAGACTACAGCAGGTATTTCCATATGGGCCGATTCTATGTACGGACCTTCTAAAAGCTAAGAAAGATTAAATTGAAGTGCCCCCAAAGAAAAATTAAAAGCACTTTAAGTAATTCTGGTGTTTATAAGAAATAACATTTGAATAAGGAAAGTGACCTGTATCCCTGAGAACACTTTTACAAAGACATTTGTCTTTGCCAGACTTTGAAACCCTAAGAAGGACATGCACATTTCTTCTGATTCTTAAATCCCCCACCTTCCTGGCCTCTTGCACTGTTCCTGTTGAGAGCTCTATTCTTCTGAAGGCATGTGGTCTGTAGAGCCGTGGCTGTCAGTGTGCTCCGCGAATGCAGGCTGCTGGTTTCCACCACGTCTGTATTTCTGCATTGCCAGGTTGGGACCTGTGCAGCCAGTGTGAGCTGCTTACTTGATGGCACTGGAACAAACCGCCAGTAGCTTCCTGGCGTAGCCCTGCTCACTCTACAGGGCTGTGGAGGCTTGGGGACCTGCTTACACCATGGCATCTTTGCTGTGGGTGTTAAGAGGATGTGTTTGTTTTGAGATAAAGCTTCTTTCACCAAGTGTTCTCTGCCAGTTCTTAGGCCTTCCTGTCACAGTCTTCTTCCTTGGTATAAAGGATTTTTTTTTTTTTTTTTTAATAGCTGAAAAACGTTTAAACCCAGACTTGGCTTCTCATCTTCTTTTAAGCCCCAGCCTTCCACTCATGTGTAAGTTTCTGCTTAAGTTGGTTACTATAACTTCAGACTTGGGGCTCAGCTCCTGTTTTCCATGTGACCTGACTTCTGAGTCACAGGTTCCTTGCACTGCTTGTGGTGTTCTCTCTCCTCCTCGAGAGTGACATCCCTGCCGCCTCTTGAGGTGTCCATCCCCTTAGCGTCTTGAGAGGCCCTCACTGTCCTCATGCTGCCTTTTCCCTGCCTGCCGTTCTCTGCTTGCCTTTTGCTGCCGCTCCTCCCTCTAGACACGTGTATGTGCTGTTTTCTCATCGCCATGTTCTTCAGTGTTTCCTTGCTTAAATGCTTGAGCAATTCATTTTGTTTAATCAGGTCTAATGTCAACTCTCAGATGGTGCTCTGGTAATTACTGTCCATTTTCTCCTTAATGTGGTCTTATTTTTCATTTTGCAACTTAGGAAAATGAGCCACCTGTTCCCGTGGCCCTGATGCATTTGCTTTTCTTGTGGTTGCCTGACCTGCAGTTGTTTCTTCTTGCTTCTCACCACTTTTCAGGTTCTCTTCCATAGCTCAGACTTCTTGCCAGTCTGCTCCCGGTTTGCCTGATGAATGAGCCTTGTTTTCTTTGCTAGAGAAGCCACATTTTTCCTATGCTAATTACACTTTATGTTCAGCACCCAGTATGTGCAGCTTATTGTCACAAGCTGCAGTGTCCTAGAACATCCCTGAGAAGGACCTCTCTTCTGTTTCCTTCATGTCACAAAGCCTGAGCATCCTAGGATGCTGCCGAGCTGACCAGTGCCTCTCTTTCTGCGATTCTTTCTTCATGACTTTTTTTCTGGTCATATAATGTGTAATCTTTTTTTTTAAAAAAACAACTTTATTTAAAAAAAACAGAAATAAATGTACAGATTTTTAAAAGCATTTTTGCATGGAACTATATGAATATATTTTTGTCAGTACTTGGTTTTTCTTTTAAAGGTTTGGTAGTATGCATTGAAATCTTACTAGTTACAATGAGCATAAAGTACATGTGAAACAAAATGTAACCTGGAAATAGTCAAAGTTTTCTTGGTGTGTGAAGATTAAACATAATGATTTTTAAATGGTAATGTGTACTCTTCAATTTGTGGTTTATCTGTTACTTTACAGTTCTATCTTTTCCCATTTCTGCCATAGAATTTCCCAGTGACTTTTAAAATAGTTTTAATAATTCTTTTACAAACAGCTTCTGTTTATATGGAATTGTTTATGCATGTTGTATGTGTGTGTACTTGATTGTACACATGTTCACAGATATGTAGCCAGAGGCCAACCTGGGGTGTCATTCCTTAGGATCCACCTATGCCTTTTGAGACAAGGTCTCTTAATAGCCTGGAACTCAACAAATGGCTTTGGCTGGCTGATCAGCACGTCCTAGGGAGCCATTTGTCTCTGCTTCCACGGTGTGGAGATTACAGATGTTCCCAGCTATTTATCTGTCTATATACCTATTTATTTATTTAGTGAATACTCTGGATTAAAGTCAGGTTCTCACTTTACATTTAATGCTCTGAGCTATTTCCACAGCATACCTACAGTTACCTAATTAACTCTACTTAAACAGATAACAGAATGACAACATATAGAGTTTGCTTCTATTTCATTCAAGATTACGCTTTAATTAACTATTCAGTATTAAACTGTAACACTTGTTTCTTATAATGATTTTTTTTCCTGATGCACATGTACACGCTTCATTTTATCTTACAGTGTTTAAAAGATCTTTACTAGAAAGGTAGACTCAGGATCCTTCACCATCTGTATGGATTCTCTCTGAAGGCTGTAGAGGGCATCATTGTTCTATATTTCATAAGGTAACTTTTGTAGATACTGTGATCCAAGGAAGCAGGTCGACTGCAGTGCTTTGAAAATGGATGCGTCAGTCCCAGATTATCAGGACACCTTAAATGCTGGTCTGTTTGACCATTGCTGTGTACACAATCACATCCACAGTCCACGACACACGTGTGTTTCTTTTGCTTCCGTCTGAACATACTTACTAGGATACAGCACACTGAACACTACAAGGAAAACCATCACACCTACCAGACCTATCCAGAGGGGCTCTGAGAAATTAGTCTGAGAGTGGAAGAGGCTGTCTGCTGGGTGCTCTGTTCTGCGTCCAAGAATCCAGAAATGCTGTGCTGGGAGTAAGAATCTCCTTTGTCTTTGGAAAGCCTTGTGGGCCCAGGCCTGTCCTAACAGTAGAGATTGGAAGGGACCAAAAGGGACAAGTGTTGTTCTGGTTATTGATCTTCCTCCTTACCTCCTCTCATTGTTCTGGTTGATGCCAGTTTGGGGGGTATTTGGTTAAGGAAGTTAGGGGTGAGGTGGGCATGTGTATCCCTGTAGTTCACAGTTGCTGAGCATTTTGTGGCACTGACTTGTCTTATGTGTGCAGCCATGTCCTCATTCCCCATAGACTCTAAAGATGCATAGTGCTTGTTTACTCTCCTTCTAGATAGTTCTCCTGGAGGACCTTTTGGAACATTGCCATTAAGTAATACAGGAAATTAGGCTTGTGCATGTGTCATTGTCACATGTGAGTAGCTTGTGACAGTACTTTGATCTCAACACTTCTTTGTCATATTTGGCTGCTATTTCTTATTTATATCATTATGTGGCAACTCTGTATTCATACACATGTGTATACACACATGTAATATTTGTGTGACATTAGAAAAGAATGTGCTACTGTGTGTTTCACAAAATCGATGTGGTGAAGCAGACTGCAGGCAAGCATGCTACTTCTCATTACTTGAAAAATATATTGTATGTTATGTCCTAGTATTGGCACCTTGTTCGTGATGCCATTTCTACAATTCTTTTTATTTGTGCCTGTTTCTGTAGGTTATGTTATCGCTTGTCTTGAAATTAATTTATTTCTGTGTGTGTATGCACATTCATGTGCACTGTTTGGTCCTTATCTTCCACTTTATTTGTGATTGTGTTTCCTGTTTCCCGCTGCATGTGCCAGGGTAGCTAGACTGTGAATTTCAGCAATTCTTATGTCTCTCTCTCTCTCTCTGTCTCCTGGCTTGCTTTGAAAGTGCTGTGGTTATAGACCCACACTACTCTACCTGGATTTCCATCTGTCCTAAGGATCTGAACCCAGGAACTCATTACCCACTGAGCCACCTCCCAGTTGCTTCTTGAAATTTAGTTCATTTGGTTTTTGAGGAAAGAATGCTAGATTGCGAAACTAACATTAGATTTTACCCAGGATTCCCGAGTTCATCTTGTGGTCTCACTTATAAAATGACATGAAATCATGTTGATTCTTGGAGCAACCACCTCTTTATCTACAGATAGAAATAATACTATTATCTGTCTCACTGGGTATTTTTTATATCAAATTAATAATGAAAGGTATAATGCTCCGACAGTGTTTGGAAAAATAACATTCTGTGTGTGCCAAGGAACCCCGGGTAATTGTTTTACAGTGACGTCCTGTGCAGTGGAGGGACTTGGAGCCCTGGGTAATTGTTTTACAGTGATGTCCTGTGCAGTGGGGGGACTTGGCCTTCACTTCTCATTTGTTCTCGGTCTCACCACGTTTTGGACTGAGGACGAGTCTAATTCTTTTCAGATGTGAGGCTTCAGTTACCAAGTCTTTATTTGTCTTTGCCTGCAAAGCCCTGGTTAGGCATTTGAGACACAGGCAAGCCTGATGAGCTGCCTCTATCCTCAGGGAGTTTGCAGTGAGAAATTGTGTCAAACTCTAAAGGCAGTCGAGTGAAACAGAAGCGCTGTGTACGGCATAGCCTCATCATGAGCAAGATGAATAAAGGAACGTTTCTGATTTGTTTCTGAATGGGCTGCTGTGGCCCTGCCAGTCTGTTTAGTGGCATGTCCTGAACTGCTTACAGTGGCAGGCAGCTATGATTAGCTATCAGGAGAGTTTGATTTTCATGCTCCGTATTGATTGCTGGTTAGGGACGTGGGAAGGTAACCTCCATTACCTTCTGTTACCTCTGTGTAACCAAGCAAAGTTCCATGGTGAGTTGGAAAGACACAGCTGGATGGCTCCTGCTTTACATGGTATTGCCTGGGGTCACCCACTTGGACGTATACACTTAATAACTGGGTTACAAAACTCACGCCCTCACTCCCATTCTCTCCAGGGTAGCTGTCTGCTTTCAAAAGACATCTTATCACTTAGATGGCTGACTTTAGTTTGCTTACGTGTGACAGTGACAACCTGAAGGACACATGCAAAGTGTAAGCTGCTGGAATTCGTGAGCATTTTCTATAACCGGCACATGGTTAGGTCTGCCCTGTTGTGTTACATCCAGGAGAGGGATGAGACCTTGCTTCTTGTTGGGAGAGTCAGTGCCTATGTTCAAAGTTGGGGATGGAGGACTCATATTATTAGCTTTGTTTGAGATTGTCTAGATTTTCTCATTTTTAGTTAAACAGTCAGGGCCTCATCACTAACCTGTACCTGGGAAACACATTGTTTTGAGCTTTTGTTCTCATCGGCTGAGATTCTAGGCTCAGGACTGGAGAGGTGACTCCGTGGTTATGAGCATGAGTCCCTTGCAGAGGACTTGAGTTCAGTTTGGAGCACCCTCATTGGGTGGCCCATAACCACGTGTAGCTCTAGCTCCAGATGATCCAGTGCCCTCTTCTGAATTTCAGATGCATGTATACTCACATGTAAGCTATCATTTTCTCTCTGCTTCTCTATCCCTCTGTCTCCCCCTCCCCTTACTAAAAATAAAAAGAAATCCTTAAATATTAGGGTGAGTTAAGTAGGTATAGTCATAACTCACTTCTTGTAAAATTATTCATCTTATCATAGAGTTCTTATCTTGTTCCTTTCTGTTTATTGCTACTTGATACGGCTTTTCCCCCAGATTGAAGTTTTTGACATTTTGTTTAATAAAAAGATGTTTAGGTGTTTAATGTTGCTTTATAAGAACCAGGATGTATATTTTTACGATAAGGAATTCAAACAAGGCAAACAGGTTTTCCTTTTGATGCTATAAATTAACCTTAGGATGGTGTAACTATTTTAACAAATAGCTTAAAATTAAGGGCAGGTTCGAAAATGTATTTTGGTGTGTGATCATTTGATTTATGTGCTATTTCAGGTAACTGTCGTGTAGAAGAAAGAAAGAGTTTTGTGGGCTGTCCAGTACTTGCTTTGGGTCCCTGGGCATTAATGTGGACCAGGCCAGATGGGAAAGGCTGGGACCCTGTGCTTCTGCCCTGATGCAACATCGTTAGAACCACCTGAGTTAGGAACCGTAGCAGAGAAGTTGAGTTGGAGTTGCTGAAGCATTGATGTTTAAAGTGTGTTCCTGGACCAGCAGCAACAGCCCCTCCTACTCTAACTGTGGTATTTTTGTTATCTGTTGTGAGGGTTTAAAAGATGTTCCAGCTGGAGATATGGCTCAGTGGTTAAGTGCACTGATTGCTCTTCCAGAGGCCGAGTTCAATTCCCAGCAACCACGTGGTGGCTCACAACCATCTGTAAAAGGATCCAATGCCCTCTTCTGCTGTGACTGACTGAGGAAAGCTACAGTGTACTCACATTTTAAAAACTGTGATATAAATAAATAAATAAATGTTGTATATAATGTATTCAGCACAGTGCTAGGTAACCATTGTACTAAACACTAGGCATGGCCGGTAGTAGTCACTACTATAATATTACTCATTTTGATTCATATTTTTCTCCCAGGGTGTTTCATGAAGTAGCTTATTTTGACATTCCTTTCAAAGATCCCTGAGTTCTGATTAATCTGAAAATCTTGCACCTGGTCTGTTGATCTTTATTGTGTGTCTAGTGAAAGAAAACCTGTGTAAGCAAAGTTTGCAGGCGTTCCTTAGAATGGTCCAAGATTTTGAAGGAGGTCTTCTCAATCTGCTGTGTTGGAAAATTGTTAACCACGGTGATGTAGTTGTACACAAGTGTTAGCTGGAGTCACCAGCACCATTAGAGTCCCTCTAGTCAATGCCTGAAGTCTGGTGTTTGCTTTGAAGAGTCCTTCTTTCCAGCCCCCTGCTTCTTCAGTTCAATCACAGTTCTTCTCCAGGTAGACTCCCCCCCCTCCTATTTTTTCCTTTATTGTTAAATAAGGATCTTGATTAACCCCCAAAGGAAGGCCAGCAGGACCCTAGACCTAGGCCCGGGTTACTGTCCCTGAGCCAGCCCAGCCTTTTCCACCTCTGCTGGCTACCTTCTTTGCTTCCTCTTTAAGCCTATCTCTCAAAGTGAGAAGCAGTTTAGCCTGTGTTTAGAGGCTGCTGATTCAAAGCAGCTGGTGCTTTCTGAGATGACAATGTCCTTGCCCTGACTTGCTTTGGCTTGTTGTTAGCGCCTGTCTTCAGGCCTGGATGCCTTTGCCTTTGCTTTCCTCCAGGAAGCTGTGGGTTTAGGTATGTCCAGTGTGGGAAGGCTTATCTTCCCTGCTGTGCTCCATAGGAGCCCTGCCCCTTGCCCTCATGCCTTTCACTGTCTTTGTACCGGAGTGGAGTGGCTCACTTGAAGCTAACTGTTCAGATGGAGGGTCCCATACAGAGGCAGAGCTGTCCCACTGGGAGTAGGACATTTCCCATTGAAGTACTGGCTTTTCTGAAGAGCCAGTACTTCCTTGAGCCAGATGCCTGTCCTGCCTAGGCTCAGATAACCAGTGGGGAGGGGTGGGGGATGGGGGGACTGGGTTCCTGCACTGGTTAACTCCGGAAGAATGGCAATATAAGTACATACTTTTCTCGGATGAGGTGAGAATCTCTGCAGAGTAGGTCAAGAAATTCAAAAGCTACCCAGAGAAAGTAATGTAGAGGCAATAAAAAGTGTTTCAGCCTGGTGTAATGGTTAGTTGCTGCTCTTTCGAAGGAAGTAGCAAATTCTCACAAACTAAAATGGAACTGGGAAAAGGTATTTTATGACTTGGGAGTGTGAGTGACTCAGAGTGAAATGACAAAGTACTGTTGAGCTTGTAAGGTCTGGGGACAGCTTTTGACTATCAGTGACCCCACTCCAAGGCAGCTCCCCCGTGGGAACCTGTATTCTCTGTATCTCCGTGTTACTCCCTGTCTTCTGGTCTCCGTCCAGTCCTCCCTCCTTAGTGCACTCTGTAAGGCACAGTGACCCATGCCCCAGTGGACATGTCCTGCAAGCGTGCTGTGCTGCTGCCAACCCTCGGGAAGCCAGTGGAGCAGGTGTGGAGATTTACTTCATCAGCTGCTTCAGGGGCGCTGTCGCTCTACGTGTGAGTCACCATGCCTACCCTCAGGCCTGGCAGCTGTCCAAACCCAAGGCACGGATTTCTCCAGAGGTTACACAGTACCATCCTCTAATTTAGAGACCTAAAAGGTCTGATGTTTCTTTTTGTTGGGGGGGTATCTTCACATACTTAGATTTTTGCAGATCATTATAATGAGTGTTTGAGAAGAGGCCTCAGTGACATTTAAGAGATGACTGTAGTAGATCTTATCTGTGAGACCTTCTCTGCGCTCCTAGGGTTGAGAACAATCATGATGGCTTTCCATGCAATTTACAACAGCTTTTATTATTGATGTGAGAATTGAGGCGTGCTAGTGTTATTAAAAATTCCTCAGTGCATATATATTGTGATTAAACCTAATATTGCAGAAGTATAGCTAAGAACTTGTCAAGTCTCTTTTGAAGAATAGTAAAATTTCTGGATGTCTACTCTGTAGGTGACATTGTGTGTCAGGAGAGTCTTCAGTCATGTAAATCTTGTCTTAAATCTTTAATTTTGAAGCACTGACTGCATTCCAGAGACTCAGTAGTCACCCATGAGTCTGCATCTTTGTTATGACTCAGCACTCTGCAGACTTCCTGCGGCGTGACAGTGAGCTGCTGCGTGGCGGCCGCTCAGCACCCCAGCGTGGATGAAGTGCTCACTGTTCACGGGCTGCCCCAAGGAATCAGGTGCTGGTGCAGCAGTTTTGGTGCTGCTCTTCTGGCTTTCACTTCCCACACTGACTGATTCTCCATCTGCCATGACACTGCATTCCTGAGCCTCTGCCCCCTCCTCAGGCTGCTGATTAGCATGTTTATTTTTAGGAATAGTAAAAAGTATCCTTAGAAGGGTGTGTTCTGTAAAATTTACATTCATCAGCCTGGCACAGCCGGAATCCTGGGAAGAGTTTGTCTGTGTAGATTCTAAAGAAAACCTTTTATGGAAAATTTCACAAAAGGGAGGAATGCGATGAACATTAATATACCCGTCATTTGTTTCAACATTGTGGGGAATTTTAAATTAAGTTTTAGTCAGACTGAATACTGATTTTAAAATACCGGGCAATACTAACAGCCATGTGTTTAATCTGGATTTTCCAGATCTCAGGACCAGTAGCAGTTTTCTTTATAGTGCCAAAATGTCTCATCTCCTTCCTTCAGTTTGAATCCTAAGACAAAGACTACACGTGTGAGAGCTGGGATTATACTTCAGTGCTTGCCTAATGTGCCCAGAGCCATATGTTTGATCCCTTGGATTTCAGAAAACAGACAAAACCTATCTGTGCACATACATCTGTATGTGTATATGTGTGTGCATGTACATGTATATATATATATGGGGGACAGACAGTGGGAGGGAGGGGAAGGGAAGGAATAAAAGAGAAACACTGACAGCCACAGAAACAAGCACAGGGACAAACACATAGACTAACTGATGGGACACGGTGTAGCTCCTGAGGACTTGCTCCTGTGACTTATTTGCTCCAGTGAGGTCCTGTCTCCTAAAGTTTGCTGTGTTTCTTAAATTGCACCTGTAGTTGGGGATTGACCTATTAATACTTCAGCCTATAGGGGGTATTTTCTGTTTATACCAAACATGTCAGACATAGTACATTGCTTTTAGTATATGAAGCAATGCTACCATCTAGAAATAAACCAGTTTCAAGATTATTTAGGTTGCTCTTCATCATTATTGACATTTAATTTCAGCGATTTAAAATGTGAATTCAACAGTCTTTTATTTCTTCTTCCTTGGTTGATTTTTTTTTTTTTTTTTTTTTTTTTGGAGACACAATCAGAAGCTGGCCTCTAACTCCTGATCCTTCTGATAACACCTCCTAAATGCTGGGATTACAGATGTATAGTGTTCTTGTTATAAGCTTTGATTTATAAGCTTTTGTGAAAGCAAATGAAGGCCGTCAATAATACTTAACCAACCAATACTAAACTAGATGCTTTCAGGTCACCTGATTGTATTCTCGTAACACGGGAACCTCACCATATTGCTGGCCAGTGTCTACAAAGGTGCTAGGCCGAGACTGAGTCACTACTCATGTCAGAGGTAGAAAGTAAGAGTCACTTTTCATGCTGGTCTCTGATGGAAAGCAATGGACTTCTTGATGTAGATTGACAGCACTATCTGTAGTCTGTGAAAAGGACTGATTTAGAATCATCCTCATCTAGTAATATGACAACTACTTATGTCATGGTGGTTTACAATTAAAACAATAATGATACTACTGTTATGACTGTACTAGAGCACGTTATTTTAGAAAGTGGGAATGCAGGTGTAATTTAGAGAGGGAACCTGGCTCCTGGGTCCTGTTTTCTTTGTCCCTGCCCTTTACAAAAGCTCTTTAGGGAAATAGATTCACTGAGGACTGCAGTGGTCAAAGGTCAGTTCTGGCTCAGCCTCCTTTTGAGATGCAGGCATTCTTGGTTCTTTATTGTGTTCCCTTGGGGGCTGGGCTTATGCCTTCTGCATGCTTGTTTCTCTTTTGTGTTGTGCTTTTGATGGAAGCAGGGCAAAAGCTGTGCCTTGAACCTTAATCTTGGTTTTGTATGCTTCTTTCACAGGTCCTGCCTGTCTCAGGATAGTGTAAATGAATGCTCATCTTCTTCCCTCTGTATTTGATGCTGATTTGATTTTCCTTAAAGCTATAGTTTGCAGATTGGGCATTTGGCTAATCTTTTCTAAAGCAGCAGAGGATGGTCCCTGCAGGAAAAGTTCAGCTGAGGTGAGATGGTTATCCGCCATCATGTCCAAATCTTACTCTCCAAAGTTTGTGATGGAACTCCAGTTCAGAATCTACTTCTTGTTTGGGGTGGCAGAACCAGGCTAGACTGGACACCCTTCCTCCCCATAGTTAACTCTGCTTCCCACATAACCATTTTCCACAGTTCATAGAAGAAAGAGAAATGATCTGAAAGTGAGGTAGATAGAACCCTTGGGAGTGATGGAGGTGCTTTACAGTTCGATGATGGAGAAAGCCCTACAACTGTATACATTTACTAAAGTTCATGAAGCAGGGAATTGGTGGTATGCAAATTTATGCTAATAAAGCTGCTGCTTATTTATTATTGTGGTACAGAAGTTCAGAACAAGAGTCTTGCCCAGCAGTGCATGTGCCATTCCAGCACCAGGCAGACTGACATCAGAAGATAATTCATGACAGCCTGTGCTGCATCTCTGCATTTACTCTTAGAATAGAAAGAACTACTAAAGCCCAAACCAATAGACACAATTCTCAGAAAAACAGGAAGAAACTCAGACACTCAGGTATGCTGAACACATACTCTATCCCTGGACTATAGCCTAGACTAAAGCCACTATGTCCTATTAGAATAGGGTCTTAACCCCATGGCCCACCTAGCCAAGAACCTGTAGCATCCTCCTTCCTCTGCTTTTTGGGTGCTGTGATCATAATCATAAGTGCAGCACCATGCTTAGCTTACAGCTGGAGTTTCAAAGAAGCCATATTTGCTTAGTGAGCTTGTGTGTGTGTGTGTGTGTGTGTGTGTGTGTGTGAGAGAGAGAGAGAGAGAGAGAGAGAGAGAGAGAGAGAGAGAGAGAGAGAGAGAGAGAGAGAGAGTTTTCAAGATGCTGGTTATTTGCTAGTTCATCTCATCTTTTATGCTTCTTTATTTATTTTCATGAATCCATAACACATGGGAGAGAATGTCATAATTTTATAAGTTAAATGTGTTCTCTTTAGGTTTAATAATAAAAACATCACAAAGGATTTTTAGTAGTATTGGGTGATATTTAGATGAAAATAGCCTGCGTGTTGCAAAAATGGAAAGTTAGGTTTTTATTTTTACTCGGCTATAAAAGAAACTAGAAACAAAAGGGAAAATAAAACTTTTCCCTATAAAAATTCTCAATTGGTGATGAAGCTCAGGACATACTATCCCCAGGTATAACATGATGACATTTGTGAAACTCCTAACACAGCGATAGGACACATTACCCCAGATATGACATCATGGCATTTGTGATACTTCAAAAATAGTCAGATTGTCCTTGCCTTCCCAGACCTAAGGAGAAGTTTCTGATCTTAGTCTTGAGAAAGTTTTAAGATTTTTGTTCCATAAGCATCCTTCCTATACCCAGGAAAGGCAGGGTGTCAGAGAGACATCAGAACACACATAGACGTAGTCTGCCTCTATAGGGTGTCAGAGAGACATCAGAACACACATAGACGTAGTCTGCCTCTATTACCATTAGATCTCACCTATCTGTAGCACTCACTGTGTGTCTGATGTGGGTGTATATACATGTTTATGTATGGATTTGTGTGTTTGGATGTGTGTACTGTATGGATTTGTACATGTTTGTGTCTATGTGTGTGTGACAGAAACCAGAGGCCAATATATCATGTCCTCCTAAGTTGCTCTTTACCTTCCTTATTTGTCTGTTTGTTTAATTTTTTTATTTAAAACAGTCTCACCACTATGTAGGTGTAGTTAGCCTGGAACTCAATATATAAGTTGGATTGTCCTTAAACCTCACCTTCAGAGATCCACCTGCCTGCCCAAGTGCTAAAATTAAATCCATGAATCACCAGGCCTAACATCTTGAGCTTACTTTTTGAGATAGGTTGTCTTCATGCTTGTATAGCCAGCATTTTCCTGACTGAGCCATCTCTCACCAGATCTTTTTGTTTTGTTCATAGGCCAGATGTCCTGTAATAATTATGTGAACCAGGCTGGCCTCAGACTTGTAGAGATCTACCTGCCTCAGTTTCCTGAGTGCTAGGATCAAAGGTATGCACCACCACGCCCAGCTTCCTACTCTAGATCTTATTTATTAAATTTTCTTCATTCTACTTTTTCAATACTGTTCCCTTCGACATCAGTCCTAACACAAAAACTATACAGATGTCCCAATGTTATGTACAATGTATATTAAGTACATTTTTTTCTGCAACAAATGTTGGCCCTCTTTAGGTGAGGAAGAGGCTTAGGAGGCTGACGTGTGGGTATGAATCTTAAATCCTGGGTTTTATTAATTCGGCAGTAGAGGAAATATTGATATGAAGGCTTTTTGTTCATAAGGAAGAGCTCAGTGTCATTTTTATCTTTCCTGGGGTACAAATGAGTGTATAGCCAGGGCACTTCATTGTCCTCGTTATCAAAATGTTAAGGCCAATTAAATGCTCTTATATACTACTTGAGTCAAGTTGGGTACATTCAACTCTTAACTCTAGCATTTCTTTGAAGGCTTTAGAAATGACCCCTTTGAAAAGACTGTAGTCTAAAAGAACATTTTCTTAATAGGACAAAGTAATGTCTGAATTTTTGCCTTCCAAACTTGCTTTAAAAAAGATTGTGTGCACATTCATGTGTGTTCACTGTATGAGTATGTGTGTACATTTGTGCGTGGAGGCCAGAGGTTGATAGACTGTCTCACTCAATCACCATTGAGCTTACTTGTTGAGACAGGGTCTGTCATTGAACAGGATAGCTTACCAATCCTGCTAGACTGGCTGGCTATCTAGTCTAGGGATCTCCTGCCTTTGCACCTGCGTCTGCATCAACCTCTGCCTCTGCCCTCTTGTGCTTTCATGTCCACTGTCCAAACCCTGCTTTATTCTCTTTCTTAGAAGACAAAACTTTTTCTTATCTCACAAACAATGCCGAAAGTTTCTGTCTCAATGTTCATCTTCTTTCCTTTTTTTCTTTGACACTTTTAGTCATGTATATAGAGAATTTTGGCCATTTTCATCTCCCCTCACCTGTTCGCATGCCCTCCCTGTCCTCTGAAAGGTTCTTCTTCCCAACAGGCCATGCACCTACTTTGATGTCTTTTTTTTAAATGATGACTTACTGAGATTAATTAGAGTTGCTTGCATGAGCATGAGTTGGGGGCTTATTTACTAGAGCTCGGGTAGCTTATCAGTGGCTAGACTCTGGGAGGAAATGACACCACCTGGCTTAGCGACCATAACTGCCTTTAGACCCTCAAAGAGGAGTGGAGTCTCATAAACTTTCTCCCATTCATGTGCATGAAAGTTGATGGTACTAGTCTTTTATAGGTAGTCACAGCTGCAGTGAGTTTATGAAAACCATGTTGTGTCCAGAAGATACTCTTTTGCAGTATTTCTCCCCGTCCCATAGTTCCTACACTCTTTCCAATCCTTCCTTGATATTCCCTCATGGAAAACGAGTATAGTGCATTAGCTCTTGAAAGGTTAAAACAAAAACAACAAAATTAGAATTTACTCTAATCCTCCTCACTTTGCATTTCTTACTTTAAAAAATTGTACTAACCTGTTAGATCTTCTAAAGTTAAACATAATTCCCAATTTTCCAAGGCCAGCTGTAGATCAGGATTCTAAAGGCCTTAATGGAAAAGGGTGGGTAATGTGTTTGTCAGGAGGCCACTTAGTGAAATCAGTTCCATGTAATTTTTAATACTGTTCCTTGGCCAGAGTTTTTATGACTCAGTATTACAGATGTCATTAATTTATAATGGGAAATAGTGAGACAATATGACAATTATCTTTAGACTCAAGAATACTTGGGCAGCAGGGGGAGTGGTGATTGAATAGTTCCAACAGAGACCATTTCAGAATGCTCCAAAGCTGAAGCTCTGGTATCACCATTGGCACATAGCCTCTGAGCATAGTCTGTGCAGCAATTCCATGACAGAAGTTTTCTTCTCTCCGAAGGAAACCTCACATTTTCTTTCCTGGGGAAACTGTGCTACATGCGAGGGGGCCATGGGCACAATGCAGTTTTAGTCCATTTTCACTGGACTCTGGACACTGGGGATTTTAGAGATTTGAGCAAACCTGTTTCAGATGCACTGAAGACATTATGAGGAAGTAGAATAAAGTGCGTTGGTGAACATTACTACCAGATGGGTAATCGCTTCTATGTGCAGGTTGGCTTAAGTTTTACTATTGTCATAATAGCTTTTGTGTGGAAGTCAAATCTGAATGTAAGTAGAGCTGCTTACCTGTACAGCCTCCAGTAGCCTAAGAGTAGACAAATCCTGTAGAGTAGAGAAAGGGCCACTGACTTGAGTTGGGAGAAATGGGTTTTGCCTAGGTCCCGAGTAGAATTTGTTTTAAGAGTTGATTTTTGTGTGTGTCTTCAAAAAAAAGGGAGGGTGTTGACATTCTTCGTTGTTTTACATTATTATTATTATTATTATTATTATTATTATTATTATTATTATTATTATTATTATTATTATTATTATTATTATTATGTGGTCTTGCTGTACCTGCCATGATAAGCTTGCAGATACCTGAAGACAACTTTGTGGAGTCAGGTCTCTCAATGCACCTTGATATAGGTCCTAGGAATTAAACTCATGTCACCAGGTTTGCATGGCAACCGCTTTTACCCACTGAGCCATCTCAGTGGCCCTGTATGTTGGCTAATACTCAGTACTTCAAATATGATCTCATGTGGAAGTGTGGTTTGCAAAGAGGTAAATTAAATCATTTGTCTGGTTCCTATAGGAAGTGGAAATTTGGGCAGTCAGACAGACATCTCTGTGGTGATGATGTTTCAAAGAAATCTCTCAATAAGATATGGAGCGTGTAAGCCACTAGAAACCAGGACTAAGGGAAGGAATGGATTTTCCTTAACAGCCCTCACAGACAGCATCCATGCCAACACCTTGATTTCAGATGCATGGCCTTAGAACTGGCACAATTTTATTGGTTCAAGTCATCCAGTTGTTGGTACAGCTATGGTGGCCTCAGGAAAGTAGAGACTTGATTATGATTACCCAGAGCCACAGAACTTTGAACAGGCTTCTCAACTTCTCAACTTCTGCTTCCTAATTTGTAAAGTCAAGTAAGTTTTAGTGTAGATAATGTCAGGACCTTCCCGTTGTGACGTTAATGATTAAACTTCAAAAAGCGTATTCAATTTTCAGCAAAGTAATTGTAGTTGTATTTCTCAATGTAGCTAAAATATATAAACATGCTGTTTTCAGTTCCTACTTTTGTTCTTTTCATTTAAGAGTCATTGATGCTACTTCCCGTTAGCCATAAGATTAGGCAACGCTGTTCCTTCCAAGTTGACACTAAGCAATGACAACATGTCTAGTCTGCAGTGTATCCTCACAAGCATCCTCACATAGAGAACATGAGCACTTAAAGGCATGTACCTGTTTACTCCTGGTTTGGGGTTACCACATTGTGGGCATTGTTTTGTGAATTTACTTCAGTAGACCCTTAGAACATTCTCCTGCAGTCATCCACAGGCCTACTCTAGAGCTCCCAAAGCAACCACTTGGTTATGCTAGAAGCCTCGCACTACACAGCAGCATGTTTACACTGTTGAGTGTTCTTAAACACTAGATTTCCCCAAGTTAGATGGCTCAAATGGAAAGGACATTTTCCTTGGCTTGTCACTAGTTGGAAGTGGGTCAGTGATGCAAGATGAAGACGTCGTAGATCACGCTGGCCCAGAGGGATACAGGGAGGAAACGACCACCCTCCTCTGTTCCAGTAGTACCCCTTAGGAATCTGTATTTCTGATTAATGTACTCTCGACCTGAACTCTTTTTTCCCTGTTGCTTCTAAATTATATTAGATAATGTTAAAATATACCTTAAACATTAAGGGAAAGGAAATTAAAATAAAATGATCTCTTATTTCTAAAATAATTATGTATTTGATTCAGAGCACAAAGATATCTTTTCAAGATTTATGTAAATTATGCACTTGTTTGTGTGTATGTGTATGTCTGCGAGTGCGTGCACACGTGGACTTGAGCACTTATGCCTGCTGAGGCCAGAGGCATTGGCTCCCACCAGAGCTGGAGTTGTAGGTGGCTGTGAGTCGCCCCACATGGGTGCTGGGAGTTGAACTTGGGTTCTCTGCAAGGGCAATCTGTGTTCTTAGTCTCTGACTCATCTCTTAGCTTCACAAAACATTTTTTTTTTGGAAAAAAAAATATGTATGAAAAGTTTCAATTTGCTCTTTTGTCAGGGACATTCCCTAATTTTCCCAGAACCCATTTACACCTTGTTGGTTGCTAGGGTGCCTCTGTTCTTAGCCTTCCCTCATACAGAGACCAAGGCCCTAAAGGTAGGCCCAAGGATAGAATTTCGCAAGGCTGGGTCAGCTATAGGTGGGTGTTCAGATGGGCCTTGATGGTTTCTATTTTCCTTGTAGTCTGCAGAAAAGTGGTTAACATGAGGACACGCTCACTATATACAACCAAGCTAAAATTGCACGAAGCTCATTAGGTTTTAAAGATTACTGTGCTGCCTTCCTGAAAAATTTTTTAATACTTGTGGTTTAAGGTTTTTTATTTTTTTATTTTTTTGATTTAAGTTTTCTGCTTAGTTCCACCCACTCACACATCTTTTATAGGTCAAAATGTTCTCTTTGTTAATGGCTAATTCTAAGAGGCTCTGATGAGTCACTTGTATGTCTGTGTGGTGGTGAACACTTTTGGAAAAGCACCCCCACTGTGAAAAGTCTTCAGATAAAATCTCTACCATGCAAATCTACAAAACATATTTAGAAAGAATTTCCTTTTACAACTTGAAATTGTAAAAACTTTTTTGTATTTAGACATCCTTTGTATGCATATGTAAAATTGTTCATGCTACTTATAACTTATGTTGTTCTTGGATAAATGCGGAGTCTTTGTGGGGTTTAAGTATAAGCATAATGTGTCTTCATAGAACGAATTGGGTAGTGTTCCTTCTGTTTCTATTCTGTGGAACTTGAACAGTATTGGTATTAGGTCTTCTTTGAAGGTCTGATAGAATTCTGCATTAAATCCATCTGGTCCTGGGCTTTTTATGGTTGGGAGACTTTTGATGACTGCTTCCATTTTTTTCAGGGGTTATATGGGACTGTTTAGATGGTTTATCTGATCCTGATTTAGCTTGGTACTTGGTATCTGTCTAGAAATTTGCCCATTTTCTCTAGAATTTTCAGTTTTGTTGAATATAGGTTTTGTAGTAGGATCTGATGATTTTTTGAATTTCCTCAGTTTCTGTTGTTATGCCTTCCTTTTCATTTCTGATTATTTGGTTAATTTGAATACTGTCTCCTTGCCCCCTGGTTAGTATGGCTAGGGGTTTATCTTTTTGACATTCTCAAAAACTAGCTCCCGATTTTATTGATTCTTTATATAGTCCTTTTTGTTTCTATTTGGTTCATTTCAGCCCTGAGTTTGATTATTTCCTGCCATCTACTTCTCTTGGGTATATTTGTTTCTTTTTGTTTTAGAGCTTACAGGTATGCTGTCAAGCTACTGGTATATGCTGTCTATAGGTTTGTTTTTTATTTTGTTTGTTTTGGTTTTTGGGGGGGGGCTTTTTTGAGGCATTCAGAGCTATAAGCATCGCTTTCATTATGTTCTGTAAGTTTGGATATGTGTTGCCTTCATTGTTATCAAATTCTAAAACTACTTTAATTTCTTTCTTTATTTCTTGCTTGACCAAGTTCTCATGGAGTAGAGCATTATTCAGCTTCTATGTGTATGTTGTTTCCTATTATTTTTGTTGTTAAACGTAGAATTTTATTTGTGTAGCTATCTTCTTTTGTGCTTGTTAAAATAAAATTTCTTTCTTGCTTTTCTTGGGTGTAGTTTCCCTCCTTATGTTGGAGATTTCCATCTATTATCCTTTGTAGGTCTGGCTGTATTTGTGGAAAGATATTCTGTTATTTTGTTTTTGTCATGGAATATCTTGGTTTCTTCATCTATGATAATTGAGAGTTTTGCTGGGTATAGTAGCCTAGACTGGCATTTGTGTTCTCCTACGGTCTTAATGACATCTGTCTAGGATCTTCTAGCATTCATGGTCTCTGTTGAAAAGTCTGGTGTAATTCTGATGGGTCTGCATTTATATGTTACTTGATCTTTTTTCCTTACTACTTTTAAACTTTTTTCTTTGTTTTGTGCATTTGGTGTTTTGACTATTATGTGACTGGGGGAATTTCTTTTCTGGTCCAGCCTATTTGGAGTTCTGTATACCTATTATTCTTAGGTTTGGTTTTCTCATTGTGTCCTGGATTTCCTGGATGTTTTGGGTTAGGAGCTTTTTGTATTTTGCATTTTTTTTTTTTTTTTTTTTTTTTTTTTTGACTGTTGTGGCAATGTTTTCTCTGGTGTCTTCTGTTCCTGAGATTCTCTTTTCTATCTCCTGTATTCTGTTGGTTTTTATTCCTAGGTTTCTATCTCCAGGGTTGTTTCCCTTTGTGATTTCTTTATTGTTTCTATTTTTATTTTTAGATTCTGGGTGGTTTTGTTCAGTTTCTTCACCTGTTTGCTTGTGTTCTCCTGTGTTTAGAGAGTGTGTTATGTCATTCTTAAAGTCCTCTATTGTCATCACAAGATATGATTTTAAATCTGAGTCATACTTTTCAGGTGTGATAGCGTATCCAGGACTTGCTGCAGTGGGAGAACTGGGTTCTGATGATGCCAAGTACCCTTGGTTTCTGTTGCTTATGTTCTTGTGCTTGCCTCTTGCTATCTGGTTATCTCTAGAGTTATCTGCCCTAGCTGTCTCTAACTCAGAGTCCCGGTGTCTCTGTGATACTGTGATCCTGGGATCCTGAGTGTGTTAGAGTTGGTTGTCAAGCTGCCTCTGAGATACTGAAGTCCTGGTGTGGCAAAGCTTCTGAGGTCTTATTGTGTCAGAGCTCTTGGGAGTCAAATTTTCTCTGGTTGTTCCAGGAGTGGGTGAGGGGAGTTCAGAACCCTGTGTTTGCTCAGGGCACAATCTGGAAGGAACCTATGCCTCTGGCTAGCAGGGGGTTTGTGTTTCTCTTGTTTCTGAGGGGGGTGGGTCCAGTTATGCTGAGTCTTGGGCAAGATGTTGTGGCCTCAACTGTGACCTTGAATGTGTCAGAGCTCCAGTGCTCCTGAGTGTATCCAATCTCTTGGACATGGAGCTTTCTCTGTGATTCAGTGATCCTGTGATCCTGGGCTTGTTAATGCACTGGTGATCCTGTGATTCTGTGATCCTAGGTGTGTTGGAGCTCTTCTGATCCATGGAGTGTTAGAGCACCTGGGTGATGGTCTTCTTCTGGGTATTGTGGGAATGGCTGTCCAGGTTTAGGCCAGAAGGGATAGTGAATATTTCATTCTTGCTTGTTCATCTCGCTTGTCTTTTCACCCTCCTCCCCAGCAACAGGGCTTATGGTTTGTGCTTAGACTTGAATCCTATGATTCAGTCACTTCTTATGTGTTTTCTGCTTCAACATTGATGGTTTTCACACTCCTTGAGTGCACACTTCTACCCTCCCCTGTTTGAGACTACACAGAAAGACAAGCACGTCTGCCACACTGGTTTTGGTTAGCTCCACCTTGTAAAAAGCTCACTGTTACACAGCTTTGTACTTAATCCTCCCCCCTCCCTTTCTCCCTCTCTCTTTCCTTTCTTTCCTTTTTTCTTCCTTTTAAATTTTCTATGTGAATAGAATTCATTTTGATCATATTCTTTCCATACCCTCATTGTACCCCTTTCATATTTATATGCGTGATCTTTGGTGTTCTCTCTTTCTGTGTGTCTCTATGTATGATTTCTATCTGGTAGAATCCAATTACTGTTACATATATGCACATGCGTATATGGCTGACCACTTGGCATGAGTTAGTTTATCAGATAGCTTGTCTCTGAAGAAAACTAACTTTCAAATATCAAGGGGCTTCTCTCCCAGAAGACTGATTTATATTCATATGTATATTCTCCCCTTCTCCTCCTCCTCCTTCTCTTCTTCTTCCTCTCCCCTCCCTTTCTCCATCTGCAATTGACTGCCTGCATTTCTTCATCTGTTGCGGGCCTTGTAAAATTTCTTCTATCATATACTATACTATTATGCTAACTGGTATTGTTATTCTACAGGTCTTGTTGCTCTCATGGGCTTAGCTCTAGACTTCTGTGTCTTAAGGTCTTTAATTCTGTTTTCTGCAATGTTTCCTGAGTCTTAGGTATAGAGATTGTAGTATAGATGTATCAGTTGTGATTGAATTTCTTGTGGTTAGTTGTTCTCTATATTTGCCTAGTCATGGGTTTCTTGAACCATTTCCTCTGCTGCCAAAGAGGCTTCTTTCATAAGGATGATACCTACACTTATATGTGTTTAGAAGAATAAGTATTTATAATACAGTTAGAATGGTTTAGGAAAGTCAGTGATTGTCAAGCTGTGGGTTACCATGCCTTTGGGGTAAAGTGACCCCTTCACAGGGCTCAACTAAGACCATTGGAAGACATAGACAATTTATGTCATAATTCATAATAGCAACCAAATTACAGTTGTGAAGTGGCAATGAAAATGATTTTATGGCTGGGGTTCCACAAGATGAAGAACTGTATTAAATCGTCACAGCATTAGGAAGGTTGAGAAGCGTGGTTTCAAGTAGTTCTACTCTACCATCTTCCCTGAAATCTTTTCTACCTGAATTGAATTCATTCACTCTCCTTCCTTTCTATTCTTCCTTAACTCCAGAAGTGATTTTTTGATTAGATCTTTTATCTTTCCTTAGTATATTATAACAAATATATATATTAGGAAAAATTTAAAATACATATGTACATGCTTATACACACGTGTGTGTATATAATGTAAACTGTTATGCATAGTTGATTAATAAATATTCAAGAAGACGTCATGCAAACCAGTCGCTAATACATTACCAGTATGACTGGGTTAAAAAATGTAAACATCTTTATGTTCTCCTGTATATATGGCTTTTCAGCCTATAACTTTGGCCTAGAAATAACCATTTTTTAAAATTTTGTATGTCTTCTTTCCATGTATCTTTCATGCATTTCCTATAACAGATGTGTCCATAAACAGCACTTGGAATTGTTTTGCACATTTTCAAATTTAATACAGTTGGTGTGTGTTATGCATAGTGTTATGCAGTTGCTTTTCCCACTCATTGTTAGGTTATGATTGGGGAAGTCAGCATATAAATGCGTTTAACTGACGGGCAGTCTATTTACCTTTTTTAAAGCATATTTAAGTTGTTCCTGATTTTGTGGGGTGGTCAGCCATTTGCTGTGGACATTTACATGTGTACAAAGGGAGCTCTTGACAGACATCTTGGTATTGCTGAACCTCAAAGGACCAGTCCATTTGACCACACTAGACACTCTATGTTTTACATTGTAATAATTGTCTTATTTCTATGTACTTCAGAATTTTTGTTACTGCCATAAATTTTGCCATTATTGGTCTTCTGCAGGATAAATGAAATTATTTTTATTGTTTTTAATTATGTGTGCATGGATGTGTCACTATGTGGCTATGAACATATAAGTACAGATAGATACCCACTGAATTCAAGAGGTGTCAGATTCTCTGGAGCTGGAGATATAGATGGTTGTGAATCACCAGTATAGGTACTGGGTACTGAACTTGGATCCTCGGCAAGAGGAGTAGGCACTCTAAACCCCTGAGCCATGTCAGCAGCTCCTTTCCCTTTCTCTCTGTCTCTGTCTCCTTCTCTCTTCTTTTGGTGTTTTGTTTTCTGTCAGAGTCTCACTCTATAGATTGAGCTGGCCTGGAACTCACTATGTAGACAATTTTGTACTCAGATCTCACGGTGATCTCCTTGCTTCTGCTCCCCAAGTGCTGGGGTTAAAGATACGCGCCACTAAGCTGATGGATTATGCATTATTTTGTCTTTCATCTCTTCATATACCATCATAAATTATTTTGGTTGCTTTTCCATTCAATTCTTATGCATCTATTTTATAATGTTTTTCTTTTATTTTGTTTTTAAGACCAAGACACTTTGTAGCATAGGCTGTCTTTGAATTCAGTGATTCTCTAGCTTCCCACGTGCTGGGATTATAGCTGTTTGCCATCATGCCTGGTCCTGTTTTCTGTCTGTTATGGTCTATTATTTTTGTAAATGTTCTGATTTTGCTAGTTCTTATATTCCTGGAAATAAACAGTACTGTGATTTTTCAGTATTAGAATTTAGAATTATTGAATCTATTTTTATAAATGAGCTTTATTCTTTGTGTTTCTATTCCTTTTTATGGACTTTCTTTGTTACTGGCTTCATTGAAGAAGATGAATCACCCTCCCTTCTGAGTATTTGGAAATGGCTTGTGGCCGAGTTAAGCTTTCCTGTGAAGCCACTTGGGCTGCCAGACAATGAGGATGGAGGGTCTGGTTTTCCATTGTCTTCCAAAGTATTGTTTGTATTTTAATATTTTTTCGTTAATAATTAATACTTTTCTTCATAACCAACAGTTTTATTCATGATATCAAATATATTGACATTAAATGAACCCTGCTTTCCTATGATTAGCCATTTAAGCTTTGGTTTTTTTTTTTGTTGTTGTTTATTATTAAAAAGCTTTATTTTATGTGGTAATATTTACTTGGAATGAATTTTTTTCTTTATTAATTTCTGCTTCTGTTTTCTTTTTCTCTTACTTTCTCCTTTCCCTTTTTACCTGTATGCCTTATTTTTTTGTTGTATGTCTACTGTACGTTCAGTTAATTTATGTTTCTATTTTGTACAATTGGAAATACACATTGTAATGGGTAGAAAGAACAAGAAATTAGAAAATAGTAATAAAAATACCAAGTTTCAGTTAGGTGGATTCCGTTTTTGACATCTTTTGAACAAATTGTATGAAACCTATTAATAAATACATCTGAAACTTTACGTGAATGATTTTCAGGTATCTTGCCATAATTACTGGCATGTGACCATGTCTGTGGAATGCCAGCTGGCCTGACTCTTTCATTCCCCTTTTCATGTATATCAAATCATCACATCGTATCCCATAAATATGTTCAATTATTTTGTTACTTAATAAATACATGTGACTGAAAAATCTCATTAATCAGTATAATAGATTTTAATATGCAATACATTCATCATAGTTCATCTATAAATATTCCGTGATTGTATTATTACTCCTTCTTTGAATTATTTAAGGTCATATTGTAATTTTCTTTAATACATTTTAAGAACATTTTTGTGGTTGGAAATGTTCATTGGTAGAGTACTTGCCTACCATGGGCAAGCCTTGAGATTTATGCCTATTACTGCAAGAAAAAGAAAACAATATCAAATAAAAATTTGTCACTTTCTAACTTAAATACTGACAGTATGTTAGGTGATTGTTAAAATTTTCTTTTTGATCCGGCATGTAGTCAGTTTTAAATTTTAACTTATTTTTTATGTATGTGTGTCTCCAAGTGTATGCTATGTTGGAGGGTGCCTTTAGAAGCTAAAAGCGGGCACTTAATATCCTGAGTCTGGAGTGACAGGCAGGTAAGGGTCACCTGACAGAGGTACCAAGAATGGAACGAGGGTCCTCTGGAAGAGAAGCAAGTGTTCTTATCTGCTGAGCCATTTTCTAATCCAGTGAGGTTTCTTTCCAATCAGTGGTCAGTGCATAACTGAAATAATTTCATGTTCTGTAGCTATCAGATTTAAGATTCGGTGTGATTTTCAGGTCTGTGTTGTTGGTTTGTTGTTAAAATGTTTTGCCAGATTCCTTAGCTCCTGGCAGGTTTTCTGGTGGTGCTCTTGAAATTTTACTACATTTTAGTAGTTTTGCTTCCTGTTTCTTAGAAGTCTAAAGACTAAGTCTAAAGTTCCGGATTAACATCTTCCTAAACTTTTCTATTTATATTATTAGGTATTTATTCTTAGTGATATAAATTCTTTCCTGGCCTTTTTTTTTTTTTCCTGCTATCAATGTCTTGTTACAAGTTCTTCTTTTGATTAAAATTTGTAAGGCTTTCTTTTTCCAATTTTTTTTTCAGCTTTAGGAACAATGGACTCACTCACTCACTTTTTATTTATTTATTTATTTATTTGCATAGTATAAAATCTGTACTTATTCATAAATTGCATTACTACAAATAGTGATAAAACTAGCAAACTTTATAGTATAGTATATATCTATTTGATAAGTGTGTTCCATTCCTGTCTTCTGACTTCATCTAAGCTTTGTATTTCTCTCTATCCAGAAGTCCTTCTTCTGGTTTAGAATTTGTGTGTAGTTATTCTTTTACTTTAGAATACTGTTCTTTACTTTGTTGTATAACTAAAATTATAAATAAAAGAAAATTTGCCGTGAGAATCACAAGCTAACAGATTTATTTTACTTGCAGAATATAAAATCTGAAGGATGATCTACCATTAACAACTTAGGCTTCTGTCTTTTAGCTTGTCTTCCCTTAAGCATGGACTTTGTTTTCTTTTGTGGCCTTTAACTGGCCACTTAACTTTCAGACAGCACATCCAAGTACCAACAGGAAGAGTTTGAGAAAGGATAAATGAGAAAAGAGATACCACATATTAATAATTCCCTCTTTGAAAAGGAGTACCAGCCAAGAGACTTCCATTTTGTGGTCCAGAGCTGTGTCACATACCATCTGTGGCTGGGAGAAACTAGGGAGAAACCAAGAATCAGAATTTGGACTGGCTTTTCTATAGATCTATCATCTCCCACATACATTTAGTTCCCAACTTTTTCAATACACTCTAAAGTTAGCCAGTATTTCTGTTCTTTTATAATGTAACCTAGACTAAGGATATCTTGCTTAAACATTAAACAACTTGCCCAGAATGAATTGTCTATTGATGTGTATCAAGTACTTGGCATTCCCCGACCCTCTGGACCCCAAGACAACTTTCTGAATTATTTCATTTTATCTCTGGAATGCCAGGCAGACAGTACTCCTCACTGAACAACAACATCCCAGTGCACTTTCCCACATTTTACATTTCATTTTATATGTGCTTCTAATCATTTGTAAATGCTTTCAAATTTTTGAATATGACCTGAGTGATGCTTCAGAATAAGGACCTAAGTATTGTTCTGATTGTAGATTCTTTGACATTTACAACAAGTTTTACTTCTGTGACAGAACTCACAATTGGTGGTTGCCATCACAACCCAATTTGGATTGTTTTCAGAGTCCAGAGTTTTTAAAATCCATATTAAATTTTTGATTTTGAAAATCATCCAATATTTAATTCTACTTTAGACAGTTTTGTTGTTGTTGTTGTTGTTGTTTTGGTTTTTGGTTTTTTTTGGTCATAGGCTGCCCTGCCTAGACTATAACAATAGCAGTTCTTACTTGCCTGTTTTCTTCTAAGTAGAAGAAAAGAACACAAGCAATTTGATGGTAAGTTCTCATTGAGAATTACAACTAACAATGAAATACATATTTTAGATAGTAAGCCATCTCTATTTCTCAATATGACATCATTATAATGTTACTGATTTAACAATGAGTTAACGTGTAATTTTGAAACAGACACATATATGCATACCTTGCTTTATTGAATTCTAGATTATTCTTTATATTCACTGAAAATATGACAAGGTCATGAGTTTGAAGTCATCCTGGCTAGATCAAGAGACCTTATCCTCAAACAAGCAAACAGAATCTCCTCACAACAAACATCAAAATGAAGACTGCATTTATGATATTACATGTCAAAAATTTATGATTTTTTCCCCATGGGCTGAAAGACATGTATGTTTGTGAGACCTACCATTTTTACATCTTCTGTTTCTCCGTATACCGCTTGTTCTTGTTTTGGGGTTTTGTAGTCAATGCTGTTTTGAGATAAAGTACTTGGTGACGATGCTTCTGAACTCAAGACATCAAACAGATGTCTAACGGGTGAGCCCAGCACAGATGAAGGCTGTGTCTATGTCAAGATTGTGCATAAGAGTATGTGTAGCCACTCAGTTCTTCGTATGTTCTTTTGGTAGGGCTTCTTTTCCACTGTCCTGAAGTCATTGGGTTGCTTTTTCAGTGAGAATTCTATATAAAAATAAACCATGAAAGGTTGAATACAAAGTACAAATTCAGTCTTATGTACTTGGATTGATGGTCTCTAAGACAGGTGAAGACGCTACTGTTGCTTTATAGCAGAAATATGAGTGTTACTAATGATGATTTTCTACAACCAGTGCTAAGAGATGAGACACAAGACAAGCATGGCTGCTTCTGACCTTCCCTGGACAGGAAAAACTTTGTTAGAGTACCATTCCTTGTTGCTGTTCATCTACTGAGGCTGCTTAAAAGGCTTTTTTAAAACTTTTATAATGAACATTTAAGAGCCAGACATGGCAATCACACATGAAGAATCCAGGTATTGGAAGTTTGAGACCAACCTGGACAGCATAGCCAGATACATATCTCTTGAGTAAAGCACATTATCTTTATTCGGTCAACTGAAGGCCTTAAAGCTTGCGTGCCAAGGAAGGAGGTTAGATTTTCGATTGCTTTAGACTGTCTTCCAGGCCGAAGCTTGCATCAGCATCTTTCCCATCTCCAGCCTCTTGGCTCGGCCTGCAGATTTCAGACATGATAGCCTCTAAGTTGTTCTCTTACTCTCTATATATACCCACACCCACAACCCTGCTGCTTTCATTTCTGTAAAGAACCTTAATAACAGGAGGCCATATGCATTTTCCAGTTGTCAACTTTAAGTATATCCTCTGGGTCAATACAGAATGATCTCCATTAACATTACAGAGGAAATTACTCCACTTTAAATGTGAACTTCATCCTTTCTCTTTTAAATGCTAAGATATGTCCTTTCAACAATGATGCTAGTAAGTAATAAAGGAGCTGAGGCTGTTGTGATCCATGAGTTAAATTTGTCCTCACTGAAGTAACTCATGATAAGTCACATAGACACCTAAGGCCGCCAGTGAAGCACTTACACTGTAGTGGTGACCTAACTTCAGTGGGGTAGGGGACAGAAGGTTTTCTGCATCTTGAAAATGTAACAGTGAGCTTTTTCTCATCACAGGAGGCTATTACTAGATGTGGAGAAGTTCTAGCAGTCACAGGGTCTGTAAGGCTCCTGAAGGAGTTTTCCTGGCCTCAAAGATGGCAGCTGTGATTGGCGGTTATGTTAGGTGGCCTTGCTCTATTCTAGCAGGAAAGAGTATGTAATACACACCCAGCAGGGCTTAGGTAGCCAGAAATGTGGCAGCTTAGAGCTCCTTACCCCCAAAGTGAGTTTTAAAGTTCACTTGTTTACACTGTTCTCATAGCAACAGGAAAACTCTTCTGACCTATAGCCACAGAAAACTCTGTAAAAGAAACTGTAGGAGGAAAAATATAATAATGCCAGGAAAAAAAAATGTAATGAAGTACCATTCTCTCGCTTATTTGGTCAACTGAGAGTAACTGTGTGCATTTGGCAACATTGAGGGAAAGGCCATCTCAGACTGCAGCCCGAACCTGCCTACCATACACAATCGATTGATTTATTTTGTTTAGGCACAGTATACTATGAGGGTTCTTCAAATGGAAAGCCATTAAAACGTGAGAACCAGCAATGCTCACTAACCTGAAGCATTTGGGACTTTGAGGAATGATAAGTACAGACAGCCCAGAATCCAGAAACTCTCCCAAGTGAAACTTCTAGACTCTGGGAATGTGGGCATGTCTTCAGTTACAGGGATGCAGATAATTTTTCTTTCTGTGAGGTCTCTTGTCACTTCTATCTTGTCTGGACAGGGTGTAACTCCTGTGTAAATTCTATTTCTAGCTTGAAGAATCACTAAATTGTCAGCCAAAGCCAGTGCTGCTTGGAAGATGGGAGAGACAGCGAAGATGGGGCCTGTCTTCTCCTTTGGCCTGGCTGTGAACTTGGGGCCCCTCCTCTGGCTGGTGATTTCTGGGAGGATGTCCAAGGTCTGTGTTGAGCCACTGGGCCAAGTTGAAAGTAAAGCCTCTCCCTCGTTCTCATGTTTGCCCTTAGGATCTACGCTCAATAACTGTTTTGTAGATCTTCTCTACTGTGTGACTTTGAGTTTAGAGTTACTGAATGCTGTGCTTGGAATATTTCTGTACTTTTGTAAGGAACCTGTAGGCTGAAGACCATGTAAGCCCTTCCTGTTCTCTGTTTTCCTCTTGTTTCTCTGCTTACTAATACACATTGCTACACAAGTCCACACATAACCAAGCTCTATTAAATTTTCTTTCTTCAAAACTGAATTAAAATAAGCAGGGCATCCCCTCCCTGCCCACTTGAAACATGTCTGCTTCTGAGTTTAGGGTGGTAGTGTCTTGATTCCTTCCCATTTTGGTTGTGGAACTTCATAGCCGAGTCTGTTGCATGCTGCCCCACTTTGTACTCATGGTTATGATATTGAAACTTTGGGACCACACACAGATAGCAAAGTCTCTGGCCACTTACGCATGTAAACAGTCTGGCTTTTTATAAAGTGGAAAAATATTTCTTGTGCACTGTTTTAACATGATCAGCATGTTGAAACTTGGTGTGCAACTGTGTCAACATTTCCTTGGCTCTGAAGAGCAAACCTGGAGAGAGAGCCTCGTGGTAACATATAAAATGCAAAGCTGGTTTGTTTACTACTGGGATTTAGGCTGCAATTACAGTCTGAAGGAGACTCCCAAACGTGGAATACAAAATAAATGAAATGCAATTTCCTAGCATTATAATCACACTAGGTAAATGGTTTTCCCTGTATAGGTTCCTATTACAGGCTGATACTCTTTTGGAGAATCTGAAGGAGATAGGGAGTTAAGTGCTGTGGATTTCCTTCTTGGCCTTTTCTCAGCCTTGGCCATATAGTGTCTTTGATGTATTTCTGGCATGGAGATGTGTTGGATTTGTTACTACCAGCTGAGCATGTGGTTTAAGGGGCAGTTGCGTGTTCTAACTCTCAGGTCATCTGGAGGAAAACAAGTAGTAAACAGGCAGTCGGTGACCCGAGGAGGAGAACACTGGCAGTCCTGGGAAGTGGATCTGTTCCTTATCTGATGTTTAGTGAGACACTGCTAAGACCTGTGGGTCAGGGAACAAAACATCTATTTCTTCCTTTAATAGGGTTTCATTGGAGTGAGGAGATAGATAGGCCATGAGCCATAACCAAAACAAATGCTCAGAGGACAGGGAATGTTGGTAGATGGCAAGTTGTAGCTAACAAGAAAAGTAAAGAAGTTAAACTGTATCAAGGAGTGGCAGAGGGGAAGTTGACTGGCTTTTGATTTTGTTTTTACCTGTCCCACTTTATTTAAGCCTGATTAACAGAAAGCAATTGTACATGATCAGTAAATGCTGTGATGCTTTGATAGTCCATAGAGTTTACCAGCTCCCTCACCTCACTAGGAGGAGAGGAGAAGTCTCAGGGGAAGTGAAGTAGGACAGTCCAGGAAGATGTCACTGAGAGAACCTGAACAGGTGTGTGAGAGAGAGTTAGCTGCTCACCAACTTCTTGGTTCTAAGCCTGTAGCACACTAGTGCGTTTGGCCAGTAAGGAGGCAAGTTGGGCAGGAGTGGAGATGAGAGAAGGCAGGTGAGCAAACCAGTGTGAAAAGCTCTCGGTTTGTGTAACTGGATGTCAGGGAGTCTCCTGATGGGGTCATGATATTTAAACTGACACTCAGAAGCTGTCAGGAGCTTATTGTATGAAGAATCTGGTGTGCCAGAGAGAGAAACAGTAAGATCAAAGATCCCAAGAGTAGAAAGGAGTAAATGATGCCAGAGAAGGAGGAGGGTCATGGTAGGTAGAGCATGGGGTTTTGCTGCAAGGGAAAGCACTGATAGAGTGATGCTCTCTCCTACTTAGTCTTCTCACAAGACTTCAGAGGAGAAAGGAATGCAGGATAAACTGGAGATACACAGATGCTTCCCGTGGACCAGGTGTCAGTTGACTGCTTATGAGATGCATGGCTAGTGGTAAATATTAAAAAAAAAAATGTAAAAATGGCATCATGCCACATCACCTTCTGTTACTCTCTGTCCCTGGCAGTCTCTCTGCCCCCATGGCCCCATCAGAGGCCATCCATCTAGTTCCCATAGCTGGTTGTTGCCATGCTAGCCTGACGTGTATCTATTGTTAACTTTCACAAACCCCTGTAACCCTGTAAAATGAAAACTCTAGAGGCTCAAAACTTATCACTCAGATTTATATCAGTAAATTCTCACCCCACAAAACATTCATACAATAAACTCAGAGCCAATTGATATTGATATAAACTGCCCACCTAGATAAGACAAATTGTCCTGTAATCATGTATCCCTTATAATATATTCACAGTGGCCAGTGGCCATTTAAAGCCACACGGTGATAGGTCATCCTTTTCCTCTTCCATCTTCTTTTCTTCCCGTTCTCTCCTCTCTCTCCTGCCTCTCAAGAACTCTGCCCCTGCCTTTCTTTTTCACAGCCCAATCACAGGCCTTGCCTTATCTTGTGCCTGCCCTCACCTACGTGTAGATAGACATCAACCCACACGCATGTAGTAAAAAATAGACATGACCTCAGAGTTTTGAAGGGATGGTCATATGGACAGATGATTGAGTGGCATGTCCTGCGAGACAAAGTCTGTTATTTTATCTTATCAGATATTTCGAAAACACAATAACAAAATCTGAAGCATGCCTTGCCAATTCTTTTGTACCAACCATGTAGGTTAGATAGTAGTTGGAAGTTTGGGATGTTTGCTTCCAGTCTTAAAAACTTTTGTTCCTTTTTAAAAATTCTATGTATTATTATTCTGTGAATGTGTATGCATGCATGCGAATGCAGTGTGTATGTGCCAGGCCACTGTGAAGGCCAGGGGACTACTGCCAGGAGTTGCTTCTCTCCTTCCACCATGAGACGTACATTGAAAACAGGTTTTCAGGCATGTGAAGCAAGTGCATTTACCTGTTGAGCCATTTTTCCAGTGCTAAAATTTTGTTTTTTCTATGTATGCATATAAGAAACAGAAATGTAAGCCATAACCACACATGTATCTATATAAATACTAAAGAGTAAAGGACTTAGTTATTTATTTTCTGTGTATGGGTGTTTTATCTGCATCCATGTATGTAAACCAGAAGACTGTCTGGGATCAAATTGGACTGCAGTTATGGACGGTGTTGAGAATTGAGCCCCCCCCCCCCTCCCGCCCCTACGCCACCCCCAGTACCTCTGGTGGAACAGCTTAATCACTGAGCCATCTGTCCAGCCCCAACATTAAATGTTTATAATTATCATTTTTTATGCTTTCCCAGGGTTAGAAACAGCCATGCTGTGGGCCTGACATACTCATACACTAAAATAAAATTTAAAGTCTTTTAAAAGTACCTGAATCTTTCCAGTGATTGAATAAGTATTTTCCTGAAAGATGTTCGTATGAGCATTATTTATAATGATGAAAAATTAGAGATTGCTGGTTAAAAGTCATTGGGCTATTGAGTAAATTTCTACATGACTATTTAATCGAGTCAAATTAAATAGAATTTCATTTGAATCAAGTAAAACAAACATTTATGGTCAGAATTATTTATAATGAAATTATTAACAAAGACACTAGCTGTATTGACCCTAGTTTTATAATATTATGTCAAATAGACAGGAGTTAAAAAGTAAGAAATACAATATAATTAAGTAAATATCCAATTTCCTTTTCAAAAGAATAAATGATTGTTGCTACAAGTGCTTGAAACATCATCTCTGCCCTGATGCATTTGTATTTCTTCCATTTGAAGTCTTAGAAAAGGAGGTGACAAGAGTAAGGGCTGGAGATGAAGATTGTACCCGGTGCCATGCCTGGCCAGGTCATCTCCGCAACACTAAATGAAAAGAAGATAGGGACAGTGCCTGTTTGTCCACACTGTGCTGGCAAGTACCAGGTTCTTGCAGATGCACCTCTTTGAGTCTTTGCTACAGCTATGTGATAAACAGAAGAACCCTTATTGCTGCTTTCCTGAGTAGTGACTCAGCCAGCACTTGATTGGAATTTACACCTAAGGCTGATGGGTTAAAGCTCAGATCATTCTTCTCCCTCCTGTGGAGCCGGTAAGTAGCTCACCCGCTCTGGGAAGAGCACTGGCCCCCGGAGTATTGCTGCACAGTAGCTGTTTGTTGCTAGGACGTATCCTGGAGGTGGTAGCAGATGGGTAGAAGAGGCTCATCTAGAACTGGGCTTGGAAATCTCTAGGAGAACTTTGTACCCTGCTGTCTACCTCCTGTCTTTTTTCTAGAAATTGCTGACAATAGACCAGAGACAGTGTCAGGAGGGCAGTGCAGTGCAGTGGTGGCCATGAGAATGGAATGGCAGGGTATGTCCAGAGTAGAGGCTTCACTGTTCCAGAAGCAGCTAAGCTCCTCTGCTTTATCACACAGCATCTTTCTCTGCCCACTGACACAGCTGATAAAGCTGAGTGGTCTCTGCTCTCACACGGGAGTTGAGGGACTTGTCATCTCTGTGCTGCAGCACAAAACATGCACCTGAATTGTTGGCTCCTCCTTCATCCCTTTACTGTTCTCCCTCACTGATGCGGTCACACTTGCCTTCTTGAAGTAAGTCCTGGTGTGATGGTGCGATTCTGACCTTGTCATGGCTGCACTTGTAGATGGCATGAGGACCGACGTCTAAGAAAACAATGAATCTTGCTTCCCCCCACTCTTTTCCTAACCTGTCAGAGGGTGCTAGCACACAAAAGGTGTCTGGTTAGGTGAACAAGATGCATTGAGCTAGCAGGCTGTGGTCTCATTTTTACTCTTTATGTGAGAGGCCTTGGCTAAGTGACATTATTTTGAGCCTCAGTTTTCTTATCTGCAAAAGTGAGCATAGACTTTACCCCCAGTCTAATTTCTGTAGGTGCTTTTGTGGTGAACTGAAGCAGCCATATCAAGAACTATATGTTTTATACTCAAAGTGCATCTCCTCTACTATAGCTAAGGGCTTGAAATGGACAGCATCAGGGATTCAACATGTATGCGGTATGTGAAAAGTCATTTTGTATTAGTTTCAGAGGGGATGTGGACTATCTGTATCAGTATGGACAGTTTTTATGTTAACACAAACCTAGAGTCCCCTGAGAAGTGGGTGTCTCAGTAGAAGTATTGCCTCAATCAGATTGGGTTGTGATTATCATGATTGAAGACTGACCTAGCCCCTGTACACAGCATGAGCCCAAGGCAAGTAAGCCTGGGCTTATATAAAAAGGTGAGCTAAGCAGTGGACCAGGGAGCAAGCCAACAAGCAGCCGCCCATCTGTCATGGTTTCTGGTCCAGGTTTGTGCCTTGAGTTTCCGCCCTGACTTCCCTCAATGATAGGTTGTGGCATGGAAGTGAAAGCTGAAATAAACCTTTTCTGTCATTTTTTTGCTTATAATGTTCATCACAGCAGCAGAAAGCAAGCAGAACAACATACTTTTACCCATTTATTGCACTCACATCCTCAATGGCCTTTTAGTGTCCCAGCTGATTGCCACAGTGAGCCCATGTTTTCTCTTCCTGTTCTGAGAGGTGGGGGGAGAGACTCTTGATTTATATTTAGACTGAACTAATGACCCCCCCTCCCATTTCCTTAAAACACAGTGAACCATGAGGAATACATATTGTGGTCATATTTATTCTTCAAGCTAGATTGCTGTAACTTGGGCTTCATCCCCATTATGCAGTGAGATAGCTTTCTGACTGCCAGTATCAGAGTGGAGCCTGCCTGTCAGAGCTTGCCTAGCTCCACTGAAGATAAGGCTACAGTGAGAGGGAGCTGGCTGTAGCCTCGGGCACCTGGCAAATTATTAATGGGCCAGCATGAATGGACCAAACTTGAATTGTGCACAGTGTACCTCTGCAGGATCCTATCATCCAAAACCACTGGGTCTATTTGAAGCAAAACCTCTGGCTACTTCCCAGAGGCACCCATCACAGCACTGTGGATTCTGGCTCCTGTCCTTCTGTTTACCTTGCTGTCAAAAGGGAACCAGTTTGTTCTCTTGCTGTTTTAAGTTGCTAATGATTCTTCAAAACTTAAACTATTCTTCAAAACTAAAAATATTTGCGATACATTGTTCTCATAATCTGAAAACTTCTATTTAATCTGCTTTATCTTACTTCCCTGTGATACAACATTCTTAATTAGAATCACAGAGGGAAAAATAAAAACAAAACACTGGGACATATGTCAGAATCTTTCACAGTCCCTTCTGCACCCTTCCGGCTACAGGGTCATAATGCCTCTGGGGATATTGCTGGGATAAACATGCGTCTGGGCTGTTGAACTCTGCCTTATTAGAACATTGGCTCATCTGATGTTTTGATTTGGATTTTAAATGCTTCTTAGAAACCTGTGTTGAAGGCTCAGTCTTCCATGTAGCCTTGCTTAGAGATGACTGGATCAGAGGGACCGGCCTCCTAACTAGATAAATCTATTTATGGATTGACAGTTTAAGGGTTTCTACAGTAGGAACTGTTAGGAAGCCAAGCACTCTCTGTGCTTACTGGGCTCCATGAGGTGAGTAGATTTGCTCTCCCAGGGCTTCCTGTTGTTCTGCCCCAGCAAACAGGACTGAACCAACCGGGGCAAGTGCCTATGGAATGAACCCATGGAATCATGAGCCAAAACAAATGTTTTCCCCTCTCGTTTGATTTATGTTCGATATCTGTCCCAGCAGTGGGAGGCTGACTCACAGACCTGATAACTGGGTGACAGTAAGATAAGGTTTTTATACTGAACCATATCTGCCTCCCTGAAACCTACCTGAGCTGTAGTGTGGTGTTGGCCTCAGTTCTTTAGACAGGACCTCACTCTGTAGTTCATGTTGGCCTTGAAGTCTTGGTAGTCCTCCTGCCTCAGCTTTCCCAGTATGGGGACTGTGGACTGTTTCTCCATCTGGTTCCTTAAGGTATTTTAAAATTGTCAGACTGTCTCCACCTGCCCCTTCACAACCATGGTGCCAGTGATTACTACGAGTGGCAGCTGGACACTTGTCTTTCTCTTAATGGTTATTCCCTCCCTTCTGGGAAGGAGTTCATTTCAGGGCCTTCAGTTGAGCAGGCGAAGGTCTGCTGGTAGGTCAGCAGCCTGGAGAGGCAGCCTGGAGGAGGTAAGGAGGAGTTGCTGTGCTATGGTGACTCATGCTCCTCATGTGACCCCTTTGCTGCTGCTAAACCGATATAATTGTCTCTTCCACCCTGACATTTTCTTCTTCCATTTATACAGTCTGGATACTCCACACAGGGTTCTAGATATCACACCCAGCTCTGCCTTCCTGTTTGAATCCTTTCTTACTTGACAGGAGTCTGAAACTGTGGTACCCTTGGAGAAGTTATGCTTTGGTCGATTTTAGTTTCATTTTAGATATGAAATTGCCACAATTAGAAAATCATGCTTATCGTGAGGAGTAGTTTGCTGCCTTTTCCTTTCTAGTTGAGGAGTGATGATCTGAGACTCTCATTGGAAGATTGTCTCTATATTATCTGAGCAAACTTCTTCAGGGGTAGAAATGTTTTCAAATAAGGTTGTTTTAGTTTTGCAGGCCATAAAGTCTTTGATATATTAGGAGAATTGTGAGGCTAGTCTGGCCTTTATAGAAAGATTCTGTCTCTTAAAATAAAACAGCAAAAATCCATGGTGGTGGGGCACACAAAATAAAAATGAGAGTATCTTTCAATTCTGCAATTATTCCATGAAACCAAACATAGATAAGATGCAAAGAAATAAGCATGACTGTGTTCTAATAAAATTTTATTTGCAAAATCAGGCAAGAATAGGGTTATAACCCTGAATTGTTTCTTATACTTAGTGAAAACTTCACAAGAGGTCACTAAGTAGGACAGTCCTCACTTGGTTTTCCTTGATTATTTAATAATTGTACCTCTTTGAATCCAAGACTGTGTTGCTTAGCAAATGAATGTATTGTCACTGTACACTTACCATATTTGGAAGTTCTGAATGACACAAAGATGAGCTAGGTTCTCTGGCGTACTCTAACATTCAGGGGCTTTGCATCACCTGACCTTTCAATAGATAATGCATAAGACAACCCAACAATTGAAAAGACTCAAGGAGGGAGAACAGAGACCTCCCAGTGTGTCCATCATCCATGTTTCTGGTAGGATATGTTTCGTATATGGTATAAATGCCCTTTATACCAGGGGCTTTATATGGTTTATCACAGGACATTTACCCAGGAGCACACAGCTAACAATTAGACTTGATTGCTGTCCCGGACCGTGTTACCCCAGACCCTACCTCCAGGTACTGTAAAGTAATTGAATTTAACAAATCAATCACATACAGAAGACAGGGTTGAACTGGCAGAGGGGATTGCTGCTCTGCCTTCTTCCTTATTCACCATGGACAGAGGGTGGATGCTCATTGGGACCTTTCAGCAGGAGCAAAGGAATAATGAAGCCTGAAGACCTTTTGGTTGAATTGAGCTTCAAGGTTCAAGAGGAATATACCAAGTGTGTATGAGCTACAGATGTCAGGGATCATAAGACTTGAGGAGAGGTGTAGGCTCTGGTGAGCTCAGAGCTTTGCTGGCTAGGCTACAGGATGAGGAAGACAAGGGAGCCCGAGGTTGGCTTCTTCCCGTTCATCAGCGCTCTGTAGCAGAATGAAGTATGTACTCAAGATACATCTGTCTGGCCACCGAGGTACGCATTTTCCTGGGATACCTGTGCCTTCTAATGAGGCTTGTGGAGGGAGGGCAGGCCACACAAATTCAGGACCCTTGTTAGTCTCTCATCTTTTAGCTCAGTGATTTAAAGAGAACACCAACTTGTCTCTAATTTCCATTGGGAGTTGCCTTCATTAGATAAACTTGTGCCAAAAGGAAATCTTTAAAAGTAATTTCCATTGCCCTGATTATTTGTGGGTGGTATTTTTTTGTATGGTTTCCAAAGCAGTGACCCTAAGCACAGTGGGGACAGTCATGTGGAGCTCTTGCCAACTCCTCACTCCGTGAAAAGGACGGAGAAAGGTGCCTGTAGTTTTGGTTACAACCGCCTAGAAACGGAACCAGTGGGTAGCTCTCCCAGCCCCAGTGAGTCAGGGTATATCGTTTAAGGTATACTCTAGTGGGTTTATATACATACATACATACATACATACATACATACATACATATATATATATATTATACTAGATTCTGAACATTGCTCTGGGACAACTGTCTAAGTTCATTTTGGCACCAGGATAAATGAGAGGATGTTTCCTGTTTTCCTGACTCTTGCCCCAACTTCTTCTCTGTTCTGTTAAGCTCTTGGCTAAATTCTTTCCTCTTGTATCCCACATTTTAACTGGTGTTAGGGCACCAAGTGCAAAAATCTGCAAACAGTTAGCTTTCATGTTTGAGCATTCCAGTCAGAACAGACTGAAGTTAAAGTTCTCAGAGCACGGCGAGATCCCCCTCTGCATAATGCATTAAACATTTAATAACTCTACTAATAATCCCAAACACTTTTAATGGGCCACATGGGAGCCTTAATGTGGTTTAAAAAAAAAAAGCATGTTTCTTCACGTCAAGTTAACTTGCATCAAATTGAGAGAAATTCTTCGAAGCAGCTCTGAGGAGCTGGAGGTTTGTAAACCGGGAAACAAGTAGCACAACTTCACAATAGTTCCTGTGTAGAAGACAATGAGAATATGGTGATTACTGACTTAGCACTGTGCATTCTTTATAGTTTAAAACTTCCATAAGCTGAGAAGTGTCCCAGGGCTCTGGTGTATCTGCTGCGTGTCAGCCTAAGCGGTTCTGAGTAGGGCTGGCAGCTAAACCACTCTTGGAACACAGGTCTCTGGCTTCAGGACCTTGTTCTTTGATTGGGAATGTGAACTGTTTGAATTTGCTCCTTTTTTGAAGTATTATAGAAAATGAGCACTCAGTATTGAAAGAAAAAAAAATTGAAGGACAATGTGTTTTGCGTTAAAGTGAATTCACATTTATTTCTAAGCTGAATGTTTTACAGAGTTATTCTCCCATGAAGCAGGTGTGCATTTGAAATGATGCAGTTGCTCTCTGATGCTCAGAAAGAAATAGTTAGAACGAGGATGAGTCCATTAGTGCAATAGTAGCTTTACTTTGTTTGGCCTATTTCAAGTACGGTTGGCTCCTTGCTCCAAACACAAGCCAGTCAAAACACTTGCAGTTATAATGTGAATACACTAAGGACTGAGGAAACTGATACTTTTCAAGCATTTGCAAGGAAATGATGTCTTCTGAATAAAATTCATGACATAAACCTAGCCCATCAGCTTACTAGCCTGAGTCTTGTGCCTTGGTGGTAACTTTTTAAAATTTAAATACTTTCATTAGTTGAAAAACTTTTTTAAAAAATTGCATATATAACTATCAGTATGGCATGACCCCAAAACGAGGAGTTTAATTTTCATGTAAGGCTTAGGGGCTGCAAAAGCTACCACACATTGGCAGCATCCAGGAGTGAGCATTCTGCCTTTTAAGAGTGTGTTTGTTTATAAATGTCAGTTCCTGGATGCTTTATAATAAACAGGCCTGTTCCTCTCTGACCTTCTCCATCAAGAGTGTTTTCAGCAAAGAGCAGCTCACCCCATTTAAGGGCAGCAGTGATGCAAGCTGCTGAAGCTAGTGAGTGTCCTAAAAGGAAAAGCAAGAGAAGCCTTGCTTTTTAAGAAGGAATTTACTGGTATTAGCAAAAATAAGGGGGGGGGGGAGTCAGGAACTGGCTTTGGTTGTCTCTACTGGCTTTCCTTCATCCTTCCTTTTAGCAGTGTGTGGAAAGTTACAGCTTTGCTCTAAAGTGGCCCATAATTTGGTCTGTTTTAAGTCCCAGAGGATTGCAAAGTCCAAATATGGCATTGATACTCAGAGTAGCTCCTCTTTCCTTCTCTCCAACCTTTGCAGTGGGTAAGGTCAGGGTTATCATGTAGGCAGCTGCTAACCTGAAAGCCCCGCCTGTGAAAGAGTGTGTCTGCATCATTTACAGTGGTGAAAGCTTTAGAATTTATGAGAAGATGTTAAGTCAGTCTTTTCTTTCAATTCTCATATCATTATCTTTGGGTCTTTGACCTCATGTAACACACAGATCACCTGTATTACCTGCCCAGGGTGTTTGAAGCTATCCTTCTGAATCACAGCATGACCAAGAACCAGACGGCTACAGTACCGTGTTGCAGCATGTATTGAGGTTTCACTCCTGGAAACTCAGAAATATACAAGGAGGGACCAGATTCAAACCAGGGATAGGCAGAGTCCAGAGCGCTATGCAGGTCTGAATATGAGCAAGGTATGCTAACAGAAATGACCTGTAAGGTTTTCTGCATAATATCAATGCAAATGCCAGCGTTTATTGAAAGGGAGGAAAAGAGGATTGCTGTGTGGAAGTGGGCATACTCTGTGGGCTACAATGTCCCTCTTTGGAGACGGTACATGGACTGGCTTGTGAGGACTTCTGCTCAGTTGTGAGCATCTTGACTGTGGGCTGTGTGGTGACCATGCTGCCCTTCCTCTTGTCACTGAGAGACTGGCAGGGACTGTTTCAGGGAGACAGTATGCGGACTGAAGTGTAATAGTAAGGAAGCCTTTGATTCCTGCTGACCGAAGCTGCTGTCTGAGGATGCTGACAAGGGAGCAGACTGGTGCTCAAGACAGGGCTTTAGCAGCATGTAGTCAGTAGAATCCTAAGCAGGTCTTTGCACTGTCCAAGTCGTTACCAGTTTCAGCCTTTGTAAGAGGCAGGGTTCTGTATCCTAGTATCTGGCTGTGAGAAAATGTACGTTTTTAAAGTAAAATTGTATTGTTCCCCAAAAGCAAAGCATAGTAGTTTGAACAAAGACCCCATAGGCTCAGATATTTGAATGCTTAGTCACCAGGCCGTGAAACTGTTTGGAAGGGTTAGGAGGGGTGGGCTTTGAGGTTTAGCAAGGCCATGCCAGGTTCAGTCTCTGTGTCTTTGCCTGTGCATCAGGATGTTGCTCTGAGCTACAGCTCCAGTGCCCACCTGAATGCGGCGCTTCCTTGTTCCCTGCCATGATGATAATGGACTAAACTTCAGAAAGTGTAAGAAAGCCCCAATTAAATGTTGGCTTTTGTCAGAGTAGCCATGGTCACAGAATCTCTTCACAGCGATAGAACAGTGATTAAGACACAAACCAAGAATGAATAATACTTAAATATTCTGTTTGGAAAAATAAGTATTATATCACTAAGGCATGCTTGCTAAGGATGCTAGGGGAAAGTTGATTACATTGACGTTGTTGCTTTTTTTCCTGGAAATTCATTGACACTGAAGGATGGCCATTCTCCCCACAGCACCGAAGCTTTCCCAGTAAAGTCTGAAAGCTGCTTCTTGTGCAGAGGATTAACTGCTTCTTATATTTCCAATGCAGTAAAATCTATATAGTGGTGATATTTTAAAAACATAAATACTGTATTGAGTATTACATGTAACATTTCCATGTGTAATATGCTATTTAGATTGTATAAATGTATATTTATAAATTATATATTTATTTATAAATTAAGTTAATATACATTAAATTATATAAGTATATATTATATATATGATTAAAATATATCCACAAAATATATTATCAGATGAGATTTCAGAGATGTTTATATCTAGAAAAAACTCTCAAGGTCATCAAGATCAGTTTTAATGTGTTACAGATGTAGGTCATGTGCTTTTTTTATATAAAGCACACAGTTCATTAGCTTTCAGTACATTCACAGGGTTGTTGAATCATCACTACAATCAGATTTTAGACCATTTTGTCATCTGCAGAAGAAACTCCATACCCATCCTCCTCTTGTCCACACACTATTCCTAGACCAAGCCAAACACTAATTAGTCTACACTTTGACTCTACACTTGCCAATTTGAAAATTTCATGGAAATGACATGACATGGGATCTTCTGTATGGCTTCTTTCACTCAGCGGTGTGTTTTCAAGGTCCATCCATACTGTAGCTCCTATCAGAATTCATTGCTCTGTGTTATCAAATAGTATTCCAGATATGGAAATGCTATCACCTATGTGTTCAGTGTAAGAATTTGGGTTGTTTCCCAGTCAGGAATGTTGTGACTGATGTTGCTCTGAACATTTACAAACTTTAATTTGCCTAGTTTTTATCTGTCTTGTGAATATATTCTGAGGATAGCATTCCTAAGTCATGTGGTGACTCTATTTAACTTCTTGAGGATTTAGAATGCTGATTTGTTTTCACAGTGGCTGAACTCTTATACATTATTACCGGCAGGGAAAATACGAGGAGTATAATTTCTCCAAAGATTATTTTCATCTGTCTCCTTTACATCTTGGTGATATTACACAGCATGTCATGTTTTAATTTTCATTTCTGATGGCAGTGATGCATTGGTACTTATTAGACATTGGCTAATTCTTTACAGAAAGCTTTGTTGCATATTCCTTCATTCTTGTTTTAAAATTAGATTATTTATCTTTTACTTGTTATAAGTGTTTGCTGTATATTCCTTTATACTTGTTTTAAAATTAGATTATTATCTTTTACTTGTTAAGTTTTAATGGTCCTTTTATAGTCTGATCATATATTTGATTTGCAAAATTTTCTCCAATTTTGTGAATAGTTTCCTCTTTTAAAAATTATTTCAATTTTAAATTGCCTGTGTGTATTTATCTGTGTGGAGGTGTGTGCACATGAATTGCCTGTGTGTATTTATCTGTGTGGAGGTGTGTGCACATGAATTGCCTGTGTGTGTTCATCTGTGTGGAGGTGTGTGCACATGAATTGCCTGTGTGTATTTATCTGTGTGGAGGTGTGTGCACATGAATTGCCTGTGTGTATTTATCTGTGTGGAGGTGTGTGCACATGAATGCAGGTATCTGCAGAGGTCAGAGAAGGGTGTCAGACCCCCTTGTGCCAGAGATACAGGCAGTTAGAAACTGCCTGAGTTGGGTTCTGGAAACTGAGTTTTTGTTTTTCTCAAAGAGCCTTATCTTCAGCCCAACTATTTTTTTCTTTTAAAATCAAATTATTCTTAACTGATGCATGAAATGTAGAAATTGTGTGTGGTAATATAATGCTTTATCATGTACATGGTGTGCACTAGTTAATTTTTAAACAAGGTTTAATACATTTATTACATCAAATGTTTATGAAGTTTTAATTCGTTTATTGCATCAAGTATTTATGATTTCTTTATAATCAAAACTTTTGCTTTTAGCTATCGGAAACAGACAGGGCTGTCTTTATACCGACTGTTCTTATGTCTCTTTGCAACAGACGGAAGGATGAAACTTGCTGTCTAATTTAGCACTCATCAGTCCACCTTTCCCCGGCCTTCCTCCCTCCTCTGACAACGGGTGAACACTATTGTAGTCTCAGGTTCTGTGGGATCAGTTTCGTTCTTGTTCTTTTGCTTTTTTATTGATCTTTGTGAGTTTCACATCATACAGCCCAGTCCACTCATCTTCCCACCCCTCCGTCTGCTCCAGTAGTGTGTCACAGTGTGTCCCACAATGCACCCCTCTGTCCACACATCTTCACTTCAAGTGTTCATTGCAGTGAGTCATTAGTCTGGGTCAGACTTCTGTCTTCTGTGGCACCGTCAATATCACACCCTCATTGGAACACTTCCTGGTTATCTGTTATTGCCCTGTGTCCTGAAGATCCTGCAGCTTTGGATCAGCAGGACTGGCCCTTTCACACATCCCAACCATTCGGAGATGATAAAGAGTTTGGGGTGCAGCAGCTCTGGGCCTGGATGGCAGCTGAGCTGTCACAACACCGGCTCTTCCGTATCTGCGCCACCAGGGCAAGCACGGCTCTGGCTAGGCCATTCGATACCACCATCCTTTATGTCCGCAAACCAGCTCACCTGTACCCATTGCCTCCAGAACCAGTTCCACTGTGCTGCCGGTTAAAGCATAGGCTTTGTTTGTCCAAGTGCTGCAGCCTGTGAGGGGCTCTTCTGCCCTGCCCTCACGGCCAGCTCTTCCAACCGAGGCAGAGGGTGGGTGGCAATGGGGTATACCCATGTCCCCGCATGGCAGACCATTGCTAGCTACACCCCTTGAGCAGGGCCAGCAGGGCTCTGCTGGCCAGGTGAGATGCAGGCCCTTCCTGTTGTGGCAGGTGAGGGACAGGGACAGCACACCTGTTTTCACAGCCCTGGGCCAACTCTCCCAACTGTACCCGTGACATCTCCTGGCAGAAGAGTGGTGGGGCCAGCTCTCTGTCTGTGCTCAGGACTCACGCGTGCCCTGGCTCAGCCCCCACCGCCAAAGGCGACTCCGCTGTGCTGCCCAGGCCGGGTGCAGAGCCTGCTCTCCGGAGTGCTGCTGCTGGTGACGGGCAGGGCCAGCTCCACTGCTCCTGTGACACTGGGCAGCTCTCCCACACTCCCAAGGTGCTGTCACCAGTGAGGGGTGGGGCACTCTCCTGAGCATATGTATTCTGTGGTCACCGTACCAGACACCAAGCTAGGATGAACAAAAGGACTCCATCAGCTCTGCCCCTGACTGACACAGAACACTACCACCACCAAGGTGTCTGTTGGCCCGGTTGGAAGGGGAGATCAGCTTTTCAAGGCTCCACATCTGACTGAGACTTTTGTCTTTCAGTTTCTTTGCTTTCTGGGTGGCATACACAAGCATTTGTAATGTCGATAACCTGATTTATTGCTTTGTCACTTCATTAGTTAAATTGCTGACTAAGCAAGGTGCTGGGTGTGTGCACCTATGCATTTTTGCAATAGCTTCATAGTTTTAGTGCTCTGTTCAACTCTGTGGTCCACTTTAAATTGATCATGTGATTTGAGAAATGGGTCTGACTTCATTCTTTTACATGTGCTTATCCAAGTGTCCCAATACCATCTCATGAACATATATTTTCTGATTTTTAATTATCTTTCCCTTTAGGTTTCTGAAGTATACTATAAACTTTGGAGGGGATAAAAAGAAAGAAAAAGCAATAATTGCCTCTTTTCTCCTTTCTTAAAAGGGATCATTCTTCATTAGTGGTTTCTTCTGGGTTTTACTTTCTTTTTACATGCTCCTTTGACAATTTCTTCAACATCAATTAGAGTTCAGTATATTTAATTTTGACACATTTTATATAAAGCTTTACTGGATTTTCATGAGTATTTTATATTAAAAAAATGTTATTGCTGAACGAAGCAGAAACTTCAATTGCATTATCGTCTTGTTAATTCCTGCCCCCAGCAGATAGTCTTTCAGTCCAGGTTCCCCTTTGTCCTTCTGTATCTTTGTACCTCCTGGGCTCTTCTACCTTTCATTTCTTTTGCTTGCTCTCTGTTGGTGCTAACTTACAGAAGCTCCTCTGTTTGCAAGGCCAGGCTTGAGATGCGTTGTCACAGACGAGTAAGATGCAGTTCTTTCATGTTATCCAGTACTATGCAAGATGTGTACTGACTGCTGAACTTAGGCTGTGACAAGGTGCATAGTGTAAAACGACTGAAGGGAGGAAGGGTTTAGCTTGATTAACGTCTGAGGGGACAGTCTGCATAGCAGGGAGTGTGTCGCCAGAGTGCTTCCTAGTTGTGATGGCATGGCGGGAGAATGATGTGCTGGACACGTTTTGTCCACAGTATGCAGAGGGGAAGTCTGGCACTGTGTTCAGCTTCTCGTCTGCTCACCGCCTTTTCTGTCTAGAACCCTAGCCCGCGAGGTGGAGCTACTAATATTTACGGTAGGTCTTCTCCTCGTAATTAAGCCTCCCGAAAACATGCTTCTCCTGGTAATCAAGCCTCCCTTCTCGCCAACTTTCCTTTTTCTCCCCAGAATATTCCCTTTCTATTTTCATGTAAAACACACACACACACACACACACACACAACCCCACAATTCTGTATAAGAAAAACTAATTCCTCTTTTGCATTTTATGATCTCTACTCCATTTTTTTCTTAACCACATAATTTTATTCTTCTTGATAGCTGAATAATACACCCATGTGTGATCTAGCATGTCTCTAATTTTTATCTATATTCACCTGTGTGTGTCCGTCTGTGCTTCTGAAGGTGTGAGCTCAGGCTGCTTGCCATCTTTGGATTACTGTCTGTTCTTTCAGTGCTGACTTTCTAATTGTTTATATATTCTGATACTAATTCTTCTCAGATGAATAGCTAGTAAATTTACTTTCCCATTATGTATGTTTCCTCCTTTCTGGGTTAAATTTCCTCCTTATCGTGTAGAATCTCTTGAATTTAATTCAGTTCCACTTGCCAGTTCTCACTGTTCTTTCCTGAGCTGGTGGGGTCTTGCTCAGAAAGTTATTGTCTGCATAAGTATTTTTGAAGTGTTCTGCAATGTTTTTTTTCTAGTTATGCCAAGTATTCTAGTATTACATTAATGCCTTCAATAGTTTTTTTAATTGATTTTTCACAGAGTGAAGGATAGCTTTTTTCTTTTTATTTATCTTTTCATGTGATATCTAGTTTTCTGTTTACATCCGTTTAAAAAATGTAGCCTTTTCTCCAGTGTGTGATTATGATTTTAGGTGTCTGAAGTGATTTCTGTATTTTTTATTCACTGTAATTGTTTTGCGCATCTTTTTGTGTGGACAAGGAAGTGCATGCTGTTCTGTTACATTAGCTCTGCAGTATTTGGTTTAAATCAGTGCACCCATCCTTGCACCTTTCCTTTAGGACTGACTGACTGCATCTTTTGTGATTCCGTATTAAGCAGCAGACTGCTCTGTCTGTTGCTGTGAGAAATGTCTTATATTTTGACCAGGAGCCGACTCAGTCTCTACAGCACTTTGGTAGTACTGTCATGTTCACAGTGAACACGGAGGAGTTTCATTTTGTTTTTTAATTTTTGAGAGTCTTTCTCAAGTTACTTCTCCCGTGATTTAGTTTTCTTTGTGGAGATCTTTCTCTTGCTTGCATAGGGTTACTTGGGCTTTTTTTTCCCCCCAGGCTCTTATAAATAAGACTGTACTTTTTTTTCTTCCTCAGTTGGTTTACTATTGGCCTCATTTTTGATTAAATGACAAGATTGGCATTTTTCTCAACTCAGTGTGCTATTGGCTGTTTGGTCTTATTGTGCAATGGTGTGCCTGCTTCCTTCCAAGCTTTTATCATGAGGAAAGACGTTATTCTGTCAGATATTTTGGCTTCATCTATTGACATGGCAGCACTTTTCATCTTCAGTTCTGTTTGTGTGCAGTTTTGCATTTGTAGACTTGCATGTGGTGAGCTGTTTATGCATCTTCAGAAAGAAACAAGCTTAATTACGGTGCATGATCTTTACACTGTGTTCAGTTTGACTTGGAGATGTTTTGTTCAGGATTTATGTATTTGGTTTATCAGAGCTCTTACATTGATAAAAACTTAATCAAGTTTTGACATTGTTATCTTCATAGAATGAGTTTTGAAGCATTGTCTTCAGTGTTTGTGTTATGAGGTAGTTTAAACACCAAGGGCACTGCTTCTTTAATAAAGTTCAGCAAGGAATATAATGTCTCTCTGGTCTTGAGTTTTCTGCATCAGAGGCCTTTATTACTGCAGTGATACCATTAGTCACTATAGGTTTGTTTGGATTTCTTATATTCTCTGCTTCAATTTTGGGAAATCCTGTGTGTCTAGAAGTTTACATGTTGCTTCTGGTTTTTCTAATTAAAAAGTTAACTCTTAATGGTTCTCTGTATTGATGGTGTGTTTATCTCATGTTACTTCACCTTCCTGTCTTTAGCTTGTACCTTAATGCCCTTCTCTGTGCCCTGAATATCTATGCTTTGATTTTAATTACGTCATAGAAGTCTTGCATGTTATATTCTTGAGAGAGAGAGGGGGAGATGATGATGGTGATGATGATTCTGCAAATGTTCTAATTTATCAGTCTTGGCCCAAGCCCCCAGAATTTCTGTCCTCCTTCAGCTATTGGAAGTTAACTTACTTTGTTTCTGAGTTTTCTCCCAACATCTACTTGATGAACTTCTCATTTATATTTTGCATTCTTTTCCTTAATTCATTTATTTGCTTTTCCTTATTTTCTTGGCATTCAAGGATTTTAAGAAGTCCTTCTGTTGAATTCTCCTTCCAGTATATCACCAGCTTCAGCTGAGTCATTGGGGTCGTTCAGTAGAAAGCGGTGAGATTCAGAGTTGTGCTGCCTCATTTCTCATATTTCTTGTATTTTGATGTTGAGATTTTTAGATCAGTTGTAATGACCTTTTTTTTTTTCAGTTTCATATGTCTTTGTGACATGTGCTAGGACAGCTGATGATGTTGAATATATTTCCAGTTGGCTTTTATGTAGTTTTAGTGCAGCTCATTTCTGTCATAGTTTGTACTGTGTTGGAGCCAGAGTCCTGTTTCCGTGTGGGTCTTACAAGAGTGGCATGTGTCTAATAACAGACAGATCTGTTTTATGTAGTGGACTTCATTAGGTGTGCCCTTTGTAATTACTGCTCTAACCTTGTCAGTGGCACTGGGTCTGTAAAGTATGGGGACAAACTGTGCCGTGCTTTCTCCCAGGTATCACGTACAGAGTGTTTTCCTTATTTCTCTCTGCTGTGTCTGCAGAGATGCATCACCAGGCTAGGGCCTTCAGGCCCCACCTGAAGCCATGCTTTCTTGAAGCTTTGTGGACAGTTTGTGGTTTTTATCATTTATACAGTTGAGTTAAATTTTCACTACCATTCAAGCCTGCATGTTTTTGTGGTTAACATGTAACCAGTCAAGGCAGGTGGTTCAGAAGAGAACCAACACACAGTGAGGTCATCCTTGATTCCATGACTACCTAGAAAGGATCAATAAGTAAGAATAAGGACTGCAATAAATAACAGTGAACCAGATCCAAAACTAAAGTGAAAATCACACAAGTATGAAAGCCACAACTTACAGGACGATTGTGGCAGAACTAATTTTTTAAAGGATATTTAAAAATGGGGACAACAGGGCTGGAGAGATGGCTCAGCTAGAATATTAAAAATGCAGAAGAAAGAGTATAAGAAAGGTAGAAATTGAAGGTGTACCTGCAAGTTTACCTATACCACTTTGTCTCCTGGCAGGTCATGCTCCCAGCCACCTGCCCAGGAGCTCTTTGTATTCTTGAATGAAAGACAGACAGACAGACAGACACATACACACACATGCACCAGTTAATTTTTAAAATGCCTTGACTAGCTCTCAGGCTGGGCATTTCTAATCCTCCCCGTGGCTAGCACCCATTTCCCTCCTGTAATCCTGGCATAATGCCTGCTAATTCTATATTTAATCTTTGTTGCCCTGGCTCCTTCTGGGCAGCTCTTCTGGGGGCTGCATTCCTTCTCACCTACACTTCAGATGACTTTCCTTCTGCAGCTCTAATCTGATCTCTCTCCCTCCAAATCATGGTGATTCTCCTCTCCTTCCTCCTAGCCTGAGCAAATCTAAAGGTCTTGCCTCAATCTACCTGCCAAGTGAGTGACTGTTGGCTCTTTATTGATCAATCAAAAACTAACTGGGGACAAGGACCTTCAGCATTTGAACAAGCAGATTCCTGATTTGGGGGGCCAGATTAATTCAAAGCATTAGAACCAATTTCCAACAGGAGGTTATAATTCAAAACAATAACCACAACAACAAAAAAATCTTGAAAAGATAATGAAAGAATTTAAGTAGAGAAGAGATAAATAGCATAACAAAACCCAAAAGCATACTGAAGAAATTTTATATGTAAATGAATATATATATATGTATGTATATATATATGCACATACATACATACATACATACATACATACATACATACATACAAAAAGAGGGAGGGGAAGGAAGGGAGGGATAGGGAGAGAATCTGCCAGTATAAAAACCAAAGGAGAAAGGAAGGGAGGATGAAAGAAGAAAACAAGAGTGAAAAAGGAAAATGGTCATAATGAACGAAGAAGTAACTAAAAACATGGTGTCACTGATGTGGTTCTGTAGACAAGAGTGTGTATTCAGGACCTCTGTCAGTGTGTGCTACTTCCTGTCTTTTGGTTTGCTGCAGCTCTTGAAGAAGGCAAAGGGCAGAACGTATGTCCCCTTTTCTCTCTTCTGTGCTCATTACTATCTGAGTGACCTGGAACCAGAGCTGGTTGGGATAGTTTCATTTTCCTACTAGGAAGTTCAAGGTAGCAAGGAACCAAGGTTTTCTGGGATGGAGGGGTTGTTGTTGTTGTTGTTTTGTTTTTCATGTGTATTAGCTTGATGTACCTCCAAAGGCCAGGTAGAACTAAGACACATTGCTCATATTGTTCTCAAGCATTCCTTTGAAGTCTCCTCAGTGGGCAAGGTGACAGACATTTGATAAGGAATGGCCATAGTTGGTCCTGTGCTTTTTTCCTCCCATACTATAGGTTCCACTGTGGTTTTTAGGTGCAGTCACTGCATTAATGCACTCCCTGTTCAGTCAATGAAGGCCAATGAAGTCAGCTGCCATCCAAAACCAAAGGGGACCTTACTCCATTTTTGTCTCAGTTCTACTGTGCATATTTTCCAATGAAATTGCTTCACTGGCTTTTGACTAGTGTCATATGAGGCCACAAAACAGATGCTGGCCAAATAACCTGGCAATGCCACTATGGGTTCTGAGCTACAGGGAATGTAGCAAATTTATTAAGGTCCCATGAGCAGAAAGCACAGGTAGTGTCATCTCAGAATTCGTTCCAAGGTGGCACCATGCTGTTACATTGAAAAGCAGCACTTTCAGATGTAACTATGATCAAGCTGCCTTTCTGTTCCTCATGTTTCTAGAATTTCCCCAGTATTTTCTTTTTTCTCTTCTCTGTTGCACCAACAAACTACCATGGGCCTGATGCTAGTACAGTTCCTCAGCTTGTGCTCTGGTAACTTGTCCTTGTCTCTCCAAATCTCTGTCTAATGTTGAACTTCAGTGCCTCCCACCTCGGTCCCTCCTCACTCAGAAGCTGCTTTTCAATTCCCAGTTCTCAAAGGCTGAGATGCTAGAAAGTGCCTATTGCTTCTAATTCACCACCTTGGCTCCTTCTATAACTGTTTTCTTATTTGTTTTATATAGTTATGAGATTGACTAAAATGTTCCTTCCTTCCTCTCCTTCCTTCCTTTCTGCTTTCCCTCCTTCCTCCATGTGCTGATGCAGTCAAGTGCTTGTTGATTTATTTCCGAGGCATGATTATATACACAGACTATTTATATGATACATTTCTTCTTTGTTTCTAAAATGAAACTGTAAATGTCATGGAAAACAGGAACAGTGACAGCTTATTCACACCTTCCCCAAGTCTAACACAGTGTACTGCACCAGACGCAGTGAGTATTGGTGAATGAATTAATGGATAAATGAATGAATATAAATGAAAGGACAGTTGGATGGATGGATGGGTGGATAAATGGTTGGTTGGATGGATAGGTGAATGATGTATTGCAAGAGGTGGTATATTTTTACTGCTGGGGGAAGTTTTATGGGACAAACTCATGTTAAGTTTTAAAATCATTAACAAATCAAGACATCTTTTTAAGTTACTTTTATAATCCAAGTCCAATCATCACTTTGCTGTAACTAAATATATGCTCGAGGGCAGGAAATTATAGATAAAGATGTTTAAAAGTTGGACTCGTAAAGGTAGGTGTCTGGTAGGGTTTTGCCTCTTGCCTGCCATGGCCCTGGGAGGGCTGGTCTGTATGCTCTAATGCAGAGTGTGCAGGCCATGCTTGTGGGTCCACATACCCAGCAAAGCCATGAAGCTGGTTCAGGTGAGTGTTGAGAGAGCAGAAAGACCGGTCAGTGGCAGCAGGTCTGAGGGAAGCTTAGGACTGTGGGAGGGAATAGAGCGGCAAGTATCGTGGGGTTGCTTAAGTGACTGGGTCTGGATGTTTGCAATCTATTACACAGTTAGAGGGACAGCTCACAAAACTTCAAGGCAGGAGTACCCTCTGCAGTAATCCTCACAGCCACTCCTCTTTGGAAATCATCCTGGATCTTTTCTATTGTAGCTGCTCTGTGTCTGGGTTTGTGTGTCAGAGAAGTGACCGTATAGAGACACACTTCTGACCACGAGCTGGCCGTAGTTCCATGTTGCTGAGAACATACTTGTTTCATCAGCTATGAGCAAGCTTCCAGTGCAGTCAGACTCTAGAGCTCCCAGGGGCCCACTCAGTGGTGCTGAGAAAATAGCAAAGGCAAGAGGTTTAATTGGAATTTCAGTTTGCTCCGTACATGAAATGTCTTTGATGATTAAAATAATTAATCTTTTTTGTGAGTTGCTTTGGAGTCTTATTTGGCCAGTGAGGTGCAGGGTGGCGGTGGAAGTACAGGGGTATTTGTCAGCCAAGTGACGGATGTATAGAGAGAGAACTGCACAGAGTCCAGCAGGCTCTGGGATGCTGCCACTTACTTGGTGCTTATTTGTATCTCTTCAGAGCCTCATTTTATAGATCTGTACAATGGGGTTCATGACGATGCTTGCCCACATCAGACGCTGAGTCTGTCCAAAGGCCTGATTGCTTGTCTTATCTCATTGCTTATTTCTTAGACATTTCATTGTCTATTCTTGATTTGGGCTGACTTGACTTTTTGTTGCCAGGATGACATAACCTCTTAACTACCTTTCAGAGTTGGTTGTATCAGATGCTATTTTCCACTGACCTCTCCCTCCTTTAGAAGGTTGTGCGCATTCCTGCATGATGCTTTCTTTCTCGATTGATTATTTTGTTTATTCTTCATACAGTCTTCCCAAGAAAGGAGTGTATGGAGAGGAAGAAGCCATCCACTGCTGCCTCCTTCCCTACTGCTTTTTAGTCTTTTTCAAGCTCATGTGCGCCATGATACGGTCTTCTGTGATTTAGTGTGGACACGAACTCTGGTGCCCCTGAATTTCTTTTTTTTTTTTTTTTCCATAGTCTGGATATGACTCTTATTCACCTTTCTGCCTACATAAAGACAAGTCTTTAGACTTTGTCTTCAGGGAATAAGATAATGTGGTCTCTGCCTTTAACCAGTTTAGGTTTTACAAAGTTTTAACAGTCAGCTTTTCTCAAGTAGATGGATGGAATCATAGGGATTTGGTCATACATTGCTTGTTGTTCTTTGGTGTGAGCTAGAGTATACTTCATTAAGAAATAAGATTAGTAGTGTTTCCACGAGGAGATGCTTTTCAGTATAACAGGAAGCTTCAGAATCAGGCAGACAAGTGCTGACTCTCTGACACTGCAACGGGGGCAGCTCTTAGATGCCAGATCCCTGTCCAGGGCTACTGTAGTAAGTTAAGACAAATGGACAGAACACCAGATATAGCCATTCACTGATGGTTCTGAAAGCCAACAGTCTGCAGGAAGTTGCCAGCTGGACTAGGCTTTGTCTGCTGTAGGGAGAATTCTTTTTTGGCCTGTTCCAACTTCGGCTGGTTGCCAGTTTTGTTGTCTTATGAACACATCTGTTTGCTCCATCTTTATCTTACCTTTCCATTCGTGTGTCTGTCTGTCTCTCTGTCTTTTCTAAGGGCACTCATGATTGAATTTAGGGCCCATATTGATAATCCAGGGTGCTGTCTTCAAAACCTATGATGTAATTACATTTATAATAATCCCCTTTTAAAATAATCCACAGTCTAGAATTAGGACGTGGACAATGGAACTACCATCCAGTCCTTAGATGTGTGGTCTCTCCTGGCAATTGAAAAGATGTTTTCATCTGGTCTCCGTCATCACACAGCATTTATTTTGCTGGTTCATTTGTTCACTTAACAGGTAATTGTACCACAAAACAGGCCTTTCTACTAGACTTCTGTATATAAGCCAATAAACTGTCAATTCTGTCTCTCATATAGTCATTGTGCCCAGAGAGAACAGTTTTCTCATGAGGGCCCAATGTCCATGTTTATGAATAACTGTAGAAATAAGGAAGCAAAAATATGAAGAGAAGTTCAGCAATAATATTAGGTATGGAGAGTTTGCAGGAGGTCTAGGCAGACAACTCCTCATGATTCACCCATTGAACTAGTGGAACTGATTCTTCATGTGCAGAGTGGCCTTATGATACAGATTGCAACTGGCTAACTTGAAATTACCTGTCGGATCATCTCAGTGGACTTCATAAATCCTCAGATTATCGTGTAATGGCTCCGTAAGACAGTGCTGCCTTTGCATCTACGTGTACCATAGTGATTTTGTTCACCACAAGGGAAGCGTCAGGGTTTGTCTGTGGTTTCTTTATCATTAAAAAGGAGAAGAAGACGGCAAAGGGAAAAGATGAGCATACTTAGTTACCAGTTATTATAACCACTTTCACCATTTGCATTGTATTCTGTTCTTTCATTTGGGAAAGTGGGGGCTGAGGGAACACCTGGTGCCTCTGTAATTACACATAACTCCAAACCTGCCTTTTCTGCACACACTTGGGAGCAGAAAAGAAATGCCATCCTCTCTCATGCATTACCCATTAAAAACTATGAACACACATACAAATATGCACACTACATGCACACATACATATGTATGGATACAGACCTTGTAATTATACAAGTGATTGAACTCTTGGGTGTTGAACATTGATTAAAAGTAGAATTTTGAATTTTATTTTATATTTTTAAAATGTGTTTGTGTGTGTGTATCTGTGTTTCAGAGAAACAAGTGCTACAGTGTGTGCGTCAAAAGACAATTTGTAGAATCTATTCTCCTACCTTTATAGAAGTTCTGGGGTTGGAACTCATGCCATCAGATTTGTGTGACAAGTTCTTTACTTGCTGACTCATCTAGCTAGCCATGATGCTAAATTTTTATTTTCACTTTTAAAATTAATAAAAATACATTTGTAGAAAATAATTTTTAAAAGCTGCTTAAGTTTTTCCTGGAATGGTGGGTGAGTACCCAAATCCCAGTACTTCAGAGGCAGGAGGATCATAAATCCCAGGGCATAGGCAAGGTTTTCCAACTTTTTACTGTTGGTTATGAATTGAAGTTACGTGAGAACAAGTAAGCATCCCAGAATAGAAGAAAAGGGAAAGAGCTGTGTGCTGAATCTGAACCTTTGTAGGAACATCACACTGGATGGATAAACCTAACCATCCATTTTTGAGATGACAGTTTTAAGATGAGGTTGAATCATTCAAGAAAAATTTGTACCTCCCCAGTTATGCTCGCTTATCTGATACCTTTGAGTAATAACAAATCAACAAACCAATGTTTATGGATAGAAGTTAACTTTAGTTAGAAGCTAAAGTGCTCTTGGAAATAAGCTTCATTGCCTTGAGTACTCTTGGAAAACTCTTATCTTTTTCCCATTATTCAGTCTCCGTTTTTCATCTTCTTCTTCCTACCCAAGTGGTGAGTTGGAATTCTGCTAGCCCAGCCCTTTGTATGTCTGCTTATGGGTCTGCTTATGGCCTGTCTGCCCGGGTCTTGAGTTTGTAGAAGAGAACGCCATTACACTCCATGTGAAGACTATACCTGTCTGCCCAGAACAGCAGGCCAGCATTCCTCCTCCTAGTTATGTTCCCCAGGCTTAACAGTTTGACTGGTCAGGTTAGATAATTTGGAGATTTGGAATTTTTTTTTCTCCAAAGCATTAATTATAAACATCTTGAACCCCTCACACTACACTAAATGAAACCCTTGTGAGACTCTAGAGAACACCCAGAGCTTTCTTTTACTCTTGTAACTTAATGTGACCAATTTATTATTTCATTTTGACCTGTGCCTGGAAAGAAATGTTTTGATATGTTCATTGTTTGTTTAGAGGGAATTCTGAGTCTATTTGTTTTCAGGTTTTTGGTTTTTGTAATAAATTCCGATGATATCCAACAGTGCAAGCACATTCCAAGATTGCTTCTGCTTTAACACCATTGAAGGTGCAGTTTGAAGAGTATGGCTTATGAAAAGGATATTTTCTGTCTAACTAGTTGGAGGTGTTTTCTTTTTGTAATTTAATTTTGCGTTCTGCTCTTTAGTTGTATTGTAGAAGAGACACAATCTATGTTCAGAGTGACCTTGGCAATCTCACTTCTTCTTTGTAATCCTGATGTCTCTAAGAAAAGAAGAATCTCCAAATCATGGAAAATTCACTGGCTTTTCCTGTAATTGCTATCAATAAAATGTTCTTTTCGTTCTACTCCCCCTGGATATAAACTAGCACAAGCCAAAATTAGCAATAATCTTCATGCCAAGAGAGTTTCATGAGTTCGGGAAGCTCTTTGAGTTTCTGCCTTCAGTCTGGCAACTGTTTCATGTCTGTGCTAATGGCAGAATCTCAGGCCATTCTCATTCTCCACTGGTCCCATCCGCAGACTGGAGTCGGTACTGGGCAGCGGAGCAGCAGTGCGGATAAGCTTATTCTGTCTGTAGGGATGTTGGCTACCCGGGCAACCCCATCAAAAGCCTGGTCCTCAGCAGCAGTTTGGGAAACCTATGCTATGAACTGAGGATACTGTCTTCATAGCACATGAAGTAATAATGTAAGGAACTCGTATTTGCAGAAACTAAAAGAATGATGTGGAGTTTTAGAACGGGATGAGTAAAGATCTTTGGAAGCACAAGCAATATAAAAGGCTAACCTGCGCCACTTCCCCAAAGTGAAGTAAGGCGGTCCCAGCAGCACAGTTTCAGAGATTGGAGCACAGTTACACACTGGCTTGTACTTTCATTGTATTGATTAATCTTTGTGTGTGTGTGTGTGTGTGTGTGTGTGTGTGTGTGTGTACACAGTTCAATGACTCTGAGCTTTTTATCTTGTGAAGTCTGTTAATGCATTCAGAAAGTCAGTAAACATGGTACCATAGCAGCTTTGTGGCCTTTAGGTTTTGATTTCCCTCTGAAATTACCACCATGCTATTAAACTCTGATGAAATTCAGAGCGTCAGACGGTAGAAGGAAATGCTTACCAGTGGTTTTTCATGTCTGGAGTCTGGGAAGCCTGCTGTTTTCCTGACGGAGACTGAGAGCACACATGGTGAGAAGCTCCTTGGCCACGTGTAAATTGAGAAATACACTTCACCATCAGTTTTGATGAAGCTGGGAATGTGAGCCTGCCATGGAGAAAATCGTCTGCCACATTACTTACAGCGTGAGCATAGCGATGTGGTGTACGGACAGCGTTTTCTCATCTTTGTTTAAAAATAGCCCAGGCTATAAAAAGAAAATAGCTAACTTGGTGTGGACCAAGTTTTTTTTTTTTTTTCTTTTCTTTTCTTTTTGAAGTGGTTTTAATTCCTTGAGTGGATGTCCAGGTGGAAAATAAAGACCAATTGCTCATACTTTTCAAAGGAAGCCATGCAGCAGCTCAGCTAAGCTCTGCATCTGTGTGCGTGTGCACCTGAGAAGTAGTTCACACACATGCACTGAAGTGTGTGGTTGTGATGTCTTCATCCCATTACTTCCTCCTTTGAAAGCCAGGTCTCATTATGTTGGGAAGGCGGGCTTCCGAGTCCAAGGCTCAAAGTGTGGCTCTCGACTTCTCGAGTAGCTGGTCCTACAGGTGTGCACATTGCACCCTGGAGTCCTCACCGTCACAGAACGTTAGGATCAGCTCTAAAGTGTGTTACATCTCCTTTGGTGGACTGCCCACTGATGGTCTGCCACAGTAAGAGGAGGACTGAGTGACTGACGAGACAGACGCTGAGTAGCTGACAGCGCAGAGGATCAGATGCCCTCTGTTTGCCTACTGCGTCCTGTTATAGCAGTGCTTCTCAACCTGTGGGCTGTGGCCCCCACGGGAGTCACATATCTGATACCATGCAAATTAAATATCTGCATTGTGTTTCATAACAGTAGCAAAATTGTAGTTATGGAGTAGCAACATAATAATTGTATGGTTGGGGGTCACAGCATGGGGAAAGGGTGACGGCATCGGAAAGGTTGAGAAGCACTGGTTGTAGGGTCAGGTCCTCAGTCCTGCCTCCGCAGATCAGATTCTCTTGAAAAGATGAGGTTTGTTGTGATGCACTGTGTGTTTGAGAAGGTGGTGTGCTCCTGCTTTCGCTGGGCGGAGTTTACATCCCACAGTCCTGTTATGCACGGTACTTCTCCCGTCCTGTTCGATTTTTGCCTCCTCAGTCCGACATGACGTGAAGTGGGTTAGTCATAGCTACTCTTGTTTCTCATCTTGCTCTTAACAAATGGTATCTTATTCAATAAATTTCAGCTCTTCTTTCCCATGTGCCAGGAATGATTCTCAGCATGGGAACACAATTTTAAAGACAAGACCATTTCAGATAAAGCTTGAATTGTGGAATCTGAGAGTCTGAAATCTGAAACGTTTCATTGTTGACATTATAATTTAGGAGACTTGTATTTGGGGTTTTGGAATTGGTAAAATTCAGCTGGTAAAGTCTGTGTAAATATTCCAAAATGAGACAAATTCTGAACTCTGCAGTGAAACTTAGGAGTTGAAGACCAAGGAGTCTCTGCTCTGGGGACCTGGGGGACAGGGATTTCCAGCAGCAGAAGAGGAGCATGAGAAGCAAGTGTGCTGTTTCCGAGGAGCACCCTGTGTGTCTGCGCTTCTGTGCTGGCCATTCATAGCTGAGAGCCGCTGTCATCACAAGGCCCCACTTGTCGCTCTATTCTTGTTGCTCTAAGTGACGGTATATCCTGAACATTGATGCCTTTGCACTTGCTTGCAAAATTTGCCTTTTTAGATCTGGGCTGTTCAGACATTTCTTTATTTGACTAAGGTGTGGGCCCTGTAGGTGTGTGACTTACCTAAGTGAAAAAGAGGGGCTGAAATGGCCCCCTCTGGTGTGGGAAAATGTTAATCCAGGCTCACTTTACTTAATAGAGCTAGTAATAATAATAATAGTAATAAAGCCTAACTAGGACTGCGGTTTCTCTCATTTTAGAGTACTTGGTTAGAATGCATTCAGTCTCCAAGGTTATATATGTCACTGGGGTAGACGTTGACATTTCAAAAGCCCTCCACACCAGGCACTGTCTCTCTGCCTGCTCCCTGTGGCTCAGAAGGTAAAGCTCTCGGCTCCTGCTCCGGTGCCATGCCTGTCTGCTTTCCGGCATGATAATAATGGACTAACCCTCTGAAAGTATAAGCAAACCTTCAATTAAATGCTCTCCTTCATATCTGTTTCCCGCCATGATAATAATGGACTAACCCTCTGATACTGTAAGCAAACCCCCAATTAAATGCTCTCTTTTACAGGAGTTCCTCTTCACAGCAATAGAACAGTAACTAAGACACACAGACACATATACATGCACACGTACATGCATATACACACACATATTGTGCACACACATACCAGATACACATGCCTATATACAAGACACATACATACATATAAGCACATACAAACAAATGCATACACATACAGAGACACATACTATCATGTGTACACACAGATATATACACATGCAAATGTGCATACATATGCAGAGACAGACACAAACTCATGCACACACATGTACCCATGCATGCACAGACATGGTAAAATGATTGTGATCTCTATAATAAAGTATGAGATATTATTTTAAGAAGCTTGATTTAATTACTCTCAGTGACTACATATAATATCACTCTGTAGCCTGGAAGTATATATAATTATATATGCCAATTAATTATGAAGATGTTGGTATTAACACCTTTATATAATAGTAACATAGGAGGGCCCTCAGTTTAGAAAAGTGAGTGGAGGGAGGGGAATCTTTTCTCCAGGTGAATGATGCCACCCCTCAGCTATGGTATGGTGCAGCCTTATGGGAAAGGATGTTCTTCTTGGTATTTACCTGGTAAAAATGACCCTCGTTTAGTTTCTACCTTACCCCATTGAGAACTTATCTCAATGAAGACTCTAGCTATCAGTCCAAGCATATAGCAGCTAGAGAATTTAAAATATTAAACCAGCATTCAGTGTTTCAAAAGAATTCTGCTGAAAATGAGAATCCTGATGCTTCCAGCTAGACAAAGGGACTCTCATGTTGGTACATAGTCATGGGTTGCTGTGAAGAAGACACAAAAGAAACCTGCAGAAATCCTTGGAGGAGGCAGGGTAGGAAGTGTCTTTCCTCAGAACCAAGGTTCTATCTTATCTTCTGTTTGATTGTTTGCCTTCTGAAATTGCGATGGTGTATGCTCCATAAAAAAGCAACTTCATAAGTAGATAGTGGCCACCAGAACTGGAGCACTGCAGAACACCGCAGAGCACAGGAGTGGAGCACCGCAGAGCACAGGAGTGGAGCACAGCAGAGCACAGGAGTGGAGCACCGCAGAGCACAGGAGTGGAGCACTGCAGAGCACAGGAGTGGAGCACCACAGAGCACAGGAGTGGAGCACCGCAGAGCACAGGAGTGGAGCACCGCAGAGCACAGGACTAGAGCACCGCAGAGCACAGAAGTGGAGCACACAGAACACATGAATGGAGCATCGCAGAGCACAGGAATGGAGCACCGCAGAGCACAGGAGTGGAGCACCGCAGAGCACAGGAGTGGAGCACTGCATCGCACAGGAATGGAGCACAGGAGTGGAGCACCGCGGAGCACAGGAGTGGAGCACCACATAGCACAGGAGTGGAGCACCGCAGAGCACAGGAGTGGAGCACTGCAGAGCACAGGAGTGGAGCACCGCAGAGCACAGGAGTGGAGCACTGCAGAGCACAGGAATGGAGCACCGCAGAACACAGGAATGGAGCACTGCAGAACACAGGAGTGGAGCACTGCAGAGCACAGGAGTGGAGCACTGCAGAGAACAGGAGTGGAGCACCGCTGAGTACAGGAGTGGAGCACCGCAGAACACAGGAATGGAGCACTGCAGAGCACAGGAGTGGAGCACTGCAGAACACAGGAGTGGAACACTGCAGAGCACAGGAGTGGAGCACTGCAGAGCACAGGAGTGGAGCACTGCAGAGCACAGGAATGGAGCACCACAGAGCACAAGAGTGGAGCACTGCAGAGCACAGGAATAGTCGGATTACAGGAGGCTGGAGCATCTGGCAGGGTATGCCTCACAGCAAACCATGCAGCTTATCACAAGAACTGAGGGAGATTTCAGAGAGAAGAGGCTGGCTATTAATAATCCCAAGAGTGGGGCATAAAGTGCAGCTGACCTGAACAAACTGGGAAGTATGGATATCTTCTCACAGAATTAGTCTTTTCTCTGAGAATAGTTGAAAGAAAGCCCTCAATGTTCTAGTGGAGTAGGGGCTGGGGACACAGTTGAACCCAGTGTGATCCCTCTAGGAACAGTCTGAAGGGGAATTGATGGAGAGATGACCGTAGAGTGCTGCAGATGACAAAGCAGAACGAAGTTGTGCTTGAACTGTAGGAAGAGGTGGGTGTGTGGGACTCCAGGACGGGCTTGTATGTGCCTTCTGGAGAAGGGAATGTCAAATCTAGAAAGCAGAAAGATCAAGGTACCATTGACCTAGAACTGAGGAGGGAACAGGTTTGGGGTGTGAGTGGAAAGGGGAAGATATGGACATTAAAGTTTGCATCCTTATCTTATGAACTCCCCAAAAGGGAGAGAGTGAATAGCCACGCCCATTCTTCATGTTCTTTATCCTCTGCCGCTCCATCCACCCATTCACTACTGACGTAGGCCTGAATTGTAAGCTGGAAACAATCTCTTTCCCTCTTTACAGGTAAGAATGTCTTACAAAGCGGGTGCTGAGTAAGTCTGCATAGCAGAACAAATGGTTTGTTCAGGGAGAGAGGAGGTTAAACATTTCTTTGCTTTTAGAGAGCTTGGGGACTGTGAGCTACAGTGTGCTTGGGAGTATGAAATCAGGGACAGTAATGAAGAAGAAAAATAAGCTAAGATGAGGCCTGGAAGCCCCCAGCCCCATAGGAGCCTGAAAAGCTAGAGTCCTTCAAAGGAACATCCTTTGCATTTAGAATTGTAGCTGGTTTGTACACATCTCATAATGGCTTCTCTCCAGGATCTTTACCACATCTTTTTTAAAGCATGGAGCAGGGACTTGGTATATACTAACATGTGGAAAACAGGTTGCCTGTGGGTAGTGGGTCTGTCCCATGAGGTGGACACACAGAGAAATAGCTCAGTCCTCTAGACAGCTGTTCTCTTGTCCAAGAGAAGAGTTTTATGTCCTTGTATGCATGATCCATAGAAATTAGCAGCTCCCTGAGGTGTGTATGAGGCCTGTGTGCTGTGGCAGGCGCTACCTCCAGAGAAGGTAACTTTGCTCTATGAGGCTTGCCAGCCTGGCCACCATTGCCCTCTTCTGGTAAGGGGCTAATGCTATGAACGCACTGAGTTTTTACGAGGAAGAAAATTGAACCTTGGTATTCACTTTGATCAACTGTGCTCTGCCACCTGCCATTAAACCCTGTAATGAAACAAATGTTTGCCTTCAGAAGTGTGACGTACACACCACCCATATATCTGTGTGACAGTCTAACCTTATTTACAGTTTTGGCTTGTGGTGACTACCGTGGATCCCTATCATTTTCCACATTTGTCTACTCTCTTTGATGAAATACTTCATCTGCTTTCTTCTCTGCTTATGAAAGCTTGTCTGGCTCCTTCATTAGCTCACCCTTGTGAATTTGCATCACTGATAGTGGCAGCAATTGCAATGATCTAATCAATTTTACTATCTAATATCTCTGAATCAGTAGGGCAGAGAATATTAAAGGCCTGGGATAGACGTGTTCATTAGGGGCATCTTACTGTTTCTTGGTGACATACTTAACATACTTTATAAGTCAGATTACTTTGTGACATGGTAAAACTCGGACTACACTGAAGTAAGTAACTTCATTGGAAAGGGCCGAGAAAATACGGTATTTCAGTAATGTTTGTGGAGTAACTACTCTAAGAAGGTCCTGCAGTTTATTCTTTTCTGATTAGTCTTTGGCATCCTCCCTTTCCCTCTCTACTAGGAGAGAAGTGATGTGCTTTCGGTGAATGAATGGACATTGCCAGATAGGTACCATAGTGGATAGTTATAAGGGAAATGGTTTTTCTGATGCATTTAAGTACTTCTTTAATGTGATCCTTCCTGAAATATAGAGTTTTAGTTATCCCACTAAATAGCTACTTGACACTTCCACCTGAAGGCTAGTACAGATAAAAGCTAGGCGCCATGCTTAGTCATTCTTTTAGAATATAAAGACAAGTTTATCTTTTCAGCTAGATCAATTCGATGTCACCAGTTAAGATAATTGGTAATGTTTCTAGTAATTAATAGTAAAAGGAGATGCATCTAATGTCATGCTGTTTTGGGAGATTAATTATGATGCATGGAAGAATCCTCAAGTAATAGTCCATCTATCCCCATATAAAGAGTTCTATACATATTATCCCAAATAAAAGTGGTCAGTGTTTCTTGAAGAGCAGTGGGGTTGCTATCATTCTGATGTTTACAAAGTAAAATGCTATATAGTCTGTTTCTAAAGTATCTGTTATAACTCCTATGTTACTTAATAAAACGTATCCCCTTGTTCAGCACTTCTTCCTTCCCTTCTCTGTTGTTAGAAGTGAACAGTGGTGTGAAGAATGCTTTATGGCGTGGTTGTTGAGGTGCTGAGTCACAGGCTGCAGTTGTTTTTCCTAACACGTTACATGGTGTCCCATGAAAACCCTCAGTAATAACATCTTGAAGGCAGAGACTTGGAGGAGCTTTTCCTTGTCTCGGGCGTTGAGAAGAGGAGCAGCCCAAGCCCCTGCTCCAGTAACTCTGGAACATTTGCCCCCCACTTGCATCCTCCTCCTGTCCTTTGCTCCTTAGAAATTCTCCAGCACTGGGATGTCAGCTGGCTCTCAGCGGGAGCTTCTTCGTGGGCACTATTGACAAGATAAACCAAGTGATCTTTTGTGCTGGGGGCTGGCCTGTGCCATGTCAAATGCTCAGCAGCATTCTTGTAGTCTGCCCACTAGGTGCCAATTGTGGCAGCCCTGAATGTGTCCAGTCATGCAGTGTAGGAAGAAAACCATATTGGGGTAAATTTACCCCCATAATTTAAAACCTAAATACAGTTTTAGAATCTTCCTTTAGCTATTGTGTTGGAGATAATCTGCACTGTCAAGCTTCATCAGTAGGTGCCAATGTAAGATATACAAAACCTGATGGGTGGTTCCGTAAGTTGAGGACTTAAGGATGGGGTAAAGTGTCCTGTTAAGGGACAGTGCAGAATTAATCAGAAATAATTTAGCAGCTTCCCCACCACCACCACCACCACCACCACCAAGGAAAAATATTTAGCCTTTCTGTCAGTTAAATTAGAAACAGACACTATAGAACTTGATTTCATGACACTAATTCTCTACCAGCTGTGTGAAGGCAGAGGCCATGGGGGAAGGATAGGAGCAGGGTTACAGGAAGAGTGGGTGTGGCCTAGGAAAAGCAGGAGGTGGCTCTGCACAGGCATTGACCATGGAGGATCCTCAGAAAGTTCCGGATGTTTTTGAAATCATAATCTGTCCTTAATTTCCAGAGGTCTCAGGTCAGAGTTCATCACTCATCTTCTTTCCCTGTTGGAAAGACACACAGATGGATCATTTTCCCATGTCTCCAGGTGTCCTACTCAGTGAACCTGCAGAGAACAAGCAGTGTTAGATTAGAATCCATGTGGCAATGCCAGGACAACATGCTAAAGGAAGGAAGGAAGGAAGGAAGGAAGGAAGGAAGGAAGGAAGGAAGGAAGGAAGGAAAAAACAGCCAGTGAAACATCTCTAGCAATGAGTGGTGGGGTCTTACAGATGATGCTAATCCAGGGACAGAAACCACTGTCTTAGGTCACTGATTGTCAGAGTGTGGCCCCCAGGTACATCAAGGTTACCTGGAATCTTGTTAGAAGTTCAAATTCTCAATTCCCCCTCCCCCTCCAGGGTAAGCCTTAGCAATCTTCTGTGAATGTCACACACTGAAGCTCGGGGAACACTATTTTTGATCAGGCCCTGAGAATAGCAAGCATCTTACAGCAGATTTTATAACCATTATTCCAAAGGCAGTGATAGAGTCTTCAGAGTTCAGTGGCCTCAGGAGACTCTTCACTCACTGCGAGGAGGATGCCTGGGAGATGTAAGTTTCCACTGAGAACCTTTATAAGGTTTAATTGCTAATGTGTAGGTGGCAGCTGATCCTGAGTTGTCCCTCCCACTCAGCTCAGCTAAGCATTCAACCTCTCTCAATATTCTTAATTAATGATCTACAGCTTCTGAAGCCATTTCATCAGGGGTCTCATGTCCCAGCACGTTTCCTCTGTGAGCATCTCTTGAAGGTGTTGTTCCCAGCAGTCAATTAGAAAAGGAAAGTGGAGGTGGCTCCCAACAGGTCCTGTGACCATTTAACTATCTCTTTATTCCTCTTTGTAATTCTCTAAAAATGGGCCAGAGGAGGAAAAATTCATTTCTGACCTACAGCCCTGGCCTTGTTTGTCTAACACAGGCTTGTCCCATTTGGATTTCAGTTTCCTGCCTTAGGCAGGAATTGATTGAAAATTCCCTTTGAACTCTTGATCCCTTTGTGGATAGTTACAAGATTGTTTCTCTAGCTGGGAGAAGGTGAACACCGAGAGGGAACTCAGCCCCATACGTAAAGGTCATTCCCACCAACACCAGAAGATTAGACAGGGACTGTGCTCGTTTTAAGTCATTTTTGAATTCTGTGTTCTCGTTTGATAAAGCAGAGCCCGGGTGAAAGATGATGAGAGCTTAATCTTCTTAATCCTCTAAGTAACACTTAGAATACTTTTTATTGCTTATCTTCTGTTACAAGGAAAATACCTTTAAAACTTTCATTGGATCTAACACCTTCCTTGGTAAATTTCATAGAAATTTCCCAGGTTAGTCCCTCTCATTCCCTCACAGACAGTGTTGAGGAAGGTTCTGGAATTCCCTATGGGATGGGAATCCCCTTGTATCACTGGGCACTTCCTATTTCAAGGTCCTGACGCTGTTTGCTCTTTGTGGCTTCAGTCTCTCACTAAAATATTGCAACCAGGCGTTTTGAGCAAGTAGTCACTTTAGGAGTGTAATTATACATTCCATTGGCTTGCCAATAACTATATGCAGGTTTTGAAATTAATGAATAATTACTAATTAATCAATCTCATTTGTCCTTACTTCACATGTGACTCAAGATAGCACAGGTAAAGAATACCTTATTATCCTACAAAACTACTTGACTGTTGGTCCATTTATTGTTTTACTCTCATTGAGATACTAGTAAAAATAATGTCACTTGCTAACTCTTCTGTATTTTTAACAATTTATATGATGTAGTTACTGCTTGTTAACACTTTACTTTCTACATTGTCTTATTGACAAGAGTAGGCATTATTTCTCCCTGTTGCAGTAAATATTAAAAAATGGAAAGGCTTATCTCTTTATTGACCCCCGTGGCCTCACTCTGCAGGTGCCACTTCTAGTATGGAGCCGTGCACAGGGACTCTGTTGGTCTGTCTAAGTGGCCCCCACGGTCTCACATGGTCCCTAAGACTCCCTTCTCAGGTGGTTTACTCCACCTGCCCCACTGCCTCAGTCCCAGGTGTTTCTTTACCCCAAATTCCAACACAAACACAACTCTAAGGCCCAATAGCTTTTCATACAGGTTTATATATTCAATTCTCAATCCACAAACCAATAAGATTACGCAATAAGATTATATCAAATAGACAAAGATACAAACTGCCCTTCTATATGAGATATTAGACCTGTATCTTAAATGCTCATAGCTATTTAACACCAGTAAAGCCCACCTGGATCCAGTTCATGCTTCTGTACCACCATCTTGGAGCCTCTCTCTCTGTCTTCCCCTGTCCTCTGACCTCTGACCCTCTCTCTCCACCTCCTTTACCTTGCCCAATCACTGCCTCAAGCCTTTATTTTACTAATTAAAATGAGAAGGTTCTGATGAAATCTGAGTAAGTGATTAGGCTGCACTTCTTGGGGAAGTGGAATTAACATTAAAATATGAATAGTTGTAGGACTAAGTACAGCTCCCGATTTAACAGATGAGATTTTGAATCAAACAGTCTTGGGAACTGACATATATAGAAAACATGCTTGCAGAGTTAAATCTTCCCTTAGGAGATATATAGATACATTCTCTGATTCCTGAGGTCATTAAACCCACATCTTCGGGAGACACTTTAGAAACGTAAAAGCCAGTAGCCACTGGCGCACTCCTGGATGCTCCAAGTGGCTGATATAAATGTAGCAAGGCAGTCATCCTTGTGTGGTTATCACTTCTCACAGATAAAAACTTGTGTTCTGCAGTGGCATTGTGATGATTCATTTCTTCATCAGGGGGTTGGTGTCCATAAAATTTGACCTTTTGGGTTGGGTGGTGAGGTTACTTCCTTTGGCAGATCACTTCCTGTCCGTGAATCCCTTCTGGTGGACAAGTCTTCACATGGTGAACACAGCTATCTCCTTAGATCTGTTCTGCTCTGACTACTTCTCTAGCCTTAAGGTCAGAAAGAACTAGAAGGGAACATCTGTCTACCTTTAAAGGCCTTGTGTTTTACTTTATTCTATTTTCTTGGACATCCTTAGGACACAATTTTAAGTATTGCTGCTGCCTTGTGGTCACTTTTGCTTGACTATATGATAGATTCTTTCACTTTGAAAATGCATAAAATTAAGCACCTAGTATGTAAAATCCCATCCATCCTAAATGCTACTTATTCTGACTGTTAATGCTAAAGTAGCCTAATAGGAATGTCCTTGATGGCCACAGAATTATACTACCACTAATAACTGACTTGACTTAGAATGCCACTGTGCTGAGCCTCTTAGATCTTGTAGAGCTAAATATTCTCCTTAGCATATAAAAAAGGTCTGTCTTTATGAAAACACTAACTAGTTAGATTGGCCTTATCCCTCCAAGTCATATGATACTATTTTTAAGATTCCCCACTTCACAAGATCTAGCTTTTGCTACCTGGGATATTCAATTATCGATTTGTTAGCATCATTCACATATTTTATGAGCTTGTTAAGTTTGATGTATTGGTTTCTTCCACCATATTGACAAAGGTGGGAAAAAAGGAAAGAAAAGTAGAACAATTCTGGAACCTAGGAACAAATCTTCAAATTCACATGCAAGATGTGTGGGTGTACCAACTGACCTTTGTGGCTTTGGTTGTTTAATGACTATAAATCCATCCAGTTGTTTTATTGCTCTGGGTAATTTGTTTGAATTCACTGAGACCTTTTGCACATTCTTAAATTCATTTTGTCTGTATATATTGAGCTCCTATCCTCAGCCAGATCCTTTAAAATGTAGAATGTTAGGGCAGATTTGATGTGGAATATGAGAAAAAGAGACACATCCAAAAAAAAAAAAAAAAAAATCCCAAGTTTCTGGCCTGGACAGTTGCCATTTGCCAAGCCAGCTCAACTAAACTTGGTGGGAGCAGATTCCAGAATAAACTATGGACAGTATCATTTTAAGTCTGTTACATTGTTTGCTAAATATCTCAGTGAAAATGGGTTCTTCAATTGGAAATTGCAACTGGAGTTGCAAGAAGTCCAAGTCAAGAATTAAAAAAAAAAAAAAAAAAAAAAAAAATAGATGTCATCCATCAGCTTGTGAACTACACAATGTGTGAAACTTGAGATGTCAGTGTATATGATGCTCAGATATACCCAAGGAATGGGCTGTCAAGTCTTCCCTACTTACAAGGTCACTGTAATGTGGACAAGCTAGGGAAGAACACTAAGAAAGAAAGCCAGGAAAGCAGGCTTCTGGTGTTCCATATACCAGGACAGGACAGGGCAGAAAACTATTTTGCTAGGTGACCATTGCACTGGTCAGTAATAGGCATGTTGCTATTAGTAATATATTGTGGAGGACTTAGGAAATAGGAAATCACAACTCCTGACTGGCATTTCTGTGTGCTTTGACTCCACTTTCTACCATTTACGGCAGTCTAGAAACCCTTCAAGGAAGAAAATGAAGTTTGATCTTAGTAATAGGTCTTTTCTTCCTGAGCTCTCCTAAGGACATGCCATTACACCCATCAGTTCCTCACGCAGTGCTACCGCCAGCACTCTCCAGTGCCCACCGAGACTCCATCCTGTGCCTGGAACAGACTCTTTGAGCCTGGGCACCCACACTTAAATAATTCAAGCACTGTTACAGAATCTTACTGCTTGGTGTTTATCCTCTTTCATTCCATTTCCAGTCTTTCCTTACCAGTCCTTTCTTCTTGTCAGCCGTGACCCAACCTTTTTGCTTTCCATCACCATCTTTATCAACCTACTTCAGAGGAAGGTGCCATGGTTGGTTGGTTTCATGTTAGTATGAAAAACATGGGAGCGAAGCAGAAGTGAGTTTTTAAGATCCTCAGCAGAGCACTATTTCACCTGTCCTTCTCACCCTTGGCTCTATGCCACAGTTGGCCTCCAGAGAGGGCTTTTTTTTTTAAGACAATAATTCATACTAACAAAAGGATCTATTGTTTTCATAATCATAACAAAATTGTGGTGTCTAAAGGAGTTTTGAGTTGTATATTCTAGTGAGCCCCACCTTCTATTGCATTCCATGTTGAGACTTGATCAGATCCTTCCTATATCATACTGAAAATGCTGTGAGCAGTCCTCTAACATCCAGAGGGATGTACTTTCATAAACTAAAGCAGCCATGAGAATCACCTATAGGCTTGTAAAACACAGGGTTTTACACTCATCCTGGAAACTTGTAAGAGATCCCTATTTACAACTTAAACTAGCTACAGAAAATGCTGGTACTTTGAGAATCAGGGGTCAAGACTAGAGGCTGTTATGATAAATACCCTTCAGGTTCCACACACAGAGACAAAGGAAGAGTATGGCAAGGTCAGAGATGGACATGCCACTTGCCTCTTTGGGGCCTCTCCACCTCTGTAGACCTTGAGCCCTGCAGGAATATGAACCTCTTATATACACAGTGTGTGGGGAGTCTTTATTCTAAGGCTGTGTCTCAGTTTGCAGCCACACAATTAGATTCTTTCTTTCTCTGTACAGGTAACACGTAATATCAACCAAACAAACCCTCCAGAGCTCCCAGGGACTAAAACACCAACCAATGAGCACACATTGAGAGACCTATGGCTCCAGTTGCATACATAGCTAAAGATAGCAGTGTCAGGCATCAGTGTGAGAAGAGGCCTTTGGTCCAGTGAAGGCTCATTTACCCAGGGTAGGGGAATGCCAAGGTGCTGAGGTGAGAGAGGGTGGTTTAGAGTGGGAGCACCTTCATGGAAGCAAGGGGAGGGGGATCGGAGTAGGGAGAAAAGGGGGTCATAACATTTAAAATGTAAATACAAAGAATTTCCAATAAAAATGATACAAAAAGTGAGAAAGTAGCTCGTTGGCTTCAACTAAGTGTGTATTACTGCCTATTTCTGTGCCTAAGTGAGTGTGCTTGTAAACTGACCTCAGTCTGTAGTTTTCTTCTGTGGAAAGGCTGTAAGAGAAGGGGAGGTGGTCCCTCCTAAAGCTCATTTCCTCTAGTGATGCTTTTACTCATTTAACAAACACCCTTCTTTGCCACCTATGTGTCATACTCAATACTGGGAATTGACAACTCAGGGAACCCTGAAGGCATGAAGGCAGGCGTGACTTTATGCAGGCAGGCCCCTGAGTGAGACAGATGTGTCAGTCACATGTTTGCTGCCTGTAGGGAGCTTCAGAGCAGAAGCAGGAAGAAGTGCTGTGGTTTAGTTTAGTCCTTGGGGGTGGGGGTGAGTGCTGAAATGCCATAGGGAACATAGGGAAGAGTGTTGTGTGCAGAGATCTCTTCCTTGACCATCTCCTGCCGGTTAGATGATTTCTAGCCTTGTGGTTGGTGTTTTACATTGTGTAAATTTTTGTTATGTGTTTGTATGGACCATGATGAAATGATTGGAAAGACAATCATATTTTGTGTGTTTTTGTGGTGACATTTACTTATAGAAGGAAGAGCATTATGTATACAGGTAGGAACAAGTATGTAGACAGCCATGGAGGTAGAATCTAGAAGGAGTCCTCTATTTCACATACAGGAAAACTGATACCTGAGGGGTCCCTTACCCTCAGGATGGCCTTCCCTTCTGTCTTTGTGCACTCCAGTTTGAAAACGTCTGCCTGGCTCTGGTGTCCACTGCCTGCCATGATCCTCTCTTCTGCCTTGAAGAACTTTCCAGCTTGCCTGTCCTCTTGCTCCCCCTGTCTTTCAGGGTTCCTTTGTAACCCGAGGCTTCCTGCCCAGTTAGCATCCTGTGGGTCTGCATTATGAGGCTTGAGCACATAGAACTATAGGGGCCACTTTCTCAGAATGCTGTGGTTGGTTTTTCCCCATGGCTTGCTGTTTCACGGAATTCACTGAGTGGTCATTTCCCAGGCAGGGCTTTTTTCTCTGCTGCCTCTGGTCACTGGATGAACAGTGTGGAGGTTGAGCACCATGAGGTTGTGCCCCTCTGTTGATGAGGGCTCAGACAATGTGGAAACCCTTCTATATCTGTGCTCTGTGTTGAGTTTCACACTGATACAAGCGACCATCTTCACTTTTATGTTATACGTTTATAAAGACAGAAGGCAAGGTCTCTCTGAAGACCCAAAGAGCACAGCATAAAGTTAAGCCTCTGGAGGTGAAATAACAGCATGTGTGTCAGCCATTGACTTTATAGTCTGGTAGACCCAGGGTCTTTGCATTTTAAATTTTGAAAAACAAAACTTTTGCCACCGTTGATGATGGCTTTTATCAGTACAGAATAAGGAGAGAGGAAGGTATTAGTTCATCGGGGCACTGGGATGAATAGCTATTGCCTCGTTTCTGGAAAAGGGTTTTGAGCCTTGCTGATGTGCCTAAACTTAAGTGCATTTTTGTTTGGTTATATGTTCTTTCTTTCTGTCACTGAATATGAAGCATATTCATGGGCTGATAGAGTGCTAATCACAGGGGTGTAGAGTCGACCCTGGTGTGGGCCCATTTCTGCTGGCACTCATGTTCTAGCAGGGAGGTCTCCACAGACCAGTCATTTAATGCAGAAGTCTATGAGCACTTTAAGAATGTGTCTAATTCAGAGGAGGAAGATAAATGCTTCAGAAAAACTGTCTAGAGCTTGCTGTGCACCTGTTGGGTTTGGAGGATGGTGACCCTACCAAGCAGTAGGAAACAGCAGTGGGGCCTAAGGAATGGTCCAGATTAGCTAGAGTAGGATTGCTTTGTTGGTGACATTACAGGTTCATGTGGGACACCACTAGGAAAGGCTCTGATAGTCTATAGTCTGGTAGTGGGGATGGGAGAAGCATCGGAACAGGACTGAACGGATGTCTTAACTCATTAAAAACCACGGCTTACAAGATGAAGTGACCTATGCCAGAAGGTTAGGGAAAGGCAGGTGTTGGGTTATCTCTCAGGGTGCTGGTAGGGTTAGGGTTATTCTCCTTTCACCCTCACCCTAGAGGGTACACACTCTAGGGTGCACATTCGCCTGTGCATGTACGACCGAGTGGATGGGCTGTGTATCTGTAGAGGACTGAGAAATTAAGCTATGCTACAGACCTGGTGTGAAGAGGTTTACTCAGGAGGGGAGAGGAGTGAGGGCCTGGGAAAGGGGTAGGAGCAGACATGTAGACAGCAGACAGACAGTGGATCTGTGATGGCAGAGAGAGGGGCAGAGAGGACAAAGAGGAAACAGAGGACACAGCTGAGGTGGTGGGTGGGTTCTTTTGCTGACTTCACACACCTGGCGCACCTGGTGGCAGCAGGTGATGAGGTAAGCAATTGCAAGGTCCCTGGGGGCAGGCTACAGGAGTCACCTGTAGGTTAACATTCCTCTGAGTTATAGCACTAATGTTATAAGATATAGTTGTGGGGAGAGATATCATCTTTGTGGGCCCCAGCCAAGGTGCACCCCTGAGAAAGTATGCCATGCAACAGATCTGGTGTAAAGGTGGTGTACTGGGGAGGGAAGGGGAGTGAGGGCCTGGAAAAGGTGATGGAGGCAGGCAGGCGAACACGTAGATAGACAGACAGCAGGAAGATGAGAGCAGGGGTCAGGGAGGGGCCGCACGTGTGCAGAGAACGGAGAGGATGCTGGGAACAGACAGAAAGAGCAGCTGAGTGGAGGGTGGGTCCTTTTGTGTGCAGCACACACCTGATGTTCACCTGGCAGTGGTAGTTTGTGACATAGTAATTGGTAGGTAGGTCCCTGAGGGCAGCCCAGTGGAATCCCCTGCACACTAGCATTCCTCCCTGACTGTGTGAAGCTATTTCTCCAAGCCCTTGGAATTCCTTCTTGGATGACCCACTCTGCTTGAGGAAGAAGCTTCCCATGTTTGCTCTCTTGAAGAGAGCTGGAGGTTTTTATTCTGAGAGTAGAAACAAGCTCCTAATTAAGGCTAAGGAGGAAGGGAGGCTTGCCTCCTGCTGTGCTTAGAGGGTTAGTTTGTTCACCTTGGTTTACTCTTGGGAGAAAGAAGCAGAGCCTTGAGAACAGAGAACTTGAGGAGGCACAATGGTCCTGATTAGTGCAGATTATCCAAGCTCCTGCTACAGAGAAGCAAGGCCTTCAGGTTGCCCAGAGAGAACCACAGCCTGAGAAGCTTAGAAAGTTCTCTCCTACATTGCCAGTATAAGAATTGATGCTTTATTTTTTCCAAAAAAAAAAAAAAAAAAAAAAAAAAAAAGGAAAAGAAAACAAATTAATCTATAACCAAGCATAGACCAGGGTGTGAGAAAACTCCAGATTGAATCTTGTGTTCTGTTGGACTTAGATGGGAAAGTGAAAGCTTGATTTTTGGCCAAGTTCTTGTAAATATAGTCCTCCTTTTATTATATCTGTAGGCTTTAAAGTGCAGTGGTATTAGCAGTGTTTGTGCCCATTAGAAATCACAGCTCTTTGTGTGCTATGATTTTAAACAATAGTATTAATTTAACTTAATATTATGGCTAATATTAAAGGACATCAATGTAGGCACCAGAACCCATATCCTAAAGTGCCTTCTAGGCCTTCAGGCTGTCTGCTCTGGCTTCTCACTCAGCCCCACCCTTGCCTTGCTCATCACTCTTTCAGCCCAGAAATCTGCTCATCCCATGTCTCCCTCTTGGGAAGATGAGCCCAGTTGTCACTGTAATTCCAATACAAACATTATTGCTGGATGACTTGAGGAAGACAGAGACCTCAGGTTTCTTGAATCCAATACCCAATGGAACAGAAACCACTTAACATCCTATTGAAGAACACCATGCGTGGAAAGCATAGTACAAGAAAACAGAGATCTGAGAACATCACAGGTGTTCTTCCATTTCTTTAGTTGCCATTGTCACTGGGCCCATTAGATATGAGCCCGTGCCTGCAAAACATGTGTGCGTTATTACTATATCACAAACGTGGGTTGCTTTTTAAGATTTTGATAAATATACTCAAGTAGAATCAACTTTCTCTATTATATCCAGTATATTATATTGTATGTATTGAAAATGTATTCTGGGCACATTTTATAAGATTCTCAGTTGGCTAAAGAAAGATTCACACGGCACACAAAATGTTAATATCCCCCAGCTAAGATCTTGTAGTTGTGGCATATGACCTCCACCTGGTGGCAGCATCCTCCTTAAGGGTTTGATCTATAATCAACAATCAAGTACAAATTCTAAACATCCATGGATGTGGCCTTCAAACATTGTTTTGCTGCAGCCCACAGAAACATCAGCCTTTCATCAGAACTCATACACAGACTTACATTTTGCAAAACAATGCTCAATTTTCGTATCTGATACGAAATTTTTAATATTCTCTTGGATTTCTTTAATTACAAAACAACTCTGGAGCTGGAGAGGTGGCTCAGTGGTTAAGACCACTGACTGCTTTTCCAGAGGTCCTGAGTTCAATTCCCAGCAACCACATGGTGGCTCACAACCATCTGTAATGAGATCTGATACCCTCTTCTGGTGTGTCTGAAGAGAGCAACAGTGTACTCAGATACATTAAATAAATAAAACTTTTTTAAAAAGCATCTGATTGGGCAATAGTGTCACATACCTCTAATCCCAGCTCTTGGGAGGAAGAGACAGGGGAGTATCTTTGAGTTTGAGGCCAATCTGGTCTACATAGTTAGTTTTGGAACAGCCAAAGATACACATAAAAACCCTTTTCTCAAAAACCATAAAATAATAATAATAACATTTTTGATGCATCAAACTAATGTGCAGTCAGGCAGCCACAATACACTGGTCTTCTAAGTGGCTATATAATATACACACAGTTTCAGATATCATACTTACATTTTAAAATTATATATTAGTGATCAGTAATCCATACATGGTGAGAAGAACCACTTTTATATGTAGAACCGAGGTCCCTTTTAGGACCCTGCATCTTCCTGTCATTTGGCTTCTCCTTATGCCACTCGGGCACTGCCCTGCCACTTTCTTCATACATGACCCTAGCTGTTGAAAAAGCTGTCACGGAGCCATACGTTAGGTGTCCATTGGACTGTCCTCTTTAGTTCTTTCTCATTTGGGGATGAGTCTGTTGGCTATGCCAAAATTTTGATTAATGTTATTCCATTGTGTGTCTACAATACTAGTTTACTCTCAAGATGGCCTTGTTGCCCTAATGGCCTCTTTGGCCTAGTCAGTAAGTTCATGGCTTGCTGTCGAAAGCTGGCAAACCATTTGCCAAAGTGGTTGACCTCAGTTGCATTCTCAATAGTGTGTGAGCTTGGGCTGCTCCATTTCATTCCTGCCATTAGGTAGGTTGTTGGTCTTCAAACTTGAAGACCTGATCCATTCTGTAGCTGTGACTGTTAATTAGGAACTGAGTTTCCCTGGCAACAGTGAAGTGCAGCCACATATTTCAGCTTAGATTAAAAAATTCTATCACCTTGTGGAAGTTGTTTATGTATTCTCGATATCAGTCTTACATGTCAGACATGTGCAATTATAAATGTATTTTATCTAATCTGTGGCAAATGTGTCATTTCACTGATGGTACTGCTGATGAGCAGAAGTTTTGTTGATTGTTGATGTCCAGTTTAATCGACAATTTTTCCTTCAATGTTTTACATTTCCTGGATCATATGTATGAAATCTTTTCCTGCTCCGGTGATAAAAATAATGCTGTCTTAGTTTTTATGCTTAAGTTTGTAATCTATCTCAAATTAAATGTTGTACCTGGTAATAAGATGCCAGTTCAGTTTCATTTTCTTCCTGTTTGTGGCTGACGTTCTAGCACCATTTGTTGAATGCGTTTTCCCCTTGTTTTCATGAGAGCTTACAAGGGAAATTAAAGGCTTCCCTAGTGAGAGGTGGGTAAAAGTGACTTTCCTATCAGGGTCTCTTTGACATCCTGGACCTATAATCTTTGCCTGTTCTTTTCTTTCCAAAGTGTTGCTCACTCTTATCTTGGAAGTCTCAGAAATGACTCCTGACATGTGAAAGTTTCTAAGCCTACAGCCTCTGTGTGCGTGTGCACACTCCCCTGCATACACTCCTACAAGCTGCCCTGCATGGACCCTGCATGTGTTCCTGCATGAGGCCAATGTCTTATTCCATTTTTGTATTGAACCTGGAGCTCGCCATTTCCCTTTGGCTGACTGGCTGGTAAGCATCCGGATCAGCACTGAGTCTCGAGGTCTTACCAGGGATATTTGTGCTTCTGCACCAGGCACTGGGAGCCATGTCCACAGCCTGGGTACAGCGACTCATGAGGCCAGTAACCTGCTGACCAGTAAGAGACACATTAGCTACACGGGGCTGTCAAGTTTACTTAAAATAAAATGAAAATGTCGACTTTAAATCATGGCAGCCATATTTTGAGGACCTAGCTGGCTGTGATACTGTACTATACGGCATACAATATTTTCATTTTTTTCCCCTCTTAACATAAGAAAGGAGGCTTTGAAAATGTATAGCATGTTTAAAGAAAAATGTTCTCAGTTTTGGTAACTGGCATCCAACTTCTCCCCCTCTTCTCTCTGGTTCTTTCTGTTTTCTTGAGTATTTATTGCTATCCCCTGCTCTTTGTGCAACTAATTCTTCTATTTAAAAAAGGCAGTACCTCATATAGACTCTTTAGTACTGACGAGGAAGGCTCTTCACACAATGATTATTTTCTGGAGTCTGCCTAGTACTACCTAGTACTGCCTAGTACTGCCTAGTACTACCTAGTTCATCTTCTCTCGGTGTTTGACAGACTTCCAGCTACTGTGGAGATGCCTGGTCGTCCCCTTTCAAGGTGTGGTCTAGAAATAGTTATTTTTGTCATTTTTACCCTAATTAAGCTCACATTTCTTAACATTTCCACTATAATTATAAACTTGTGAACACTAGAAGCCATGCTGAGGTTCATCCCAAGGGTAGTGTTGTTGTCTTTCTCCTGTGTGTGCACTTTGTGACATCCTGTGTAGTTGTGTGCTGGGCATGGCCTGCAGACACATGCTACATTGATAAATACTCACCTCTTCTCTTTCAGTGTGGGAACTTTGCAGTCCTGGTGGATCTCCATATGTTGCCCCAAGGTTCAAACAACAGTTCCAGTTGGTTTTCTGAACAGAAGAAAGAGGTACAAAACATTTTTATCTTTAAACAGTGTTTTTTGTACTATCGGCTAGAAAAAATGTCAGCTATTCTGTTTGAGGGAAAAAAAGTGATTGTTAAGTACTCACTGAAACACAGGAGTGTGTCTGGAAACAAGCATGCATATGTGCCTGCTCATGCTCTTCAGAAACTGACACAGTGTGTGTGTGTGTGTGTGTGTGTGTGTGTGTTTGTGTGTGTGTGTGTGAGTGTGGTGTTAGGGATTAGTCTAGGGCTTTTATATACTTAGTAGGCACCTCACATTCTCCATGTCCTCATCCCAGGCTCTGTTATTTAAACCAAAAATTCAAATCCCCTCCACTTTGAGGAAAATGACTCTCCAGGAGAAGAAGGGAAGAGGAGGAAGGCAGACTGTTCAAGGGAGCAGGCATTTTGATCTGAGAGATGAGAAGGATGGCAGCACCTGTGAGAGGTGTGGAGCTCCCAGGAGGCGGATTAACCTCCACATCTGTATTAATCCACACTTTGATCTTCTCTCTTCATTGTCATGAGCCTTGACAAGTAAAGAGGAATTCCAGTCTTCCTCCTTCCCTGTGGACCAGCCAATGAGCAGAGAGTTGGTTTGGATGTGTAGTTGACTTCCAACAACATAGATTTGGAGTATGTATGTCTGCTAAGACATAAAATTTTAGGAAATTTTGAGGGAAAAAAATCTGTCAGGTAAACTACATAGTCTAGAAATATTGAAATATTTAATAAAATAGAATTATTTTATTGTTTACTACCAAATTTTACTACAGTTCATTAAGACAGTGTGTAAGTCTTTGTTGGCTTTAGAGTGAGGTCATTTCTGAGGGTCTGCCTAAAACACTGGATGAGTGGCTAATGCCACATGAACAGTTTGTCTACGACATTGCTCGCCTGAGTAACAAATTATCTCTTATTGTTGGTAATTATTTGTCTAACCATCTACACCTAACATAGAAGACTGTCATGACTATATTTTTCCATTAGTAAGGCTTTCCAGTCAGTAGTTAACTATTATAGAACTAAAGAGGTGTCTTGTTCTCGGAGGACCTGAGTTAAGTTCCTAGCACCCATTCAGACAGCCCCAAACTGCCAATAAGTTCTTCTCTAGGGTCTTTATATCCTCTTTTGGCCATGGTCATGACCCACAGATGTGACCACACACACACACACACACACACACACACACACACACACACACGCACACCATAGTCAAAATCTTAAAAACAAAATCAGTAGACTATTAGTAGTTAAGTAACAGGAGAGTCACCAGTTATTCTCAGGTTTCCAACTGTCTTCCTATCTCATGACTTCAAGAGTTGATCCTATGATGTTCGACCTCCCTGGGAGCTTCAGTCTCTTCTTCAAATAAGAGTTTGACCAGATAAGTCCTCAGTCTCCTCAGCAACTTCTCTGTGAGCCCCTGTGGTGTAGAAACCTTATTTCTTTTGTTCTGTAGAGATCAGGAACAAATAGTGAAGCACAGTCCTGATTAAGAGTTTCAAAATAGCCTAGCTATATGGCTCTGCTGCTCAACACTGACCTGAGCTCAATCCCCAGGATATACAGGGTAGAATGAAAGAACTAACTCCTACAAGATGTCCTCTGACTTGTGCATGGACACCATGACTTGTGTTCCCACACAACTACATATACACCACAAGTAAATGTAATTTTAAAATTTTCAAAATATACTGGTCTTTATTTCCTTCATAGTATTTATCTGCTGCCATTACTCTCAGAGCAGAGAATAAAAGTCATTTGTATTAAGTGCTAATGTTGAATGTGAACAAGACTAATAAACATGGAGGGAGAATGATATTTGTAATCATTTATCCACTTCGCTAAAACTAATCTACCCACCCACAAATTAGTTTTAAAAGTATATCTTTCATCAAATGGAAATACCAACAATCCTTTGTGGCATTATTTTGCAGTGATACCCAGTAACCTAATGCCGAGTAGAAACAAGAACTGGTATTGTTGGTTTATCACTAAGAAAAATGTTTATGGCTGTCCTCTTAGAAAACTCTAGCAAATCAGGACCTTTCTTCACCATTCACCTTCTAATCTCAAATTTTAATTCACTTACACATGTCTACATGATTCAAATTAGTGAGTTCACTCTACCAAACTGCCTAATATTTTCACACAAGGACCCTCACACCAGTAGCTTCTGATGGGTTCTAAAATCCACCACTCCAAACCCCAACTTTTCAATGCTCTTTCATAGCATGAGCACTTCAACTGTAGACCTTTAGTGTTGGTATTTAGGCAGTGTTGACCAAGAAGTGGTTGATATGGAATGTTCTAGAGCCACAGTCACTTCCCCTGCAAAGCATGAGGGGAGATTTCTTGCCTTGGGGCCACATGCAGCTGTGTTCTAGAGTAGTACTTACTTTAGAACAGTTAGGTATGACTAGCAGAGGTGCATGATGGAACCTGTAGAGCGGTGCTTCAGTGGTTACTGCAAGAGGTCTGCTCATTCCAGTAAGTTGAGCTTTCCCCTCAAAGTAGAGTCAATAGTTAGCTACCTTGTTTTAGGCTAGTCTGAAATAACTTATGTGTATGCTTTAAAAGGGGAGTTATTGTTTTACATTTGTTCAGTCAGTCCTTCATTGGTTTTTAGTGTTTGTATCATTTCATGATTGAGGTTTCATAAACAACCAGTTTGATTGAATTTTAACACTCACTTTGTGTGAACAGAGGACTGAGTTAATATATTAAACAAATGTTTTATTTGAGTCCAGCTCAAGTAGTCTTTGCACTCAAAGAGGCAAACTGAAATGTCCCATTTTTAAACTTTCGTAAGTTAACACAAGCCCTGTTACCACAGAGAGACTGTGCCTGTTTCCCCTCTCAGTCGTGGATTTTTATTCCCTCCTCTCACTGACTTCTCAGATATTTCTGGCTGTCTTTTTCTGGATTGCTTTAGGTTTGAAGAGGATGCTCCACCAAGTCTGGTACCATCAGTTCTTAGGTATTTTTCCCACTCTGCCCATTGCCTGTCCTTAATTCCTACAACCTGCTTCCCAGAAGGAGTGCCTGTGCTACAGTGAGAAACTTCATGGGTATAGGCTCTATTTTTGTCTTACTATTTTTAGTCCTAGCCTTATAGGGTATTTATGGCCAAATTTTAACAATCCCTGTTGCCTTGTGTGTCTTCCACATATTTTCTAGCTCAGTCATAGTTGAACCCTGCATGTGAAGCAGAAATTATTTAATTGCTAGAACAACAGTGTGAGGCAGGGCTGCCTTTGTGTTCTGTGAACAGTGCCGAGGCTTTCAGCTGCAAATGGATATCTTCATATCCCGCAAAGCAATACATCTTTTAGCTTCGATAAAAAGCAAGAGAGAGACTGGTATTTGTATTTGATGTAGAAATTTCTATGTATGTGTTAAATCAAGGGTTTTATATACTGGTTAAGAGTGGTGTTTGCAGGAAAGGAACTCACTATGGCTGCTCTAAACAGCAGCCAAAACCCTGATTCATGTTGTGATTATGAAGAGTTTAAAAGATGAACCTGTGATTTCTGAGAAACAAGTGGAACAGGTTTGAGGTGACCAGAACACCCTGAGAATGTTGCAGAATTGTTGGGAATCGATCTAGGATTTATTACTCATTAGGTGTCAGTTTTATATGCATCCTATGTATATATACCCTGATATCCTGTGGTAAATTACATTTTCCTGATAATGCAGGAAATGCTACACAGAGTATAGATAATCCCAGTGTGGAGTTGGACTTCTGAGTTATTTTTGGTTGTTGTTCTTTACAAATATTATAAGCCAGTTGACATCTCCAGAAATGTATTAATACAGAATGCTAAAATTGAATTCAAGCCTAGTTCTGCTACCTAATAACATTAATCTACACCAGAGACACGAGAGGCTATTTTTATCATTATTGAATAAAGAATCATACTGTACTTTTAAAAAGCAAATGAGGTTTATGCCGTGATCACAAGAGTGGGAAGACCTTGGTACTAGATTCCCCCTTTTTCTATTTAACCCACCACTCTGACTCTCTTGTGTTTGTAATCCTAAGACCAGAAACTAATGAATAATGGTATTTACACAACACTAAAATATAAAAATTTAATTAGAACCATGACTGAAAATCAAAGTTTTCACTGTTCCTGGATTTTCTTATTCAAATAACATCTGGTAACAGCGTACCTGCAAACAGGACTACAGTGCAGTGAGAGCGTGGGGCAGGGCTCAGGCAGCTGTGACCTGCCTCTGAGGACCTCCCTGAGCCCCGTGCTGCAACGCATAGAGAGCTTTGTGTGACCTGTCTCTTCTGTCCGTCACAGTGTGGTGGACTGATACTTATATGAAAACATTCTTGAAGTCACATCCCACTTTCGAAGTAGGCTTTGAAGTCTTCCATTTGATACTGGGAAACTGAGGCAGACAGAAATGACGTGAGCCAACATCAGGCATGGCGCCATCTTTGATAGAATGTTTAATGTACCGTGCAGCCATGAGGGCTGTACAGTGCTCATTTCTGCATTTACAGGTCGGTTTAAAAGCTGACGGAAAAGCATTGTCTTGATATATATAATCTTTGCTTCTTCCCATTGCTTTAAACCAGAAATGTCTAATGTTTTAAACTTACTTTAGGAAATTTGTTTGCTGTTGAAAGAAACCATTGATTCCAAAGTTAAGGAGTACGTGGGCAATTGGAAACAGCACAGGCCATCAGATGCGGAATTCACAAGATCCAGTCCCTTGTCCTTAAAAGGTAGGCAACGAGCATTACAAGTTTGGACAGAGAGAACACAATTTCAGCTTTGGAGAGATTGCGCTTGTATCTCACTCTGTCATGTCAGCATAGTGACGCTCTTACAAAACATGCTGGAACGAACATACTGTGTCTGAGTGACAAAAATTCGCCAAAAAGCCCTAAAGGGTTTCTAATGGTGGGCAAATATATAAAAATAGCAAATAAAACATTCTTAAAGAAACTGTAAAATTTTAAAGGTCTCTTTTGGTTTTTTGACAAATAGTCTTACAAATGGATTTATATTAATACTGACATAAATTGATTCGCTGTCTTATGCTTTTTAGAATGTTTTCCCATCTGTCATCCTATTTCAAATGTTCTCAAACAGGAGCACTGTTACTCCCGGGGCACATTTGGAAATGTGTGCAGAGAGTTTTGGTTGTCATTAGTCACACGGGGTGGGTGCTGCTACCCCGTAGTGGGCAGAGGCCAGGGATGACAGGACAGCCACAGGACACAGCAACCCTTTGCTGAAGGATGGCCAAAGCCTGAAGGGAACAAAGTTGATATCCTACGTATGCTGACACAGCCCCTCCCTTCTCCTGCCCCCAGTGCTTACCTCAGTATCTGTGATAGAGCTACAGTGACATGCTGAGTGACACCACCTAGGGGACAGAGCTTGAATCCAGACCCAGATCTCAGGAACTCCACCCCATTGCTTCTTCTGTTCTCTCAGTCTTTTGCTTTATTTCTCTGTTTCATTTTGGTTGTTTCTCACTTAAAATGGGCATTTCATAGCAGCCTCCAATGCTGTCAGAGCATTCTAACTGTCAGACTATAGTGGGTAGACTATTGGGAGCCCATTATGCTAACAGAGCATGCTTAGAAAAATAGTGAGTTACATACTCCTCAAACCTCTCTGGGTCTAGAGTGCTTACTGTGTATAGACGATAGAGAAGTAGTTTTTATTATCCAACCTGAAAGGCTTGAGGGAATTGCATCTCCAAAGAGAACAGTATTACTATCTGGTGGTTCTCAACCTGTGCTCACGACACCCACAGGGATTGCACATCAGATATATTTACATTACAGTTCATAACAGTAGCAACACTACAAAGTAAGAAAATAACTTCCTGGAGGAACTGTGCTGAAGGGTGGCAGCATGAGGAAGGTTTCGAAGCAGTGCTCCAAGGACTGCACCCTGGTTTGCCACCCAGCGTTCTTCAGCTTTTACATTCATTATATCCCAGTTGCACCTGGACAATCCCACATTTTAGCTGGTACAACAGGAAAAAAGTGAGCAAGAGTCTAAGATTCCCGTCTCTGGTGCAGCTGTTACAATGGGTGCTTCGATTAGTGCTGATTCTCAACCAGCTCTTCCTTTCCCAAACCTGCCCTGGCAGCTAAAGAGAGAGGCTACATACTCAGTACCCAGCTTCCTTCAAAGACATTGACAAGAAAACATCCTCACGCTTGTGGAGGAAAAGGTTCACCGATTAAACAAAGGGATCTTAGTCTGTACACAATTTTGTAACCTTTTCCTCACCTAATATATTACAAAAATAGAATTTCCCATGTCACCAGTTTGATAAAATCGTTGTAAAATACAGATACAATTTACTATTTAACAACTATTGAAGTGAACACTTGTGGCAGCAAAAATACGCTCACAGTTTCGTGCAGTTATCACATTACCCATCTCTAGAAGACCGTCATCGTCCAGTCTGGGACTTGGCACCTATGAATAATGTGTCCTCGTGCTCTGGCTGAGCCCCCTGTACCTGAGGTCCTGCTTCCTGGCTCTTTTGGTCTGACTGTTATCAGTATCTCCCATGAGTGAGTCAAAGGACATCCGTCATCTTACTCTCTGGCTTATTTCCACTACAGTTGGGATTTTAGCGTTCTTGGTGCCGCATTCATGGAATCTCACTTGCTTTGAAATCTTACCGTGGATGTCACATTGCCTGTTCATTCATTTGCTGATGGGTCACTTCCGTGTTCTGTCTGGTATGAACAGCAGTGCTGTGAACACTCATATCCAAATTCTCTTTTCCAGACTTTGGGTTTTTTGAATACTCACGTCACAGGGTAATCTTTTCTATCTTGTTTTCGAGGTACTAACATGACATTTGCCACCTCGACTACATCATTTTACATCCTCACTGAACAAGGGCTCCATTTTCTTCACCTATGCCAACCCTTATTTCCTGATATTTTGATAATTGCATCATAACATGTGAAACAATCTCGAATTGTGGCTTTTTGGCTCTTGTTTGTTTATTTTGGTTCGGTGCTGTTTCCGCAGTGAATAGTGATGTGGTCATCTTTGTATATACTCACTGGGTATTCATATTTCTTTCTTTCTTTCTTTCTTTTGAAAATGTCTATGTGATTGGCCCATTTTTAACTGGGCTTTCGAGGGAAAATTGTTGGAGGACTTTATGTATTATTGATATTATGCATATTAATTTTTTATTGACTGTGTAATTGACAAGTTTCTCAAATTCTGTGGTTTGTCTTTTCAGTCTCTCAGTGGTTTACCTTTGTGTGTGTGTGTGTGTGTGTGTGTGTGTGTGAGTGTATCTGTGTATCTGTCTGTGTCTGTGGGTTTTTAAATGTGCTAAAGCCAAAATACCACTTTCTTCTTTTGTTAATGATACTTAGATGCTGGTATCGTGGAAATGTTGCCCAAGTCCTGTTTTGGGAACCTTTTTATGTTTTACATTTTTCTTCTAAAAACAGAAGTTCTATGGAATTTCAAAAATGTATCCATTTTACTTAGGAACTTGATCTCCTTTGAGTTAGTTTTCACTCATTTTCATGTAGATGTCCAGTTTCTTAGTATTCTTTGTTAAAAGGATACTTTCCAGGTTGAAAGGGATTGGTAATCTCATTAATGATCCTTTGATATTGAGTGCAGGTTAGTGTCTGCGCTTTCCATTCTGCTGTAGCCCTTAGTGTCTGTCACTGGTGCTGGCTCTAGAGCCTCCTGGTAGACTTTCTGTAGCTTTGTGGTAAGTCTCGAAATTAGAAAGCTCAAACCTTCTAATTTCTTACTCTTTCTCAAGATTGTCCTGACTTAGTCTAGGTTCACATTGCTATTTTTGATGAGTGTAAAGTACACTATTAAACACCAGTGTATGTAATTTATCGGTGGAATTTGGATTGCATCTGATACTCATAGTTCAGCAGAAAAGTACAGTTGACATTCTAATAATATATGTATTTGTTATTTCAAAGTCTTATTTAATATTTATTGTTTGGAGCAACTGATTAGAATTTGTGTGTGTGTATGTGTGTGTGTGCACACGTGAACATGAGTGGTGCAACATTAACTCTGCAAGTGATCTACTAGTAGGCTATGTGAGCTATATGTTTTTCTTTCTTTCTTTATTTTTTTTAAACTAGGGTCTCCCTGAGTTGTCCAGAGTCCAGGCTATCCCCAAACATGACATTCTCTTGTTACAGTCTGACAAATGCTAGAATTACTGTCATGCACCGCATCCTCTAAGACCACTTTAAAAATATCCATGTGTGTGTATATGTGTATGAGTGTGTGCATGTATGTTTTAGTATGTGTGTGTGTACAAACACATATGTGCAGACTCAAGGTTGAAGTCAGGAATCATCACTGTCCACTCCTCTACTTTATTCACTAGAGCCCAGAACTTGTTCATGTGGCCAGTCTTACTCTAAGGATATCATTTCACCACAGGGCTCACACTTTTGCAGCAAGTACTTAAACCCTGAGCCATCTCCTAGTACCCTGCAAATGATTTTTCTCTTGTTGCCTGCCCTTGACTTTATCTAACTGCACCACCACAAACCAGGCCTGTTTGCTTTGTGCAGCTTCTGATGACCATTAATAGAGTTGTCACAGTGTTTAGTGTAGTGAGATGATATTGTGACCAGGGGAAGCCAAGAGACAGATATATACATATGCATATATACATGTACATATGCATATATAACTGTCTTTGAAAGTTAATTTTGCAGGAATGCTCCATATTTTGTCTCTTCCCTCATTTTAACAACCTTTGTGCATATTCGTTGAGGTTTATACCATGGCCATCCCCTTTCCCAGTAGGCATGAGCCAGTTTGTCCCACCATCTGGACAAATGCAGCAGATAACTCCTGGCTTCCTTTCATATGGCCAGTGTGCTATGTTCTATCAAGCTATACTTAGGCCACCCTTAAATATCACAGGTCTGATCTTGTGCACCTTTATAGAAAGCCATTCAGGACATTTTCAAGATCACCAAGATAAAGACTCCTAGGGAACTGCCAATCATCCAGTGCCACTTTTTCCTTTGTCTTGTTTAAGTGCCATTGTCTTGATTTCTTTCTCCTAAAGTTCCATTCTTCTGAAGGCTTTGCTCAAATCAGGACCTTATCTGTTATTTTCATTTCTCTAGTCAAAGTCTACCCAGAATAGTCACCCTGTCTGTAGATTACGGGTACCCTCAACTTTTTGACAAATATTCACCTCTCTACAATGTGTGAGCCTCCCATGGCCCAGGTCTGCCCTATACATTCTCTGTTGTGGCTCTAGCATGCAGGGCAGTTTGTGGTATGCAAAACACAATGCATGTGTGTATAGTTAGCTGCTTTTCTTATAAGGTTAGGGATTGCTGTAGGGAACCTGGCCTTCCTTATTTCCTGCAGAGCCTGTTTGTTTACTTTTAATCGCTTCTCCATTGTCTAGCCAGTTAAGTCCCAACTCATTTTGTTTTGTTTTTTACCAGTTGTCTCATTCCCCCTTTCCTCTAAATACATGTTATTTGGCATTTAATGCTTCTATTACCTGCAACATATTATATCTTAGTTGTACTACAGTGCACTTACCAGCCTTCTCTCCCTTTGAGGGGAAGGCTGACTCTGGCACCCCTAGAATCTCCTTTTCAGATTACTATGCTGCAGAGAACTGTCTTCTGAGTGGTTGCCCTCCTCATATAGTTCCCAAGATGTGAGTGCCACACACCTCTCTCTTTCACGGGGTCACTGTCTGCAGTTGACATGTTCGCCACAGGCCAGTTTCTTCTTTCCATTACCACAACCACATCAGGGTAATGCGCCTCGGCATGGCATGGAATAAATACATCGTCCTGGGTAAGCCAAGTCTCCAAGCTTAGTAAGATTAATAGTATTCATGCTTCGATGTTCTTTGTAAAAACTACATATGCTCCTCCAAGACTATTTTCCTAATCTTACATAATAAAACAAAGATTACAAAGGCTAGTCACAATGGCAGTGAAGAGTAGAGTGACGATATTAGCTTCATCCTTTGTAAGTCATCAGAAAGCATGTCGGTAGTCAACATACATTAGTGACAGGAGGAAGTTTTCAAAAAGATGTAAAGTCAACTCCTACCAGCTTTACCTCAGCATCTCCCTCTAGCCTAGCTCAGAGTTGAGTCTTACCAGTGTCTTCAGTTTTTGTCAGACTAGCAGCCCAAAACTCAAACAGGAAACTGGGCTCTTTGATTTTCATTTATGTTTTATTTGTTCACACACTGAGCTACACATTTAGACTTTGGATTCCTGTTGGGTTGTCTTTCCTTTTCCTCCTTCTTTCTTTCTTTTTTCCTTTCATTCTTCTTTCTTCTTTTCCTGTTGCCACTCCCTTCAGAACCGATTCTTGACTTACTGACAGAGCCTCTAGATTTTTCCTCTCATTCATCCATGCCTCTACTGCTAAGTTATCCTTTTAAAACCAAAATTGACAGTCCTTGTCTTGAGACTCCTTATGGTCAGGAACGATAGCTAAACTCTTCTGTACTTGACACAAGCTGTACCTGGCTCTTGGTTAAAGCTTACAGTATCTCTAAGAGGGCCAACAGTAACTGCTCTGAAGCATAGCCTCTGGTACAGCATGGGACAACGTCAGTATATACTTACCATTTACCACAAAACTGATGTTCATCTGCAAAGCTTAGGACATAGTAGTGAAACCTCTGCCCAGCCATCGCCAATCCCTGTGCTGCAGAACCATACATATCTCATATTTGGTGAGTCAGCGGAGGCAAAACATTTGTCCTTTACCCTGGGAATATCAAAATATCCTAACAGAGATGAGTCATTTTTTATTTGGTTGAGTGGATGCATGGTACAGCTTACCTACTTAAATTATCCTCTTAATTTTCTATTTCACTGAGTTTCCACATGATAAGCCTACCCCCAACACAGTTTCCCAGCTCCATAGGACATTCCGTCTCCAATAGATAAAGTTCTAAATCACAGTTGCCCTCTACCACGGGGGTTCTGAGTGATAGTTCTGTGCTTTTAACACTTTCTAGTTCATTCATAGCATATGTTTGTTAATTTACTGACTAAATTGTGAAGTTGATTATAACCACCATATTTTAAATAAAACAAATAGGAAACAGCATAAACTTCCATCTTAGTTCATGCAGCTGGTGCAGCAAGAACGACTGTGCCGGTCTCAGGCCTCGTGCTGGCTTTGGTGAGCATGAAACATAGTTAGTGTTTATATCTTCCTCCTTTGAATTTGTCTTCTATTCCTTGTGTCTGTAGACTATCTGGAGTCTTCACTTTGAGTCTTGAGGTGCTTGAGTTACCAGTGGCTCTGCCTTGACAGGTTAATCTTGTTCCTTGTTCCATGAACTTTGAGAATGATCAGTAGGGTCAGACAGTGGCAGCACACACCTTTAATCCCAGCACTTGGGAAGCAAAGGCAGGCTGATCTCTGAGTTCAAGGCCAGTCTAGTCTACAAGGGTGCTAGGATTGTCACCCCTATATTTATTGCTTGGTTCCAGAAACCATGCTTTTGTTTTTGTTTTGTTGTTGTTTGGCCAGGGAAACCGGCATCGCTCTGAGGGTCAGACTGCGCTTTGGATCTTTTAGCTTACAAACTTTTCCAAGTTCTATCAGGTCTTGACCTACACTTTGCATCTTGACTGAATTTTCAATAAATTTCATTTTTGATTTCTTAAGACCATTGACTTTTATCAACCCATTGCCTTATTTTGACTGAGTGTGTTACACAGTTATGGCCTTTAATAACCTCAGTATTTTTAGTCATCACATGACTTCCTACTCCAGGGCTTTGGTGGTTTACAGACATCATCTGTTCTAATAATCATCAGTCCTTCCAGCTCTTGATGCCCTGAGGTTGTCTCTCACCCAAAAGGAAGCTTCTCAGTCAGAGACTTTATAGCAATGCTTTTCTCACACTAGCCAGTCATCATTTTGCAAAGGATTCTGGTAGAAGAGGGGAAATCTCTGGTAGAGGTTGCCATTCTTATTCAGATCTTCATACATACACATAGATCACCATTCTCCTAGCACCTTCGCTAGCTCTGCTTGTCTGGCTACCTCAGTGAACCTTGAGGTCAGATAGAGTGATAGAGGATCCCAGTTCTCTCATCAATTGTATTTTTTCCCACTTTGTACAGCCATCAGGGTGATCCTCTGGGAATGGAGATGCCAAACATTTTCATTCCGGGTTGAGGTAATGTGAAATCTGGCCGTTAAGAAGAATTTTTGCCAAGCCCATCGAATAGTCTTGGAGACTTTGGAAGGTCTTATGTGGACCCATGAGATACTGAGTTTACAGAAAGGTCTTAGTCCCTAAGGAGAAAGGAGTACCTCAGTGACTTTGGTCAACATACTTGAAGAATTCCCCTGACTAATGAATGACCAGTGTGTCTTTCTACCTTGACTAATCTAAAGTCCCAGAATACAAATCGCTCTCACCTCTCAGCTTTTATTCACGCTACTTCTACTTCCCTGGGAAAACTCTCACTGTTACAGGACTGGGCCCTGGTACAGTCACATACTGGGGAGGAACACAAGTGTTGGGGAAAAGTACAGGAGTTGTTGCTACTCACTGGTCACCTGATTCTTTCCTTTCCTTTGGTCTCCTTGCATTACAGCAGAGGTGGAGGTAGTCTGTGAGTTACAAGTCATTAAGTAGCGGTTCATTTTCCAAAACCACACCCTATCCAGTGTAAGATTCCAGGGCAGGAAAATGACCTGGCACAGAGGGACAGAAAATGCTTTCCTCTAACCCATCCCCTCTGGCAGTCCTTTAACATCTGCCTTTTAGTAACAGGCAGTACTGTGTTAGCCTGTCAGACAGCAGCATGGCTGTGTCTGAAGCAGGCTTTTCTAGCCACTTTTCCCCCATTGGGGGGGGGGGGGCATTCAAGCCAGGCTTATGAGTGCTCCACTACAGCCCACAGCCATCATCACTGACCCTTCCTCTGAAGATGAGAACAGGCTTGGAGTTGTGTAACTTGTCCAAAGGTCATGAAGCTGTGAAATGTCAGTAGCTATGTGATGTACAGCTGTCTAAGTACTGGCCGTCTTGTGTTTCCTTTAAGGAGAGTGGTGTCTGCCTATGCTTTCTTTTAGTAAAAATGTCCTCATGTTAAGGCACAGATCTTTTCAGATTACCCAGGTGCAGGTTAGTGTTCTGCTTGATTTCACCATATGTGTATCTTGGTTTTAGATTTGTATCTCCTGTCTTCGATCTTCAGACAGGAAAATGGACACCCAAATAACCCATCTTCTAATTCAAAGTATAAGCTGCAATACATTGACTATATGGATAGCAGTCCGTTTATGTTTGTGGAGCAGTAGGATTTTTTTTTATCACTTATTACTGTTTTCTACATAACCTGTTCTTTCAGTTAACATCTAAGAAGTCCAGCCCTTTGGAAAATGTCATAAGATAAATTTCCCTGAGTTCTGTGGTTTCTGTCTGCAGAGTTTTTTTTTTTTTTCCCCATGACTGTGCTTTTCAGTTGAATATTTCTCTAAAATCTTAACTAAAGTCTCCAGCCAAAGTGCACAACGATCTGCTCATCCTTTTGTGGCATCTTTCCAGATGTGGTATGTGAGTGGCCAAGGCAGGGGTGCTAAGGCTTCCTCCACACCTACTTCCTTTACAGCCTTTGGTGCTAGAGCACATCGCCACTGTGCTAGAGAATCAATGGGTGTTCACACAAGGAGAGAAAGGGGCAAGAATGGCCAAAACAAGCAAGTTCTTCCTATTCTTCCCTCTGTCTATGTTCCCCTCCCTTCCCCTAGTGCCTGATGCAACACAAGGTCCTGCCAAAGAAAGCTTTCTTCTTGCTCCTCAGACACAGGCTTGTTGAGAGCTCTGCTCCCTGAAGTCCCTGAGAGTGAAAAATGTGTACTTGTGGCATTTTGTTTTGTATTTATTTTCCCAGCCTATTGGAAACAAAGCCATTTCCTAATTAAAATAAATTTTGGAAGTGAAGCATGTTTGCCCTGATCCCAGCCCTTCCTCAACATAAACCTGACATCTTCAGGAAGGACTGCAAACCTGCTGTAGCACATCACCTATGATTCCCTTCAGTTCCAACAACTCTTAATTTTAATCATTAAAAAGAAAAGACTATATATATGTTCAGCAGCTGCTAAATCTCAACAATTATAGGCCCTTGAGAGACGATTTTTATCATCATTCCGTGTGTGAGTCAGCTGCTACAGTGGAGCTCTGAGTGCACACCCACGGGAGGAATGGAAGTGTACTCCAGTCACAGTGAGAGGGAGTGTGGGCAGTTTCTGACTCTCCGGTCCAGCAGGAAAGAACTGAAAAAGAGAGAAAGAGTTGTGTGGTTTTCTGAATTGTAACCCAGCACAACATATGTTCAGTTACCTGCTCTGTTAAGTCCTAACTTTTAACATTGCTGTGGGTTGTGTGTGTGTGTGTGTGTGTGTGTGTGTGTGTGTGTGTGTGTGTGTGTTTTGTTCACAGCCACTTAAGAATTGAAATGGATTTCCCTAGTCTGTCATAGAACCTAGTTGGAAGCATATGTTTTCTCTTTACACATGTGTTTAAATAGCTTTGGTTATTATTTACATTTCTCCCCATAATGTACTCAGTCAAAACATTTTCTAAGCTTTCATCCACATGCAAAAGAAAGAAAAAGCCCTTAGAAAGGACAGTAATGGGAACAAGTGCCTGCCAGCCCTCATGAATATACTGTGGCCCCAGCAGAGATTATTTTTCCAAGAATGGGCAATTTGTAAAACTTAAAGTTTTAGACATTTTACTAGAAGTGGGCTGAAGCAGCAATGACAACTCAAGATGCTTCGCTCTCTTCAGTGGCGGGGAGATGGTGCTCACCGCTTACTGCAGTGTACGGAAAGCAAACAAAGCTCAGAAGAGTGATGGTCCCACTTGTCAAAGTCACCTGATGGGGGGGATATCGCAGATGCCATGTCTCATGCTTTGTCTGTTTCGTTTTATATAAATCCAATACAAAAGTGCTCAAAGAGAAAGCTGTGAGTAAAACAGTTCTGTCCAACACATGAAGTGCTTGGTGTATTGATGTACCTGAGGTGGTGCTTGGACTCTCAGTGTGGACTCCAGAGTGATCCCACTGTCGGGTGAGTGTCTCTGCTGCTCCACCCCACCCCACCCCCCAGCCTTTTCTCCCTGGACTCACAGCCTGAGCATTCTGGAGACTTCTGGAAACAAAACTGATGTTGCTCTTACTTAGTTTCAAGCTGCAGTTCGGGGATTCTGCTAGGTGTCTGTAGCGGTGTGAGTCCCACACTGTTTTCCCACAGCTTCTGTGATGATGTGAATCTCATATTCTTTGCCTGGATCTCTTACGATGGTGCAAGTTTGTGTTACTTTTGCTAAAGCTCATGTGATGATTTGAGTCCTGTGCTATTGCATCTGCTTAAGATCACTTTTACAACTGGAAATTTTGCTGCTGAATTGCAATGTGTCTTGAAACTAGATAATTTACTGTGACTACCAAATCCTCCATGAGTCATAGAAGGATCTTTGTTATCAAATGCTGGTGTGGAAGAATGTTTTCAAAGGAGTTGTGCAGTTGGCTAAGAGGCCTGCCCATTATTAGCTCCACGCAGAACAATGATTTATCACTAGATTTTTTAAAGACCTGCCACCTGAAGGAGTTGGAAGAACTGATTAGCACTCCTGTCTGCTAAAGTTGGAAGGAAAAGTAATGGAAGAGGGTTTCTAGTTCATAAATTGGAATAGAAATGGGACCAAAACCAAAATTCTTTTTTTTAAGGCATCTGCTTTGTTATATTTCTGATGATGACAGAGCTATTTAGGGTATGCTGGGAATCAAACCGTGTTTTATACATGCTGGCCATGCACTCTACCACTGCGCTTCGTGCCCAGCCATATGATAACCATCATTAATTAGAGTTGTCACCATTTCTAATGCTGACAGCTAAATGCAGGGTCTGTGGCTCTTCACTTTTATTCAGCAGATGAGAACAGCCCTCACCACTGGAAAGCATGATTTAACTCTGCATGTTGGGAACACAGTGCCCTGGCACGTTGGATTTATGTTATCTAGTGGTCTAGTCTCCACATCGCTAATGCACTTGTGTGTACTGGAGAGAAGGATGGGGATGGAAGGGCACTAGACAGTGTTCTCCTTGGCACACCCTGGCTGTGGGCCTGACAAGTTATACAGAGCATCCTCCCCGCTCCGCCATAGTGCAGGGGTCTTTTCTCATCCGGGCAGCATGTCATTCAATTTACCAGACAGGATATGGGGAAACCTTCCCACAACCTGTGTGTTTCTGGACAGTTTCCTGTTGGCTGCTCTGTAGCAGTTGCCTTCTCATGTGTAACAAGTGTCTGGATCATTTACCAGCTTGCCTGTTCTTCATCACCCCTCCTCACCACTTCTAGGGCCAGCATTTCCAGGGTTTCTAGTCACTGAGTTTCGTAAGAATACTTGAAAGATAAAACAAGAATTAGAGAGAACGCTCTATACGTAAGGCCTGCAAAGGGACCAAGTTTGAGCCACAGAATCCAGGTAAATAGAATTTGAGCATGAGAGCATTTCATTGTAACTGTGGGAAGTACAGACAGGCAGCGCCCTGGAGCTCTCTGAGCACCCAGACCTGCCTGCTTGTCAAGTTCCAAGCCAGGGAGAGACCCTGTCTCAAAAAGCAAGGCAGGTAGAGCCTGAGGAATGACAGTGGAGGTTTGGCTTACCCCACACTCATGCACGAGCACCACACTTACTCACACGTGTGCAAGCTCTTATGCATACACAAAGGAAAGGAGGGTGAGGCGGAGGAAGGGAGGGAAGAGAAAGGTAGAAACGTAAGAGGTTAAATGCTGGTAAGTCCCTTCTGGTTTTGCAGGCATACGGCGTGAGTACAGAGCCCTGGCTCAGAACGTGGACTTTGCCTTCATTCCTTGGATGAGAGTTGCTGGCTGAGTACCTCATGAAATTTGGTGCTAACCTGCATGGTGATTAAAAACTAAAAAGCTTCGCCCCAGATTCCTTAATGTAACCCCCTAGTTATTCTGATTATTTACAATAAAAGTAGAGAATCTAAAATCATGACTTATGGTAACTAAGTATTTTCTGACAGCCATTTCACTTGTTTATAACCAACACAATTTTAAATCAACTACAGTAGCTCCTAAACGTCGCCGGGGTGCTGTGTGCCTTCCTGTCATAGCATAAACACT